>NC_137802.1:41040010-42477510 GCF_963383645.1 Muscardinus avellanarius | reverse complement strand
AATAATTATTATATTTATCCCTTTCGTGACCTGTTTGGCTGACCTCGTACATCTTCTCAATGGAAAACTTCTTTGAGATTCACTAGGTCATCTCCAAACATTTAGCTCACTGTTCAAGCAACTAAGAACATACACAGTCAGCAGTTAAAGTATGTTCTATTCAATACTGGAGAAATCAGAATGATAAACCAATGTTTCTTGGATATTTCACTATTTAGCTGATCCATCTTTTCCCATTGTTATTTTACAGTGAAACTGCACACAGTATAATATATGAGATATGGATTTATATGTGCATAAAACTAAACATACTAAGATTGAAAAACATTTTCAACCCAATATAGGGTGATTATATAATTCTAAGATAACCAAGATTACTGGTTATCTATTTTTCTATTATTTTTGTGTAAACTGGGTTATGTTGAATTCTTTAAAATTATATTAGCAAACCCCTAATATGAAAATTAAGTTCAAATAGCAGTTCTGGGTTGTACTGTCTTCATGATTGTGATGAAGCACTTTAAAATTTTCTTATTTTTCCTCTTGCTTTGGGGAAAAATTCTGTAGGGCTTTTAGGGCAGAAGCAAAGATAAAAATTCCCATGATTCCCTTATGTTCAAAAAGATAAAGACACATATTAGACTTATACCTCCTTCTAAATATAAACTATATTATCTGTGTGTGAAAATGCATTTTGTCAAAAAAGCAATCAGTATTAATTTTAGATTAGCTCTTAATTCCAAATATTTTATCAGTTTTGATATATCATCTGTAATTTGTTAGGATCTGGGGAATTGAGTCCTAAAATTGCCAAAGGAATTTATAATTAATTCTGATGGTAAAAGATGAAATTCATCAAAACATGACTCTGAATCTCTTTTTTTTTTTGCATTTTCTATTGAACTGATCATAGAGTAGCAAAGCAAAGCTACTTTCTCCTCCCCATTATGTATATCACATCCTGTTTACTCATTCCAGTTGACATTTAACTGGAGCACCATGCATTTAGAAAAATAGTTTAAATATCTTTAGGGCCAGAATTTATGTGTCTGGATCTACACATATTGGATCCTTTATCATTAAGGCTTAGGGGTATTTATTAGGTCTGTTTCCTTTCTTGCTATAGGAAGCAGGGATTATAACTTACTATTTCCCAGTCTATGACACTTGCCATTCTGTTTCCTCAAACTGGCTCACAGCCAGAATATGTCATCCTTACATTTTCCTTTCTTGACTACCCTGAAGACAAATCCAGAATCCCTCTAGTAAAGGAGGAAAAAGTTAGTGGAAGGATCCAGCTTGATCTAATTGTGACCATCTTGACTCATAGCTGCCATGATTCCCTCTGAGTGACTTTGGCCTATTTCCCCTTCCTCCCAACATAGTTTCTTAGCATACTATAAATAAAGCCATTAAAACCCTATGTGGAGATCTGTGATTGGACCTTGGGACCATCAGCTCACAGGATGTATCTGAGGTCGTTGATGTTAGTACAATATAATACAAACATGTTCCATCTTAGATGAAAGTCACCTTTGACCTCACCACTGGATACACCTCCCTCTGACTCAAGTTGTAGGGATTCCCTGGTCTTGCTGCCACCCTCATGCCATTTGTCTGTAGCAATCGATTATTTTATACTGGAGAATAAGCCTAAGAAACATTGAAAACTAGAGGGAATTATAGAATCTCACCATCTTTTAAAACTTTGCATTATCATGAACCTTATCAAAGAGGCCTTTTAGAAATAGTAGCCATATGTGTAGATGAATTTATTTTTAGCCAATTTTATCTACCTAAGGACAAGATCCATCCATCATACCTTCTCTTTTGAGCTTTCTTAGAAAGGACAAAAACAATATTATTCTCTACAATAACCCTCACAATTCAAATCATAAGCTATTTAGACTTGTTCATTCAAGGTCTTTATCCTGTAAAATCTACGCAAAGCCTAGGCTTTAAGATATATGTGGCAATATTTTGTCATTTGAATGAAAGTTTTCATAGAAGATAAACTTAGCCAGCCTAAGTGTATTAAAATGGCAAGTTCAGAAACAATGACAGAAAATTAGAGAGATTAATTAGAAGCAGATGAGACCTTGGTTCTTCAATGACCTGGTCATTGAAGCAATCTGACTTTTCTTAAAGTCTTTGGGATGGTTTTAAAATGCAGATTGTGGTTTTACTGGTCTGGAATGGTGAGTGAGATTCTTCTTTTCTAACGAGCTTCCTGGTGCAACAGATGCTGCTGACTTAAAATAATGCAGTGGGTAGAAAAGGCATAGGTGGCATGGGTATGAGGGACTACATTTTGGTTTGGTCTGGTCTATTGGGGCTGAATGTACGAGCTCAGCCCAAAACAAAGGCCTCCTATAATTTAATACCTTAAATTAGCAAAAATTAATTTTGGAGCCAAGCTTACCGAAACTAAAATAAGACTTTGTCATGTTTTATTTAATTTAATTTGCTTAGTGTGAATATTCATGCTTCTCATTGCATAAATGCTAAATCATTTTATTATAGATATAATTCTACGTATATTAGGGGTATCATCTAATATTTGGTATATGTTCATATTTATTTTATAATAAAGACAAATTCTGGATTCTAAATTTATATATTACTATAGTATTTATATAAGAATAATTGTATATAAAAATAAGATACCCTGAAAGATTTAAGGAAATTAAAAATTATACATAATGCATTTTATATCTAATGACCTAAGTATTTGTTCTGAGTAGTAGAAAAAACTCAATTGGTATCTAGATTCAAAAATTTTTTGCTCTTCCAAATTAATTTTACATATAATAATATTTTGCATTATAAGGTTTAAAGACACTAAAGTAGAAATTCTACAGTTATTTTGATGAAATTTTACAGATAACACTATATTTCTATTGAATATCAATTACACTGTTCTCTTCAGCATGTGTTGGTTTCTATTTTATATTTAGTCAATATTTAACTGCTCCTTTAATTTATTTAATTGGGCTTACTATTTGTCTCTATAGTAATCAATATCTATTTAATTATTTTCTATGGTAATGGGAATGGTATCCAGGTGCATTCCTTTAAGATACATCCAGCCCTATTTTATTTTTTTTAATTTTTATTCTTTAAATTTTATTTATTTATTTATTTATTTTTGGTGGTACTGGGGTTTCTGGAAACCCTTCTACCTCTGGGTTACACTTCTAGACACCTATTTTTCATATTTTTATTTGGAAACAGGGTCTCTTAAGCCAGCGAGGCTGGCTTTGAACCTGCAGGATCCTTCTGTCTCCACTTCCCAAGCACAGGGATTACAAGCATGCGCATGTAACTCATATATATTTTTTTAAATAGGGTCTCACTAAGCTGCACAGGGCCTCACTAAGTTGCTGAGGCTTGCTGTGTGTGATCTTGAGATCCTCCTGACTCAGGCCTCCCAAGTACTGGGATTATAAGTGTGTGCCACCATACCTGGATCTATTTAATATTTAAAAAAGGATCAAGATAAGTGAAGGAGTGCATTAAAAAAGATGTTTTTTGTTTTCAACTATTTACCACTTAGGATGCTGTTGGTGCTTAATATTTATTTTTTATTATTTACTGCTAATTCTTAAATTCAATACCAGGATTTTTAACTTCTTGAATTTTCTAAGCCTCTTGTCCTATTTGGAACTTTACGGTACCTAAGATTTTTTGTATCAGGTAAGAAATAGACAGCTTTGCAGACTGGAATAGTGACACATAATCAATACAAAGTTTTTTGTTGATCACAGTTTGTAAAGTTCTGAATGAATATGGTAATAAGTGGCTTTCATTATCATCAGTAATGACCAATAACACTGAAGTATCTTGAATTTGCATAAAACATAATTCTTAGCACTGGTGAGCTGTTGACAGAGTATTGATATGAATGTAGTTTTAATATCCTTTTAAGTTATTTTTTGTGGCACTGGGGGTGGAACCCAGGGGCTTTTCTATCTCAGGGCTATACTCCCGGGAGACCTCTTTTTATAGTTTATTTGGAAACAGGGTCTCACTAATTTGCTGAGAGCCTCACTAAGTAGCTGAGATTGGCTTGGAAACTGTGTGATCGTCCTGTCTCAGCCTCCCAAACTCTGGGTTTATAAGCGTGCACCAACATGCCCAGCCTATCCTTGTAATTTAAGAAACTTCTCACTCATAAACAGATATACACATGCACACACAGAACTTTAGAGACATAAATTATAACTACTTTGTTTTAAGATAAAATGGAGCCAGTTGTGGCATGTAACTATAATCCCTGTACTTGGGGAGGCTGAGAGAGGAGGATCACAGGTCTGAAGACAGAACACAATAATTTAACAAGACTGTTGAAAAATATGTTTTTAAAAAGACTAGGAGTGGCCGGGCATGGTAGTGCATGCTTGTAATCCCAGCATTCAGGAGGCTAAAACAGGATTACTGTTCATGGACAGCCTCAGCAACCTAGTGAGGCCCTCTGCAACTCAATGAGATCCTGTTTCAAAATAAAGAATAAAAAAATAGGGCTGGGGAATAGCTAGTACTAAAAAAGAAAACATTACAGGTGTATCTCAGTGGTAGAATGTCCCTGGGTTCAATCCCCAGTACAAACAAACAAACAAACAAACAAACAAAATATAAATAAGAAAACAAACCAAAAAAAGTAAAAGAAAGCAATTAAATGAAATTTTATTGAATAATAATTTTAAATCAATTATTGTCCATTATGCAGGTTAAAGCATGTAGAGATAGTTTCATCAAATCTAAAGAAATGTAAACAGGATTTCAAATCAGTAAAGCTTAGTGGACTAAATAAAATACAATTATTATGAAAAAATCCAAGAAGTAGTTTGATTATTTTTTTCCATTAACACTTAATCTTTTCAGTTCCCAAAGTGATAAAGACACAATATAAATATACATGTATAAAACTTGCCCTTTATTTTTCATAATAGATGGAATGATGTTATGGCATAGAAAATGTAAAATCACTCAAAGAAGAAAAATAATAAAACAAAACTTAGCCTCAATTTATGCTCAACATGTCACATCTGCACAATCATATCTGTATTGAATTCAGTCAAATTCTTGAGTTAATGCTCATCTTAAGAGGACAGGAACAAAAAAGAAAACAGTGGAAAGAAACTCAAGGTGTTCGCTTGGAAGTATAAATCACCATAGGAGCTTGTGTTTAATTTATAATACCCTATCCAATCTGAAAATTTTTAAAGTGAATGAGGTCCCAGGAATCATTAATTTTTTTAGTAGCCATGAAGTTTTTTGGCACAGAGTCTTTATATTCTGCCTCCCCTAGTTTAATTGCTCAGCAGTTTTTTTTTCCCAATAGGACATGTTGGTGACTTGTTTTGATCAATCAAAATGCAGTAAAAAAAAAAACTGAGCTGCTGTATCTATTGAAGTTACAAAGGATTTATTATAAAAATGTGACCTATATACATGAGAGAAGTGCTGAATAGGCAGCTAGAAGGATGGTGTGGTAGGAGTGAAGAAATAGCCAGACACTATCAGCAGGATTATCATGGGAGCCAGGCATGTATAGGCAGTGGAGAGGAGAGGGACTGAGAAGAAGTAAGAAAGTAGACCACGGGAAAGCATGCTTCTCTGTGAGTCTGCAACCAAGACCTTGTAGTGAGCCTGGGGTCACTGTGGAGCACCTGCCTGGCAATTAGAAAGATGAACTTCATGCAAAGCAGAGGCAGATTAGGACACACATGGTCCACCAGGCAGTGCGCATTGATCTGTCACATTGTGAGTCTATAATGAACCTCCAAAATCATCATTTGCTTCACATTGTCTTTTATATTTGGGGCAAATTACTTTTTTTCTCAACTCTAATGTGGGCCCATACAAGGAAGTCCTTGTCCATTCAGGGTGCTATAACAAAATGTCATAAACTGAGTCCTTAAAACAACAGTTTTCCTTTTCCTTTGTTTCTTTTCTCACAGTTTGGGAGGCTGCCAGGTAATTTAGTGTCCAGTGTAGGTCCTTTTCCTGGGTTATGGCCAATGCTTTTTGGCTGTCTCCTCTGATGGTGATAGGGCAAACAAGCTTTCT
This sequence comes from Muscardinus avellanarius, assembly GCF_963383645.1. NCBI lineage: Eukaryota > Metazoa > Chordata > Mammalia > Rodentia > Gliridae > Muscardinus > Muscardinus avellanarius. The sequence continues at coordinate 42,471,438 of NC_137802.1, read as the reverse complement.
TGAGTCTCTTTTACAAGGACGCTGATGACATGCATGTTTCAAAACAAAAATTAAATTGGGCTGGGGTGTAGCTCAGTGGCATGTGCGCACACACGCACACACGCAAAGAAATCGAAGAGGCATTTAACAGGCATTAAGGTATTGAGTTACTTTTAATTAAAATCTTTTATGAAGTATTATCAGGATATTCTGGTGTTTGTATTTCCAACTTAGTGTTTTGTTATACAAAAAGAATTGGACATTTGAATCAGACTATCCTAGGGTAAATTACAGGAGACCTCTCCCACGCCTTTTCTACTGAAGAACACCTCTTACTACCTGAATGATTTTAGATGACTCATTTAATCTTGCTAAATCTAAGATAGGTCAAGTTTAAAATACTGGATAATACTTATGTCAGAGGAAATATTGGAAGCATCAATGACACTTGATTTTTTTAGAACGTATAAACAGAGTGCCGGATTCACAACACTCCATCAATTTCAATTATTATTCATATTAAACTTACATTATTTTATCACAAATACCTCTTAGTACTAATATTTATTTTGTACTAAATATACTGTGTGCTTGCCGGGCATGGTGGCACACACTTGTAATCCCCGTGCTTGGGAGGCAGAGACAGGAGGATCTCACAGGTTCTAAGCCAGCCGCGCTGGCTCAAGAGTCCCTGTTTCCAAATAAAAAGTATTTTTAAAGAAATAGGTCTGGGAGTGTAGCCCGGAAGTAGAAGGACTTCCAGGAACCCCAGTACCACCAAAAAACAAACAAACAAACAAACAAACAAACAAACAGTGTGCTAACTGCTGATAAACTTGATGAACAGTTGAAAACTTGTACAGTTAAGATAAGCTCAGCAATGCATCAAACTGCTTGGTAGACTGGCCTGTTAATCATGAGATGACAAGACTATTCCAGAAGTGAAAGGTTTTTTAAAATTTTTTTCTAGGACATTCCTTCTTCTTTTGTGATCTTTTTTCTCTTTTGAGTATTTTATTTGGCTATTGGGCATTTCTGACACTTCAGTATCTGGCCTCTAGTAGTTTCCTGCACCATAGCTCCACCTCATTCAGCAGGCTGCCTTATTTTGATTTGTTTGCCTTAGCTACAGGAAGTCTTCCATAGACAATCATATTACATTCTGGATTTCATGCTGGATTTTTATCTTGAGAAAGTAGATTCTGGGGGAAAAATGGGTTGTAGTGGGTGAGCTTTTAGGTCTCTTCTAATCAAATGTGTTTCTTCCAGTCCATCCTTCAGAAACCATGTATGCTGTTCTTATCTTCTAGAAAGCATAATTAGAAAAGGTTATTGATGCCAATAAAATTAAACTTGATAACATATTTAGATAATTCAATATATTATTTTATCATTCAATTGATATAAAAACTGAGTCATTTTGTATGTTTTATGCTAAGTCTTTGAAACCTTTAAAGTCTTTAAAACCTAGTGTATAATTTTCACTCCCAGGACATGGAAATTTGTACAAAGCATAATTTACTATTGTGTCCAATTATCGCATGTTCCTAGTGCCTAATATATTAGACAGTGCAGCTCTAGAGAACAGCTGGAATTAGGTGGAATCTCAGGGTAGTTTTGATTTGCATCTCTCTGATTGCTAATGATGTTGAACATTTTTTTCATACATTTATTGGCCATTTAAATTTCTTTCTTCATGAAGTAGCTATTTAGTTCACTTGCCCATCATGTTTTGATTGCGTTGTTTTCTTACTGCTGAGTTTCTTGAGTTCTCTGTATATTTCTCTATCAGAAGAGTAGTTGACAAAAGTCTTCTCCCATTCTGTTGTCTCTTGGTTGAGGTTCTTGATAGTTTCCTTTGCTGTATGGAAGCTCTTCAGTTTAATGTAGTCCCACACATTGATTCACCTTTTAGTTTCTTGTGCCATTGGAGTCTTGTTGAGAAAGTTTTTATCTGTGCCTATGTGTTGCAGTGTTGGACCTATGCCCTCTCCAAGGAGCCTCAAGGGCTCTGGTCTAATTTCCAAGTCGTTGATCCATTTTGAATTGACTCTTGTGCAGGTGAGAAACTGGGATTTGTTTCCATTTTTCTGCAAATGGTTAACCAGTTTTGCCAACGCCATTTGTTGAACAGGCTATTTTTTTCCCAGTGTATGTTTTTGGCCACTTTGTCCAAAATCAATTGGCTGTAAGTGTGTGGATTTGTTTCTGAGTCTTCTATTCTGCTTCATTGGTCTATGTATCTGTTTTTGTGCCAGTACCATGCTGTTTTTATTACTATGGCTTTGTAATATACTTTAAAGTCAGGTATTGTGATTCCTCCTGCATGGTTTTTGTTGCTGAGAACTACTTTGGCTAATTTTTTTGTTCAAAATTGATTTAAAGACTGATTTCTCTATGTGTGTGAGAAATGAACTTGGTAGTTTTATTTATTTGGAGGTACCGAGGATGAGACCCAGAGACATTGTACCTCCGAGCTATACCTCCAGTCCTTTTTTTTTTTTTTTATTCTTTATTTTGAAACAGGATCTCACTGAGTTGTAGAGGGCCTCATTAAGTAGCTGAGGCTGTCTGCGAATTTCCATCCTCCAGTCTCAGCCTTCTAAATGCTGGACTTAGAAGCGTGCACCACCATTCCCGGCTTCTGACCTTGGTAATTGAATGGATATCATTTTGAATCTGTATATCACTTTTGGAAGTATGACCATTTTGATGATATTTGTTCTGCCTACCTTGAACATGGAATATCTTTCTATCTTCTAAGGTATTCTTCAATTTTTTTAATATTTTATAATTTTCTTTGAATGGCAATCATTCAAACCACAAACAACAAATGCTGGTGAGGTTGTGGAGAAGTGGGATCTCTAATACATTGTTAGCAGGTTTGAAAATTAGTGCAACCACTTTGGAAAACAGCATGGAGGATCTTCAGAAGAATGGGAACAAATCTACCATATAATTCAGCAATATCACTTCTGGGTAGCTACCCAAAAGAATGAAAACCAAACTACCAAACTAATGCATGAATATCTGTGTTCATAGCTGTACCATTGCCAGGCTATGGAACCAGCCAAAATGTCCATCAACAGATGAATGGATTACAAAATCATGGGATATGTACAGAATGGAATTTTACTCAGCCATAAAGAAAAACACAATTTCATCATTTACAGGGAAATGAATGGAACTGGAGGATATTATGCTAAGTGAGATTAGTCAGTCACCAAAAATAAGAAATTGGTTGCTCTCCCTAATATATGAAATCTAGGGAGAAAATGGGTCATAGCAGAAACTATAGTCGAAGAAGGAAAAAACTATAGTTGAGCAAATAAGGTGATCTAACTCTTGTAGGATAGGAGGGGAGAAGAGGGAAATTCTCTAATGCACATAATGTACTTTAAAAAACATATCAATGTCAATCACTGAGCCAAGCATAGAAGGAGGGAGGAGGAGGGAACAGGGCAGGAATTAGGTAAGGGCTAATTGGGTGATGTGTGGATGTATGCTTCCACCATCTTGTACCCCATTAAGTTGTATGACTACAATGCAACAATAAAATGTTTTAAATAGCTGAAATCTATATTTTTAAACAATCTATATCTCACAGCTAGATAAAAATGCTAGAATTACAAATTAATATAACCTATGTCATGGAAAAACACCAGCCATAAAATTATGTTCCATTAGAAAATATTACCTTCTTACAGGTTTGATTTAGACTACAAAAAGTAAAAAAAAAATATGACTAAACCTGAAAATAACAATCATTTGCTTATTGAACAATGCCACATGAAGGGCCAGCTAGATACATTCCTTTTAATACTTGAAGCAAACCCACAGTGCAATTTTTATCATCATATCACTATTATCTAACTGAGGGAACTAAGGTTTAATGAGGATTCTTAATTGGCTAAGATCACACTCTTGGCCAAACTTGGGGGGAACTGGCATTTGTGTTTGATTAACTCTAATTCCCAGGAAACTTTCTCTGTGACCAAAGTACAGGGGGAAAAAAGCCATTTTGTTTAGACTAGAAGAGGAACAATGGGCAAAAAGGGAAGAAAAAATTTTTAACCGTAGGTATTGAGCAAATGATAGTGTGATCAAATAGAGGACAGAGAATAAGGGACTAAATTATTTTCTTATATTAAGACTGTTCCCTCCCATTCTCTCCCTTTTTTCTCTCCCCTTCCTTTCTTCCCTCCTTTATTCTTTTTTCTCTTCCTATGCTGAGAATTTACCCAAGGCCTGGTATGTGCTAGGCAAGCCCTCTACCACCGAGCTTTACCAACAGACCACATCTATTTCATGTAGGACTTTTTCACCCAGTTTCTCTTCAGTCCACTCTTGTGTGTAGTTGCATCTATAATTATAGAATTTACTCTATCTTAGTTAAATTTAGAATGGCTTAATGGATGACTCTTTCTAAAGCCTATTACTGTCTACATAAGGTCATCTCAATATTAATGGCTTTTTAGAAAGGAAACAGTGTAAGACTACTAATAAGTACCGTGTTTTATGCATATTTTATGGCAGTCACTTAAAATTTATAACATATGTTGCTAAAACATTTATTCAGTCGAGATAGCTTATTTTATGCCACTTCTATTTGATATTACAAATATATTAAATGACTAAAATGCATATGCCCTTTCTATCAACATTCACTTAATGTTAATGCCTTTCAAAAACACTTATGAAATAATAATAACAACCTTGCATTTGAAATAATTCCCAGTACCCCGTACAGCAAGTTATAGATTGAAGAAATGAAAGACATCCATGTTACTCAATAGCATATGCTGAGAAGAAAAAGATGAGTATAGTCTGCTTCACCAATTAAAGTTGCAATTTTAGAGTAGTCATGATTTCTATCCTGTAGTCTACTTGGCAAGTCAGGGACCAATTATCCAGGAAGAGTATAATCTGACCTGTTACCTGAATCCTCTTCTTCTTTCTGCCTACTCTTTTGATGACCACATCAATGTCACAAATAGTGACATTCCATTTTATTTTTCAAATGATAGATGCCTTGATAAAAACTAATGATGGGCAAAAATTAAATAAATGGTTTGGAAGTACTTTTTGTTATTTCCAAAAATACAGAAATACAGAATGAATAAAAACATAGAAAAAGAAAGACTGGAGCCAGGCATGGTGATGCACATTTGTAATCCCAGCATTTGGGAGTTGGAGACTGGAGGATCTCGGTTCTCGGACAGCCTCAGCTACTTAGCGAGGCCCTTCACAGCTCAGTGAGACCCTGTTTTAAAGATAATAGTAAGACTAAAAACTAAAGGCTGGGGGTGTAGCTTGGAGGTGGAATACCCCTAGGTTTCATCTCTTGTACCACACACACACACACAAAGACTGATTTAAAGGAATGATATGGTGAAGGACTTGTCAAACAAAGGACAATATCATATGGCCATGGCAAAAAAACTAATGTGTACAGAAATAAATAAATCTGGTCTGTTCATGAATGGCAACTTAAGCCTAGTTAAAATGTAGAGGAGAAAAAAGGAAATTAATTATGGAAAAAACTGCATATGTTAATCTTTTTTCAAAAAGAAAATAGCCATGAGCATCCCAGTAAACATTTAATCATATTGGCAAGGGGGTGGGTAAAACTCAAAGTTTTAAAATATGCAACGAACATCCTTAGAATTCTGTATTTTTATTTATGGTAATTGATAATGTGGAGAAAATGTATTTGAAAGAGGACAGATCAAACACAATGAAACAGTGAGAAATGGTAGGGCACAAATGAGATATATTCCAGAAATGTCTATGATATGGACACACAGCTTAGAAACAAGGCATTAGACTCTTTCATAAGGAGTCATGAAAACACTACTTTAGAAATATAAATCAATTTCACTCAGGTGGGTCAGGAAAAATAAGGTAGATTTATTTTTGTCTGAACAATGCTCATAATTCTTTATAATATTGGTGGCTAGTGAGAAAGATAAAGAACACGGCATATTCAGGTCATAGGAATGCCCACCTGTGCTGGGAGCTGTCAGATTTCTATGCCAAATATGTTGACATTTTATTCATCACAATTCTGCCCAAACACTAATCTGGTTTGAATTAATTGCTTCCAAAACTACTGTATTTTAAATGTTGAGGCTGTTGTGAAATAATTAACTACATGGCCATTTATCATAGCATGTTTTAATGCCAAAGGAACATTATAAGCAATGAGTATTCATCAATGTTCTAATTGTAAGAAAGAATGCCCTTGCTTATTATTATTACTTTGTAACATTAGTTTAACAACTAGCATCCTTTTTTTTCCTTTTAATACCTTCTGCTCTGGGATCAAGCTGGCACAGACAGCCCAAAACTTTTTTAAAAAATGTAATAAACACCTTTGTGGTCATAGATGAAGGTGATAATGGAACTCCAACCTGCCATTAGTATAGGTGAGGTGTCCATCAGCATTTGGGCATGGATGGTGACTTCCTGTGATGAGTTTCCTGCATATTCTAGGATGTTTGGACTGTGCCTTTAGATATCAGCAGCATTCAATGATAATTGGGACACCAGACATTGCTTATTATGTCCATTAGCAAAAGGTCACATTAAGGCATTCCTTCTCTTGAAATATGCACTAATGATGTAAGCTACCAGGTGTTTCACTTTCAACTACTAAATTTTCACAGGACACAATTGCTAACAAAACTATGGGAGATTCCAGAAAGTGATATTAGCCAGAGAAAATTATGAGTATTATATCTGTAGGGGATGTTATTATCTACTTTCAGATTTGATTCAAGCATTAGAAAGTAACAAAAACTAACAATTATTAGAATGTCTGTATGCTAAACACTCTTTAGAAGCTCTGCAATACTCTATATGTATTTTCTCTACTAGTGTCCATGGCAAACCAATTGGGTAGGTATCATTTTTATCCCTGTTTTATATAAAAAGAAACAGAAGTAATTTACACACTCTAAAGAGATTCGAATTTAGTCAACCAGCTCCAGGAAAGTAACTGTGTGTGTGTGTGTGTGTGTGTGTGTGTTTCTGTGGATTGAACCTAGAAGGATTCTACCTCTGAGCTGTACCTTAGCCCTTTTTGTTATTTTTTGTTTTATTTTGAAACAGATTTTCAAAAAGTTGCAGAGAGTCTAAGTTTCTGGGGCTGGTCTCCTACCTGTGATCTTCCTGTCTCATCCTCCAAAGTATTGAGATTACAGGTATACATCACTGTACGTGGCTCAGAAAAGTAACTTGTAAACAATATAATTTGCTTTCACAAAGGACCTAAAACATGCCCTATGTATAAACTGTTAGCAATACCAAACAATTCTCTGTTTAGTATGTGAAAAAGGAGAAAATGATAATCAACTTACCTAAGTACATGAGGAAATTCAGAAGTAGAGGCAAGGAGAGTCCAAGACTACTAATTAGCATTTGAACCAATATTTACCATCTCTCTTTCTTGTTTTTCTATCATCAAATGTCTCTTATTAATTAATATTTTTGTAGTATTGGGGACAAAACCCGGGGGCATTCTATCTCTGAGTGTCACCCCTAGCCTTGCTTTTTATTCTTTATTTTGAAACAGGGTCTCACAGAGTTTCAAAAGGCCTAACTAAGTAGCTGAGCTGATCCTAAACCTCGAGCTTCCTGTCTCTGCCTCCCAAATGCTGGGATTACAAGTGTGCGCCACCACTCCTGGCTCTTGAAAAAAATTTTATTGGTACATTGTAGTCATCAATCTTAATGGGGTACAAGATGGTAGAGGCATCCATGCACACATCACTCATTTAGCCCTTCCCAAATTCCCTCCCCATTCCCTCCTCCTTATCATGTTCGACTTAGTGATTGACTTTGATATGTCTGTTACAGTGCATCATGTGCATTAGGGAAATTTCCTCTTCTCCCTTCTGATCCCCCTCAGGCCCCCTTATTTGCTCATCTATAGATTCTCCTTCTTTGTCTAGAGTTCTACCTATGACTCATTTTCTCCCTAGCTTCCACATATTAGGAAGAGCATCCAATTTTGTACTTTTTTGTGATTGACTAATCTTATTTAGCATAATGTTCTATAGTTCCATCCATTTCCCTGTAAATGACATAATTGTGTTCTTTTTATGGCTGAGTGAATTCTACTGTTTACATATCCCATAATTTTGTAGTCCATTCATCTGTTAATGGACATCTTGGCTGGTTCTATAGTTTGGCTATGTTGAATTGTGTAGCTATGAACATAGATACGCATGCATTAGCTTGGTAGTTTGGTGTCCATTTTTTTGAGTAGACACCCAGAAGTGGTTTTGCTGAATGATATGGTAAGCTCATTCCCATTCTTCTGAGGATCCCCAATACTGTCTTCCATGGTGGTTGCCCTAATTTGCAATCCCACCAACAATGTATTAGAGTTCCCAGTTCTCCACATTCTCAGTAGCATTTTTTGTTGTTTGTGTTTTGAATGATTGCCATTCTAGTTGGAGTTAGTTGAAATACCAGGGTAGTTTTGATTTGCATCTATCTGATTGCTAATGATATTGAGCATTTTTTCATATATTTATTGGCTATTATAACCATACACAGAAAAATGGAAATAAACCCTATCTTTTCGCCCTGCACAAGAGTTAACTCAAGATGAATCAAAGACCTGGAAATTAGACCAGAGACCTTGTGGCTCCTTGAAGAGGGCATAGATCTAACACTGCAATACATAGGTGCAGGTAAAAACTTTCTCAAAAAGACCGCAAAGGCACAAGAAACTAAAAGGTGGATTACTACATGGAATTTTATTAAGCTGAAGAACTTCTATACAGCAAAGGAAACTATCAAGAAACTCAACAGAGAGCTGAATGCAGAATTCTAACCTAGGGTTTTTAAATATTTTTAATTCAATTTTTAAATTGAGTGACAGGCACAAAATGTTTCTCATATTTTAATAAATGATTTACTCCTCTCATCTGAAATTAGTCATTTTTGTATATCTACTATCTCATATAGACTCATCCAGAAGAATGGATATTTCTCTAGAAGTGACTAGGTCTTCACTAAAATATTTCTAGATAGATCAAGCAGACAGTAATATTTGCGGGTGAACATCAGCATCTCATTATTGGCTTATTTTCTGACCATATTCTGCTTAGTTGATGGTAGGGTTATCAATCTATAAATGTTCAGAGCAGATCACATTTAGCTTAGTCTCCCCACAAAGGATGGAGAATCTCAGTACCAATTCACCTTTATGTATCTGTCACACATTTTCTGGAAAGTGATAAATCAGGCCAGTCTATTGGAGTGGTTTGTCTGTAAAAGATTCTATTTTCCTATTTCTTCCTCCTCCTCTTCCTCTTCCTCCTCCTCTCTACTTCTCCTTCTTCTTCTTCTTCTTCTTCTTCTTCTTCTTCTTCTTCTTCTTCTTCTTCTTCTTCTTCTTCTTCTTCTTCTTCTTCCATAGCGACTCACTATAAAAATCCTCATTTCGGAAGTTTTTTGTTTTTGTTTTTGTTTTTATTAAGGTGGCTGCTCATTTTAAAGGGGAAAAGGAAAGAATCACAAATTTCTTTCTCCTTTGGAGTTAGGTATTTTTTTTTTCATTTCACTATCTAGGGAATTTCCAAAACTCTGACTAAACCTTCTTGTCATAGATAACTGATCTAATATGTCATATTATTAAACATAAATCATATGCATCAACTTCTATTTTCAACTTGAAAGTTAAATATTTAATTCACACTTATAAAATCACAAAACTCATTGTGCCCTAAACTCTGAGTGTTTACAAATATTTCAGCATGACTGTATTAATCTAGCAGCAAATCTTAAGCTGTATCTTATGAGCAGAAGCAGAATCAACTATGGCGCACAATCTTCTGTGTGCCCCCTGTGGTCAATGCTACCACCATCAGGCTATTTCAACAGTCTTCTGTCTGCTTCATGGACTGTTAAGTGAGCCTTTTAGAATGTAGTTCAATAAGATCATTCTCACACCAATTCTCTCCTTAAAATTATTCAACAGTTTCTCTTCTCACATACAACAAAATAACAGAGTCCTCAGCACCGTACAGATGGTCCTACATGACCAGGCTCCCCTACCCGCCTTCTGCCATACTCCCTGCCCCACTCTGGTGTCTTGTTTCCCTTCAGTTTAGCTTTTCCTTTGGTCCTCAGAGTCTCTTTACATGTTTTCTTCTATGTAGGCCACTTTTCTTCTAGGAATCAAATAAAAACTTTCCTCTGTTCTTATAAATCTTTGTTCAAAATTAACAGTTCCACTGGGGACTGAGGAGTCTCCAGTGACATTCTTTACCCATTTATTGAGATTAATTTTTTATTTCCTTCATTTACTAAATCGGCTATATTACACAGTTGATATATGTGTGCTGATAAAACAGATATAAGGGTAAACATTAAATTATTTTCACCTCCTCACATACTAAAGGGCATATAAGGCAGGGCCTTTTTTTTTTTTTGCCAGTATGTAAAAGAGCACCACAGATATTACAAGCATGCAGATAATATTTCTTGAATGGATAAAAGGCTGAGCAAATTCTTATAGAGCACATGACTCGGAACTCTATGCTGAAGGAATCCCCCAGTCCTGTGTAGTGTAATTTCTTGTATGTATGCCAGTTATAGCAAGAACTGAAGCTACAAATTACTGCTGGTATACTTTTTAACGAAAACTTCCCTAATCAAGTTTTCTCCTATACATAGAATATCAGTAGGGTTCCTTATTTTTCTGTCCTTCTTTCACTGAATCTTTCTTCCATCTTTTCTATCTTTATTCCTTTTCTGTGGGTATTAAGATTCCTAAAACCTTGTGGGTTTTTTTTTTTTTTTTTTGGCGGGTCTTGGGGTGGAACCCAGGGGCATTCGACCTCCAAGCTACACCCCCTGCCCTATTTTTTATTCTTCATTTTTGAAACCGTTCTCACTGAGTTGCAGAGGGCTTCACTAAGTAGCTGGGGCTGTCTGCAAACCACGATCCTCTGGTCTCAGCCTCCCGAATGCTGGGATTGCAAGCGTGAGCCACCACGCCCCGCTAAACCTTGTGTTCTATACAGCTAAGTCCATCCATCTCAGGAAGGTTCTTTTGTACTCAGCCCTGTGACACCATGAACTTTATCTCTAATGCAAAGAAGTTGGATTAGCCTTGAATGCTGTTACCACCCCACAATGACGAAGCTTATATTCCATGCATTTTATTAATACTTTTGAAACTGTGAAGCAAGACAGAGGACCAAGCTCTGATTTTGTTTAGAGCCTACAGACACAAGAACTATATCATATTAGTGGTTCCTTCCCAGGCTTCTTGCATTCCAGGACAACAAACAAAAACTTAGCAAGATAGATTCTTAGAGAAGATCACTAAGTTTCAGAGAGACTTGTGAAAGCTGTGAGGTTTTGAATCTACTTGATTAGAGAAACGCAAGCTCTATCCCATTCAGCAAAGTCCATATCTTGATGACAAGCTAGTGTCAATCAATATGGTATGACCAATATGCAGCTGGACTAACCTCCAGGCTCTGCTGAGAACTGTCAAGGGTCAAGGACACACAGTGGTGGCTCCATGTCATGGTCTCCAGCCCTCACCCATTCTCAGGGTCCACCAAGCCTGACTACCCCAGCACTTAGCTGTATCAGGGTGCATCAAGCCTGACTACCCTAGCACTTAGCTGTATCTGGTCACTATCCAGCAAGTCTCACTTCCTAAGTTGTTCTACTGTCGGGAAGCCAACTTGTTGCCAGGGAGTCCAAGCTGTGAGGATCAGACTTGAGCAATTTAATCCTTATCTCACTTTGTGTAGTCACTTCTCTTTCTTATTTTCTCTCACCAGTTTAATTAGCTGGGAGTAATTAGGAGGCTTATCTTGCTATTAATATTGAGAAGTTCCATAACACTATCTCATCATAAATTGCATATTGTTCAGCCCAGCCAGTGCTCTGTGGGATCATCTCTCAACACACCAAGACTATCTCCATCCTGTTATTAATTCTCTAATCTCTGGATCTTTACATTTTTATTTAATGCATGTAAACATAAAGTTCAGTATATTTGAGGTGATCTTTTGGGTGTTTTATTTTTATTGACTCATTTATCTTTGATAACAACTCTCCACTTTATGTGCTATTATTATTTTCATTGTACAAACAAGAAAACTGAGACCCAGAGAGCTAAAGCAACATCCCCTTAGTCCCACAACTAATAATGTTATATATTGATCTGATTAGTTCTAACCTTAGTCCTTTACCTACTATTTTTATCAATATTTTACAAGTCTCTTCTCTATCCAAAAAATCTATGTGTATTTATGATGTACACATTTGTGTATATATGCATATATGTATTTATTATGTATATATATGTATATATGTATATGTGTGTGTGTGTGTGTGAATTTATTTGAGCCATTTTTCCAATTTTTAAAGAAGGATAAATTTCCAAGAAGCTCCACTTTAGACAGTCACAATGCCTGTCTTAAATTCCCAATTCAAAATTGGTTTTGTCATCTTATATGTTGACTATTATTATTATTATTATTATTATTATTATTATTTTGGCTGAACTGGGGATCAAACCTAGAGCATGCTAGGCAAGTGCTTTACTACTAAATTATACCTCAGTCAGATTTTGTGACCTTATATATGAGATTTCTAAATGAGAAAATAAATTACTAGCATTTAAATATCACTAGTTTAAAAACTACAATTTTTTTCTGGACTATGATAGCTTGTTAACAATATTTGCCAAAATTTCATTAAATTATACACTTGATATTAATATCTACTATTATTATGTAGGCTTTTCCAAATATGAAATCCATTTAGCCTTTCAAAAAGGTAGAATTGCATATATTAACCTTTAATTCATTCTTTAACTAATTTCTCTTCTAGCATTGAATAAGCACAGATGTGTTTTGACTGGTAGGCTATTGAAGACATTGTTTTCAAAGACATTAATTCAGTCAGCTGGTAAATTATTTTAATAGCTTTGATAAGAAACTTTTAAATGTTCACCTTTCTTCACCAGTCTTTTCTTGATTACAACTTATCAAGTTTTTCTTTTATACTTTGATTTTAGCTCATGCAAAGAAACTTAGAATAATCAGATTAAAATATATCTGGACTTAAATGACAGCTTTAATGCCTTTAACTTCTGAAAATAAAGGTAAAAAATAAAGTGGTTTAAAAGATAATCACTTAGCATTAATGTGTATTTTCTATTGAGTTACAGGGTTCTTGTACCTGTGTCATAGCAAAAGTCTTAATTAACCCGCCCTTTTTTTGAGGATCAACAAAGAAGTTACAATATTCCTTTAACAACAGAAGAAAGATTCTGTCACTTGAGAAATTGGGCAGAGATTGGAATAGACCATTCAACCTTTCTGTCCAGTGCAATCATTCAATACTTTAAATGATAACATCATTAGGTGCCAAAACATGTCTTTCTATCAGAAGATAAAATTAGACATCATCGGCCCAGATTCTCTACAATCATTCAGTTTGCTATATTGGAAATTTCTAGACTTCAAAACCAAACTCATTTTATTTTATTTTTTTAATTTTTACTGGTGCATTATAGTCATACATCTTAATGCAGTACAAAACGGTAGAGGCATACATGCACACATCACTCTTTTAGTCTTTACCCAATTCTCACCACACTCACTTCCTCTGCCCTCCTTCCCATTTGGCTTAGTGTTTAACTTCAATATGCTTGTTAATATACACCACGTACATTAGGGAATTTTCCTCCCTCCCACCCACCTTAGTTAGGTCGCCTTATTTGCTCATCTATAGTTTTTCCTTCTTTGTCTAGAGTTCCTCTTATGACCCATGTTCTCCTTTGCTTCCAAATTCACTTTAAGTGACTCAATTATATAATATCTTTAAAGAAATCTTTTAAATCAGGTACAATGGTAGATTAAAAACTGTTATGCAATGAATGTAACCAAACAAATAACTTTTTGCTGAAATTTCCCTAATGGTTTTTGCATTATTAACTTAAAAATACCATGAGGCTGTCCTTTTTACCTCATCTTTTAAAATGATGTTAGGACTTCATCATCTCCCAAACAAGAATGCTTGATTTTCTTGGTCAAGTGCTAGATTTTCGAAATAACCTCTCTCCCCGTGTAATTTCAATGGTTGCTTGACATTCTTCTCACTTTCGTTTTAAATAAAAACTTTTTTCTTAGTTGATTTCAAACTACATAAAACATATTAAATTTCTGTGGAGTCATTCTCTCTTTGATAGAATACGTTTTGGTATTGTTTAGATATTATGACATCTTGGACAAAGCCTTTGCCTAATGAAAAAAGCACACTCACACAAATGATGACTGATTGTGAGGCAATTGAAACCAAAGGTTATAATTTCTCTTTTTATTTATTTCTATTGTCATCTGTGCACTCTTCCTCAAAAAATATGGTTGCAAGAAGGTACACTGGGCAGTTGATGTTAATTGATTATAAACTGCCCAGCTACTGGGCGTGGTGGCACACGCTTGTAATCCCTGCACTTGGGAGGCTGAGACAAAAGGATCACACAAATTTGAAGCCAGCCTCAGCTATTTAGTGAGGCTCTCAGCAACTTAGTGAGACCCTGCTTCCAAATAAAATATAAAATAGGTCTGGGAGTTTAGCCTGGAGGTAGAAAGCCTCTGGGTTCCACCCCCAGTACTACCTAAATAAATAAATAAATAAACTGCCTTGCTGAAAATTCTGTTTCATGATCTTTTTCATATTAATTAGATATTTAAAAGAATGAACACCTCAGAGACTCACTAATTGCAGAGGGCTCACTAAGTAGCTGAGGCTGGCTGCAAACCACGATCCTCATGTCTCAGCCTCCCAAGTACTGGGATTCCAAGCATGTGCCATCCCCAGCAATATTGTTTAAATTAATAAGTCATCAGCATTTGCTATGTGTCAGTCTTTGGACTAGATTTTGGTGTGTGGATTAACTCATTTTCTATTAAAAATAACAACATGTGATAAATATTCCAAACTGTATTTCTACATTTTTGAGAAACTTTGTTTATTGCCCAAAATGGGGTAAAAACAGAATTTTGAATATTGGTCTATTGAGCTCAGTTCCTGTTCTTTTGCAGTTTCTTCACTTATCTCAGGGATATTAAATAAAACACTGCTGTTCTTAAAATTTAGAGATTCTCTTCGGGCTGTTGATTGAAGAAGGGGCAAGAAAATAACAGAAAGGGACATTATTATGTATTCAGCTGCAGCAGGCCCAGATAAATGAGCTGCAGTTGCACACCTGAGACAACAATGCCCTAGTTTTAGTGATTTAGCACAAAACAGAAGAACTAGTTGAGAAAAGGATGTGGTTAGAGTGTGTGATGAGACAGTAATAGGAGGAATTTTGTCTGCCGTGACCCTTTTGCTATCTAAAAGCTGTGATTACTTTCCCAAATGCTATGCCAGTAATCTATAAAACCAAGGTAGAGGATAAAACTTACATTCCTTAAATGTGACACATTTTAGAGTACTTCCAATTATTTAGTGACCTAGGATAAAGGCTTAACAGGGAGATCAGGACCAACAATAGACATGCTTTGTATCCCATTTTGTTTTATTATTTTGAGAACAATATTTGTATGATGTCATTTGAAATTGTTTTTGATGTGCTTTTTTTTTTTAACAGAATGATTAAGTCTCCTTGGTCAGAGAAAATATCCTTACACGGGCAAGGGAGGCTCAGTGGGTTCAAATTCTCAGTTTTGTTTGTGTCCAGCCATTTCAAATTTCAAGGTATCACTCTATCCTAATCAATGTCTTAACTTTAGTATGAACGACTTCATAAACTTGAGAATTCAATGGATGGTATGTCAACACAATTTATTCTAATTGCTCCAAACTGGAAGCAGAGATATCCCTCATTTAGCGATGGTAAATCAATCCATGGTTCACTCACATATTAGCATTTATAAATCTCAATTTTATTATGCTAAGCAGAAGAAGCCAGACTCAAAGGGCTATATACTATGTGATTCTCCTTATATGATATTCTGAAAAAGGCAAAACCAGAAAGGCAGAAAACAGACCAGTTGTTGCTGGGGCTTAGATCTGAAGGAAATAGGTCTAAAGAAAGGTCACAGATGAACTTGGCAGTTGAGGGGGGTGGTTAGAACTGCTCTATGTCTGGACTATGGTACTGATTATGGACGCATGTGTGATTATCAAAGCTCATAGAACTTAATGCCCAAAGAATAGACTTCACAATCTTATTAAAACATTTCCATAATGTGATGGTGACCCCCAGCCATTGAGATGGCCAAAATCTAAGTGACTGTGGAATGATTAGAAATGGTGGACATTTCTTTTGGGAATATAAAATGATACGAACATATTTGAAAAAAATATGCAGTTTCTTATAAAGCTAAACATAGTTATCATATAGACTGGAATTTTCAGTCCTAAATATTTACTTAAGACTAAATAGAACAAGGACTTGAATAGCAATTGTCAGAGAAGCTTTATTCATTATAATCTTACACTACAAACAAAGAAAATGTGTATCAGTGGGTGAGTGAATAAACGAATGATATATTGAGAAAAATGAAACACTGCTGAGGAGTGTAAACCTACAACCTATTGATCCAATGACACGGAAGACTCTCAAAACATGCTGAGCCAAGGAGGCTAGCCACTGGAAAGACACAGCTTTGTGTTGAAACTCTGTTCCTACTTATTTGAAACTCAAGAAAGACAAATTTCAGATATAATCACAGAACTCAATTCTGTGGCTTCTAGGTTGTGGTTTTGGTTTGGGGAATTTAATACAAAGGGGAATAAAAGAAATTTTTGATGACAGAATAAACTGTAGTGTGTGTGTGTGTGTGTGTGTGTGTGTGTGTGTGTCTGTGTGTGTGATTTTGGGCATTAAATCTAGGGGCATTCTACCTCTGAGATGCATCCCTCCAGCCCTTTTTTATATTTTATTTTTGAAACAGGGCCTTGTTAGGTTGTTGAGAGTCCTGCTACATGGTTGAAGCTGTCCTCAGACCTGTGATCCTTCTATCTTAGCCTTCCAAGTATTGGGATTATAGTTGTATGCCACCACAACTGGTTTCTATGTCTTGACTTTGGTGTCAGTTGCATATATACATGCACCAAACTCACTTTACTATACCCTTAAAATGGGTTTAGTCTGATGCATGCAAATTATACTTCAGTGAGATAAATTTTAGGAAAAACATTATATGCATAGTGTAAGTATTAAAAAATTAGTAAAATGAATATTATTTGTTGGTTGGTATTACTATAGGGAAATTGTTAGAAGCAAATACAGAGTCATTTCTACAATGCTGGATATTTGGAACTTATAATGTAGAAAAACTCTACTGAAATATACATGACAAGAAAAATTATACTATATTGTACAAATAAGTTAAAAAAGAGACTCAGGATATGTCACATTGGGGAGTATTATTATTCCCAAGGCATTTAGACAATAGATATAAAAGAAACCATTAATGAGTAAACAGATGAACTACAACACACAAAATATCCAAAAACAACAAATGAAGACTTATTTGGAATAATGCATTAGCAATAAAATAGTTATTTAAATAAATGTTAAAAATAAATAGCAGAACATAAGCAAGAGGTCCGGTAAAACTTAAGATACTTATTGATCTGGAAGAAATAATGAGAAAAGTTTGCAACAATCAGCATAGAAAAATTAAATAGTAAAATTATAAAAAATTAATATAAACCTGAAAGAGAATAATATTATACAACCTGTGTGTAATAGAAATTTCCAAAAGGAGGGAGGGGAGAAATAGATGGTAAAGGAGATATTACTAGTTGTCTCCGTAATTGAAGAATGACCGTAGCCACAAAAAGTCAGAGGTAGCCGGGCGTGGTGGTACACACTTGTAATCCTAAAATTTGGGAGGCTGAGACAGGAGTATTGCAGTTCACAGACAGGCTCAGCTACTTAGTGAGGCACTTTGCAACTCAGTAAGACCCTGTTTCAAAATAAAGAATAAGAAATAGGGCTGGGGTTATATCTCAGAGGTAGAATGACCCTGGGTTCCAAGCCCAGTACTGAAAAAAAAAAAAAAAAAGGAAGAAAGTCAGAGGTTACAATAATACCAGGAAACTATTTAGAATAAGCATGTTACCAGAGATAAAGAAGGCCTTTTTCTAATGATAAATGGTAAATGGTTTATTCATTAACAAGCGTAATAACCTGAAAGGTGTAGGCCACTTATAATAGAGCTTTTTTAGCCTTTTTTATTTTTATTTTTTGTTAATACACTAGAGATTCACATCATAATGTGGATCCTTTTTCCCATAATGTGGATCCATTGAACCTCCAAGCTACACCCCCAGCTCTATTTTTTAGTCTCTCTCTCTCTCTCTCTCTCTCTCTCTCTCTCTCCCTCCCTCCCTCCCTCCCTCCCCCCCCTCTTTGCCGTAATGGGGATGAAAACCAGGGGCATTCTATCTCTGAGATACACCCCAGCCCTATTTTTACTCTTCATTTTAAAAACAAGTCTTACTGAGTTGCAAAGAGCATCACTAAGTAGCTGAGGCTGTTTGCGAACCATGATCCTGCTATCTCAGCTTCCTGAATGCTGGGATTACAAAGAGTGCACCACCATGCCCAGCTTAGTCTTTTTGTTTTTGAAACAGAGTGTCACTGAGTTGTGAAGAGCCTTGCTAATTAGCTAAAGCTGTCCATGAACCTGGATCCTCCTGTCTCTGCCTCCCAAATGCTGTGATTACAAACATGCACAACCACGCCAGGCCAGCATTCAGCTTTTAATGCAGGAAGCAGGGACTAAGGGAGCTAAGGCAGCAAGGTAAATCCACTTACATATTCGAGGATATATGTCAATAATTGCCAGAGCATATAGGAAAAAAATGGTACCTATTACTTGAACAATTCTAGGCATCAATTTCATCTATAAGCTATTTGTGAAACACATTGCCCAAAGCTGCAAAATATTCTTTCCAATTTATGTGGAACATTTATTATAAAAGACAAGTCTCAAAAAACGTATAATAAGCCAGTCGTGGTGGCGCATGCCTATAATCCCATTTCTTGGGAGGCTGAGACATGAGGATCACAGATCCAAAGCCAGGGTCAGCAACTTGGTGAGGCTCTCAGAAAGTTAGCACGACCCTGTTTCAAAATAAAAAGTAAAATAAGGCTAGGGGGTGAATGTAGCCCAGATGTAGAATGTCACTGGGTTTAATCCCCAATACCATACAAAAAAAAAAAAAAAGAACAAAATAAAACACAAAGCCCACTTGTAATACTTGTAATAATTCAGTTTTTTCAAACCAAAGTGACATCAGAAGAGAATAATAATAAAAAGATTCTTGCAAATTTTAGGAAACTTGTAAGTAATCCATAGGCAAATGAAACTCAAATAAATGAGAAACTATTAAAAACTAAATGAAAGTTAAATCACATATATTAGAATCTCTGAAGTACAGTTAAAGTATATCTTAGAGGGAAATTAATCACACTAAATGACTCTTAGGAAAGAGAAAAAGAGATATGGTTTCCCATAAAAAGTGAAACAAAAAATATTACAAATTAAACCCAAGGTAGCTAAAGGATGAGGAAAACTACTAGAAGAAATAAGTAATATAAAAATACCCCCCAGACACATACATTTATAAAGAAAATCTTAAGTTTGTCCATAGGAAAAATTAATAAAATTGTTTAAACCTGAGTGTCCTGGTTACAGTGTTTTATAAAATCATACCTGATTTTTTTTATACTTTTACTGGTGCACAGTAATTATACATCCAAGTGAGTTTTAATGTGATACGTACAGCCAGGCCTGGTGGCCCATGCCTGTAATCCCAGTACTACTTGGAAAGCTGAAACATGAGGATCACAGATTAGAGGCCAGCCTCAGCAACTTAGCAAGATCCTATTTAAAACAAACAAACAAACAAACAAACAAATACAAAGCACTAGGGTGTAGCTCAGAGGTAGAATGCCCCTGGGCTCTATCTCCAGTAACAAAATAAATAAATAAATAAATAAATAATAGATAGTAATATATACCTGCACATAATACTTGGTGTAATTCCTTCCACATCTCATCCTGTCCCCTGTTCCTCCCTTTCTGTAGCACACCACACAATTTAAGCTTTCTGAAAGGATGATTTATTAAGCCATGGGTTATAATAGTAGAAATTTGGACCAGGGACTGTGAGGCATCTTGGTTTTGCTCTATTGGCATTTGTTGGAACCGCTCAAAAGCTGAGCACTGGGGTCATCTGGAAGGGCTTGTTCTCCCAGGTTTACAGCCTGGTGATGGGAAGACCCATCGTGTGGGAAACTGGAACAGCTCATGCATCGAAATTCATAAAATTAGTTCTGCATCTAAATCCATAAAATTAGCTCTGAAAAAGTGAACACTCAAAAAACTACTTTTTGGGACATTCATATATATATGTCTCTGTCTGAGAAGAACAGATTATTCTTAGTTCTGTGTGGAACAGAAGTAGAATATGAAAGTGGAGGAAAAGTTTACAACCCCTGCAAAAGCCAAGTTTCAGGAGTGGCTGGCCAGGGAGGCTGTCAAATGACAAACAGCAGAGTTACTCACAGCTGAGACTCAACGAGAGTTTAATAGGATTAATTCATAGATAATGAATCTAATCTTGGTGCAGGGAAGAGTCTATGTATAAGTGGATTCTTCTAGAAAGCATTTAAAGGGAGAACACTTACAAGAAATTCATTTTATGGCTGCATTTCACAATCATTCACACAGAATATATTTTATATTATTTGTGGAAACCAATGGCAAAATCCTGGTTAAGATTGTATATCTCTGTGCTGAAACTGTGCTGAAGAAAAGAAAACACAAGGATTTGCAAAGATAATATATGTTAGAGTTCTGCAGCAGAAGGACAGAAAAATGGGAAAATTGAAGAGAGCAAAGAAAAAGTAAAGGGATATAAGATAATAAAGCTCGTGGAGAAATGTGTTTAATTTTGTTCCTTAGTTAAAGAAGCAACAGATTAGCCAGATGCGATGGCTCATGCCTAGGACCTTAATACATGGGAGACTGAGGCAAGAGTGTCACAGATTGAAGGCCAACCCTCAGTAACTTGAGAGAAACCCTCAGCAACTTAAGAGCCTGTTTCAAAATAAAAATGAAAAATAAAAAGAATATCAAAATAAAAATAAAAAGAGAAAAAGAGTAGGGTTAGCCGGGCGTGGTGGTGCAACCTTGTAATCCCCGCGCTTGGGAGGTGGAGACAGGAGGATCGCGCTGGTTCAAAGCCAAACACGAGTGTAGCCCAGAGGTAGAAGGGTTTCCAGGAAACCCAGTACCACCAAAAAAAAAAAAAACGAGTAGGGTTATAGTTGGGAGATAAGATGCCCCTGCATTCAAGTCCCCATTACCATATGTATGTAAACAAAGTTAAAAAAAGAAATATTAGTAAAGTAGTATTTACTATTAACAAAAATAGTAAACAAAATAGGAGTATATGACTGCATGCATCTTATATCCGGCTGTAATGTAACTAATTTTCATCAGAACTAGGAGGAGCTACTTTAAATTTAGGGTTTAAAAACCATATTTAAGTCAGTACTCCTCAAAATAAGACTTGAAAACATAAAAGAATGACTAGTAGTTGGATTACTCCCTCCAATGTAAAAGCACTACTTTTCCTTGCAGTAGTGAATTTATATTAACCCTTCTCTTGCTTTCCACCAAACCATTACTTGCATTTCCCGCTGGGATGATCATCTGTTTTCCATTAGGAGGTTAGTATCTAAGTCTCAAATAATTGGAGCATAGAGAAATTTTTAATAGTTTCTAGCAATTTTTTACTTAAAAAAAAAAACACTAACCACTTTTACCCTGTTTGTATTCACCACATCTCACCATACTGTAAGTAACTTCCAGTCAAAGAAGCGCCAACTAAATTTTAGAAATTGATAGTGTTGACTTTCCAAATTAATAACAAGTTTAAAAAGGCTAATAACCTAGGATGCTTAACTTTGCAGAACAATTTTCTATATTTCAGAAGAATATTTTTACTGTGAAAGTTTCTGTAGAGAACAGTGGTATTGTGGCTTTTTGTTGCATGAGGGTGTAAAGATTATTCTATTATTCTGGCTCTAGGAATCATGATCTTCAGATTATTGAAGTAAGCTGTGAGTGTGTGGGGTGGTACTGGGAATTCTGTCTCTGATCTACACCCCCAGACTTATTTTTATTTTTTATTTTGAAACAGGGTTTCACTAAGTTTCATAGGGACTACTAAATTGTTGCAAACTTGCAATCCTCCTATCTCAGCACTGGGATTACATACATGTGCCACAGTGCACCATGCCATGCCCAGCTTGAGGCAACCTTTTTTTTTTTTTTTTTTTTTTTTGGTGGTACTGGGGTTTCTGGAAGCCCTTCTACCTCCGGGCTACACTCCCAGACCCTTTTTTTAAAAAAAATATTTTTATTTGGAAACAGGGTCTCTTAAACCAGCGGGGCTGGCTTCGAACCTGCGTGATCCTCCTGTTTCTGCCTCCCAAGCACGGGGATTACAAGCGTGCGCCACCATGCCCGGGGATGCAACCCTTTTAATTAAAAAAAAAAAATTGGCATTCTTTTGGAAAGAATGAGAAAAGCTTCATTCCCTGCATCCACTCCATGTGTGTGTGTGTGTGTGTGTGTTGGTAGTATGACAGGTGTGCACCCCCATGCTCAGCTTGAACAAGTTCTTGTGTGAAAGATAAATTTCATAAGATTTTCCTTTCCATTTGCTTTAGAAAACCCCCTGAGGGCTGAGACAAAAGTCTCATCGTTGTATGTTCAGTCCCTGATGATTCTTGCATCCAGTTGGCATTCAGTACCTAAGTTCTAAATGGATTTAAATTCCATTTCTTATTTTATATTCTTCAACAATTTTATACCCAGTAGTTGAAACCTTATGCTTTGCTTCTTATACATGCTTTGGCAGGGTTTTCTGGAAGAATAATTTGAAATAAATTGATATATGTAAAAATATTCTATCCTATCATATATAGGTAAGTATATATATCCACATTACTTTTCCTCAGAATATCTTCATGAGCCATAGATCTTGCTGAGACACTACTTATTCTGATGTGATAAATAACATCTATATTCACAGTAACCAATGTATTGAAGTAATTCAACCATGGACAATGGAGGTGCATCCTGATTTATTCCTGTCCTATAAGTAGATTGTCATTATATCTGATATGTGGTCTAAATATTAAACTATTTTATACCTACATGCAAATTGGACTCATTGAAGTGAAACCAATTTTAGCTTCAGTTCTAATTATAAGATAATTTTAATAGTGTAATGTGCCAACTACTTGCCCTGAAAATATAAAAAAGCTCTCTTCACGATCTAGTCCAAGTTATCTCTAGCTCAGTGATCCCCAAATTAAATAAAGAATGAGGTGAAAATTATAACACTTTTATAATTATGCAGTAAATAAAGATTTTTATAATCACAAGATAATAAATTATATGATATTTTCAAATATGGAATAAAAGAATCTGAGGCCCAGAGAAATACATAAGCTGACCAACATTTTTAAAAATGTATCCAATATTCTGTGATCTTAACTAACATTTTAATTATTATGTTTTATTACCTCACTTTTTACAATTGCTTAATTAGTTAAAATAATACAGAATTATAACAAATTTTTTTTTCAGAACTGGGAATTGAACCTGAGGTATTCTACCTCAGAGCTACAACCCAAGTCCTATTTTTTATTATTTTATTTGAAACAGGATATCACTAAGTTACAGAGGACCTTACTAAGAATCGGAGGCTGGCCATGCACCTTTGATCCTCCCGTCTCAGCCTCCAAAGTAATCCCAACTACTTAAAATCACAAGTAGTGGGATTACAAGTGTATGCCACCATGTCAGGATACAAATAAATTTTAAAAGTTTTTTTGATCATCCTTCTTTTTTTCAAATCTTTTCTGAAAAATATTAACAGTGTGCCTTCTCAAATGTATCTTTCTTTTATCCCTCTTACTCCTTGTGATTTTTTCTCTTTAAGTCACTGCTTTAATTTTCAAAGTATACTTGTAAGGTAAATTCATACAACGATTTACTATGTTTACTATTAATGAGAAAAGCTGCAAAATATATCTCCATTTTGTATTGAAAATAATAGATACAATCCCTGTTGTCTTGGGCTATTGTACAAGAATTTACAAGTATAGACACCTTGATTATCAGTTGGTCTATCAAATGTATTTTCTTTTTATGATTTTGAGGGTTATTGAAACATTGTATATAAAAGAATGTGCCATCAGTATTACATGAGACTTGCCCTTCCCCTATATTTAGTAGTATGATCAAATTTGCTTATACAGTCTTATTAAGACTGTAACTGCATGTCCTTCTCTCTAAGGATTATACATACTGTATGTCTCCCCAACCCTGTGTACACTGAGACTTAAAACATCCCTTATTAAGAGTATTCACACTGGGCACCGTGATGCATGTCCATATTTCTCAGTGTTTTGGAGGCTGAGACAGAAGAATCACAGGTTAGAGACTAGTGTCAGCAACTTAAGACTCTCAGCACAATAGCAAGACCTTGTTTCAAAGGGGGAAAAAAAAGCAAAGAAAGAAAGAAAAGCAATTTTACACTATGAAAACTAATAAACACTATAATTGAAGGGTTTTCCCTCCAGAGAGTATGTTTCCCTCCAGAGAGTATGTTTACCAGACCATATCTCACTAATATTACTTATTATTTCTTAAATGTATATTATAAACTGTATATGTTATTTGCCTACTTCTTCTATTGGAGATTTTGTGCATTTATTATGAATTGTAATTAGCCTATTTTATTGCGAAGGAAAATGAAGTATACAGAAAAATGTTAGTTTGGAATGCAAAAATAGAAGCATCTCTGTAACAACTACAAAAGGAATATTAGTTTGTTATCTTGACTTTTTTTTATCATTTCTTACCTGCCCAAGGATATAGGGAGATTGAAATATAAAATCATAATATCAGTTCTATTATAACCACTCTTTTATTATAACATTTTACTTTACTTATGAAAATAACTAAATAACCTATATTCAGAAAAAGATATAAGCTTGATTCGATGTCTCATAAAGACATTTTATAAAATATTCTCCATTTGGATCCTTGTCTAAAAGGACCTAAAAGTATTCTTACAAAGCTGGTGCTAAGAAACTCTGACATGAGCAGCTAGGATATACCATCATCAGTGAAACTTGGCTCCATAGACAGTGAGGAGCTACATAAAATTCTTACCTCTTCATAGTTATTGCATCTTAAATAAATGGTACCCAGGCTGCACAAATGAAATTTCTATCTGTCAGTCTTCTTTTGCACATTCCTATTCAGGGGGTTGGGTTGATAGTGAACTTATGAGAAGCAGCCAGGCTGATAATAAATTCAGTTTTAAATGTTGAGTGAAGGGAAAATACTTCCACCTGAAAAACAGTTCTGGGTTAAACCCAGTTCCAGTACTGTGCATTTGATGCCTTTAAAATGTCGTAGTGCCAAAAAATTCCAGAAATTATGGAAGTATTTTCTTAAATTCAAAAGTAAATAAAGAATCAGTTCTTAATTTTTTATTTCAAAATTAAAAATTCTTATTTATATAAGAATTAGAATTCACCTTTCCTGGTAAGCATAGAGTTTTTCATGCTGTATTAGGGTCTTCCATATTTTATGCAATAATTTTCTGACTTACTTTTTTGGTACATATTTAGGAAATAAGCAGAAATCATGGCTCATCAAACTCTCCTCCCTCTGATTTATTTTCTGTGCTTCTCACCTATTCAGTAAAAAGTTAATTTCAAGAATTTAGCAGAAATACATGGATTGTTTCAAGCCCTCAATTCTATTTTTCTTTCAAATTTATTTAGTTTTGAATTTTACATACAAAAGTGTATGTATTTATTGTATACAACATATTTAAGAATATATACATTGTGAAAGATAATAAATGCATTGACTAATATAGTTATTTTTGTGGTAAGAATATTTAATATCTATTCATCTTAACATATTCAAGAATATGTCATTAACTACAGTCACTATAATGCCTAAAAGGTCTCTTGAATTTATTCTTTCTATATAACAGTAATTATGTTTCTTTTTGTTTTGTTTTGTTTTGGTACTAGGAGTGGAACCCAGGGGCCTTCTACTTCTGAGCTATACCTTCAGCCCTATTTTGCCTTCACCATCCTCTGGTAACCACCATTTCACCCTCTAGTGAGATTAACTTTTTTTTTTAATATGAGACAAATACCACATTATTTGTCTTTCTGGGCCTGGCTTATTTCAATTAACATAATGTCCTCCAGGTTCATTGTGTTGTCTCAAATAACACAATAATCTTTGCTTTATGATTGTATAGTATTCAATTATATATGCATATTCTTTATTCATTTACTTGTTGATGGGTTTTAGCCAGTTTAAAATTTTGTCTATTGTGAATAGAGTTAGGCTAAACATATGAATGCAGATATTATATTATTTGTTTCCTCTGAGAGTAAAACTATTTTCATTATTTTTATTTTTAAGGCTCCCAGAAATTCTGTGATAAATTTGTACTCAACACAATATTTTATATCCAAATCACTGTTGGATATTTCTGTTTCGAACATGAGGTATACAAAGAAGTCATTTTCCACCTGCACATTTTCAAACTATTTATCCATCTCATTGCTCTATTATAATGGGCTCTAGTTTGACTCTTTTCGTCTTAGCTTAGGAGACCCAGAAGTACAGGGAACTTATTACTTGCAATAAGATCTTACATTCTTATTACTACAGAGAGCATCACATTGAATTTTTGAGCTGCCATATCACATCATCAAGTGGTATTAAACTTATAGTCACCTGAAAAACTCATATTTTTCACATAAGCTACTGCAGTGTGTTGTTTTCTTTGAAATCTGATTATCACCTATCAATCCAAAACTATGTGTTGTATATTTTTGTTTTAGTATTTTCTTCTATCATGTCATCATTCTTTGACTTTTAGACTGCATATAAATTTTAAAAACATTCTTAACATATATGTTATGTTTCTTCAATCAGGTCCTTGGCAAATACGTTTGAGTAAGGGAAGCCTAGGGGCTAATTTTTGAAATACTCACTTGAAAACCTGTTTCATTTTACCTTTAAACTTTTAACTAAGAGTTTTTTAGGCGGGTGCAAAAGCACCAAATAGAGCTATTAGTCACTCTTTTATTATAATGTTATATTTTATTTAAAATTTTAAATGTAGCTTGCATCTTTAACTAGCACTTGTCAATTTTACTAAATGACTTTAAAAGAAAAATAATGAGATGCTCTCAGGGTTTCCATTTGGTGTTTTGGTGACCTTTGCAGTCTACACAGTCTACTGTAAAATCTCACCCAAGTTTTTCTTCTGATTCAATGTTTGTCAAGTTCACTGAGGTTTTGTAGATATTATTCTTCTTGGTTTTCAGTTATGAGATCTCCCTAGGCTGCCTGTCTAAATTTTCTGCCAATCTTCTCAATCAAAGCTCTTGAATTTTAAGTGTAGACTAACTCTAATGATAGATTCCGGAACCAACATGTTCATGAACAAATTATATTTAAAGCTTTGTGCAGAAACCCAATGAGCCAGGGTTGATTCAGATTACTCTTCAGTGTACTCCCTCCCTCCAACATCTAATGATACACTTATGATTGGCCTTCTAACCATGTGTTTGCCTTAGGTCATTGGATAAACACCTGCCACCAGCTTCAGTTCTAGTATCAAGTGTGTGGGTGGGGGGGGGGTCAGGCAGTGAGGAGAGACAGAGAAAGAGCTACAGAAAGAGGGAGAAGAGGAAGGAAAGAGGAGGGACAGAAGAGAGAGAGAGGAAAAAAATAGAATATAATGTCTTCCTTTGGTATACTACTCCATTAACCAATGCCCCTAAATTGAGTATAATGACTTAATCTCATGATTCTTTTTGGACTAGAATTTTAGGTAATTTAAAAATCTGTGGCAAGAAGCACATTACCTATTGAACTTTTCCAACCCTTTCTACTTCCATCTGGCCCACCTTACTGATTCTCTGCTTCTTATCTAACCCAGGACCCTTATTATTATGTTCTCTCACTTGTTTATTAACCTTGTTGAACATCCCAAAGATCTCCTGCCCACTTGTGCTGGCTCTATCGCTTGTCATCATAAACTTCAGACACTGGGTTCTGGTTCACTAGGTAGATAGGGGACAGGTGTCTAGGAAATTCAAGCTCCTTTGCTGAGACTCTGTTATTTGCTTTGCTGCTGCTAGGTTTCTTGGGTATTTGAAATGCCCTAAGTCCAGTCAGGCCTGATGATTATTTGCTTGTCAAAATATTCTCAAAAATGCCAATTGCCTGTATGTTGCTATTATCTTCTCTCCTGTACCTGCTTATAGACCTCTTTCCCCATGATTGATTCTTTCTAGTTTCTGCATCCTAGCACTTCAGCCTCAGCATTACTCTTTCCAAGCCCCAAACCTTAGATCCTTTCCCCACATGGTGCTAAGAGCTTGGCAGAGGGTCAGGTTGTGTATTCTCTGCTTTTCAAGATCCCTCTCAAGTGATGCCTTTGCGAAACTCACTCATCTGTTATCACAGAGGAGCTATTTATATCTTATTTACAATCCTCAGGGCAAGTTTCTTCTTAAATGTTTGTCTCTTCTCCTGGACTGTGTATAATTCGAGGACAGAAACCATATATTTTACTCAGTCACATCAGTGTTTATTAAGAACTTATCACATGCCAGAAAGCATGTTTGACATTAGGTAAAGAAAAAAAAATACACAATTTTTTTGGGGGGTGTAGCTCAGAGTCACTGGATTCTATTACTGGTATAGATAATCTAGTTTAAATATTTCACCACAGTACACTGAGTGAATGAATGAAGAATTGTTGAATAATTGACTACAGAATTAATTAATTAATTAATTAATGGTACAGGGGATTGGACTCAGGGGCAATATACCTCTGAGCTATACCCCTGGCCCTATTTTATTTTTTATTTTGAAACAGGGTAACACGTAAGTGTATGAGTAGAGATTTTCAAATCTGTTCTTTGAAATAATCACTCATTCTAGTTCATGTTCTCTGGAAAACAAAGACCAACTGAGAAAAATTTTAAAAATCAAAGTAATTTTGAAGTTGTTTCGGAGGCCAAGACTGGGGAGATTATATAATGTATATAAAAGAAGATACTAAGCTGGCTGTGGTGGATACACCTATCATCCCAGTACTTGAGAGACTGAGTCAGGGGGATCTCAGGTTCAAAACCAGTCTCTGCAACTTAATGAAAATGTCAGCAGCTTAGTGAGACCCTGTTTTTAAAGGAAAAATAAAAAGTAAAAAGGAGGATAAGAGTATAGCTCACAGGTAGAATGTCTTTAGGTTCAATTCCTAGTAACACACTCAGAAGACTCTAAAACAGGGACCAGAAAACTTCTTGCAAAAAATGTCAGACACTAAATGTATTCAGATTTGTGATCCATACCATAAAATCTGTATCACAGCTACTTGGCTCTAATGTGGTAGCTTGAAGCCAATCACAGACAACACCAGAGTATAGATGGATATGGCTAATTTTACTTAAGGATCCTGAAACTTGAATATCCTAGCATTTTCATGTATCTACTTTAAATATCATTCTGTTATTAAGATGATATTTTCTCGACCATCTAAGAGGCATTCACAGTGTGCTGGCCTTATGAAACCAGGTGGTAAGGAGATTTGGCCACTGGATCCTAGTCTACTGACTCTTGGTCTAAGCTTCCTTCTAGTCCTTCATGATTGTGTATAAGATTAAACTTGGGTTTCTTGGTATAAAACCTTTGAAAATAAAAGTGGATTAGATTTAGGTTAGGATGTTGCAAATATATATTTATTGTTGCAGTGCAACATAAGGAGGTGCAGAGAGGTAGAGACATATACCCACAGAGCTGCTGGTGTGCTTCTCTCTGGAACCCGCCCCAATCCTCCCCTTTCCATAGAGGTTATTGATATTTGTGTTGATAATTGCATATAGGTACATAAAATTATTTGAACTGTCTTCTTCATCTAGATGAAGATTTTAATATACAAAATAAAAAGAAGGAATGAGTGCATTGTTTAATATTCTTCATAAACCAAAATGTCACAGCACGTCATAAGGACATGCAAACTCATTTCTTGGCTGATGTCAGAAGTCTGTATTGTTTTACTCTTTGGATTATGTTCAATCTTTATATTTTACATAATCTCGCTGGCATTTTATTAAAGAAATCCTAGGAAGGTTCAATAAAATTGTGCTTTTTGTGATTAGTTTTGAAATATCTGTGTATTGTTTTCATAACAAAAATTACCGTTGCTGGAGCCATGCATAATACTGGAGTTAAGACAGATATGTTTGCTCTTGGGGGCTGGATTGGCTTTTGCCTTAATTTTGAATAAGCTATGCAAGCATTAAACACACTGGTATTTCTCAGCTCCTCTTTCTGCTTTTTGGGTCAATTAAACCAATTTAATTGTGCTTATATCTGCGAGTTCAACAGGACTGACATCTTGTTCAGAGAACTGGTCTCTCCAGGCAGATTGTAAGAAATAAGTTTCCAGAAAATGATTTTAGGCCTTCTGATTCTAAAGTGAAGCTGACTACTAGGTAATTTATTTTCTTTCCTTCCTCTTTTTTTTTTTTGAATGCCTCTCCTCCTTTCTTTATCAGCCATTGGAAAAGCAACTATAGACATTGTAAATAAATGAGACATTGTAATATAAATATATATATTTCAATTGTAATATATATATATATATATATATATATATATATATATATATATATATATATATATATTAGTAAACCACAGGATTCAACTCACAGGCCATAATTTATCAACCTCTGAATTAAGTATAGGCGGTATCACTTGCTTCTATTGAACATTTTATATTATGTATTCTTAAATTCAAAATATGTTATTCTTTATTCTTAAAGAAAGACATCCAATTAACCTATAACTATAGATTAATTATAACCAGATAATATTCTCTTTAAATTATATACAGTCTGTTTCTATATCCTTTATACTAAGTAATAAAATGTCTCTTTAGCACTGGTAAATTCCATTGCAGAGCCTGCTTAAGCAGGAGATGTTTGGGCTGTCTTTGATGTACTGAGGTCTTTGCAGAAGGGTTTGGAATAAACTGTGACTTTAGCCATTTGTATGGGCAGACCAAGGCTAGAAATCAGGCTAGGTTTCCTGTGACAACCATTTCACTCACAGCATCCGCACACTTGTTTGCTTTCTTTGGCTGATGCCAGGGCATTTGTGCTTTATCATATGCTGGCTGGATCAGAGCATGTTTTCCCTCTTCCCAGGCTCTAGCTTTGAGAGGATGAGGTCTCTGGATCAATGGCAGATTCACACATGCTGTTTGTCCACCTGGTGCTTAGTCCAAACAACTGGTTCTCTCAAAGTGGACACTCGATCGGAATGCATTTATTCAGTGTTCTAGACAGATCCCCTGATGCTATCTTTCTAATGTCCATAAGTAATTCTTTGGTCTAACAGCAATGAAAGCCTAAGGCATTTTTCATGTAACCATTAGGTGCTTTGCAATCCAGAGCAGTTTTATATTAGAGGCAGCTATGGATACATGGAAGTGCCTTGCTTAGAAACAAGCAGAGGTAAGTCAGTGATGTGTACATGTATGTACGCACAAGTTTTTTACCCCAATATGATGTATGAATATAATACACCAATAAAAAATTAAAAAAGGAACAAGCAGAGGTATTTGTTTAGTTCCTATTGCATATGAATTTCTATTCTTAGATTCTTCTTATTCTCCATATCATTTAATCATCATAAACACAAACACACCATATATATATATATATATATATATATATATATATATATACACATACATACATATATTATACTCCCAACTATAAGTAAGAGTGTAGAGTTAAGAGAGTATAGCAAGGTTATTCTGGTTTACTGTGTAGTAAATGGGAAGCCCAATTACACAGTAATGATGAGCTGAATTTCTATGCTAGAGTGAGAGACACACAGAGCCTTCGTGCTAAATTATAGTCTTTCTAGTTGATGTGACGTCACCAAGTTATTTACTTCTTTTTTGTGTGTGTGTGGTACTGGGGTTCCTGGAAGCCCGTCTTCCTCCGGGCTACACTCCCAGACCCATTTTATATTTTTGAAACAGGGTCTCTTACGCCAGCACGGCTGGCTTCGAACCTGCGCGATCCTCCTGTCTCCGCCTCCCAAGCGCGGGGATTACAAGCGAGCGCCACCACGCCCAGCAAGTTATTTACCTCTGAAAGCCATTTTCTACATGGGAGAAGCATATAGATGTTGATGTTTATTTAAAGCAGATAATAAGATATATGCAAAAAGCTTTGCAGAGTTTCTAGCTTCAGCCAATATGCTCAATAAATATTAGTGGCTATTATTAAAGTGATAGATCCAACATGCAAATTCATTCTCTCCTGATTTCATACTCTTTAACCTTTAGCCATGCACAGCTTAGTACTTCTTTAACTTGGCTTTTTTCATTCACATTTGTAAAATTTGCAGCCGGGCATGGTGATACACACCCATAATCCCTATACTTAAGAAGCTGCACAGGAGGATTGCAGGTTCAAGGACAAATAGTGAGATTCTCATCAACTTAGTGAGACCCTGTTTCCAAATAAAAAATAAAATTGGGCTTGGGGTGTAGCTCAAAGGTAGAATGCCTTTTAGTTCAATCCCTAGTACCACAAAAAATAATTACAATTCTAATTGAACTAGACTGCCTCAAGTTCAGGATCCAATTTCAAATTCTGAGAGAATGGGTAGCATAATTGGCTCATATACGTTGGGAATAGGTTCATCATGTGTATTGTAAGTGCTGGGCAATGGAGCACACAGTTAATATGTCATAGAAGGGACCGAATTGTCGGCAAACAGCCCTGAATTTTTCACCATAATTGCGTTTTTTTCAGGACCAGACAGAAGTCCAGATTTGTTTTATGTGAAATATGCCCATTTTAAGATGTAGACCCTCTAGCCAGGCGTGGTGGCACATGCTTGTAATCCCAGTACTTAGGAGGCTGAGATGGGGGATCGCAGGTTCGTGGCCAGTCTCAGCATCTTAGTGAGGCTCTCAGCAATTTAGTGAGACCCTGTGTCCAAATAAAATATAAAACAACAGGTGTGGGATTGTAGCCTGGAGTTCCTAGAATGGCCCTGGGTTCTATTGGTTCCATTCCCAGTACCACCACCACCACCAAAAAAAAAAAAAAAAAAGATACTGACTCTCAAATTTTGAAAATGTTATGGACATATCAAATACATCTTCTGTCTTCTCAGTGGATCTTGGTGCTTGGTTCATCTGCCTGTGGTCTTTGCCAGACTTATGTTTGGCCAATGAGAACACAAATTAAGAAGAGTAGATGATTTGCCAGAGCCACAATGGACTCTACTTATCACCCATTTCTCACGGTAATGATTGTAGCTGATCAGGACTAACAGCAAAGGCTTGTTTTGCCACCATTCTCTACTAATACTATTCTTTTTGATTTGACCATTTTAACTTATATAATTTCTCCAAGATCTGTCAGGGGGCTCTTTAAGTGCAAGCTATTCCTTTCTGGTAGCGGGGTCACAGATTATTTCAGGAAAAAAAAAAATTCTAAATTTGCTCCCGCATAAAAGGTAACAGAAAAGGTTGGTATTTAATTTCAATGTTTTTCTTTCTAGATTTAGAAAATTCCATATGAATAAAATATAAATCATTATTTTTTGCTTTAACGATGTCTGCAAGAAAAGTAGAAAGTCATAATATTATTTATTTATTTATTTACTTATTTGGTACTAGCGATTGAATCCAAGTGCATTTTACTCCCGAGACACACCACCAGCCTTATTTTATTTTATTTTTTTTACTTTGAAGAAAGCCTCAGTCTGAGGAGCTTGCTAATTTGCAGAGACTGGCCTGTAACTTGTAACCTCCTATGTCCCAAGCCCTGGGATTTCAAGTATGAGCTACCACACCCTACAGGACCATATTTGACAATACTAACATAATATTGCCACTCTTCCAAATTCTTACTAAAATAATAATTTGATTGAATATTTATGTTTACAGGGGAAAGAGGAGGAGGCGGATACAGAGGTAAGTGTGGGGCTCACATGACAACCCCAGAGAGGCATGCTGTTCAAGCCTTTAAAAGTACTACCTATAAGGAACTTTCATGCTCCGTGATATGAGCAGGTAGGCACAGAGTTATATATAGAAAACTAAGTGTATGCAGTCACATTATCTGACATATATTCTGTAGACAGTAAGCAGCATAACCAAAAGCAACTCAGTTCTATTTTGTATGAAGCCCTCAAGTCGTAAACCTGTAAGGCACCTGAGAACATAGAGATGGGGTTCTGACTGAATGAGAAGGAAGAGAACAGGGCAGAGCTGTGATATACCACAGAATTCTATCTCCTTGCTGAAATTCTTGGCTTTTAGCTCCTGTAAAAGAATTGACAATCTTCTTGGCCAGAATTCCATATTTCAACAGGTTCCTTGATATGTACCAGAGTCTGAGCCATTCTACCTATCACACACAATGGCTTCTCTGAACCACCTGTGATCACATCCCTTTTTTCTCCATCTTCTTTCAATCCAGTGTCTTCCAACATCTCCCATGAATTCTACTTTCCTTCCTCATATATTCTCCATTGTCTGACTCTAATAATCACCTCTTTCCAGATTATTCTTCTCATCTCTGAATAAGAGAAAGAAAAAGAAAATATTGAGAAACTAATATTTAAGAAAGTAATTTCCCTTCTTGTTGCCACTTTTTTCTGGCCATCATATGGGGAGATTATGTAGGGACTGAATCTGACTAGCATGCTTCAGAATATTGTCTGCCTTCATCTCAGTGACCCACTGCTCTGGGGAACCAGGATCTTAAGAGGAAGCATTTTCTGAATTCCAGAGAAGGCTATATTATGATATAAACTGCATATAATGAACACCTCCCATAGGACTTCTCAAAAGGTTATTTCACATATAGCTAATGCCTTTTTATTTTTTTAGCATGTTTGCTAAGTATATGTGTCCCCTCCATCTGAAATACTCTTCTACCTGCACTTTAAATGACAACTTTTGGGTGTATTCATTCAAGTCACCCCTCCATGCCAGTCTTGTATGGAGCTGTATTTCTATTTTCTGTATGTCTATGTTTCTAATAAACTTCTTTAAATCTTCAGCAACTGTCAAAATAAAAATAAAAATAAATGACAACTTTTCATCCATAGTGTTTTTTCAAAGATACTCTTTTTTTAACTTGCTAAGAAAAAAGCACAAAACTGTACCTTTATCATATTATCCTACTCATTAATTCCTAGTGCTTATTTTTAAAGTTTATTTCTTCTTTTGTGTTCATATCTATATCACTTTTAATCTTTCTTTCTTCCTCATTTTTCCCTTAGCCCAAGTTTCATAAAGGCAAGGGATAAGTCTGTCTTGTTCAATCACTGTGGTATCTTTCAATTCTGGAACGGTGCACCTTCACATGAAGGTCTGCTAAATGGGTTGTAATGGATAAATATACAATGTCCCATGAAGAGCTCATCTATTAATGTTCAGAGTTGATATAATTCATGAGAATTACAATGGATTTATTGGAAGGTAACCTAGGCATAGATTGTGGCTGAAAGAGGTAGGTCCTTGGGGGTGTGGCCTTGGGGACCATGCTTTTTTCTTTGAATTCGTGCTTGTTCTCTGGCTTCTGATCTCCACAATGTGTAAATAAAGCCTTATGTTTTCTCCCTCTTTCTGCTTTCTGTCACCATTGCTTGAGTTCCATAAACCCAGACTGACATGGACTGAACATCTAAAATCTCCAAAATATGTGAACAAATAAATCTTTCTTTCTCCACATTGTGTGATAATGTTTCTTTCTTTTTTTTCTTTCTCTTTTTGATCACAACTGTGAGAATGTTGAGTGAGACATGAATGAATTACACTTGTGTTCCTCTTTATTTAGCCCTTCACTTTAGTCAGAAATGCAGTATTCTGTTTGAAGAAATGGACAATGGACGATACAGGAGGTGACTTATAATATGATGCATGAAAATAGAATCTCTCCTGTTGATAAACCCATCTTGATTGGATCCTGGTTATAAAACTTAAAGGCAAGAAAACAAACAAAGAGAAGTTTTAGAATATATTTTGAAGAAATGTCAGGATATTTAATGTGTGTTGTATATTATAAGAAATATTAAATTAGCTTTCTATGGATTATGGTATTATTTTACAGGAGAATTTTCTTTATTTTTAGAATATTCCCAAGGGTGAATTGTCATGCAGTCTTAAAGTTATTCATTTCAAATGGGTTAGTGCAAGCAAAGTAAACCACAAATAAGGCATATTTCTCTTTTAAATTTTTTAATATGAGATAATATTTAATTATTTTTTCTGAAGTTCACTATAGTTTATTTATAGTATCTGTATGTTCACACGAAAATGCTTGAAATGATTAAGAGTTTTTCTTTATTTAAGAAATTATAAAAAAGCATGCCCAACCCTAAAAAACGAGATGAATAACAAAGTATATAAAAAGCTGCTTGTAACTCTTCCCAGCAAAGTATCTTCATTTTAGTCCTTTTCTTTAAGTTTTATAGATGTGCTTGAATTGTTAAAAGTTCTTACACTCAGTCTAAAGAAGATGAGGTTTTTGTTTTGTTTTGTTTTCTTCTTTACTATATTGGTACTGGGACTTGAACCCAGAGGCAGGCCATATCTGATCTACATGCTCAGCCCTATTTTACTTTATTTGTATTTTAAAATGTCTCTCTAAGTTTCAGAGTCTTGCCAAATTGCTCGTGCTAGGCAGAAACCTTTTGTCCTCCTGTCTTAACTTCCCAAGTATCGGAATTACAGATATGTGCCATCATGCCTGGCTGAGTTTTGATCAACTTTATGGAAACTATTTTCATCTGGGTTATCATAACAAATAAATGATGAGTATCATCACCAAGGACACTTATTTACAGGAAGCAAAAATAGATTTTCTATCTCTAAATTTATACAGCTTATGTACTCCAAGGTAATTCAATTCAATGAATTTGGAAACTGTGGTAGATAGATATTAAATAACTAAGCACAATAAAATGAAAATGTAGCTCACCTTTCTGTGTTTTTATGAGCATCATTCAACAATAGAGAAAATATAATATTTGCCTCTGGGTGTTAAAGTTCAGGTACATAAAAATAACTTCTAAGATGGCTAGCTTTGTATGCAGGTAGCTAATTATTGATTAGTAGATTGTTCTCATTACAGGGAAAACATTATCTTTAATAATGGCTTAAGGGAATAAAACAAAGGGACAACTAGTTAATAACATGTAGTCATGCATTTCACAAAACAGTTATAGTTAGAACTGTGAAAAAGTACATACTGTTATTTTATACCAACTAGTCATTTTTAACCAAGAAACAATTGGCACTGAAATATATTTGCATTATTAAGGTTTGGATGGATACCAATCTTATTCCTAAATATAATTCAATACTTCTTCACAAGGGACTTCACACTAGGGAACGCAACAAATGGGAGATGTTCTTACAAATGCCAGTTTGTCAGTTTCCATTATCATATGAAAGAACAGAGAGTAAAAGTCATAGGTTCCCACCTCACTGATCACATTTCAACATATGAGATTTCCTGCAACATTTTGGAGAAGATTTAGAGAGCATTTTATGAATTCTGGTATTAAAAGCCTTATGATATTATTTACAGATTGAAAAATTGAATAGATTTCTGATGAAGACATCTTACTAATAGCTGTTCCTCCTGAAGACTTTTATTGATTAGCCAGAGATGACAAACTCTTGGCTGTCACTTTTATTTTCTTTTGAAACATTCAGCTTCCTTCTATCTGTCTGTTGGTACTATACATCATTGAGAATAAATCCTTTTATCCGTAAGTACGCGCTTCCATGAACAAATTCCTCTTTCTTTGTTTTGCCTCTCTCTATGCATTGCTCAAGGACCACTTATTCATAAATTTAGGAAGCACATGCATTTAGTCAATAAGTTATGCTTTAAAATTTATAGTGGTTAACAGCTATTTGGTTTTGAGTATTCATGGTGAATAAGAAACATCAACTAATATAAGACAAATGATCACATAACATCATATCAGCAGATCCTTACTGCAAAGTTGGGAAACAGACAATTTGAGCTTAGTTATTTACAGAAATACACACCTGCATTTCAGAGATAAAGCAGATTGCCCAAAGTCAGCAACCTGGTAGTCAATATAATCTGAGCATGAAACCAGATCCTCTGACTTCAAGCTTCCAGCTATAGCTGATAGAACGAACTGCCCCTCATAAAGCAAAACGAGTCACTATAGAACAGTTTGTGGTCCATTCCAAACTCCCTTTCTGAGTATAGCATGAAGACACTCAGGGAAATGGATTCATAACTTTTGTCATTCTCAAGTTCAAAGCTATAATCCCAGACTCTCTTGTGACTTTGCAGGACTATCTGGACTAGGAAATCAGGCAATTTTTGCTTCTGTCATTGTAGGGGCTGAGATGTGGAAGCTATGATGTTACTTAATTGGAAGACGGAGGCGGAGGCAAACATCACTAGTGTGTGAGCAAGCGGAGGGAACTCAAATAAAAGCACTGGCCTCCTGTGGTTTCAAAAAGCCTCAAGAAGGATAAAAAATAGTGAAAGCCAAATTATGGAAAGTAACAGGTAAGAGCTAAAAAAAATTGATGAATAAGAGCTAAAGTATGAATAAGAGTTAAAGTTTTCCAAAAAGCAAAGCAAAAAAATGGTGGGGGACACAGCAATACTGAGTAGTTAATGCTATATGTCATTTTGCTAAAATATTCTGACATCCACTTGAGCTAAAAGATTAAATAGACAATGAGAGTGGCAGAAATCCAGAAAAATGCGGGTTCTGAAGTCATGACTAAAGGGGTCAGGTTGCTCTTGAAG
Organism: Muscardinus avellanarius; assembly: GCF_963383645.1. Classification (NCBI taxonomy): domain Eukaryota; kingdom Metazoa; phylum Chordata; class Mammalia; order Rodentia; family Gliridae; genus Muscardinus; species Muscardinus avellanarius. Next base: position 42,432,455 of record NC_137802.1, on the reverse strand, counting down.
TCTCTGGTATTGCATTATAAGGCTTAGGATACAGGGATCCTAACTTTGCCTCCGCTACCATATTTCAGCACAAGTCAGAAAATAGCTGTGAACTCATGTGGCCATGAAGGCTGTCCCACGTTCTTGTAGCCAAGCCCATGTCTTCTCTTAAAGGAAAACAAGGATCCTGGTTAGTATTCAATGACTTAGGCTCATTCTGCTTTTGCTTTTTACTTACAGTTGCCAGTTTCCTTTTATTATGTCTTAAATTTAAAAATCCAGTCAATCATAATCCAATACTCAAAATAAAGTAAAATGATAAATGATCATACATTTGCATATCATGGCAACATCAAATGGCTATGCAGGTTTCTTTCTTTTTTTCTTTCTTTCTTTCTTTCTTTCTTTCTTTCTTTCTTTCTTTCTTTTTTTCTGGTACTGGGGACTGAACCCAGGGGTATCCTGCCTTCGAATCATACCCCCAACCCTATTCCTGTTTTATTTTTATTTTGAAATGGGATCTTGCTAAATTGGTAAATCTGACTACTTGCTGAGGCTGTCCTTGAACATGTGATCCTCCTGTCTTCGTCTCCCAGTTACTAGGATTTTAGTCATGTACCATCATGCCCTGCTAATTTTTAATTAATTTCTGTACTTATCTTGTCCCATTCTTTAAGTGTGCAGACCAGTGGCAACCCAGAACCCACACTTACTTATTTCTTTATTGTCATACTGGGGATTGCACTTAAGGCATTTTACCTCTGAGTTACTCCCTCAGCCCTTTATAATATTTGTTTTGAAGCAGTGTCTTGTTAGGTTGTTGAAACTCATACTAAGTTGGTGAAGCTAGTCTCAAGCCTGTGATCCTTTTATCTCAGCCTCCAAAGTACTAGGATTATAGGTTTGTACCACCACACACAGCTCAGGGACTACACTTTGAGCAGCACTACACAGCTGCTCTTTATTATAATGATTTTTACATATTTTGTTACAGTTCTAAAATCTGAGTTCTAAAGTAACTTTTTGTAAACCTCATTAATTATAAAATCATTTGTAAAAAGCATTAAAGTGGTTTGGGGGTTCTCTAAAGTTTGTATTTTTCAAACTTTATTTTTCAAAGAAAAATCTTTGATAGCACTGGTCTGAACCTTACTGAGTTCACTCAGTTTTTCCTTGGTTTTCAATTTGATACATGGAAAGTAAAGCAATATACTTTAGTGTTGGTAGTTCTACAGATTCTTTGGCTAGTTTCTGGATGTCTTCAATTGGAAAATTCCAAATATTATGTATGACTTTTTTCCTGGATAAGAAAGAAAAATAGTTTGGAACAGTGTGTACAAATTGAGACATTTTCATAAGAAAGTTGCTATAAATTAAAATTACAAATTTTACATACTACCTATGTACCTTTATCTTTTACTTGAATTTTTAAGTTTTTAGAAATGAGCCCATCACTTTGCAAACCAAACATTAACTGTTTTGCAGGATTCTCAATCTTCTTTTATTGGCATTATGCATTGACAAAATATAAATTTCAAAGATTATTTGATCACTTGCTCCTTATTCAAGTATTTCCAGTCTCCAAAGAAATATCACAAGTTTGTAATAGGATTTTGAACTACTTTTTGGGTAAGTTAATTGAAATGCAAGAATAAAATAGTAGTTAATACATGCACATAATTTATCATTCCCAAAATCTATTCTAAATGGTTTGCATGCATTAACACATCTGGCTTAAGTCATAACCCCACACAGTACAGATTTATTATCCCCATTGCTATGACACTGCTAATATCTCTGCTTTAGCCATTTTGTTAGCGTAAAAGAGTCCTGTCTTTGCGGATGAAGCAGAGCTCTCTCCTGTAATTATTTTCCCTTCATTAGATTATTGCACATGGAATCTATCGAAGACAGTGAAGAAACTCTCAGTGTTCTGGTGAGTTAGACCAATTGCATGGTTTTGTCACAGGCAAAGGCTGGAAATTCCTATTACACAGTTTCACCGGGCAGAACTCTGAGGCAGCAGGCCAAGGAATCTTTTATTCCCAGTGTATCTTTTCCCATTTCTCCTATTCAAATGCAATGTCTCCTTGACTTAAAAAAAAAAATCCCCTGTGACACCAAGAGAGGAATTTTTAGAACATTTCCATAGTATCTGGGCGACTGTCTCCTTTCACTTTGAACTCAGTTGTCCTCACGTGAAAACTCATGATATTCTCTTTGTAACTGCGGTTCTCACCTGTGCCCCTTCCAAGCTTGCTAGCGTATCAGGGAGTTAATGCAATGAGCTGGGGCCTAGATAATGGTGCAATGAAGGAGAATGTGTTGATAATGCATTATATGAGTTACTATTTCTTTGTTGCATCATTTCTCCAGTCTGTTTTTATTCTGCTGCCATTGGCCATCACCATAACAACTCTCACCACCAGAGACATGTGCTGTTGACTTTATCAGGAGCAAAAGCTGGAAAGGTAAACTTTTGCCACACTTGAGTTGTATTACTCTTTTATCATGAGTAAATTTAGTCACTGCATATTCTTCTTTTGAAAATCTGTCATAATCTAATATTTTAGATTTCCCAGTGATCACTGAATAATGCCCTAAAACTCCTTCATCATAAGATTGGAGATACAATGTGGGTCCATAGCACCATTTACAGTGTCAAATGTTAACAGACATGTACTAAATGGGTGATAGTTGAGTGATCTATTTGTCTATCTGTTACTACAAGTCATGATATATCTATCTGTTAAAAAATTTATAGTGATCTTTATAATTGTTTCAGTAAGCATTCTCACTACTGTGACCTAAAGTAATTGGACATCACAACTTAGAGAAAGAAAGATTTATTTGCTTACAATTCTGGGAATTTTGGTCCATGTTATACCAGCTTTCAAGCAGGAGCCATGGATGCAGGTCCTCAGAAGATAATGGTGTAGAGCAGAGAGGAGAGAGAGACTGTATGCTAGCACATGGCAGCAGGGGAGAGAGAAGGGTAAGAAGCTGTAGCAGCTAGGCACAGTATGTGTAAAAGTTGTAACATCATGGCTGGAGGAGAGCCTATGCATTCATGCCTATGCTGTGTTTCTTCTGACCTTTGCATTATAATGATGTGGAATATTACTGAACTGATGAGCCCAAATTCCTGAGGATAACTTGGATATCATTGACTTGTGAGTTTCTGCAATATTGCTGGACACAAAGTTAGGTCTGATTCTCCATATATATATATATATATATATATATATATATATATATATATATATATATGTGAATGATATATAGTGATATTTATGATCCTCTGGAGAATCTTTTTCCACCCTTTTTATTTTACTCTATCTTCTGTAATTTTAGAAGAAGAGAATAAACTATACCCCATCATCTGAAGCAAAAAAAATTGTATTTGAATGGAATCTATCAAGTGACCCCAGGCATCATAAGAGCAAAATCCAGGTACACATTTTACCAAGATTGCAAAAATTATTCTATCATATATATATATGATAGAATTTATATATATGTATATATATAATGCCTGATTTAATATTCAGATCTTTATATAAAATATTTACAGTTATTCAATTCAAAAGACTGTGTATGTGTGCAATTACATGTTTTTTACAAAGCCAAATGTCCTAACTTTGAACCTAATTTTGATGCTCACTGTTTATATTAACCCAATTGTGCCTCAACGTTCTCATCTGTAAGGCAGTAAAAGTATTATTACCTATTTTATTAGGTTGCATGAGTATTAAATAAGTTAATATGTGCCCAGTGATCAGACAGTGTCTCACATACAGCATTTGCTGTAGAAGTGACAACCATTAGTAGACATGATTACATAACATATTTGATTCTAAAATTAAAAAATTATATAAATAAAACTAGATTTGTTGCCTACATGGAAAATATAAAATTTTAAGGATTAACACATTTTCAACAAGTCACTTTACTTAGGCAAAATATTTTTGAGATTTATAATCAGTTCATTCATGCATCTTGTTAATTCAGTATTCTGGGAACTGGAGCTTAAGTAGTGGGATGAGAGATATTATCTAAGATATATATCACATATTGTCTAAGATATATATCACATATTATTTATATAGTGTATATGCTTGTGTGTGTGTGTGTGTGTGTGTGTGTGTGTGTGTTAGTGGGGACTGAGGCATTCTACCTCTCAGCTACAACCCCAGCCCTATTTTAATTTTTATTTTGAAACAAAGTCTTGTTAAGTTGCTGATGGCCTCGCTAAATCACTGAGGCTGGCCTTGAACCTATGATCCTCTTGTCTCAGCCTCCCACGTACTGAGATTACAGGTATGCCAGCATGCCCAGTTCTAAGCTATATTTGAATAGTAGAAGATACTGACAATAAGTAAATAAATGCATTTGGTCATAATAAATGCCTAAAATACTATGTTGATATAATAGTAGCTGAGCTGGAAGAAAATTAAGATAAGCCTCTGGGAACTAGCATTTGGGCTGAAACTCAAAGGTAAATGGATAAAGCCATGGTAAGAGCTGAAGGAGGACCTCTCTATTCAGATGAATATTTGGCCCTTTATAGGAACCTGAAAGGGCCATTTGGTTGAAGAATAAAATTCTATAAAAAGTGTATTGAAAATGGTTTTGGTAGTGGAGACAGATGCAGCTTCCAAGTACTGGGATTACAGGATGTGGGACCATGCCTAGCTCTGAGATTGTTATTTTCATATCTTACCAAGTCTAGATAACAGTGTTATAGTTAGATATAAAATGTCCCATTAAGAGGTCATTTATTAATATTCAGGGTTGATATATTTGAGTCACGAGGGTTATAATCCCAGAAGTGGGAAATCCAGGTAATGAATTTACCTGAGTGGTACCTGGAGCCTGGCAGGTTCTGGCTGGAGAAGGGAGATCACTGGGCGTGTGGCCTTGGAGATTATATAGACGGCTCCTCCTCCTGCTCTGTCTCTTTCTTGGTGGCTTCCAGACTCCATGATGTGAATGCAGTCCATGTTTTCTCTCTACCCTGTCTGGAAATCCATGGTCTTCAGCTTCACATGGAATGAGCCCCAAACTGTAAAAAGATAAGTCTTCTTACTGCAAAGTTGTGTGGTCACATATTTAGATTAAGGCTGCAAGAATTCTGAGGTATACAGACAGAAAGTTGTAGAACAAACAGTAGTTCTTTTTTCTTTTTTTAAAATTTATTGGTAATCATACATCATTATGAGATACAGGATGGTAGAGGCATAAGTTCAGGTTGACTATTTATACAAACTTAAGAGTCAGTGCAAATTAAGGCATGTTTCAGTCAAAATGGATGAGCAAAGCTAAGATAAAGGCAAGCATGGTGGTGCATGCTTGTAATCCCAGCATCTGGGCTGAGACAGAAGGATCACAGTTTGTGGACAGCCTCAGCTACTTAGGGAGGCCCTTTGCAACTCAGTGAGACCCTTTTTCAAACTAAAAGAATGAAAAGTAGGACTAAGGATGTAGCTCAGAGATAGCATGCCACTGGGTTCCATCTCCAGTATTGCAAAACAAACAAAAAACAACAAAAAAAGCTAAGACAATAAGATAAGACAGGAAAGAAGAACACCACAGCACAAAACCATGGATCAAATTCAATCAAATGGTAATAGAAATTTCAGCAGATCAGAAAACCAAATGCAGAGGGAACCAAGGTACAATAGCTCTAGACATAGCATCACCATGCAGTATATTGATTGATGGTTAGGTTTAACGACTTGTCACTGAGATGAATATGAACCTGAACCTGGGTGGGAACATAGAAAAGGGGTAACTGCTATTCTAGAGTAAATAATGATGTCTAATAAACCTTGTAGTATGGGGAGTATGAGAAGAACTTGTTAGAAATTAAGATAAAATGATATGGACAAGAAAGTGGAAACCAGAGTTTACAAAAAGAAAAATGGACAAGAGTCTTTTCAAGGTCAATTTCATTCCACTCCAGCTGGACGCTAAGAGGATATTAAAATAAAAAGTGTATAGACCAAAGCCGAAGGTGACTGGAGGCCTACCTCAGCAACTCAAACTGAGAAATGAAGAAACGAACAAATATTGGCCAGGTGTTATCATGCAAAGGTCTTATGGTCTGAAATATCCACTAGGCCATCTAGGAAGTTACTAGAATCATGCTTAGCACATCAAATCTGTTATCTAGTTCAGCCAATTTTACTCCTAATGTATAACTTAATGCTAGCTGGGCATAGTGGCACACAACTATAACTTCAGTACTTAGGGAGGCTGATACTTGAGGAGTGCAATTTGCAGGCCAGCCTCAGCAATTTAGCAAGATCCTGAGCTACTTAGCAAGACCCTGTTTCAAAATAAAAATTATGATTATTTAATCCCCAGAACACAGGAAGAGAGAGAGAGAGAGAGAGAGAGAGAGAGAGAGAGAGAGAGAGAGAGATAAAGAAAGAAGAGATGAGAGAAGATAGAATTGCATCCTTAATATTTCCATATAGAACAAAGGAAAAACATCAAATAATACTAATTACAGAAGCAAAAATGAGTATCCTGCAGTGTAGCTGCCACATTTATTTAACAATTGTTGTCATTTTGTACATCCATACTTACTCATAACCTTCCTGTCTTGATATTCACAGCTCTAAAGTTAACTTCAATTTGAAATAATTTGAACATTATAGTATGCATATAACAAAATAATCTTAATAATTATATGATATCTAAATGCCATATTTCTAGATTTCTATATTGATGTTTCAATTCGATTTCCATTTGCTGTCTACTCTTCCTATGTCAAGTTCCAGTTGAAGATGCAAATTAGGGATGAGATATTTTTTTTCCTATTCTTGGCTAGAGCATTTTTACAGAAATGCTAAAACATTTCATAGCTTGCCCATCAGAGTCCAATTCAGTTCATACAAACTATTTTCTTCTTTTAAAATTGTTATCTTTATTGACATGATGTCAGTGCATTTTGCACCAATATCACAGAAAGTTTTGTTTCTATTCATTTAACTCTTCATAGCTTATGAAGGAAATAGGCTGTGCTCTCTAAGAAACTTCATGACCTAAAGGAAAGTGATCTGGCTAAATATGTTTTTGAGGTCTTATTCAGTCATGGCAATCTGTTATCTACAAAACATAATCAGAGATTTATTATTATCTTTTATATAATTTCTCACTTATAAAATTTCACAAAGCACCAAAAATATGGTTTTACCTATGTTATTATAACATTGATATAAAAAACCTTTTTTATTTCCTTCTCTTTGAAATAACATTTTTCTTTATGTCATTCAATTCTTCTTTCACAGTAGGAAAAAGAGAGAAGTATGATATGCCTTTCCAAATGCTATTGCAGTAAGCAGAAGCAGAGTCTACATCTGGCCCTTGGCCTAGTTGATGGGTGTTCCATCCAGAGGCATGGGCTATGTGTCAGGAGAGGAGAGAATTGGTAGAGAATTCATAATGAAGTATTTGAGATGGATTTAATAGTATATTATTACTATAAAAAAAGCTCTTTTACTAAATGAAATATGCATATTTTCTTAAAAGGTTCTTCTAATAGTATCTTAAATGCCCAGTCCATTTGTACCACGTCTTAATTTATCATCAGCATAGCAGGTTCTGCTAACTTGAGTTCTCATTCAAGTCTTTTACAGAATTCCAGAGCTTTAGATTAACCAGCAATGTTGCCGTGCTATTTTTTGTTTGCTTTATTTTTTCCTCTTCAATTGGAATATTTAAGAATAAGTAGTACGTCATACTATTAAAATTACATTGAATGAAATATATATGAGATTCATAGTTTGAATCTAAAACTCACTATGTAAAACTTAAATTGGTTGCAGATTAAGCAAAGCATATTAGGTTTTTCCTCAGTTTTCCACTCAAACCAACTTTGACTGTAAAAAGTTGAAGAGATGGACTACTTCATGTTTTTGTTGCCCACTATGTCTCCATACATATATTGAATATATTAATTGCATTAATATATGTACTTTACTCAATTTATGATATATAAATAATTTATATATGCATATTATGAAATGCAAATATCTTTGCATATAAATACAAGCTAGAACTTAAAATCACCATTTAAAATATCCATAGAACAGCAAAAATTAAACCTATTAACTTTAATATATATTATACTTCTCAAACAGAAACTAGTCATTTGCTCCTCAAGTTTTATACTGAAATATATTATCAAAATTTATTAATAGCATTTCTCTTAAATCTCTATACATTTCAAATTTTAGAGATAAGATTCAAGGTTTGGTGAACATTTTCCTCTAGTCATAGTAGCTTACTAATTATAATAAATAAATGCCATAGTAGTAAATAAGAGATAGGAAAGCACTTCATCAATCATTTTCTTTATTGCAGGTAGTTATATTTTGCTTTAAGTTGAATTCCCCAGAAGCTTACCTATGATATGAGGATTCATATGCAGGTGCTTATTATGAAAATGTTTTCATGAAAAAACAGAAAGTAAATGGAAAAAAAAAACAGCAAGAAGAAAATGAAGCCAAATCAGTATGAGATCTCAAAGTCCCAGTCTCAACCTATTCTCAAAGAGAGCACTGAAATTTAGGCTGCACTGAAATTTAGAAAACATGGTCCTATTGGAAGCAAAGGAGCTGGGCTTTCACGCTTGTCTACCTGCCCCCTAGGATGAAGGCAATTCCCAGGTCCTTTGCGAAAAAGAGTAGCACCAGTAGCCAAAGAACAGTATCATAAAGAAGGGTTGCATTATAGTCCTCTAGAAGCAAATATACACAGAAGTCAGAGAGGTGGCTCAAAGAAATATCAAGAGGGATCCAAGAGTATCTAAGCAAAGTAGCAACAGTAGCCACTTTGTTACTGGCAGCCTTGTATTCATCAAATATGTTATTTCCAAAAATACTATAATGCTTTAGATTTATAATGTTTCCCTGTTCCTTGTGGAACCATGTTGGAGGTAGGGCTTGGTTGCCAAGGAGAGGTACTTTAGAGTATAACCTGGGATAACATATAAGGTCCCTCCTCCCCTTGTTCTCTCTTGATTTCAGACTCCATGATATGAGAGCAATAATACTCTTACTCTCTCCATCTCTCTCCCCCACCCAGAGCTCTGCAGACCCAGCCTGTCATGGACAGAACCTCTGAAATTTCCAGAACTATAAGCAAACAAACCTTCCTCTAAGTTGTATTGTCAGTTGTTTTGGATTACTGCAGTGAGAATGTTGACTGAAACAAATACAAAGCCATGCATATCAATATCATGTGTAAATATTAGAATGTCTAGGAAAGTATATATAAAAAGATAGTGTTACAATTGAGTAATTGCATATACCAAAAAAAAAAAAAAGAATTGAACAGGGTTTCCTCTAAATTCTCCTTAAAAGAACTGTCTGGGCCAAAAATAATTTTTTTAAGTTTCTCTTTTATTTATTTTTTTATAAGTGGAACATATTGAGAGTGGTGTACATTTACATTGTGCTTCATGCCCTTCCCCCTCCACTTCCCTCCCCCCCCATAGAGAGTATCCAGGTTAATCATGTTGTATTTATGCTATTACACAAATTCGTATGTAGCTCCTCCATTGAACAATCTCGGCTTTCTTCCTCTCCTATTCTTCCATTCAAGCTTTGCTGAGATTTCTCCTCCATCATCTGGAGTCCCTCTGGTATTACCACTACTCCCTAGCTTATTTTATTGTATGTCCATTCATGTTTCTGAACGTATCATTCTATGTTGATAAAAATGATTGAGTATAGGAATTTAGAAATAATTTTAGAAAATATTTATAGGAACTTTTAAAATCATTTAATAAAATAAAATAGGATTTGTATTTTTACATATTTATTTATTCATTTCAGGTTTCTAATAATTACTTTGCTATATTTAACAGAAATATTGTTCTGCAACAACTCAGAAAAGAAAAAAAAATGATGTCCTTCAAATTTGCAAGGTAATTAGAATACTTCTTTTATCATATTTTCCAACTTTAATTTTACCTTTATTGTTCTTTACAAACCCTATTTCCAATATGCTTTTGTACCCTACGAGTTTTCTAGTGCTGCCATAACCTAAGTCCAAAACACTGGGTAGCTTAAAACAATAAAAACTTATTATTTCAAAATTCTTTAATCTAGAAGTCTGAAATTAAGATGTTGAAAGGACCATACTCTTGCTGAGGGCACTAAAAATAAATTCTTCATTGTTCCTCTGCTTCTAGTGGCTTCAGGATTTCCTTGCCTTATGCCAGCACCACGTCATTTTTTTATTTCTTTGTATCTTTTTTTATCATGTCATTATTGTTTTTCCTCTTTACATGACCCTTTCTCTGTGTCCTTTAATTTATAGTGGCACTCTTATTGCATATAAAGCCCTCTCTAGTCTACAATAATTTCAATCTTTACCTGAATTTATCATATTTATAATTATAATTTTCAAATAAGGTCACTTTCTGAGGCCTGGGTAGTCATGGAATGTGGTAAGGACACTCTGCAAACCACTAGGCTTCTCCAACTCTCCCAGTTGTGCTTATCTGCAGTATCACAGTAACCTTCACATTTCTAAATATAATCAATTCTTATTCCACATCTTATTCAACTCATATAGATTATGGCTACTCTGTTTAAAAACTGTTGCGAAATATGGGGATTGCTTTTTACTCTCAAAAGTGTCTGATAAAATTTTATATGGTCATATTAATTTTAAGTGAGATCTGATGTACTCTTTTCTCCTTCCTTCCTAGGACAGTGCAGAAATTTAATTGCTATTTTTTCTCACTAAATTATCATACTCTGCCTTCTTCATTTACTTTTCTTCTCCTCCCTAGCCTTTTGAGGTTGGTTTGATTCTACATTTAGTTTTAGTCTTCTCTATATCCACACTTTCTTGGTTACCTCAAATTACAAAGTTTTAAATATTTTTCTAGACTTACAACTTCCAACTTTATTTATCTTGATTGACAGCTTTTCATTCCAAGGCTTATAAGTACAACTTGTTACTGAATGACTGTGTCATGATAATAATTGGATATCTAACTTCACAATGTTGCTCAAACTGTGGCTTCTCTAATTCAGTAGCAAAGTAAAGAGAAATTCTTATACTTTTTTATTTTTATGTGAATCACATGGATAATGGCATACATTCAGACTGTGCTTGGTGTCCTCTCCTCCCTGAGTTTCCCCTTGTGCCCTACCCACAGTGAGTGTCTAGGTTGATCATGCTACATTCATACTTTTACACATATTCAGATGTAGCTCCTCCATTAATCAAATTCAGCCTTCTTCCTCTCGTACCCTCCCATTCTAACTTTGCTGAGATTTCCCCTCCATTATCTGGCATCCCTCTGGTATTCCTAATACTCCCTAGTTTGGGCATTTTGGAGAAAACATATGTCCCTTATGTTTCTGTTCTTGGCTGATCTCAGTTAATATAATGTTCTCCAGGTCTTTCCCATATTCTTGTGAATGACGTGATTTTGTTTTTCTGTATAGCTGAGTAGAATTCTAATGTGTGTATTTCTCATAATTTTGAAATCTATTCATCTCTTGATGGAGACCTATGTTGGTTCCATATTTTGGCTATTATGAATTGTGCTGATATGAACATGGGTATGCATATGTTACTGTAGTTCTCTGATTTCAAGCCCTTTGGAAAGATACCCAGGAGTGGTAAAGCCAGATCAAATGGTGGATTCATTCCCAGTTTTCTAAGGAATCTCCACACTGATATAGTGGCTAAACTAGTTTTCACTCCTACCAACAATGTAAAAGTGTTCCTCTTTTCCCACATTCTCACCAGCATTTGTTGTTATTTGATTTCTTTATGCTTGCCACTCTGATTGGGGTTAGATGGAATCTCAGCATAGTTTTGATTTGCATATCTTTGATGGCTTATGATATTGAACATCTTTTCATGTAACTATTGGCCATTTGTATCTCTTCTTTTGTGAAGTATCTATTCAATTCAGTTGCCCATTTCTTGGTTGGGTTATTTGTTTTGCTAGTGTAGAGTCTTTTGGGCTCTTTGTATATTCTGGATATTAGAGTGGTAGCTGGTAAAGATCTTCTCCCGTTTGTAGGCTTTTTCTTTAGATTTTTTGATGATTTCCTTTGATGAGCAAAAACTGTTTTGTTTGATGCTATCCTACTTGTTAATTCTTGCTTTCCTGTGCTTTAGAGGTCTTGTTGAGGAAGTTACTGCTTATGCCTATATGTTAGAGTATTGAGCCTATGCCCTCCTATAATAACTTCACAGTCTCAGGTCCAATTTCTAAGTCTTTGATCCATCTTGAGTTGATTCCTGTGCATGGTGAGCGTTAAGGATTTAGTTCCATCTTTCTACAAATGCATAGCCAGTTCTTCCAGTACCATTTGTTGAAAAGGCTGTCTTTTCTCCAGCATATGAGTTTTTCCCCTTTTCAAAGATTAATTGACTATAGGTGTGTGGGTTTGTTTCTGTACCTTTTATTCTATTTCACTAGTCAGTATGCCTGTTGTTGTACCACTACCATGCTGGTTTTCCTACTTTTGCTCTATAGTATAATTTGAAGTCAGATATTTTAATGCCTCCTGCATGGTTCTTATTGCTGAGGATTGCTTTGTCTGTTCTGGGTAACTTCTTTCTCCATGTAAAATTCATGACTGATTTTTATAGGTCTGTGAAGAATGCCATTCGTATTTTGATAGGAAATACATTGGATCTATAGATGACTTTTGGCAGAATGGCCATTTTGATGATATTTGTTCTGCCTATCCATGAACAAGGAAGATCTTTTCATCTTCCAAGGTCTTCTTCAACTTCTTTCTTTGATGTTTTATAGTTTTCATTGTAGAGGTCTTTTACATTTGGTTAGGTTTATTTCTAGGTATTTTATTGGTTTTGAGATTATAGTGAATTGAATTTTCTTCATTTCTTTTTTTGTGGGTTCATTGTTGGCATATAGAAAAGCAACTGATTTCTTTATATTGATTTTGTATCCTGCAACTTTGCTGAATTGGTTATTAAGCTCTAGTAGTCTTTTGGTTGAGTTTGTTGGGTCTTCCATATAAAGGATCATGTCATCTTTAAATAAGTATAGCTTTAATTCCTCTCTTCCTGTTTGAATTCCTTTGATTTCCTTCTCTTATTGCTGAGGCAAAAGTCTCGAGGACTATCTTGAAAAGGAGTGGTGATAGTGGGCATCCTTGTCTTGTTTCTCATAATAGAGGAAATTCTTGAAATTTTTCCCCATTTAATATGATGTTGGCTTTGGGTTTATTGTATATCGCCTTTATAATGTTGAAATATGTTTCTTCTATTTCAATTATCTGAAGTGTTTTTAACATGAATGGGTGTTGGATTTTTTCAAATGCTTTTTCATCATCTATTGATATGATCATGTGTTTTTTTCGTTCTTAAATCTATTTATGTGGTGAATAACATGTACTCTTTTGCATATGTTGAACCAGTCTTGATTTTCTAAGATGAAATCAAATTGGTTGTGGTGTACAATTCTCTTGATATTGTTATAATGTGTATAGCTAGTAGTTTGTTTAGAATTTTCACATGTATATTCCTCAAGGATATTGGTCTGCAATTTTCTTTTCTTGAGGTATCCTTACTTGGTTTTGGGATTAATGTGATACTAGACATGTAGAAGGTATTTGGAAGAATTCCATATCTTTCAATTTCCAGGAAATGTTTTGAAGTATTGGTATTATTTCTTCACTGAAGGTTTTGTAAAATTCAGCTAGAAACCCGTCAGGGCCTGGGCTTTTCTTTGATGGAGAATTTTTATTGCTGTTTCTATTTATTTGCTTGCTATTGGTTGGTTTAGGCTTGCTATGTTCTCTTGGTTCAATTTAGATAGGTTTTATGTGCTTAGAAATCTATTGATTTCTTCCATGTTTTCCAATCTATTGGAGTATAAATTTTCAAAACAGTTTCTGATAATCCTTTGATTTTCCCCACTATCTTTGATGATGTCTCCTTTTTCATTTCTGATTTGAATAATTTGAGTTGATACTCTCTTTCTTATGCTGGGTTGGCCAGGGGTTTGTCAATCTTATTAATCTTTTCAAAGAACCAGATTTATTTTTTTGTTGTTGTTGTTGATTTTTAGAATTTGTTGTTGTTGTTGTTGTTGTTCTCTATTTCATTTATTTCTACTCTGATTTTTATAATTCCCTGCTTTCTGCTAGATTTGGGATTAGAGTGTTGCAGTCTTTCTAGTTCCTTGAGATATGTCACTAGGTTGTTTACTTGGCAACTCTCTGTTCTTATGTGGGCACTCAATACTACAGATTTTCCTTTGAACACTGCCTTCAAAGTTTCCCATAGATTTTGGTAAGTTGTTTCTCTATTTTCATTTAATTCCAGGAATTTCTTTATTTTTCCCCTTACTTCTGATCTTACCCACTCATCATTCAATAGTGTATCATTCAATCTTTATGTATTTAAATAGTTTCTTTTGGTTTTCCTGTTGATTTCTACTTTCATTCCATTGTAGTCTGAAAAGATGCAGGGAATTATATCTTTTGAATTTGCCGGTGATTGTTTTGTGGCCCAGAATGTGATCTATTTTGGAGAAAATTCCATGAGCTGCTGAGAAGAATTTGTATTCTGCTGTTCCTGGTTGAAATATTCTGCATATGTCTATTAGGTTCATTTGGTTTACAATTTTCTTTAGTTCTAAAGAGTCTTTCCTCATCTTTTGCCTTAAAGATTGATCTAGTGGCATGCGATGTGTGTTGAAGTCTTCCAATATTATTGTGTTTGGGTCTATTTTAGATCTGATGTCCTGAAGTTTTGTTTTATAAATGTGGGTGCCCCACATTTGGGGCATAAACATTTATTTTCATTATATCTTCTTGGTGGATTATTCCTTTTAATAAAAAGAAGTGCCCTGCTTTGTCTCTTCTGATGTGCTTTAGTTTAAACTCTATTCTGTTGGGTATTAGCGTTGCTACCTCTGCCCATTTTTTTTTTAATCTCCATTAGCTTAATATATCTTTTTCCATCTTTTTCCTTTCAGTCTATAAATATCATTGGCTGTAAAGTGAGTTTCTTGCAAGCAGCATATATTTTATTATTTTTTTAATTCACATTGCTTTCTATTTCTTTTGATTGGTGAGTTAAATCCTTTGATGTTCAAAGTTATTATTGAAATATGATTTTTGTTTCATGTTATTTTGTGTTCTATCTTCTGTTTGGTATAATAATATTTCTTCTTTACTTAGTTGCCTTGCTGATCATCTTTATCTCTTCTCTGCTTCTGAAATTTGCTTCTTTTTTCTTCTTTATGGTTTATTTCTTTAAGTGTTTTCTCTAGTGCCAGGTTTGCATTCATGATTTTTATAGATTTTGCTTATCTTGAAACACTTTTGTTTCTTCATCAATTTTGTATAACTTTGGTGGATATAGCAGTTTTGGTTGGAATTTGTTTTCATCCAGGGTCTGGCTCACATCATACCAGTGTCTCATTGCATTCTTGATTTGAGTTGTATAGTCTGTGGTGATTTTTATTGTTTTGCCCCTATATGTCACCCATTTTTTTGTTCTCACTGCTTTTAAGATTCTTTCCTTGGCCTCTATGTTAGTCATTTTGATTATTACATGGCCTGATGACATCCTTCTTTGATCTTATCTTAACAGTGTTCTGTATATCTCCTGAATGTATAAGTACAAGTCCCTCTCCATTTTTTTTAAGTTATCAGAAATTATTTCTCTGAAGAGATTACAGATAACCCTTGGTCTGTACCTCTATCCCTTCTTCAATACCTTTTATCCATAAGTTAGGACATTTCATGTTGTCCCATAGTTGTTGGATGTTTAGATTTGGTTGCTGTAATGACTTCTGTATGCTATTAACTGTGCTGTTGGTTTTGAATGAACTGTCTTCTAACAGTGATATTCTATTTTTGATTTCATCCAATCTTCCAGAATATCTTTCTATTGCTATCTTCATTTCATTTCTTGACTCTCATTTCATTCCATACCTCTTTATGATTCCTTCTTACTGTATCCATTTCCTCTTTCATTTTCTGTACACTTGTTGTGAGGCCTTTTATCATATTAAAAATCAGGATTCAGAATTCTCCCTTCTTGCAATTCTTGTAAGTCATTATTGGTGATTTCCATTATTTCTTCACTATTCTTAGTTTTCATATTTTCAGAGTTCTCAGGCTTGTTTTTCTGATGTCTTGGCATCTTGTCTTTTGAGGGTATTACATTTGAACCAATCTTAGTATTAGGAATTTAGAGGTGTTCAGCAGGTGAGCAGTGCTTTTTTTCAATGGTGAGGGTTGGGTAATAGGAGAAGTGCTGGGGTGATGGGTTCGGTAGTCCAGTAAAGTAGAGGATATAATTAGGTTGAGTAAGAATTTAAGTATAATAATTTAGTATCTTGTTGAGAATGAGAGAAGGTTAGAAAGTAGGACTCTTGTAGTTAATAGAGTATTTATGTATGGAGATATGAAATTCCTTAAGAAGATATAGTAAGGGAAAAATAAGAGTTTTGAGAGAAGAGAGTAGATAGGCTAGAGTGAGGAGATTTGTAAAAGAAATGGGGGAAAAGAGCAAACAAACATGAATAAAGTAACAAAACAAATTATAAAAACTAAAAAAATATAAGAAATATAAATCAAAGACAAAACACAAAAGAAAAAAGGAATAGGAAAGAGAATAAAGAAAAAAAGATAGGACAAAAATAAAATAAAAAGAAATAGCAACAGTGTGAGAGAAAAACAAAACAAAACCAAGAAAACAGTCCTGCTAATTAGCATATGTAGGGCTGGGCCCGTATAATATCTTTATGTCTGTTCACTGTGGTAGATTCTGGAGTATATTCCAATGCCTCTTATTTGTTTTATATCCTATTGTCAGCTTCTGAATCCACTCTCTTAGTATGTGAGCCGCTCTCTTGCCTCTGACAGCTTTGCGTTTTGGTGTTAGGGCATCGGGTATCACCGTTAATGAGTTCCATTAAGTTCAGGTTTCTGTGTTTTTCCACCCTGTGCTCTGCACGCCACTGAGCCTCTTCACTCTCCACCCTAGGCTCAGGCCCTCTTCTCTACCTACACTGGTGGAGGGTGTCCAGTGTAGTCTTGGAACAAACCCCATGACCCTGTGCAGGTACCATACCTTGAGCACTTTTCCTGTGTTTCTGGAGATTCTAAACAGCTAAAAAAATTCTGAACAATACAAAGATTAGTACAAAGTCCTGAGGAAACAGTACATGGTTTTGTGTTCTTGGATCAACAAAGTGGCCAGTATGGCTGAAACAAAAGCACAAAGAGAAAAGTGTAGCAAAGAGGGACAAAGAGAAAGTATACACAGAAATTTAACACATTTTAAGAATTTTTGTCTTTTACTCAGAGATGTTTTAGTATGTATTTTAAGTTTTTGCTTTTGTTTTTTCTAAGGGATGGTTAAACCATTTTATTATTTTTTTATTTTTGTTATACTAGAAATTCAATCCAGGATCATTCTCCTTCTGATCCATATTCCCAGTCCAATTTTTATTTTTATGTTTTATTTTAAAACAGAGTCTCAATAAATTGCTGAGGGCTTCACCAAGTTGCAGAGGCTAGTTTTGAATCTGTGATCCTCCTGTCTCAGCCTCCCAAGTTCTTGGATTACAAGTGTGTATTATCATGCCTG
The DNA here is from genome assembly GCF_963383645.1 of Muscardinus avellanarius. Taxonomy (NCBI): domain Eukaryota; kingdom Metazoa; phylum Chordata; class Mammalia; order Rodentia; family Gliridae; genus Muscardinus; species Muscardinus avellanarius. The sequence continues at coordinate 42,414,851 of NC_137802.1, read as the reverse complement.
GCTAAGGGTAAACATTTTTATTAAAATATAACATATATAAAAAAATTTAAAAGTCATAACCCTAGAAATCAGTAACTGTTCATATATTTAATATGCCTTATTTGGTATATTTAATGGTGATTTATTCCAGTAATCCTAGTACCTGGTAGGCTAAGACAGGAAGATTGCAGTTTTGAGGTAATCCTCAGCAACATAGCAAGACTTATTTCAAAATAAATAATAGAAAGGGCTGGCAGTGTAGCTTGGAGGTAGAAAATTTCTGAGTTCAATCTCCAGTCTCAGTATCCCAGCCCCCAATATATGTATGTATGCCTTAAGAGCCTTAAGAACATACACCCATATAAAAAAATAATATTATCAACATCCATGACCTCCACTCAGGGACGATTTCAGTCATCAATCTTACCCTAAGACCTCAAGAGTTAAATTTCTAATTTCTAACATCACAGATGAGTGGGAAAATATTGCTAAATGTAATAAATAATATGTTGACTACAGATAACTGTGATTATATAATATGTATCTTTCTGGATCTGACTTTCTTTGGCTCAATTTTGTCAGACTTCATAAAAATCAAGAAGTCTCCTTGGGGAGAGTAGTAGTGCTGGGAATCAAACAAAAAAAAAATCTGGGGTTTATGGCAATATTCTAAACTCCACTAGCTATGATGCTATATGATTTTATACAACTGAGAAAATGATTAGAACTGTAAACATGAGAAAAAGAAATTTACCATGTACATCTTAACAAGTAAATCATTAAGGATACACCACACATTAGGACTGGGTGGCATGAATAAACCAAGAGAGCTTTAGGAATCCAGAAGCAAGAGTTCTTTGATTTTTATTTTTTGGTGTTAATGTGACTTAAGGATTTTCTTCTGTCAACTATTTCATGAGCCTTGAAGTTAAATTTTTAAAGAAAAAATGAGAAAGAGAGAGAGAAACCTAAATTGAAAAGAATGAAGAAAACCCCAAACACTTATAGGTCACAGTCAAGTGACCAAATATACACACAGCGAGAATTCCAGAAGGTAAAGAAAAGGGGAAGTCATTGAAAACTCATTTTTCAAAATAACAGTTTAAAATGTCCCAAATCTTCAAAGAGACCTGAACTGCCAGATCCAGAAAGCTCAAAGGACCCCAGCTAGATTCAGCCAAATCAGGTTAACCTTTGATGTTTATTGTTTCCATCTCCTGAACAGTTCAGCTCATAATGATTTTTTTTTCCTGTTTGTTTACAAGATTCAATAGTCTTTAGGTTTCCTGTATCCATCTGTTGTGTCTTATTGGGGTTACCAAACAACAGTGTGATTCCCTACACAACTTTGTAATGACAAGTCCTGGGTGAGACCATTCTATGTAGACACAGCTGTGGACATGGCAGCAGCTGGAATTAACATGTTCAGCACAGTAATGGATTTTCAAATTACACTATTTCCTTTAATAAAATGTAAATTGAGCTGAAAGTTTAGTTAACTCTTCATCATTTTGTAAAATAATAAGGTCTTTTCCAATATTATTCCTTCTCAAGATTTGCAGTTCTTGCCCACTGATTCTTTTTTTCTACAAGAGTTTGACTAACAAAGCTCTTGGGTTTCATATAAAATGATTGAGTATTGAATCATTGGTGAAGAGGCTAAAATTCTGAGCCTGAGTGACTGAATTATTCCACAGAAACAAAACCTAGCTTGGTTGAAGATAGGATCTATTAAGTGCTAAATTTAAATTTAATTCAAATTCATTAAAACAGTACTATACATGTAATTACCCCAAACTCCAAAATAACTATCACTTGTGATTTTGATTAGTTTTGATTAATAGATAATTGAGAAAGACTATATTTTTTGAGCCCTTACTCCTTCACTTTAATTTGTACTGAGAAGGAGGTTTATTTTTTCTTACCTAGAAGCTTCTATCTCAATGGGTTAAAAATTTAAAAAAAAAGGTATAATCACCAACTGCTATTTTTGTCTGCAAGGCAAGAAAAAATAAGTTTAAATTATATATTTTTTATCTACTCCACAAACATGATTTAAATTTATGCTCCTCACAAGATGCTGTGCTGGCAAGGGCAGGCGCAGCCTCTGCCCTCCCATAGGCTGTGTCCAGTGGGAGTGACTGATAAGTAAGTCACTATACAAATTGAAATTCGATATGTTGCAGGAGTGAAGAGGACAGAGCCATCAATTCTGACTCAGCGGATAAAGGAAGGCTTTTGAATTGGGTCTTCAAAGATGAGCGGAATCTCAAGTAGAGGAAATGGAGGCAAGGTATTTTGAGTGGAGAGGAAACTATAAACGAAGACAAGAAATAATCAGGAATTATTGGAGAAAGGAAAATGAGCCAGTGTGGCTCGCATGAAGTTTGTAGAAGTGTGGGAAGAAATTTGTAGCTTCAGGGAATTTAGGAAAGGTTCCCGATTGTGAGTTGTTCTTCCACCTGTGACCACCTGTCTTATGTTTGCCTTCTCCATTAGATTATATCTCAATGAGGAAAATATCAATTGTATCATTTTAATATACTTTTGTTGGTACATTATCATTATACATCATAGTGAGATATAGAGTGATAGGAAGAGACCTGTACACAGCACTTGGTATGTTTCCCTCCAGATTCCACCCCACTCTCTCCTCTATTTACATGGCACTATTTAAGCTATTACCTTCATTATGAATCCTTTCCCCCCTCCTCCCTCCCTAAAAATTATCACCAGAGCTTAGGGTAGAGCCTTGCATATACTAGGCAATATGCAATATAAATATTAATAAATGAACCAATGTAATGTCAACAATTTTCAGCCATTCCACATTGCATATCAAATATCTAATGACAGAGTGAAATAAACACTTTTGAAAACAAGAAATAAAATGACTGAAGATATGTCTCAAAAATATCAAATAAGGCTCAGAAAATGGATTTAATGGGAGGCAGGAAAAACTGGAGGTGGGGAGATCAGTCAGAATATATTGTAGTATCCAACTGAGAAATTCTGAGTAAGTGAGATGAAAATTGAGAGGATCACAGGAATTAAAATGTTCTAATAGAATTAGAATCAATAGGATTGGGAATGGGCTTCTATATGAGAGATGAGGGGTTGCATATCAACAGTAACTGAAAATGATAATAATTGAAGATAAAAGAAAGGAACCCATTGGGCATATATTAGGTCACTTTGGAAGATTTAGGCTATAGCAAAAGTAAAAGAAAATGTCAAAAAGAAATATTAAATCACATCAAATACAAAGTCAAAAGCTTAATAAAATTGAATAAACAGAAAATTTAAGTGTTCTGTGCTAAGAGCTACTTATGATCTTAAGTAGTATTTAAAAAGCAAGTATTTTATTGTTTCTGTTTAATATACTTTATGTCTGACTAAAATTAACTGAACTTTAAAAACAAGAGCATATAATTGGGTGTTTTCCCCATCACTATTTTTTCTAATAATCATAGCTTTGTACTGAAATATCTTGCATAGAAAGAACTGGTATCCAACTCAATATTATCATGAACTAACTTGACATTTGTTTATATCTGTTGTTATTCAAATATAACCCTTAGTTCAGAATGATAAAGATCCTCTGGGAAGATATTAAGAGATAAATCTTCAGTCCCAGCTTAAATCGAAAACATCAGAAACTGAGATGTTTCAAGTCCATAAATGACCTCCGCTTCTCTCTCTCTCCTGAAACTTTGGAAAGCCTTCAAAGAATGTCTTACCCAGAAGCATCAGGCTCCTAGACATCCATTGGTCAAGAACTGTGCTCAACAATACTTGAACATTTTAAAAACTGTAATGATGGGACAGCCCCAAATTCAACAATTTTTATTTACTCAATTGAAGTGAAACTTTGGAATTTGAAGGTCCTCTGCTAAAAGAGTATCAGAAATTTTCCAGCTTAAATATTTTAACCTTTATGTGTTTAGTGATGATGTCAGGAGTAAGTATATTCAAAATTGTTGTATCTTTGTTTTATAGTGTTAATGACCCTTTCTAAGATTTTGTTTTTTATAAAGGCTTACACTTTTTCGTATGTTAATATTACTACACGACCTTTTGTTATTGTTCATATTAGCATTGTCTGGCTGATTGATTTTCAATGTTTATATTATTAGAGTTTAGATATGTTTTACTAACAAAATATAACTATATCATTATTTTCCTATTGGAGAGTCTTTGTTTTCTTCTTTCTTTTTTTCCTTTCTCTCTTTCTTTCTTTCTTTCTTTCTTTCTTTCTTTCTTTCTTTCTTCCTTTCTTTCTTTCTTTCTCTCTCTTCCTTCCTTCCTTCCTTCCTTCCTTCCTTCCTTCCTTCCTTCCTTCCTTCCTTCCTTCCTTCCTTTCATGTTTTTTGCAGTACTGGGAATGAGACCCAGGGACATTCTAACTCTGGGCTATACCCCTAGCACTGTTTTTTAGTCTTTTTTTTTTTTTTTTTTGAAACAGGGTCTCACTGAGTTGCAAAGGACTTTGCTAAGTAGCTGAGGCTGTCCACAAACCGTGATCCTCTCATCTTACAAATGTGTGCCACCATGCCCAACGGAGAGTCTTTGTTTTCTAACTTGTGAATTGAACAATATTTCCTAAGACTACAAATTTTGAACAGTTTTATTTTTTATTTACAATACATTCTTTTCCCTCAACTCTTTTTAAATTTCAGTTGGGTTTACCATGTTTCTTTCTTTTCTAATTGCTTAAAGATTCAGTCTCACAAGAATGTCCCCTAAGCAGTTGCTGGTAGCAAGACTTTGGTCACTTATTGTACTTCTGAGTATCCCATGGTTTAATAAATGCTAGAATGGCTTAAGGAGCTCAGGGAAATACTTTACTTATATTTATTTTATTAAGGATAAAACTCAGTGATATCCAGATGGAAGATATGTGTGTGTGTGTGTATATATATATATATATATATATATATATATATATGTGTGTGTGTGTGTGTGTGTGTGTATGTATATATATATATATGTGTGTGTGTGTGTGTGTGTGTGTATATATATATATATATATATATATGCTTCTGTGTCCTCTCAGGGAAAGTTGATGCATTGACCAATCAAGAATATCTCCACATCTCATTGGTCAGGAATTTTTATTTCTATAGAGTTCCATCTTTAGCCCCTCTTCTTTCCAGGAATTGGTGGTGGCATTGAAAGTTACGATCCTCTAATCATGTGATCTGTTTGGTGGCCGGCCTTATCTTGACGGTAGTTAGGAACCCTGCCCTATATCCTTAGCCTAAACTTAATTATATTTAAAGTTTTTGTAAATAACAAAATATGTTGTATAATTTAGGGCAGTCCAAGGGTTTTAAGAATTCAGTGTGAGGAACCGGGAACAAAGACTATGTTTTTGTATTTTTTCACACGCCTACAAGGACTTCTATAGGGAGATTTATGTTACCAGCATGGGAATAGATGGACAACTGGGATGTTCATTACTAGTGAATATCAACTGTAGTAGATGGAAGAGAGAAACAAGGCCCTAGGAAGTAGAATAGAAAGGCTTCTGGAACTCTGAGGCAAAATATTGATGGGACCAAAAAGAATTATTCTGATTTCTTCTCTACCCCTAAGCAGGTAAGACCTGATACTCTCCTACTGCATTTTACACAGTTATCTATTATTTATATCTAACTTTAAAAACGGATTTGTATATTCATGCTAATACATATACATATATATAACTAATACTATGTGAAGATATAAATGCATATACAGATAATATAATTTAATTCAATCAACTTCTACTAAAAGCCTTTTCCTTTTCTGTTATTGTGTTATATAAATGGTATATAATGAAACCCTGCCCCTCAATCCTTGCTCTATGTGCCTAAGACCTTCCCCAAATATATATATATATACTCCACAACCAAATATATATATACTCCACAATCATTTGGATTGGTAGAAAGAACACATGGTTGCCATTTTATTTTAATATATGTTAAATTAGTAAATGACTAAACCAGAAAGGAGACTTGTTACCTACAAAAAAACTTTTAAAAAATTTATATTTTTAATACTAGGGATTGAACCCAGGGTCATTCTACCCCTAAGTCACATCCCAGCTGTATTATATTCTTCATTGTGAACCAGGGTTTCACTAAGTTGCTGAGGCTGGCCATGAACCTGTGATCCTCCTGTCTTAGCCTCTTAGTTATTGGGATTACAGGCATGCACCACCATTCCTGACACAAGAGAAACTTTTTAAAAATGCCATTTTTTGTCTTCCTGTATTACTCCTATATTAAACACAAGAGAAAAATTGTTTTCCAAATAAAATGCAACTCAGAAAAGACCCAGTATTATAATAGTCATTTGTTCAGCATATTGTTTTCTATGGAGAAACACGTGGCTGTAAGAAGTTCAAACACTTTTGAGAAATCAGATAGCTGTAGTTGTGTCATATCATGTAGTGTTCTAGAAAAGCAATTCTATCTTCTGTTTGGCTATGCTCCATAAATCAAAGAAAGTGTCAGAAATGATTCCACTCAGAGTGACAGAGGTAACTGTCAATATGCTATGATTTGAGATGTGTTTCTCACCATGTGATTTCTTTAACTGGCTCCACTGTAATCTCAGAAATTCACAGTTTGACTATTCTTCAGGTCCTCATGACAAAATTAAAACATTTTTGAAGGTTTGTTAAATAAAGACATTAATTTTTCTTAAACTATGATACATAGTTATCTTTACAGAGGAAAGTGATAACAGAGTCCTGGAGTAATTAAATTATGTCATATGAAAAGCAAAGTGAATGCGTACAACCTGTTATATTAATTAACCAACATTTATTTAGAACCTGCTATGTTTATTTATTTATTTATTTATTTATTTATTTATTTATTTATTGTATGGTACTGGAGGTGGAACCCAGGGACTTTTCTACCTCTGGGCTATATTCCTAGACCTATTTTATATTTTATTTGGAAACAGGGTCTCACTGAATTGCTGAGAGCCTCACTAAGTAGCTGAGGCTGGCTTCGAACTTGTGCCATCCTCCTGTCTCAGCCTCCCAAGTGCTGAGATTACAAGCATGTGCCACCACACCCGGCTATGTTTTAGACATTTTGCTTTGGCCACTGGCGTTGTAGTACTGACCAGAAGCAACCTAATTCCTGCTTGTTAGGAGCTGAAAAAAATCAAGGACAGTAATTATTACATGATGAACTATGATTGCGATTTCTTTTTTTTTTTTTTAGCTAGGTTGGGCATTGTTCAGCGAAGTACTCCATGAGAATTGAACTTTGAAAAAATGTTTCGGATAAAACAAGTGCCCTGTGCTTGCAGGTATATGGAAAATGTTCTCTGTAGGTAAAGGAAACAGCATATGTAAGGCAGGCTTGTAGTTGATGTGTTCAAGAATCAACATAGAGTGCCAAATGGCTAATAAGAGATAAGAAAAAGCAAGACAGAAGGGGACAGATGCCTGATTATGTAAAATTGTGTGAGATACAGTAAGTACTTATACTCAAAAGGACAGCTGTTTGAGTATTTCATTGTATAGAAGTTTCATGATCTCATTAATATTTTAAAAGATGTAGTCTACTGCTTTAAGACTAGATTTCAGGGGTTAGGGAATAAGAGAAATAGTATTTAATGCACTAATGATATTTTCTGTGCTAGATATTGGCACAGTAGGTTATTAGAAGTGCTCAACTTCTGACTATATTTTCAAAGTAGATTTAGCAGGATTATTGAAGAATTCCAAATGGTTGTGAGAGAATAGTCAAGGAAGACACCAAGACTTTTTTTACTTGAGCAAGTTAAAAAAATGAATTTGCCACTGAGTAGTATTAGGAAGACTTCAGGTAGAGTTTGTGGAGTAATATCCTGACTTCAGTTAAGACAAATAATTTTGAGCCACTTATTATATTTTCAGAAAGGCATGTGAGCCTGATGTGGTAGTGCATGCTTATAATCCCAGTACTTGGGAGGCTGAAACAGGAGGGTCACAGTTTGAGGCCAGCTTCAGCAACTTAGCAAGATCCTGTTTCAAAATGAAAAATACCAAAAATGAGGGCTGATGGTATAGCTTGTAAGTAGAATATTTATTTGTTCAATACTCAATAAAGACACATACACACACACACAAACACACACAGACACAACATGTCAAGTGAGTAGTCAAGTATATAGCTATAAAATTTAAGGCAGTAGTTCAGGCTGGAGGTATAAATGTGTCACATGTATAATGTAAACATGAATAAAATTGTGTGACCCTATGCATCAAAATGCCAAATATCACCAATATTTATAGAAAAGAAATTAGTTCTATTATTAGAAGTTTAGAATATGCAGGAGAATCAGCAACTAAGTCAGAGAAATTACCAGGTAAATAAATATTTGGAAGCCATAGAGAAAGTATTTCAAGGCAGGAAGAGTGATGCACTCTACTTAGTGCCCTGAAAAATCATTAGAGATGACCATAAGGAAGAAGAGAAGACCTATAGTAGCTAATAGAAATTTGTGGACATGACAGAGGGGAGAATTATTATGGGCTTTGAGAACCTCATATATTCTATAATGTACTCTAGGATTCAGTGGAGGAAACTAGGGATTATGTTTGACTCTTTCACATTCATTTCCAAATAATTCCCTTTCCCCATCCATTTGTCTTGAACATTAGTTTTGTTTGTTTGTTTGTGGGGCTGGGAAGTGAACTCAGGGACATTATACCTCTGAGCTGTCCGCCAGCCATAGCTTTTTGCAATAGAGTCTAAGTTGCTAAGACTGGCCTGAACTTGATCCTCCCAATCTCAGCCTCTGGACACTAGTTTTTAATCTCTCCTTTTGCCTATTTTTCTGTCACTTTACTATATCATGCCTTTATCTTACAACTACACAATCCTCTAAACGGTATAGTTTCTCTGTGGACAAGACGGGGCCACCTTACCTATTAAGCAAAATGCACCATGGTTAAGGCCCATGATTCTTTTAGGATCCCCTGAAAATGTTTCATTTACTTTTAAAATCGGGAGAAACAAAATGAAATATAAAGTTGAAGAAAACATTTCATAATTACTGTTAGTATATTTTCTTTTATATCATTGTGGCTATAAAATATTTTTTTACATTCTCTTTAATAAAAAGTGCTTTGGGCCCATGGCAGTTATAATTTGCCTCCGGAGCATACATATCTTGCCTCATAGCAGGGCAGCGTTGGACCAGAGCTTTATTCAAAGTGTTTTCCCCCTGCAAAATCTTCCAAGGAAAATGATCTTATGCTGACTAAGCACCGACTCTTCCACTTTCAAATGGGCTCCCTGAGTCTTTCATCACACCAGCACTCAAGATTTTTCTGACATTCCATTCCTCTTCTGACCCTTCCCGCAATTTAATTACACCGCCTGGATTTCCCAGTGCCTGTCCTACCGTTTGCTCTTCTCTATTTTGGTCTCCATCCTGAATTGCTCTTTTTACCCCACCCTGGCAACACATGTTTGCGTTGTACCTTTAACAATTATAACCTGCCCTTTCATAATAAAACCATCTACAACCATCTGCTGGAGAATACTCTAATATCACCTCCGTGTATTTAAGTTTCTTTATTTCTCTTTTCTATTCATAACCACTTTCCCTCTTAAATCATATTTATATATGTGACTGTCTGAGGCAGAGATGACTAATTGCTTGACTGATTTACATTCCTCCCTGTCTTTCTCATTAAGAACTACAATATGCTCATCCGAAATACATTCCTCTGCCTCCCACATAGCTAAGTTTTGAACTTTTTAATTGAACCAGAAGTTATCAGGTGGAACATCCAGGTATGCACCCCAAGAAATGAACTGTCTCAGTGGCGAAAGCCTTTCTTTTTGGGTCTTTATCTTTTCTTCTTTCTGAAATATGTTGGATTTATAAAATATACTGGCTTCATAAATACAATCCTTCATGTGAGTCATTGTACTTGTGACTGGGATGTGATAAGCACATACTGCAGAAAATTGAGAAGAAACACAGAAGATACCTCATTTCTTGTTGATACTGTGGAATTATCATGAACTGCTTAACGGCTTATTTTGGAGACATTATGGGAAGAAGGACCCTCCTTCTCCCTTTTTTAACACTTATAAATTTAGTGTTTTTTTTTTTTTGCAATGGAGTATCTCTTTGATTCCTAAAACAATGTGTACCTTAATTAGTAAGATAATCATAATTTAAAATTTCTGAGCCAGGCATGGTGGCATGCACCTGTAATCCCAGGACTTCGGAGACTGAAACAGGAAGATCACAGGTTTGTGGACAGCCTCAGCAATTTAGTATGACTCTTAGCAACCTAGTGTGACCCTCTTTCAAAACAAAAAATAACAAAAGGGCTGGGGTGTAGCTCAGAGGTAGAATGCCCTGGGTTCAATTTCCTGTATCTCCCAAAGAATTCTGACATCCATTTCTGGGGTTTACCTTGTGCTTTTCAGGTGCTCAGTACCTCTTTGTTTCATAAGTGAACTTGGGAGTATTTGTGGATATTTAAGAATATTTGTATATGGATATTCAAGTATTGATTGTATGTCACATTTTAAATTTGAGTGTGCCATTGTGAAAATTCATGCATCTTTCTTTTTCTTTTTCTTTCTTTCTTTTTATTTTTTTAGTTCACCTGGTTTTCTAAAAATTACCCTTTGGTCTCTCATTCACATCACAGCAGAAGAGGCTATCTTCCAATCAAACTCAGTCTTCTGAACCATTTTTGTGGCCTAAGCATGGTTTTCAACTCCAAGCTACCCCAGTCAGAATGGTTCCCAAGCACTGGTGAACTGGAGCTAAGACTAAGAAGCTGATGCCCTTTTTGATGACAAAGTGAAGTCTAGAAAGAGTCAACAAATTTGTGTGATGATAAGTGAACTACAAATGTGAGGAAGGCATCTTTACAGACAGGCAATGAAGGAGATGGAGAAAAATGAAGAGGGGAGAGAGAGAGAGAGAGAGAGAGAGAGAGAGAGAGAGAGAGAGAGAGAGAGAGAGAGAATGAGAATGAATGATTTCAGAAGCATGTTATCACAGCATAGGAATGCTGGTTCCAGTTTTGCACTGCACGTAAGGGCATTTGTGCACCTTGATTCTGTGACACTTGCTATTGTCTTTTAAGAATTCCTATAGTAGAAAAGAAGCATCTGTAGTTTCCTAACACATAGAAATCATAAATTTTCAAGGAGACAGAAAGACTCACTATCCTGCTTTGATCATTACACATTGTATACTTGAATGGCATTATGATATAGTACTCCATAAATAGATCAATTTATATTTTTATTTTAAAATATCATCCTTTGCTTATATAATCTCAATTTAAACTTTTTGACTCTTATCACTCTCCCCCCAAAATCTAAGTAAAATGAAATTTATAAGTAGGAACACAGCAAGTAACAGGTGAAAAACAGAAAATGGGCCAGTTTAAGTGCCGGTAGGGAACAAACATCTCTGATGTTTGATTATAACTTGAGCAGTCCTGGTTATTATCACCAGGGTCTAGCTAAACTACTGCAGATACCCAATCCATGATCCACAAGTTCCAGAAGAACACAAAGACTGAACCACAGATCCATACTGAGAGACTGCCATGGTTCTAGAAATCTATTAGCAGTTTTTAACTGCCTGGACCAGGGGTCAGCCAAGAGCATCCCTATCTTATGAGCCCAATACAACCCGCTACCTGATTTTACAAACCAGGTGTATTTGGAACACAGTCACATCCATTTGTTTACATGTTGTCTGTGACTGCTTTCATACCACAAGGCAGCCTGGAAGAGACTGCTCGGCCAGCAAAGCTTAAAGTATTTACAACCACACTCTTCAAACGGAAAACTTTTTTGACCCCTTGACTAGAAAGACAAGAAAACAGAGCAGGAGCATGATGAGCTTCCTGAGAAGAGCTGAAGAAAACATGGCAACGTGGCCAGAGAGAACAAGAACGACACAAAGGTATCTAAGGTATGAAGAAAAAATGACTTAGGTGTGTGGGAATTTGGTTCCTTTTGCTCAGGAATCTCGACACCACTGGCTTTTATGTTCAATCAGGACATATTGTTGTCATTTATTATTATTATTATTATTATTATTATTATTATTATTATCAGTAGTACTGGGAACTAAACCCAGGAGCATTCTACCTCTCAGCTATATATTTTTTATTTTTTATATTTTTTTACTTTTATTTTGAAACAGATTGCAGAGAGCCTTACTAAGTTGCCAAGGCTATCCTCAAAGCTGAAATCCTCCTATCTCAGCCTCTCAAAGACTGGGATTACATGTGCCACCACACCATGCTCAAAACACATTAATATTTTAAGTGTGTGTGTGTGTGTGTGTGTGTGTGTGTGTGTGTGTGTGTGTGTGTGCTTAAGATGGTTTGAATTGGATTTCTGTTGCCAAGAACCCTCACCTACACAGGTATATAAAGGCAGGGTCAGATCATCTGGGTTTAGGTTAGAACTCAGACACTGGTTCCTTTTGTAGGGCAGATTTCTTAAAGAACCTCATCTACGAAGCAATGTTAGTAATATTGTCTGTCCTTTCTCATCTTGCTTTTGTGATGGTCAGAGGAGATGAGCAACTTGAAACCACCAAACGCATGCAAGATGTAATGTAGCAATTCCTCTGACAGGCATGGAAGAGTTGGAAAGCAGCTTCCGGATTTTGGTGGGTAGTCTGAATTTCTGCTTTGTGGTTTATTGTCTGTATGATATCAATCAAGTTATTTACCATCTCTAAGCTCCAGGTTGCCTTCATGTGAATCAGAGCTAATAACAAGGATCTTGTGAGGAATAGATTGAATTGAGCTAAAGAAAATATCCTTTTTCCTACTTTTTTTTTTTTGGTACTGAAAATTGAACCTAGAGGTATTCTACCTCCAAGATATCCTCTAGCCATTATTATTATTGTTATTATTATTATTATTATTATTATTTTGAAACATTGTCTAGCTAAGTTGCTGAGGGTCCTTGCTACGTTGGTGAGGTTGGCCTTGATCCTACGATCCTCCTATCTCAGTCTTCCAAGTGCTGGGATTGTAGATGTGCACCAGTATACCTGGATCTTACCACCTTTCTTTTAAAAAGGCAAATTATAAACATTAGTGGTGCCTATGTAAAATTAACATGATTCAATTGTTCTTCTCACTTTAGTATGACCTAGTAGCCTGTGGTCCAGGGAAGTACCATGACTCTCCTAGATTCTAAGCATAGTGAGTACTGGACTGACTTAAAAAAATCTTCATTAATACATTGTAATAAAAGATCATTTTGCAAAAATTATAGCTGCCTTTTATGCTTTTTAGAAACCTGCTGATTTGCTATTAAATCAATTAGGTTGTTCCCCTACGCCTTCCGTTTATACAGTGAGTTGCCAAAAGGTAAGATTTATCTGAGTTTGAAAAAAAATGTACCATGAAACTTAAGCCATGGTCCCACTTGATACATTATGCTAAAGCATTTGAAGGTTGGTTTAAATAAATAGTCACTGGAGTTGAATATCACTTCAGCTTACAGCATTATTTCTATCTCAATAATCTTTATGGTTCCCATACCAGGAATGCATGGATTTCATATGCAAAATAATTCATTAACGGGACTGTGAATTTTTTCTTTCTCTTTTTATTATGGAAAGAGACTCTCAACTTCTTGCTCAGAAGGTTTAAAAAATACCTTGGAAACATTCAATGTCATTGCATCTATTATTAGAATTCTAATAAAATCAATATTAATTTATGGGTCCAACTTGCTGCATTTAAATTTAGAAGAGATAACATTCAAAGTAGGAGACACAAACAATAAAACAGAATAACATAGCTATAATAAAACCATGATTTACAATTCTACCTGCTTAAAATCGAAAAGTATAGTACAGAATGTGGCTTGGTTTTAGAAAGCCAAGGAGATTTTCAACAAACAGAATCTACTAAGCAAATGAATTTGCACTTTTTTCCTTGCACCTTAAGCTTGCTTGATGGTTAAGGTCAATATCTTTGATATCCATAAGGGCCTCGGTATAATAGATTGCTTTTCTTTTTACACTTTACTTGTTTAGATCATACTGTTTTCAAGTAAAGAACAATTTTTATTTGTTAATAAAAACAATTATTTTAAATATTAGTGGATGTTTCTTGAAGTCTAAAGAAACGGAAAGCAAATAAACACAGCAGCTCAAAGTGTTTAAGATTTTATTTCTTGATATTCTTTCCCTCTGTGGATCCTCATCTGCTACTCTCACTGCCCTCTGAAAATGGACTTTGCTTTTTGACTACCCTGTAGAAGCTCAGTTCATAGACTGTCAAATCCAAGAATGGGAGAGCTTTGAGATCCATGCCTAAATACGGAGGAAAATAAATCTTAACCTAGCTTTGGGCTGTATCTCTTTCCTTGTGTTAAAAGAGAAACAAAGTAAGAATCTGGGTGTCAGAAGCTAGCTCTCTCTGCATCAGGAATCCATTAAAAGGTCTTAAAGACTAGTAAAACTCTTTCTTCTTCTTTCTTACCCTCTCAAAAATAAAATAAAACATTTTGGCAGAGACCAGCTATGCTTAGCAACTATTACCCACATCCAGACACAGAGGATGGTGCTTCTTCTCCGGCAAAAGGGACTTATATTTCTATCCTAAAAGTTGTGCTCTTTTCTATCTAAGCTCTTTAAAGCCCATATGTTTCAGGTCAGATGTTTACCATATAGTTGAATATCAAGTTAAGAAATTCCTGCTTGTAAATGAAATGAGAAATTGGAAGAAGAGGGAAGCTGTGTGAACCTGAGAGGTCATAGTTTAGGCACAAGGTGTCTTACCTGAAGCTGGGTGTGGTAATGCACAGCTGTAATCCTAGTATTTGGGAGGTTGAGGCAGGAGGATAGCAAATTGGAGGCAGCCTCAGCAATTTAGCAAGATCTTCAACAATGTGGTGAGATCTTATTTCAAAACAAAACATAAAAGGTCCTGAGGTTTGCAGGTAGAATGTCCCTGAGTTCAATACACACACACACACACACACACACACACACACACGATAATCTGCACTGATCTCCAGCCAATTGTTGCTCTTTCCAGAGTATGTCAACAGACCGTCTCTCCCTACCCCCACCTTGGGATTCCTAAAATCTAGATATTTAGGTGAAATTTTTCTATTTGAAGATTTGGGTGAATCATTTAATTAAAAGTTGGCTGTAAGTTATTTGAGGTCTGAATACAGCTTATTTGGACTCTAGTTTGTTAAGTTTGCTAACAATATTATTAAGCAAATGACTGAAACCAGGCATGGTGGCACATGCTTGTAATTCCAGTACTTAGGAGGCTGAGACCAGAGGATCTCAGGTTTGAGGACAGCCTAAGCAAGTTGTGAGACTCGAATCAACCCAGCGAGACCCTGTTTCAAAAAATAAAGCTGGATGTGGTGGCACATGCTTGTAATCCCAGCATTTGGCAGGCTGAGACAGGAGGATCATGATTGATGGACAGCCTCAGGTACTTAGTGAGACCCTTCATAACTCAGTGAGATGCTGTTTTAAAGAATAAAAAATAGGACTGGGGATGTAGCTTGGAGGTAGAATGCCCCTGGGTTCCATCCCCAGTGCCACAAAATGATGATAGATAGATGATAGATAGATAGATAAATAGATAGATAGATAGATAGATAGATAGATGATTGATAGATAACATGGACTGTAGGTGTATCTCAGAGGTAGAATGTGCTTAGGTTCAGTCTCCAGTACCAAAAACAATGATTGAATACATACGTGAACAAATGGTCTTGCTCTGGTAATCTTGTGAGATTGTCTCAACAGAAACGGTCATCAAATCCTCCTGAAATATTTGCATCTTATCTTAGGGTGAACCTTCAAATTTTGACTAAAAGTCTTTGGAATTTGCAAAAGAAGTAAATTGATCTGACCAGCTAAGATTGTCTCTTACATGAACATGTTTGTGTTTTTTTTCCTCCCACATGGAGCAATTCAACATCGTCTACTCTATTGATTATAGGCCAAATGATACCACTCCATAGCCCATCCTAATGCATAGAGAGGAAGAGCTGTGATAGAAAAAAAAAAAATCTTGCTGAGGAAAATAAATGGAACAGAGCTGGTGCTGACTCCTTAGCAAATTGCCACTTAGGCCAGTGGAGCATGAATAGCTCTGTGACGGCTCCAATAGGTGTCAGCCAAGTGCTACCTGAGCGGTTTTGACAAAACTAAAATAGTATGTCACAGCTTCCTGTTTCACCTACACACTGGAGAAGAGCTATTTCAGATGGAGAAAGCACGGTGCATTACATAATAGCAGGGTGATGTATCTACTTTGAAGAACAGGGAACAGCTAGAACAGCTGATAATTTTTTTAGAAGTGGCTAACTTAGGATATTATTGTTGAATGAAATAGCTCAGGTAACTTCCTTGGAAGATTTCTGCTCCCCTGTAGCCAAGAGGTGGACGTGTCATAACAAAGCTTCCATTTTAATTACCAGCCAGATCTCAGAGCGCATTAGCATTTAACCCGTGAACAACACAGCTTTTGAAAGACTTTTCCCTTTGGGATTCCATCTTGTAATTCCTAGCTGTCATCTTCCCTGTACTTGATGGCAAGGGAAATGACATGTCTAATGAGCATACTTGTACAATGTCTTGTAGGATTTGACTCCAACTCTCTGACACCTCCCACGGGGTTCAGCATGAGAATCCAAACAGGTAAGGTGGCCCTGGGGAGTAGACCTATTTAAGGAATCACTATTTTTTTTCCATTGTCATTTTTTTTTGTCTTCAAGACCAAAAAATATCTATCTTAGAGCAATCATAATGAGGCTTGTGAATGCCAAAAATGGTCTCCTCACTGCAAGTTAGTTGCCTCAACTCCACACATCTTGGTCTGACTGTCAATTTTCTATATTTTTGCCCAGATTTTCATCTGAATCTGATTTTCAGTTCTGACACCCCCTTAATTCTGGGCCTGTTGCTCATATTTTCACACTGGCCCTATCGTTTTTATTCAATCAAATCAAAATTCAATCCAAACACTATTATTTTGAATGGACACTGAGTCAAATTAGATTGTGCCTTATCCTCTGCCAATTAATTATGTTTCTATCACTTACTCTTCCCCTCAAGTCTTCTATCTTTCATGAGGTTTCCTTCCTCTTAATCATTTTCTAAAATCTTCCTCTTTAATTTTCTCTCTATTGCTTCAGAATAAAACTGATCTACTTTCTCTCCCTTTTCTTCTGTCTTCCATTTAGGCTTACAAAATGATCTAATATATAACTCTTCTACTTGTTATTTTCTGATCTTTTCCTCACTTGATTTTTCTCTCTGATTTACTCTTATATTTATATTCAGATAACTATGACTCATCAACTATATCTGTATCTTGACGCAGGTACTATATCTGTATTTTTTTTTTTGTACTGGGATGGAACCCAGGGGAATTCTACCTCCAAGCTACACCCCCAGCACTATTTTTTATGCTTTGTTTTGAAACAGGGTCTCACTGAGTTGCGCAGGGTCTCACTAAGTAGCTAAGGCTATCTGCAAACTGTAATCCTATTGTCTCAGTCTCCCAAATGCAGGGATTATATGATAGCATGTACCACCATGCCCAGCTTTATATCTGTATCTTGAGAGAGATTATATTTCATAGCCCTTGAGTCCATAAGGAAAAAAACAAAAGGTGCACAAATTATACTAACCAATTAGCCAAGGAATAAGAGTAAGAAAGTGAAGAACAAGAAAAAAGAAAAGAAAGCCTATATATTTTTGTTTGTTTATTTTGTGATGCTAGAGAATGAACCTCTTGCATGCTTGGCAAGTGCTATATCATCAAGCCACATTCTCAGCTCAGGACACACTATTTAGATAGTCCCTGGAAATACAAATCTCAAGATTAGTCTTCCACTTTAAAGATATGCATAGGAAAATTAAAAAGATGTTAATGATGCTTAGACAAAACCCAAGTATAATGAACACTAGGGCATATTCAGATTCCCTAAGATTTTAGATTTCCAAATCCATCTGGAATTCTCACCATTGTCTGTTTCCAGGATGCAGATCATTCCATAGATTAATTCTTGCTGTCTTGTTTGGGTAGAATGGTTTCAGGCCATCACTTGCAACACTTGGATAGGATATGCAATGGGATTTATGGTCCTGTTTTTCTGGGTCAGGAACATTAATATTTGTATTTAATTTAGCTTCTGTCACAAGGGAGCTTTCAGGAAATAAAATGTAAAACACTTTTAAAAATTTAAGTTTATTGCACCTTCATTCATCTCGTTCCATGAGAATGTTATAGGTCAGCAAATTAAATTTTGATTGCACTCCCCCTTGTATTGCTACACAATTTTCAATAATCAATAATTATCTTCAAAAGAGATATATAACTTTTCATGTAACAAGGCAAAGGAATATTGCAAATATGTGGGATAAAAACTTTATTACTAGTCAAACTGACATTTATTAAATTCTTGGCTTGATTAAACAAAGTAGTTGTCAGTTACACAAGTGGCAAAATGGAAGTTTGGATATATCTGAAACTGTCCAGAGAGCAGCATTATTAACATCCTTTCTCTTTTGTTTGCTTTTAAACATTGTTTTGCCCAAAACACTGGAGAAAAATGTTCTGATGATAGGTTTGTAAAGGGTTGATAATTGTGTGCTTGCCACAGTAATGGGACTTCATTCCTCTGTGGCTATTTTTTTTTAAGTTAGAGACTTCCAGTCTCCAACTGAGATAATATAGCCCTTCATGTATTATTGATTGCTGGATGTTTAAAGAATATACTGTAATTCCAAATCCTGCTTTTTGAACATAATATGAAATATAATGGCATTTTGGGTTATACATTTCTATAACTTGGTAAATTCGTTAAAACTATTATTCCAGGCTAAATTTATTACATCTCTTATTAGGTTTATGTATAGAATTTGAATTTAATATAATAAAGTATATTTATTAAATTCTATCATTAGAACTTAGAGAAAGTGATTCTATAATGTTTCTCCCCCAAATTAAGGCTATCCCCTTACCTTTAGACTAAAATATTTCTAAAAATAAATGAAATAATTTATTACCTGGGGTTGAGAAGAGGTCAGATGATATCAACATAGTAATATAAAAGATCAAGATCCAGAAAACTAGTAATTCTAGAAATTTTTTATTGTATAGCAAACCACCACAGAACTTCATTGCTAAAAGCAACAATATTTACACCTTAGGAAGGAGTCTGGCAGTTTTGCTGGAGGCTACTTGTTTCTGAGCCACCTGACTTTGGCTAGGGTAGCTTAAAAACTAGATGTTAGAATTATCTGAAAATAGCTCACTCAAATGGCTGGCGTCTAGACTGGAAAGGAGGGAGCTAGAATTTCTCTTTATCTCTCTATGTAATCTTTCTCCATGGTCTTTTCAGGAGAGTGGTTTCAGAACAGCTGAGTTTCATCCATTTAAGCGGAGAGATCCCAAGTTATGTTTCCTAAGAGAGAAAGAACCAGGTGGATATGGTATCAGCCTTCATGATGTACTCTCAAAAGCCATTTTTGGCATTTCTGCCTTTTTATTAAAAATATAATTCTTTAGGCAGGCGTGGTGGCACATGCTTGTAATCCTAAGATTCGGGAGGCTGAGATTGGAGGATTGCACGGTTCGTGGACAGCCTCAGATACTTAGGTCCTCTGCAACTTAGTGAGATCCTGTTTCAAAATAAAGAATAAAAAAATAGGGCAGGGGATGTAGCTCGGAGTTTGAATGCCCCTGAGTTTTATCCCCCGACCTGAAAACAAAACAAAAAAAGGAAAAATATAATTTTTTAGAAGCCTCCCATAATCATTAGGGAAGATATTTTACTGTACTTTTTGATGAGAGGCATTCCCACCCATGCTTAGCAGTAGTGGAGAGCCCCATTCTTTGAGGTGTCGAGGTGTCATGAGGAAACTTGAGACATATTTTAAATGACAGTAATATAAATGCTACATCATTGATATTAACTTTACTAAAGCAAATACAGCAAGTTGTATTATTCCAGTATTTTCTAGATCTGTTTCTAGAAAAACGTTCCTTAAAATTAAAACACTGTTCCTATCATTGAAGAAGTTCCTTTAACTTCCCAAACACTCACAATTCTTACTGTTCAATGTTTTGTAGTCACTGTTTTTTTTTTAACATTAACACCTTTATTTTAAAAGGTGTCCATAAAGCAGAAGATTTGAATAAAATAGATTTTTATAATATAAAACTTTCCCTATTTAAAAAATATCACTTGTAATGTAAAGGCCAGGAACATCTCCAATTGAATTTTAAAAAAAAGACATAAACAGAAGCCAATACTGGGATAGCAGAGATGTTAGAATTAGCTGACAAATATTTTAAAGCAGGTATAGTAAAAATGTTTCAACAGGCAACTATAAAAATGCTTGACACAGACTTCCAGGAAGATGGCGACCGAGAAAAGTGGGGCTTAAGAGCCCCGCTAACAACTAATCTCCATTACCACAAAATCAGCGCCTTTCATAGCCAGAAAACACCATCACCAGAGAAACAAAAAAATCACCAGGCTCCAGAGAGAAAGCAGACTGAGAACAGAGATCAGAGCCACAGAGGAGATACACCGGCCTCATGCCCGAGGCCACGGCAGCAGTGCCATACTGCCGGCAGCAGCGGCGAATTCACCGAACGCCAAAGCAAGCTGAGGTGAGCCACTGTGGAACAGCCAGGCGGGATTTCTCACCGCATGTAAAATCTAAAGCTCCCAGTGGCTGAGCTCAGCACACGCTGCAGGGAATCAGAGTGGAAATCAAAACCAAGAAGAAATACGCCAGCCTCACGGCCGAGGGCATAGCAGTGGCGCCATATTGCCACCGGCGGCAGCAGCAGAGAATTCACCGAATCCAGTACAGCTACATCTGCGTACTCAAGAACAGTGAGTCAAATTGCGGGCCACAGAGGAGAAATCCCAGTACTGTACTCCCTGGGACTTGACCCAGTGGGGGAGGGGCAGTGGCAGAGATATCACACCATAGGAGAACGTGCAACCTGGCACCCCCCACAGTCTAAAGCAGCCTCTGTTGACTCTCTGGGTCGGAGACTCTGTGATACAACCCAGTAAAGGAGTAGTGGGGTCTGAGATACTACAGACTCAAGATCCAGAACACCTTAAGTAAAGTCATAGTGACCCAAGGGAAGAACCCAGAGAAGGCACAAACATCCGAAATCATGGGAAAGAGGAATAATACTGGAGCAATGAATGCCCACAACCCCACAACATCAGAACCCGATAAAAGAGAAAACCAGAGATTTCTAGAAGATCAAATCAGGAAAATAACTGTAGAAATAATAGAGGTGCTTCGAAAAGAACTCAGAGAGAGCCAAAAAGAGATAAAGGATGCAATTAATGAAGTAAAGGCCTCAATTCAAAGCACAAACAACCGATTAGACCACATGGAGAACAGAATCTCGCTCTTAGAAGATGATAATTCCAAAAATGAACACATAGTTTCTAATCTAGGAAAAAATATCTGACAGCAGGAATCTGATATTGAAGAAATATGGGCCCATTTTAAGAGAGCTAACCTAAGAATAATTGGAATAGAGGAGGGAAAAGAAAGTGAAACCAAAGGGATCAACAATCTCTTCAAGGAAGTATTAGCAGAAAATTTTCCAAACATAGAGCAAGAGGTCGATACACAGGTCCAGGAAACTTATAGAACTCCCTTTAGACAGGATCGGAGAAGAGGATCCCCACGCCACATAATTGTCAAAATGACCAATGTGGAAGCCAAGCAGAGAATCTTAAAGGCAACAAAAACAAAGGGCCAAGTGACATTTAGAGGCAAACCAGTTAGAATCACTCCAGACTTCCCAAACCAAGTCATGAGAGCCAGAAGGGCTTGGAGTAACATATTCCAAACTCTGAAAGAAAACAACTTCCAGCCAAAAATTTCCTACCCAGCAAAACTTTCTATCAAATTAGATGGAGAAATAAGAAGCTTCCATGACAAACAGAAACTGAAGAAATTTATGTCTTCAAAAGCAGTGCTAGAGAAAATACTCAAAGAGATTAACTACAAAGAAGAAATAGGTAACACACACCAGAACCAGAGAAACAAGAGTTTCCATCCAACAGACAACTAAGATTGGTTATCTGTGGAGATTCATTATTTATGTTAGTCTTTTACCTATCTCTAAATGGTACTGTTTGCCTTTATTGTTGTTAATTTTTAGGATTTCTAGTTGGAATATTAATATACCTTCAGATATAGCATTTGGAAATATTTTATCCCATTCTATTAGTAACTGTTAACTCTGTTTACATTGTCTTTAGATATACAATATTTTTTTATTTTTAGGGAGTTTTTATACTCTTCTGTTGCCTGTGCCATTGAAATCATATCCAAGAAATCACTGCCAATTTCAATGTTGTGAGGTTTTATGACCCAGATTTTCTCCTAAAAGTTTATAGTCTTAAGATTTATATTTAGGTCTTTTATCTATTTTGAGTTAATATTTGTATATGGGATTAGGTAAGGGTCCAACTTTATTCTTTTCCATGTAATTATTATGTTTCAACAATATTTAGTTAAAAGATTATTATTTCCACCACCAAATGTTCGTGGAAACCTTGTCAAAAATAACTTGACAATATAGGGAAGAATTTAGCTCTAGGCTTTTATTTAACTACAATGGTTTATATATCTGCCTTTAGAATAGTACTACACTGTTTCAATTATTGTAGCTTTATATCGTTTGAAATCAGAAAATATATATCTTCTAGCTTTGAAAAAAAATGCTTGACACAAATGAAACAGGTTGGGAGGTTTAGCAAAGAAATAGGATGTCTCAAAAGGGAAATAGAGGTATTCTCATTTTATTTTTTTGTTCATTATACTTCAGATTTTACTAAATTTTCTCTTGGCCAAAATATTCTACTGAGAACTATGTTTAGCAAATGTGGGTTTCTTTATGATTCTTTATGATTGGTGCATTGTAATCATACATCTTCATGACGATGAATCATACATCATGACGTCATCTTCATGACGATGAATCATACATCTTCATGACGATGTTCAGGGTGAAAGAGGTATATATGCACACAGTACTCCTTGAGCCCTCACCCCATTCCCTCCCCTCTTCTTCCCCTTATCCTTCCCCACCTTCCCAGCACAGTGATTGGCTTTGATGAATTTGTGGTTATTGAGGTGTTTCCTTTTACAAGTCTTCCTCCCCTCTCCCATCTTCCTTAGTTAGGTCCCTTCCTTCACTCCACTAAGATTTTCTCTCCTTTTTCTAGAGTCCCTCCTGGGTCTCAAATTTCCCTGGCTTCTACAAATGAGGGAGAACATCCGACGTTTCACTTTTTGTTACTGACTAACCTCATTTAGCATAATATTCTCTAGTTTCATCCATTTCACAGCAAATGACGTAATTTTGTTTTTCATTATGGTTAAATACAATTCCATCGTGTGTATATCCCATAATTTTATAATCCATTCCTCTGTTGATGGAGATTTCAGCTGGCTCCATAGTCTGGCAGTTATAAATTATGCATCTTTCAACATATATGTGCATGTATTACTATGGTAGTCTGGATTTAGTCCTTTTGGGTAGATACCCAGGAGTGATACAGCTGGGCTATATGGTTGATTCATTCCCATTCTTCTGAGGATCCTCTATACTGTTTTCCAAAGTGGTTGTACTAATTTGCAATGCCACCAATAATGTTTCAGAGTTCCTACTTCTCCACACCCTCACCTGCATTTGTTGTTGTTTGTGTTTTTAATGATTTCCATTCTAATTGAAAATCTCAGAGTAGTTTTGATTTGTACCTCTCTGATTGGTAATGATGTTGAACATTTTAAAATACATTTATTGGCCATTTGTTTTTCTTTTTGTGTGAAGTGTCTACTTAGTTCGTTTGCCCATTTTTGATTGGATTTATTTGTTTTCTTAGTGCTAATTTTTTTTTAGTTTTCTGTAGATTCTAGATATTACTCCTCTGTCAGAGGAGTAGTCAGAAAAATTTTTTCTCACATTCTGTTGGCTCTCTGTTGAGGTTAATAGTTTTCTTTGCTGTACAGAAGCTCTTCAGTTTAATGCAATCCAAAATATTGACACTTCCTTTTTTTTTTTTTTTGGTGGTGGTGGTACTGGGGGTGGAACCCAGGGGCTTTTCTACCTCCAGGCTATACTCCCAGATCTATTTTATATATTTTATTTGGAAACAGGGTCTCACTAAGTTGCCGAGAGCCTCACTAAGTAGCTGAGGCTGGCTTTGAACCTGCATGATCCTCCTGTCTCAGCCTCCTAAGAGCAGGAATTACAAGCGTGCGCCACCACACCTGGCTTGATCCTTCTTTTAGTTTCTTGTGCCTTTCGGGTCTTGAGAAAGTTTATACCTGTGCCTATTCATTGAACTGTTGGACCTATAACCTCTTCAAGGAGCGGCAAGGTCTCTAGTCTGATTTCAAAGTCATTAATCCATCTTGTATTGACTCTTGTGCAGGGTGAGAAAGTGGGGTTTGTTTACAGTTTTTTGCATATGGTTAATCAGTTTTTGCCAACAGCATTTGTTGAAGAGGCTATCTTTTTTCCAGTGTATATTTTTGGTCTCTTTGTCAAAAATCAATTGACTGTAAGTGTGTGGATTTGTTTCTGAGTCTTCTATTCTGCTCCATTGGTCTATATATATGTTTTCATGACAATAGCATGCTATTTTTATTACTATGCCTTGGTAGATTAGTTTGAAGTCAGATATTGTGATGCTTCCTGCATGATTCTTATTGCTGAAAACTATTTTGACTATTCTGGGTCTTATTTTTTTTTAATAAATTTAAAGACTGATTATTCTAGATCCAAAAAGATGAGCATGTTATTTTAATAGGGATTTTATTGAATATGTAGATTATTTTTGGAAGGACAATCATTTGGGGCATATTTATTCTGCCTTTCCAAGAGAAGAGGAGACCCTTCTATCTTCTAAGATCATCTTGAATTTCTTTGTTTAGTGTATTATAATTAAAGAAACAGATATTTTAAAAGAAAATTTGAAAAATAAAAATGTAATAATATATGTACAGACATACAAAATGTATGTACTCAACAGCAGAATAAAAGAGAGGAAATAATAAATTAAATGGAAATTTAAATAACCAAAATTACTCAAATTTAACAATGGAGAGAAAATACAATGAAAAATAAACAGAATGTCAGGGGTCTGTGAGTTTATAACAAAAGATTTTAGCACTCATGTCAACCCCAAATACTCAGATTTCCAGTCCAGAAACATTGATTAAAGTCTTGTGGTTGCTCAAGAAATTTCCTTGTGCCTAACATAAAGGTGATGCATGAACACATTTTTTCTGTCTTGTTTCCCCAAAACTAAAGCACATTGTATACTTTGGTTCACAATTATATTGCTTTTAACTTAAATTGTATAGATTAGTGATAGTTCTGTATTAGTATGTATTTATATATTTATAATACCTCTTATATATTACTATAAAAGTACATAATATTTTCCTATGTATGGTCACATGGATTTTTTCTTTTTCTTTTCTATTACATTCTTCTTTTCCTCCATGATAACATAATGCTATAATTAACCTCAAATATAAAATACTTATAAATGCTGTTCTAAAATCTTTTCATCTACTATTTGGAACTCTTCAGTGGAAGTTTGCCTCTTTTTTGCTCTTAAGTATGTATTACACTTTCCTCTTTCTTTGCATGCATCATCTTTGTTGTTGTTATTGTTAAAAACTGGATATTTTAGGTAATACACGGTAGCAGCTCATGATAGTGATAGACTTTAACCCTGAGGAAATTATTGTTTGCTTAGTTATTTTTGTTTGTTGGCTTGCTTGAGCTAATTCTGAAAACCCTATTTCACTCGTAATATACAACCTCAGCTCTCACTGTTCAGATTTTTTATCTTATTTTCATATTTTAGCATGGCTACCTAGTATTTGTCTTTGAGTCAGTTTAATCAAATTATTGGCCAGATGATGTTCATTCACTTCCTTACCTAATGAAATATTTGCCTTTTATCACTGGGTTTGTTGTAGCCTAGAGGCTACGCTCAGTTCAGCAAGTTAATTATTAACTAATTAATTTATTTTTGTGGTACTGGGGATTGAACCCAGAGTCATTCTACTTTCAAGCTTTACTCCTTAATCCCTTTTTAAATTTTTTTTCTAAAACAGAACCAGCTAGGTTAAACAGAGTCTCACTAAATTGCTGAGGATGGTCTCAAACCTGTGATCCTCCTGCCTCAGTCTTCAAAGTACTAGGACTACAGGTAGGTTCCCTGATACTGAGCTAAATTCATAATTTTTTGCCCTACATCCAGCAGTGTGGATTTCTTTCTGATACATCATGGGAATGTATATCATAGACATGTACTTCATCAGAGTCACCTCTGGTCACGATAGTCCACTTGTGAGTTAATGTGTGGTCAGAGGTTGTGTTTAAGTCCTTTGTGCCAGTAAGACTTCCATGCTCTGTGGACAGATCAGTGTAGGGTTTACATAATACTTTCATGCTTCCTTTGTGCCCCACTCTAATTATTCCTGAGTAGATGGAGCCTACTGTACATAGACAGCCAGCCTGATTCCCAGAGGTGACTGTGATCTAGGGGGTGGGTATTCTGGTTGGCCACTGCTTTTCCTGGTTCTCTAAAGTGTTGTCACTATAGCATTGTGCTTGTATCACAGAACTACTAGAATCTGTGCTTACATAAAATGCTTCAGCATATCAATTGCCACCAACCAAGGTCCCTATATTTTTTTTACATCAGTGTTAGACGTAGATTCCTCCATGAACTCTTGTAAATAAAGTCATGTCTCAGGCAGAGCTGCAGCACTGTCCATTCTATGGACTGCCCTGCTCCTGAGAAGAATATTTGTTATCGCTGTTCTAGGACTGAGGATGAGAACTCACTTTCCCTGGAGTATCACTCTTACTCTATGACTGGACGCTGTGGGTGGGTTGCAGGTTGTCTTCCTCCACATTCTCACTGGAGTAACCCAATAAACTCACCACAAAACTTAGAGGAAGGATGATGTGTTTCCTCACAGGTTTTGAAGATCTTAGAGGTTCAGTCCATGTCAGGTCAGGTCTGCAGAGCTGAGGGCGTGGCAGTGAGAAGCAGAGACAGAGGGAGAGCACCAGGCTCTGCTTTCACAGCAAGGAGGCCAGAAGCTGAGTGAGAGAGTACAGAGAGGAAGAGACTTATATAACCCCCAAAGACACGCCCCCAGGACTCCTTCCATAGCAATCAAGCCCTGCTTCTAACATTGCTGCCTTGTTTCCATGAGAGCTAAAGGAACATTTAAAATCCAAACCATTTCACGTGCCATTCTGGCAGGGGATTTTACCCCTGCAAACAAACTGAAGTTGAGGCAAATAAGACCACGGCATTCTTTGCCTGTTGTCTCTTGTCCTCCTGCTGTGCTTGCCTAGAACTGAGCTCCTACAGCATGGGACAGGGGTGGAGAAATGTCAGTGGCAGTCATCTCTCAGCTTGGAACCATAGCCCCTGACTGGAATCTGGGATGGGGGAAGGGGGGAGAAAGTTATGTTTTGTATTCTTGGCTGTACCTTTGCAGAATAGAGGCTTCAGCTTCAGCTTTCTAAACACATAGTCACAGTTCAGAAAGAAGTGAGAGGGTTGTGTTTCAGATGCTGGAGATTCTAACTGTTCTCTAGATCTAGTTGATTTTCTTCAATAAATACCTCTCCATTGGTTCTTGGCTGTAGGAAAATATCCAGAGATTCTGAATAATTCTTCTTATTCTTTGAAATAAGGTTCACCATTTGTTTTTTTTTTCCTGAGAAAATGGTCTGCCATTTTATACATATATTTTTAGATCAATCATCTTACCTTCACTTCTCTTCATACCCATGAACTCTCAGACCTTATTTCAACTTCATTATTTGACACCTGCATTCTGTTCCCATCCTACACCCCTGATTTAATGGCTTGATTATTTTGAATGCTGCTTCAATAGTTTGGTGAATCATGTTTAATCATGTATTAATTACAGACATATTTTATCTAGGATCCTTAAGCAAAGAACAAAGGCATGTTCAGATTATATCAAGTGTTGGGATTTGCTTTGAATCAGAATTTCCATTATTGTCAGTAGAAGTCATATGCATAAAATCATTATTAAATTTAGTCTTACCAAGGAAAAGGATATTTATATTCATTTCTATTCTATCAATTGATATACAATACTTGGAAAGCACAGATAATACAATAATATAAGACCGCTGTATGCAAAAGCTCTGGGGATAGAGTTTCATTTTTCATTTGAAGAAGGAAATTCTTAGCTACCTTTCAGAAATTATGTTTTCATCAAATAAATTTTATACTTGTCTGGTGATAGCAATTTGAATAATGGATGTCCTCTCTGTTGTTCAACTTTCAAATTGGTTTCTCATGCAGTTCTTAGATTTTACAGCTATTTGTTCATTTATGTTTTCTGAAACCAAAAAGCATTTTTATCTCATTTTTATAGGGATATTTTCCAACACAGAAAGCAATGTTCCACTTAGTCAGGAAAGCCAGCATCTTAATCTGATAAGTGACATTCCTTTTCTATTATTTAAAACAAAACAAAACAAAAAAAATTTCCTTAAGGTAATTTTCTATAATGATAAAAATCTGTCATCCATTAATATGGCTAATTGATGAATCACCTTTTTTTAAAAACACCCATGTATAAATAAACTATGTCACATAAAATGTGCACGAATATAAGTGACCATAAGTGATGAGCAATCTTTTAAGTTCAGTTACTTTACATAAAATTACTTTAATTCTACTCATGGCTATAAAGCTATGGAAATGATATACTTTAGCTGGGCTGCTCATATAAACCTGTTAACCATGGTACTGATAAGGGGCATGTATTTCAGTCTGTGTGTAAGTACAAGGCTACACTAGAATTTTCTATCATGTAAAATTTTGCTCATGAGATGCCATCATAGCAAGTAAAAATAGTCTAAGGAAACTGAACTTTTGTCAATATTTAAGACAAAAATTAATGATTACATCAAGAAATGTAGAGTAATAATTTAACATTTTTGAAAATTCAGCTGCTGGATTTGATTAAAACTTTATTCTTGAAGTAAAACTAGAAATAATAGAAATAGCAATTTTGTGGGATTTTTATAAGACACTTTTTTTTTTACTATAAGGTTCTCATAATTCTTCTAAATAGTAATGTAACAAAGGATCCTAACTTATGAAGAAGGTGAGGGGACTGGGGATTTTATTTAGGGCCTCACACTAATTAGGCAAGTGATGTATCTTCTTCTGAACTATATCCCCAGGCCTTTTATAAATTTATTTTGTAGACAAGGTCTTGCTACGTCTCTTAGGATAACCTAGAATTTATTATCTTCTTGCTTCACCTTCTCAAGTTACTGAGATTGCAACAGATAAGCACCAGCCCACCCTGCTGAGGTATTTTTCCTCTAATCTGGAAACCAGTTCCTTAGAAAGTCTCACCAAACTAATGTCTATTCCCCCTTCCCTGTTTAGTGTCCACTCAACATCTATGATACCAGTTTGGACATTTGACTTTAATTCCTGTCTCTATATTCCTTCTAATTGCCATTTATTACTTTAACTCTGGGTTCTTCTCTCTGTATTATTTTCTAAATCAAGTTATATTTCTGTAAATGCTCAGAAAGTGCAGGAACCACTGTTTTAACAAATTTCATCTGAACCAAGAAAATAAATCAGCAGTGGGCCTCTGTATTCTACTAATGGCTTGCATTTCAAAGGATCATTTTGATGGGTTAAAAACTTGCAGGGAAGACAGTGATGTACATTGTTAGGTAGAATGAGAACAAAGGCATTTCCATGTGAAAATATGCTGATGTTTATACTTAACTTATACTATCACGTTGATTTTTCTTCCCAATTAGGAAGATAATATGTACTAAACTAATATTCCAGAGAACTGTATGTCACTGTTTTTATCTAGGCCTCAGGTTCCTCAGTATGAAGTGAAAAGGTTCAACTGGACTAAATATCTTGAATCACCTTTTATAGAAGTACACATAGAATGAGCACAATTATTATCACTGTGTAAAAAATTTACTCCAAAATCAGTCCCTTGAAACAATAATTGATTTTCTTGGAGTTTCTGTGAGTCTCATATTGAGAAGAAGCTTAGCTGAGCGGTTTTGGCTTGGTATTGCGGAGCTAGGAAGACTGGGAAATTTAGAGCAGAGGACCCAGAAACAGGAAGGGTTAAAAGAAACCATCTATATAAAGAACAAAAATGGATATGACTGATAGATACAGGGATAGCAGTGCACGTTAATACAAAATTTCAACCCCAAGAGTGGTCAAAGGGGAAAGGATTAGGGAGGCAGATAAATGGCACCAGGAGAGCCCACAGACCTTCAAGATAAAGATTCAAATTATGAATTGAAACTGGGCCAAGAACATTGGGTCTGCAATACAGGATACCATACAAGCAACGGTTCTCAGGGCCTCTCTTGAATATGGACTGGACTTCATTCTGGACTTAGGCAGCTAAGGTGCACTTTAATTAATTAATTAATTAATAGTTAATTTTTTGTGGTACTGGGGATGAAACCCAGTGGTATTCTACATCTGAGCTACACCCCGAATTTTAATTAATTAATTAGTTAATTAATTATTTATTCTTGTGCTACTGGGGATGGAACCCAGGGGCATTCTATCTCCACACTACAGCCCCAACCCTATTTTTTATTTTGAAACCGGGTCTCATTGAATTGTGAAGGGCCTCACTAACTAGCAGAGGCTGGCCGTGAAAAGCGATCATCCTGTTTCAGTCTCCCAAATGCTGAAACAGGAGGATTGGAGGTTCAAAGCCAGCCTCGACGATTTAGCAAGGCCCTTCTCACACAGAAGCTTTGGTGGCACATATCCCAGCTAGGTTGAGACATGAAGAAAGCAAGTTCAAGGCCAGCCTGGGCAACTCTCTTTCAAGGTCCTATACTACAAGGATGTGTGTGGGGGGGAATTTTTTTTTTCATTTATCTCCCTTTGGCTTATAATAAGTTTTTATCCTCCTATACCCACCCTCTACAGTCTGTCCAGTTTATTCTTAAATTCCACAGGCAAGATCCCAATAAGGGTAGAAACCTGCATCATTTGGGCAGTAAGTAAGAATTTGATTTCAGTATATTTAATGAGATTATAGTCAAAATGCTGAACAGAGCTGCCATTGTTAGAAAGTTTAGTAGGGTCTGGAGGATCCTCTTTAAATTATTAGGTTAGGACCCGGTTCTAACTAGACCACACTTAAAATGTATGAACCCTTATAAAGTAGCTGAGTTTTCTTTGTTGCATGATAAAGAAAAAATCCTTTCATCTCAGCCAGGTGAGTAGGCACTGAACACATGGATCAAACAAAGCATTAGTCATAGCAATTTGAAAGACTTGTTACCAGAGTCCTAGGCCAGAGGCCCAAGTCTAGCCACTTGCCACAGAAACCAAACAGAAAAGGTAATTGGAGAGGAGAAAGCAGGAAAGAAACTTAAATCAATTAAGGAGGAGTTCCTTTAGAGGAGCAAATAAGACACCATAACTGAGGAGAGGGAAGGGGGTAAGAGGGAAACTTTCTAAAGCACATGATGAACTTAAACAAACATATCAAAGTCAATCACTAAGCCATACATGGAAGGTGCAACGAGGAGGGATTGTGTAAAGGCCAATTGGGTTATATGTGCATGCATGTCTCCAAGGGCAAGACATATACATAATTAAACAACTTCATTCAAACTGTGGCCTGATTGGTCATTATCTTAGGGTTTGCTCCATAGAAGTTCTTATGATTTGAGAAGGAATCTCCATGTGCTTTGCAAAATTCTTATGTCCATGAAAGGAGCCAGCTTAGTTCTCATGATATGATTTCTCCTGTTTTGGTGGTGGTGGGGGGGGTGTCTCATCCTGGAGTAAGCAGCCTGCGAGGCTTTGGTGTTCCTAGAAGGTGTGGAGCAATGGCTAGAGACCTGTAGGCACTACCACAGGGGTCTGGAGCAAGACATTGCAAAGGGTGGCAGGTAAGTGTTCCTGTGAATCTTTAAAATATCTTAGTGACTCTTCCTTTTTTGTCTTCAGCCATGAGGAGGGCAGCATAGCAGCTTTATGTGAACACTTCCCTAAAATAGTTAGCATGCCGGTGAGCAGAGCTGAGCAGGAATCTGGCCCAAAGTTTAAGGTCATAAAGGAGATAGATACTAAATAGCAAAGATACTAAGCTTTATGCTGCTTTAATTTATTCATTGAGTATCTTCAGGCCTAAAATGAACAATCAGTGCTTTTGCTGGGTGTGATGGCGCATGCATGTAATCTCAGTCCTTGGGAGGTTGAGACAGGAGGATCTCAGGTTCACGGCCAGTCTCACCTACTTAGTGAGGCCCTCCACAACTTAGTGAGAACTTGATTCAAAATAAAGAAGCAAAAATAGGGATGGGAGTGTAGTTTGGAGGTAGAATGCTCCTGGCTTCTATCCACAATACCACAATAAAAAAAGAAAGAAAGAAAGAAAGAATGAAAGAGAGAGAGAGAGAGAGGGAGAGAGAGAGAAAGCAGTTTCTAATTATCTCTTACAGACTATGGATAAAATTACTGACTCTCCTTGTTCTACCTATTGGAATCACCACCACTGTCAAAAAGCACCAATAACAGGTGATCTCACCAGCAGCAATTAAATATAGGAACATTTACTTTTAAAATTTACAGCCCAGGCATAGCTAGTCAATGTAATATGACTTGTTATACCATAATGCTAGATTTTCATTGGGCACTTAAGTAGTTGGTAATAATTAGATTGCATGGCTGAGGATAATGAACCAATTAGTATTTTACACAATTTCTTTACCTACTTAAAGCTGAATTGTTTAGGGTTAAAATAATATTTTTGGAGAACATTTTTGACTTTGAGGAGAAATACATTTTTCTTATACTATGAAATGTTTTCTCAAAGAAGGGACTACTTTATTGGTTTCAGAGTTCAGACATTTCTTTAGATCAGCATGAAAACTTTTTGCTAATGCTAATATTATACTCAGGATTAATAAAGACACAGTCAGCATCAGTGACTATATTTCAGAACAATTATGTTCATATTTCAGAAGAATTATTTTTATTTATAACCTTGGGACTTGAACCTCACTTGAGGCTATTTTTAATTCATGTGTTATAATCTTTTGTTGAAATATGTGTTACAATCAATGTAACTCCCAGAAGAACACATGAAATTAAAGGGATGAGAGATATCTTATCTAATATATATATATATATATATATATATATATATATATATATATATATATATAATATATATAATATATATATATATTTCTGTATTTTGAGAGAAATCCTAATGAAGTTTCAAATAGCTCAAACATGTAGATTAAACCTTTTCATTTTAATTGTAATATTAACATTTTAAGTAGTATTTTTATTATCTCAAAGACAATTGCTGCTAATGGTGAAAGTGAAAGATTTATTTTTTATCTATGTAGATTTTTAAATTTTTTATCTCATGTAAGAAAAGCTAATTCCATAGCGTAATTCATTCATTATTCTATTTTATTACCAAATTTTAGTTCATTCTAAGATCTATCCTTACTAATTTTAGTTTTCATTCATTAGTAGAACAAATTATTTTCCATATAACAATTTATTTTTTATTAAAGAATCATATCTGTTTTTTAAGTTTCAAAATGAGTCAAATATTTACCACATACATTAAGAAAGAAACTGTACCATTTCATGAAAATGTTGTAAGCTCAGAGGTAGGGCAGATTTGAGGTTTAAATTTTTGTTGGGTTTTGTTTGACTCTAGGGGTTGAACCCAGGGGCACTCTACCTCCGAGCTATACCCTAGCTCTTTTTTATTTTTATTTTTATTTTTTTTGAAACAGGGTCTCACTAAGTTGCTGAGTGTCTTGCTAAGTTGTTGAGATCTGTCATCCTTCTATCTCAGCCTCCCAAATACTGAAAATTACAGGCTTGTGCTACCATGCCTAGCTTTGGATTTTAGCCCAGAGCTTCCACTCATGTTTTTTTTCTGTTATTTACTTCCTCTTCCCTTGCCTTCATAGAATTAGTGGCCTCCAAAACTCCTTAAGATCTAGGGTGCCACTAATAATGGTGGAAAGGAGGAATGCATTGCTTATCAAGACAACTACATCGGGAAGGCAAGTTAGATCAAGTATCACAGTTCTGTCCTTAGGGTCCTAAGATGAGCTGCTTCCGTTTTAGGTACATGTTTTTGCATTCATTCAAGTTCAAAAAGATAGTGCCTCTCCTTTAAAACATGAAACGGATGTGATGACTTGCAATCTAATTTAATTCACATAGTCTATTTGTCCCTTTCCACAAATGTATTACTATTGGCTCTAAATGTGGTACATAAATCCCACAACTGGCTTTAGACTAGAGTCTCGTTCATCCATTTCTCAACTATGACCCGGATATTTAAGTGACCCTCCTTATTTTATGTCTATTAGAGAACATCTCTTGTTCTGGATATAGAGTGAATCTTCTCCCCACCAAATCTTAGAGCTGATACAGACTTAAATAAAGGGGAAACAACTCATTAATTTAAAGAAAGGCTACTCAGACTATTTTTTTTTAATTTTAAACTTTCATTGTAAAGGACTTCAATAGGTTTAAAGTATGTGATAGTTTGTTCTTCAATATTTATTGTTGTATTTGATTTTATAAATTGTTCCTTAGGAATTTCTGTCCAGAAATGAGGTTTGCCAGGAATGACCATTTATTCATACATATTTTGTCAGATATCATATTCTTTAGAAGGTTTTGCATATGACTAGTATCAGGTATTCGTTGAGGGTTTTGGTCTACTTCCTGGTATGTTATCGACATGTAATTCTCTTTGACAAAAGACATTTTATTCACTTCTGACTGATTTTGTTTAGTAGTTATAAGGGTTTTCAAGGTTTCTATCTTGTCTTGACTCATTGCTGATGAACTACATTTTTTCTAAGAAATTATACACTTAATTTACATTTTCAAATTTTATTTATACTGATCTCACTATTTTTAATATCTGTACATTTTTTATTTCCCCCCATTTCCCACTAATATTATTTATTTGTACTATTTCTTATTTTTCTTCATCAGTCTTAAAGGAGGTTTATACTTCTTTTGAGTCTTTTAATGTAACTCAATTTTTGATTACCATTAGGTATTTTCCTGATTATTTTCAATTCTATTTTTTATTCTCTTCCTTTTTAAATTTATTATTAGTGCACTGTAGTCATACATCTTAATGGGGGTATAAGATGGAAAATTCTTTCTACCACCTATTTTTATTTCATTTTATCTAATTTTACTATCTTTTTGAGACAATGGTCTAATTCATTGACTTTTAGTCTTTCACATTACATACTGTATGCTTTTCAAGTTATAATTTTTGTTAAATACTACATGATCTACATCCTAGAACTTAGGTTGTATATGCATTATTTTATACCAAATATATCCCTGAACCAACCTAGATCTTCATCAACAAATGAATGGATTGTAAAATGATTGGAAATATATACAATGGAATTCTACTCAGCTATATAGAAGAAGGAAATCATGTCATTCACAAGAAAATGGAAAGACCTGGAGAACATTATGTTAAGTGAGATCAGCCAGGCACAGAAAGAGAAGGAACATATATTTTCTCTAATATGCCCAAACTAGGGAGTATTAGGAATACCAGAGGGACTCCAGATAACAGAGGGGAAACCTCAGCAAAGCTAGAATGGAAGAGTAGGAGAGGAAGAAGGCTGAGTTTGATTAATGGAGGAGCTAGATCTGAATATGTGTAAAAGTATGAATATAAAATGGTTCATCTGGACACTCATTGTTGGAGGGGAGGAAGGGGAAATGGGGGTGGTGGGGGGAGAGGGCACCAGGCACAGTCTAAATGTATGTCATATTTAATATGTTCCACATAAAAATAAAAAATAAAACATAAATTAAAAACCAAATATTACCCCTTTTTTCTTTAACTCATGGATTACTTGGACAATTTTTACTTTATAAGTTTGAGGTATTTTAGTAGCTAGCTTTCATAATTGGTACTAATTACATTCTAATCAGAGAATAAAATATAATGAAAATTTTTCTCATTTGAAAATATTCCAATTTTCTTACAGTCTCTATATATTTTGCAGTTGTTTTGTGGAGTGCAGTTATTTTCTGGATTCATTGTGGCATTACTTAATCATGATGTTAAAATATTTTAATCACTACTAGAGCATTTTTCTGTTTTACTAGTTGCCAAATGAAATGTCTTTAAAAACTTTGAATGTTGTTTTCTTTTGATATCTGGAAACTTTCTTTTTACTTAATTTTTGAAGGTTATATCAACAGTGCAAGCTTATATTGTCATGAATTGTGCATTTTGTGAAATGATTGTGCTTTTCTACAGCAACAGTGATATTTTATTCAATAGAGTTATCTGATAAATGGAGATATTCAATTGGATCTATTGCAATCACAAAGATACTTAAGAGTGGCCAGAGTGAGTATTGGAAGTCAGAATGTTATTGACACGTGAGGATTTTAGCTGCCTCAATTTGCTTTTAAGGCTACTTTTTCTGTCATAATCTTAACAGGTTTAGTTATACTATTGGAAGAAAAATTTCAACTTAAGTCTTTAAAACTTCATGTTATATTCCTCCTGCATCAAGTGTAAAAACTTTCTGCTTTTGTTATTTAGTCTGACCATCTTTGCATTTCTGCTCTTCTTTGATCAGATTACTATACATTGGAAGCTCACTAAAACAAAACCACAGTACTTTAGGAATTAAATGTTCCTTATTAAAAGGTAGGGAGGTTTTCAAGTGCTATATGAAAGATAAAACTTTCTGTATGTGAAGACATAAAGCTTATAATGTTTTTTTGCTTCTCTTTATTTTTTATTTTATTTTTTATTTTTATTGGTGCCTTGTAGTCATATATCTTAATGGGGTAAAAAATGGTGGAGACATACATGCACATATCAACCAATTAGCCCTTACCCAATTCCCACCCCTTTTATCCTTCTCATATTTGGCTTAATGATTGATATTGATATGTTTGTTAAAGTACATCATGCACATTAGGGAATTGTCCTCTTCCCTCCTCCCATCTACTCAGTTAGGTTACCTTATTTGCTCATCTATAGTATCTCCTTTGTCCAGAGTTCCTCCTATGACACATCTTCTCCCTAGCTTCTGCATATTAGGGAGAACATTGATTTCTTATTTTTTGTAAATGACTAATCTCACTTAACATAATGTCCTCCAGTTCCATCATTTCCCTGTAAATGACATAATTGTGTTTTGCTTTATGGCTGAGAAAAATTCTATTTTGTACTTATCTCATAGTTTTGTAATATATCCATCTCTTGATGGACATTTTGACTGGTTCCATAGTTTGGCAATGGTAAATTGTGCAGCTATGAACATAGATATGCATGCATCAGTTTGGTAGTTTGGTTTCCTTTCTTTTGGATAGATACCCAGAAGTGGTATTGCTGTATCATATGCTAAGTTAATTCCTTCTTCTGAGGACACTCCCAACTGTTTTCCAAAGTGGTTCCACTAATTTGCAATCCCACAAAAAATATATTATAGTACTCACTTCTCCACATGAAGACTAGCATTTATTGCTGTTGGTGACTTAATTTTGTGTTAGTTTCAGGCTGAAAAATAAAAACAACTAGATCCACTACTTTCTGCTTCAGTTTACAGATTTATCTAGTGAAATTTCTGACAAGAGTAAGTAATTCTACTATTCGCTACTTGGTTAATCGGATCCCTTCTCTGTTTTCCAAAATTCTTATTATATTTCTAATGCATAATTACATTTATTTATAGGTGATGAAGCTGTTTTATAGGTAAAATATCCAATGTTTCTTCAAATAAATGTTTCTTTTTGTTCCATAATTATGAGTTCTACTGAAAAGTTTACCTTTGTGTTAGTGATCTTGCTTCATGATTAAAAAAATCATATAAAAAGCATTACAACTTGTTTAATATGATGAAAGAATTAATAAAACAAAATTTATATAAATTGAAAGTCTATCTTGATCATTATAATTATACTTCAGAGATGCCTACTCTCCAATATATTTAATTTGGTTTAACATTTACTCCCTAAATCAAGAATTTTCCATTTAATCAGGATTTCTAAACCTGTACACCATCAACATTTTAGTGCTACTTAAATTTTTTCATACTTTTATTAGTATCCTTGGGCTTTCTACGTAGTAGTAGTATCTTACTTTCTCAGTTTTTAATTTTCTCTCTTTTTATTTACAAGATTTTGAATTATGAATGCTTGATAAATTATGGAATAGATTGAGAGCATATATATAACACATATGTATAACACATAATATGCTTATTGACACTTTATAAGTCATAAGTTTTCTTTTTCTTTTTGACTGGAGATTGAACCCAGGAATGTTTTTCCTCTGAGATACACCACTAAGATTATTTAAAAAATTTAAACACTCTCCCCAAGTTGTTAAGGCTCATTAAGTGGCAAAGGATAGTCTTGGACTTGTGATCCTCCTGTCTCAGCCTCCCACAATACTGGTATTACAGGCTTATGCCACCATACCTGCTCCAGATGAACTTGACTTATATGCTGTAGTAGCTTTGTTTTCTTTTGAGCAGGTGGTTCTATTTGCCATCCACTTATTCCATATTGGTTTCTTTCAACTCTTCTCAGATGGACTTGTATTTCTATTTCTGTGAAGAATGGCACTAATAATATGATAGAAACAATGCTAAATCTGTACATCACTGTGTGCAATATAAACAAAGAAAGACAGCCTCTTCATTACATTGGATGGGAAAAGTGGATATTCATATTCAGTAGAGTAAAATGTAACATCTATTTCCTAACACATACATATATAAACTCAAAATGAATCAGAGACCTATATATAAGATTTGGATCTCTGAAACTATTAGAGGAAAACATGAAACACTTCAAGATATAGATATGGGTGGTGCACTTTTGGATAAGATACCAAAAACACAAGAGATAGAAGCAAAAGTAGACAAATGATATCTTATCAAAGGAAGATGCTTCTGTACAGACAAGAGTCAACAGTGAAGGGACAACCTGGAGAATGGAAGAAATATTTGTAAATTTCATCTGAAAAGTGGTTAATATTCATCAGATATAAAGCAGTTAAGAAAACTTAACAACAAATAACCCAAATCTTTCATTCAAAACTGAGTGATTTCAATAGACATATTTCAAAAGAGAAAAATGAAATAGCCAATTAGTATTTTTTAATTATTCAGTATCACAGCTAACAGGAAATAGAAATCAAAGCCACACAGAGATCCCACCTCACTTCTGTAGAAATAACAGTTATTAAAAAAAGACAAAATGCAGGGAATACTAGTGAGGATGTAGAGAAAATGAACCCATGAACACTGCTGGTGGTTATGCAAAATAGTGTAGTCACTGTGGAAAAAATTATGGGTGATCTTCAAAAAGATAAAAATAGATTCCATCTAACCCCAATCAGAGTGACAAGCATTAAGAAGTCAAATAACAACAAACACTGGTGAGGATGTGGGGAAATAGAAACTTTTTTACACTGTTGGTGGGCATGCAAACTAGTTCAGCCGCTATGGAGATCAGTGTGGAGATTCCTTAGAAAACTGGAAATGGACCCATCATATGATCTGGCTATATCACTCCTGGGTATCTTTCCAAAGGGGTTGAAATCAGAGAACTACAGTAACATAAACATACCCATGTTCATAGCAGCACAATTTGCAATAGCCAAAATATGGAAGCAACCTAGGTCTCCACCAACAGATGAATGGACTGCAAAATTACGGGAAATACACACAACAGAATTCTACTCAGCAATAAAGAAGAACAAAATAATGTCATTTGCAAGAAGATTGGAAAGACCTGAAGAACATTATTTTAAGTGCGATTAGACAAGCACAGAAACAGAAAAGACATATGCTTTCTCAAATTTACTCAAGCTACTGAGTATTAGGGATACAAGAAGTAATCCAGATAATGGAGGGGAAACCTCAGCAAAACCAGAAAGAAGGGGTAGTGGAAGAAGAAAGCTAAGGTTAATTAATGGAAGAGCTACATTTAAATATGTGTATACATGTGAATATAGCGTTGTTAACCTGGACACTCAGTATTGGGAGGGAGGGAAAAGTGGGAGGAGCAGCAAGTATTGTGCAAATATATGCCATTGTCAACATGATCCACATTATGATATGAGACTATGGTGTGCCAACAAAATAAAATAAAATAAAATAAAACAATAAAATAGAGCTACCATAAGATTCAGCAGTCCCACTATTGGACACATATGCAGAGGAAATAAAATCGGTATGCTGAAGAGGCATCTGCATGCCCATATTTATTGCTGCATTATTTTAAATAGCTAAGAAATTAAAACAATCTAAGTATTCATCAGTTGATGAGTGGGTAAAAAATGTGATGAATATACACAAATGGATGGACAGTATTCAGCCATTAAAATAACATTAACAACAGTAGAATGTCATTTGCAGCAAAATGGATGCGACTGGAAAATGTTAAGTGAATTAAGTCTGTTACAGAAAGGCACATACCATATGTTCTCTTTCATATGTGGAAGGTAAAGAGTTGATGTTAAAGTAGCACAGAATAGAAGAGCAATTATGACAAAGGCAAGAAAGAGAGAAAATGGAAGGTGGTACCAACAAACAGAACAAATAAGCTCTAAGGTTCTACAGCACAGAAAGGTGACTGTAGTTAACGATAACCTATTATATACTCTATGAAGAACTAGAGGAGAAAAGCTTGTAGTCTTCAAATATACAGAAATGATAAGACAAGAAATAGTAATTATCTTGATTATATTAATACAAATTGTACATATATATATATACATATACACACATGCATATGTATATTTGCATAAATATCACACTGTACCCCACAAATACAAATGTATAATTTGTATTTATAAATGGACAAGTTGTATATTTGGAATAAATATATAAATCTACTTGTATAAAGAAGTAAGATTATGTGTTAATTACAGATGAAAATAAAGAATTATGACTAACAAACAATTACCCTTTCTGTATAGACTATATGACCACATTTTTCTCCTCTTTATCTTGCTAATTATGTAGATTATGTTGCATATTTCTGATGTTTTGTATCCCTGGAAGTAACCTAACTTGCAAATGGAGTATATATTTTTTCTGTATATCGAATCATTCTACTTGCTGCTACCAAAGCCATGGTAACAGCATAGACTTAAATTGAATAGACTTAAATTGCTTCACCTGCTCTTAATTTCTTAAATGAATCCTTTAGAACTAAATTGTCTCATCTGCCCTTAGTTCCTTAAATGAACTCTCTAGAAGTAAACTGTTTAATCTGATGTTGGTTACTGACTACATCTTTTGGACTTAATTGGCTTTACCTGCTCTTGGTTAACCTCCAATCACGTTGAGCCTGTGCCTCAGTCTATAAATACTCCCAAACTTCCTCCTCCGGGAGGTGGATTTGAGAGGCTCATCTTCTGTCTCTGCACACTTGGTCACCTTGTGAAAGGACTGGCAAATGCTTCATTTAAGCAATTGCCGTTCTGTGTGACAAGTAATAAAATCCTGTTTCAGTTACAGTTTGGAGAGTCAGGCCAAAGACTCCATCCTTTTACGAGTGGCTCATCAGCCAGTTGTTGGTACCAGGAACCTGTGGACAAGTTGGAGCCGTTGTCTGGGATGTTTGTTTCCATGGACCTTCCCAGGAATTCCCCAGCTGAGTACAACTGACCTTCACTACATGATTTCACTTAGCTAAGAGAGTTTCTGGCTTTGGAAGAAATCTTTCAGTGAGTAACATTTTTGTTTTCCTTTTTCTTCCTCTTTCTGGTTTGGATCTATTTGCATATTGGTTCGGGAATATTTGAGCTCTGAAAGGAAGCCTTGGTCTGGCCTTTATTGGAGATCCTGTTTCAGGACACTCAGTATTGTTTACTGGAACTCTCTGTTTTGTTGGGGTCATAGAAGTTGTTTTGGTTTTATTTGGTTTCTGAGGTCTGGTTCTAGCTGCAACATATGTAAAAGTATGTGCTTCTGACTGACCATGTATAATTTTGGAAGCATTGGGAAATATTAATCCTGTCCGTATATGCTACTCTTTGGATTGCATTCTGCAAAACTGGGTGACATTCAGCTACTGACTGCCCTCAGTATTCTTTGCAATTTGGAGAGAAACGGCCTGAAAATGGGTTCTGGAGATAGTGTTGGAAGGATTTTCTTCAAACCCATCAAGGTGAAGGGCCCTAGGATTCCTCCTTTTTGTGGAGGTTTCCGGGGTAAGGTTGCTTGGCTCTCACTTGATAGGAATTTCTCCTGTATATTCTGAAAATTTATGATCTTTCTCTGGTGAATTCATTTTTGGTTCTGTGTGCTAAGTTTGAGATTTTATTTGGTCAGCATGCCTTTAAAAACTTTCTGTGAACACTTTTAATTCTGAAGTTGTTGTGATAAGGTTACACATAAAGGGTATTTAATTGTTTGCTTAATTTAAACATGTTGACTTTTTTTTG
This sequence comes from Muscardinus avellanarius, assembly GCF_963383645.1. Classification (NCBI taxonomy): domain Eukaryota; kingdom Metazoa; phylum Chordata; class Mammalia; order Rodentia; family Gliridae; genus Muscardinus; species Muscardinus avellanarius. The sequence continues at coordinate 42,372,260 of NC_137802.1, read as the reverse complement.
CTTGAAAGCTTATTTTAATCAGTCCTTAGTAAGTGGAAATATTCAAGAGTTGATTTCTAAACTCATTTGTGAGCACATAAAATGTAAAAGGGGATTTATTGTAGAAAAAAAATACTTTGAGACTTGCTTGTTCTGAAAATGTTACGTAGCCTACATCAGACTTAAAAATGAAAAGCTTAAAGTTGAGCCATATGGAATATGGGATTTTTCTCCTAAGTCTATTGGTAAAAGAAAAAATAAAATTTTCTCAAAATTGTTAGCACCCTTCTCATGCCACTGCAAACTTTGAAATCCCCTGGTGAACTAGGTAGATGATTCTGTGTTCTCATTGCTACCACCTGGGTTTCATTCCCACTTAGAGAACCATGACAATGTTGGCGACTTAAATGTGAGTCTACCTTTCTTTTAAACTCAACACAACCACTTAAACTTCTTTGAGTATTCCAAGATTCACAGAAGGTCTTTTCTTTTTTCTTTACTAACACCTTAGGAGAAATTGAATTTTCTACTAGTGGTGAACAGTCCCGGGCTTTAATAAACACCAGTTGCAACCACTCTTTTAGGATTAAGGCTCGATGAGAGCAATAAAGGAGGCAATCAGAAGACTGATAGCCAAAATCAGGAGAAAAACTTTCTGGAAGATAGAAAACAAGCTAAACAAAGGCTATAAGATCAATAAGATTTTAGCTTCTTACCTTTATTTTTGTGTGTTTGTGTATGCATATGTAATATCTATATGCTTGTTCATATATACATGCATTTGTATATTGTATATATGGCACTCATGTGACTTAGAAATACAAATGACTTGACTTGGGAATATCTTGAATAAATAAGACTTGCTTAGTTGCCTTCATAAAAAACAGTTGTGTCTTTACATCACCAAAGTAAGTACATAAAGAAAAACAAAGGAAAACTTAATAGTCTGCATAATTTCTAAGGATTGGTATCCTAACGTTAAAAATACAAAGAGAAACAACTATAACTTTTAGCAGTCTTGGTGAAGCAAAATGAGTTGATGTGTCTTCTACATATATCTTAAATATACAACAAATGGTAGTCACATTATTAAAAACGGTACTAATCTTAAGCTATTAGAAACATGCAATTAAATCCTATATCATATAAATGGAACTGCTATCTATTATTTGTTATTTGAGTCCATTGTAATTGGAAAACACCCCATGTATTTTTGCAAAATTTGTCGAATTTTATGACACAGGATATACTTTAACAAATAGTCCATAGACATGAAAAAAAATTCTACTTGAGTAAAGTGTTCAATAAATGTTTCATAAACCCTGTTGGTAAATGATACCATTGCAATCCTTCATGTACTTGTTTGCTTATAGTCCAGTTCTTAAATTAAGTAGTAGAGATTAGTGTTGAGATTTCAAAATATAATTATAGATTTATCTAGTACTTTTGGTGTTAATTTCTTCAAATATTTCAGTTCTATTCATTACATATATTTAGGACTATTATGTTTACTTTGTGAGTTGACTCTGTCATTCACTAATGTTTCTTTGTCTCTAGCAATTAACTTTGCTCCGAGTTCAACTTTCTCATACTAGCAAATCATTCTCAATTTTCTTTCATTAATACTGCTTTGTACATTTTCCACCCTATTACCAGCCTGAGGTATAATCTTTATTCTGACTGTTGTTTCATGATAGTAATAAAAATGTAGTACAATAAGTAAATCAAAATAGAATTCTAAGAAAAGTTTATACCACAGGAAAAAACAGCATGAAAAATGAAGAGAAGAAATGGAGAAAACAGAATTATAGAATAGCATTCTTAAACTAACATATCAATGACATTAAATTTATTTATTTATTTTTTTAAAATCTCTGTATACATTTATTAGAAAACAAAGGTTGATTTAGTTACTCAAATTGTCTTTTTTTCTTTTTTATTTTTTTTATTTTTTTATTGGTGCAATGTAATCATACATCATAATGGTATAAAGAAAATATTTTTGTAGACATACATGCACACATCACCCAGTTAGCCCCTACCTGATCCCCACCCCATTCCCTCCCCATCCCTCCTTCCCATGCTTGGCTTAGTGGTTGACATCTAGTTTTATAGCAATTTATCCAATATTAATGATGATAATCTCACAAAACAGTTTCATTTGTCTGACACCAAGCTTTTGATGACTAAAAGATAACAGTTCAATATTTCATTTTGCTTTCTTTCTTACCAGAGAATATTTTTTTCTTTTTTTTAGGTGAAGCTATCATGCATTTATTTATTTATTTTTCAGAAAAAAATTTATCCTGATATGGAATATGGACTCTAGATACCCAAAACAATCTCGAAGAAGAACAAAGCTAGAAGATGTATATTTTCTGATTTCAAATCATATAAAGCTACAATAATTGAAACAGATGACATTAAATTTAAATATTGAAAATATGACTGTTAAAATTCAATTTTAATTTACTTATTGTACTACTTTTTATTACTCTAATGAAACAACTGTGTCAGAATAAGGATTATACCTCAGAATGGTAATACTAGGGTGGAAATTTAATCTATGATATTCAGAGGTAAAGCTTTTGGGAGGTAATTAAGATTAGACAATGTCACATTGTCTCATGATTGAATCCTAGTAGCTTATAAGAGGGAGAGAGAACATGTGCACCCTTTTCTTGTCATGTGATGACCTGTACCATCTTGGTCACCAGCCTCTGCCTTTTGCCCATACACATCCAGAACTACAAGTCAAAATATAACTTTTCCTAACCTAAACAGTCAGTGGTAGCTTATTTTGGCAATAGAAAAAGGATTATAAAATATACCAAAAATATTTTATACTTTTCTCCATTTAATGTATATATCTATCACTGGATAGTGGTCTCATTTTGCTTGTTTTAGTGTAACTTAGAATTTTTACCTCCTTATCTCTAGCACATCTGCCTTCACTATTTATCTACATGCATTTAGAGCCACAGTACTAGATACCCTTTCCACTATTTATTTTTCCATATTTTATTTTATTTTTAAGTGGAACATATGGAAAATGGTGTACATTTAGATTGTGCTTCGTGCCCTCTCTCCCCCTTCCCCTTCCCCCTCCCAATAAAGAGTGTCCAGTTTAAGCATGCTATATTTATACTATTACACATATTCAAATGTAGCGTCTCCATTGAACAACCTCAGCTTTCTTCCTCTCCTATCCTTCCATTCAAGCTTTGCTGAGATTTCCCCTCCATCTGGAGTCCCTCTGGTATTACCACTACTCCTTATCTTGGGCATATTAGAGAAAACATATGTCCCTTCTTTTTCTGTGCTTGACTAATTTCACTTAACATAATGTTCTCCAGTTCCTTCCAGCTTCTTGCAAATGCTATTATTTTATTCTTCTTTATAGCTGAATAGATTTCCATTGCGTGTATTTCCCATAAAGGGCTTGAAATCAGAGCTACATGAACATATGCATGCCCCTGTTCATAGCAGCACAGTTTGTAATAGCCAAAATATGGAACCAACCTAGATCTCCATCCACTCTTTATTTTGTCATCAACCTTAAGTTAGACACCTCAAGGGGAAAGCCTACGGAATCTATTTTTGTTTTACTGTTTCTTCTTCTTTCCTAATGTTTCTAATGGCATCATTGGTGTTTACCATGATCACCTGGCTGAATGGACAAGAATGTTCAAAGTCAGTAACTCTTATGTTAACAAGTGAACTAGGCCAGGAGTAACCTAAATAAAAAAAAAAACAAAACATGCATTTGCTGTATATACACACAGTAGTTAACACTCTGTCTTCAGCTTGAACAATCAATAGAGTTAAAGTTTGGATTTGCAATTAAGTCCATGGGCTTATTCCATTTACACCATTCTATCACTGATACTTCAGATTTTGTTACTAAATTAAACTTCTAGTGCAACTGTCACATTGCAAGTAAAAAAAAAAAGTTTTAAAGTTATGTTTAGTGAATTGAATTAAGTCAGGGCTACAGCATTTCCTTTTCCAAGCATGAAAGTCCCCAGAGAACTTGTTAAACTTTATTTTTACAATGTAAAGTGTGCATTTTAAAATATGGCATCTCAATATACACTAAGGCATTTTCACTCCCATACTTCTATCGCTGTAAAATCTTGAATTGTTGATTAACTTAGTGAAGTTTGGAGTTAGTTCTCTTTTTAATTCAGAAAGCTTAATTGGATGCCAATATCCTAAATTCCTCGAATCACAAAAGGCACTATATGATTAGGGAGAGATGTTGAAGCTGCTCTATTTATAGATGATACGGCTAGATACTGAGAAAGTTTGCAGTAATCTATGCATTAAGGTGTCTTTCCATCTAAGTTAAATGCCTATAAGAAAATTTTAGAAATTATTTTTATATATATCTAAAAATGTTTGTTGTGAAAATGACAATTGGTAGAAAATCCCTTGAAAACATGAAGGTAATTATAAGTAATTAGAGCATATGTGTTTTGCTTAGTTTGTATATTATGTAAAATATATTTTATAGCACAAGGAAAGTCCATATACCATTGTCTGATATAGACTATTAGATTTCACTTTTCCTATTACCCATGTATATTTTTCAGTTGTCTCCATAATCTTGTTTATGACTACTTCTGTCCTGAGCTAAGATCAAGTACGATTTCATGCATTGCATTTATTTGGCATATCTTTCATCTTTAATATAAAACAGTTTAGCCTTTCTTCACATTAACATTGAGTACAGGCTCAGTATTTTATGATATACCTCTCAATTTGAGTTTGTGTGATATTCCTTCATGATCATGCTTAGGTAATTCATTATTAGTGAGTGCAACAAAAGTGATACTTCTTGTCCAGTGAGTCACTTGAAGAGAACTGATTGTGGATTGTCAAAGTAGGCAAGGTTACTATTGACCACTTGCTGAACGGAAGAGCCATTAGGTTACTTCAATGTAACTCTTGCATTTCCCTTCGTAATTAATGTGATTGGAATTATAGTTTTCAACTCTATTCTGCTTATTAACTGTTCTGTCATTTCAGCAAACATTTAGAGTACTAATCCGAATTCTTTAGCCATTCGGTATCACTAGCATTCTACTTTAAAAAATTGTTCTCTTCAATTATTGATACATTCATTGATAGTAATATAGACCTATAAATTATTTTCTTAGCTGGTGTGGTGGTGCATGCTTATAATCCCCGTGCTTGGGAGGCAGAGACAGGAAGATTACACAATTTCGAAGCCAGCCTTGCTGGCTTAAGAGACCCTGTTTCCAAATAAAAATATAAAAATAGGTCTGGGAGTGTAGCCCGGAGGTAGAAGGGTTTCCAGGAACCCCAGAACCACCAATATATTACTATGGTATTATCATGATTATATATATATATATATATAATTTTTTTTTTGAAACCAGGTCTCTTAAGCCAGCAAGGCTGGCTTTGAACCTGCCCAATCCTTAATATTATCATGATTTTGAAGGTCAATTTTTTTCCAGAGTAGGTCAATTAGAGCCTGTAAGCTGGATACATAGTTTATTTGATGTGACTTTTTTCATGAGTATTTCAATAAATTGCAAAAAATGTTTAAGCTTACCCTACTCTATCTGTGATGTTAATCTTTAGGATTTTTTAAAAAAATTTTTGGTACGCTAAGACATTCTAGGATGGGTTCACGTATCAGCTTTGTGTCTTTTGTACAGAATGGCCTTTAGAAGACAAAATTTTGATGTTGGATGTACTCATTGTGTGTCATGTTTCTGGGTTCTCTGGGGAAAGCAAGCAAAGATGACATATAAATTTACCTACAAACAATCTCATGGCTCAGGATAGTGTTTTCTCCACTTAAGCTCAATTTTGACTCCCTCTTCAGTAAGTTCTCATCATCCTCAGTCTTTTAAATCAAGCCTGAAAACACTCAGAAAACAATTGTATAGTTGCCAATACCTACTCTTATGAAAAGAAACATAAATTTGCATTCTGTGTTTCTTCCTTTTTCCTGTTTTCTTTGGGATAAAATTTACATACAAGGCAATGCATAAACATTAACTGTATAATTAGATAAGTTTTGAAATGTGCATACCCTTGCCCTTTCTACCTCCAATAAAACCAATTGTCTTCACAGTTTCCTCTTAAGCTTTCATGTTAACTGTCAACTGTTTAGACCCATTTTCCCTGAAATTTTAGATTAGTTTTGCCTGGTCTAGAAGTTCATACAATTAGTCATGTTATAAATCTGTTTGTGTCTGAGTTTTGTTCTCTCAGCATGTGAATGCCCATGTGGACTTGTGAAATTGCCTTTACATTACATTCCAATTTTTCAGGTATCATGTCACCAATTCTTGTGTAAGTATACTAGAACTGTCCACTCTGCCTCCGTAGTTACAAATCTGCTCCGCTTCAGGTAAGCTCACCTTGCCTTTTTTTCAAGGATCATGGTTCTATGTTACTTCTTAAAGGTGGGCATATATTGTTCATTATTACCGGTGATGATTATTTTTATTATTAGGCCAAGTCTATTACTGGTTACTTCATATTGACTGAAACCTGGTCAACAACACATGTTTTTGTATAAAAAAATCACAGTAATTCATAAAACTTATTTTCTTGTGTAGAGTAACACAGTAGATTTTTGAGTGCAGTGTGCATGTGTGTATGCATTATATTCTAGATACCATGTCTAATACTGTAGATCCCTATCTTCTCATGTAGTCTTCAATTTTTCATTTTCTAAAATGGTGTTAATTATCAACCACTTTCTGATGGTGTCTAAGTATCAAAGAAAATAATTTACATGCAAGTTTTTTTTGTAGGCTATAATATATTGGAAAATAAAAGCTATTATAGAGAAAAAGCAAACTTTAGTTCAGTTTTTGATCCCAAATTCTAACAGAAAGGAGTTAGAATTGATTTTCTTAATGGCATTTTCCCCTCAAAATTGCATAATAGCATTAAACTGGAGAAAATGAAGCCTTATTCCATGTTTTACTGTATAAGTGAAGATGATCTAACTATCCTAAGTCTTAAAGAATTTGAGAATTTTCCTGAACTCTATTTTAATTTCTTTCTTTTACTTTTTTATTGGTGCACTGTATTCATATGTCATAATGGTATAAAAATCTTGTGTAGACATACATGCACACATCGCTCAGCCTCTACTCAATCCCCACACCATTTCATCCCCATCCCTTCCCATGCTTGGCTTAGTGGTTGACATCTTATAGCAATTTATCCAGATAAATTGCTATAAACAATGATAATCTCACATAACAGATTCATTTGTCTGATATCAAACTTTTGATCACTTAGAGATAACATTTCAATAATTCTTTTTGCTTGCTTTCTTACCAGGGGATATTTTTTAGAAGGTGAAACTATCATACATTTAATTTCTTAAACATATATATCTATAAGACATGTAATTTCAAACAATATTAGTTATTTTAGGAAGTCCTGGTGCCTTTGAATGCAGGTTTTTTCCTGATTTCTACACCCTCTATTTACCTCTTCTGTGAGCAAAATAATCTCAGAACACTTAACTATTGTCATCATTAGAAAACTTTTGATAATGGCACTCGTATCTTCCTCTTCAATATTTAAGCATCTATACCCTATTAAATATTACTCTTGTCAACTGAGTTATTTTATTTAAAAGTTAAATATAGTATCTTAAAAAACAACTGGCGTAAAATATCTAAGTTTAAGTTATTTCATTCACTAGAATGTTTCCCCTCATAGTCCTCCTCCTGGGAGGAAATTAGTTTCTTGAAAATGCAAGCCATATATGTTACTCATAATTTTATGGTTTGCAGAAAAGTATCAGTCACATACGAATATTTGGCATGGAACACAAAATCCTATTAGTAGCAAACATCTGTGACAGTGTAAGTGTGGCACCCACTGCGGGAACCTCTCACAAACTAATCATTCTCCTGAGTTATTTCTGGGGATCTGGAGGAGAAATTCTGTTGTCTCAAAAAGGGACATTTACTTCTTCCCAATTTAGCAAAATTAATTTAAATGGGCTGGCAGCTCATCACACCATCTGCAGGGGTGTTCCAAGGAAGGAAGAACACAGGGGAAAAAAAAAGCATCTAGGCCCCATTTATAATCTGATGCAGAACAAGGAAGCAAGGTGTTAATCAAGCAACTTAAAGTCATCCCTTTCCCCAGAGCTTTGGGGATCATATTGCTCTGTTTATTCATATTTACCTTAATCAAAGTCATCCAAGTTTAGATTTGATAGCACTCAGTTTAAGAAGGATGTCTAGTGAGCCATATTTCTAAGGTCTAAGATGGGAGAATTATAAAGACAAAGAGAATGTAGGTTTCTCCTCTGGGGTGCACTGGTAGTTTTTACTGCCAGAGCTTGGGAACTGTTAGCGGATTATCAAAAAAATAACAAGTCAAGTCAATTGTGAAAGGTACCCTGTTACATAATTGGAAAAAAACAAGAGGGATGAAACGCTGATTTTAATATATGGTATCCAATAAAGTTCTTGCTTGGAGATTACATGAAAATTATCTTTTTGATCACTTATCCCCAGTTTTGGGTAGAGAGAAAACAGACTTTTCCATTGAGTGATCATCATTATTATGCCAGTCTGTAAGCATAATCAATTTCCAGGCAATTGGTCCTAAGTGACCAGCAATTTCAGGTAAGCAACAGAAAAAAACATATGGCATCTGTTTTAAGACATCGAACGAAACCTGTTAATGAAAAGGTAGAAGAAATGGGTAGTAAATATCTCTCTGCCTATTTACTTTCTCTAAAGAGTCAGAGGGCTTAGAATTCTTCCTATCATTGTTCCTAACAGTGATCTGCATCCATTGAAAGAGTGATAGAGTAGCTGATACATTCTGAACTCAGTGCAGATACATGTGTGTGCCTGTGCATGGGAGCATAGGAGTCCCTCACCACCACTGTATCGATAACGTACTGATTCTTATCATTCTTCAGTCCATCTATCTTATAATTCAGAACAGAGCCATATCTATAAAGTACCATTTGCAAACATCTGTAATTTCTTCCAGAGAACATTTCCTAAGATAGAAGGTAATCAGGTGGTCAGAAGAATATATTTTGCTAAACTTTGACAGTACCATATGTATTATCTCATCTAATTTGGAATAAATAGTATTCAATGGGATGGCCTAAGAATATACACAGTTTTTCATCGTTCTTTTTAAACTTTTCTATATTTTATTGAGGCATTGTCATATATCTTAATGGGTTGAAAGAGGGTAAAGGCATACATACACACATCACTCATTTAGCCCCTCCCAATTTCCACCCCATTCATTCCTCTCCCTTCTCATGTTTGGCTTAGTGATTGAAGTTTTTTTTTTTTTATCATAATGGGGTTCCTGGAAGCCCTTCTACCTCCGGGCTACACTCCTAGACCTATTTTATATTTTTTTATTTGGAAACAGGGTCTCTTAAGCCAGCGAGGCTGGCTCTGAACCAGCATGATCCTCCTGTCTCCACCTCCCAAGCGTGGGTTTTACAAGTGTGCGCCACCATGCCCGGCCTAGTGATTGATTTTGATCGGTTTATAAATGTATGTCATGCACATTAGGAAATTTCATAATTTTAAAACACCATACAACTCATTTATAAAATAATTTTTGGAATATAATAAACTTAGAACCATTGTACATTTATTTCTCTGGCATTTCTTTTACATGTCAAATCTCTATTTTATCTTTGCCCAGATTTATCACACTGCACTAAGTAGTTACAATATGCAATACTATTTATTTATTTTGGTGGTACTGGGGTTCCTGGAAATGCTTCTACTTCCGGGCTACACTCCCAGACCTATTTTTAAAATATTTTTATTTGGAGACAGGGTCTCTTAAGCCAGGGCAGCTGGCTTCGAACCTGCGCAGTCCTCCTGTCTCTGCCTCCCAAGCGCAGGGATTACAAGCGTGAGCCACCACGCCCGGCGTATATTTTTAAAATTACATGTTTTAAACTTCTATTTATATTTTGTCTCTTCCCTTAAAGAACCACATGCACCTCTTTATATATTGGTTCACAAATTTTTATTTAAAAAACATTTCTTCACTGACATCTGAAAGATTTATTATTTCACTAAATATTGATTGAATGATGGGCATATATTCAGTGTATTTAGGAATCAATATGTCTGTTAAACAGTCTTTAAAACATACAAATATTTGTAAAGTGTATTAAATGGGATAGTAAATGTCCATAGAGATTACATCAGAAGAAGCTCTTCATAAATACTTAAAAGTTATAATCTTGGGACTTTGGGATAGACAGGAGAGTCTCAGGAGGCATTGATGGCTAAGAGTAGAGCATGTCAGCAGGAGTCAATATTGAGGATCAAAGAGGAGAGTGGGAAGGTAAGAATAAACATATTTGCACATTTAGCAGTGACTGAGTCCTAAGTATAGGGTTAATTTTTCCCTTTTTTACAACATAAGTTTTATTTACTCTAAATATCACATATTAGATATACAATTCCAATGAATTAAGTGAACAGTACAAGAATATTAAGTATTGTAACATCCAAATTTGGTCTCACTTTAGCAATAATAACTGCTAAATGTTAACATTTTTAACCCTGACTTAAACATAGGAAACAAAAGTAAAGCCAGATAAATACTGTATATTATATAAAATTGGCAACATATTGCCTATCACCGAATAGGTAGGATTGTTTTTAATGGAAAATTAAGAAAGTAAAAAGTGGGGGATGAGTGGGGAGAGAAAAACTGGGCCATCATACTGAAATACCGATTTATGTAAAATCTACATCTTGAGAAACAGCCCAAACTGAAGCCATGTACTGTGTGCATGTTGAAATTTATAGAGATCTATCTGTGTGAGGATTAATGATAGTGAAGCCTTTAAAAAGTAGAATACTTAAATATAAGCCACCAGATACCACTGGTTTTATTATGAAGCTCTACTCTGAGATGTCAGTGTCATAATGATGAACTTATGGTTCAGTTTTTGAACTAAGGACTGAGGTTGGAAAAGTATTTCTGAACATAACAGTTATTTTGATACACATAAGACAGATTTTCTCATGGGTGGTTTTTGCTCCAGAAACTCTTGATGTATAAGTGGGTGTGTACCAATATAACTATAATAAGATACTTTTAAATGCTTAAGAGAATAGTCTAATAGTTAGTCTAATGTGACTGTAGGTGCTGGGGTACGACTCTACCTGACCTATCACATCTGAGAACCACTTAGCAACCCACTTTAGAGTCAATGGTTTGATGCCTGAAAATATCTTTCTGTGTTAAACGAGCCTTGGAAATTGTTTACAATTTCATCTTCAGGTTGTACTTGGTATGGCACTGAGAATTTAGCTTCTAGCTTTTTGAAAGAATAAGTTATAAGCCAATCTGGCAGTCGAGTGGAGGCCAATATTATGGTTAGGATTTTCAGTAGTTTTCCCCAGAATACTGGATTGATGTTTCTATTATGACACAATGCTCTAAATACAGCTATTTACTGCTGCTTGCTGTGTTGTCCTTGCCTTATTCTTTGTCTATCTCTGCAAATTTTCTAGGGCTAGACATTTAGTGGTGATTCAAGGGGCCTGTAATTTTGAGAATGGCAGAGGGGCTCCCTCTCAGGGTATAAACATCTTACTCACTTGTGTGTCAATAACCAGCCTGGTGTAATTGCACAGAGAGCAATTTCTTTCCCTGTAACTGAAAACACCTTGTGTGCTTGGAAAACTCCTTCAGGGAATGCTGTGGAGTAAGGCAGTGTCCCAAAGGATGAAACTGCTGGGCTGACTTTCAGAAACAGCTATGGAGAGCAGTAGCCTGCATGACCTTCCATTTCTTACTGAGAGGCAATCGGGAGCCAAATCTATTGGAAAGACCAAGAATAGCTATCATATGAACTTGGCATGTTTTAGAATTTCTCCATGAATATTATATTTACCAACCTACTTTGTAAGAAAGTTTCAACTCTAAACAGAAATAAACCTATGCATTTATCATGTAGGAGAGAAAGGGGACTCCTGAAAGGAAAGATTCATCTCTAGTCAAGTTTTTTAGGGGTAGAGATGAGGGAGAGGCATCAACAAATAGTGATGCACACAACCAATCACGTCCAGTACCACATACACATGCAAAAAAAGTTATTAATCTAGACTGCCATTGATTGAGGTGGTGTACATATCTAGTCAGCATCCGTACTTAATTAAAACTAATAATAAACCATAAAGAGTCCTAGGGAGTAAAATGTAGAGGCCTGGGTGTTATACTTCCACACTGTTTACAATTTGTTTCATTTATTTTTCTTCCTATAATTAGTGTTTCTATCTTAGGGCCAATATATTTTATATTTGCCCATACTTTTCCATTTATAAGTTAATGCTTTCTGATTATCTAGTCATACAGGGACTTTGTATTTTATCCAGTGAGTATTATCCATTTTATAGATGAAATGAAGCTCTTAACTTGTCTTAAATTGCTATTAATTTTTCCCTTAAATTTAAATAAAATAATGATGGTCTTTCTTAGAGTTATCTCAATAGGATATAGGCAGGGTTGCAAAATGTAAGATGGTGGGGACTTTTTTTTTTTTTGCGGGTCTGGGGATGGAATCCAGGGGCATTTGACCTCTGAGCTACACCCCCTGTCCTATTTTTTATTCTTTATTTTGAAACCAGGTCTCAATGAGTTGCAGAGGGCCTCACTAAGTAGCTGAGGCTGTCCGCGAACCGCGATCTTCCAGGTCTCAGCCCCCCTGAATGCTGGGATTACAAGAGTGCGCCACCATGCCCAGCTAGATGGTGGGGATTTAAAGATAGAGGATTTAGCCAGGTGTGGTGCTGCATTGCAGATACCAGCAAAAGCCACGCTCTCTCAGCATCTGCATTTTCACAGTTAAATAGGCAAAATCTCAAAGTGAGAAATAAGCCCCGAGAGAAGGTGTGCTCGCTGGCCAAAAGCATCTTTCCACTTTTAGATATTCTTGCATAACTATTATTCTTCTAGTATTCTTTTAACTCTCTACACGAATTGCTCCGGTGATGTGAGAACAGGACTATGAAAGAAATTGAGTCTGAGGAAATAAATTCTCTAATAATTTGTCTAAACGTCCTTGGCTCTGCTCAATAATAATAAAAACTGGCCAGAACTCAGATGCTGTGATAAGCACTCCAGCTACAGCAATCACAAATGGCCTCCAACCCTCATTCCAATCACTAATTTAGGTTAAGCTATTAACTCCGGTAAGGTAGCTCAGTTTAAGGTAACTCTGTTTATCCTTGAGATCCTGCCTAGAGACAGAGAAGATAAAACCTTGTGTGTGACCTTAAAGCAATTTAGTTGATAAACAACTTAGCTGCCCAAATACAATAGACCCAAGGAAAAAGATTGTTGACTTTTACCTCAGTGTGAGCATTCCTGGAGAAAGGGAGACTGGCCGCATGAATATGACAAAATAAAGGACAGATGTTCTAAATATATATGTATGAAGGAAATGAAATACCGTAAGAGTAAGAAAAGCATTTTTGCATGAAAAAGAGCTTATCATAAGGAAGTCCCAACCGGGAAAGAAAGGAATTAGAAAGTTAGAAGCAGGTTGCAGAGGGTTTGTGACAGAGAAATGGATTATTAAAGATGAGTAGGCTTTTAATAGGCTTGTTGTCTAAAGAAGAGTGCTCAGCAGTTAAGGAAATACATCTGACCATTAAAAACAAGAACTTTGTGGTGTTGTTTGTGGTATTTTGTCTGCAAAACTGTGTTGTGAGTTTGCTTAAGCTTTCAAATTTAGAAGATAAGATGCCAACACCTGAAGAAACTCCATCACATCCACCTGAATCACCACATCTCCCCACACTTGCTATATGAACTGAGCCCAAAAAGATGGAAAGTTCCAAGAAAGTTAAAGAAGATTCCCCGAGAAGCCCCCAAGCCTTGGGCATGCCTGTTTGGAACTGCTTATCTGCAAAACCTGAGAAAGCATCCGGAGGGAGTTAATCTCTCGAAGATCAACAGCCAGCTGAAGGACTAGTTTTATTACCTTTGTTTACATGCCATTCATTATTATTTCACAGTGATTACACCCACCCCCTTCTTCTCTTATTATTAACTTTACTGGTGAAGGGTATAAATTTTGGGGTTTTTTGTAATAAAGTGTCATTGGCTCAAGAAGCCTTTGTCCATCTCAGGTTCTTTTCCAAAGCGTCGTACCTAAAAACTTAAGGAATTCATAGAGGGTAAAGAACCACTGCAGATAAGATTCTGCAGAATTTCACCTGCCTTTTGCCCCATCTTTCTGAGGCTCCCGACCGCGAGTGGACTCGCCCCCCACAGGACTGAGCCCGTCGGCAACACTGCATGGCTGCAATCCCTGTATTTGGGAGGCTGAGGCAGGAGAATCACAGGTGCAAAATCAACCTCAGCAACTTAACGAGACTCTTGTCAATTTAGTGAGATTCTTGACAACCTGTCTCAAAAAAAATAACAAAGATTGGGGATATAGTTAAATGGTAGAATGTCTCTTGGTTCATAACACACGCACACACACACACACACACACACACACACATACACACAGGATTAATTCAAATACCAGTACAGCTACTATTACACACACCTCTAAATCTAGTACTTAGGGATATGAGACAGGAAGATTGTAGGTTTGAAGCAACTTAGACCCTTGTTTGTTTTCCAAATAGAAATAATAGGCCTGCGTGGTTATCCCTAAAGAGGGTCCATGGATTCCATCCCCAGTACCACACAAAATATACTAGTGTTTTTATTATTTTCATTGTAAAGTTCAATTATTTTAAGAAAACACAAAAGTTTCAAGAGGATGAGTGGAGGTTATTAATCATCATGGGAGATAGCAAGAAACATTGATTAAGTATTTGCTGAAACTGTATCCCAGGTGCTATAATATGATATACTTCAGAATCATCACTGGTTAATGACATTTGTGTTTGATCATCGGCAGGGTATTAACTGTCTTTGAGGATGGCATTTCAAAAGTACTGCTTAAGTGAGAGAAAAGATTAGAAGATGAGAGAATTCACTAGATTTATCTTAATTGATGAGGATTAAATTTAAAAATAGCCAGGCACTGTGGGCACAGCAGTAATCCCAATATTTGAGAGACTGAGACGGGATTGCAGGTTTTAGGCAAGTGTGTAGTTACTTAACATAGCTTTATTTCAAAATATAGAGATAGACATCCAGATCAGAGGTAGACTGTCCCAGGGTTCAATCCCTATACTACACACACACACACACACACACACACACACACATTGATAATGTAATATAGATTTATATTTAGAAAAAATTAAAATGCAAACTTAAGGTAAAATGCTGCAGATTTCACACTGGAGTAACTCGAATAGAAAGAATTGAGGAAATTTGTTTAAACTGACACCATTATCCCACCCTACCTCCTTTTATAAACTGGATGTGCCTTAAATTAAGAGATTAAAACTCAAATCAACTTGAAAATAAAAATCCATGAATATGGTCATGAAAGTCCTGGCCACAATTCAAGCTTATTTTTTTTTAATTCTTTGTCCCATGCCCTAATTTTACCAGTCATTGCTCTTTTGTCCTTTCCAAGACCTGAGACACTCCACTTCTTCATAATCAGATTCCTCCATATTACCATGACTAATGTTTTGGCTGGAGATTCAGGATTGGCGTAGCAGTCAGGTGCCAAGCCTCATAACATTTTCCCATGTATCACTGTCTTCTGTGTGATCAAGTGATGTTAATATCCACATCCTAAGCCGGGCATGGTGGCACACACTTGTAATCCCAGCATTTGGGAGGCTGAGACTGGATGATTATGGTTCGTGGACAGCCTCAGCTACTTAGTGAGGCCCTCTGCAACTCAGTGAGACCCTGTTCCAAAATAAAGAATAAAAAATAAGGCAGGGAGTGTAGCTCAGAGGTCAAATGCCCCTGGGTTCCATCTCCAGACCTGAAAAAAAAAAATGTCCACATCCTAACAAGCCGGTTATATGTGAGAAGAGGTAGCATGATCTAAGTCACATACCTGACAATAGTTGTAATTAATGTTCACTTGGTTCAAAGGACAAAAAAATAAAGCTGAAGCAAAACAAAATTTGTGGATAAAGAACTGTCATGAAATACCTTACAATGAGTACAAATAGGACCTGTGTTAATGAGACACTGGTCTCCACTTCTACTTTCAACAACTCCTCCCCCTCTCACCTCTGCTTTGTGCTCATGTGTGGGATGTGCTCGCTCTCTCTCTCTCATTGTTGTTTCTAATCTGTGCTTCTGCACCTCACGATTTTCCATTTTTTTCTACACTGCTTTCTCAGTAATTTGGGTTTCTGTTCTTCTCAATTTCACCTTCTCCTTAACTCTAGTTGCGTAGCACTTTGATTCTGGTGCTAAATCCAGCCCTGTTAGACTTAACATACTACATTTACCATTTATTTACCATTTTATTTTATTTTCGGGTCTGGGTGTGGAACCCAGGGGCATTTGATTGCTGAGCTACACCTCCTGCCCTATTGTTTATTCTTTATTTTGAAACCGGGTCTCACTGAGTTGCAGAGGGCCTCACTAAGTAGCTGAGGCTCTCCACGAACCAAAGTCCTCCAGGTCTCAGCCTCCCGAATGCAGGGATTACAAGCCTACGCCACCACGCCCAGCTTACATTTACAATTCATAGCTAGAACTTATTTTCCTTAGCCTGAGTCCTTGAGCTGAGACTGTGTTGCTGGATCAGTGGATGGGTAACTCAAACAATAGAACCCAACCTAGCTCATTCCACCCCAGGCCCTTAGTGGGGCTCTGTTCTACAGGAAGGAATGAAGGTGGAGGCAGTAATAATTACAACAAAAGAGACAGATTGATACCTTGCAGACTTCTGCCTGTACTCTTCCCCCTGTAGCATCCAAGGGACTGTTTTAAGAATCTCATATTCTCACATTTCACTACACACCCTTAAACCACAGGAGTTGATAAACATTGGTTGATGTCACAATCTTGAAGTAAAGGAGATTAACACTGGCAGTTGGTCCACACATCCCAATCTTTCCATCTGAAGATCAACTTTCATTGGAATGCTATCCTAAGTCTGCTTGACCCAAGTCTCTAGATGGAGCCAAGAGAGAAAGATGAAGAGGGTTTCAAGGATATTTATCTTGCATAAGAAGCTTCCTGAGCTTAACATGGAGGGAAACAGAAATGGAAAGTCATTCTGCAGTGTGGTTCTTTAACGCTGTCATGCAGTTGCCAGGAGAGGAAAAAAAAATCAGTAAGAAAAAATAAGCAAAAGTTTTATGGCTATCTAGACAGAATTTGTACTAGGAGAGTGGAAAGTCCTGATCCAGAGGTGAGACCCTTCTTATGCCCCCTCCTGGTGTACGTAGATAAGACGTGGCACAAAAACCTGAAGCTAGTTCTACTTCCAGAGCCTCAGACACATGAGGGCAGTGAGTTGGAAGTAACATAAAGCTCTTCAGTAGTCATCAGCTTTAGCTGTTCAGACAGGGGCTCATCTATTTTTCATCTGCATCTAGAGTATACAGTTTTTTTCTTAAACCTTCTTTTGCAGTGTTTGCTGATGGTAAATCAAGGACCCACAAAGCAAACTCAGATTTAATTTTTCTCCTTTCTTTCCTCTGCAGCCCAATTTGCCCTCCTTCCTCATCCTCCCTCCCTCACACTCTAGGGAGTCCCCAAAGAAATTCAGCTAGTTTACCGGGCTGCTCTGCACTGTAATTTGGGTTAGCAAACACTGCAGAGTTGCAAGCGCTATCTAATATTGTTTCCTCCTTTGCACTATTCCCTCTACTCTTTACTTATCATCTCAAATGTTTACAATCCAATCAGAGGTCAGAGAAATTTATTAAACATCTTTTTTTCCTTTTAAGAAGATGTTATTTTAAATCTTTCTTGCAGTTTCCTGATTTTCACAAGTTCCTCAGGACTCTCATTATACAGATCTCCCAATGACTTAATCTTTTCTGGAGCTCTGTGCTTCGAGTTTATTTGGCTTTAAACTGGCCCAGTAATTTCTTGCCTTGCCTTTAAAAAGTTTAGGGTTGGGCCTATTTGGATATAACTACTATAACACCAACAAAGATCCTATGTGGCTTCTCTGTGGAAAGCAGTCTGCCTCCTGCTAGTGGCTCAACTTTGTAGCTACAGCTGAGCAGTCTCTGTGAGAACTGAGGATATTGGCAGCAAGAAGGACAGCAGCAGGGTGAACTCCATCCAAAGTGAAGATAACTCTTCCTAACTCCAGGCTGTGCCCAGGACAGGACATTCATCACAGAGCAAGCCCTCACCAGTCCCTACTCTGGCCAACTCAGGTCGTGAATCTTCTCTGAATCATCTAGGAAGCATTCAGAGTAATGATGGCTGTCCACATGCCTATCTCAGGTACTTTTAAACTGAGATTTTTAATTTTTGTTTAATTTACACTGTTTTTAAGATGTCTGCTGTTGTATTAAAATTCTACTTTTACTTTTTTTAAATTTCTATGCTAAATTCTATTGAATTTTTACTCTTTTACTATTAAATTTTTACTGTTTTACTTTAAAATGTGATTTTTAATTTTTATTCTTTGACTTCCTATTAATTTCCTCTTTCTTATGCATAGGTAGGACTGTGAAATCCTCATTCATTTTAACTGTCTTATTAATATTATAATAAAGGATTTTCAATTCTTTATGGATAAGTATACTTTAGGTGAAATCTTCCAAGAGTATTCAATTTTTACTGAGAGTTTAAACTACTTTGGGTGTGTCTCTCTTCAAAACATTACTAATTTATACTTTGAAGATTGGGTTCCCCCTTAGATTTATAAACAAATTTCTACAGCTCACAGTACAATGTCTTACATATGTACATTATGCATTAAATGAATAGTTATTGGGTATAACTATTCAATAGTATCTGAGCATAGATTTTATTTATAGAGTAATGTGATTCTATGGACCACAACCACTTCTTTGGTCTCTACAAATGGAATAGTTTTCTCACCCCAAACACTTAGGTATAGCATATCTGATTACAAAATACCAATGTAGAGATGGCTCTTTATGTTCGTGATACAGATAAGGTAATAATTAAGCAAAACATTTCCTAAAACTAACCTGTAATTTGCAAAAACCTCTCAATTTCAAGTTTTGAATGGTATTAGTTCATTGTAGTCATACACATTAATGGGGTACAAGATGGTGGAGGCATACATGCATTCATCACCCAATTAGCCCTTACCCAACTTCCTGCCCTATTCCCTCCCTCCCTCTCTCTCCTCACATTTGGCTAGGTGATTGACTCCGATATGTGCATTAGAGAATTTCCCTCTTCCCCCCTCCAATCCCATCAGCTAGGTTACCTTATTTGCTCATCTATAGTATTTTTTTCTTTGTCTAGAGTTTCAGCTATGGTGCATTTTTGTCCCTAGATTTCACATATTAGGGAGAGCAGCTGATTTATTATTTTTTGTAACTGACTAATTTAGCATAATGTTATCCAGTTTTGTCCATTTCCCTGTAAATAACATAGTTTTTTTTTTTTTGGTTATAGCTAAGTAAAATTCCATTGTGCACATATCCCATACTTTATAATCCATTCATCTATTGAAGGACATCTTGGCTGGTTCCATAGTTAGGAAATTGTGAATTGTATAGCTATGAACATCAATAAACATGCATAGTTTGGTAGTTTGGTTTCTATTCTTTTGGGTAGATACCCAGAAGTGATTGCTGGATCATATGGTAAGTTTGTTGTCATTCTTCTGAGGATCCTCCATACTGCTTTCCAAAGTGGTTGCACTAATTTTCAACTCCACCAACAATGTATTAGAGTTCCTGCTTCTCCACAACCTCCCCAGCATTTGTTTATTTTGAGTGATTGCCATTCTAGTTGGAGTTAGGGGGAATCTCATGGTAGTTTTGATTTGCATCTCTAATTGCTAATAATAAGCTTTTTTCACCCATTATTTGGCCATTTGAATTTATTTCATAAAGTGTTTATTTAGTTCACTTGCCCATTTTTTGATTGGGTTATTAGTGCTGAGTTTGAGTTCTCTGTATATTCTACATTATTTTCTATTGGAGTAGGTGGCAAAAATCTTCTCCCCTTCTATTGGCCTTTGATTGAGGGTCTTCATAGTTTCCCTTGCTGTACAGTAGCTCTTCAGTTTAATGCAATCTCATGTATTGGTCTGCCTCTTAGTTTCTTCTGCCTTTGGGGTTGGGTTGAGAAAGTTCTCACCTGTGTCTGTATTGCAGTGTTAGACCTGTGCCCTCTTCTAGGAGCCTCAAGGTCTGATTTCCAAGTCTTTGATCCATCTTGAATTGACTCTTGTATAGGCTGATAAAGCGGGGTTTATTTCTATTTTTTTTATGTGGTTAACCAGTTTTGCCAACACCATTTGTTGAACAGTCTACATTTTCTCCAGTATATGTTTTTGGCCTCTTAGTCAAAAATCAATTGACTGTGTGTGGATTTTTTTTGAAACTTCTATTCTACTTCATTGGTCTATATATCTGTTTTGTGCCAGAACCATGCTGTCTTCATTGGTCTATATATCTGTTTTGTGCCAGAACCATGCTGTCTTTTTTTTTAATTACTGCAACTTTGTAATATAGAGTCAAGTATTATACCTCCTACATGGTTTTTGTTTCTGATAACTATGTTGCTCATTCTGGATTTTTTGTTCACTTTCAGGTTTTAAGGGGTACTCTACTCTTGTGCCAATGAACTTTCCCTTTGCACTCTCATATTGCACCTTTACCCAAGGGCGTCTATATCAGAGTTTATCTTGTTTCTTATAATTTCCTTCATATCAACCATTCAATCAGCAAATGAGGACTAAACAACCCATTTCCTATACATTGCATCCTTAGTTGAAACTTTCAATTATTCAAACATACTGAGCAAATATAAATCAAGAGGCATTTTGTAGATGTGAACAGTAGTAATTAATAAAGCATACACAATTCTAGTGGGGCATTGTGGTGCACACTTGAATTTCAGTACTTGGGAGACAGACGGGAGGTTCACAGTTGGCAGAGAGCCTTGCCATTTAGGTGCTTCACAACTTAGTGAAACCTTGTTTCAAAATAAAGAATAAAAAATAGGGCTGAAGGTATAGTTTGGAGGTAGAATGGCCCTGGGTTTGATCCCCAGTAATGCACAAATTTCTCACCCCCAATGAATTCATACTTTGTTAGAAATGCCAATAAAACTCACTGTCTAAAATCAAGTCATTTGTACAATACTCTTGTTTTCTGTCAAGCTATCCATGCTGCATTATGATATCTCATAGTATATACTTATTATGTTGAATTGCATTTTTGAAATTTTTTCTCTACAGTTTCATATATGACTATTCACTTAATCTTATTGAAGTCCATCATAATACATTTTCCTTTGGTTCCTTCTTAGCTCCACTATTCTCTCCAACACTCGTTTGGTTCCAAATAACAAAATCCTATTCCAAGTAAAATAAACAGGAGGAAAATAAAATATGCAGAGTTATAGTGAAGTAGCCAAAGTTAGAGATGAAAAAGTCTTAAACTTGGATCAGCAACAATTCACTAGTCAGATGACAGAAGCTAAATGTCTTTTCTCATTTTTCCCAATGTGTTTTTTCCATTGTTTTTTCTGTTTGTTTCATATGGCATTTATTTTTTACTTTGTCTTTAGTCTTGTTTTCTCTGCAATTTTGTTCTTACTTTCTGTCCAGAGTGTCCTCTGTCCCAAGAGTATTCATTTTGTCTTCAAATGTAAGCAGTACAAAAAAGATGATTTTTCAGTCTCAGTGCATTTGATCAACAGACAAGTTATTTTTAAGTCCAATTTCTAAATTCTTTGGAGAGATAAGATCTGACACACTTCAACTCTTTTCAGATGAGGTATTTATTTCCAATATTTTGCCAAAATTATGGGGAAGAAAATTAGATAAATGGCCCCTCAAAATCACATCTTAAATGTTTGAATGCTCCTCATTGTGGGTGAATAGGTGGGTCCAGCCAGTCTTTCTAGAGTAGGGGTCCTGAGCTAAATGAACTATCCAACTGGTGTGTTTTGTAACTCATTGTAAGTGAAGTCTTAAGATCTGTGTTCATAATTGATCAGATAGAATTAGTTTATTCACCTTCAGTCTCTAGATCTTTTAACTGACAGGATCCATCTTGTATATCCTCTTCTCCCAGTTTCCAAGTCTTTTCTTACAGAACATTAGTTATTTGCATTCTTATAATTTTATCATTCATTGCTATATCAGTTACACAATTATTTAAACTTTCTTTATCATAACTACTTGAAGGAGCCAAAGTCCACACTGACCAGAATTCAGTTGGAATTAATGTCCCCTTGGAAACACTTTAGGATTATCATCCCAGACATACATGTTTTAGGGGTTAATTATTAACTTTTTTTAAACAATTACTATTGGAAGTTACATATAATTCTTATAAGCACAGTAATTATAATGAAGTCTGGTTATTTTGTAGACTTGGGTATTTTGATAAATCTACTTGTTAGCTCTTGAGGTCCAATCAAAAAGTATAGCTAAGTACCAAGCACATAAGGTGTTATCCCTACAAAAAAAAACCTTAGAAATTATGAACAAATATGTGCTAGATGATTGGGCAGAAAATAATTTAAAAAAATATGGACAGAAAAACATTCTCAGAATGTTTGTGCCCTTAACGAGAATTTGAACACTTTATCTTTTAAATTTGATAGCCAGTAGCATCTAACTAGGTGGAAGCAAATTAAATTTAAGGAAACAAGCACTTTTCAAGTACTTCAATCATTGATCCATAAATTGAGTCAGCTGATGTGGTATTGCAAATGCTTCTTAGCCACTCATTATTACTCTTCTGAGCCTTTCTTGGTAACCCTGTGATACTCATTAATTTAGATCCTAGGTACAAGAAACTAATAAGATAGCCTGTCTTTAGCAACATTATTTATTTCATATTCTACTTGTTTAGACTGCCAGGGCAATTAATCTGAACAAATGTCTTTCATAGTGCCCCAAGACTAAAGTCTGTCTTGAGAGTTCTGTAGCTCCCTTGAAAGATAGTGTGTTAATCAGCTTTCTGTTGCTGACAAGAACAACTTATTGGGAGAAAAGTTTATTTTTCCTCACCATTTTACCTTTAGGCCATGATTATCTGTCTCTAAGACAGAAACATCTGTTTTGAAGTATGTGATGGAGGAAAACTACTAAGTTCAAGGCAGTTGGATAGTAGAAGGGGGTATTGAGGGTCAGGAGAGAAGACAGATATTTCCAGAGCATGACCCCAGTGATCTACTTCTTCCAACTATGCCCCTATTCCCAGTAGACCATTTTTAGCCATTAATGAGTTAACCCACTGATATCTCACTCAACATTCCCACTGCTATGATCCAAAATGACTGACCATCACACAGCTTAGAGAAAGATTGATTTATCTGTTTAGTTTTCTTGAAGATTTTTGGTATAGATCTCAAGGCCAGGTAGTGGAAAACAGGGAGAGCTTAGCCTTGTTCTTCCATATTATGGAGATAATCAAAAGAGCAAGCAAAAGGAAATAGACAAACACACATTTATTTCTCAAAGGTCACATTCCCAAACACCCACTTTCTTCAGCCACCCTGTGCCTGCCTAGATTACTGTCCAGTGAAGTCATCGCAGTGGATTTATATTCTGATATTTCAACCCTCAGGAGTTAATTACATCAATTCAGCACATTAATGCATTAACTCTTCAGGGGACATTCTACATTTAAACTTAACAACTGATATGGTCAGAGGTCTCATGATCTGATCATCCTCTAAAAAACAAACCTCTAAAGCTGGGCGTAGTGGCACACACTTGTAATACCCACACTTGGAAGGCTGAGACAGGAGGATCACACAGGTTCGAAGCCAGCCTTAGCTACTTAGTGAGGCTCTCAGCAACTTAGTGAGACCCTGTTTCCAAATAAAATATAAAATAGGTATGGGAGTATACCCCGGAGGTAAAAAGCCTCTGGGTTCCACTCCTAGTAACACCAAAAAAAACAAAAAAACAACAACAAAAAAAAACCCTCTGAAAGTCAAACCTCTGAAAATTCAAAACATGAACCATTTAGGGGGGCATTCCAGGTCCACACCATAACAGACAGGTTGAGACATTTTTTACAATCACTTTGATATTCTTATCTAGCAGAATGCACACACATGCACACACACACACACACACACACACACACACACACACACACACATATTACCCTTGGGTGGGTTTAAGGGTAGGTCATTGTGCTTTGTAAAGTCATTCTAGGGGAGCTAGCATTCTTTATCTGCAAGCATTAGGGTTAAAACAAAAACCCCCCTTGCATCTTGTTGTGCTTATTTTTGATAGGGGTACAAAAATTTAGACTCTGTGAAGCTATTCTACTAATTAACATGTTTTGGTAATTATGCTTATAGCACAAGGTAAAGTTCATATATTGCATAAAATAAAGCAAAAGGCAAAATAAGAACAGTTTCTCAAGAATTAAAGGGTAGAAGTAGAATAGTGACAATCACATATTTTTTCTCACTTTATATTATATTTACCATCATCATTCAGAGCTATAATGTTTCTTTTAACCTCACCATAATGAACAGCTCTGGACAGAGCAGTAGGGGACCAGGTAGAAAGCCTGGCCTCTATTAGAGTTCATGTATGGTACAAATTGTTTGCTTTGATGATTTCTGGGAAAGAATTCAGGAGTGGGATTCAATGGTCTACTTTAGCAGGATGAGCAAAGCTCTGGTGAGGATCCCAATTCCACGTGGAACTGGATCTTACTCAGTGGTTGAAGAAGTTATTTTCTCCACTTAGCAACATTGGCTATTAGACCCAGCATGGAGCAGAACTACATTTTGTGAAAAGTGAAACACTTTGACTCAAGGTCCCTTTATCAACAATTAAATTTTACTTTTGTGAGATGGGAGGGTTGAACACAGCACATGACGTCAGTTCTATCAGTGCTGAATCTTCATCTTGGGCCTTAATATTTCATCTTCATAACACCCTGGAATAGGATCAATTATGTTAACTTTGGAGAATGAGAAGTGATGGTGAAAATCAGATGAGGTATTCAAGCAGCCCAAATAGCCAGATTGTCAGGGCAAAAATTTATTTAAATTCAGGTCTCCATGGTATAAATAAATAGATGTCAGTGTCTAAATAACATAAGCATGTATGATGAAAGAGTAAAATCTTGACGGAACCATATTCAGAATAACAATGAAAGAGGCAATAGACCAAGATAAGAAGCAGGCTTTCAAATTTTGGAAACTTCTTTGAAAACTACTAATCCTCAGTATGTTCCTACTTTACTTTTACTGAAACAAAATTCTGAAATGTAGGCACTTAGCTAATTACACAAATTATTTCAATGATTTATATTCTTATTTCATTCTAAGTTAAAATTAAAATATCATATATGCTAACTTGGAATCACCTCATTCTTTAATTATATTTTAGTGTTTTCCCTTTGGACCAAGGAAATATGTATTAGAGTTCAAAACATTTTTTTAACATTGTGTTTTTCATCAATTCTTTTGTGGCAGACATAAAAATGTGCCACCCTGGTTCCCTTTCAAGGAAAGTTCCACTGTGAAGCCAAAAGCTATCACTAGGGGATGGGAGAGAATAGTTAGATGGTGAATTTTTGAGAAATTAGCAATGGCTTTGCCTCAGGACTTTTCCCATTCAATCATACATCAGGAAGGAGTAAGTTTGTTCTAATGGAAAAGCAAAGAGAAATGAGTAGTGGATGAGAAGGATTTGTAGTTTAAAAACTTGATAAGATTTTTAGAGTGGAGTCAAATGTTGGGAAATTTTCTGAGCACAAGTCCAAGTTTAAATAAGAAATATAAAAGAATATCTACTAGAAAGGAGTTTGTTTTCCTCTCAAGATTTATAAATCCAAAGACCTAATGGAATCTCTTCTGAGCATAATGCCCAAGAAGAGAAAACATCAGCAGAATAAGGAAGTTTTTGAAATTCCCAATTGGTTGCTCCATCTTGTAGTGAACAGCAAGTCTCCCCCTGGCCACCCACTCAGGCAGAGAAGCAAGCTTGCTAGAAAAAGAAGTTGAGATAACCTAATGAATCTTGTCCTGGATCTGTGCCAATGTGGATGTTATCAGTAAAGAGACCACATGCTGTTGTGCCTAGCTCTGAGGATATCAGCAGATGGACTCCTGGTCATCTCTAAGGAGGACAGAAGCAAGTGATGACCAAATGCACCAGAAAATCTGATAGTTGCCCATTGTGACACCCCAATTAACAGAATACTTCTTAGAACTGACGAGCCATATCAAAGAGGTAAAAAGACAACATTACGTTTGTTAAATTTAAATCCAAATTAGTGAATAAATTCTCATTGACCTTTTTAGTAGAAAATAAGATTGTGTTCCTATTCAATGAAATAAAGATTCAATTTACAAACAAAATTTTAAACACCAATTAATTATTTTTACTTAAACATATTGCATTTACTATATTTATAACTTTAATGTGAACATAAACATTTTAAGAAGTATATCCTAGCTTATTCTGATTTAAAGATTTGTAAAAAGCCATTTAAAAGTACAAACGAATAAAGTGAAATAGCCAAAAGCTGAGGTGTAACTCAGAGGCAGAACACCACTGTGTTCAAACCCCAGTAACCAGGTAGAGAGAAGGACAGGCAGAATATCAAGGGGGAAAAAGGTGAAAATCAGTCTAAAAATAAGAAAAGGCAACTTTATGGTGCCTGAAATTTGCAAAAGTTATTTCTGAAAGCATCAGAAAACTGTCCAGCTAGGTATGGTGGTTATTGCTTATCTAATCCCAGTACTTTGGAAGGATGAGACAAAGATCGCAGATTTGCAGCCAGCATCAGCAATTAAATGAGGGTGTCAGCAACTAAGAGAGGCTTAATTTTAAAAATATAATATTTTTGAGGTATTGGGGATGGAACTGAGGGGGCATTTACCTCCAGCTACATCCCCAGTCCTATCTTTTCTCTTATTTGTTTGAAACAGGGTCTCACTGAGTTGTGATGGTCATCACTACATAGCTGAGACTGTCCATGAACAGCTGAACAGAAATCCTCCAGTCTCCACCTCCTGAATGCTGGAATTAAAAGTGTGCACCACCATGCCTGGAAAATTGTGTTTTGAGGATATGGAGAAGTGGTGTCTAATACGTTGTTGGTGGGATTGTATATTATTTCAACCACTTTGGAAAACAGTATGGAGGATCCTCATAAGAATGGAAACAAACTTACCATATGATCTGACAATACCACTTCTGGGTATCTACCCAAAAGAATAGAAACCAAACTACCAAACTAATGCATGCATATTTGTGTTCATAGCTGCACAATTCACCATTGCCAAATTATGGAACCAGCTAAGATGTTTACCAACAGAGAAATAGATTACAAAACTATGGGATATGTACACAAAGAGATTTTACTCAGCCATAAAAATAAACATGATTAGATCATTTACAGGGAAATGGATGGAACCAGAGGACATTATGCTAAGTGAGATTAGTCAGTCACAAAAAATAAGAAACCAGATGCTCTTCCTAATATGTGGAAGCTAGGGAGAAAAATGAGTCATAGGAGGAACTCTAGACAAAAGAGACGCTATAGATGAGCAAATAAAGCAACCTAACTGAGGGGATGGGATGGGGGAAGAGGGAAATTTTCTAATGCACATGATGTACTTATTTATTTATTTATTTATTTATTTGTGGTACTGGAGTTCCTGGAAACCCTTCTACCTCTGGGCTATACTCCCAGACACCTACTTTTTAATGTTTTTTTTATTTGGAAAATAAAACATATCTTAAGCCAGAGAGGCTGGCTTCAAACCTGTGTGATCCTCCTGACTCTGCCTCCCAAGCGCGGGGATTACAAGTGTGCGCCACCATGCCTGGCATACATGATATACTTCAACAAACATATCAAAGTCAATCACTAAGGGAAACATGAGACGGGAGGAGGAGGGAATGGGGCGGGAATTGGGTAAGGGATAATTGGATGATGTTTGAATGCATGTCTTCACCATTTTGTGCCTCATTAAGATGTATGGCTACAATGTACCAGTAAAAAAATAAAAAATAGGATTGGAGGTATATCTTGGAGTTACAAGACCCCCAGATTCCATCCCCAGTGCCAATATATCTTTATAAATACTTTGTAGTTCCTTACCAAGTCCTCTTCCTTTAGACTCAGGGATTCTACAGAATCAGTTCAAAAGTGATTCTGAAGCAGGTCACTTATAAAAAAAATCAATACAGTCAATCATATTTCAAGTCACTGAATAACACATGTTCTGTGTAAAAGGTTTTCTTCTGAATGAGATGAGGCAGAAGGCTTGGGAAGAGATAAGAAACACTAATACACTGCAGCGTTTAAACAAATCAATGTACCACTGTATATTGAAAGCCACCAAACAAACAATTGATACCCCGCAGGCCCGGCACTTAAGGCAGCTCCAGGCAGCTACCGGGTAGCCATTTATTTCCATTCCCTGATACCTTCGAAGCATCATTAGCAACCGGAAACATTAAGACAGCAAGTGAGATGGACTCACTTATGTCCAGGTAACTGTGAGAGGTAATTTGTTGAAAACAGTAGAGAACTGCTTAGAATTTCACTTTCACTGATGGTATTACCCTCACCAGATTGACTGTAAACATCATTGCTAAAGGGGTTACTTCAGCTTTATGTGCCTCTGTGGGAAAAACGTTTATTTATCCCTAAAGAGAATGAGTAGGGACTTCTTTGGTGTTCCAAATCCAGCTCAGGCTCTTTCAGCTCATTCTTCTCATTAAAAAAAAAAAAAAAAGAAAGAAAGAAATTCCTGCTAAAAACAAACTTTTCAAGAAGAGACCATAAAAAGTGACAGTCAGAATAGTATTTTAATCCTATGTCATAGATGGACTTTTATGCTTGTTCTTTTTTTCTTCCTCAAAGGATAAATGTTTTGGGTAAATAATCACCCAGTTCCTATTTTTCTCCTTTGCTTTCAGAGTATGTTAGGCTTGGTAAATTTTTCAGCAACTGTCAGAGTAAATTTATTACCAAAGATGTCACATTCCTATGTAATCTAGAAAGGAAAGTCCTGATGATAGGTTTTATTTCAGCCTTTTAAAGACTAAATTTCTAGCATGATTAGGATATAAAAAAACAGACGTGGTGATAGGGAATTTCTAACCATCATCTATTTGCGGTAATGAATAAAAACAGATTGTGTAAAATTATACCATTTGAAACATCCCTTCATTCACATAACCAAGAAGTATAGACAAGACTTGCTTTTCTGGAATTATACACACATGCCTTTGAAGATTAAATGTGCAGTTAATTTATTTTAGGAAAAATGAAAATGGTTAGGCTCTTTGCTTGGTGTACATTTTTTTAAAAAATCATAGAAGCAAATAAAGACCATAGTTTCAAAGCTCAATTGAATGAAAAATAGAGAAAAATATTTGTAATTATCTGTAAAGAGAATATTAATACCTTCTCCTTTTGAGGTCTAGGGGGAATTACTGAGAACGAGGGCGTATGGCTTACTCTGATACAGGTAATGAGTTTCACAGCAAATTGTATTGTGACCCAAATGGCTGAGGATCAAAATAATTCTATGCATCTAAAATTTAATATAATATGAACTATATCCACAATTTTAGACTTAAAGATACCCATTAAATGTCTGTATCTACTGCAAAGCTATGTTACAAGTAGATAATCTATGGAAACACCCAATCTGGATATGTTCAATAAAAATTTTAAAATACAAATATTGGCAAATATATTTAGAATATCCCTGGATATTTACATATAAAATATTCCTGGAAGATATAAAATAGATTTAGGAAAATTATCAACCAGGAATATACAATCTACACTTATAGATTGTTAGTACAAGTAATAACTATATCAAAGGTTGCTTGAGACATTTCCATTGATCAAATTCCATAGTATTGACTGGGATCTGAAAACTATATGTATAGATATGACAAATCCAGCCTATCCTTGTCTTAATGAAGTTTTGTTTTAACATCTATTTTCATGTTGTCTATGAAAGGTTTTGTACTATGAATGCAGAGTTGTTGCAATAGATCATTTGGCTCACAAAACAGAAAATATTTATGACCTAGCCCCCAACAGTAAAACTTTGCCAATTGTCAATTTTGATATTGATGGGTTTATAAATCAATCTGGATGGTGCCAGCTCTGAGTACCCTAAGGCATGCTATTTATTTCATTGATGCCTTCATTTATTTATCTTTGAGAATATTTGGCCATGGTGATCAACACTTGTAATCCCAGTACTTGGGAGGATGAGGCTGGAGGATCATAGGTTTCAGGCTAGTCTCAGCAACTTAGCAAGCTTCTCAGCAACTTAAACCCTGTCTGTTTCAAAGTAAAGAATAAATTAGGTCTGGGGGTATAGCCGAGAGGTATAACACCCCTGGGTTCAATCCTCAGCAACAACAACAAAAAAATAGACTAACAAGTGTAATTGCTGTAAAGATTCAATGAATTCTTATAAGGCATTAGAACAGAGGCTGCATGTAATAAGATGTATTATAGATATTCCCAAGCCTATTAGCTAAATACTACTTAGAGAAAAAAATTAAAATAAAAAAATCCAGTGCCCTCACCTGGGTACTTCCATAGCCTCTTTATTTTTATTCATTGCTCCCATTTGCCCCCAAGATTACTAAATTCTGTATCCTTCCAGCATGCCTCCTAAGAGTGGTGTCCCTCACTTTACAGGAGTCACCACTGCAACTTGAAAAAGTTTCATTGAAACTGAGTTTATTTATGATTTCTCACATAAACTTCAATTTATAACTGTATGACTCTGTCTTTTGAAACTTAAAAAATTACCCTGAGATTAGACTAAATCACCTAAATGTATCAGAGTCCAGAAAGGAAAATAAACTACATTAAATATTTCACCTAAATTTATTTAATATAAGTTATTAGCTAACTATGTGTTAGAAATTGAACAAATGAAAAGTAAATACCATTATTAGTAGTAACTGCTTGTTATCTTAGGTAGATAACTACATCTTCCCTCCTGGTTTACCTTCACTATGTTTAAAACAACAAAGGGAAAAACTCGGTATTATGAGAACCTAGACACTTGGGGATGAGATCACACAAACTGTGAAGCAGAAGTAGTCTTATAGTGCTGGGATTTGGACTCTGAGATAGGTACCATAGAGCTGGTACTGAGAACTGAGTGGGGGAAATAAGTTGGTTCTTTTTTTTTTTTTTTTTTTTTTTTTTGGTGGTGGTACTGGGATTCCTGGAAGCCCTTTGACCTCCGGGCTATACTCCCAGACCTATTTTTTTTATTTGGAAACAGGGTCTCTTAAGCCAGCAGGGCTGGCTCCGAACCAGCGTGATCCTCCTGTCTCTGCCTCCCAAGTGCAGGGATTACAAGCATGCGCCATCATGCCCGGCTAATAAGTTGGTTCTAATCACACCAACATAAAAACTAGAGATTGAAACTTCACAAAGTTTCTTTGTTAAACAAGTGATGTTCATTGAATCCAAGAACTAATTATTCAATAACTCTGAGATCATGGGGAAAATATCAAGACTAAGGTTTTTGTTAAAAGGAAAAGCAATATTAGTATTAAACTTGCAGATGGGGATTGGATTTTCCTGTCCAGACCTGAGCATAGGAGGGCCCCATTTAGGAGAATGTGTTGCAAGTGTTCTGGAAACACCCGAGAGTGGGGTTGCGAAGAAGAGAAGAGATAAAAGATAGGTGGTTGTTTGCAAAGGGTTCTGTAACTTCTCAATGTTCCGGGTTATAGAAGCAAATTAACAATCTTGTTCAACATCATCATTGACATAATCTAAAACAACTGACCACTCAACTTAGGTAAATTTATTGCTCACAGTTTTTGAAGACTTCAGGGTGCAGTTTGTTAGTCTGGGTCTGTAAAACTCGGGACATGGTAGTACGAAGCAGAGAGGAGAATATGTGCTTGTTATGTCATGGATGCCAGAGGCAGAGAGCAAACAAGGGGATCTAAAGACAAAAACATTCTCTAAGACCAAAACCCCAGGGACCCACTTTTCCAGCCATATCACATCTGTTTAGGTTACCACCCAGTAAATCCATCACAATGGATTTACCTGCTGATGAGATTATAGTCCTAATGGTTTAGTCACACTAACTCTGAACATTAATACATGTGTTCTTCAGGAGACATTCAGTACCTAACCATAACAGTAACAAACGATAAACACAGAGACAGCTTACGACCCGTTAGAATTTCATCTTGTGATTGGTTATTTCCAGGAAAAGAGAAAAAGTAATCATAGGAAGCCACCAACTTGAAACCTTATAAAGGAAGGCAACAAACTCCTAACTTTTCTTAATTATGCCAACAAGGTCACTCCCAGATCACATGGACCATGGCACACATAATTAAATTGTTAATTGAACTTTGTGTATTCTATGAAAACTCCTGTAGTCTTTTATCTATGTTCTATCCTAGGTTTATTGCTATAATGAGCCTCTTGTATTTAGGTTTTAATAATATTCACTTTCTCTTATTTCTCCATACAAACCATGCTATTTCTAGCATTGCTTTTTGCCTTTAATAATACTACCCTTTTAGCTGGGCGTGGTAGTACACACTTGTAATCCCAGCATTCGGGAGGCTGAGACCAGAGGATCATGGTTCGCGGACAGCCTCAGCTACTTAGTGAGGCCTTTCGCAACTTAGTGAGACCCTGTTTCAAAATAAAGAATAAAAAAACAGGGCAGGGGGTGTAGCTCAGAGGTCAAATGCATCTGGGTTCCATCTCTAGACCCGCAAAAAAAAAAAAAAATACTATCCTTTTTGAGCAGGTGGTCTAACTCGTTTTTATATTCTAAGCTTTTGTTTTGCTTGTCCCTGAAGAGCTTCGCTGAACTTACCTGCTGAGTTAGATTTTCCTTCTCTGTATTCTCAATTACATCATGTGAAAATTTCAGTGTTGACATGAGTGTGTCACTTTGACTTATGTATTTTTTGGAGATGGGGTAGCAGTGGATTGAATCCAAGAGCATTCTACCTCGGAGCTACACCCCAGTATTTAACTTTTTTTTATTTTGAAACAGTATCTTGATAAGTTAGTAAAGCTGTCTTCTAACCTGTGATACTCCTGTCTTAGCCTCACAGATCTCTTATTTGTATGAAAATAACATTCACTAGAAATCCTCAAAAGTAAGACTGAGGCTTTGTTTATATGTTTATTTAATTACTGACAGTGCAGTGTCTGACATACAGTGGGCATTCATCAGATACTTGAAAAAGCAAAGAGATGGCAGCCATTACTTCTTTAAGCCAAGATTCTGAAATGGGCAAAAGTGTACATGACAACCCCCAGAAGAAATGAGGTGTCCTATTGACAAGGAAAAACATGCATTATTAGATATGGTCCAGGAAATGACAGAGGAGAGAGAGAGAGAGAGAGAGAGAGAGAGAGAGAGAGAGAGAGAGAGAGAGAGAGAGAGAACACGAACATAAGAAGTTGAAGTACACTTTTACCAAAACTTTCTGCTATAGGATCAGTACTCATTAAGGAAAGAAAGGTCTTGGGAGTTGATCCATTTAAAAATGCACCATTTAAGCTGTTGATGTTAATGGTTTTCTAATTAATTTCCTTTAGTTTTTTTTTTTTTCCCTTTCATGACTAACCTGGGCTACAACTCCTTAACAACTCTGAGCATTACCAGTTTACTACAGCTCATTTATTTGGAGTGCTAGAAATGGCATGCTCTACAGAGCTGTAAATTGTGAAGCAAGAAATCCCCTCTATGACCAAAGTAATTACAACTACTTTCTTATGCTGCAGCTTCTCTCACACCAGCCAACAGATTCACGTTAGATGAGGCAAACTTCATAAACATTTGCATGAAAGTTACTTTTCTGTTCACTTTATTTTTTATTTTTTATAATCAAAATTTATGTATTTATTTTATTTTTAACAATTTTAATTGAACATAAATAGTATACATTTAAACTATATTTGGTGCCCTCTCCCCCCGCCCTCGTTTTCACTTCCCCCCTCCCACCAATGGTTGTCCAGGTTAACTTTATTTTAAAAATATGACCTAAGAGAAGCTCCTCTTCTGAAGGTGGCCACGAGAAAGGATAGGATATTTGAAATCGATGATTCATAGCTTTCTCTTCCCTTTTAGTATATTATCAGGCACCTATCTTGTCAAAACATGTCTTCTGTGTTTCTGGGTGTAGCAGAGATTATTTTAACAGTAGATATAGATATGTATCTTTCTCTTCCACTACATTGAAATGGGATACATATATCAGGATAGTGCAGAATATGCTTGTTTGCATAGAAGTTGATTTCTGATCCCACAAAGCCTAATGTGTACAGATTCTCTATCCTAAATCTTAAATATCTGTAGCTCAGGGAATTTAATATATTTGCTTCAAGAGAAGAAAGAATTGGGCAGGTCCATGAAATGATAAAAACGGCAATGCCTAGAAAAGGTTTATATTGCTCCTACCAACACCCTTTGGGTCAAAGCCCAGTTGTCAATAGAGTTCAAATGAACCAAAGTACAGAGGATTAGATGAATACTTACTGAGCACACTTTCGGCTATAGTATATCAAAATATAAAAAAGTTTAGGCTCAATATCCATATATCGGAAACTGTTTAATCTTATCCTGAAATCTATAAAGAAAATCACCCCCTCTGTTCAGAGAAATAGACAGTGGTAGAAAATAAACAGACAAGATTCTCTACTATAAGAAAAACAGAATTGGTAGACCATTTGAAACAAACACATCACTATTTGTAATTTTATTCTTGATAACATTAATTTCTTATTGATTATACCAAAATATATTTCTGAATATATATTTTCTGAATATATATTTGAAATAATATTGAGTTTATCTGGGAAGGGTGGTACATGTGTATAATACCAGCCCTTTGGCAGGCTGAGACAGAAGGATTATGGGTTTGAGGACAGCCTTAGAAACTTACTCTCAATAACCTAGCAAGACTCTATTTCAGAACATAAAGTAAAAAAAAAAAAAAAAAAAAAAAAAAAAAAGTTGCTGGCGTTGCTTGGAAGTAGAAAGCCCCTGGGTTCAATCATCAGTACCACACACAAAATACTGTATTTTTTTTCCATTTTATTTCTGTTTTCTCTTTATAGTAGCACATATTAGTTGAACAAATAAATGTTTCATTGTCTTTGCAGATGTGCATGTATGCTGTATGCTGACCTCAGTGGAAGAGGTACCCTTGGGTTCCAGTCCGATTCTCTATTCTGACACTTATTTTTACAAGGCAGAGTATGCATTTAACAATTATTATCATTCTTAGTTTGAACAACTTGCTTTTGTAAAACTCTCCATCAGGAAAACCTCTTGTGTGGCTATTGCAGGAATTAAGTAAGAAAAATATCACAGTTGTAGTTATACCTTGTGAAGAAAAAATGAACTGCATAAAACATTTTGGAGAGGATTGGCCATTAATGTTTTCCCTTACTGAATGAGCTTAGCATCTCAAAAATACTATTTTTCTTCTGCTTTCAGTTTATAAATCAGCTCCCTGCAAAGTACTATAGCATCACTGAAGAAGCAATAAAGGGACAACATTTTAAAACAAAACATTTACAATGTAAAAAAATCCTGATTTTTCATATTAAAAGAATGTTATTTGGATTGTTTTTTTTTTCTTTTTCTTTTTTTTTTTTTTTTGAGGTACTGGAGATGGAACCCAGGGCATTCTACCTCCAAGTTATATACCCAACCCTATTTATTTTTCTTAAATTTTGAAACAGGATCTCAATGAGTTGTAAACGGTCTCACTAAGTAGCTGAGGCTGTCTGCAAACTGCGATCCTTCTTTCTTAGCCTCCCGAATGCTGGGATTACAAGTGTGAACCACCACACCCAGCTGGATTTTATTTAAATTATCTCCTAGTGATACAAAGGGATATTGCCTTCTTAAGAAAAAAATATATTAGAATAAATTGGGCTATGTTATAGGTAAGAAATTATCTTTACATACTCATTCTTACATAGTTGATAATTAAAATCTCAGTATTATTTAGGAAATTTTTAGAAAGGCTACCAAACCATACACTTATTTATCTATCACATTGGATGTGTTAAAATTCTAGAAATCTTATACAGAAGACACAAGAAAAGAGAAAAGGCATATTAATTTTAAGATAGCAGATAATATCTATTTTAGAATTCAGATGCTTCTGCATGTAGGGGAAGATAATGTTTTAGGAACTCTGATTTGCAAATCTGATTCTTGAATTAGTAGCATTCATATTGCCTGGAAGATATTTGAAATGTTGGCTTCAGCACCCTCCCCCTGAGTTTGCATACTGGATGAGAACCTGCTGTTAGTATGAGTTGCAGAGGATTCATAACATTAAAGATTGAAAAGCACCACAGTCAACCACTTGTCCGTCTGATCAGAATTGTAAAAAAAAAAAAAAATCTTATTTCACTGCTGCTACCCAATTTTTCAGTAATTAGGGGAAAAATACAAACAAGACCTCAGCCTTCTATCTTCTATGGCAGGTGATTTGTCTTCTTTTCTATGGCTTCAGGAAAGGCTGAGCACAGAAGTTCCTGTGGATAGTGCTTTTTCAATTCTTTGTACAGGGGAGCAGCTGGCTCCCTTGATTCAGCCTGACTTTGAAGTCCAGCATTTATTCCTTGATGAATTAGCCATGTCACTTTTAACTTTACATTCAGGGGCCCTCCCTAGATATCATTGCAACTGCCTCTTAATTTTTTAGTTTGTACCCAATTCTGCATTTTAACATACCCACTATGGCTATTACAAGATCTGCCCTCTCCTTCTCCCCACCCACTGGTGTGATCTACCTTGCTTCTATTAAGCCGTTTATTAACTTCCCTTGTTTTGGTCTCTGGCCTCATTACCTCCTAGAGTTGTACATTAAACTGCTAAAGCAGACTTTATGTGAAGCTCATTCAGAGCTGCAATGCCTCCCTATATTGTGATTCGCTCCATCCTTGACACCTCTCACCTCTGTTTTGCACTCTCAGCAATTCTTGCCACTTTGCAGCCTGTTCCTCTTTCTAGGTCATTAACATATAAAGTGGGGGGAAATTTGGCCTTAATATTGACCCTTGTGGTTCTCTATTTCCCAGACTTCTAAATGGTTTCCACACCCAAATGCTCTTTTTATAACAAATAATCCAATTCTCTCTCCACTTAAGTATGGCATAAGAGTGGGTTGGACTGTGTTATTTTTAACTATAAAAACATGATTTAGGCAGTGATTTTGAGTTTAATGAAGTACAACCCATAAGAGATTGTACTTGGCCACAGTCCTGGGGGAACAGGCTGCCTGCCCAGTGCAGCTGGGGAGAGGACAGCGGGTGTCTGAAAAGCTATGAGTTGACTTGGCTCCACTGCTGCTTCTGAAAGGCTTTCCTGAGATGGAATAAAACATTCTAGAAGGCTTCTGAAAGCCTTTCCTGAGCCAGAATAGAACTTTCTAGAACCTTCTAGAATGAAGTTAGAGATTGGGTTTCTTTTCACACAAAAAGTGCATGATATTATTTCCAAATGAAGTATAAAGTTCAAATGAGTCAATTCACAACGCTTCCTTGGACACTTTTTATCTGTCAGTAGATGAAGCCTGGGCAAACAGGATGTTGGTTCCCAGAGAAAATATTCAAATGAGGAGAAAACAATAACTTAGACTTCAGAGCAAATCAAAGGTGAGTTAGTGAAGCGAAACCGCAAACAAAACAGTTTTTACTTGATTACAAAACTTCTTGACAATTGCTTATTTTGCCACTCAGGTCTAACATTGGAATAAAATATTCTAATTATGCCTTGCTTTCTTTGCTTTTCTGTTGATTTCAGCAGCTATGTACATATAATTATATATACAATTGTATATAAACATTAAGAATTATAAACTATGATCTCACACAATATGTAAATGTAAAATCATACATTCTCTTATGAATTAAAAGGCAGGAAACCTAGATAATTTAGGAGTCTTTTTGCTTTTAATCTCAGAATAATAAAAAGAAGGAAGAAAGTGAAAAGTAGTTCTGGCCTTCAATATTGATTTATTACAGTTGACTTGCATAACCAGTATAGCTTTCTGCCCTGGTTGGCATGTAATTAGCCAAAAGAAATCAAAGCATATATCTGATCTAAAAAGTAATATGTATTCATTTCAAGGAAAAAATCTTTATTAAAGATGGGTTTGATCATATGGATGTCACAACATTCACCAAATGTTTATGGAGAAAATAAAAAAAATGTGATATATGAGAGACATATGTGAGACAGATGGATTGTTGCAATGAGAACAGAGACACATGTTTTCAACTTCAGCTCAGCCTTTACAAAGCTTTCTGACCTCCGGCAAGTTGCTGATGTTTTCTGAGCCTTACTTCCTCTGAAATAAACGGGGTGATAATCATACTTAGAAAAAAGTATGGCTTGTGAGTTGAAATAGATATGAAAAACTATTGCAATTCCTGCCTCTAATGTAAATCAATAAATGTCAATGGTAATTGTTTTCACTGTTTAATTATGATCATTGTATTAAAATGTTTAGGATAGGTAGAAACTTGAACAGCCATAAAGTACAGATCCCTTATTTTATAGAGGTGGATGTAGATGATTGAAGAAAGTGAATGAGTGATAAGAATAAAACTGGAATTCAGTTCTCTTAATTACATGGTCCAGCTCATAGCACTACTGGGAGTATATAACCTGTCCAAGGCTCCATAGCTCTGAGTCTCAGCAAGGGGAAGGCTGGACACCAGTGTCCAGGGCATAGACTCTGGACACAACCTAATGTCAAGTCCCATCTCTCTTATTATTTAGTCTCCAAAGGAAGTTATTTAATGGTTTTATTTTATTTTACTGGTGCATCGTAGTCATACATCTTAAGTACCAGATGGTAGAGGTATACATACACACATCATTTATTCCTTCTTCAATTTCCTCCCATTCTCTCCTTTATTTATGCCTCCTGTGCCACAATGCTAAGATGGGGATAATGTTAGAAATTAGATGTAAAGTGGTTGTTCGAATTAAATAATCCCACTTACATAAAATAGTGGAAGCAAGAGTTTATATGTAATGAACATTCAAAATTTATACTCTGTTACTTGTG
Organism: Muscardinus avellanarius; assembly: GCF_963383645.1. Lineage (NCBI taxonomy): Eukaryota > Metazoa > Chordata > Mammalia > Rodentia > Gliridae > Muscardinus > Muscardinus avellanarius. Next base: position 42,333,106 of record NC_137802.1, on the reverse strand, counting down.
AGAATGTTCGTTTTAACTTAACAATTTATTGAGTCTCGTTTATTTGTAGGTTACTATGCTGGATAAAAATGTTCACAAAAAAGAGCCAGGAGAGACCAGTTTTTTTTCTCTGAGAGATTTTCATAATAAAGTTGGAAAAAGAAACTTGGACAAAATGATTTAGTATCATTTTAAAATACTGTGCATTCATTTCAGGATTGATATTTTGCAAACTGATGTATTTTCAATTCAGAGTACGTCTAATAAAATGAGATACATAACTTCTTTCATTAGAGATGAGGTGAATTTTCACCAAGCACTGGAAAACAATTGTAGGGTATGGAAGGGTAGAACTGTATCAGATGAGAGAAGAGGATATGCCAGGCAAAAAAAATACAAGGAATAGCAACAGCAGCAGCAGGGAGGTTTCTAGTATTTTTGCAGAAAAACCTCTACCATTTTATACTTATCAATAACTATTCCAATGTAGCCCAGTAAAATTAATCATGACACAATTGACCTTATACCAACACGATCCCAACTGTCAAACTACACAAATGGTTAGACATATTCACCATCTTCCTCATAAGCAGAGTAATTCACTAGAGCAGATAACAAAATACAACAATAGTATTGGAATAAATGAGAGAAAATCATGTAAAATTTCAAAATTCTATAAATTAAAACCTATAAATATCTCACCATCCTACAGACACATTAATTCGCACTGGAATTTCCTAATTATTAAATTACTGCCTACACGTATGTTTGTGTTTTATAGCGATCACTGCAGGAAAACAGTCTTCTATAATTTTACAACCTTGTCATTTTGCTGAAGGGTTGCTTAAAAATATTCACTTAGTAACCTTGTTTATTACCTTGATACAAAATTGAAGAATATTCTCTCCCCTCTCCAAGCCCACACCCCATTTAAATCACATTTACTTGAATATTTCACACAGAATATTCAAGGAAGGATTCAGCCCTGGAATGCTATGCTTCACAGTAAATTGGGAATAAATTACCCATGTAGTTCATTCACATCATGTGAGCATTAAATGAGGAAGCAAATTTATGAAAAAAGGGGGAAATCGAGTTTGATAGTATAGCATGTTTTATTTTATTGGCCAAGAGACAATGCATATATTAAAGAATCTTCAATCAGAATTGTAATATCACATATTTTACAGATGTCACTTCATAAAGACAAACATATCTTGAGGCTGGAAGGCTTGGCATTTAGAACTACACTACCAAACAAAGGGCTAAGGTTCCATAAGTTATATTTTTCTACTTTCATAATATGTAAAAGCAGTATATATGCTATATGATTTCATAAATCTTAAAATTTTTATATTTTATACTTGGTGCATTATAGTCTTGCATCATAAATACAGTTTATAGCAATGATGACATAAATGCACAGGACCCTTGGGCTTTCCCCTGGCTCCTTCCCATCCCCCCCTTCCCCATGAATAATTGATGTTGACATAGGTTTTCTCACATATGTACATACTGTTCTATTCTACTTTGTAATTTAGGCAGTGCATAAGCCTTAGCTACTTCTCTGCATTTACAAAAGTAATTCAATAGAATAAAAAATTTCAGCAAGTTAAATTTATATACTACAGGAGCTTAAAATTGTTAATTTTTTTCTAATTATAAAAGTAATAAATGTTTCTTATAAAATGTCAAGGGGGAAGAGATATATAAAGTAATGTTAGTGTGGCATTTCTTTTTTTTCTTGTTTTGGTACTAGGGATTGAGCTGAAGAGTTCTCTACCTCTGACCTATACTCCCAATTATTTTTTCATTTAGAAACAGGATCGCATTAAGTTACCATACAGTGATCTTGATTATGTTTGATCATATACTGGATCCTCCTGTCTCAGCTTCCAAAGTACTAGAACTATACATGCACCATAATGCCCAGTTGCATTTTTTTTTCTTATGGTACTGGAGATGGAAGCCAGGAACATTCTACCTATAAGCTCCACCCTCAGTCCTATTTTTTATTATTTATTTCGAAATAAGGTCCCATTGAGTTGTAGAGGGTCTCACTAAATAGTTGAGGCTGTCCATGAACTGCAGTGCTCCTGTCTCAGCTTCCCAAATGCTGGGATTACAAGCATGAGCCACCACGCCCAGCTTGCATTGTTTTACTTTTAAATTGGACTCATAGTTTGTATAGAATGTTGGATTTGGTGTATGCTTTTGAAGATGAGGATTTTTGAGTGTATAATGTAATGCTGTGACCTTCAAGATAGACGCTAGAGATGTGGGTTGACGGTATCACCGCTGACAGTTGGTGCAGTCCTTGGTGCTACTTCTCATGCTTGCTTCTGCTCAAGAAGCGAAGTGTATTTTCTTTCTTGACTTCAGAACAGGTATCCTGATCAGAACAGTGACTGTTACTAAATTTTTATTCCCTATTTTAAATTTCTCAATAGCTTGTGGTTTTGAGTTGTCCATTTGAAAAATCACAGGGTTTCTCATTGGTATCTACCACTTAACCTAGACCTGTCACTTTGGGCAAATTAAAAGTCCTGCTTTGGTGTAGATAAACTTGTCCTGTAGTGTAGTGTAGTGTATCTCTCATAGATTTTCACATCCAGTGACAAGAAGCCATTGTTGTCAGACAAGGGGAAGACAGAAGAATCTCAAATTCCCCACAGTGTACAGGCAGTAATGGAGGACGTGACCAGACAAGACCCAACAGATATGCTGTCTCTCCCGTTTTCTTACACATTGGTAGATTGATTCACAATGGTCCTCAACACTTATTCTCTGCTCATTGGAGGAAGGGGGCAAAGAAGCAGCCTACTGAGCCATAATAATGCCTACTGAATTTCAGCCTAGTTGCCTGTGGCCGTATTTCTCAGTCATGTCTTATGACAGAGTAGCACACTGGTGCCCTCAAGCTAAACAGAGGGCCGGAATAGATGAAAGACTTTTTTTTTTTACTCCTTGATTTTATTTTAAATCCTAAGATTGTGTCAAAATCAAGGGAAATGTATTTGTTAGGTCCTATAGAATGGTGCTCATGGCAAGATGTAGTGCAAAGAATGATGCTCACAGCAAGATGAAGGTGTAATAGTTACAAGCCATTGCAGGGAATTACTCATTTTTTAAATTTCTCTCCCTTTGTCATTATCATTTCCTGTTTAACGGAGTAGAAAAATTTAGTCTGAGATTCTTCCTCACACAAAACAGGATTCTGCCCCTGGAGATTCGGAAATGGGAAGTTCTGCCTTAGGCTTTGGAGATAGATCAGATTGCTTTTCTTCCTTGAATTAATCTTTTCCAGCTTCTCAAACATAGATTAAAAAACTCAGGGAGAAAATATTAGGGTATTAGCTATGGGGAGAGGTAGAGGGACCCAATAATTTGACTTGAGATATAATACCTATACACATAAATGTGTGTATACATATATATACACATAAGTACATCTGTCTTATGTATACATGTACATATCTCTATATATTTTAAATTTTTACCCATGTGTGTATATGTAACTAGACTTTAAAACTTAGACTTACCTTTGGCCTAGACAAAATGGTTCCTTACTACCCCATAATATCTGATCTAGTTCATCATATATATGTGAATTAAAAGCATGCCTTTGCATGGTAATGTTGTCTGCATGATTTCCTATTCTATTGTGCTAAGGGTCATTCCAAGATGAATAATCCTGAGTCTTTGCAGCCATTAATATAAAAGCACAGAATCTGTATTTTGGACAGGTGTTCATGCAGATTGTTCCAGGATTCTTACTCGTGGAATCGTGAGCTGCTCTGTGCGTAGCACTGGTGTAAGCACATGCTGCTTCTCATGGTCATTTCTCCTGTGTGTACAGTTAAGGATCATCCTCGATTGTGTACTCCTCATAAGAATTTCCTCATGCCTCCACTAGTTTTATTCTTGTCAAGCCATTTAAAAGAATAAGTGTTTTATCTAATGTGGAAGCTAGGGAGTGATATGGATACAAGAGAAACTTTAGATAACAAAGGAGTGATCCCCCAAAGAGTGAGGGTGGTGGTGAAGAGGGAGAATTAAGAAATGGCACACTTTGATTAGTGTCATGTACATACATGAGAATACCACTGCCAGTCTCAAAATCATGCATGGAGAAGGGGTGGGAATTGCGAGGGAACCGGGGGGAAACTCACCAAGTGCTATGTACAGTATGTTTTGATCACTCTGAAATACATTATGTGAGGCTATAATGGACCAAGAAAAGTATATAAAAATGTAGATGTCCTTATCTCAAATTTTTTTTTATTTTATAAAACACTCATGCTAAGCCGGGCATGATGGCGTACGCTTGTAATCCCTGCAATTGGGAGGCTGAGACAGGAGGATCACACGGGTTGGAAGCCAGTCTCAGCTACTTAGTGAGGCTCTCAGAAACTTAGTGAGACCCTGTTTCAAAATAAAGTATAAAATAGGTCTGGGAGTATAGCCCGGAGGTAGAAAGCCTCTGGGTTCCACCCCCAGTACCACCAAAAAAAAAAAAAAACAAAAAAAAACACTCATGCTACTTATAGTGTTGTACACCTATAATCCTTATACTTGTGGAGGCTGAAACAAGGAAGATTGTAGGTTCAAGGCCAGCCTCAGAAACATAGGATCTCAGTAAATTGCTGAGGATTATACTATTTCAAAATAAAAAAGGTTGGGGTCAGTACCCCTGGGTTAAATCCCTAGTTTCAAAGGGGTGGGGAGATAGGAACACTCAGGTAAACATGAAAAAAAAGCTCATGTTTATATCACCTGGCATTTTTTCTAGGTATATTCATTGTGATATTTATTATTGTTTCCATAAGAAAATCAGGAATGTCTACTTTTTATGCTATGTTAACTGTGAATCTGCCAGATAATTTTAGGATTAAAATATCTATACTGAGTAACTGATAGTCTATATCAAATCATATTAGGTAAGGCGTTTGTGACATTAAAATTTACGTGATTACTTAGCTATAAAATAATAGTTTAATTTGAGGATTGAGTCTTAAAAATACCTTAAACAATCTTAGAATGACATTCTTTCCTTTTCATTTGGCTCATTAGCATAACTCTAGTAAATTTAGAAACACATTCAAGCACACTCATTCATACCAGCACACGCACTTCAGATAAATTGAGCACAATGCATAAGATAACGTATCATGTAGAAACCCTGCCTAAACATTCATATGACTCTAAACATTATTAAAATTTACAATATAGTTGACTAATGAAACAGATATTAAAGGTTATAGTTTTTCACTACACAGTAAAGTTCTGCACATAAATACACTATATATCCCTATAATAAAAAATGGTTCCATTTTTATCCCTTTTGAAAAATCAGCTCTACTCTACAACTTAAGAATCCACCAGCCTCATTTCTATCATTCAAAAATTTCTTTTGCCTATCTAAACTTCATATAAATGTGAGATTTTGTGTCTGGATTATTGCTCTCAGCATGTTACGAGATTTAGACTTGTATATACGTATTTCCTTTTTATTGCCTACTACTGTTATATTGTGTAATTAACTGTTCTCTTATTGACAAATTCCCAGGCAACTTTCCGTTTCAGTATTATAACATTGTTCAAGACTTTTGTTTGAGTTTTGTGCACATAGGTTTTCTTTCACTCAGTTAAATACCTCGATTTGGAATTACTTGGTCATGGAAAAGATGCATGTATACTTCTTGAAGATATGATTGCATATTTTCCAAGGTAGCACCATTTTTATACTCTTACCAGGACTGTGTTCCACCTGTTCTGCAATTTCCCAACATTTGGTGTTGATACTTTTCTCTTGATTGTGGCTATTTTAAGGACTATAAAATAGTATCTCCCTGTGATTTGAATTGTCACTTTCATGATTACTAATAACTTCATTATCTTTTTAACTATATATATAGTTTCTTATGTAGTATGTATTCAAATATTTTGCCTATTTTGTATGCTTTAATAGTGCATTTCAATTATACATCATTAATAAGATTTGATGTGATAAAAAGAGAAACGCATATAGTTGTGGTATTATTTCTTATTTCCTTCTGCATCCAAACCTGCTTCCCCTTTTTCATACATGTTAGTAAAATTGGTACTAGTAGCTTCATATATTGCCTTAGTACTATTTGAAGTCTATTCCTCAGTCCTTGTTTTAACCTTCTCCCAGTTCTCTTCCACTATGCTACTGGTCTATCTCCACATTATTTAAAGTCCCTTATTTTTTCATATCTTCTCTGTAGCTTCCACATATGAGAGAAAACATACAACACTTAACTTTCAGAGACTAGCTGGTCTCACTTAGCAAAATATTAAGTTCCACCCATTTCCTTCCAAATGGCATAATTTTCTTCTTTATGGTTGTGTAGAATTCCATTACGTGTGTACACCACATTTTCTTTATCCATTCATCTGACAGACACCTGAGGTGGTTTTATAATTTGGCTACTGTGAGTTGGGCTTCAATAAACATGGGTATGCATGTATTACTATAGTATTATAACTTTAGTTCTTTAGTGAAAATACCAAGGACTAATAAAGCTATGTCATATGGTGGTTACATTCTTTGTTTTATGCCCAGTATTTTTGCATTTATCATTTTATAATTGAATGGAAAGAGTTATTTGTATATTTGGGACACATGCCATTTTATAGCCATAAATATTGATAAGTTTTGTCCAGTAAATGACCTTTTTTTTTTTTGATGGTACTGGGGTTCCTGGAAGCCCATCTACCTCCAGGCTACACTCCCAGACCTATTTTTACATTTTTATTTGGAAACATGGTCTCCTAAGCCAGTGCACGCAGCTGGCTTCGAACCTGCACAATCCTCCTGTCTCCGCCTCCCAAGCACGGGGATTACAAGCGTGCACCACCACGCCCAGCTTGTCCAGTAAATGTCTTGCCTACTTATTTTATGAAAATGTGTTTTTAAATTTAAAGTAACTTTATTAAGATACATTTAATGCAAATAGATGCATTTTATATATTGTGTGCATTTTGACAAATAGACATACCCATGTAACTACCACCATAATAAAAATATAAACTAATTCCATTACCACCAAAAGGTTCATGCCATTCTCTACTCAGCCACCTTTGATTTCTATTTTTAGGCAACCATTGATCTATTTCCTGTCATTGTACACTTGTTTCAAAAATTATAGAATTTTATATAAACAGAACTATACAATCTTCTATATCTGACTATAGTATATTATGTGTTTGTCAATAGTTCCTTTTTCTTTTTTATTGATGAATGGTATTCCAGTACTTCACTAAATATATGCAATTTTCAAATTTCTCCATCACTTCATATTTACATGCTTTCCAGCTTGCAGGTATTTATAAATTGAGCTGATTTTTATTGGTGCATTATATTCATACATCATAATGGGATGTAGACACTCGTGTAGACATATGTGTACACATCACCTAGTTAGCCCCTACCCCATCCCCACTCCTCCTTCCCATGCTTCGTTTTGAACAGTCATATGTAATTCATTTTTGTAAATATATTTTATTTTTATTGGGCATGCATGACTATCATATGAAATATTGCTACAAAGTACCTGTCTGATAATTTAAATACTAAAATTTTTGAGCTGTGGTTGCACACGTTGTAATCCCGGTACTTGGGAGGCTGAGACTGGAAGACAGCATGTTCGCAGCCAGCCTTAGATACTTAGTGAGACCCTCTGCAACTTAGCGAAAACCTGTTTCAAAATAAAGAATAACAAAAATGGGGCTGGGGATGTATCTCAGTTGTATAATGACCCTGGGTTCAATCCCCAGTAACACACACACACACACACACACACACACACACACACACACAATTGTATCTTATTCCATTGATTTTTTTCCCCACTCTTTTTTCCTCATGTGTTACAGATAGAATATCAACCAATTGTGTGCAAAAGACAGAGATAAATAGTCAAACAATATTGAACAATGTTTTTACCTTAAAATTCATATTGTCAGGTATGGTGGTATACACTTATAATCCCAGTGCTTTGGAGGTTGTGGCAGAGGATTTCAGGTTCCAGGCCAGCCTCTGGAACTTAGGCTCTCAAAAACTTAATGGGATCCTGTTTAAAAATTGAAAAAAATATGGATAGGGGTGCGTCTCAGCAGTAGATCATCCCTGGGTTCAATTCCCAGCACTTCAGAAAATTAATCCCCCTTCTGGCAAAGAACGAAGGTAAGGCATCATTTTAATGTAACACATGACTGTGTAGAACATAGAAAGTATGAAGGCGTATGGTGGATTCATCACAGGTTCCAGATGATTCAACTTAAGCTTAAAATCATCGCTTTAGCAAGGCTTAGATTGTTCTATCCTGATCTAAGACACATGGCTACTTTCTTTGACTCATGGGAGTCTCTTGGAAGTTTTCTGCTTCTTCTCTAGCCATAGATACCTGCCACCATGTAATCCATGTAAAGGTACAAGTACTTGTAGAATTTCTTAGTTCTCATTTCCTGCTCTGAAATGTCTAAGGCCTGAATCTCAGTGCACCTGTGGTCTGCTAGTGCATTTTACATACCTGGAAATGGCCATTGTCTGCTCTTCAGGGCTGACATGCATGCTGGCAGTGTTCCTTCGGTTTGCCTCCAATCTGACTTCTTCTGATAGAATTTCTCTATGCCCAAATATAGCTAACACTATTTTATAGTTCAAAATTGGTAGCAAATTGGCTAGGAATCAGTCCCATTATGGTGTAGTAGATTATAAGATACGGCTCTAAAACAATGAGAAAGTTCTTTACAAAGAAGGAAAATTTAGGGTAAATTGTCAAGTAATAGGTTGCTGAAAAATATGTGTGTGTGTGTGTATATATATATATATATATATATATATATATATATATATATATGGACAAATGTGTATAATTATGTGTGTGTCAGAACTCTTGCAACTATAATCTGAAAGACTGGTAATACAATATAGAGGAAAGAAGGTTTATTATAATTTCGTGTTCAGTTCATGTGAGGCTGAGGACTGCAGATTTTAGGATGCTCCAATGGGAGTTGGAGAGAGGGAAGTCATGTGACCTGTGCTCTTTACATCATGGAGGCTAGAGAAACCATACATAGTCCCCAAGGCAGGACCTCAAGGACCCACCCTCTTCAGCCATACCGTGCAGGCCTGGGACAGCACCCAGATAAATCCTTTTCAATGAATTTATCCACTCCTACAACCACAGCCCTCATGACTCAATTATATCAACTCTCAACACTAATATATGGGCTTTTCAAAAGGCTATTGTATATCTAGCTATAACCATAATACAGAGAATGTGCAAAAAGATCTGAATGAATGAACAGGTAATAGTCTATCACCTCGGCTGCTTTTTTTTTTTTTTTTTTGGAGGTACTGGAGTTCCTGGAAGCCCTTCTACCTCCGGGCTACACTCCCAGACCTATTTTATATTTTTATTTCAAAACAGGGTTTCTTAAGCCAGTGCAGCTGGCTTCAAACCTGCATGGATCCTCCTGTCTCCGACTTCCAAGCGTGGGGATTACAAGCGTGAGCCACCAGGCCCGGCCACCTTGGCTACTTTTAAGAAAAGGACTAGAACTTGGGGGTAAATCAAGGAAGTATTTCCATTTCTATTGCCTGTGCTCCTGTGTTAGCAATGTTTAAACATTGTTTAAACATTAATTTAAAAATGTTTTGACTATGTCATTTCAAAAATTAAAATGACAGAAAAGTTATACATGTAATGAATGTAAATATGACTAAGTAGAGCTATATTAAACTCCAAACAAATTGTAAAATTATAAACAGAACCAGCCTTGAGTTTTATTCATAAAAATTATGCTTAAAAACAAAACAAAAATCAAAAGGTATAGTTGGGCTGACTCAAACAGATGGTATGGTGCTAACACTAAGTGAGAATTCACAATTACTGTGCTTCCAGCTTGTTTCTGACTTTACTATCAAAGATAGTAATTCCCTTAGAAAAAGAGTAAACACTCAAAAGAACTCAAACTCATGTTGGGAAAGACAACGGAGCTTCTGGTAGCATTAAGACTTTATCGTCTCTTCTGTATTCACTAATAAACCAAAGTGAACTGAAAGAATGTGACATGGTCATGACCATTTAAGAATTTTAAGTGTAGAATAGAATAAATCTTACATAAGATGAAGAGAAAATAAAGAGATAAAAGTATAAAGGAGGGAGAAATAACAGCATATAAGAAATGGATAAGTATAAAAAGAACTTAATTTAATATGCAACATGAATTTCAAATGTATCCTTCTGGATGGCTTTTTAAGAATACCTTATTGGTGCAGTGTAATTATGAGATCCAAAGTGATGAAAACATACATGAACACATCACTTGGTGGCTGTCCCTCCATGTACCTGTCTCTCCTTCATTTCCTCCTCATAGATGTTCCTGAGATTGGTGGTTGAAAATGTTGTATGGTAGAAACTCCATTTGAACTGCTACCTCTCTTGTTCCTTGTCTTTCCCCTCCACATCTCTCCTTGTACTAATCCCCTTCTACTCTTTTACTGTCTTCTCATATTTTTCTGAAGTATATTTCTTTGGTTATTTTTGTTCAAACTTCTACATATGACCTATGATCCTTGACTTTCTGATACTTGCTGATCTTACATAGCATAATATTCTTTAGATCCACATAAATAGCCTTTTATATACATTGATTATTAGAAACCAACATTGGTTCACCAAATTAAATATGACCTAAAAATTTTGGGATGGTTATTCCAAAACCATGACAGTTATTTTATGTATAAAATCAAACCTATTAGATTAAATACATTATGGTTCACCTATTTAAAAAATTGAACCACTAAATTTTAGATTCTTTAACATCAACAGAACTTATAGTAGGCTTAGCTCATTTTTATGTATGCATATATGAAAAATCAGCAAATCTTGTTTTTAGTTATTTTTATATTATAACACAAAATATATAGCACAAATGTCAATGATTGTGCCTTATCTGGTATGGTCACAACAAAGCAATGAGTATAAAATTGTCACTTCCTTGATAACAAACTTAAAGTCTTGGAACTTCTCTGAAATATGAATTATTTGAAGTTCACCGCCCTGTTTATTGATTCTAGTACTCTGTTAATCAGAGTACTAGAAATTGAACCCAGGGCTTCTTACACATTAGGCAGATAACTCTACCATGGAGTTAAATCTTCAACCCTGTAGTTTGTAATGAAAAAAAAATCACTTTTGCTTCAGTTGAATTTCAATTAACATTACAGATTCACAATGATTATGACGAAGCACAAATGAAACTGAAAAATGGATATGTACATTCATACGAATATTCAAGAGAAACAAAATCTGAAAATACCTTTTCAGATAACCACAGCTTCCCTGTATCTATCTTTACTTTCACTCAAAGGTACTCTAATTATCATCTCTAAAGCTTTTTGGCCACACTGGAGGCAAATTCAGGTGCCCCATTTGTAGAGTTTACTTTTGCTCACTATACAATCCATCATGAAAACTATTATAATTAGATTTATCTTTTCAGTTGTTTTTGACTTATTTAGAAGAAAAATAATTTGAAAATAGTGATAGTATTGTTTTTACTTCTATAACATAGAGGAGCAGGCAATAAGAACAAACTTATTTTTTCAGCACATTTATTAAATGTATATGTCAGGCAATGCTCTATTTACATGGGAATAATTAACACATTAAATAAAGATCTTTTTGCCTGTGAACATATAGTTAGAAACATATTAATATTTGTTTCATGTTAATGATTGCATTCTCATACTCATGGTTCAGCATTTTTCCCAGTATTTGAAACTATTAAATCAGGGATTTTTGTAAGCTATTAAAGTTATTCATATACAATCAACCACCTCAAAATATAAAAAGCCTAACTATAAAGATGGAATTTTCTTTCCAATACAATTTTTACATTTTACTAAGGCCTTACTGTTTATCGCCAAAGAAAATAAAATAGTGACTAACTTTAACTCTTGGAGGTATCAACCTAAATGTATCCAATTATATCACATATGTGTTTTAAATAATTTATACTCACCAGGTATTTTACAAAACCTTATGCATGTTCAGATTGTTGGCAATACATTCCTACAGTTAATCCTTACAAGAAATGCAGCTGTGAGATGAGGAAATGTTATTCCATACATGAATTTTTTCTTTCTACTATTTATTCTGACATCAAATTATATATTATACTTGCTGAAACTTTGGAGCTCAGTAAATACTAAAAAAGAAATAAAAATATCAAAACCTCACAAATAACTACATTTCAGATAAAATGTTGACATATCTCCCTTCAATCTTTTTTGTACCTTATCTTTTCTTACATGTTTGAGATTACATTTAAAACTTGACATTTCCCATTTAAAACTTGACATTTCCCATTTTTAGTTCCAGATGATACGCCATCATATTTATTTGACATGATATGTTCAGTAATTCTGTTTGTGGATTGTCATATTATCTCCAATGGCTTTTCCTACCTATATACATAAACAGACAGTGGCATAAATAATTTGGTGCTTTTTTTGAGTATGCCCTTAGGATAGATTCCGGAAAGGGATACATTATGTGAGATGGCATAAATATTTTATGTCATTTTCTAGAAGAATAAGTAGAGAGAGTAAAATCCCTGCCAGCACTGAGAGTTCTTTTTATCCATATTTAATCAATTTTGCATAAAATAATTGAGTTAATTTTTAGTAATAGTTGAAATCGAATAACTTTGCTTTAATTTGCATTATTTTATTGCTAGTGAAGTTGAACTTTTTACATGTTTTCAACAATTTGTCTTTTCTTTCTTCCATTTATTTATTTACTTATTTTGTGGTACCTCTGATTGAGCCCAAGGGCATTCTCACTCTGAGCTACACTGCCAACCCTGTTTTTTTTTTTTTTATTTTTGAAACAGATTTTCATTGAATTGCTGGGGGGGGGGTCTCACTAAATGGCTGAGGTTGGCCCAAATCTGCTACTCATCTCAGCCACCAAAATACTGGGATTACAGATGTGCACCACCATGCCCAGTTTATAATTTTGTATTTTATTCATGCTTCTTTGCTTTATCTATCTGATTATTGGGTGAGAGAATTTTCTAATGGATCAGTTAAAATTTCCCTCATAGTTTCATATGATCACATTTCTTAAAAATCTTTTTATTAGCACATGTTTATTTTAATAAAAAGGCAATTTAATGTAACTGAATCTTTGTCTGCATCATTTCCTGTCTTTTCATGGATTAGATGTTACTTTTTCATAAGGTAATCTGAAAAATGTAATAGAAACTCTCCTCACCATATATTAGCAAGCCAGAAAGCAGTCTATGTTTTCTTAAGATGTTAAAACTATAAATATTTTAATTTATATCATAATTACATGCTTATTTTTGTAAAATTTGCATTAGAGTGAAATAATTTGCTTTAGAAAGAATCTGGTGTTTTCCTTTGTCTTTTTTTGCATATACTACACCCAAAATGTTTTCTCTTCAATTTTCACAATGTCTTAATAAAAAAGAAAGCTGAAGAAAAATGTGAAGTAATCAAGTATGGATTCCTAGGCTTTAAAATATGTCCCCTAAGGTTTTATAATTCTTGTTTAAAATCTACTTGGTTTATCTAAGTCATTAACTGTATACACACACACACACACACACACACACACACACACACATACATATACATAGTCACTCTCCTTTGCAGTCATGTTTTACTATGATACTAAGTAAATATGATATGAACAGATTTAAGAATATGTACACCTGACTTGACAAGTATACAACTTCATTGATAAAAAAGAAATTGAGTTCTAACAGCTACTCTGTCATTTATAATGACTCAGCAATTCTATTGAATGGGAATGAATTAAAACATGTCAAAAAATGTTAATGTAAAATTTCATTTCATTGATTATCATATTACATATGATTCTTCCCCTTATAATTTTAGGATGGACATTATAAAATAAAGATTTTATCTAATCTGTTATATTTTAATATAGCTCTTTCTCATCTTTTTCTTTCTTTTTTTTAATGAGAGATAGAAATCAGGGACATTCTATCTCTGACCTACACCTCCACTCTGTTGATTTTGCTAAGTTGCTCAAGTTAACCTCAAAGCTATAATCCTTCTATTTCAGCCTCTCAAGTACTGGGATTCCAGCTGTAGGGCCACCTCACTGGGAATTATCTTCAAAATATTCTTAGCAAGAGGGCAACTGAAGTGCTCACATGCTATGATTCCCTCAGTGATAGAAGCCACCACCTTTCATTTGGAATATTAACCTGGCCTTCCCATCCCTCATTTTTGCACCAAATGTTTTCACTAGGCAATTCATCATTTTTAAACATGTCAAAACACATAATTTCGCAAACATTTCATGTATCTGAGTAAATATCCTTACATCGCTAGATTATTTGTCATCCAGTCTACTCCACTGCCCTCCTTACTCTATCTCCAATCAGCCTCTCTTACTCAAACTTCTGCAGGGACCCCTGAGTCTATGTACTTATCAAATTCGCAAGTGTGCTCTCAACTTTGAATCTCACTGTTTCCTCTGCTGAGAGATGCTATTCCTCAGCTATTAATCAGCTGATTCCCTTATTTTCTCAGATGGTTGAAATATAAAGATCTTTAATTTTCTACAATGATGCATAATCCCCACCCCCAGAATCTATTAATACTTGATGTCATATTGTACAAGTGATTCTACAGAAGGGTCCAAATTAAAGGATTTGAAATAAGATGAAATTATTATGGCAATCCAATGGAATCACAAGGGTTCTTATTAGAGGGGTAGGGAAATCATGAAAGCCCATGTTGCAACAAAGGCCTAGGGTCAGAAAGAAAAACAAAGATGGAATGCTATTGGCTTTAAAAATTGGAGATGGAATGATGAGCAAAGGAATGCAGGTGGCCTCCTGAAGATAGGAAAGGAAAGATATTGGATTATCTCTTAGAGCCTGTTCACTCATGTTAGAACTTCTTATTTTCAGAACTAGAAGAAACTTACTGTTTATATATGCTGTACAATTTGTCACATTTGGTAGAGTGCTGCTAAGACACTAACACACTGCTAGATGTGATTACATCAATATAGTCTTAAATACTCTGTATAAAATTTCTAACGTCTCGCCGGGCGTGGTAGCTCAAGTTTGTAATCCCCGCACTTGGGAGGCGGAGACAGGAGGATCGCACAGGTTGGAAGCCAGCCTCGCAGACCTGAGACCTTGTTTCCAAATAAAAATATAAAAAATAGGTCTCGAAGTGTAGCCCGGAGGTAGAAGGGCTTCCAGGAACCCCAGTACCACCCAAACAAAAAACAAAACAAAAATGTTTAACATCTCTAATACTATCTACTTTATAATTTTTATTTGTTTCTCAGAAAACTGATTACCCCAGATAGTTTTTAAGTATTATTCATCTGAAAACTGGATCTGTTTATTATTCTTTGTTTGCTTTTTCTTCAGTCCAGGGCAGATTTGCAGATGGATAATCTAAAGTCCAATGTATCTACAGCTTTTATAAAGAACATATACAAACTTGATTCTTTTTTTAACTGAAGCTTGATTAATTTTTTAGTACATAAGTTACCAAGTAGCCCACGGGCTAAATTCTGTGTAGTCATATAAAGTTGGTACTATCCTGAATGAAACTATTTGAGAAAACAAATTTTATCCAGCAACTGTCCCATTGAGTTCAAGTTTATCCTTCAGGTAACTGTAGGATTTGAAAGAGAAGGAAAAAAATCATCTGCAGTACTATACGGTGACAGAGTGTCTATGAATGTACTGATCAAATGCCTCCATGGCCTTTACAGACAATTAACTGAAATGGAGAATTTCTGTCCAATATAAAATAGGGACATGGTACGGGAGATTAGAGAGCTGTATCCGCAGTGTGTGCTGACATGCTTTGGTGGAATTATTGCAGAAGCAGCCCTGGATAATCAAAGGAAGGTCACAGCATATCGGCCTAAATATTCTTCTTGACACATGATCATTAGTCATAAGTGAATGATCTCTCATCCAAGAGAAGCTTCACTCCTATCCAAGTTAGATGAGATTTATACCACCATATACTGGACAGGGAGGAAGAAAGAGTGAGCCATAGAGAAATAGAAATTAGCCAACAAGATCCATGGTAGAAAAAATTGTCAGAGAATAGCGTGATAGGACAAAGCAGTTTGTGAGGATATCGCTTTTAGAAAGGTGAGGAGATCATAACTATTGAAAGTCTCTGAAAGACTAAAGTGTAATGGTGAAAACTTTGCCAGGACAAAGTGCCAAGGAAACTAGTCGAATCCACAAAGCAGTCATGGGATAAAGGATTCAATGCTCTGATGCTCTGAAGACAGTCTAAAATGCCATATATTTGCCAACAGTTTGTTGTATTTATTCCTAAATCTATATATGCCAGTCCTGCTTAATAAATTGGTTCAGTAGCAAGTTTTAGTGGCAGATTAAACTGGGTTAAAATTGAGCTTTTATGTGCCCTAATTAAGGGATCTTATCTCTATAATGGGTATGTGGCTAGCTACATGCTCCAAAGTGTTTCTAAAAATAATTAAATGACATAAAATAGATGTCAATAACTAGCACATATTCTGTATTTAGGCTCACCACAAACCCGGAGATTTTCAATGTCCAATGTTTCTTCCCAGAAAACTGCAGGAAACTAGGCATCCCCTCACTCTAGTGACTGAACGGAGCTCAACTGCAGGACAGTGATCAACAATGAAGAAGCCTTAAGATATTAGCAGTGACTGGGGCCCATTTCTACCACTCCAGGTTTTAAAATGAGTTGTAGGATTGTGAGAGCTACTACTCATCAGGAACTAGGCATTAGGTGAAAAAAAAATGTAGCCAGGTTGGCAACCTGAAGCACAGGAAGGCAAGGGCCTACAAACAAATATCCTGGCTTTTCTCACCTTCTTTAGGATTTTCTGGCATGTCTCCCATTAGGCTAAAGTAGGATGAAACCAATATGGGAACTCAAGCAACATAAAAACAAGCCTCATGGGATACAGGCAAGGTTATATAAATTGAGGTAGATCAAGAGGGTAGATGGAGAATATGCAGCCTGTATATATGAACAATTGTCCTAAAAAGAAATCTTAAAGAAAAATAAAGTACCTAAGAGTCAGGTGGAACATAAGACTAGATGATAATCTGAACACCAGTCTTGCTTTTAAGGGATTCATATTGCAGCAAATATAAATGGTATAGAAACTTAGTAACTAAATATATTTGAGTAAATTCAAGAAACTAGAAAATCTTACAATCATGTATGGCACAATTTCATTCAGAGATCTAGTATTATCTTCAAGCAGAACATCTCAGATGGATAACTACCTGCATTAGGTCTTTGATGTAGCTGAGACTTGCCGCAAACCTGGATCCTGCCTCAGCCTCCCAAGTACTGGGATTACAAGTGTGCACCAGAAGGTGACAGCAGTGCAGGGAAAGGAAGAGTGTACCTGTCTGGTGGCTAAGAGGTGCATTTTCTACCTTACCAAATTCATGTGGCTATCTTGTGTTTAATGTTTAAAATATCTAATATTTTCTGATGAGGATTCAGACTATGATTTTGACTCAGGAACTACTGAGATGGTAAGTGTGCAATTTTGAGGTCATTCATGTTATTTTGGAACTGCAGAAAAAGCAGGAAGGCCCATACAAGGCCATGGATTTTTGTGTTATATAAATACTGTATGTCAAATTTTTCTCCATGATGTCAAATGCCAGATGACACACTGCAATTTCCAGTGAAATTTTTAAATGTAACTAAAATAGAAGATCGTCTCATGCTAGCATGAATGTTTATTATATTTAGGTTGTACAGCATCCACGAGATGGTTGAAATATAGAAAAAATTGTCTTGTTATCTGGAGAAAGCAAGACTGAGGCTATGGACTTGTTGATATAATTATTCACCCTAAAATGCTTGATTGCAGAGAAAGGGGGGATAAATACAAAATACATTTTTCCTACTATAAGCAAGCATTTCTACATCTAATCTCATACTATCCCAAGGCCACATATCTAATAAGTGATGGATAGGATATTTGTTGTATTGTCTGCCTAAATTTAATATCAGTTATTTTTCTTACAAATTTCATAGCCTCTTGGTATAAAAGGGTGTGGGAAGTGAATCAGTTCCATATATACCATATTTTTCATGATGGTATTATATAAGAACTAGGAAGTTGAACATTTGTAATTCAATGAATTGGTTATATATAATGGAGTGTTATTTATTTTCATCCTCAAACTATGAAACAGGGTTTTTTTTATCTAAATGTAAACTGAAATTTAGTGCTGAACATGGCAAAATAAGGTATATGTCTATTCACTGAAGTTTCTAATCTAACAAATATGTGTTATTCATTATGTAACAGAAAGTTGTCCCAAATATTGCTTATTGTGTGAAGAAAATGTCAAAGCTTTTTAAGGGAAAGGAAAGATGAGAAAATGTATCACACCTAAAGATATACCATAACTACTAAATTTACCAAATGGTCAGGCATCTTCCTTTGTATAGACATACCTGTATTTTTCCCAAAGGTGACTTTCCTGTTAATATTCTTTATTCTTCTTGCCTTCTCTTCATCATTTCCTTGTACCCTTAAAATGGATCACAGGAAATTTTAAAAATAAAGGGGAAAAATTCCAAATAGCACTCACTGTATTATTATAAGTAGCATTTATCTGCTCTTAACATATTTTTCTTTTCTTTTTTCTTTCTTTCTTTTTTTTTTTTTTTTTTTGGTTGTACTAGGGATCCTATATCTGAGCTACACCCTCACCCCTATTTTTATTTTTATTTTTATTTTGAAACAGGGTCTCAGTGGCAAAGGGCCTCACTAAGTAGCTGAGGCTATCTTTGAATCTTTCCATCTTAGCCTCCCAAATGCTGGGATTACAAGCATACACCACCACTCCCGGCCCGCCATATTTTTCTTAATGCAGTAATTTTCTTTAAGGCACAGATCAAGTTAATTTTAGCATACCCTATCACTCTGCCATATTCAAATCCTCATAATCTGAGTCAGCCATGATAACAAGTTTAACAAATAGCCTTTAAGCAAGATTGAACAACATTTAGCACTATTTACTTACAATTAGAAATAGTACAGCAGTTTCTTTTTGTTTGTTTTTTGTTGTTGTTGTTCTTTTTTATTTTTTTGTGGTACTGGGATGGAACCCGGGGACAGTCCATGCCCGATTTATACCCCCAGCCCTATTTTCATTTATTTTGAAACAGGGTCTAATTGAGTTGCAAAGGGCCCCACTAAGTAGCTGAATGTGTCCTTGTACCATGATCCTCCTGTCTCAGCCTCCCAAATGCTGGGATTACAAGTGTGCTCCATCATGCCCAGCTGTGTGCTTTTGTGTGTGTGTGTGTGTGTGTGTGTGTGTGTGTGTGTGTGTGTGTGTAAGTTTTTATTCTCACTTGCAATATTACCGGGTGATAGGTGGCAAATAGGTTTTATTTACATGCGCACTCCAAAGTTCTCCCTAAAATTTTGCTGTCATCTGTAATGGTTGAGGGCTACTTAAATAAAATGCTGGCTGACAAAATATTTTAACATTTTAATTCTACCAAAAAATGGGAAAACTTATTTTCTAATTTGCAGTTGAATTAGTAGTAACATGAAGCCTTGTGTTATGCATATATCCTTTGAACATTCATGTCTGTGACTTGATCTACCAAGTGAGATTATAATGAGCACATAGTCATCTGCAACTGGGAAGAGAGCCATCTCTAGCACTTGATGATGATAGTTTCCTAATGTTAGACTTCAATCAACTTCTATTGTTAAGTGAAAAAATTCTATGACTTGTCCACTATATCATTAGCTTAGCTATCTATTAAAAAGCTCATATTTTTGGTACTTGGGAGAGTCCTAATTGTTCACAGATTATACATCTTGAAACATTCTTCTTCATTTGAATTATTTTTAGCTTTTTTTTTTACCCTTGTTTATCTTTATTTTTTATTGGTGCATTGTAGTCATACTTCTTAATAGGATAAAAAAAATTGTGGAGACATACACGCCCCTATCACCCAATTAGCTTTTACCTGATCGGCACCCCATTCCCTCCCCATCCCTCCTAGCCGTGCTTGGCTTAGTGATTGACTTTGATATGTTTAAGTATATCATGTGCTTCAGAGAGTTTTCCTCTTTTCTCTCATACACGGTAATTATAGTTAATAGTGGGATTCAGTGTCATACATACATGCAGCTCTTGTAATTCCTTCGACATCTCACACCACTCCTAGCTCTTCTCTGAGTACATTAGTGAAAATTTTAATTGTATTGTCTTGTATTGAAAACAAGCTTTTTTGTTGTATTGAGTGCATTTTGTCTGCTTGCTTTTTTGGTGAGTTCCTGTTCAGAAAACTTACCAACACATGGCATTGTTGTACTTAATAAACTTAAGGTTTTAGTTTTTTTTATTTTTCTATCTTCATTGTTTACCTTTTTATGTATTAGGATCCTGCAGTCTATATTATAGTATTAAATACATATTTAATGAGATAAAATCATACCTATTTTTTGTTCTTCCAGATGTATTTTAGAATGAGTCTCAACAACATCCTAATATCTTTAGACATTTTTACAAATTTTCATCAAATTCATGGATTAATTTACGGAGAAGTTATATCTATATAATACTGAACAATCTCAGATATAAACATGATATTCTTTATTTGTCTTTTATGTATCTGAAAAATAGCTTGATAATTGGCTCTATAGAGACTTATTTTTATTTGGTTAGTTTTAGTACTATTAAGAAGAAACTTAACTATGATTTAAATGAATGCTCTTTATTTTGGATGCTGCTTTTGTATGCAACACCCACGCTATAATTTTATTTTATTTTTTGGTAGTACTGGGAGTGGAACCCAGAGGCTTTTCTACCTCTGGGCTATACTCCCAGACACATTTTTTTATATTTTATTTGGAAACAGGGTCTCACTAAGTGCTGAGAGCCTCACTCAGTAGCTGAGACTGGCTTTGAACCTGTGCAATATTCCTGTCTCAGCCTCCCAAGAGCAGGGATTACAAGTGTGCGCCACTGTGCCTAGCCCCCATGCTATAATTTTGAAAATGAAGTGGATGCATAATTTTAATTGGATTAAATTAAATAAATTTTATTAAATTTTGAAAATTTAAGTGGATACAAACCTTAAAAAGTTAATCTTGTTTATAAGCAAGAATACAAACTCATATTTATTATTTATTTATTTATATATTTATTGCAGTACTGGGGATTAAACCCAGGGGTGCGTAACCACCAAGCTACATCCCAAACTTATTTTCTTTAATTTTGAGACAGGGCCCTTCTATTTTTCCTAGGCTGGCCTTGAATTTTCAATTCTTCTGCCTTTGCCTCCAGAGTAGCTGGAATTCATGGAATGAGCCTGTGCTTCAATGAATACAACAATCTTTTACCAAACCAACAAAACTTAGTTAAATCATTTTTAACAAAACGGACATCTAAGTGTGTTAAATATCATCACAAGTGTAATAGTGGGAAATAATATTAGACTGTCTTTCAGTTCATTGTGTTATATTAACAATGTAAAGTAGAAAACCCATTTTATCCTACATATTTCCTTCCTGAACCTCTTGATACTTCTAATTTAAAATCTAACTTTTTGAGCACTAATATGATTCTACAAGTGAAAAATTCCATCATGACTTTCCCAACTAGTTATAGTCAAAATGCAGGTGCCTTAAAAATTACACATTAGCTGGGCTTGGGTGGTGCATGCTTGTAATCCCTGCGCTTGGGAGGCAAAGACAGGAGTATCGTGCAGGTTCAAAGTCAGCCTCGCTGGCTTAAGAGACCCTGTTTCCAAATAAAAAATATAAAATATAAATATATAAACTATAAAAAGAAAATAAATAAATAAATATAAAATAAATATAAAATAAAATAATAAAATAAAATTAATTAATTAAAATAAAATTAAAATATAAAATATAAAATATATAAAAATAGGTCTGGGAGTGTAGCCTGGAGGTAGAAGGGTTTCTAGGAACCCCATTACCACAAAAAAAAATTACACATCAAAACAAAAAAAAATTTTTTTTTTTGCTTTACTGGGGTTAAAAGCCAGAAGCATTATACCTCTGAGCTACACCCCCAGTGCTTTTTCTTTTATTTTGAAACAGGGTCTTGCTAAGTTGTAAAGGGCCTCACTAAGTAGTAGCTGAGGCTGTCCTTGAACTTAGATCTCCTGTCTCAGCCTCCCAAATGTTGGAATTATAAGCATGTGCCACCATGCCCGGCACATCAAATAATTTTCAGGCCATATGCCCAAAATGTATATAAAGTCTCAGTGAATCTTACATTTAAACTCAAGAGTCATTCCCAGGATATCTCCTTGTGTAAATACAAAATTCCAAAATTAACGACTCTGAAGTCTAGAACATTTTTGGTCCCAAGCATTTTAGACAAGAAAATTCAACAACCTTACACAAGGCTGGCCTTGTATTACATCAACCATGAATTCTACCAGCCAGAGTTTTAGCAGCTTGTACCTCCTTCAGAGACCCTGCATTGTCTCATCTGAGTGAGAAATAAGAAAATTTAGACTATTTGACTCTCAAACCTCACTGGAATTTTTTCAGTATTCTTATTTATACTTTTATTGGTCCATTGTAGTTAACATCATAGTGAGATTAAAAGTGATACAGATATACATGCCCATAGCATCTCATGTTTCCCTTTTGATAGCACCCCAATCCAGTCCCCCACATATTAGTGAGATTGGTAGTGATACCTTTATGTATGGACATAACATTATTTGAGCTGTTTCCTTCATCATTTCTCATCTTTGCTCTACCCTCCTTCCTCTGGGAATTGCCTCTAATTACTCTGTCTCTCATTATTTATCTCAATTACTTTGACTCTTATTTTCTCTTAAGCTTCCACACATGAGAGGTGAAAATGTTCTCTGAGAATGTCTGATCTCACTTACCAAAATATTCTCTAGTTCCATCCATTTTTCTGTATATGACAAAAATGTTGTTCTTTATTGCTGAGTAAAATTCTATGTGTATATATACTATATTTTATTTTTATTTTCATCTGTTAATAACAGCGAGGTTGATTCCACAATTTGGCTATTGGGAATTGTGCTGCTATCAACATATATGCATGTATCACTATAGTATTGACTACTTATTTTGGAAAAACAGTGTGGGGTAGTATAATTGAGTCGTGGTTGTCCCATGCCTATTCTTTTGAAGAGTCTTCATACTTATCTTCACAGTGGATATACTAATTTATAGTCTTACCAACACTGAATAAGAGTTTATGCTTTTCCACATTTTCATTAAGATCTATTATCGTTTTTATTCTTGCTAATGATCATTCTAACTGGAGTGAGATGAAATGGAATCTCTGTAGTTTTGATTTTCATTTTTCTAATTGCTAATATTAAACATTTGGTTTATATATTGGTCATTTGGATTTCTTTAAGAGTGCTTAGTTAATTTTAGCTGCCCAATTTTCATTGGGCTTTTTTTTTAGTGTTAAGTTTTTAAACTTTATGTATTCTACATATTATTCCCCTATTAGGAGTACCTGGCAGATTTTCTTCCATTTTGTAGACTTTAGACTCCTGATTATTTCCTTAGACACACAGAAGCATTTCAATTTGACACTGTTCTATTTATTGATTCTTGATTTTCTTTTTAGTTCTGGCGCTCTCATTGAGAAGGTCTTTCACTGCCTTTATGTTGGAGAGTTGGTCCTGTGTTTTCTTCCAGTAATTTTAAAGTTTCTGATCTAATTTCTAGGTCTTTATTCATTTTGAATGAATAGATGAGATAGAGGTTCTAATTGCATTCTTATACACATGGATATCCAACTTTCCCAGACCATTTGTGGAAAAGGCTGTCTTCCCTCTAATACGTTTTTGGGTTCTTTGTAAAAATTTAATTGGCAGTAAATGTGAGGATTTGTTTTCATATCTTGTATTCTACTCCACTGTTGTATAGATCTATTTTGTGGCAATACTAGTCTGGTTTTTCTGCTAGAGATCTTTAAAATACTCTAAAACTGAGAAGTTGAGTTTGGAATAGGAGTTTGAAAACCGACCTACTGTATTTACTTTCTGTATACTAGAAACCCTTTTTATCTATATGTGTTCTTCTTTCTAAAACCTAAGGATGAATTAATAAAATTTAAGTATGATACAGTCCAGAAGAATTTAGTGGTTGTTAAAAGTCAAGGCCATGCTGCTAGTATCAGATGAGCCTGAAAGTGTCAGTCTTATCTTTTGGGATCAGTTCATCCTCTCTATTGCGTAAAACATTACATATACAGGTGAGGAAATAAATATTAGCAAACTTCAACTCATTTTTTGGTGGCTAAACTGATACAAGCATTTAGTTGATTAATCAGGAGCTAATGTATAGGATGAAACTTTCACTAATGTTAACATGTAAAATTTTGTTAGATGCTTATAGTATTGATGGAATATTGTCATAAAACTATCTTCAATAATGACCACCACATAGCTACCACTAGAAGGAAATCATTAAATGTTCTGGATTACTGTTGGGGGCCTTACAAAGAAAAAAATATTTTCTCCATAGAGCTCTCAAGCCTACTTTGTATTGCTAAGTGTGATCCTAATAATACAGATATATATCATTCCAACTAGATTCAGAAAGCAGGGTTATCTCCTAGCCAGTCCCCTAAGTGATAAAATCAGGGATTTATTGATATAGAAGCATACAATAGAGAAACAAAATTATAGGAATAAAAATTGTTCTTGGTTCTACATTTACATATGCAGAACTAAGAACTATCTGAAGGTATTCATAAGTCCATTTGTGAGAAAGCAATATCCACATTGAAGTAAAATGGAAAAGGGTACCACCATACACAAAGGAAATGAGCAGAATACTTTGAAAAAGAATTCTAGATGGAAGAAGGTTATTAAACTCTAGGCCTCTGGACTCCTGGTGTAGAATATCATTATAGTCCCTGGTAGAAGTAAAACTTGACATCAAAATAGAGTTACCTATGTATTTGACATACACATTTTATGATGTGTTTATAATTATTTAGTGCATATATAAACATATATATGTATATATGTGTATATATTTATAAATGAATCTCATATAAAACCCTATTAATATAGTATTTATAAAGTATCTCTGTACAAAATTTAATATAAAATATAATTGTAAATCAAAATTTTAAAAATATACTCATTTTGCTCTTTAAGAATTATTTTTCTTGATCAAAGATTTTACTTTGGACTGTAATTGCAGAATCTACAGAGCTTATACCCATTGCAGTAGCATATAACTTGATAACCCTTATAAGTTTTGTGTTCAGTAGATCTTTGAAGCTCTTCTTTTTCTCTTCAGTTGATTGATATTGTAAGCTAGTAAACAGTTTAATACAGTTTCTCATACAGCCTCTTGAGTTTTGTAAAATGAACTATTGAAGCAATGTATTTTACAGAGAAGTAATCCTCAGCTTAGTTACAGTGAAACACAAATATTTCATTAGCTGTTTTCTCTTAATATAGTTTTAAATTTTATTTTGAAAATAGTTGTCCTAATGGCAAAAAGAAAATTATAATGTAGAAATCTATACCTCATCTTTTTTTTTGTTGTTGTGGTGGTGGTACTGAGGTTCCTGGAAACCCTTCTACCTCTGGTTACACTCCCAGACCTATTTTTATATTTTTTTAAAATTTGGAAACAGGGTCTCTTAAGCCAGCAAGGCGATCCTCCTGTCTCCACCTCCCAAGCACGGGGATTACAAGCGTGCGCCACCACGCCCGGCTTACCTCATCTTTTTAATAATATTTCTAGGTCACTTTGACATTGACATAGATAAAATGACTTCTGACTTCTACTTCACTCCATAACAAAAGTCATTTGTGGATGAATAAGACTAAGTGTAAAAAATTAAAACAACATATAAATATTCTAAGAGAAAACATGGGAAAGTAGTTGTACAACCTACAATAACATAAAGTACCCATAAGACTATAGCTGATAATTGATAATAACATATGAGTTACATTTTCTGTGTATAAGAAGACACATTAAAAGAGTTTTGTTTTGCCGGGCGTGGTGGCGCACGCTTGTAATCCCCGCGCTTGGGAGGCAGAAACAGGAGGATCGCGCAGGTTCGAAGCCAGCCGCGCGCTGGCTTAGGAGACCCTGTTTCCAAATAAAAATGTAAAAATAGGTCTGGGAGTGTAGCCCGGAGGTAGAAGGGCTTCCAGAAACCCCAGTACCACCAAAAAAAAAAAAAAAAAAAAAAAAAGTTTTGTTTTTGTGTTACTGGGAATTGAACTCAAGGCATTCTAAATCTGAGCTACATCCTTGGCCCTATTTTTATTTCTTTATTTTGAAACAGTCTCACTAAGTTTCAGAGGGACTCATGAAGTAGCTGAGACTGGCCACAAATCTCCAGTTTCAGCCTCCCAAGTACTGGAATTAAACCATGTGCCATGGGGCGTGGTGGCGCACGCTTGTAATCCCCGCACTTGGGAGGTGGAGACAGGAGGATTGCACAGGTTTGAAGCCAGCTGCACACGCTGGCTTAGGAGACCCTGTTTCCAAATAAAAATATAAAATAGGTCTGGGAGTGTAGCCCGGAGGTAGAAGGCTTCCAGGACCCAGTACCACCCAAAAAAAAAAAAAAAAAAAAAAACATGTGCCACCATACCTGGCCTAAGAGTGATTGTAAAAACAAGTTGCAGAGTGTATAGAAGAGTTGATGTCCTGTATCAAGAGATCAAGTGAAATATCCAAAATATATAATTAACTTCTTCCATTTGTTTAAAATATATTGCTCAATTAAATAAAAAGACAATATCTGAATAATTAATATGAAAAACACACAACTACATTATTAATCAAGAAAGAGAAAAAACAGTGGTCGAGCTATTATTTTGAATTGGGCTCTAAGTTAGGTCCCCATGGTGGTGCTGTCACATTTATATAAGATAAATCACTTAAATACAATTCAAAACAATTATCTGATACTAATTATTTACAAAAATGGTTAAAATGAAAACAAGATAGAAAATATACTAAGTAGTGGCATGGATAGAAAATATTTGCTACTTCATTTTAGATGAAGGAAGTGAAAATTTGGTACAAATATTTTGGAAAACTAGCATTTACTAAAATTGAACATAGGCTTTCACATAGATGCAAATTTTCACTTTACCCTTATATCATATTTAAGATAAAATCAGATATATTTGTTATTGACCATTAACAATAAGATGAATAAAGCATAGCATTTTAACAATGAACTATGTATACATAATACATAAACACAAATATATGTTTTGCAAAAGAATTATTGGCCAGCTATAGTAGTGAACACCAGAAATTCCAGTACTTGGGAGGCTGAGACATGATAATCATATGTTCAACACCAGCCACAGAAATTTAGACTCTCAAGAACCTAGTAAGACCCTCTTTCAAAAAAAAATTTTTTTTAAGAAGGCTTGGAGATAGAATGCCCCTGGGTGAAATCTCAGTACAAAAAAATATTTGACATAATGAATAACAAATTCATCTCATAGCACATATTGAACAAAACAATCCATGGAAGTAAATTTTGTAGTAGATGGTTTTATGTTTTTTATAAAACTCGTGTATCAGCAAAACTAATTTGTTATGTTAGGAGTCAGTGTTAACCTTGAGGAAGATGATCAATGTGAAAAGAGATAGAATTCTGACTGCCAGTAACCCTCCAATTTTAAGTTAAGTTTTGCTGGCTAAGCATTTTCATTCTGAGTATTTATTGTGATGTTCACCTGTTTTATATGCATTTCTTTGTGTGTTTTTATTGAACCTAATGTTCATTTGGTGAGAAATGGATCAGTATAAATATATATATATATGTATGTATATATATATATATGCATATATATATATATACATACATATATATATATATATTTCCTTACACCTAAAGTTCACTGAGATGACAATAAAATCCTAGGAAAAGAAGGAAAAATGACATCAACAGATCTGAAATATTGGTGTTCAGGAGCAATAGAAATCAAGTAAGATTATATAGAATGAAAAATTACATCAAAGTATATCAAAGCTTTGAATGAATGAAGGTAGGATTTATAAGAGCTTATGGTTCAGATTCAACAAATTAATCCAAGGCCATTCATTTAACATATTAAAATCTAGCAATTAGAGCCAGGTGTGGTGGCACTTTACTGTACTCCCACTCTATGGGAAGCTGATACAGGAGAATAGGTTCAAGACCAATATCAGAAACTTGGTGAGATCCTGTTCCAAAGTATAAAATAGCTTTGTGGGTCTGGCTCTGAACAGAACAATAACAGTCTAACAGTTAGGCTTGTTCTCCTTCTCTACCTCATTAACAGTTGTTGTGTTTGTCACAAAGCTGAAAGAAAATGCGTACCAAAGTGAAAAATGAAAGATACTTAACTCACCTCCAAAGGATACTAGACATATTCCTGTCTTATTAAAAAGGTACCACAGTCATATTTACCCCACTCTTCTAAAGTCACCACAAGGAGAAAAGTTTTGATTTTTCTTAGAGAAAACATGAAGGCAAAGAGAACACACAAAAAAGTTAGAAAATGTGGAAATTACAGCATTTAAGGTCAAACATCATCAAAGTGGGCATGCATTTTTCTGAACAAAGACTACTTTTTAAGAAAACAGAATTAACAAAGCAAGCAGAAGACATTAGAAAATGCATAATTAATATCAGAAAGAGACAGCTGGGTGACTTAGAAATTAAAAATGTAAACCAGATTTTAGAACATAACAAATGATGACAATAAGAAAAATTTAAGATTGAATAACACAAAATTATTGAACACAAATTACTCAGCTAAGTAATTAAAGTAAGACTGAGAATGAAGCATAGAAAGTCTAATTAATGTGATAAATGGGAGAGAAGTTAATATGTAACGTTGAAAATGTATCTTCCAGTATCTGATAAAATTTCCAAGAAGGGCCATTAAAAAATAAACCAAGAAATAATAAAATTCTTGAAACAACATTTATAATAACAAAGGAAGCACATAAGTATTCATACTGAAAGAAACCACAAAATGACCAAGAAATTGAATTAAGTAATAAAAAAAACATTTTTAACATACAGACTTATATATTATGTGAAAATTTCATCTTGTTAAAAATGGATACCCAAAAATGTCCAGAAAGAAAGATACCTTATGTACATAGGATTTTTTTTAATTAAAAAAATTTTTTTTGGTAGCATTGGGGTTCTTGTAAACCCTTCTACCTCTGGGCTACACTCCCAGACCCATTCTATATTTTTATTTAGAAACAGGTCTCTTAAGCCAGCGAGGCTGGCTTCCAACCAGTGCTATCCTCCTGTCTCCGCCTCCCAAGCACAGGGATTACAAGCGTGTGTCACCATGCCCGGCTTTCATAGGATTTAGAAAGAAATAAAATGGTGAAAATATTTGCTAAGCTTTGCTGACAATTCCCCTCCATCATCTGGAGTCCCTCTGGTATTACCACTACTCCCTAGCTTGGGCATATTAGAGAAAACATATGTCCCTTCTCTTTCTGTGCTTGACTAATCTCACTTAACATAATGTTCTCCAGTTCCTTCCATCTTCTTGCAAATGCTATTATTTTATTCTTCTTTATAGCTGAATAGAATTTCATTGTGTGTATTTCCCATAATTTTCAATCCATTCATCTGTTGACATGCAAATATGTGTAATAGTATAAATATAAAATGGTTAACCTGGATACTCTTTATTGGGAGGGGAGGAGGGAAATGGGGGGTGAAAGGGCATGAAGCACAATCTAAATGTACACCATTTTAAATATGTTCCACTTATAAATTTAAAAAAGAAATTAAAAAATAAAAAATAATAAAACAAAAAAGAAAATATTTGCTAAGTTATGAGGGAAAATGCTATATTTGTTTTTCTATATTTCAATACTTTTACTGGTGTAATATTGTCCCACATAGCATAGAATGTGCTTTTAAACTCAGAATTTCATATTCTACAACACTAGCATTCAAATGCAAAAGGTAAAAATAGCATATTCACATACATAAAGACTCAGTTTATGATCACAAGCACATTTCTGGAAGAATTACTTGAGATACATTTTTAATAAGTATACTATGATTCCACAAAAAAGATGAAGGCAGAAAATATATTTGTGAGTAACAAAACCAATAAAACATTTTTAAATTTATGTGTTGTTTATTTTAAATGTACCTTTTTTAAAAAGTGTATTGATAAGCTACATAAATAACATTTTTTCTATAGGTGAATAAAAACTGTCCTGTTACATAAAAAAAGGAAAATGAATTTTTAGGAAAGAAAGCAAACATAATTATTGCAAAAAGGGGATGCTTAATTGTATTAGTCACCAGGAAAATGCTAATAAAACAAAAATGATTTACTATGTGTTACCTTTCTGTTGATAATCATATGCGTTTATGATTGATAATCACAGAAAGGCTGTGGAGGAACAAACATTCTTACCTATGATTGTTATAAATAAAAATTGTGAATTACTATTGATAGAAAACTGAAAATACTTGACAAGTTGAAATTTCATGTATCTTCTAATAAAACTAGTGTATTGCTATTAGTTTCTTTTGAAGGAATATTTGCCCATGGGAATACAGAAATACTCTCAGTATAAAAGTATATCAGAATCAAAAGCTTTAATTTTTACAAAAATTTTTTGGCTCATTGTAGCCATACATCTTAATGTGGATACAGGATGGTATAGACATACATGCACACATCACCCAATTAACCCTTACCCAATTCCCACCCCATCCCCCCACTCCCTTCTTCTCATGTTTGACATGGTGATTGATTGACATTGTTAAGTTTGTTAAAGTACATCATGTGCATTAGAAAAATTTCCTCTTCCCCACTCCCATTCCCCCAGTTAGGTTGCCTTATTTTTTCATCTATAGTATCTTTGTCTAGAGTTCCTATGACCAATTTACTCTCTAGCTTCCACATATTAGGAAGAGCATCCAATTTCTTTTTTTTTTTTTTTACTAATTTCACTTAGTATAATATCCTCCAATTCCTTCCATTTCTCTGTAAATGATGTAATTGATTTTATTTATGGCTGAGTACAACTCCATTGTGTACATATTCCATAGTTCTGTGATCCATTCATTTGTTGATGGGCATCTTGGCTGGTTCCATAGTTTGGCAATGGTAAATTATGCACCTATGAACACTGATATGAAAGCATTAGTTTATTTTCCTGTTTTGGGGGAGTAGGTACACAGAAGCAGTATTGCTGGATTATATATTAAGTTCGTTATCATTCTTCTGAGGATCCTCCATTCTGTCTTCCAAAGTGGTTGCACTAATTTTCAGTCTCACCAACAATGTATTAGAATTTCCACTTCTTCACATCAAGACCAGCAGAATTGTTTTTGTGTTTTTAATGATTGCCATTCTCCATGTGGCCCTATCTTTCATTTCTTTCAGACTCTTAAGTTATTTTTGGAAACTTATTTCTACAGTTATATTTCTGATTTGACCTTCTAGAGATCTCTGCAGTTCTGTATTATTGTAGTGGTGTTAGAGCTCATTGCAGCATCTCCAGGGACAGCTGCCATAAACTCCCTGGGTCTAAGACTTTGCAGTTCAATCCAGAGAAGGTGAGGATAGTGTCTGCTGTTGAACATAGCAGAGACTCAGACAAGACTCAGGCTTTGATCAGTGGAAAATATAGGGGGAGACATATGCTTAACACTAGACCCAACTAGTAGGATCTGTGGAATCATCACAGACCATCCAATCATGGTGAATGGGAAGTAAGTACAGCCCTAGCTGTGGAGAACAGAGACTCTTACATTGAATTTGGTCTCAGAGGCATCTACTACCTACAAAGGCTCCACATCTTGCCCAGGTCAACCATGCTATATTTATATTTTTACACAAATTCGGATGTAGCTCCTTCATTAATCAACCTCAGCCTTTTTCTTCTCCTATCCTATTCTAGATTGGGTGAGGTTTCTCCTCCATTGTTTTGAGTCCCTCTGGTATCCGTAATACTCCCTAGTTTGAGCACATTAGAGAAAACATAAGTCCCTTCCCTTTCTGTGCTTGGCTGATCTCACTTAACAATGTTCTCAGGTCTTTCCATCTTCTTGTGAATGACATGATTTTGTTCTTCTTTACAGCTGAGTAGAAATCCATTGTTTGTATTTCCCATAATTTTGCAATCCATTACAAGGATGCCCAAAATCACCATTCCTTTTCAGTATAGTCCTTGAGACTCTTGCCACAGCAATAAGACAAGAAAAGGAAATCAAAGGAATTCAAATAGGAAGAGAAGAATTAAAACT
Source organism: Muscardinus avellanarius (assembly GCF_963383645.1). Lineage (NCBI taxonomy): Eukaryota > Metazoa > Chordata > Mammalia > Rodentia > Gliridae > Muscardinus > Muscardinus avellanarius. The sequence continues at coordinate 42,300,727 of NC_137802.1, read as the reverse complement.
CTCCTTATTTTCAGGTGACATCACCCTTTATCTAGAAGGCCCAACGAACTCAACCAAGAGACTACTGGAGCTGATTAACCAATTCAACAAAGTATCAGGATACAAAATCAATCTAAAGAAATCAGTTGATTTTCTATATGCCAACAGTGAATCCACAATAAAAGAAAAAAAATTCATTCACTATAAATACCTAGGAATAAGCCTAACCAAAGATGTAATAGACCTCTACAAAAATACTATAAAATAGTAAAGAAAGAAATTGAAGAAGACCTTGGAAGATGGAAAGATCTCCCTTGCTCGTGGATAGGCAGAATAAATATCATCAAAATGGTTTTTCTTCTCTCTTCCTTGTATTAAATCTACTTTATATCACTGTAACAGAAACTCTACATTGGTTACTAGAATAGTAGTACATTTTCTCTATCTCTAATCTCTAATATATACTATCTTACTAAACTCATTCTTTAATTCTATTTGAGCATATCTGAGGCTTTACCCCATTCTTGCATTTATGACTTCACTTCCCTCCTCCTCATTCAACTTTCACTGTTAAATACAATACAATTTGCCCTTGGATATACCAGCTGACACCTAGAGACTGAGAGAAATCTATCAAAAAGAGTAGATACAAACTTCTTAAATCATGACAAGGAGGAATAATAAGCACTGGGCATTCTCCTGCAGAGGACTTCAGCTTCATATTGTTAAGTGCCACTCTGGATCTATGGAGGGTGTAGTAAGCTCAGCCCAATGCTGCAAGTTTTAGACTCAATCCCCTCCTTTGCCGGGTTGAACTACAAAGTCTCAGACCCAAGGAGTTTATGGAGGGTGTGGGAGTTTCTGGGGCTCTTTGCTGGGCATTCTCCTACAGGGACTATGGCTTCACTTATCATGTTGTTAGTCTGGATCTTGTTAGCTCAGCCACCACTGTTGCAAATTGTAGCTGGTGTTTGTGCAGGAGGAACTAACGACTTATAATTCCGATGATCTGCAGCTGCTCACTTCAGGTATTTGGTTGTTTTCCTGATTGTCCCTGGAGTTGGTGCAATGAGGCCAGATGGCACTGCTATGATGTCTGTGGCCACAAGGTGGGCCGTTTTTTTTCTGCTTTCTGATCAGTCTTTTAACCTTTTTTCTCCAGCCAACTTGTATTTATCTTTTTATTGCTCTACTGATAGTATTTCCTGGCTTTGTAGAAAGCTGTTTAAGGCAATGGAAATCAGGTGTCAGCAGAACTGGTATGTATTGCTTTGCTAGGTCGCCATCTTCACAGAAGTCCCCAGAAACACTTTAAAGAGTTACCATTTGAAGTACTTTGAATATTTATTAATAAACTGTTTAAATTTAATAGACCCAGACCATGAAATAGTACATAATATTTATGAGGACTAGTAGAGGCATAAATGTACTGATAACACACTCTAAGACTAAGATTTAGGGGAAGAAGACAAGATCCAGAACAGAAGTACAAGGATTAGTTCAGTCTATTGAAAGCATTTGGAGAACTGTGGCATGTATGTTTACGCATTCATAGACCATTTCTAGGAAATTGATAAAAACCCTATTAGTAGCTAATTTTGGGACATTATAGAGATATAAAAAGCCTAAGGAAAGGTTTTATAAATGCATCTACTTAAAAAAAAATTCCATCTTTGTTTTATCCTGTCAGTCTTCTGTAGTGGCTGATCTAGACAGTTCTCAAATTCTCAAGCTTTCAAGCTTTTCTTCTGTTAACTTTGTTCTCTAGTTCAGACTCAAACACTCCCTTATTTATTTATTTATTTATTTATTTATTTATTTGGTGGTACGGGGGTTCCTGGAAGCCCTTCTACCTCCAGGCTACACTCCCAGACCTATTTTATACTTTTTTTAAAAATTTTTGGAAACAGGGTCTCTTAGCCAGTGCGGCTGGCTTTGAACCTGCATGATCGTCCTGTCTCTGCCTTTCAAGCACGGGGATTACAAGTGTGTGCCACCACGCCTGGCTCAAACACTCCCTCTTTGTGGAGGTCTTCCAGTACTCCTTTAATACTCTACATACTTTTATCACATTTTTATAACACTGGGAGTGGAACCCAGAGGGATTCTACATATGAGCTATGCCTCCAGTCTTACTATCTATCTATCTATCTATCTATCTATCTATTAATTTCAAATAAATTCTCCCTAAGTTGATGAGAGTCCAAGTTGCTAATGCTAGGCTGGAACATGCAGTCATTTTGTCTTGGCCTCCCAAGTACTGGGATTACAGATGTGAGCCACCATAGCCAGCTATAACATTACTATTCTCCATTTCAAAGCATCTCTATCTAAAATTATACATACCTGTTTACGTAACTTCTCTCTGCTGGTGCCTCTACTAAACCTTTGAATGAAAACTCTACATGAGCAGATACATGTTTTCTGCCCCCTGCATCTATAGCAGCCATTGGGAAATATTAAACACCAACTATTTGTTGAATGAATGAATAGATGTAGATTTTACTTTACTAATGTATTAGGTGAGAACCTTTCTGAAATTGGATTTGGGGGTAATATGAAGAAGCTAAGCAGAAAGCTGGATTATTCATCACCACTAATGCTCAGAGATAATGGCTCTGAAAAGCCAAGAAGATCATAATAGGGTATTGACTCTGGCCACTAAAACTGCATTCAAGCAGTGTTCTGCTTGAATGTTTTCATTCAAATTGCTTTCGTGGTTTGCTTTGGATCATGGAGGAGAATCAACTTGTATTCTTTCTAAATAAAAAAGTTCTGAGATCCCAGTTATTCCTGGAAATGTCCTTGTTCTCTTACATGAGCGATATAAATAAAAGTCGGAGAAATGTTAGCTCAATTAGGCCTATAGATCTTGGGATGTAACACACCTTACACATATATCCTCCTACATATTCCTGAGGACACGGTAATTCATTTCTTAATGGCAAAAAGATACATTTGTGGTAACTAGATCAAATAGTAATTCTAGTACCATTGACTAATTTACTTCAGTAGATATATTGAAATGTCCTAAAGCCAGATGTTCAGGCTGCCAAATTGAACACTGAAACTGCCTAATATTTGACTTATAAGCCTAGAAAAACAAACCATCTTTGCTTTTGTATGTTTAAAAAATGAAGTGCATAGTTTCATCTCCCCTGATACTGATTTATTCAAGAGTTTTATTGAGAATATGATGTATAGCTTAAGAAAACTGTGTAGAAAGATACACAAATAAATTGAAGGTCATTTCTTTCAAAAGAGTAAACAAATATTTTTAATGATTATATCTTAGCAAAGAGAAGCAGGAAGATCTAAATCAAGGAAGATTATACAAAAACCTTTAAGGAAAAGCAACTTTGTAGTCATATATAGAACATCCTCTGTAATGAAAGACATAAATACACACAGGTTTTATTCCAGTTTTTGCTTTTTGGCTTCAACAATATCTATGTACTCTATTTAGTTTTATATTGAAAAAAAGTAAATTTTGAGTGATCAAAAAAATGTTAAAATATACCAAATATATCAATTGAATAAAAGGCAGTGTTTAGCCCATTTGTTTTTGTTATATATCTCACCACAATGCATTGATAGCAAAGTTAATATCACTCTATCCTGCCCACTACCATCTAGAATTAGCTTTAGGATACAGTGGTACAGAGGATATTGCTGAGATTTGTGAGGCATGCCTGCAGTCCCAGGGAAGGACTGAGGTTTGGAGGACAGCCTTAGAAACCTAGTGAGACCTTGTTTCAAATCAAAATATAAAAAGGCCAGAAGACCAGGGTTGTCACTCAGATGAATACTGCCTCTGGATTCAATCTCCAATACCATGAAAGCAACAACAAAGGGTATGGAGGATACTTGGATGTTTGGAGGAAAGGTTTTAAATGAAAATGTTCAGAATGGCTGCTATAATCACTATATAGGAAATTCTGAGTGACTTCTGCCAAATGGTGTATTGGAAGTTTTGTACCATTATTTCCCATAGCACATTAATTTTGGCAATGACAGAGTTTTGAGAGGATCTTTTTGGTACTTTGGAAGTATGATGGAGGAGTTAATGTATAGTGCTAGGGTAAAAAAATTTAAAGAATAATTATTTCAAGGGACCAGTGAGTAAAGACTGGAGATGACTGTTGAAATGAGAAGACAGCTAGTACACTTCAAAGATCACACACACACACACACACACACACACACACACACACACAAAATGTGACAATACGAAAGTCTCACAATATTACCGCAAATTAACCCCAAAGGAATGGAGATCTACAAATTGTTTGACAACATATTCAAAATTATTTTAAGGAAGTGTAGTGAGCTAGAAAAGAACACTGATAGACAACTCAATAAAATCAGGAAAACAATACACAGACAAGTGAGAAGTTCAAGAGAAACAGAAATCATAATACAGAACGAAAGTGCAATTATGGAACTAAAAAATGCATTGAGTAAGAAGTAGGATAAATGACTTCAAAATCAACTTGGTCTAGAAGAATTTGTCCACTATAACCTTAAAAGAATAAAAATAGGGCTTGGGGTGTAGCTCAGAGATAGAATGCCCCTGAGTTCAATCCCCAGTAATGTAAATAAAGGAAAGAGAATGAACAGTGAAAGTTTATGGAATTATGGAGTATCATCAAGGAAAATAATGTTATGTATTTTGGATGCCTGACAGAGAGGAGGAAAGAGGGGGAAAGGGAGAGGCATGGACAAAATTTACTGAAAAAAATACCGCCTCACTCTTAGTTTTGAGAGAGACAAGGACATTCAGGCACAGAAATTTCAAAAGTTCCCAAATAGCTGGGTGTGACTGTGCATGCTTGCAATCCCAGTACTTGAGATACTGAGACAGGATTTCAGGTTTGAGACCATTCTCAAGAACTAGATGAAGCCATATGCAACTTAAACCCCATTTCAAAAAAAAAAAAAATAGGGCTGGCCATATAGCTCAGAGATAGGAATGTCCATGGATTTAATCCCCAGTGACACACACAAAAATTCCCCAAGCAGTTCAACCCAAAGAAGACTTTACTAGCCTATACTACAATCAAATTACACAAAATCAAAGACAAAAAGAGAATCTTATCTTATGCTTTTTTTGGTGTATTATAGTCTTACACTATAATGTAAATCATGTTGACAGTGACGTACATGCATACAGCACTTGGTGGGTCCTTCTTCTGCTTCCCCGTTTCCCACTTCTCAATACATAGCACTGAGATGGATGTTGATATATTCACAGATGTACACATACTCAATGGTAGTATTCCCATTAATGAACCTCAGTTTTCCCCTTCCCCTACCCTTAGACCTCCTCCCAGGCTCCACTGAGGTTTCTCCTCCATTATCTAGAACCCCTCTGGTAAAAAGAATTTTAAAAGCTGGATAGACAAAAGCCTTATCACATGTAAGAGCATTTGTCTTAGACTCTGAGTAGATTTCTCAGCAGTTTGCAATCTTAAGAGTATGGGATAACATATTCAAATTGATGGGAAATAACTAGGAACATTTTACCCAGAAATTAAGAGATAAAAATTTACCCAGTTAAATAAAATCTGAGGAATCTCATCAATACTAGAACTGACTAGAAATGTTAAAGGGGATTCTTCAAGATCAATTAAAAGGATCCTAATGAGTAATCTGAAAATGTAGGAAAGTATGAATTCCACTGGTAATGGTAAGTATACAGTCAAATGCATAGTACTGTAATACTGTGGTAGTGTTGAATAAATTACCTTTAACTCTAAAGTCTAAAAACCAAAGTATTAAAAAAAAACTATAACTTTAATAGTTTAATAGATATACAACATCAAAAACTAAGAGTAAATTTTGTTTATTTGACTGAAGTTCAGTGGCTGTCACCTTAAAATAGACTATTAAAACTATAAGCTATTTTGTGTAGCCCTATGGTAACAAACTTTAGTAGATAAATGATAGACAATAGAACAAAAGAATATTATTACAGAAATCAAAGTTACAATGAAAGAAAGGAAGAAGGAAACAATAAAACATTCTAAACAATAAAATGAAGTCAAAGGGAAAATGAACATTTCTGAGACAAAAAATAGAAATAGCATACTAAAGGTTATACATCAAAAGTGTTTTTGAAAATAAACGCTGATAAAGCTACATCAAGAAAAAGTTTCAAACCATCTAACTTTATACCTTAAAAGTTAGAAAGCCCAAAATTAGCAAAGGAGAATAGCAAATGTCAAAGCAGAAATAGATGTAATACAGTTAAGAGGAATAATAAAAAATATCAGCAAAACTCAAGTTGTTTTTTTGAAAAGATAAACAAAATTGACATGTAGGTAGACTAAGAAAAGTGAAGACTCAAATCAGATTTTAAAGAGGAAACATTACAACTGTTAACATAAACACTGACACACAGATGGCAATTGACAATTATGTAGCAAAAAATTAGATAATCTGGAAGAAATGGATGATTTTCTAGAAATACAACCTATGGAGGCTAAATCATGAATCAATGGAAAATCTGAATTGACCACTGGAAAACAATTAAATTAGTAATTGAAAAATTTTCAACAAAGAAAGCTCAGAACCAGATGGTTTTCCAGGTGAATTCTACAGAGTATTTCAAGTAGAGATGTCATCAATCCTTCTTAAATTCTCCTAAAATTATTGAAGAGGAAGAAGCACTTTCTGACTTAATATATGAGAATAGTATTAAACTGTTATAGCAAACAAGGACACTGCAAACAAAATTACAAGCTTGTATTCCTATGAATACAGGTGCAATTAACCCTTAACAAAACCATAACCTAAGCACATTGTCATGTCTAACTGTCAAGGAAGTTAGCACATGTTTTTTAGCTATGTATCCAGGAAAAAATGAACAATAATTAATTTGACATTTTCAAATGTTTTTGAGTATTAATAATCATTTGATTTAAAATATTTTTCTATATCACATTTCTCAAAAGAATCTAAAATAGATATGTTTTTTAGAAATTTAAAAGATAACATTCAGTTTTTATGCATACAAACTGATAAATTTCTGTCCTACTTTATACATCTAAAAATTGTATTCTTTATAACTTTGGTATGATTTTATAAATTCCTAATTTATTTTATTATCCATGTGCAGATTACTACCTCTAGTTCAAAAATCAATGCAATATATTAGTGACATCTGGAAAATATGTCCTAGGCTGGGTGTGTGAGTCAGTGGTCGAGCCTTTGGGAGGTTCTGGGTTTGATTTCAAGTTTAAAAAAAAGAACAGTGAAAAAAATTGCTACTCATGGTATAAGAGCCGAATTTAAAGTAAAAATACTGAGTTAAAATTTTATTATTTCCACCTTGTCAGCCAATTGGATCAGATTGGTCTACTGCAGATGAAGCCCTAGCCTCAGTAGCATCAGAATCATCTGGAAGTTTTGGGAAATACAGATTCTCTACTAAGATATACTAAATAAAAACCTGTATTTTTTCCAAGTTCCCAGGTCATTCATATATGCACAGAGGTTTGAAAAACCTTGGTCTATCTAATATTATGACAATAAGAAACAGTGCTCTTAATAGTTTAAAACATAACTTTCTTGCTGGGGTTATGGCACACACGTGTAATCCCATTACTTGGGAGGCTGAGACATAAAGATCATAGGTTTGAGACCAGCCTCAGCAACTAGGGAGACTCAGCAACTTAGTGAGACCCTCTTTGAAAATAAAATAAATAAAAGGAACTCGGGCATAGCTAGGAGATAGTATGCCCCTCAGTTCAATCCCCAGTATGCACCTACATGCATGCGCGCGCGCACATACACGCACACACACATTAAAAAGCTGAAATATATCTCAAAAATAGAAAAGATAGAATGCTTCTGGGTCAACCCTTTGTACCACATATACACAAAAATAATAAAAATGCTTTTGTCTTGTTTATGTTACATGATGAGCAGAAGTCAATGTGAGAGCCCTTTTCATCTTAGACACTCCAGGTCTAAGTCTTTTGAGTAGGTACCATTTCAAAATTGTCAATAGTTTTTTAAGAGGTAAAACCAATCTTAGGAGGGTCTTTTTTTTTTCATTACCACAGTACTGAAAAACATTACTGATGTCACCCTGCCTAATAAGTACTATTTTCTCTTTCTTGTGCATTATTAATAAGCCTTGAACTTTCCTCAAGTATAACATTTAATATATTAGTTTTTTTGTGTGTATATGTGATTCTGCATTTCTGCTATTAGGAAGAAGTCAGTGTTGCCCTTAAACATCTTTTATACTGCATATGAAAATCATAAACATGGATTAATTGGTTCAGATTTATTTTTAAGTTCACATTTTTTTTATTTAGAGATGATTTATTAGCTAATCTGAGAAAGAAAAATTGTCTTAAGAGAATTGAATGCTCAAAAACCTACATTAAAACAAGTCACCATCTGGGTGAGGTCAAAATAAAAAGACTTTTTCAAATTCATTAAGGTTGATTGATCAGGTGAGCTTGACCAAAGAACTTTACACCTTTGGCAGCATGTTTTATCTACAGAAAATGGATACAAAGTTGAAAGTATTGACAGGTTTTAGAAGTTCTGTTTCTGCTAAAAAGAGTCCTGTTACCTTTAAAATTTCCCTAATGAGAAATTCTTGTTCCTACTTTTAAATTTTAATTTGTTGTTTTCTACAAAGCAAAATATTCTGGAAATTAGAAGTGGTTTAAAGTACTCATCTTCATACAAATATGGTGCATAGATCAAGACAATATTGGGAATAGATTGAAAGATGCCTTTAACTCAATCATCACTACAAATATTTGATTCTTTTCATATAATAGATGAGACCATTGAGGCACAAAATAATTTTATTAATTTTGAAGAGCTGATAAGTGGGGATGAACTTGTATGTGGTCTTTCATAAATATTTTTAGGAAGATCATAAAAAATTTGGACCAATGAAAAGTTTCCCACACTGAATTCACATGTGTCTCTCTTTGTGCCAAAAATGTGCTTTTAATGACCTCTCTAGCTGGGTACTGTGGTACATGCCAGTAATCTCAGTACTTGGGAGGCAGGAGAATTGAAAGTTAGAAACTAACTCCAGCAACCTAACTTAGTGAGATATTAAAAAAAAAAAAATTGGTGGTATAGCCTGAAAATAGAATGCCTCTTAGTTCAAATTTGATTGCCATCTAAAAAAAAAGGTAGAAAAAATGGAAAAAAGAAAACAACTCTCAAGTTGAATTGCATGCTCAATAATAGATTGAAATTTTCAGAAATGTTCACTATCAGATGTATTTTTAGGTAAGGTTTACTTGATCTTTCCATCTCCTAAGATCTTTTATTGCTTTTTTTCAATGTTTTATAAGTTTTTTTGTAGAGATTGTTTACCTTCTTAGTAAAATTTACTTCTAAGTATATTATTTTTTGTGGAATATCATGACTGAAAATGTGTTCTGAATTTCATTTTCAGTGGATTTATGATTGCCATACAGGAGGTCTTTTTTGTGTGTGTGTGCGTGGGTCTGGGGATGGAACTCAAGGGCATTTGAACTCTGAGCCACACCCCCTGCCCTATTTTTTATTCTTTATTTTGAAACCAGATCTCACTGAATTGCAGAGGGCCTCACTAAGTAGCTGAGGCTGTCTTCGAACCACGATCATCTGATCTCAGCCTCCAGAATGCTGGGATTACAAGTGTGTGCCACCATGCCTGGCGCCTTTTGAATTTTTAAGATTGATTTTGTATCCATACAGTCTGCAGAATGTGAGTTTTCTAAGATTTTTGGTTGTATTCATTTGGGTCTTCTATGTTTAGTATCATGCCATCTGCAAGTAAGGATGGTCTTAGTTCTTTGCCTATTTGTATTTCTTTGGTTTCCTTCTCTTGCCTTATTGCTCTGGCTATAGTCACAAGTACTATACTTAAAAGAGGTGATGATGATAATGGGCATCTCTTTGTTCCGATTTTAGGGGGAATTCTTGCAGTTTTTCCCACATTTAGTATGATATTGGCTGTGGGGCTATTGTATATTTGCTTTATGGTGTTGAGATATGTTCCTTCTATTCTGATTCTCTGCAGTGCTTTTAGCATAAGTGGGTACTGGATTTGTCAAATGCTTTTCAACATCTATTGGAATGATTATGTGACTTGATTGAAATACTTAGCATAAAATTTTAGAAAACAAGAATCAATACTACTTCAAAGAATGGAGAAATAAAGATGATAAAATATAAGTTGAGAGAGATTTTAGCGTTTTGCAGATGATTTATTTCAGCAGAATATAAGACAATTCCTGCATAGAGTTTTAATTTGATTAAGCCTTTTAAATTTTTAAAATGCTACTTTCTTATACAATTTTTTATATAACACCAAGAACATTAGTTGGGCTTATGTTTTTAAAAGTTTTAAGAAGTTTCTTCTCACCATTATATTTAGGTCAGGCTAAAAGACAAAAGAAACTTCAGTATAAAAATATATTTTCCTTCTCTCTAGTCAAAAATCTCTTTAAATTAGCAAATACTGGCCTACTCCAAAGAGCCAGTCTTAGAGTTTGCAGTCCTTCGTTAGGGCTTATATTCCTCTTTAAGTTATAAAAGAACTTAGTGGTAGGTCTGATTCCTTGTTCTATTTTACTTCTCTTACTAGAAGACCCAAACATAAAGAAGAAACAAAACATTCTTAGCTGGGCTTAGTAACAATGGGTTAATTCTAAGCAAAAAAAGAAATGTACTAAAAGTTAAATGGGAAAAACCACTTTGAGCATTTAGTGAGGAAGTAATCTTTGGTTGGTAACTTGGTTTTGTTGGAGTAAGACATTGGGTTTAAGATTAATCACAAAATTTGATTATGTGTCACAATCAGCTGAGACTTTGAGAGGAAATAAAAAGGTGTCACAAGTACACCCCTGGAACAATTAAATCAGAATCTTCAGGGCTGAAATTTAGGCATCCACACATTTGCTTGGCTCTTTAGTTTCATTTTTCTGCTAATTTTGAGATATTTCTGGTTTAATTATATATATATATATATACACACACACACATATATACATATATATGTATATGCATAATTTTATTTATATATGATACATAATATATACTATATATTATATAATATACACATATAATATATAATTTTATTTATATATACATATATAATATATGTTGTTTATATATATAATTTTATTTTGCAGTACTGAAGATGGAACCCAGGGGCATTCTATCTCTGAGCTGAGCTATACCCATAGCCCTATTTTTTATTCTTTATTTTTTGTGTTGATATGTTATATATATATATATATATATCATATATGTGTATATATATATATATATATATATATACACACACACACACAGACACACACATATATATATAATTTTTTGGTACTAAGCATTCAACTTGGGCATTCTACCTCTGAGCTACACCCTCAGCCCTATTTATTTTGCTTTATTTTTTATCTTTATGTGGATCATATCGAAAATGGCACACATTCAGACAGTGCTTGGTGCCCTCCTCTCCAACAATGAGTGCCCAGGTTAACCATGCTACATTCATACTTTTACACATATTCAAATGTAGCTATTCCATTAATCAACCTCAGCCTTCTTCTTCCCTAACCTATTCTAGCTGGGCTGAAGTTTACCCTCCATTATCTGGAGTCCTTCTGGTATCCATTTCTCCCTAGTTTGGGCATATTAAAGAAAACATGTGTCCCTTCTCTTTTGTGTTTGGCTGATCTCAACATAATATTCTCCAGGTCTTTCCATCTTCTTGCAAATGACATAATTTTGTTCTTTATAGCTATGTAGAATTCCATTTTGTGTATTTCCCATAATTTTTTAATCTATTCATCCATTGATAGAGACCTAGGTTGGTTCCATGTTTTGGCTATTATTAATTGTGCTGCTATGAATATGGGTATGCATATGTTACTGTAGTCCTCTGATTTCAACTCCTTTAGAAAGATACCCAGGAATGGTATAGCCAGAACATATGGTGGGTCCATTCCAAATTTTCTAAGAAATATTGACAATGATCTGCATAGTGGCTGAACTATTTTGTACTCCCACCAAAAGTGTAAAGAGTTCCTCTTTACTCACATCTTCATGAGAATTTGTTATTTGACATCTTTATGCTTGCCATTCTGATTGGGGTTAGATGGAATCTCAGCATATGTTTTATTTGCATCTCCCTGATGCTGCTTGCAAGAAACTTATCTCACAGCCAAATACATTAATAGACTGAAAGTGAAAGGATGAAAAAAATATATCATGCCAATAGAAGCCAAAAATGAGCAGGAACAGCAATGCTGATATCCAACAAAAATAATTTAAGCTAAAACACATCAAGAGACAAAAAAGGACACTTCCTTCTATTAAAAGGAACAATCCACCCAGATGATATAATGATAGTAAATATTTATGCCCCAACGGTGGGTGCACCCACATTTGTAAAACAAACCCTCCAGGACATCAGATCTCAAACAGACCCAAATACAATAATATTGAGATACTTCAACACACCTCTCATGACACTAGATCAATCTTCAAGGCAAAAGATGAGCAAACACTCCTCAGAACTAAAGAAAAATGTAAACCAAATGGACCTAATAGACATAAACAGAATATTTTAACCAGGAATAGCAGAATACACATTCTTTTCAACAGCCCATGGAACCTTCTCCAAAATATATTAAACCCTGAGCCACAAAGCATGCACCCACAACTCAAAAGATGTAATACAATTCCCTGCATCTTTTCAGATCACAATGGAATGAAAGTATAAATCAACAACAGGAAGACCAAAAGAAACAATTAAAATCCATGAAGATTGAATGATACACTATTGAATGATGAGTGAGTAAGATCAGAAATAAGGAGAGAAAAAAATTTCTGGAATTAAATGAAAATTAGAGATACAATTTACCAAAATGTATTGGACACTTTGAAGGCGGTGTTAAAAGGAAAGTTTATAGCATTGAGTGCCCATAAAAGAACAGAGAGTCACTAAACAACCTAATGACACATCTCAAGGACCTAGAAAAACTGCAACAGTCTAATTCCAAAGCCAACATAAGGCAGGAAGTAATTAATATCAGATCAGAAATAGAGAATAAAAAAAATTCAAATAATCAACAAAACATTTAACTTAGAGCTATACCCATAGCCCTATATTTTATTCTTTGTTTTGAAACAGGGTCTCTGAGTTGCAATGGGACTCACTAAGTAGCTGAGGCTGGCTTCGAACCTGCAATCCTCCTGTCTCAGCCTCCCAAATGCTAGGATTACAAGTGTGCTCCACCACACCTGGCTTTATAGTCTATTCTTAAAACAATGTCTGCTATGATATTCCTAAAACCTCATTAACTATGACTTCATTTGAATTGCATATTATATATCATTATGTTATCTAAGCCTGTCTGATAATTAGTTATATAGATCATTCACATAGTGGTACAGGTAGGCAAAACAATCTGTTTCTATATATAGAGTAGGTAGTTAAACAATTTAGGGGCTCTATCAATAATGATGCTTTCTTTTCATTGCTGTTTATTGTAATTATACATGATGCTGTAGCTAAACTGTAAGTCCAATTCACAGTATCTCACCTATTTCTTTCCAATAGTCTCTATTTCTCACTTGAAATTCATTTCGCCCCCTCCCCAAATATGAAACTTTGTTCACTCACAAAAGAAAAAGTAGACTTACAACAATTTTACTAATTGAAAATTCAGTGTTGAAATGATGCTATGTACATATATTAAATTACCAAGGCTAATCTCAAAGATATGTATGAGGAAAGGGAAGGGGGTTGGGACCCATAGAAAAAGACTCAAGGAGTTGTGTGGATCTATGATTCTATCACTCTGTACCTCAGTATGATATATAACTACAATGCGTCAATGAAAGTATAAAAAACACTCAATGTATCAAACCCAGGTGTAGTTATTTTTCATCAGGAGATTTTTATGTTGATGAAACTTTCAGGTCCCATATTGCTATGAATTTACAGAAATCAAAATGAATGGATACATCTTAAACAAAAAAAAGTGTAGTACTATTCATCAGAAAAAAGTTCATCTACCCACATAAATACTATATAAGCTAGAAAAGATACTCTAAATATGGGGTTAAATGTCAGGTGACTCTTAAAATCTAGATGGGATATATTTTTCAAGCCAGGCAACTACCTGTTCATAAATCCTCCAGGTCTATTCCCAGATGTTTCTGTGATTTTATTATGTACCTACTATTTCTATTTTTTTGTACTGGGGATTGAAGTGGTCTTCTACCTCTGTGCTACACCCCCAGACCTATTTTTTATATTGAATCAGGGTCTCACTAAGTTACTGAGGGTCTCACTAAGTTGTTGAGACTGGCCTTGAACCTTCAATCCTCCTGTCTCATCTTCTCTAGCATTGGTATTACAGCTACACATTTCTATGCCCAGCTTGCACACACATTTTCTATTGTGACTGAAGTTGATAATTTACTGATTTTATGATCAGAAATCTAGTCTTCTCAGATTTTATTGCTACTTTTAGACATTTATACCAAATAAGTCATTTTTTTCATATTGAATTCAGTTACGTAAATAGGTCATTCTGTGTTTTGCAGAATTGATGTAACAGTGTTTTGAAAGGATACCCAAAACTATAGTTATACACATAAATATCTTCTTAAATGGAATCTGAGCAACATCAATATTGATTTTATCTTAATAGTATCAAAGGAGATCAGAGAATATAATGTAACTATAGATTTTTTTCTGTTGTGTTTTTTCTATGGATTTGTTTCAAAGCACTTACATTCTTTGGCATTATGAATTCAGATTAGTTTGTACTTTGAGTTAAAATAATATACAATATTGTGAATTTTTGCCAAACTAGTAATAGCAGATAGCAAGTTCTCTGCTAAAAATGAGCCTATCTTTGATATCTATATGGTATATATTTATATATGTTATACTTATATAAATAGATATATTTTAAAATATTCAATGAAGTCATAAATAATTTATTCTATTAAATATGCATTTATATACATACTACATATGCATATCTGTAAGCAAAAAGTACCTGACATTTTAACTGCTGCTTCATTTCACATATTTATATCTAATCCAGTGATATTAGCAAAAGCTAATATTCATGGAGCTTTGATTTGTGTCTGATCTGTTAAGAATTTTGTATGCATTAATTGATTTGAACTTTATGATAAACCTCTATGTAAAATGCCACTATTCTCTAGCAATATAGGATAAGAAAAACCAAGGTGTAAGCAGTTTAAGAAATATGCCCAAGACTACAGCAAGCAAAAGAAAGAACAGGATTCTAATCAAGGCATGTGCAACACAACTATATTCACTCAAACTCAACATCTTAGCAAACTTACTATGTAAAGCAGAGCTGATGAAAGTAGAAATATACTATTTTCAGACACATCCTTGATTTATTTCTAACCTTTCCAAAGGGTAAAAAAAATTACAGTGAACCTTTTATATACTAAACTTATCCTTGGCTTAAGTTTATTTTGCTACCTATATTTCTGTTTTTTCACTGACAAATATTATTAAATATTTATTTTGCATGGTATACATTTTTAGTACATGAGGAGTAAAATACAAATGGGTTTATCAAAGGTAAGCATTAAAACATTTGAGGTATGCCTGGACAAGGTGTGGCATGATTGTCGCCCAGTACTGGGGAAGCTGACAAGAAGTTTGCAGGTTAGAGTCTAAGGTTTGATAACTTCATAAGACCCTGTCTTAAATTAAAAATAAAAAATAACTGGGAGTATAGCTCAAAGTAGGATGACTCTGAGTTCAGTCTCCAGCACTACAAAATAAAAGTGAAATGTTAATATGTATATAAAACTGCTTCTAAAGGAAAGAGTACTTGCTTGGAGTAATTTGATATCAAGTTTATACGTATGTGGTATTGAGGATGCAGAGTTGATATCATGTGCTCATGTTTCTGAAGTAAGTCTCATGGAAAACATAAGATTTGGAAAAAAAAAAAACATGTTTAAAAGTTTTGTCAGCTGGGTGTGGTGGCTCACACTTGTAATCCCAGCATTCGGGAGGCTGAGACTGGAAGATCGTGGTTCATGGGCAGCCTCAGCTACTTAGTGAGGTTCTATGCAACTCAGTGAGACCCTGTTTCAAAATAAAGAATAAAACAGTGTAGGGGGTGTAGCTCAGAGGTCGAACGCCCCTGAGTTCCATCCCCAACCCGCAAAAAATAAATAAATAAATAAAAAGTTATGTCAGCTACTGTGTGCTACAGCTATGTTTTAGTGTTGATATAAAAACCTGGTCTTTTGGCTGAGGAAAATTACTTAACTTTAATCTAAATTAATAAAGCCTTATTTTACTGATATGAACATCATCGCTGACTTACTGCCTAATGTAGTACCACTCAAAAAATAAATAAAAATAAAAAGCTATGGCTAGGAAGAAAGGGAAATTCAATGGTATATGCGTACTTGAAATAAGAATACTTAACTTTAATCTAAATTAATAAAGCCTTATTTTACTGATATGAGCGTCATCGCTGACTTACTGCCTAATGTAGTACCACTCCAAAAAAAAAAAAAAAGATATGGCTAGGAAGAAAGGGAAAATCAATGGTATATGCATATTTAAAATAAGAATATTCAGAGAAAAAATTGAAAAATCTAGTTATTTGAAATGGGCCAGTATAAGTCAATTATAATAAAAATATACATAGATAAAATTCAGAGCAGTACTGCTATAGTAGACAACCTCCCTCAAACATATTAAGAAATCTCCAAAGTTACAAAGCAAATGGAATCAGATTGACAGTGAAATCCAGAAGAGTTAAAGCAAGAGATAGATCTTACAAAAAAAATAGTCATTTCCCCAAAAATTCTCAGGAGTAGATTTCCTTCCAAAATCCAGAGGTAGAGAAGAGAGGGCTGTAAGGAGCCATCCAAATAGTTCTTGTATTTCATCAGTTCTTGGCTTCATAATTTCTCCACATTTTACTATTGATTTGGTACTTATGTTTCTTAAAAGCATGCAGAGTCAGCTTGGCATGGTGACACATGCATGTAATCCCAGCATTTGGGAGGCAGAGACAAGAGGATTAGGTTTGCAGACAGCCTCAGCTGCTTAGTGAGACCCTTTGCAACTCAGTGAGACCCTGTTTCAAAATAAAGAATAAAATAAAAGCATGCAGAGTCGTATTTTGATGGGCATTGGTTTGTGTCTGTAATAGTTCATGAAATAAAAATATACCTTGCAACTGATGTCTTAAGTTCAGTGTTCTGTGAACTATGGTAAATGAAGGAAGTGGAGCATAGAAAATTAATGCCTGCATCTCAGAGCAACTACTTTTGGTGATTGTCTCCAGGCTGAACCTCAGTACAGTGGATTTTTGTTTTCTGTTTGTTATGTTATCATTGTTGTTTGTCAAAACTGGGCTCTCAAAGAAGCTGCTAGAATGTCATTGGGGCAAATAAAATAATAGCCCTCAGAGCTAATGTATATTTATGATTCAAAGCAAGAAGTACTGAACATAGTAGAGAATATGGGAAAGGTCTACTCATTCCCAATATATCCCTATTCTCTTCTTTCTTGTAGAACTATTTTGGAAGTACACAGGAAAGAAAAAAGATAGGTTCAAAACTGAATCCCTTAAAAAGGTTACTATTCATGAACTCTGTGTAAAATAATAAATTGAAAATATTCTCTAGTGAAAATCCCAAAGCTTGGAAAAAATAATTTAGGTAAGGATATTGAACAAAACACAATAACACTATAGGTACAAATGATTAATAAGACTTTTGGGGAAGTTAATGTAATGGTCAGCTGGTCCCAAGATTCAAACTTCCTAAAGCTTGAGGCTCAAGTGTTTATTTCTATTGCAAAAGGACATTTCTATATTTGAGCTAAAATGATTTAGCAATAGAAATAAAGGTTTCCTGTGTTCCTATAGCAGTTCTCAAACATTTCATTCTTATAACCTTTTTATAATCTTCAAAAGTATTAAAGATCTATCTATTCAGTCATCTCATGACAAAAAAAAGACTATCTTAAAGGCTATTTATGTGGGTTTTATCTATTAGCATTTTCAATATTAGAAGTAAAATTAGTAGTAAAATGTTAATTTATTTCAAATAATCAACTTATTTATATATTAAGATAGATAATATATTGACTAAAATAGCTATATTTTTCAAACCAAATCATATATGATCATTAAATTGATGGCTTAATAAGTTGGTATTCATTGCTCATAATTCTAAGATTAACTAGTTTGGTTAAAATAGTGTTTTTTTCCACCGGAAACTTAAATACGTTTCTATTTTTGTGTGTGTGGGTCTGGGGATGGAACCCAGAGGCATTTGACCTCCGAGCTACATCCACTGCCCTATGTTTTATTCTTTATTTTGAAACAGGGTCTCATTAAGTTTCAGAGAGCCTCACTAAGTAGCTGAGGCTGACCACGAACCGCGATCCTCCAGTCTCAGCCTCCTGAATGCTGGGATTACAAGCGTGCGCCACCACACTTGGTTTCTATTTGTTTTAAATAATCTCCTTTGACAGTATTTATTTGATACCTCTAGTTCCATAAGAACTCAAAGCTCTTTTGTTTCATTGCTCGCCATTGTATTCAACAACATCCCCACAAAAGTGGAAATTGTGATGGGCTGGAAACAATGTGGGATGTAAAAAGCCAAGGCATCTGGACTCCAAACTTTGATGTGTCACTTAAGAACTACACGATCAAGAACTTACTCTGTAAATACACTATGATTCACTTTTATTGCTATCAAAGTAA
Organism: Muscardinus avellanarius; assembly: GCF_963383645.1. Classification (NCBI taxonomy): domain Eukaryota; kingdom Metazoa; phylum Chordata; class Mammalia; order Rodentia; family Gliridae; genus Muscardinus; species Muscardinus avellanarius. The sequence goes on along the minus strand of NC_137802.1, from coordinate 42,281,972 downwards.
AAACACTAATACATGTCTCACAAGGCTGATGGTAATTAATGTGATAACGATTCCTAGAGTTTAATAAGCTAGAAAACAAATGCTTATTGACAAAACAAAAACAAAGCCCCATTATCTCCTAAGTCCCATTGTGAATTTACTCATAGAGCTGATGATGAGCATTTAAAAAGGGAGGAGGAGAACAGAAAGCAAAAACCACTGTCAGATGAAAGAAACTAGTGTGAAGGCAAGGAGAATTCCAAGAAGACTCCAATCTTCCTAACTACTGATGCCTGATTATCATGGGGATAGAAGTTCCCTTAATTAAATTGGATTATATGGCTGTGTTAGTCTCATGATTTTGTTTTATTGTATAAGACTCTATTAGTAGTAAGCTACAGATTTTCCTATTAACTGTACAGAAGTGAACCACCATACTGTGAAGGGTCAACTAAGACCTGGAGATGGCCTTTTTAAGACTGTATCCTACCCTGCACAGCCCACAAGAATGCAGAGAGATAAGTCCTATATCTATAAAAAATAATTATGCCAAAATATGCATGAGCTTGAAAGAGAACCTAGATTTCCAATGGTATTGCTTCCTCTAGCCCACACTTGGGGTTTTACTTTGATACAGCCCTGAGCAAGGGCCCCAGGTAAGACAGACTCCTGACCCACAATACAGAGATAATACATCTGTGTTAATATTAGGCATTTGATTTTTTAGCAATATAATAAAAAATAGAGGGAAATTTTATGATAGTTCACAGGGCTGCCTCAAAAAGAATGTACATTAGGACTTGGGCAGATAAATTATTTTGAGCACCACCTGTCAGTACTCAGCCCAACTATACTGAGACTCCTTAGCCAGATAATGGCGCAAGGACTAAAAATACATATTGGCTCAGTAGAGAGTAGGTCTGATAAGGAAAAAGTCAAGACAATACCAGTTGATTTAGGTAAAAGGGTATTAAATTACCTAATGAACAAACATTTGTTTTCAATGTGTCTCCATATTAAAAAAAATTATAAAAATGAAGTTATGTTTTCAGCAACGAAACCTTAAACATTTTAATAGGATATTTTAGGGAAAGATATTTTCTCCTTTTTTGTTCATATGATTTTTTAAATCATATTTTCAAACTATGCTGTTTGATAAACCTGATTAGAATAATATATCACTTGTCTATGTAGTTGATTGTCCAGTGTATTTCTCAAGGAGAAAATAAAAAGCATGAGATTTCATTTCCTTAAGTATTCAAATTAGTGGACTCTACAGACTGGTCTTTCTTGAGACTATAAAAGTCAAGAAGAAGTTGGAAAGGAGAGTTATTAATGAGACTTAATATTAACTTTAAGTCAGAATTTGAACACTTTTAAGCTTCTGGGAAAATTATGAAGCTGGAGAGTGTAGATCTGAGGTTGACAACCTGCAGTACCCTATCACTGCTAATTTGTGTTTAGTAAGGTTCTAGAAATCTGGTTCTCATTTCCTATACTGTGACTTCCTATTACCAGGAATGGAGTCTCATCTATGGTAGAAATCCAGTGATATTTTTCAAGCCAAACTCTTGGCCAACTTTATTTAATGTGCCAAATCTCAAGATTACTGAACTTGGATCTTATATGATCTTCCAGGACTCTATCACTAACTGCCCATTATTTAATTTAGTTCCCATTTATTGTACCCTGAGCACTGCAGCTATTTATCTGGGCTTTTAAAATGTGTACATCCAGGATCAGGCATGGTGGTGCATGCCTGGGGAGGCTGAGACAGGATGATCGCTCAGGTTCAAAGCCAGCCTCGGCTACTTAGTGAGGCTCTCAGCAACTTAGATACTGCTTCCAAATAAAATATTAAATAGATTTGGGGGTCTAGTCCAAACAAATAAAGCCACTGAGCTCCATCCCAGTAACACACAATGTGGACTTCCCAGATATTCCCATGCCAGCATTTCTTGCTCTATTTTGCATATTTCCAAGTCAGCATCTTCTTCCCTCTCCATTTGCATCTCCATATTGCTTTGGTCAGGCACCTGCTCACAGGAGGCACGTGATCAATATATTTTCCAAATGACTAATAGTTGCCAGTGTTTGCGATGGTTGTATTTCATCTTGGTTTAAATCTTAGGTATATTTTATCCTGGTGGAGGGTTCAGCAAAACAGATAGCATGTGTCTGTACATTGATCTCTATCCAAGTGGCAGAGTGAAACACTTTGGTGGCAGGAAAAATTGTTTAGAACCCTCTGAATTGACCCCTTTGTGTACCAAATCGACATTTTGAGCAGCGAGTTTTATCTTTGCTTAAACCGGTATTGATCAAACTATCAAAGACTGTGTTATACTTTGAGCAGCTGTTCTTGAAGCCACCACCAAAAATAATGGTTTGCATTTAAATCTTTGAATCAATCCTCATCTTGTTGACCATCTCAGGGTCTGGGATGGTAGGGAACTTGATTAATTTTTTCAATCTTGTTTATAAAAAAAACTATCAAGGTGTTTGAGTACTCTACTCATTTTTCTTTCAATGCTCAGTGCATTACACCTTCTACCATTGTTCCCTGGCCTTTGAGCCTTTCGTCTAAAAAAACACAGTTTTCTAAGAACACTTGTTTAGATAAAGAATCAGAAGTGGGTAAGTGCTTTGTGAAACATTGAAGGCTCTGTTGAAATCTGATGATTTACCATACTTATATGGACAAAAATAGAAATAACAACAAAATCCTTCTAAGAGAACTTGTAGAATACCTTAAAACAGCTCAAAATGTTCCTTATTGCAAAATAGATGATTAAATTATTATATAAGAGAAATTGGAACTTGAAGTTTTGGAGTAAAGACATTCTTAAATCTTACTGCTGAAAAATGTGTACAGTTTTAACTAAGATTTGGGAAGCTTTTAGGTTTCCGTTTCTCAGGTAAGCCTAGAGAAGCCAGCTTTCATCTGAAAATAGGTCAAGGCAAGAGAGTAGTATTAATTACAGTTAAATCCTCCAGAGAACTCTACTACAAAGCTACAGATACAAAGGTTAAAGTAAATTCTACCAATTTGTAATATTCTTTATTTATACTTAAACAGACTCAGAAGCACTCAGCATGAACCAGGATCTGGCAGTAATTCCACCTTAAGAAATAATATAACAAGCAGTTAATTCCATTCCTTGATCATATGTGATTACTATGAGCTTAGATCCTTTCATATTCTTCTGCACATGGTTATCTTTACAAGTATTTGCCACTAAAATTTTCAATTGCTGTTGATGATCTTTGGGAAGGAGTGACATAAAACTCACAAACCTGATCTATATAACTCAAAGCTTTAGCTAGAGTTAGCATGCTTAGATTGTTACTAATCAAAGGTCCATGCTATGAAGTGTGGGACAGAAAAATTTACAACATGTTCTTCTCTGCCTACATACCCCCACTGTTAAGTTGCCGGACACACATATCTTCTGTAGAGCTTAATATTTTAATCTTGGATCATTATTTATCAACCACTGTCGCGTCCCTAGGGCTCTGACCAGCAGAGCCTAGGGAAGAAACACACGAACGCCGACTCTGTTGATGAAGCTCCTTCCTCTTTAATGCTCTCTCAACGCCCTCTCAGGTAAAAACAACATCAGTCTTCTATCCCCTCCCTCATCACTCCACCAACCTTCCTCACTTCCCCGCTAGGGCATGCGCATTTTCAACCTTCTCCTGGGCAGGCAGGTGGTAGCACGAGGCGCTGCGTCACTAATCGTCCATAAGGCGCCTGATAGGGCTCACTGTGCAGGCTCAGGGCACCACCAGCCTCGTGAGCCTTGTGACTTGGCTGCAAGCCCAGGCGCCATCTTGAGTCCACGCTGGCAACAAGCCTGGGTGCCACCTCGGTCCAGCCGAGTGGGCCCCGACAAACCACAATGTAACATTGGTTAGTTTATCAAGTGTAGGTAAAAGAAAATGGAGAAAAAAATAAGTGAAATGGGAAGCAGAGATAAAGGCAAGACATCAGAATTAGTTAGAAATGGACATAGAAAAAAATCAGGAGACTTTACAACTTCCAAGGGAGAGATCTGGATGTTTGAATTCATTTTGTGAATTTTATTTTCTAATAGTTGTGAGTCACTAATAGCTAAATGCTATAATATCCTGATAGGGAGACTATTGAGTAGACAAAGACTTGCCCCATTCTTTCCCTGACTTTCAAATGCCCTGACAGAGATTTAGAAAAAATTTACCTGAGCTCACAGTCTAATACCATTTCACATACAAAAATAGTTTTCCATTATACAAGTGACCTGTGCAGTAATGCAATGAGACTGTAAGTCATAATGTTACATTGAACCTTTTAATAATAATTTTTACCAATTTTAGAAATGCATGTAATTGGTGATGAGAATGTCTCCATCTTGTTTTAATAATCATTAGGGTGTGAATCCCAAAAAGGAATAGAAAAATCTGCCGGAATTATAAATCACCTAGACATCTTTCACAACTACAAGTCAAAGAATAGCCTTAAAACTTCATATCTGTGTCCTTAGGTTTTCTTCTGAATGACTTCAAAGGAAATGAAATATTTTTCAATACATTGCACACTGGTAGATGTCATCACTCAGAATCCATTTTCTCAATGTTGACCAAAAACATGGCCCTGTTGATTTTTGATGAGCATTCACTATAGATTAAGCTTATCTGGAAATATGCCATCACAGTTGTTGTGCTATTTATGACATTGGACCATCAACTGAGCATGTCAGGATCGTTAGTAATATTTGTTCTATCCTCTTGTTAGTGAATATTGGGCAAACATTGCAGCCTATTTGAAAATCAATATTCCCACTTTCTAAATTAAAATTTTAAAATGTGTTCTTGGTCCCCTCAAAAAAGGCAAAAAATGAGTTTTTTCATAGTAGTATAAAGAACTTTGAGCTGAGAAGCTCAAGATGTAAAAGGTCTGAATGTCTGATTGTATTTAGTGTTATGAAATGGTCTTGGTTATTCATAGAGAAGGCTAAAACATCTCTGTCTTTCCTGATATGCATAATATATATTTGTTATCATTTAGAAGTGTGGCCCCAGAGGATGCATGATAGTTTGGTTTCTATTGTCTGGTTAGGTGATGGGTTGGTTAATTTCTCTCTTTGATTTGTATATTCAGAAAAATTCACTAATGGCCTTTAATTCCTGAGATATTATGCTAGATGCTTGGAGAATAAATTTGAGGTAGGATCATAAAAAGATAAAAAAATTTATCACACATACAATACTTAATACAATGTAGAATGTGCTATATTAGCCAGCTTTCCCTAACAATGAAGAAATGCCTGAGGCAATTAATTTATGATGAAAATTAGTCTACATTTGGCTCACAGATATGGCGATTCCAGTCCAAAATCAAGTAGCTTCTTAGACTTGGACCTCTGGTGAGGTCAATACAAAACAGCAAGAGCCACATCAGATCCATCCCTTCATGAGCCAGGAAGCAAGTACAGGAAGACATCAGTATCTCATAGTCCCCTTTGAAGAGATGTTTTCATCATGGCCAACTCTACAAAGGTCCTACAACTTCCCAATGGCACCACACTGAAGACCAAGACACACACATATGCAGACCTTTGCAGTGGTAAACCGCTCAAGGCTAGCATAGGTGCAATGGTATCTGCTGCTTCAACCAAGACCAACATACAAAGCCTTGCTATAAATCAAGCATTATTACTAGATTCTTTCTACACTCCCCCCAAAATAGCCCATTTATCTTCAACCTTGCCTCTCCCTGGAATCTTGTTAAAAATAATTTCAGGTCTAATACCATTTCTACTAAATCAGAATAATATCTTAATATTATCCCTGATAACTTGTGTATATATCAAACTTCAAAAATTTGGTTCCAATTCAGTATTTCTCAAAGTAGAATTAAGGCCATATATAACAGGATGTTAAAAATATGAATTCCCGCCGGGCGTGGTGGGCACACTTGTAATCCCCGTGCTTTGGAGGCGGAGACAGGAGGATCACGCTGGTTTGGAGCCAGCTTCCAAAGAGATCCTGTTTCAAAAAAAAAAATACTCTTAAAATATGAATTCTGGGGACATATAGCTACTTCTGTTACAATAGATTTGCAATGGGGACCTGGGTCTTTTTCAAATAAGTTACTGTTAAGTTTTTTTTTTTTTTTAACTTCATTTAGTTTGAGAATCAGTGGTTAATGTGTTAGGAGTGTAAAAGTGGATAAGATACAATTTCTGAAATTTAAAATCTGTCTCGTATGTACAGCTTCCAACTGTGTACAAATAAATTTCCTTCTCTATGATGGTTTCTAGCAGGCATATCTTAAAAACCTGCAGTGGGTAAGAATTACATAAAAATCAAATTGAGACTCATCCTTCTCATGAAATTCCAGTAGACTGATAGAGAAACCATTAAGTCATATTTAATATAGCTTCAGGAAAGTTTTATTTCATTGTACAACTTGGTTAGGAGATGATAATTATTATGAATATGTGTGTTAGCTGTATTAATTATGCTATTTAATTAACTGGAACACCCACTCCCTGATCACATCAGACAGCAAAAAGTTTAAATACATATACATCAGCTATGCTATTGATGAAATTCTGATGCTTTTCTTTAAAGAGTTTGTTAAATGTTCTTCAGTATAAAACAAGAAAGCTTTTAGAAGAAGAATAAAGACAGTTTAGGCAAACATTATATGGGTATAACTCAAACTTTTTATCTAAATTAAATTTCTCTACTTCCTACATCCTTAAGTAAATCAAATGAGAAATGAAGGAAGGTATAAAATGTTCCTGACACATACCTAGCACACAATTGCTATATCAAATAAATAAATACATAAATACCTCTTTGATTATTAAAAGATGACAATTCAATCAAAAGTAGAAAATAACTTGAACAGATTCTTTACCAAAGGACATATACAAAAGGTCTATAAACACATGAGAAGTTCCCAAATGTCATTAGTCATCAGAGAAATGCAGGTTTTAAAATGAGATAATACTACACACACACACACACACACACACACACTTGGGAAAAAGGTTAAAAATTTCAAAGCTGATGTTGCCAAATGTTATTGCTGTTGAAAGTAAGGCTGTAAAGCAACTTTGAAAAAGGACTATTTAAATATATATATATATATATATATATATTTTATTGGTACATTGTAGTCATACATCTTAATGGGATAAAAGACTTGTGTAGACATGCACACATCACCCAATTCGCTCTTACCCAATCCCCACCCCATTCCCTCCTTCTCCCTCCTTCCCATGCTTGGCTTAGTGATTGAGTTTGATATGAGGAAAACTCTCTAAAGCACGTGATGTACTTAAACAAAATTTAGATGTATGAATATAATGCACCAATAAAAAATTTAAAAATAAAAAATTTAGATGTTTACCTAAAAGAAGTGAAAACACATACACATCAGAGAATAAGAACATTCTTTACAGAATACATTTTTTACTATATTCTAGTCATATAGTTCTACACTGAAAATGGTAGGCTCCACAATAAAAAAAAGTCCAACTAGAACAAAAGACAAACTGCATTAACCCAGCACTACACTAAGATAGGTTTGTCAAAAGAAACATGCACATCAGATGAGTCTCAGACATGTGCTATGGATAAGCCAGATATGGAAAATACATATTGTGTTCTTCCATCCAAGTGACATTTGAGAACAGGCAAGATTAGACTCTAGTGTTACAATCAAGAACCACAGTTTCCTTTAGGATGAAGAAAACTAATGGAGAGGGATACAAGGGAATTTTCTGGAGCAATGGGGCAATGGAAATATTTTATATCTTATTTGAGTTGGTAGTTACACAGAAATAGTTGTCTGATGACTCTTCAAACTCTATATAAATTTTAAGCCAATAAAAATACTGTCTCTCCAATGCCTGCTAAACTCTTACTATTATTTAACAATTAAAATCTTAGATTTTTATAAATCACATCTTACTAAATTTTTGTTTTTTCTTGTGGTACTGAGGGTGGAGCCCAGGGGCATTTTACTTCTGTCCTTCTCCCACAGCGCCCCCCCCTTTTTTGGGTGGTACTGGGGTTCCTGGAAGCCCTTCTACCTCCGAGCTACACTCCCAGACCTATTTTTACATTTTTTTAAAATTTGGAAACAGGGTTTCCTAAGCCAGCGCACGGCTGGTTTCGAACCTGCGCGATCCTCCTGTCTCTGCCTCCCAAGCGTGGGGATTACAAGCGTGCGCCACCATGCCCCGCCTTACAGCCCCCTTTTTAAAGTTTGTTGTTGTTTGGAAACAAGGTCTCATATGAATGCTGAGGCTGGTCTCAAACCTGCAGTCATTTTGTCCCAATCTCCCAAGTAATGGGAATTACAGGCATGCTCTGCCATGCCTAGCACATCTTACTACTTTCTGTTGCTTAAATTTACATGGTTAGAGGCAGTATGAAAACAAACTTTTCTTTGGTCTGTTTGGATTTTTTACCTCAGTATTGTTTTCTTATGCCTTAAGTTCAATTTGCCTTTGTTTTCACTGTTTTAGATACATTTATTTTTATTTCTTAATTTTGTAAGTTCTATGAATTTCATTCCATTAGTCATATTTATTATACTTACGGAATTTAATAACCTTCTCAGAAACCAACCTCTTATTTCTATTGATACTTTTTCACTTAGTTTTTTAAAAGAAGAGTCAGTGTCTTTTTTTTTTTTTTTTTTTTTTACTGATAAAATTTGATAATCAGTTCCATAGTGGTCCTGACTTTAATCTGAAATGAATGCTCATACTTAGTTCCATTACCTGTGTGTAGGTCTGAAACCATTCTTGTAGCCATTGGCAAGGGGTCAGTGGCCTAGAATAATCCCTTGTAGCCTGGTAATCTTTCAGAGCGCTTTTCTGTGTCAGGCATCCTCCCTGTAACTCTACTGTGTGTAGTTACTTTTATCAATTCCTACGAAGGGTTACCTGAGACTCAGAAAGATGGAGCAACCTGCTTTTCCAAATGTCATGGTACTGAGACTCCTTCCCTTCCATCAGCAACTCTGTTGGTGCAGGCTTCATCTCTTATATATTTATAAATGCGATGAAACATAACTGCCTTTGAGTTGCATTTTTCTCTTCATTCTTTCTACTTTGCTCTAATAAGAATGTGTTTCTATCTAAAGAACTTTAAACTCCAGTTCAATTATTTTTATCTTCCATAGTCAAAGACGAATTTCTTGGCCTTCTATGCTGAACCTACATACCCACTAATGATGCCCAGCTCATCTTGCATGGGGATTAAAATAAAACCACCAAGATACTCATACATGAATTAAAACCTTGCCTGGCCACCTTCCATTTAACAAATGTACTCTTTTTCTACTTTTAAAGGAAAGCTAATATAAATATTACAATTTTTTCTAATTAAAAGTAGTTTAAAAAGAAGCCATCTTCAAACATTTTAATTTTATTCTCTAGTACTTAAACGTTTAATATTCTTCTATATACACATGTGTTGATCTGTCTCTCTTCATTTGTACTGGAGTTAATCAGAGCTGGTCCCTTTTCTGACAAACAGAATGAATACTGAATAAACATTTACTAAATTAATTTTTAAATGTTAGTGCTACTGAAAACCAGTTGTTTGAAGAATCAAAAAAAACCTTTATCTACCAGGCATGGTGGTGCACATCTGTAATTCTAGTAATTGGGAGGCAGAGGCAGAAGAATCATAGGTTTGAGACCATTTACAGCAACATAGAAAGTCTTTATTTCAAAATTTTAAAAAGGGCTGGGTGTATAGCTCAGAGGTAGAATGACCCTGGGCTCAATTTCGTATACCAATGAAAAAATAAGGTTAGAGAAAGAAAAACATATTATCTTTTTGAGTATCAGATTCCTAACCTGGCAAGTAGAAATAATAAAACTACACATAGAGGAATTTTGAGCAGTAAATGTGAAAGAGATCTTATGATTACAAAATTTTTAATATGTTCTCATCTTAAGAACATATTAAGTTAATGTTTTTGCCATATTTTGGAGAGCATATCAATTCAGGTGTAACACCTGAGTTGCTATTAAGTAATTATGAATATGAAAACATAAAGATAGTAACGATGGCTTCATACTCCATCACATTTAACTTGGTGAAGGATTAAAATAAAACATACTTACTTCCAAATAGTGAAGAATTCAGCTTCTCCAAACTCAGAAAGTAAAGCAACATTAAATGTTGATAAAATGTCAAGGGCTGTTGGATTTCTCCAAGGTGTACTTGTCAAGCGCTAGTTAAATGCAGATTTCAGATCCAGCCCAAGTTCCCCTCTCCATGAGAAGCTGTGCCTTGTTAAGTGATGTCCCGATGTGGCAGGGCAGGGCAGGCCCTCACTGGGCAGGAGGGAGGCAAAGCTCTTTAGAGCTGAAGAAAACAGGAGCATCTTTTGGGAGTAATTTGATAACTTTGAATAAAATAGTTGATAACATTCAGTTATTCCATTTCACCTTTTATATAATCTGTGTTTTTTAAGCATTGACATATTGTTACTTAAAGCATTCTACCCCAAGCCTAAATTGCATTTTAAAATGATAATGTATTAATTTTCATTTCCTCCTTATTTAGCAATCAGAATCTCAGAGGGAAATAACCTATTGTTTTATTATACAGGAGTGGATGAATAATACTATCTTTATTCCTCACCTTTTTTCTTTACCAGATAAATTAATGAGAAATTTCAGGTGGTAAGGGAGGCATATCTCAAAAGTAAGTGTAAGAAGGGAAACTTGTTACTTGAACTTAAAATTATCAGGTACATCTGATCTATTAATATTAATTGCATTAGAAAACAATAGCAAAACTCTGATTTACTAAGTACTTTATATACTGGGTTATCTTAATACATCTTTAGTCTCTGTTTTGTTATCACACATGGAATCATTATACTCATTTTGCAGGTGATGAACTTCAGATAGTCTGTCACAAGTCCAAAGTGCCATAGCTAACAAGCATAGAACTAGAATTGAGTAAGATGGCCATTGTCTGCCATTTTATCAAAGTGAAATGTATTTGTAAGATTCTTCAAGTAATAATATGGATTGATCTGTATCTGGATAGTTAATAAGTGGTTGAAAAATGTCACTAGCCATTTATCACCACTTATTTGGATGAAAAATAAGGCTTTATTCTAGACAATCACCCCCACTGAAACAAAGATTTCAATAATCTTGAATGTTTAGGGAATATCAGTACTTTGGGATGAATTCCTTATATCCTTTAATCAAGGTGTAAGGCCCTCCTATTTGTACCCGAATATATTTTTTCAAATTTATATTTTCCTTTGAGTACCCCTCCATTGGTAGAATGTTCAGTCTTCAAAAAACTATAGAAAGAGGTTAACAATGTCAGTTACTCTGCATCATAAAGTTCTTATGATTTGTTCAGCAAATAGCAGTTTTAATGAGCTCACTTTCCTCAAAGATAAAAGTGTGTTAAGGAATCCAGGATGATAAAGTATGCATTGTACAGCACTAATCATAATGGTTTAATTAGGTGTTAATGTGTATTTTACTCTCATTTGAACTTAATGGTAACTGAATATTTAAGTGTTCAGTTAGCATTTTTTAATATCATATTTCTGTTGAGATACTTCCTTCAAACTTGGAACTTGGCAAGGGAGTAGGTGTCAGTGTAAATTAAACCCAAAAGACAAAAATTCCCATTTCTCAAGACTACGTTTTATGCCAAGCCATAGCAGGTGGCGAAATCAGACAGGACATGAATAACGCACCTTCTATTTATGACCAGTCCTATAAGTCGAAGATAAGAGGTGCCATCTGGCATAATTTTGGAGGGTATTGAAAGGTCACTATGACCACAATATTGAATTAGTGTTCTTTTGCGATTTAGTCAAGTAACATTTATTAAACTAAAACCATGTGTCGGATGATCTCCCAGGGGGTTTTACACCTGCTATTTAAGAGAAAAATCAACACAAATACCGTTTTTATTCTTATTTAGCAGATCAGAAAACTAAGGCTTGGTGAGACAAATAAGTTATCAAAGAAAGCCTAGACAATGTGTGGACAAGCTAAGATTTCAATATGACCTCTCTAATCCCCACGGTCATACATGGATTTCCCACTGATACCCTTACTATTCAGAACTCTTCGACAAACTGGAGCATTTGAACTAGTTTTCCCTATATGGTTACCTAGAAAGTAGAATGTATTCACAATGTTTGTCGTGACCTTCAATCAGGTAAGCCAAGGTACCTTATGATCTCTCTAGAGTTCTATGCTTAGAACGGCAAAGAGACACCTTGACAAAGTAGCACCTGATTGGTGATGTGATGCCAGGATAATGAAAATATTTATATTATTAGATATTCGGAACATTTAAAGCCATAAGGTGTAACACAGACTTTTTTTTCACGTATTTTATTTTATTTATAATTGGAACATATTGAAAATGGTGTACATTTAGATTGTGCTTCATGCACTCTCCTCCCCCATTTCCCTTTCCCTCTCCCAATAGAAATTGTTCAGGTTAACCATGTTATATTTATACTATTACACATATTCGGATGTAGCTCCTCCATTGAACAACCTCAGCTTTCTTCCTCTCCTATCCTTCCATTCTAGCTTTATCAAGATTTCCCCTCCATCATCTAGAGTCCCTAGCTTGGGCATATTACAGGAAACATATGTCCCTTCTCTTTCTGGCAACACACAAACTTTTAAAGACAGTTATGTTCAGGTATCTTGAAGAAATATAGGGAACTTTATTTTGATGTTTCATGATTATTTTCTGTGGCTGTACAGTAGAAGAGATCTCTGGAACACATTTCTCTGGGAAGAAGGAAGAGCCTGTGTAAGGGAAGGCTCCAGAAATATTTCATCATAGAAATAATTAAATGACATAATATTTAGATTCTTCTGACCATGATAATTTATTATAATGAAGAGTCTGTTACATTTTTAGGGAAAGGGTTGCTGGAGATTGAACCCAGGGGCATTCCACCTCAAAGCCATACCCTAGCCCTATTTTATTTTTTTTAAATTTCAAACAGAGTCTCACTAAGTTGCTGAGGCTGCCCTTAAACCTGAGATCCTCCTCTCTCAGCCTCCCAGGTACTAGAATTACAGGTGTATCTCATGTTATATTTTTTTTAACCATGCCATGCCTGTTATATTTTTTAACATGAAGTTTTACAAAGCATATAATGGGGGATGGAACTCAAAAAATATTCATAAAGCTTCATTAAAGGTAGTTTATATGAACTAAAATGAATTAGCAGAAGAAAGGCCACTCACTAGAGCTTGTTGAAAGATAAAAGCTATATATAAAAATGCATAAAATATAATTCAAGAACCAACAGAGGTCGTGATGATCAAATAATTACTAAATCATTTTGTCATGGACTCAGAAATTTCAACATTAGACACATTCAGTTGGCTCTTAATACCTACTTGATGGGAATTTCTATTAAAATGTATGTACCCCTCAGGTGAGTGACACTGTATGACTTTGTGAAACTAGCATTTTGGAAAAGCATGGCAGTAAATCACTTTGGAAAAGTATGGTGGTTTAAAGCTGGAGGAATATGATAGAAAGCTAGTCGTGTATCCTATGAAAAAAAGGGCCAAAAAAGGGAAACAGCTCAGAAAAGAGATCAGAACAATGGGAAATGAAAGATACCAAGGCAAAGCTTCTACAAGTACTTCAAGGTTCAGTGCTTCTCAGTATCTTCTTTACCATCAACAATTTCAACAGCTATCTCTGAAACTAAATCCCATGCAGACTGATACATCATAGCCTATATTTTCTGATCAAATGTTTTTGCTTGTTCTAAATGACACACACACATTTCCTAACAAAATTTAAAATAAAATTAGTTATTTAAAATGTTACTTATGAGGATGAGGGGTGTTGAAGATGGTGGCAGCCATGGCTGCAGCAGCGACAGCTGGCAGTGGCCGAATAGGACATGTATTTCTCTGATTGGAACAACTTACAGAGACATTTCCAGCCATGACTTCCTATCTAAAATATAAAAGAAGAGGTGGACCAAGATGGCAGCAGTGGCAGCCAGTATTTGGGAGAGCCAGACAGATCCAATCTAATCCGCCTTGAACTGTTGGAGAAGTCTCCCTGAAAATAGACTGCTCCTGCCCCACATGCTCAGGAATTCTGGACAACATACTATGTAAGAAAAATGTTCGGGAGGAGAACCAAGATGGCAGCGGTGGCCAGTATTTAGGAGAGGCAGACAGATTCAATCCAATCCACCTTGAATTTTGAAGAAACCTAGAAAATAGACTGCTCCTGCCACACATACTCAGGAAATCTGGATAAAATACTATATAAGAAAAATATCTGGGATGAGTTGGAGGGAGCCCACCCATATGGCCAGGCTGGTTAGCTGTGCTGGGCATCTTGGGAGACCTAGGCGCTCATGGCCTCCGTGATGCACTTGAAACAGTGGATCTCATTCTCCATGGTAAGGCTTTGGGCCTCTGCTTTTGGTGGAGAGATAAAATTCATTGCTTGTAGAGTTTCAGGCTCTCAGCTTCTGCAAATGACATGGGCTGTTTTCTTCTACTAAAATTATATATATATATATATATATATATATATATATATATATATATATATATATATGGAAGGAAAAATAGGAACCGCTGTAGAAGTCCTGCCCATGGTGATGGGGACCAGAGCTGCTGCACAGTGGGGCCCGGTTCTGGGGCCAGCGAGGCTAGGCCTGGAGCCTGTGGCACAGCAGGGACGGGGACCTGCTCCACAGCAAAGGGCCAGCAAGTCCCTGCAAACGTGTGGCCAGGAAGCACTAGAAGCTGTCACTGCCTCACCTCATCTCTTAGCAGATTTCCAGATCCAAGTGACCTCTATTTAAGAAAAAAAAAAAAAATTGGTTGTGAGTATATCGTCTTGTCAAAGTTACCTCCTGGCTTTCAGGATTTCAGTAAGGGGGAATAAGTGTGAAAATTAAGAAAAGGACTTCAACGGAAGAAAGAATCTGTAATTGATTGGATGTGGAGAAATAGAAGATCTAATACATTATTGTTGGGATTGCAAGTTGGTGCAACCAATTTGGAAAAGAGTATGGAAGATCCTCAGAAGAAGGAAAAAGAATTTACCCTATCATCCAGTAATACCACCTCTGGGTATCTACCACAACGAATGAAAACCAAAATACCAAACTAATGCATGAGCAACCATGTTCATAGCTGCACAGTTCACCATTGCCAACCTGTGGAACCAGCCAAGATGTCCTTCAATGAATGAGTGGACTACAAAATATGGAATGTGTACACAATGGAATTTTGCCCAGCCATAAGGGAGAACAAAATTATGGTATTTACAGTGAAATGTCACAAAAGTAAGAAATCAGATGCTTTTCCTAATGTGTGAAACTAGGGAGAAATGGGTAACAAGAGGAACTCTAGATGATAAAGGGATCCTATAGAGGAACAATTAAGGTGACCTATCTGAAGGGACGAGAATGGGAATCTCTTTAAAGCACATGATGTACTTAAACATACCAAAGTCAATCAGTAAACCAAGCATGAGAAGGAAGGAGGGGGAGAAAAGGGGTTAGGGATTGGATAAGAGCTAATTGGGTGATGTGTGCATGTATATCTCCAAGATTTTTATCCCATTAAAATGTATGACAACAATGCACAAATAAAAATGTATTCAAAAAAATGTTACTTATTTGCAGAAAAGGTCACAAATGAGAATTATTCAGCTTAATGAATATTTATAAGTAAATGGACTTTAACAAACAGTATTCAGATTAAAAAATGGAACATTACTCATTCAAGAAACCCTTCTTGACTCTCCACCAAGTCCCTAATTCTTTCTTTCTCCAAAGTACTAATGTTCTACTTTTAGGAATCATATAGTTTAACTTATTTTTAAACTTTGTTAAAAGATATATTTTGTATTGAATTTAATTTTACTTAATATTTTTTAAGATTCAGCCATGCTTTAATAGTAGCTTTTTAATTTTTACTTCAGTCTGCCAGTTTGAATACCCCATTTTTTATATTTTTATAATCGAATTTGATGTGTTTCTACGTAAAAGTAGAACAGGCTTTCCTTGAAAGAAATTGAGAGGATAATTATAAAATTTATATAAAAAATTCAAGTGAATAAGTATGGCCATAGTACTGATTTCAAGGTTACCCCAAAATTTTAGCAATTGGGGTCCTAATGAAAGTAGTGATTATTTGTGAAATACAATATGGTGTCAAGAAATAGATACACACAGTGGTATAAATTTTTAATAACTGTGTAGATAAATTCAATAAAGAATTATAACAAATGTTGAAATTAAAAAGTCAATATTATAAAATGTTTTGGGGAGAAACAAAGACTGTTACAGCCTTGATTAGAGTTCTCCTGTAGGCTATAGAATGCATGAACCATAGAACACCACATGATAAGTTTTCCATAATTAAAATCCCACAACAAAGAAAATGCAAACAATATATCTGGAAGAAAGAAAGGAGGATATTTTCAATATCTGTATCTGACAGAGGAATGATTATCAGAATTAAAAAATGTTGATAAACATACCTTATAAATAAATATAATCACAAACTAAAGGTGAAGAAAGGGCTGGAGGAAGGTAATCCATACCAATGGAACTCAAAGACAAGCAGAAGTAGCAACTATGATGTTATACAAATTAGACTTAAAGCTCAAGCTTATCAGAAGAGACAAATCAGGTAATTTGTACTGGTAAAAGGACCAATCCAGCAAGAGGAAAAAACAATAGCCAACATCTATGCCCCAAACATAAGTGCAGTTACTTTCATAAAACAAACTCTTTGCAACATTAAGTCACATATAAGTCCCAATACAATAATACTGGATGACTTTACACTCCTCCCATACTACTAGACTGATCTTTTATTTTTTTACCTTGAATGATTTTTTTAAAAATTTTATTTATATGTGGAACATATTGAAAATAGTATACATTTAGATTGTGCTTGGTGCCCTCTCTCCACTCCTGGTTAA
Source organism: Muscardinus avellanarius (assembly GCF_963383645.1). Classification (NCBI taxonomy): domain Eukaryota; kingdom Metazoa; phylum Chordata; class Mammalia; order Rodentia; family Gliridae; genus Muscardinus; species Muscardinus avellanarius. The sequence continues at coordinate 42,264,986 of NC_137802.1, read as the reverse complement.
CCTTCCTTCCCTCCCAACAATGAGTGTCCAGGTTAACTATGCTATATACATACTTTTACACATATTTGGATGTAACTCCTGCATTAATCAACCTAAGCCTTCTTCCTCTACTATCCTTGCATTCTAGCTTTGCTGAGATTTCCCCTCCAATATCTGGAGTCCCTCTGGTATCCCCAATGTTGCCTAGTTTGAACATATTAGAAAAAACATATGTCGCCAGGCGTGGTGGTGCACGCTTGTAATCCCCCTGCTTGGAAGGCGAAGACAAGAGGATTGCGCAGGTTCGAAGCCAGCTGTGCTGGCTTAAGAGACCCTGTTTCCAAATAAAAATATAAAATAGGTCTGAGAGTGTAGCCCGGAGGTAGAAGGGCTTCCAGGAATCCCAGTACCACCACCAAAAAAAAAAAAAAATTTCTCATAAGCTGATCTCACCTAACATAATGTTCTCCAGATCTTTCCATCTTCTTGTGAATGGCATGATTTTGTTCTTTATAGCTGAATAGAATTCCATTGTGTGTATTTCCCATAAATTTTCAATCCATTAATCTGTTGTTGCAGGCCTAGGTTGGTTCCATATTTTGACTATTACAAATTGTGTTGCTATGAACATGGGTATGCATATGTTACTATAGTTCTCTGATTTCAACCCTTTTGAAAAAATACCCAGAGTGGTAGAGCTGGATAATATGGTAGATCTATTCCCAGTTTTCTAAGGAATCTCCACACTCCCACCAACAGTGTTCCTCTTTCCCCATATCCTCGCCAACATTAGTGGTTATTTGATTTCTTTTTGCTTGCCACTCTGATTGGGGTTAAATGGAATCTCAGCATAGTTTTGATTTGCATCTCCCTGATGGCTAATGATGTAGAACATCTTTTCATGTATCTATTGGCCATTTGTATCTCTTCTTTTGTGAAGTGTCTATTCAGGTCAATTGGTAATTTCTTGATTGGGTTATTTGATTTGCTAGTATAGAGTCCTTTGAGTTCTTTTTGTATTCTGGATATTAGCCCTTTATCAGAGTGGTGGCTGGTAAAGATCTTCTCCCATTCTGTAAGCTCTCTTTTTAGGTTCTTGTTGGTCTTTTAGACAAGAAGTCAAAGCTGCCTCATACCTAAAGAACACCGTAAATAAAATGGACCTATTAGACAATATAGAATATTCCACACAACTAGAACAGAGTTCACATTTTTCTCAGCTGCTCATGGAAACATTTTTTAAAACAGACCATATCCTGGTCCACAAAGTGAGCACTAGCAAATTAAAAAAAAAAAATGTGACATACTCCCCTGTGTCTTTTTAGAACACAATGGAATGGAATGAAACTAGAGATTAACTGGTATTTTTGGTTGACTTAATCTATTACTTAAAATTATAAAAGTATAAGCCATAATGGAATGTAGGAAAATATTTGATGTAAATATTTACCTGGTTTCTATGAACCTTTAATTGCCTCAAGGCAATTCCAAATATCACCAGTCTGTCATCTGTCTTGCTTTCTAATGTAGCTTGACTTTAGTCATTCTGATCATATAATGACACTTCTTTTAAAGTTTAAGCCAGTTTATCTGTTAAAATCTGAATACACTACATTTAAATCCTGTTACTAATAATGATCTTAATTCTTTATTTTAAATTGAATTTATTTAGGGCAATAACTTATTCTTCCTCAGTGTACTAGTGATGGTAAATTTGCTGCTATCTCTATCCTCCATATTTTACTGGATGGGGGACCATGGTCAAGTCTTATTCTCTCTAAGCATCTACCATATGCAGAATGGAGATGACCCCTCATCCTCCAAGTGTTAAAAGAAAATTTAATTGATAAATGCAGGAGCTTTGTAAACTAATTTTAAATTAAATAACTGAATAGAGAACTAGGAAGGATACAAAGGTAGAACATAAAATGCCATTATTGAAATTCAGACAAATTGCAGAGTAAAATAGTATCTTTTTTTCTATAGAACATATAACAGTAACCCTGAAACATGCTCACTCAAAATTCCTCCATCTACACAAAATAGTTAATATAATTACAGTTCTAAAATGCCATCTTAATAATTTCCCAATTTATTGCAAATTTGATTTAACTAAACCTCAAGGGAAGAGTGCAAGTAGATAGCAAAATAAATTTCTCCAAGGGAGCCAATCATTAAAAAAACATTCAGTCACCAATTGTGCTGGCCTACTTCTCATGGTCTCATTTGGCTTTTTGCCCAGATTTTCACAAATCACTAGTAATGCCCTCAAACAATTCATGAATATAGTAAAAAATAACAAATAAAAAAAGGGGAGGGAAAAGAAAAATAAACACAGGGAAAAACAAATATCAGCTTTTTAATTACTTACTGGGGCACTAATGAAGACAGTGAATCAAATAAACTGTTTGTTCTCAAAGTGTTGTCATGCAAAACAAAATAATCATGAAAGTTCCCAAAATAACACTTCACAGCAAGCAGAGGAAAATGCCCTGTTACAGTCCTTGAAAAAAGAAATACATTAGTATTTTGCTTTATTTCTCTTGGTTGCAGGTTCCGCTCTAATCTCCATAGAAATGGAATTCCAATTGGGCCTCAGAGATATTTTACAAGTACCTTGTAATCCCAATTTGAGAGAGAAGTTCAAGTTAACTGAAATTCAGTTTACTCTCCTGGGAGCAGTTAGACTGAACTACTAGGAGGGACCAAATTCAACTGATTAAAAGTCGCCAGGATGAATTCCAGAATAAACAGAAAGAGCTAATATTGGAATACCATATAAAGAAAAATTGTTTCTCTCTCGCTCTCTCTCTTCTCTCTTTTTCGCTCTTCCTCTCTTCTTTTCTCTTCCTCTCTCTCCTCTTTCATTCTATCTCACATACTTCCTCTTTACCTTCTTTCAACACTGTTTCTTCCTTAAAATTTCAACCCTTAGCAGATGATCATCATTTTTTTTATCTCACAAATAGGAAGTGATTACAAAAGAAGGAAATGCTCCTGAACTACACACAGGCTCAGTTTAATACTATTTAACCATAATTATAACACAGGGATTCCTGTTTAAGATATCCATGATACCTAAGTTTTTATTTCAACAAACATAGGTCCTTTATGATTGCCAGTAATCATTGTTTTTGCTTTTATGACTTAATATTTTAATCATATTAAAGTGCAACAGGATTTGTGTGTGTGTGTGTGGAACTGGGGTTCCTGGAAACCTTTCTACCTCTGGGCTACACTCCCAGACCTATTTTATATTTTTATTTGGAGACAGGGTCTCTTAAGCCAGCGCGGCTGGCTTCGAACCTACGTGGTCCTCTTGTCTCTGCCTCCCAAGCGCAGGGATTACAAGCGTGTGTCACCATGCCCGATTTAAAGTGCAACAGGATTTTAAAAGCTCATTTAATTATATTTGGACACATCCTTTGAATGACAGTTCCCTCTTATGTTTTTTTTTTTTTTTTTTTTGGTGGTACTGGGGTTCCTGGAAGCCCTTCTACCTCCGGGCTACACTCCCAGACCTATTTTATTTTTGGAAACAGGGTCTCTTAAACCAGCCCGGCTGGCTTTGAACCTGCGCGATCCTCCTGTCTCCGCCTCCCAAACTCGGGGATTACAAGAGTGCGCCACCACGCCCGGCTCCCTCTTACGTTTTAAAAAATTACCTGTTTTCAGCCGGGGGTGGCTTAAGAGATCCTGTTTCCAAATAAAAAAGTATAAAAAATAGGTCTTGGAGTGTAGCCCAGAGGTAGAGGGGCTTCCAAGAACCCCACCCCAGTACCACCAAAAAAAAAAAAAAATTATCTGTTTTCAATTCTGAAACATCTGGCAGTATATATTTCTTACCTACACAATTTAAGATATGGGAATATAGTTAAGCTAAGTAAACCATATTTTTTCAGAAATCTTTGAAGATATTTTTGTATTCTAAGAATGACTTTTAAATCCAGCTTTTTTAATCAGATGAAATGGGGATTAAGTGGTAGACCTGCCACTTTCACTGGGCAGACGGTTGGATCTCTGAAAGTCCAGCTTCCTCAACTGTCAAATCATTTAGTAAAAAAGGTAACATGCTCCAATGTTTTTGGAGCTCATAGAGATGTGAAAGAAACCTTTGATCAGTAGTCCACCACAACCATTTGCCCTTTGGTGAACCATCTTTCAGGCTTGGAATGTGCCTCCCAGGGGCCATCTCTGTAGCATCTGATCTTCTCCTAGATATAGTGAAGGAGTTTAGGCTTTGGTCAGGCCAGATTCTCTGCCTCAGAATTTGGAACTAAAAATAGAAAGTACACAGAGTTTGGGAGCTAAGTGAGATTAGTCAGTCACAAAAAGTAAGAAATCAGATGCTCTTCCTAATACGTGGAAGCTAGGGAGAAAACGGATCACAGGAGCAACTCTAGATAAAGGATAAACTACAGGTGAGCAAATCAGATGACCTAAACTGAGGTAGATGGGAGAAGGGAAGAGGAAAATTCCCTAATGGACATGGTGGACATTTACAAACATAAAGTCAATCATTAAGCCAAACATGAGAATGAGGGAGAGAATGGGGCAGGAATTGCATAAGAGCTAACTCAGTGAGGTGTGCATGTATGCCTCTACCATCTTGTGCTCCATTAAACAGTATGACTACAATTCACAAATCAAAAAATGAAGTTTAAAAATATTTCATTTGAAGCATTTTCCACAATTTCTCTCAGGGAGAAGGAAGAATGACACTTGCTGCTGTGCTTCCAGAACTAGCCTTGTCTCTTCCTTTCTGATTTTGTCTCTGACCTTGTGAGAAGCCTTAGTTATTTTACCTTTTCAATGGGACACAACTTATTTTTTACTGTTTGTCTGTTTCGCTTAACTGAGAGATTTTCAGGTACTCACAAATGAGCATTACCTAAATATGTATAGAAGAGGTTGGTTTAGAAAACTGAAAGAAGGTTAGGAACCTAGAAACAGCCAATAACAGTTGTTACCAGAACATGATATGCCAGGGGAGTTGATCTATAGGAGAGAAAAATGCCATTCTCACAGAATGGATTGTTGCAGTGATTACATTGTGTATGACGACTGTATCTGTGTTCTATTGCCTTCTCTAGCAGTTAGGCTACAATGGCTGGAAATGACATACAGAAATTAATTTGTTCCAGTTACTAGATTACTTTAGCTTAATTCACGAGCTATCCATAGTTATAATGCTGATATTGTGTTACTGGTCAAATTATGTTAGATTCAGCATTTCTGGGAAGATTTCAAAAAATACAAGAAGAGCTTTGATCTCTGTCTGCACCCAAAATCTTTCTTACACATTTATCTAGAATAACTCTTGTTGAAAGAACTACCAAACCTATTAATGTTACACTTTGCTCTTGTTATGAACCTCTCAAAGTTGGTTTATTTAGGAATATGATAAACAGTATCATAATAATGATAAACTTCAGCCCATAAAAAAAACAAATGAAACATTGGCATCTATAATTTACTAAGGAATATTACCCAATACATTGTGATAAAGGTGGAAGGTATTTTATATCTTGGGAATTTTGAAGGTCCTCAACCAAAGATTGATCATCAGCTAAAAACTAGGTGCCATATCCTATGTTGAAAGGTAGCTGCCTTTGTAACCCTTTTACAAGTTGGCTAATGAAAACATAGACACTATGTGTGTGTTTTCTATGTGTTTATTGATGTATCAGACAGGTATTTCCCAATACAGAGAAAGAATCAGATTTTAGAGGACAAATAAGATTGATTGGATCTGTCATGTTTCTTGATCATTCTTGGCTTAAAACTAGGAAGAGAAGTCCCTAGCTTTCTGAAAAGGCTTTGCCTCATTCTTCTGGTCATTGTTTTAAAGCCAGGTGGGTTAAAAAGGAAGAGCTTCAACTGAAATTAAATTGCTTATCTACCTGCTTGGCAAGGTATAAGACAAGCCTTAAGACAGCCAAAATGACTTAGCACTTGTTTTGAAGACTGATTCAATCCGTTATCTCTGCAGTGTTAATAGAAAGACATACCAATTCTTCAAAATAGGTATGACCACAACTAACTCTACCAGCCCATTACAATCCTCATCCTTTGCCTGGAGGACTGAAATACCTTCAACCTGTCTCTGGCTTCAGCTTTCTTCCCTCTAAGTATTGAGTAGGAGAAGCCAGAGTGATCATAATGACATAAACCCAATCCTGATGGCTGTTTTCCTCCTTTTAACTCTTTTATTCGATTTAGAATAAAATACGATTTCTTTTGAAAATTTCATGTACCCATATGTCCACATATTTATTTGACACAATGATCATTTTTACCTAATTTTATGTTTTCCTGTGTGTGTGTGTGTGTGTGTGTGTGTGTGTGTGTGCACATGCACGCATGTGTACATGTGTGCACATGCCTATTTTGAACAGGCAAGACTCAGACTGAAAATCATTATTCTAAATACATAAAACTGGTAAAACATAGTATTCAAATAGTGAACATATTTCTGCAAATAAAAAAATAGTTAAGTGACCAGTCATGTAGATTTATAGCATTTCGATTATAGTATTCAGCTGATGAATAACCTTTGATAAATCCAATGTATAAAAATAAAAATATTTTAGCCAAATATACAATTTGGAAAGATTTGATGATAGAACAATGCTTACCCTAAAAGATGTTTATTCTAATCCTCAGAAACTGTGAATGTTACCTTATATGGCAAAAGAAACTTACAGGTGTAATTAACTTGAAGATTTTAAAATGAGAACCTTATTCTGGATTATTTGATCTAATAAAATTGTAGGAATCTAAAAAGTGGAAGGAGTGAGGAAAAGCTGAGATAGGCAGAGGGAGATAAAGCCATAGAAGAAGAGATTGGACTGATAAAATGTCAGGCAGACCCACCCTGCTGTTGCTTTGAAGATGGAGGAAAGAGGACCATGAACAAAGAATTGGAAACTGGGGAAGGCAAGTGAAGAGATAAGGCAGTCCAGCTGATAGTTGATTCCAGCTCAGTAATACCTATTATTAGATTCATGGCTTCCAGGGATGAATGATGAAATGTTCTTGATGTAAGTCATTAACTTCATAGACATTTGTTACAGCAAACATAAAAATTGAACCCAGATCTCATAGGGAGATGAGGACCCTGGTTGGCTATGTTTCTCTATTTTTTTCCAAGTCATAACTCATTCATCTTACAAATGTGGATGAAAATAGAATCTTGATCCATGTCTACATATGGGACTGTGTTACAGTATTCTAAGTGCCCTAAGAATGGTCTTGGCAGACAAACCTGGATGGTGTCCGATCTGCACTTCACCTATACATTCTGTGAGCTTGGATTCAGGCTCTGAAGGTTGAGCCTCACTTAGCTTGTTCATCCACAAAACAGCAAGGATTGTCATTGAGCTGAAATGGGAATTAGGCTAATACTTAAGAAATTCTAACATAACACCTGAGTTTTTTTGCTTTACATATATCTCACCAAATTCCACAGTAAAGTCCGAATATTTATTTATGTATATGCATATATATTTCTGTGTGTGTGTGTGTGTGTGTGTGTGTGTGTATGTATGTATAAGAATAATCCAGGTGGTTAAGATACTGAAGAATTGATACAAATATTAAAGCTACCAGAGAGGGGGACATGGTATTTGATGGCAATTCACTAGCAGGAAAGTATTTGTGCAGCCCTACACACACACACAAAGTAAACTCTATATTTGACTGAATTATTTGAGTTCAAGGCATAGGCTGTCATAGAGATAAAAAAAAGAAAACTAACTTGTTTCTTTTGCATGAGTTTTGTAAACCCACTGGAACGTGTGAGATGAATATGCATGAGTCAGTCTGAAATTTACTGACAAAATCTGAATTTTTTTTGAGCTTGGATTTGTCATGTTTTATTATTTATTTCATTTTATTATTAAAATTTTTGGTGGTACTGGGGTTCCTGGAAACCCTTCTACCTCCTGGCTACACTCCCAGACCCATTATATATTTTTTAATTGGAAACAGGGTCTCTTAAGCCAACAAGGCTGGCATCGAACCAGCGCGATCCTCCTGTCTCCACCTCCCAAGGGTGGGAATTACAAGCATGCGCCACCACGCCCAGCCATTGTCATTTTTTTAAATTTTCTTATTTTCACCCAACAGTATTTATATTAATGCCATTTAGTTTTGTAACAAAATCTTGGACAACAGTCTAGATTTTTTATTTAAAATAATTCAAATTGGTGTTCCAGTGAAAGAGTTTAGATCGATGAGCCAAAGTCACTGAAGAATGCCAGGCTTTATTTCAACCCTGTGCTTAACATGTCCCATACTACAACACAAAATTTTTTAAGAAGGGATACTTTCTTTTTACCTTTTTTAAACCTAAATAAAAATTCTATCACCATCTTTTTGAATGGCCTATAGATCTGAGGGAGATAAAGTAACTAAAAATCTATTTTGGTAATGATTTTAAAATATTTGATCTGTGGACCATTCTAACAATAGCATGAACATAAAGGTAATATCATATGTAAAGGGTTGATTGTATAACCCTTCATCAAAAGTTATCTAGTTATCTTTCACCCACAAAAAAACAAGACAAATATTATTTTTCTTATTTTACAAATGAGAAAATTCAAATCTTTGACTTTTAAGACCAATATCCAATGTCCTATTACTTAAGTGACAAAATAAGAACTTTTATACCACTGACCACTCTGGTTGATATTAATTCTGGCCAATGTTTGTAGAGTCAGGGGCCTTCCTTTTAGTTTTTTTTTTAAACACTTTTTTGATTATTACAAAAACATACTTTGCAATTATCATTTCCTCCAGGGTACGATTTATGCCTCATGACAAAAATATTGCCATTTTATATGTTGTAATTATTCACTAAATCACAATTTTAGGTTGGAAAAGAAAGAGCTATGACAGACCACACTGAGTAATTATACACGTATAGGAATGCTACATAATCTTTTTCACATTTTTTTGGTTCCATTTTGTAAAATGAGGTGACTGAGCTAGTTGCCTTATCTCCTGTTATTCTTAAATCCTTATAACTTATCTAGGCCATCCATTAGTGATAGAGGTAAAGAACGTTTGATTTTCTTCTCTGGTTCTTATGTGTCTAGGTGAAAGCTTACATAGAGTAAACAACTTATTCATATAAGCATCATAAAAATGAATGCTATGTTGGGACCACTCTTAGATGGATTATTATTTTTTCAGGTAAAATTAGGGTTTTCAAAAGTAGTTTCTATAAATTATTATTTTCACTAAAAGACTTATTCAGAGTAGGTACAAAAGATATTCTCTACTATTAACACCTTAAAAGAGTTCTACAAAACACATTTTATCCTCTGAGAAAATACAGAAGATAATTGTAGAAATAAAGAATACATAAAATAGCTCTGAATAAGAGTGACTGATGCTCCTTTGAAATGAGACTCTTTAGTATGTGACTAGTGTTTGAAATTTTTAAAAGACATCTGGACTAAAAATAAATGTGACAAAACACAGTCTGTTCTTTTGACCAGTTAGTGGTGAAATAGAAAAAACAAAAAACAAAAAACTTCACATTTTGGAATTCCAAGAGATCATTATTTTTGTTTGTCTTTATTGAAACCCATGCTTGCTTGTATGATCTTTCTCTTTCTCTTTCTCTTTCTCTTTCTCTTTCTCTTTCTCTCTCTTTCTCTCTTCCCTCTCTCCCCCTCCTTACCTTATTTCTCCTCCTCTTCCTCCTATTATTATTATTATTATTATTATCATCATTATTATTATTATTATTTTGTACTAAAGGCTAAATCCAGGGCCATTCTATTTTCAAATTATACCTATCAGACCTATTGAATTTTTTACTTTGAAACAGGGTCTCACTAAGTAGTTGCAACTGGTCTTGAACTTATGATTCTCTCCTCTCACTCCGACAAGCACTGGGATTACAGGATTGCACCACCACAGCTGGCTCGTGTGTACAATTTTATTTATCTCCATTGCCTAAGACTTGACCCAACGTCATTCATTTTCTTATCACATCCTCACTCATACTCAACAATACCTTAAAGTCCTCCTTTGAAACTGAATGTCGGTAGCAGAGTATTCTTAGTTAGGCTGGAGCAACAGAACTTCCCCCACTAGAATTGCACATTGCATTTACTTGAAACCCTTGTCAGCATCATAGCTAACACTTAGCAGACACCTGCAATAAAGCAGGTATTGTATGTAAGCTATTGCACTCCATCATGGAGATAAAATTTGTTTTAAAAGCACATTTCAAGCTGGGTGTGGTGGTGCATGCTTGTAATCCCCGCGCTTGGGAGGCTGAGACAGGAGGATCGTGCAGGTTCGAAGCCAGCCTCAGCTGGCTTAAGAGACCCTGTTTCCAAATAAAACAAAAAATAGGTCTGGGAGTGTAGCCCAGAGATAGAAGGCCCCTGGGTTCCATCCCCAGTTAACACCAAAAAAAAAAAAAATGCACATTTCAAATATAAATCAATTGGTCACTATTGTCTAAAAACAAACTTATTTACTAATATACTAATAAATGAGGTCAGTTGCAAGCACTATATGATTTATACTAAGTACATGAAAACCATATGCCACTCAAGAATGTCCTTGGGAATCTCCTGAAGCTTCCCTAAGACCTTGCTCAGGACAGTTTGAAAGAGCCCTCATTCCTCTTTCTTGCTAAATGTAGAACACTGTTCCAGTTAAGACTACTTGGGAATCTCCTCTTGTCAGTATATCTGATTCCTTTGTAATCATTTGACTTTTAGATAACTGGCTTTATGGTCTTTCTAATTTTCTTCTTCATAAAGATCTACTAGGGTTCCTAAGTGAAAAGAATGGATTCATATTTCATGCATTAGGAATCAAAGCATAATTAGAGTAAAATATAAAGGAAACTGGGTGTGGTGACATATGCTTGTAATTCCAGCATTTGGGAGGCTGAGACAGTATGATCTGGGTTTGTGGCCAGCCTCAGCTACTTAGGGAGGCCCTTTGCAATTCAGTGAGACCCTGTTTCAAAATAAAGAATGAAAATTAGTCTGGGGGTGTATCTTGGAGGTAAAATACCCTGTATTCCATTCCCAGTACTCTCAAAATATCCGCTGATTAATGGCACTGCTTCCTTCCGCATGCTATTCCCTCTATGAAGAAGGTTTCACTCCTTTTCTAGCTGGTTTACTAGCACATTTAATCTCATCAGAATACAGTGGTGTTGCTGTTGATGGTTATGGATTTCTATACCTGTCTTATAATTTTTTTGCCATTAATTGGTTTTCCCATCAATTTAAAAGTATAGATAAGTGCTAGGGTATGGATAAATATGTCCCTCAAAGACCCATGTCTTGAAGGTTTGATCCTTAGAGTGGAAGTATTGGGAGCTGGTATATCATTTAAAAGGTGAAGTCTAGCAAGGGTCCTTAGACCATTGTGGATATTTTCGTAGGGGTAATTTTGTAATTTTGGCTTTTTATTTATTTATTTATTTATTTATTTATTTATTGGCATGGTTTTGTTCTTTTGCTGTTATTTCTGAATTATATCCATCATGCACTCCCAGTAGTGCTGTCTGGATCTTAGCCTCAAAAAGGAGTCCTAATGATCATGAACTAGAGTATCCAGAACTCCAAAATGAACCAGTTCTCTTTATGGGTGATTATCTTGGGCATTTTGTTATGATGATGGAAAGTTTACTAAAAGATTAACTTCTTTTTGTTACTAGCATTATGCACATAACAGATCTCTAATTGTAAAGGGTTTGCAGTTAAAAGAACATTGCAGATATAAGAGGCAAGAATCACCTTCTATAGTATTTCTGGAATTTCTTGATTTGTCCTTTAAAAAAAAAAAAAACACTTTACAAACCTGGAAACAGAAAATCGGTTTTCATAAGAGTCCTGTGGTCTGTCAACACTCCTTCACTGAGTTGCCTAAAATAACAAAACACAGCACAATGCAGGCTTTTAAACAACAACAAAAAAATTTAAACAACAATTTAAAACAATTTTTTTTTTTTTTTTTTTTTTTGGTGGTACTGGGGTTCCTGGAAGCCCTTCTACCTCCAGGCTACACTCCCACGGGTTACACTCCCAGACCTATTTTTTAACTTTATGTGGAAACAGGGTCTCTTAAGCCAGCGAGGCTGGCTCCGAACCAGCGCGATCCTCCTGCCTCTACTTCCCAAGCGCGGGGATTACAAGCATGCGCCACCACGCCCGGCCTAAAACAATTTTTATGTCTTCATAATTTTATGTAATTATTGTGAGATTGAACTATTAAAACATTTACTACAACACTATAGGATTTCAGAAATCAGTTTCAAAGAAGCGTGAGTTTATTTCATGAGAAACTAATAAAAAGACTGGAATGAGTCTGCTGGAGAGAACAGGAGCTCACCAAACAAATCGAAGATTGAAGTCATTATTTCTTTTCTTCTTCTTCTTCTTCTTCTTCTTCTTCTTCTTTTTTTTTTTTTTTGTGGTACTGGGGTTCCTAGGCTACACTCCCAGACCTATTTTTATACTATTTTATTTGGAAACAGGGTCTCAAGCCAGCGCGGCTGGCTTCGAACCTGCGAGATCCTCCTGTCTCCACCTCCAAGTACGGGGATTACAAGCATGCGCCACCACGCCCTGCGAAGTCATTTTATTTCAAGGCACATCAGTGTGGTCACATTTCTTTGTTGTACTAGAGAAAAGTTTGCTAGACTAAAACAGATTATTTTTACTCTTTAATGTCAGATTATTTAATTTATATTAAAGAAGCTTTTATTTAGTAAATATGGGAAGTTTTGTATTATATACTATTTATGCAAAAGAGTAAAATCCTAGCTCAGATGTTTTGACAAGTACATAGGTAAACATAAGAGTGAGAGTAGGCTTCAATCATATCCTTATAACATCCTTTCTGTCATTAGCTGATGATACTTTTAATATTCTTTATACCTAATTTAGAGTGCCATCCTATTCTGGTAGACTTCATCCCAGACATCAAGAAAACTTGTAATTTTAGCTGTTAATAAAAATTTAAGTATATTGATTTCATATCTTCCAAGTATAAATGATTGGCATTCAAGTCAATTAAATGATCAGTAAAGAATATATTGACTCAAAAAATATTATAGATCAGTTTCAAGAATGGCTGTGTCAGCCAGGAATGGTGGCGTACGATTTTAATCTCAGCATTTGGGAGGCCGAGACAGGAGGATCACAGGTTTGTGGGCAGCCTCAGCCACTTAGGCCCTTTGCAACTTAGTGAGAACTTGTTTCAAAATAAAGAATAAAAAGCAGGGCTAGGGGTATAGCTCAGAGGTAGAATGTACCTGGGTTTCATCCCCCGTACAGAAAAAAAAAAAAAAATGGCTGTGTCTAAGTCTTCAAATTTGATGTCTGGTATTATGGCATATAGATCCAAAGAAAAGAAACATTTTTCTTGTTAGATTTGGGGAAAGGAGGAAAACAATTCAAAATATTATTCTCTTAATTTGGATCATGTCACCACTTAAAAGCCAATCTTTATTATTATTTTTTGTGTGTGTGTGGTAGTACTGGGGTTCCTGGAAACCCTTCTACCTCCGGGCTACCCTGCCAGAACTAATATATATACAGGGTCTCTTAAACTAGTGAGGCTGGCTTCGAACCTGAGCGATCCTCCTGTCTCTGCCTCCCAAATGTGGGGATTACAAGTGTGAGCCACCACATCTGGCCTAAAACCAATCATTTTGTCCAAAAAATGTAGTACTTTTTCATTTATGATTGTGACAAAGTGTATGAAATCCAGAACACAATTCATTATGTACATAAAACATTTTAAGAAGCTCAAATAGTATCAGCTTATGTTCAACATAAAAAATTCCCATTCTTCTGAAAGCAGTATAGCCTAGAACATCCCTTAGTTACAAAATCCAGAACTAATCTAGCAAGTATAAATTTTGTCTTCATTATTGTCACAAAGAGACTAAGTAATAAATTCATTTGTACTCAATATATGCATCTGACAACCGTAAAATGAAATCACAATAATGTTTTTAGGAACCTTTACTAGAATAATGGAAGAAATAGAAATGGCATAAAACATCACACTTCTTCTTGGGAAGGAACATAATTTTTCCCCCTTAACATTAATGAGATCTTTAAGCAACTACATCCACTTAGCATTACTTCTTAGAATCATTTTCCTCCTCATCACATTTAGTTTGGGCAGCTAGCATGCATTCAGGAACCCATTTCTTTGACCATTAATATAGGACTGAAGAATATCCTACATATAGACTAAGGAAATTCATTATCACTCTACCTAGATAATGAAAAACTTGTCAACTGATGGTTAATTTTAAATGTAAATTTGGATGGAATAAGGGACGACTAGGTGGCTGGTAAAAATTACGTCTGAACTTGTCGATGAAGAAATATGCAGAAGCATTTGAAATAGAACCTTCATCCATGTGGATAAGCCCAAGCTTCAGCCAATCCATTGGAAGTCCCAAGAAACAAAAATATGACAAAAGAAAAAAATTTTCTTCTACAGCTGGAAAATATATGTTCTCCACTTAGTCACCAGTACTCTTGGTTCTCTGGCCCTAGGTCTGGCTGGATTTCCACTAGCCACATCACACTTCCTTGGTCTCGGACCTTTTGCCTTGGAATAGAAAGTAGGCCTCAGCTCTCAGGTTCTCAGGCCTTCTCACTCAGTCTGAATTACACCAGTGTCTTTTCTGGTTCTCCAGTAGGCGTGCTACATATCATGGGACTTAGTAACCTCCATAACTATATGAAACAGTTCCTGTAGTAAATATCTTGTGTGTGTGTACACACACACACACACACACACACACACACACACACACGCACAGCTTCTGTGAAGAAATCTGGCTAAATCCATGGGCTTATACCTAAGCTTAAAAAGCACTGTCTCAGTCATTTCCATTATGATTTGTTTTCCATTGGGCTGTAGTACTCAGCCCCATAACCAGACATTCAATTTAACTGAAATCATAGCCATTGGTATTTATTACCATCAGATCTCACATGCTCTTTGAGTCCAGGATATATCAAATGTTACCTTTACAGTTGTATAACTGCTAAATTTTATTTTCTTTTATTTTAAATTTTTTATTGGTGCACTGTATTCATACATCATAGTGGGATACACTGTTTCAATTATTGTAGCTTTATATGGTTTGAAATCAGAAAATATATATCTTCTAGCTTTGTTCTTTTTCAAGATCGTTTTGGGTATCTAGAGTCCATGTTCCATATTAGGATAGATTTTTTTTCTGAAAAATAAATATATAAATATATTATAGTTTCACCTAAAAAAAATAGAAAAAAACTGCTAAATTTTAAATGGCAAAATATAACTAGCAAGGTTTTTGGAAATCCCTGGGTTCCATTCTTACATTCTCTTGGGTTTCTTAAATCTTTTCCCCCTTCTTTCCTTAGCTTGGAGATGGAGCTTACTGCTCTTATTCTGTTGACAATCCAACAGTCTTTGTGCTTTGATGACTTGCTCATTCACAAGATTTACAGGAAGATTTGCAAGAATCTTTGTACCAAGATGCAGTGTGCTTAATTTTTGCTTTATAAGGGGTCATCTTTAATTTGTCACTTTATCTCTTTTATGATATTTTTCAAAATAATTATGTTTAAATGTATATGCATATATGCATACGTGTGTTTGTGTAGGTGTGCATGTTACAAAAGGACCTAAGCCTTCTGAAACATTATGCCAAGTTCCCTTACTCATGAGTCTTCATAGGGGCACATAATCTGATTTTTACAGAAACAGTAGGTGGCCTCTTCATCATCTGCTGATCTCTCAAATCCAATGGCAGCTTTCTAAAGTGGGCCTTACACTCAGTGCATCACAACTTGTCAGTTTAGCTACCTACTCTCATTATTAAATTCATTATTGATAATACATAACTTGTGGTTACTAGTTGGAACCTTTTAAATTGCTGTTTACATACATTTATCTCAGAGGTAGCTTAAGCAAAACAGAACTTTGCCAAATTTTGTAAAATAAAGTCCCCAAGCTCAGTTTCTGAAGGTACCACAGGATCCAGGCTCTGGTCCCTGCATTAGTGTGTTGTGATTTTCGGATTGGCTTTATTTTTGAGTATTGGTTTCTTTTTGAATGAATGATGAGAAAGATCAACACTAGTAGGCCCCATGTTATATCCGTTTTATGCTCACAACATAAAAAAAAAAAAACATGAAATGGTTTTCTCACTAATCTTTACAGAAGTCCTATGGGAAAATGCTAATGTATGGCCATCCCTGAACGGATACTCTTTCCTAAGGAATGTCACATTCTGATTACCAGGCTGCTACACAGGGGAGAAGATGAGGGTTAGATATAGACCCAGCCAACACAAAGACTTTGTATATGAGTATTATAAAATTAGAGAAGCATTGATTCTCATATAAGGTGTATAGCCAAAAGTAATATAAAAATGAGATATAAAGAAGAAAGGATTTTATAAATGCTGAAACAAGAACTTAAATCATCTGATTCTTTCACACAGAGATGCCTAAGTACACTTTAGCATTTGTTTACTTTTTAAAAGCATGGTGACTTTTGGAGTCCGGTCATTATACTTGGGGCTTGTGTTTTAATTTCTATATAATCATTATGTTTTTGATCCTCCTATAAACAATCTGTCATTCACTTAGGCTTAAGGCTTTTATCTAAAAAAACTTATTGACAAACTAAAGTACAATTTTTGAAATGTCATTGTGAGAATAAAATTAACATGAGATTGAATTCAGTATAGACAGATAATAATTACTATATGGTCTTAAGTCTGTACTTGAAAACTGAGTCAGCTAAAAAAATGTCCATGCAGCTTGATGAAGAACCTGTGGTAGAGAGATGAATAGGAAGCCTGACCTTTTGAAAAGATAAGACAGCGATCATCTACAGAATGTGGAAAATTGCAAAGGTGGCTTGCGAATTAACACATCGAGGGCACAATATCCAGAGAAAAGAGATATTGCAATGTAGCAAATCCAGGCTGGCAGATGAATGCCTTCATCTCTCAACAAATGTCTCTTAAAAATGTTTTTTTCAATCATCTCATTTTTATTAGATATGAACTACAATGGAAAGGTTCTTAGCATCCAGACTGCAAAACCATAAAGGATAAGATTTGCAATAATAATATGCAAATAAGTTAGATATTAAATGAGATCAATGTCTTTCTTACAGTGTTTTCCATTTCTTCAATAGGAATTGTCCTGAGAGGTATACATGACTGAACAATAAACGAGAATCAGTTAACAAGAATGTATTTTTTTTTTAATGAAAAATGCTCCTTTCTTCCTTGGTTTGCATCTCTTACCAAACACTCCTCCAACAACTTCCAGGGTAAATCTTCAAACATTACCCTGCTTTTCCATGTAAGGTTGCAGAAAAGAAACTGATTTTGAGAAAGCAGTGAAAAAAAAATAAGACAAGCAGTTTTCAATAGTTCAACAATGTTAAAAATAGAGGCTATTTGTTGACATTCTTAGAGAAATATAATGATCAGCAGTATCACAGTATCACCCTGGTGGTTATCACTTTCAAATCGTTTCTCTATTTCCCCCCAAAGTGTGACTGGAGTCCTAATCTGTAATGGTGTACTCTCACTTCCTATTTCTGGCTCTCCAGAAGTGAATACACACTGGATTATAAGGAGGTCTATTCAATATGTTGAGTTTTTAACAAATATTAAGTGTCCTCCCTAAACTTTTATGAATTTGATTACATTAAGGCTTATGCATACTTATTTTAAACCATCGTATAATCACTTTTCCTAAAATTTTGTTCTCTTCAAAATGAGAAATAAAAATATTCACGTGCACAAAACTAGTCTATAATTTCTTTCTCTGGAGAAATTATTTTTCATATATTCTTGCTGTGGCTAGAACTCATTTCTCAAGAAGCATGTTAATATAGTTATCTTTTATTACAACTTGGATATTTGCAATATGTAAAATGTAAGGCTTTAATAAGTTTCCATTAAAATATAGCACTTCATTTCTCTTGCCATACTATTTGTTATTGAACGTTATATATGCTCTGTTCTTTAAGTTCTGCATAAATATGTATGGTGCCTGACCAATAAAACAGTAACTTTTTTCTCAAGCTTCTGATAAGAATTACTTGTCATATGCTAGTCTAAACAATTTTCAGAAATATTGTGATAGGACTAAGGAAAATACTTAAGTTGTGACGCTACAAAACCTGGACTCAGATGCCCTTAGGTATCACTTTCTGTGTGTACATAAGACAGTTGATCAAATACTCTGGACCTCATTTTTTTCTTCCTCTGTAAAATGTCTTTATGTTTTAATATTTATCTTGAGAACGAATTTTGGTAGTACATATAAAGAACCTGTCATATTATTCTGAATAGATACATTTCTTCTTTTAAAAATAATTTGACCTAGGTTGAGACTGGAAAATTGCGGTTCGCGGACAGCCTCAGCTACTTAGTGAGGCTCTCTGCAACTCAGTGAGACCCTGTTTCAAAATAAAGAATAAAAAATTGGGCAGGGGTAGTAGCTCGGAGGTCAAATGCCTCTGGGTTCCATCCCCAAACCCACAAAAAAAATAAACTAAATTTAAAAAAAGAATTTGACCTATAATTATAAAAAACATATTCAGAATTCATACACTTAAGAAAGTGCATATTTTCATTTTTATTTATGCATATACAAAGAAAAGGAGTTGTTAATCAGCATTATCCAATGAAACAATTAATTATATGCCTGTAATTAACACACACATGAATACACATTTGGGCTGAGCATGGTGGTACATACTTGTAATCTCAGCATTCAGGAGTCAGAGACCGGAGGATCGCAGTTTGTGTACAGCCTCAGCTACTTAGCAAGGCCCTTCGCAACTGAGTGAGACCATGTTTCAAAATTTTAAAAAAATAGAGCTGAGGGTGTAGCTCAGAGGTGCAATGCCCCTGGGTTCCATCTCCAGTACTGCAAAAAATAAAAATAATAATAAAAAATGCACATTTGTATAGAGAGTTTTGGAGACAGAGGAGAGAAAATTACTTACTGCAAGGACTCAGCTTCCATGATATGAGGTCTGAGAAGTCCTGAGATCTACAGTCAGCCAGCAAGAGACCCCAAAGAACTGATGTGCAGTTAAAGGTTCAGGTCTGAAAACCTGTGCACTGCAAGAACCAGTGGACAGTTTCGTTCTGAATGCTGACAAGCTCCAGACCCAAAATGAGCCAATACTTTCCTTGAGAGTCTGAAAACTCAAAAGAGCAACTGACACCCTAGCCTGTAATAGGCAGGTATAGCCTAGTCTTAGTTAGAAAGGGGGGATGGGTTTGTATTGTCCAGGCCCTCAACTGTTAGGAAGAGGGTCACCCATACTGGGGAGGGCACCCTGCTTCTCTTATTGTAATATTAATTCCTCATATTAACACCCTCTCAGACACACCCTGAATAACGTTTCAACAACTTTCTGATAACTCCATTGTCCAATCATATTGACACAGAAAACTAATGTCTTATAAGACTAAAAATGGTATGCTTGCTTTTTGACAATGAGCATTTTGTTGTGCTTTTCCTTATCATTTTTAACCACAAAAACGACCTTTGAGGCATAAGACTTTCCTTGAGAATTAATTGCTATGTTAGGGTTAATGGTCCAGAGCAATGAACTTTCTGAGACAGTCATTAATCTGCCTTGATGATTACAGTTTAATTACTAACTAAAGTCTCCTCCTTGGTGGGCAAGTTAAGCACCTCAGCTCAAATTCTTTCAGATTGAAATATGTATGTTTTTTTCTGGACAAATAAAGAGAGAAATATGAAAAAGGAGGTAAATTAAGATAATCACATGCAAAAATACTGATATATACATATATATGTATTTCTTTTTTCTTTATATATTTCATATATGTATGTATGTATGTATGTATGTATGTATGTATGTATGTATGTATCTTTTTTACAATACTGGGGGTTGAACCCAGGGGAATTCTATCTCCAAGATACATCCCCTGCCCTATATTTTATTCTTTATTTTGAAACAGTTCCTAACTAAGTAGCTGAGACTGGCTGGGAAACTGCAATCCTCCTGTCTCAGCCTCCCATGTACCAGGATTACAAGTGTGCACCACACTCAGCTCTGATATTAATATTTAAAATTAATATTACATTGATAATGTTCATATTTAATAGCTTGGCATATTTTACCTTCCTTACAAAGCTTATTTGGTAGTTATTATAAAGATAATAAATTGACTAAAGAAAATTTTACTCTTTAAAGGGCACAATGTACTTATTCATATCATAGTCAACCACTAAGCCAAGCATGAGAGGGAGGGCTGAGGAGGGAGTGGGGTGGAGACTGGGAGGCGGCTGGCTGGGTGATGTGTGCATTTATGTCTACACAAGTTTCTTGCTTCATTATGATGTATAAATACAATGCACCAATAAAAAAATTTTAAAGTATAAAAAAGAAAATTTTGCAAATAAATAATACATTTCATCAACCAAAGTAAAGAATCAATGCCTTCTGGGTATTACCTTCATATTTTTTCAGTGTTTTTCTTTCTCTAATTATGTGCATATTATCTTTCACTTTAAAAGTCCAAATTAGAGCAAAATGTCGTTTCTACATTATTTCACTTTATTTTATATAGTATTATCCCAATAGTGCTATTCAGAGAAATTTAAGTGATTTACCAATTGGTGTATTTCAATTAGAAATTTAAATTATTTATAAGTTTTATCTGTATGTTTACATAAATGTTACACTTTTGTTCTTGCATTGTAATTATACATCAGAGTGTGATTCAAAGTGATAGGAATCCATTCACTCATCATTGGTGTATTTCCCTCCGTATTCCACCCCCTTCCCCTTCTCCCTCCCCATAAATGTTAAGGACGTTGGTAGTGATACCTTTATATATGGTCACAACTTTATTTGAAATGCTCTTTCTCAAATAGCACATATTCATATATATATATATATATATATATATATATATATATATATATATATACATATATATTCATATTAATATATATTCACATATATATGAATAAAAATATATACTTAATATTGTGACTTTATTCAAAATTTAGTTTTATAGAGTTCTGAGGTTAAAATTTATTTTTAAAATGCTGCCAAACTAAATACATTTATGAAGAAGCCATGTGACTTTGAAGTTTTTTTTCACTTAAAGAGCAAAACAGGTTTCCCTGTCCAAACCACTTCAATAAGCTAAACACAGCTGGACTGGTTGAAGTAAGGATAGCAAATCATTGCTAACGTGAATTCTTGGCTTAATTGGATGGTTTATTATATAACAGTGGCCAACTAATAGAGAAATTGGTAAAGAATACCATTTTTCCACAAAGAAATCCCAGAATATTTCATTTGGAACCAAGGAACAAAAGATGAATTACTAGTTTTTATCTTGTTTTACTTCTTGAGAATTGTTTTTTGAAAACTATTTTTTTTATTTTTTAAAAGAAACATTCCTAGCTTTGAAAAACAGTGAATTTTCAACATATTTTCAGAAAATATGTATGTGTAATATAAAATAGTATAGTATAATTTGCAAATTGTTTTAATTAATAGCTATGGTCCCTAAAATTGCTCTTTTCAGTTATTTGAAATGTTATTTTAACTACTAGCTTATATAGATGTTACTAAAGCCTATTTTCGCCCTACTTCTCTGTCTGTAATTTTCTGAAGCAATTAGAGGATTATTTTAATTTAAAATACTAATTTTTTAGTAAGCTATCACCATTACAATTTATTATAGTATGTGAATCAGTCTATGTTTAATTCATGCTAGGAATTTCTGGGTTAAATTTATATTAACATAAAAAAATCTTATTCTTCTTAATCAAATTATTAGTTTCCACCATAAATGTTCACTTTGTTCCCAACTATTTACTCTTTATACTATATTTGTCAATTGAAACACTCAAATTCTATTACATTTAATTCTAACCTGTGATGGTATTTCCATTAGCTAGACCTAGTTATTTTGAAAGAGGGTTTTTGTTCACTGTCAACACTGACAAAATAATTTCTTCATTTTTTTATGCTTTGTTTTGTCTCATCTTTAGGTTGGCTAAGTTGCAATGTCAAATAGTGACTTTCTGAGTATTTTAACCTGACTCCTTTCTCATGTAAGAATTTCAGTTGAATTTATGGATTCTTCTCAGCCTTCTTGGTATTATTATAGTATGTGAATCATTCTATGTTTAATTCATGCTAGGAATTTCTGGGTTAAATTTATATTAACATAAAAATATCTTATTCTTCTTAATCAAATTATTAGTTTCCACCATAAATGTTCACTTTGTTCCCAACTATTTGCAGTTTTGGTGGTTGTTTTTTGTTTCCTTCCAAAGAAGTATATAGGTATTCAATCTTAAAACAATGTTCATTATTTAATTCTATGAAAAGTTACTATGGAAAAATCACAGGCTAGTCCAATTTTGCCATCTTCACAAAAAACTACAATCTATGTATGTGTGTGTGTATATATATATATATCACACATGATATATATGTATCATATGTATATATGTGTTTTTTGGTTTTTTCTATATTTTCATAAAAGTTTTTGTTTTGTAATTGCTTTAATATCTTTGGATTTTGATAATCCTATATTGAAGTTTTCTAGTATATATGGTCCAAAGAATAATTTTCTCCTAAATTACGAGAATCTTATTTTTTTACCTATTATCTCTCTAAATAGTTTTTTATTCAGTGCCATTCTATTTTTATGCATTTTTCTTCAGATACTGAAATCTGTTTGGTTGAGTTTTTGTCATATACTTGTACTCACTTACCAAAATCCTTTCATTTTCCTTTTTCTCTTTATTGGATCATTGTAGTCGTACATCTTAATGGGGTGCACGATGGTAGAGGCACACATGCACACATCACTTCTTTAGCCCTTACCCAATTCCTGCCCCATCCCCCCCCTTCTTCCTATTCATCTTTGGCGTAGCGATTGACTTTGAAATGTTTATGAAAGTACATCATGCACGTTAGGGAATCACCCTCCCCCCCATTCCCTTCAGTTAGGCAACCTTATTTGTCCATCTATGTTTTCTCCATCTAGAGTTCCTCTTATGACCCTTTTTCTCTCTACCTTTTGCATTTTAGGGAGAACATCCAATTTTTTACTTTCTGTGACTAATCTCACTTAGCATAATGTTCTCCAGTTCCATTCATTTCCGTGAAAATGAAATTTTATTCTTATTGGCTAAGTACAATTCCATTGTGTACATATCCCATAGTTTTGTAATCTTTCATCTCTTGATGGGCACATTGGCTGGTTCCACAGCTTGGCAACTGTGAATTGTGTGACTATGAGCATACACACACACATATTAGTTTGGTAGTTTGGTTTCCATTCATTGGGTAGATTCCTAGAAGTGGTATTGCTGGATCCTGTGGAAGATTCATTCCCATTCTAATGAGAATCCTCCATACTGCTTTCAAAAGTGGTTGCAGTAATTTGCAATCCCACCAACAATGTTTTAGAGTTCCCACTTCTCTACACCCTTGTCAGCATTTGTTGTTTGTGTTTTTAATGATTGTCATTCTATTTTTACTACACCGTGTCTGTTTCTAATGCCTGCCTTCTATGTTCCAAATTGGCCATTTGACGTATAATTTATGATTTATTTCTAATTAATTAATGTGCCCTAACATTATTTATTGTGAACTTGATGGTATTTTTAATGTTATAGCATTCTTTACTGTTTTATTGTTCTCTTAGGCTATTTTTAAGTTTAGTTCCATATATTTTTGTTTTTATCTAAATATCTTAAAGTTTAAAGTTAAAATATTTTTTATTTTATTGAATAATTTTTCCATAACTAATTCTCTATTTTTCCTTTTTTTCCTTCTTGTCAAGTCCCTTTTTCCTCCCATTATTTGCTTCATTACACATTATCTTCTTGTCATATCTTTCTAGATCTTGTGTTAAATAGGCAGTTTCTTCTAATCCTTAATCATATTTGGCCAATTGTGAGTGTGTTATTTTTACAGGAGTCCTATGAGGTTTCCCTTAAATCAGATTAAAAATTCGAGGATTATAATTTTTCTTTGTATTCCTAGTTCTGATTTTCTAATCAGCTAATGGAGGGTTTAGGGTAGTGAAAAGTTGTATACCCAGTGGATTTTGTTTGCAAAGCAACGTTTCTCTAACTTTTAAAATTTCATACTGCCTTGTCAGAATCACGTAAGACACTATAGACAATGGAAGTACATGGATTTGTGTGACTCCCCTGGTTTAGTATGATTTTGACACATGAACCCACCTAGCATCCATTTCTGTTTCACTACATACCAGCAAAACAGAATAAAATGTATGAATGCTAGGTGTTGCTCAGTCAGATAGACCTCTATGGCTTATATTGACTTCTCATTTAAATTTTTATTCTAAAAAATATTTGTTTAATTTTGTTATTTATTTTAGTTAGTTTTGTACTAGGGATTGAACCCAGGGACATTCAATTTCTTCTGAACTACTCGGCTTTATTATATTTTTAAATCTTGAAACAGGGTCTCACTAAGTTGCTTAGGCAGCCTCAAACCTGTGATCCTCCTGTCTGTCTCCCAAATCCTGAGATTACAGGAGTGTGCCACCATTTTGGTCTCATTTAATTCTTAATTATTTAATTTTGGGGAATAATTAGTATTATTGTCATCACTTTCTTCTAGTCAGAGTGAGATTAATGATAATTCTGTAAACGTTGAAAGTTAGTAGCAAGTCACTTCAGCAAAAATAATCTACATTTGGGTTGGCCTGTACCTAAACATATGTATGTGTTTGCATTATTTCTACTGTTTAATTCCAATACTGTTAAAATTTCAGTTAATTTTAAGAGCCAAATAGTTGACATACATTTATATTTAACTTTTATGGAATAAACTAATATCATTCTGTAAAATTTCATATTGGTTGATAAAAATGATTTTAAAATCTGTAGTTTATGCATTCATATAAAAATAATAGCTGATTTGTTTTATGGATTAAGTTATATCAAAAAAGATAATACTATTTTAGTGAAATCTATTCACTTATCTGAAAGTTAGTAATTTTATCTATGATATACCAGATAAGTAATTCAATAAACTTTCCCATACTTCAAAAATAAATAATATAATAATCCAACTAATCTCAAACAGAATGACTTAAACTTTAATCTATTCTGTGTATGTATGTTTGCATTTTCATTTCTAAAGTTGAAAATTTGTTGTTAATTTTGTTTGTTTGTTTGGTACTGGAGAATGTATCCAGGGACACTACGCATCTGAGCTATCCCTCCAACCTTTTTATTTTTAGTTTAAAGAAACGCCTCACAATTTGCTGAGGCTGATCCGAACCTGAGATCCTCTTGTTTTAATCTCAGGAGTACTGGGATTACAGGTGTGCACCACCATGCCTGACTACAATAATTTAAAATTTTAAATAAGTTTTTAGGTTGTAAATTTCTAAATAAATACCACCAAAGATATATAGATATGCACATACATAACTATCTTTGTTTTATATATCTGTACTTGCATTATATATATGTGATTACATATGTGCATGTAATATAAAGTATTTCCTAAGACAAGCTATCACTTATATTTGTAATTAAATGTTGTATAGTAGTTGAGCTTCTTCCCTTTTATAGACTAGTATATAGAATGTTAAAAATTATATGCCTGTTAAAAAATAATACTCTACTACTTTTCCTCACCTTCCTTCCCGATTGGCCCACCATGTCATCACCTCCTACTCTTAGACCATCCAGGATAGTTTTTAAATGAGTAAACTTCCTCTCAATTCTCCTCTTCTCCACATAACATTGACATCTAGAGGTGACAGGTGGGGACGCCGATGAGATGAGTGGTTATGGATTGGTGGAGGAAGACCTTTCTATGGACTCTTGTTCATTAATTTCAATTTACATTTGCTTATTTCTTTTGCTACTAAGCCAAAATGTTTTAAGATTAGTGATACGAAATCTTCCCTTTTCACAGGGTTAAACCCTGTTCCATCTTGCTTTTATTCCATTAAACAGGTGAGGTCTGTAAATTTTTTTTTACTTATCACTTTTTCAATCACCAATATTCACTTAACAACTTAGGCTTTTGCCTGCTACTGTAGCAGTGTAGAACTTGCTCTTTTGGGGGTCTAATAAACTCAAGTACTACAATGGCATCCAAAGCTACAACTTCCAGACCTTGTTATTTGTTCAATTTCTTAGCCATTACCCTAATTCTTAGACATGCTCATTTTTCATTTAGAGTGACTGGTGAGTGAAGGCAATTACTTGAGTATAACTCATTATTACAAGTATCAAGCTAACTCCAGTTCCATTAGTGCTAAGGCATTTGTAATTGGCTCGTGTCTGTAAGGAATCGTTCTTAAATTCTGTGTAGACAAGATATTTAACTTTCTTTTAATATCATCAGGTTGATCTGAGGCCTTCCATCAAAGTATGTGCTATAATGCACTACCACCACATCTTACACATAAACCTCATCTTTAGGCACACTTAACCAGGACTTTCAAAGAATCTTATGGTTGGTCAATTTCTAGTGCAAGAAAACCCATCCTCATGTTACCCATTTCAAAAAATCTCTGTAAATATCATACTAGAGGATGAATATAAAGGATTTGCTATTTACTTACATCTAGCATTGAAATAAACAGCTACTGAGAATGGGGACGAAGTCCTAAGAGCATCTCTTGTTCCTTGCAATAATTTTCTTTTACCTGGAATACCTCTACCTGAGGAAAATGTTACCATGTCTAGATGCCTCTGTGGAAAGGTGACAGGTGTAACTTTGACAGAAGTTCAGAGTACATTAAAACATACGTCATAGCAACACATACTTAAGAGTGTATTTCACACTTCAGATAGCTACTTGTAATAAGCAGGTTTGTGGGCAGCCTCAGCAAATCTTCTTTACTTGTCTGCATTTGGTGACATTTGGAACATTAACCTTCAAACTGCAGTTTCCTTATTCTACTCTCTCCTTTGCTAGCTAGAATTCATTTTAATCAGATGGTAATTAAAATAGGCACTGCATAACCAACTCACATTTCTGTAGGTAATTAAAGCTTCCAGATTCATGCCTCTTTCCCCTCCCAACTCCGTGAGAAGCAGTGGCATATAATTTGTATTTTTCCTTACAGCACAATTTTGGTTGTGGTAATGGCTCGAGTTCTAATAAATCTTTTGCAAATAACTTGTCAGGGGTTTGGATGGATATAAGAGCAGAAATTATAAACTGCTCATTTATTCTTTTTCTTTAAAATGTATAATTCCCAATTGTATGCTATTGATTCTAAAAACTATAATTCGTCATTGTTTTATTATTATAGCAGGGAGCTATGTCTCAGAAGTCGGGTTACTGGATAAACCCTGGAGCAAAGAAAACCAGTATTTTTATTATTTGCACTCTGATTTCTTTTTCTTCCCTAATACTAAGCCTGGTACAAGGGTTTTCCAAAAAGATAAATCTCTTTCCATTTGGACAAAAAAATCTTAGGATTTTTGGTTCTGTATATCTCTTTCTCATTGCTCAATTAATATTTTACTGTATTATAAAAATAGATGACCTGCTTTCTCACTGTGAAGTAAACGGCTTTTTTATAGAAAGTGTTTTTATTATGAATGTTTTAAGAGACTTTTGAGTAATCTAGGCGTACACCTAAAATAATATGCACATTCCAATAAAGGGAACTTCTGTACATGCAATTTATTATTATTTAAATTTGAAGTACTGAGGATTAAACCCAGGGGCATTATATTTCAGAGCTATACCCCCAGCTCTTTTTCATTTTGAAAGGATCTGGCCAGATTACTAAGAGTCTCATTAAGATGCTGAGGCTGGCCACAAACCTATGATTCTCTTGTCTCAGGCTCCCAAGTCCTGGGATTACAGGTGTGTGCCACTGTGTTAGCTGTACATGAATTTTTTTTTTAAAGCCAAGGTTTTCTTTCCAAAGGGTTGCCATGCTTTGTACAGCTGCTGGCGTGTCATTTTGCTTCCAGCCTGGAGCTGCCTGAATGTCATTGAGAGCCCCAAGCTTGGAGCCTCTGATCACTTGCCAACTGTGTGACCCACAATCAGCAGCCCGCCCAAATCTCACTCTTTGAGAGGGGGTGCCTCTTAGCCATAGCTAGAGTCTCTGGTGAGTGGCTTGCTATGCATCTGGTGGTTATGAAATCTCATTTCATTACACTACTAATTTACAGGGAATGAAATTATAAACAAGGTGATTACCGAACATAATTTATGGTCCATGTAATTATATAGTTGTCAAAGTAGTGCTGGCAGCAGAATTGTGGCAAAGAGGGCTACACTTTTGCTTGGTCGACTGAGCTTGCTAATTGTCCGCAGCTGAAAATATATATATATATTTTTTTATATACTGCAAGATCAGCAACCTTCAGTTTGGACAGCCTAGCTTGAGCTGGTTATAATTACCTACCTAACTTGAAATGTTGCCTGTTGGCTTTCAACACCTTCAGGTGATAGATAATTATTCCCCAAATATTATTCTGGTCAGTGCAAAAGAATATTTTTACCTTGTGGTCAAGGAAAGAGGTACTTAAAAAAATTAGCAAATCACAAAATCCAGAGACACAAATATTTATCTCCATCTAAATATGTACCTATTTTACATGTGAGAGATTTTAAAATAATTTTCTACAACCTTAGCTTTTATCTGCTTGGAAAACATTCAAATAGAACACAAACAAGTGGTACAGAAGGTTTATTTAGAGAAACAAAGACACCATATAAGAGATGCCATGATCAGAAGGGAAAGGGCCACACTGCAGGGGAAAGTGTCTGGAATGGGCCATGTAATAACCAGTTTCATCCCCAGGCCTGAAAAAAAAAAAAAATAGAGAGGTGTCATGGGGCAATGGGAGGGGTCTGGAGTGCTCGATTTCCAGGATAGAAAAACAGTATGGTGTCTCTCTTGTGTTAGGTTTTATATTCCCTCTGGACACCTTATTTTATATTTTGGGGTGATTACCCTTTTCACATTGCACGTTAGTGACCCAGAGTTGTTTCTCTGGCTCAGGGAAGGGGTCAAGGAGAGCCAGGCTCTGCGGGCTCATCCTGACAATCCTATCTGCTAATGTCTAGCTAGCTACCTAATACTTAGAGGTACAAAATATAATTAATGGCAGAAACATAACGTAGTATTACTATAATTAAAATAATTTTACTTATCCTTTCTTGAATAAATTAGACCTTTGAGAGTGGCTTTTTTGCACACCTGCTTACTAGTATAGCTTATGTGGGAAACCATGCTTGTGAATAATCACAGAAAGAGAAGGGCACCCAACTCCTCACTACTTGGACCTGTGGGAAAACAAACGTGTCAAACCCAAAGCACACACTGAACCATTAAAGCAAAGGTTTTGTCTGTATGACTATAATATGAATAATTTTCTTTTGCTATTTTCATTTTGTAGGTTCTACATGGGAATTGGGTGAGGTGTGCATGTATGTGTCTACCATCTTGTACTCCATAAAGATGTATGACTAAAATGGATCAATAAAAAACTTAAAAATTTAAAAATTTCATTCATTTCAGAGGCAATATTCATATGAATGAGGTAAATGATAGATAAAACATAAATAGATAATACCTCAGTAGCTTGTGCTACAGATGACAAGAAATTGTAATGCAAAAATAGCAGTATGTAAACTAATTGCCTTGTATATTAATTGGATATTTTTTCTTTTTTTTTTTTTGCGGGTCTGGGGATAAAACCCAGGGGCATTCGACCTCCAAGCTACAGCCCCTGCCCTATTTTTTATTCTTTATTTTGAAATAAGGTCTCACTAAGTGGGGGAGGGCCTCACTAAGTAGCTGAGGCTGTTCCCGAACTGTGATCCTCCAGTCTCAGCCTCCTGAAGGCTAGGATTACAAGCATGCGCCACCACACCCGGCAAGGATTCTTTTTATAACTTTGGTTATCTTTAGCTTATTCTGATGTTCTATGTGCAGTTGATAATAAGCAAACAGAACCATTATCCCTTTGTACCTTTTCTCGTTGCTGTTTCTACGACCTTTTCTATTCAGACATCTGCGTGATCACTCTTCCTCAGCAGTAACAAAAGATTATAATATTTTTATATTGTCTTTCCCTATTGACACTGGAATGTCTCATTCCTGAGATTTGACTTATACAACTGTCAAACTCAGCGGTAGAAAGTAATTGATTTTTTTAAGTTAAAAGTAAAACTATAGTAAATAATATTAAACAGAAGTTTATGAGGCTATCACTGGGCATGAATTAATTTTATTTTAAAAGTAATAGAATTTCTACTATGTGCCAAATATCTTCACAATTTCCATGTAAACTATATATATGTATATATGTATATATATATGTACATACGTGTGTGGGGGGGTGTATCTCTGTGTATGTGTTTTCTAATTTTTTGTATTGTGGAGATTTAACCTAGGGGTGTTAAATCTCTGAGCCACACCCTCAGCCTGATTTTATTTTTTATTTTGAAACAGGATCTCATTAAGTTGCTAAGGGCCTCCCAAAGTTGCTGAGACTTGTCTCAAATGAGCAACTATAACTTAATGTAGAGACTTAATAGCTGAACAGTTAATGATTAGGAAATATTGTTGGAAGGGAACCACAAGAACTGTATATATGGAGATCTGTCTTTGTCTTGAAATTAATATGTGGTATATTATTGTTCAAGAGTATACATCTATTAGCAATTTATAATTTTATCAAGGAGCTATTGTGCTTTGAATTCAACTTAGGAAAGTAACTAAAGCTTTATTATGAGAAAGGGATTTATATGTAATACCTTATTATTACCAGTAAAAGATTAAAAACAATCTTAATTGCTATTTCAAGGAAGGCTGAGTAAATTATGATATAAAATTAATGAAGTAAAATGAACAAAGTAAAGCACATCTATGTTATAATGGCATATGAAAACTGAAAATTACTGGAAAACAGAAAAATAAAAGTGGATCAGGTTGCAAAAATCATGCATCAGATTGCTTTAAAAAGGCCACTGTTAAAAGCTATTGTGTAATGCATTATTCAAGGATATTTTAAAGTAAAACATGAGTTTTTCCCTTCTTTATTTTTAAAGACCCTGTTTGGCTAGCCATGGGACCTCTATTCCCAGGGAAGACTCACACCTCTACTGTAATTGGCAAGCTTTGCCATAGCTAAGATATTATACGGACTCATTTGCTTGACAAAAATTCACTGCCATGTCAGATACATTCTGGCAAAGATGTAGAAAATATTTTGTATGAGGAGTCAGGTTGCTAGGACTTTTTCCTGAAGAAGGATACAGTCAAAACCAGCAGCTCCTGTAAGTTAATAAAATCTCACAGTGGGAAGCTCTTTCTAAAGACTCCCTTTTGTCTCTGTGATCCAGGGTTACTGGAAATTCAACCATTGGCTCACAGGTTCTGATGAAAACTGATTTTTAGGCACTGAGAGTTTTTGTGCTAGTAGAAAGCCAAATGGAAAATAGAAAGCAAATGGAAGTTAACTTTCAAGAGAAAATATCAAATCATGATGGCAAATAATTTACTTTTTTATTAACTGCCAGGGGAATCTATGTGTGGTATTTTATTCAATGACAAACTCAAATTTCAAGATAAATTTAATATTAACTTCTGAACTACCAGTGTTCCATTATACAAAGCTATTTGTAAAGAGGGCTAGTTTTCTTGGGAAGCTAAAACAGGAGGATCACAGATTTATGACCAGCCTCAGAAGCTTGGTGAGACTTTAAACAACCTACCAAAACCCTATTTTGAAGCAAAATAAAATAGGGCCAGAAGCATAGCTCAGGCTCAGAGGTAGAATGCCCCATAAAAATGTCCCTCAGTACCATTAAATGAGATAAAAAGCTAGCTTTATATAAGATAAATATTTAATTGATTTTATATTTAATTTAATTCAACACACTACTTATTTGAACTAAAAGTATCAGAATACTTTAATTCTAAATTCAGCTCCATATTGATGAACTTCATAGGGCGTGGAAATGTTACAGCTTCTATCACCTTAGAAATAGCTTTCTTTCTTCTCTGTCTCTTCATAATTATACTGAAGTATTCCTCCCTCCTCGACCAGATCTCATATTCAGTTGTATTTAATAACATCTGCAGCATTGTTGTTTTATCACCAGGCTAAAATATTAGGGACAGATTGTCCTGGGGAATTGTTTTTCTTATTTTTTTTCCTCCAGTAAACAAGGACATGGAAAGCAAATTAAAATAAAATTAGCCCACACTTTCACCTTTAGTAGAAAATAATAGAAAGCAAAGGTTGTTGAAATCCAATCATCAGACTTTTTCTCTTAGAAATAATATCCTTCTTAGTTCTCTTGATATTCTCTACACAAATGTATATTCACAATTAAATATGATGAGGCAATTACATTTTTACCCTCCCTCCCAACACACTTTGATACTCTAGACTTGGGCTGAACCTTGACTTTGGGAGAAGCAGCCACTCTTGCCTTCTTTGCTCCAAAATATGATTTGTGACACTTACCACTACTATACTAATATCTCTCCAGTTTTTTGCAGATGATGGCAGCATTTAAAATTCACTCCAGTGGCTTAGAAAAAAATGATTTGAATTTGATCTCTTATTTGATCACTTCTAACATGGTTGTTTAAACATTTTGATTGCTTTCTTTCCCATTTTTGGAAGTTAAGGGGATTGGAGAAATCCTTTTTTCACAAGGAGTGTTAATTTACATATGCAAAACAAACATCTTAATTAAGAAGTATTTGCCATCTTACACTCCTCCCCAAAATGTATGCTACAGCTACTAATGATATTTAATCCTAGACGTGATTTTTATAGTAAACTAACTTGGCTGTATCCAATCCAGTTACCAAGTAAACTGTAAAATACCTGACTTAGGCAAAGCAGATCTACCGAATGGAGAAAACCACTCACTAGGAACCTTGCTGAACAGGATGTTGGCGCTGCACAGGTCTTTCTGATATGTATTGATAATTAAAATCTCCTTTTCACTTCAGGCTAGTTGGCAGTGGTTTCTGCATGTGTCAGAAGTCACAAAAATAAAGAACAGAGTTTATTACCCTATTTCAAAGAGATGCACGACTATTCAAATTTGTATTTTCTGCCTATATTTTTTTAAGTGTCTTCCCCTGGTGTTTATCTCATTAGCACAATGTTGAGTTATTTCCATCTGGCAAGCTGAAGAAATTGCCTAGGATTATGAAGACTAAGCCAAAAACTAACATGATAAGTTATTTATTAGTTCTGGCCCTTTGGTTCCTCTATCCTAGTGGGGGTTGTAGAGATAGTTTTTCATTGCTTATTTGTAAGCCTTTTATTTAAAGGGAAAAAATGACTGGTATTTCTACATTGAAAAGAAACACTAATATTCCTAAGTAATTTAGGAATATTTATGTTCAGGCCCTATTTCTGGAAAAGAGCATACTGAGGAGAGATAACCTTTGAAAAGAAGGGCTTCATTACTAATAGTTCTTTAAAACAAGCAGGATAAAAATGAAATCTATCAGAGACGGTGAATAAATCAGCATGATGGTACACCCTTGTAATCTCAGTACTTGGGAGACTGAGACAGGAGGATTACAGGTTCCCAAGCAGCCTCAGCAACTTAGTGAGATTCTATTTCAAAATGGAATAAAATAGGGATAGGAATGTAGCTCAGAGACAAAATGCTGCTAGGTTCCATCCCCAGTGTTAAAAAAAAGAAGGTGAAAGCCAGGCATGGTGGCACATGCTTGTAATCCTAGTGCTTGGTAGGCTGAGACAGGAGGATTGCACAGGTTCAAAGCCAGCCTCAGCTACTTAGTGAGGCTCTCGGCAACTTAGTGAGAACCTGTTTGCAAATAAAATATAAAATAGGTCTAGGAGTATAGCCGAGAGGTAGAAAATCTCCTGGGTTCCACACCCAGTACCACAAAAAATGTGAATAAGAATTATTTATTGCAATGATCCACGTACCAAGGTGCCTACTTCATAGGCAGAATAGCAACAAGGAGTAAGGATATATAAATTGAGGGAGCTAGAAATTTTCATATTCACAAGATAACTTGTAATCTCTCATTGCATTTACACCAATTAATACATGGTCAAAATGTGCCTAAAATTGTTAGTCCTCTCTTCTGGGCATATCTTTTAACAAGCAAACATATCTGTTTATTTTTGAGTGGTACTAGGGATTGACACCAGTAGTGTTGTACCTCCAAGTTCAGCCTCCAGTGCCCTTTTTAAAAATTCAAAAGAGTGTCTCACTAGGTTGCTAAGGGCCTTCCTAAGTTACTAAGGCTGGCCTCTTATCTGTGCTCCTCCTATCTCAGCGTCCCAAGTACTTAGCTTACATGAGTGTATTACCACTCCTTGCTAACAAGTAAGTGCATTTAATTGAGTCTTGGTTACTTTCTGGCAAACACTTGTGGTCAGATCTGCCTGTACCTATTTTATGATTTATTACTGCCTTAAACAATGGTTGTAATTGAAGAAGTCTTCCTGCCATTTATCTTAGGCACAGAGCTTGCAATTCTTTTCTTTCAATAATCAACAACTTAAACTTTAGCTCTGGACTCTTGCCTCAGAACAATGGAAATACTGTTCTTGAATTGGAAAGCCAGGGTAAAATGGTGATATACTAGAAGCTCATTGTCCATGACTAAAAGCCATACAACATCTATCAGATAGAGAAAGGAAGAAAAGACATGGGGCATGGCGGCTCATGCTAATAATTCCAGCACTTGGGAAGCTGAGACAGAAGGATTGTAGGTTCATGGCCAGCCTTAGTTACTTGGTAAGACCTTCTGAAACTTAGTGAGACCCTGTTTCAAAACAAAGAATAAAAAATAGCGTTGTAGGTATAGCTCAGAAGTAGAATGCCCTTGGGTTGGGTTTAGGTTTAATCCCAGTACTGAAAAAAAATTATAAAAATTGAAAAAAGTTTAAAAATTGATAAAGTGATGAGCAGAAACATGACATGAAGTTTTCTCCAATTTTGATGTCATTTGGGGGAGTATCAATGTGACAGAAAAAGCTGAGGATGCCATGATTTCCAAAGTGTACATAGAATGGTAAAAAATAGCACCTCTAATCATTTGCAGTGATCAAAACCAAGGAAGCAAAAGAAGCACATGTACATACTGTATGAAAAGCAGACGACCCTGGAGTACAAATACCATGCAGCATAGACTGCAGTATGTATAGATGTACAGATTTATTAAACAGTGAACCCCTCTGCATTGCTGCTGCCAGAAAGATTTTGATGGTGCTAAGTAAGAAGTGTCTTGGCTGCCGGGCGTGGTGGCACACGCTTGTAATCCCTGCGCTTGGGATGCGGAGACAGGAGGATCAGGCTGGTTTGAAGCTAGCCCTATTGGCTTAAGAGACCCTGTTTCCAAAAATAAAAAAAGTATAAAATAGGTCTGGGAGTGTAGCTCAGAGGTAGAAGGGCTTCTAGGAACCCCAGTACCACCAAAAAATAAATAAATAAATAAAAAATAAATGGGGGTTTAATATCATCAAATATTATCAACTGTTATATAAACTGAATTTATTGTTCCTCATAGGTTTTGTTTTTAATTTTTTGTATCTTTTTGTTTGTTAACATTTCATATGTACACCTTAAAAGAATAACCTAAACAATGTTTTGATAGTCATTACCTGGAAAAACAGGCTACACTATTGATCCCTATTCATTAAAAAAAGATTGGTGAAACTGACCTTCTGGGTGCTCAACCACTGAGACTTGGAGTACAATCAAGGGATGAAAGAGATAATAAGAGAACTGTCAGTATTTTGGCCCTACCACTCCAAGGTCAAATAGGACCCAGGGGAAGACCTTATTAAGGCTCCTGCAACTCTGAGTCATCTGACTTCAAAAAACAAGGAGATCGAGCCAGGCATGGTGGCACACGCTTGTAATCCCCACGCTTGGGGGGCAGACAGGAGGATCATGCAGGTTCAGATTAAGAGACCCTATTTCCAAATAAAAATATAAAAAATAGGTCTGAGAGTGTAGCCTGGAGATAGAAGGGTTTCCAGGAACCCCACTACCACAAGAACAAACAAACAAACAAAAAAAAAAAAATGGAGATCATGAAGACCCCAGAGACTAGGAGCCACTAGCACATACTCTGTAAAAAGGAGGATCATTGGACAGAAAATGTCCCCTATGCTTCATGGGCAGCCAAAAGTTCAGCAAGACAATGACCTATCTTGGCAGATCTCACAACTGGTAGAGGAAAAAACTCACATATTCCATATGAGTAACCCTGGAGAGCTTTGACCTTAACAGCAAAAATGATATAATTTATGTTTGTTAAAAATTGGGCTACTTGGTCTTAAACACCCAGAAGGAAAGTATAACGAAAAAAAAAAAAATTGTGCTACTCAGGGTAAAATAAAAACAACAAATAATACTTCCCAAGCTAAAGACTACCCACATAATTTATATATTTTATGATTTTGGCTCCCCTTCATATTATATAGTATATGTTAAAATGGTACTCTTGATTTTAGAATCACAGAAAAAATATGGCACTGATGCCCAAAATTTCTCAGTCTTTGTGATATGCTATCAAGCTGAATCTGTCCCACTTGAGGTTTTGCAGATCCAGAACCATATAAAAGGAAACACTTAAAAAACCTTTTTAAGCTTGTTTATGTTCTATAAACTTGGAATCTTGTTTCTTCTATTTTTCTGGATTTTTTTTCATGATTATGAAAATTTCTTTGCTAAATCAGAAACTCTAAAGATACTTAAAGAATTAATAGGGTCTCCAATAAAGTAAGAAAAAAGAATACAACTTACACCTGCAGAAAAGATGCTTTTTTTTATAAATGGCTCTGTCAGATGTGTAAAAAGATAGAACTAGGATTTAATATTATAATAAGAAAATTACTAGTATTAATTGACAATCATAGTCAATATGCTAAATTGTGTGCTGTCTTAGGTTTTATGCAATATAACCAAATAGGTTGGCTAACTGGCTTATAGCTGGAAATGCTAATCATTTTCTTCTAGGGTAAAGATGATATCTGGGTTATTGTACAGTATATTAACATATTGATTA
Source organism: Muscardinus avellanarius (assembly GCF_963383645.1). Taxonomy (NCBI): domain Eukaryota; kingdom Metazoa; phylum Chordata; class Mammalia; order Rodentia; family Gliridae; genus Muscardinus; species Muscardinus avellanarius. The sequence goes on along the minus strand of NC_137802.1, from coordinate 42,227,899 downwards.
TATAGATGATCACTGCAATTGCAATACTATCATAAGGCAAAAAAATGACTATGTCGACCAAATAACCACACTTAAGAACATCAACTCAGCAGTTCTGATAGTAGGCTTGTGATGATGATGGGCAAAACAAAAACTTCAGCCACAAAAAAAAAAAGACCACCTATATATTTTCATGTTTCTGGGCTGTGTCCTTCAGTGATGGTAGCTTCTGAACTAACTATAAAGAACCCAACTCAATACCTGAGGCCAGTTTCTCTGCTTCCTTTTGGTAAGATAAGACTTAAGATCCCTAGTTAGGCAGGGCTTTCACCCCTTGTCAGCATTGGGGAAGCTATGGAAGATGGACTTTCGACCTTCATCAACCCTTAAGATGAAGGGATTGAAGGATGAGTGAGAGTAAAATGAGGTAGGATGTAGAATGAAGAAATAAAATATTAGAGGACAAACTGGGAAGGAAAAGGAAATTTTTAAAATTTAGAAATTTTATAATCTTTTAAAATATTATTATTATTATTATTATTATTATTATTATTATTATTATTATTATTGTGGTACTAGGGTTCCTGGAAGCCCGTCTACCTCCGGGCTACACTCCCAGACCTATTTTATGCTTTTTTATTTTTGGAAACAGGGTCTCTTAAGCCAGCGAGCCTGGCTTCAAACCTGTGCGATCCTCCTGTCTCCACCTCCCATGCAGGGGGGGTGGGCGGGATTACAAGCATGCGCCACCACGCCCGGCTAAGAAACTTTATAATCTTTAACTCCACCCTATATGGTTTGTTCTATCTTAGGCAGAAGCCTTAAAAGGCCCACACAGTTAATTGCAATGTCCCCTCTCCTTGCCTGAGATTCCTAAGATGCTTAGTAAACACAAGATTAATAAAGATCAAGGTCAATTGCCACCCAGCCATCATTCATGGATATGAGGAACCTAAGTGTTTGAGGAAGTTTGGGCCTCTGCACCTGCTGTGTTCCTCTACTCACTTCTCCCCACTCTGTATTCTATAAAGGAGTAACTTGAGATTCCAAAATCTCTATCTAGAAATGGCCTGCATTCTCCCTTGAACATGTATCCCCACTTTTTCTAAATAAACATCTGTTTTTCTCTCTGAAGAAATAAATTAGTCCATAGAAAGGCAAGTCATTTTTTGGTTGAGGTACAAATGATTATTTCCCTATAGGCAGTAAACAGATTTGCCTCTATTTCTATGTATGTTCATGTCAGTGAATGTGTATGTGTGTGTTTGGATTTTTTTCTTTGAACCAATTTTAATATCCTATAGGTTCTCTTACCGATGAGTTAAGTAATAATAATTTGGGCATATGTTTCACCTAAATTAGTTTAAGAATTTTAACTGTATACTTTAGGAATTTTTTTTTTGTTGGGTGGTACTGGGGTTCCTGGAAACCCTTCTACCTCTGGGCTACACTCCCAGACCTATTTTTATACTTTTTTTATTTGGAAACAGGGTCTCTTAAGCCAGCATGGCTGGCTTTGAACCTGTGCGATCCTCCTGTCTCCACCTCCAAGCACGGGGATTACAAGCATGCCCACCATGTCCAGCATATTTTAGGAAATTTAATGAAGGAGCCTGGTTTCTTATGACTTTTGATTTGTACAGAGTAGGTTTGACATATGTATAAAACTAAGTTTAGAGAGCAGTACTGTAGCTATAAGGGGAAAAGACACAGGATCTGTTTCTGAAATAAGTAGCTACCAGGGAGAACTTGGTAAACAATAAAACCATTGTTCAAGGCTCTAGTTGAGTAATTGATTTAACAGATACTGAACTAAGGGCCTATCCCAACTGAGTGGAGTAATGGTATGGAATACACATGAGAAGATTACAATATACACAGACAAATTCACACCTCAGCAACAGAAAATATTTAGTCATGCTTACTGTAATTTCTTACTGAATACTTATGGAGGATAAAAACTTTTAAAAATTACATTGACAAATTCTTAGATTTATATATATGTAATGGGGTATACAACCCTGATTCTGCAGTATCAATTTCATTACTTTCAATGCATCCTCCACTACTCAATTCTAAATTGAATAACTCCTCCTGCCGGGCGTGGTGGCGCACGCTTGTAATACCCGCACTTGGGAGGCAGAGACAGGAGGATCGCGCAGGTTCGAAGCCAGCCGCGCGCGCTGGCTTGGGAGACCCTGTTTCCAAATAAAAATGTAAAAATAGGTCTGGGAGTGGAGCCCGGAGGTAGAAGGGCTTCCAGGAACCCCAGTACCACCAAAAAAAATAATAATAATAATAATAAATTGAATAACTCCTTCTAAGTTATTATAAATACTTGAATAAGATGTGCTTTTTCTAACTATGTATATTGTGTCATGCTTGAATCAAATTTGATATGCAGTGCTTCTTATAAAAACTCCACCTTAGTAAGACTTTGCTTTCTGCAGATAGTTACTATATCAGGATGGAGAGTATAATTTTTAGAAGAAAATAAAATGATTGGCTACAACAAAATTATACTATTCCTCTAATATGCCTGTGTTTTTAGCTACTGACTCTATAGATAGAGTTTGACATGGCCAATTATATTTCATTATGCCTTTTCACAATGTCAATTCACATTCCATTTTACCTTGTCCCATTCCATCCTCTGGTTAATAGGTTGTGTACAGGCTTATGAATATGGATAGGCAATGCCATTTCCAGTAAAATTGTTAGCCAAGATGAATAACTTATTTGTGTTCAGAATTTTCTCCTTGGTACTCATCAGTAACCAGCAGCTGCTCCTACGCCTTGCTAAAGTGTCATCTCACTTCCCCATAAACACTTCTATGTTCTCAATTCACCTTCATTGCTGCATCCTTTTCAACCAACTCACCTTCTCTCCCTTTCATTATTTGGATTTCTCATTATGTTTCCAAATCTCACTATGTTTCCAAAAACTATGCATCCCTTTTAGGTTTTTTGTTTTTTTGTTTTTTTGGTGGTACTGGGGTTCCTGGAAACCCTTCTACCTCCGGGCTACACTCCCAGGCACATATTTTTATATTTTTATTTGGAAACAGGGTCTCCTAAGCCAGGGAGGCTGGCTTCGAACCTGCAAGATCCTCCTGTCTCCGCCTCCCAAGCGAGGGGATTACAAGGGTGTGCCACCACGCCCCGCTCCCTTTGAGTTTTAAGAAACATTAATGATATATCATCAGTTATTTTAGCTGAATGTCATATTGTTGGCCTAGTTTCTCATTCCACAGTATTCTAAAGAGTGGAGATAGTGCTTATTTGGTGTTGGTATCTTAGGAGTAAAGTGATGGGATCGTAATGGGTATTTGAAAAATTGATGTGTAATACAATATAATAATTTTGAAACTTGTAATCAAAACTACTTTATGGATGAAAAAAAGTTCAAGAAGTGAAGTGATATGACTTGTTTGATGCTGTTTTAGGCAAACATCTACTGTGGATTTTTTTGATTCTATGTTAATACTCATACCATGCTTGCCCCATAATTTCTACTTAAAAGATAAAATAATTTTAACTGAGAGGCTAGGTATAATCTAGCTGTTGTAAAAAAATTATAGTGAAAATTCTTTTTCAAATCTTGGTATTTCTTGTCCATTGATATATAAAACAATGTGATCCCAATCATAGCTGCTTTATTTTATCTTATTTTATTTTTTTATTTTTTTGGTGGTACTGGGGTTCCGGGAAACTCTTCTACCTCCGGGATACACTCCCAGACCTCTTTTATATTTTTATTGGGAAACAGGGTCTCTTAAACCAGCGAGGCTGGCTTCGAACTTGCGCGGTCCTCCTGTCTCTGCCTCCCAAGCTTGGGGATTACAAGTGTGCACCACCATGCCCTGCAATCAGAGTTGCTTTAAACAATAGATTCTGTGGAAGAGGCATTTGGACAGGTTTGGTTCTTGTTGTCCCTCATTCCAAGTCACTCGAAGTCTCAACTGCTGTTAAAACAGATGAGAAGGCAACTTTCAAACTCATTCTCATGGTTTTCAAAAGACATTGGCTTCTTGTGGGTTTTTACACAGGACTAACTTCCAATAAGGCAGCTGGCTTTACCCAAAGTGAATGGTCCAGGAATAAAGAGAGAGAGGTTGGGAGTTGTGGTAATTTAGTAACCTTACTTTGAAAGTGCCTTCTTACCACTTCTGTATACTGTTTATCGAAAGTGGTTTGGTAAATCTAGTCCATACTTATCGGGAGAGGATAACACAAGCACATGTATTCTAGACAGTGACAATCAATAGAAACTACCCTAGAGGATGTTTGTCAAACCCTATTTAGTAGTACAAAATTTGCCTAAAAGCAATGAAAAAGTACTTAAAGCACAGTTATTCTGATTAAAAATATGCTTTTATTGGCACATTATAATCACACATCACAAGGAAGTTCAGAATAATAGGGACATACTTACAAATAGCCCTTGGTAGGTTCCCCTCTGGATCCCACCCCATTCCCTCCTCTTCTCTATATGTGATTCTAAGATTGGCATTGGTAATTTTGTGCCAATTTTTAAAGTGTTTCCTTCATCAAATCTCCTTACCCGGCCTCATTTCTCTCCCCTAGACCTCCTCCATTCCTCCACTGGGGTTGATCCTCTTTTCTCTGAAGTTTCTCTTGTATCTCAATTTCTCCCTATCTTCTGCACGTGAAAAAAAAAACACTTTTTGTGACTGGCTAATCTCATTTAACATAATATTGTCTAGTTCCATCTGTTTTCCTGCAAATGACATGATTTATTCTTTGTGACTCAGTAGAATTCCTTTGTGTATATGGCCCATAATTTCATCATCCATTCATCTGCTCACTACCATTGTATTCTAATTTTTTAAAAATTCTTTAGATTATTAGCCAAGAGATCTCACTGGTTAAGTCAGTGATAAATTACCAACCCACTTGAAGAGAGGTTAGAAACATTACAGCCACGTTGCTTGAGATTAAAGTTGGATGTTATAAAAACAAAAATACACTATCTAGATCAAGAAAAGAAAAAACTATCTTGTAGAGCTTGTGTTTACAAGAGAAAATAAAAATGGAAGTATCTCTTTTGAAATTGAAAAATGCCTCATTTATTAACTACTGCACTAAAGTTATAGGTTTATTAATGAATTACTCATTTATTACTCATCAAGGTCCTTGCTTTTGAGGTCCTTGCTTTCAGCTGGTTTGATTAAACTCATGATTGATAGACTTGTATATAAGAATTTTTTTTTGTGGTACTGTGGATGGAATCCTTCTACCTCTGGGCTACATTCTCAGACCTATTTTTTATATTTTATTTGGAAACAGAGTCTCTTAAGCCAGCAAGGCTGGCTTTGAACCTGCGTGATCCTCCTGTCTCTGCCTTCTAAGGACAGGGATTACAAGCGTGCACCACCATGCCCGGCTTAAGTAATGTTTTAATACTAGCTGAAAATCAAAATATATAGATATGGTAAGGAAGTCATTTAGATCAGTAGTCTAGGAACTACTCTAATACTCAGTTCATAAAAGAAAATACACTTTGAAGGGCCTTCTAGCACATAAAAGAACTTAGGTGTACTGTAAAATTTTAAAAATGATCCATACTTCCATTGTATGTCTTTGGAACTAATGTGTCATGATTGGAAGGGTAGTTTTGTTTCAAACTAGCCCTGTTGCTTTAGTTCATTGATTTTCAATTTTTCTGCGATATAAAACTGGCATAAAATAGTGCCTATTTCACATTTTATTGTGCAAATTAAATGTAATAATATGTATAAAATGCTTAGAATACATCCCGCATGTATGTGATTATAATGTAACATATATTATCTATAGACCTTTAATTGTATCACCAATCCAAAGCTTCCGTGGCATTGCCTTATTCTGTAGGGCTGACACATAGATACTACTCAGCATATTATTTCCATTACTGCCTATTCAAAGAAACATAGGCGGTATACATAAACATTAAAATATCAAACAATAATAAATATGCCGGATATTCTGCATACATTATTTGTAATATATTTAATAATAGAAATATGGACATCTTAGCTGGTTCCATAATTTGCCAATGAGATATGTACACAATGGGATTTTACTCATCCATAAAGAAAAACACAATTACATCATTTACAGGGAAATGGTTGGAATTGGAGAACATTATGCTAAGTGAGATTAGTCAGTCAAAAAAATTAAAAAAAAATTGGATGCTTTCCCTAATATGCAAAAGCTAGGGAAAAATGAGTAACAAAAACTCTAGATGAAGAACATCCTATAGAGGAGCAAATAAGGTGACCTAACTGAGTGAATGGGAGGGGGGAAGAAGGAAACTCTCTAAAGCACATGATGTAATCAAACATATCAAAGTCAATCGCTAAACCAAGCATGGGAAGGAGGGATTAGGGAGGGAATGGGGTTGGGATTGGGTAAGGGTTAATTGGGTGATGTGTGCATGTATGTCTACACAAGTCTTTTATCCCATTAAGATGTATGACTAACTATAATGCACCAGTAAAAAATTTAAGAAATATTTTCACAGTGAAAAAATATGTTAGCATTTGTTTCATGTTCTATGCATTATAATTCTATTTTAACATATCTTGTTCTAATGTAATTTGCAGAGTAATTAAAATAATTGTTCCATTCTACATCTCTACACACTGAGTCTTCCAAAGGTAAGATAACATGTTTGACAATCATGACACCTTCTATCTAGAGGCACAAAATAGAATTGTTATCTAATACCTGAATAATGAGTAGTCCAACTAGTAAATAGAAGCCAGGTGTGGTGGTATACTCTTCTAATCCTAACACTTAGAGGTATACAGTTTCAAGGCTAGGCTTAGCAATTTAGTGAGAGCCTCAGCAATTTAGTAAGACCCTATTTCAAAATAAAATAGGACTAGGGGTATCTAATTCAGAGGTAGAATGCCCCTGGGTTTAATCTTTATTAACAATGAATTAAATGGTCAAACCAACATCATAAAAATGTTTGTACAGATATTTTATGTCAGAGGTCCCTGGTGATATGAAGACATTGCTAAATAACAAGTGCATTATTAAAATAATTTGAAGTAAGGATCTTCATAGACTTCAGAGAGAGAGACAGAGGCTTAGAATAATCCATAATTAGTATCATAATCCCCACAGAGGTCACCATACAAAAAGCACTAGTCACAAACAATAAGAGGGGATCAGGTGGTGGATGGAGAAGATGCTCTAAGGTGAGAATCAGAACACTACCTGAAGTAAGATACTATGCTGAGTTTTCCAGACTCCAAAGCATTTGATAAGCCAGATTAAACTCACAGGATATATCATATATGATTTCTTAATAGCTATCAGTAGTTAATCTTTGCTTATGTTGAGAAAAGCAATTATATACTTGTGCATTACACACTTTATTACAGAATCATTCATGATACCTACTTCTTGCTGTTAAAATATCTCAAAGATTTTCAAAAAATAGATATGTGATTGTTTGGGTAGTCATTTTTGTTACTACACTGTGCCCAGAATAAGCAGGGCAGAGACATGTAAGCAATAGAGTACTTCTTAGAAAGGCAATTTTTTGTCATCATTGTTGATCTACTCATTAGACCTTTCTGTTAATCCTCTACCCATTCTGAAGGGCTCTAAAACACTACCTGTCCAAATATCATTTAAGTAACAGATAGTGCCTTCCAGACATTCCAAATACTAGAAAAGGCACATTCATCAGGTGCTTGTTATATTCTTCTCAAGTACATGCGTTTATCTATGTACCAATGACATTTACTTCCCTCTGCTATTTTTTGCTTCCTGCTTTTGATCTTGGTCTTATCTCAGTTATTTGAGCTCCATCAAGAGAAGCCAAAAGTATTTCTAAAACATCCTCTTCTCATCTCTTCCTCATCCTAAATAGCCTGGATGTCTTGCTTCTAGCACACCCACATTCTGGTTTTCTACCCACTTTATTCTAACAACAACAACAACAACAACAACAACAACAACAACAACAACAACAACATCTGATCTCCAATTATTTAGGATTTGGTTCTGAAAGAGCGAACAGTATTTTTTTAATTGAACTAATTTTCTTTTATCTCTCCTTATTCATTCTTCCTCACCTCCATATTAGATCAGACACACATTGGACTTTTACTTGCTGTGTTCCTTAGATCTTTGTTGTTGTTGTTGTTGTTCTCTGACAATCTAGTGTCCACAACATACTCCCTGCACTCTTCCTCCTCAAATAAGAACAGTATTACTTTGCACTTAGTAGTTTTGCCCAGACCAGCCTATGTGCTCAGCTGGGGCTGGTGGCTCACACTTGTAATCCCAGTACTTGGGAGGCAGAAACAGGAAGATCTCACATTCAAAGCCAGCCTTTACAACTTAGTGAGGCCCTCCACCACTTAGTGAGACCTTGTTTTAAATAAGAAATAAAATAGAGCTGGGGGTTTAGTTCAGACATAGAATACATCTGGGTTCAATTCTCAGTGCCACACACACATAAAAAATTATCTCTTCTGGCTTGGACACAGCTTACATGGCCTCTGATAAATCTTTTTTCCATCTATCTTGTTTCTGAATATGAACTAACTCCAAATATGCCCCGAGTGGCTAAATGCCAAGACATCCTGCTGCCTCGGCATCTATGTGTTGAAGACCCCACTCCACATAGTTATCGGCAGAACGCCCCGAGAAAGAGGTATCGTCTCTGGCAAAAAATATCCCCCACTTTAGATATCCTTCATAACTATTATTCTCTTGGTATTCTTTTAACTCTCTACACGAATTGCTCTGATGATGTGAGATCAGAAATTGAGTCCGTGGAAATAAACGTCCTTGGCTTTGCTCAATAGTAATGAAAAAACTGGCCAGAACTCAGATGCTGTAATAAGCATTCCAGCTCAGACCCTCACTTTATCACTAACTCAGGATTAAGCCATTAACTAGCTCAGTTCAAGGTAACCCTGTTTACCCTTGAGACCCTGCCTAGAAACTTTGGGTGTGACTTCAAAGCAATTTGACTGAAGGACAGCTTAATTGCCAAAATACAATAGAGCCAAGGAGAAAGATTGTTGACCTTTACGCCCAGTAGGAGTGTCCCCGAGACAGTGAGAATGCCGCATGGCTAGAAATGAAAGTGACAAAATAAAGGACAGACGTTTTAAATATATATGTATGAAGGAAAGGAAATACCGTAAGAGTAAGAAAGCACTTTTTCATGAAGAAGAGCTTATCATAAGAATGTCCCGACTGGGAAAGAAAGGAATTAGAAAGTTAGAAGCAGGTTGCAGAGGGTTTGTGATAAGGAAATGGATTATTAGAGACCAATAGGCCTTTAATAGGCTTTTTGTCTAAAAAAGAGTGTTCAGCAGTCAAGGAAATACATCTGACAACTAAATCCAAGAACTTCACAGTGTTATTTGTGGTGTCTTATTTGCCAAGCTGTGTTGTGAGTTTTTGTAAGCTTTCAGACTTCAGAAGGCAAAGCGGATGAGATCTGAGAGGCTCCCATCGCATCTCCCTGGACCGCCACAGCTCCCCATGCTTGTCATATGGATATAGATGGAAACTTCAAAAAAGAAAGCAAAAGAAGATTCCATGAGAAGGCGTATTCTCCAAGCCCTGGGCCTTGGGCGTGCCTGTATTGCCTTTGGAATTTACCTTTGGACCTGCCCTGCTGCAATATCCGAAGAAAGATCCGGAGCTTATCTCCTAAATGCTGTACTAGTCATTTACTTTGTTTATATGTAATCCACTATTGTTTTGCTGTGATTGCCCCCCTTCCCTTTCCTTTTTCTCCTATTATTAATCTCACTGGTGAAGGGTATAAATTTCTCTGGGTTCCTGTAATAAATTGTCATTGGCTCAAGAAGCCTTTGTCCACCTCAAATTCTTTCCCAAGCGCCGTACCTAAAAACTTAGGGAATTCATAGAGGGGAAAGAATTGCTGCAGATAGTTTTCTGCAGAACTCCACCTGCCTTTTGCCCCATCTTTCTGAGGATTTGACCGGGAGCTGACAATAACGACCCAACTGAGATTAGTCTGCGACAGCTAAACATGTCAATTATGTCTGTTTTTGGAATAAGAAGTGCCATATTTTCACTCTTCTCCACACTGGTCCTTAATTAATGTCCTATAGTGCTCACTGTAGCAGCTAGTTTTCTGATCCCCTGTTTGGTCTTAGCAAGTGTCAGATGGTGCTGCCATGGTGATCAATTTCTAATTTGTTTCTTATTTAATCTATATTCACATTCACAGAAGCTAACCTACAAAAGGTATCTTTCTCTGTGCTCTTCTGTTTTTAAAGAATTATTTCCTAAAATTCAAAACATGTTAAAAGGCATATGAAATAATGGTCACAAGTCATTTTAGAGTCTCCTGTTATAAGCTATAATAAGAATTTCTTGAGTAGAGAAAAAAAGTCTTAAAAATGGGTAAATTTAAGTGTTTGTGTTACATATGTGTTTTACCTCATATACACCACTTTTGGCAAAATAGTTTAACCAGGATAATAAAGAACCATCTTATTTCAACAAAAATATATGTACAATTATCAAACTCATTTTTAGCAATTTTTTTTCTTACACTATTGGGGGTTGAGTTCAGTGTCTTTCTATCTCAGAGTATAAGTTCTGCCTTTTGGATTTTTTTATTTTCTTATGTTTTGAAATACCATTTTGCTAAGTTGATGAAGGTCTTGCTAAATTACTGAGACTGGTTTAGAACCTGCAATCTTTGTGTGTCAATCTCCCATGTACGGAAATTACAGGTGTGTACCACTGTGCCAGTTTGGCAATGATTTTAATTTTGAAAAGCAATTGGAAGATTATTGAAAATATTCACCATGAAATCTCCTTGTAGATTCATATATTTCTTAAAACATGATTGTGAAATTGTTTTTTTTTTTCTAGTACACTATTAGTAACTGGTAGCATACTTTCTACCATCTTTAATTTTTGCTATTTTCTGTTCTTCTAACACACTACAACTTGATGTATTTTACTCTTGCAAAGGATACTTTCTGGTATATACTCTGGGGAGATTTTAGGTATCTTTGATTCCCCAGTGTGCTAGGTCCTCCCTCATTGATGTGCCTCATTTGTTTGTCCTTGGTACTTTAGACATGCCCACATTATTAGAGTCTCAGCAGGAAGCAGTGCACAGACAGTGGTTGTTTTAATAAAGCAACCACTTACAATTCCTTAGATAAGATTTAGAAAAACCAAACTGTTATACTGCAGTGCCTCATCACTACCCTTAGTGCTTCAGTTTCGTGAACCTGACGCCTAAACCCCTGAGAGATCAGCACCATAGAGCACGACATAGCATCAAGTCTGCCACAATTCACCGGGGCGAGTCTGGGAGAATGTGCAGTTTCTTCAGTCTGTCTATCTCCTGCCAGGGACTCCCACTGATGATTTTGTAAATTTTAGCCTCCCAGGAACGCAAGCAAGATGGAGAAGCATGGGGCATGGATCTTTAGGAGGAAAGAAACTATATTTACTAAAGCATGTTTGAACATACGGTGTTGATCTAAATTCATTTTTTTCTCGAGTCTCTTGTGATTTGTCTTTCTGCCTCCCTAATCACACTATAAACTACAGCAAGAAATACACTTTATTTAGGTATCTCCAGGGTTTTACATTATGCCCAATACGTAGCCACTCTAAATAAATATTTGCTAATGAATGAAGTCAAATTTGCTTCTATTTTTAAAAGTTATATAAGGCTTGTGATTCAAAATCTGGACAAGACCATTTAAAAATATTGCTATATTTTCTTTCCTTCAGGGTGTTCGATTATGTATTATCCTTCACGTGAGAAAATCAATAATAGTTCTTATGTTAATGGGAGGGACTTTTTAGATAAAATTAAATTATTTCAAATAGGGCTTAACAAAAACAATTGATTCAACATTCAAAGTACTTGGGTTGTTAAATCACATTCACATAATGTTGAAAATGGGATTTTTTTGGCTTATTGACTCAAAGTTATTATCTTTGATGATAATCACTCCAGTGCCATTTCCTGCATACCAAAAAGCCCTCTGTATATATTACTGTTGGAAAAATTACCAACACAATTCCTGAATGGTAATATAAAGTGCTGTAATTACAACTTAATGCCTCTCATTGATTGTTTGTGACTCTCTGTCAGCAATTAAATATTCAGTATACTCACATTTCTCAGGAATTGTAAGAGAAAGAGACTTTTATCAAAAGTGTATATTGTTCAGCTATCCTTTAAAGAATCTTCAGTTTTTTATATAACATGAGAAATTTCTGCTGAAATTAAACATTAAAATTTCAAACAAGAGGGAAGAAACCGATTGCCAAGCAGTAATTTAATTTTCTCAAGTGAAAAATAACAAAAAAATTAAAAAACTGTAAAAACAAAAGCCATGTGATCCACTTCCAGTAAATACTAGAATTCAGAATTCTCAGATAAAAAGATCTGCCGGGTGTGGTGGCGCACGCTTGTAATCCCTGCACTTGGGAGGCAGAGACAGGAGGATCTCGCAGGTTCAAAGCCAGCCGCGCTGGCTTAAGAAGACCCTGTTTCCAAAAATAAAAAAAAGTATAAAATAGGTCTGGAAGTGTTTCCTGGAGGTAGAAGGGTTTCCAGGAACCCCAGTACCACCAAAAAAAAAAAAAAAAAAATCTTCTAGTTGTATTGTCTTAAAGAATTATTCATCACTCTCTGGACCCCAGATTTTTAATTGATAAATTAGGGTCTTTCTATCCACAGGAAATGGCTATCAGAATTGAAAGAAATCATAAATGCTACTGGCTTAGTAGAATCACAAAATAGTTTCTTATATAACATAAAATGAATTTTTTTAGATGATAAATTTTTTACTTAAGAACTTATGAGATGCAGGGACACAATGACTGTTAGTGTGTTCCTAGAATCATGCCCTCTGTTTCAGATTATCCCTTCTCCCACCCTAGAATTTTTTCTGTATACATGTACTAGTCAGTAGTGAATTAAAAACTTAGATACCCAATTCTCCCCTTTGTTCTCTCTGCTTTATGGTATCTTTCCAAGATAAAGGTAAACTTTGGCTACCTTAGTCTTTCTAATTCCCAAGTTCTCTCTCTTTTTTTTTTCCTTCTAACTATGCAAAACCACTAGGTCCCTCCAGTGTTGCTTCCTATTTGAACTTGAGAACTCACTTTGGCTGAGATCTGGGGCAATAGTTAGGATTACTTTGGTTTCTCTCACAAATTACAGTCTTATAATGCCCTAATCTCTGATATTTGAAAGCCTTTGCTTCTTGTATATAGTATAGTTATTATATTTATGTCAGAAAATTGTCTACATCTGATTCCAGTTATTCCATCAGGACATAAAGATGAAGTCCCCATACACAGGATAAAGGAATTCATGTCAGCCTGAGTTTCTGAGTGACACTGTGGGCCATGGTTCTTTCTAGTCATACTCTGATGTGTACAATTGGCTTGGTGAATAAAAAATGAAATTGTTTTGTTTTATGGTGCTGGGTATTTTTATTTTTATTCTTTTTGGTGGTACTGGGGTTCCTGAAAACCCTTTTATCTCTGGGCTACACTCCCAGACCTATTTTATATTTTATTTGGAAACAGGGTCTCTTAACCCAGCGCGGCTGGCTTTGAACCTGCACGATCCTCCTGTCTCTGCCTCCCAAGCGCGGGGATTACAAACATGCGCAACCACGCCCGGCTGGTGCTGGGTATTGAGCCCAGGAAAAATTAAATCAGGATTTAATTTTTATTTGTAAACAAGACGTCCTCAATGAAACAATGAGCTTATTTTGTTGGGCAGCATAAATCCCTGTGTTTAACATAGATATACTAGGAAAGAGTTATTATGGGCATATTGCTTCTCACACAACTTTAAATATTGGTAACAACAGAACAAAAGTGACATGGTGAGAATCTCTTACATCCTAAGTCCAATGTCCTCCAAGTGTTAACTATTTTTCTTGGGTGTTTTTGACAATCACATTAATTTTATATAACAAAGATCTTCAACTCTAGTAAAATTTCTCTCACTATGTGTTATGTTTATATTCTCATCCTCTCCTACAACAACATATACTCAGCTCCCAGGCATATGTTCAGACCAAACGCTCCTATAAATCTACCTTAACAAAGATGGACAGTAAGCCTTGAGAAAAAGGATCAAGCAGATTCACAAGTAGCTTCAGTGATTTCCAACATAAAGCTAATTCCTTTTATTATATGGCAACAAAATCTAAAATCATAATAGATCATCCATAATGTCCAGCATACAGTAAAAATATTACACATCGGAATGAAAAAAAAAATATTGTCGGGCGTGGTGATACATGCTTGTAATCCCAGTATTTGGAAAACTGAGACCAGAGGATCACGGTTCGAGAACAGCCTCAGCTACTTAGTGAGGCCCTCTGCAACCTAGTGAGACCCTATTTCAAAATAAATATTGAATATAGAGCACACATTTTTCAGACTTCACTCATTATTTCATTGAACAAATGTTTATCAATTACCTACTAGGAGCTAAATACAGTGTTAGAACCCAGGAATGTTCTTTATATAACTTATATTGATAAAATATATGTACCTAAGTGAATGTAATAAGTTTAGGAATCCTTAATGTCAATAAAGGAAATAAAACAATGTGATTTAGACTGGCAGGGGATTTATTCCAGTACATTTTGTAAATATTTACTATTACTTTCATTAAAAATGGTCTCTCTTGAGCTCTGCATTGTGGCACATCCCAGTACTTGGGAGGCTGAGATAGGAGGATCACAGTTTTGCAGTCAGCCTTAGCTACTTAGTGATCACGGTTAGCGGAGAGCCTCAGCTACTTAGTGAGGCCCTCTGCATCTTAGTGAGACCCTGTCTCAAAATAAAGAGTAAAAGATAGGGCATAGGGGTGTAGCTCAGAGGTCGAATGCCCCTGGGTTCCATTCCCAGACCTGCAAAACAAAATAATAATAATGAATGGAAAATAAACTTGGAGGTAGAATGCCCGTTGGTTCAATCTTTAGTACCACCAAAAAAGAAGAAAAAAAAAATCTTATGATTGTTTGCTGTCAGCTGCCATCTTCTTTTTTATTTTTTTCTGGTGTCCTTCATTGCTAATCTTGAAAAAAAATGTATTTTTAAATTTCTTTTCCCATTCCCTGACCATCAACTCCTGTCCATAATTCTGATGTAACTTTTTTTGTGACCACTTAACCAAAGTGTTATAAAATTATCCAGAATGTTCAGCTTGTCATAGCCTGTACTCCCATCTTCTTTTCCCCTACATTTTAAAGTTTTTTTTTTTTATTGGTACACTATAGTCTCACATCATGACGCAGTTCATGTTGACAATGTCATATATTCACATAGTACTTGATGTCCCCCCAACCTTCCTATTCCCCTCCTTCCCAATACCAAGTGTCCAGGTTAATAATGTTTTATGCACATGTATACACATAGTCACAGGTAATATTTCCATTAATGAACCTCAGCCTTTTTCCTCCCCTCCCCTTTCTCCCTGGCTTCATTGAGTACCTCCTCCATTGTCTGGAGTCCCTCCCTAGCTCAAGCATATGGAGGATTAATATCCAGAATATACAAAGAGCTTAAAAGACTTTACCCTAGCAAAAGAAATAACCCAATCAAGAAATGGGCTACTGAATTGAATAGACACTTCACAAAAGAAGAGATAAAAATAGCAAATAGATACATGAAAAGATATTCAACATCATTAGCATTCAGGAAGATAAAAATTAGAGCCATGTGTAGTGGCACACACTTGTAACCCCAGTATAGAGAGACTGAGATAGGACTGTGCAGGTTCGACGCCAGTCTCAGCAACTGTGAGTTACTTAGTGAGACTCTGTTTCCAAATAAAACATAAAATAGGTCTGGGGTGTAGCCTGGAGGTAGACGTCCCCTGGATTTGATCCCCAAATCCCCAATACTACACACACACACACACTCACACACACACACACACACACACACACACACACACAACAGCAACAACTACACTAACCCCAATCAGAGTGGCAAGCATAAAGAAGTCAAGTCACACCAAATCTTGGTGAGGCTGTGGGGAAATTACACTTCCACCAACAGTGTGGAAGAAGAATTGCTAACTAGTTCAGCTGCTATGGAGATCATTGTGGAGATTCTTCAGAAAGCTGGGAATGGATACACCATCCAATCTGTACCACCACTATTTTAAAGTTTTCAACACACTATTTTATTTATTTATTTATTTATTTATTTATTTATGATTTATTTTGCTGGTGTGGGGATGGAACCCAGGGGCATTAGACCTCTGAGCTACACCCCCTGCCCTATTTTGTATTCTTTATTTTGAAACAGGGTCTCAGTAAGTTGCAGATGGACTCACTAAGTAGCTGAGGCTGGCTTTGAACCTGTGCAATCCTCCTGTCTCAGCCTCCCAAGTACTGGGATTACAAGCCTGTGCCACCACACCTGGCTTTCTATTGTTTTTTAAACACATGCTCTTTTATCTTTTGTTTTACAAGAATATCTTGATTTTTTTCGCCCACTGGTTGACTCTTCTTTACTCTTTTATTTATTTATTTTGTGGAACTGAGGGTTGAACCCAGAGAATATACCCCCAGTTCTATTTTATTTATTTTGAAACAGGGTCTCACTAAATTGCACAGGCTTCAATAAGTAGGTAGGCTGGCTGCAAACCTGTGATCCTCCTGTCCCAGCCTCCCAAGTACTGGGATTGTAAGCATGTGCCACCATGCCCTGCTTAATTACTCTTTTGTTGGGTGAACTAGTATCCTAAATGGTGAGGCTCCCATGGATTTGTACTTCATCTTGTTTTCTGTTTTTGTTTTAGCTTCCACAAAAGAGAGAAAACATAAGACCCTTCATTTTCTGAAACTGGCTAGCCTCAGAGAAATATTCTCTAGCTCTATCCTTTTTTCTTAATTTAAGTAACACCATTTTATTTTTATAGCTGAGCAAAATTCCATTGTGTACATATACCACATTTTCCTGATCCATTCATCTGTTGGACACCTAGATTTGTTCTATAATTTGGCCGTTTTGAGTTTTGCTGCTATAAATATGGGTATGTATCACCATAGTATTCTAGCTTCAATTCCTTTGGAAAGATACCTAGGAATGGTCCAAATTTTAAAATATTTTTTGTTATGCTTAGACTGAAATGGAGCATCTGACCATGATAGTAAGGCCTCTCAAGTTATATGCTCTCTGCCTGACTTTTTAAACTCATCTCAGCTTTTTTGATCCACTTAATTGTATTTGTCTTCAAAATATGAATATCAGGAATTCAGTCCAACATAATGGCTTTTACATCTCCTGTTTCATGTGCAAAGTGTACCCTGACCCCGAAATCTTCCTACTTCTCTCAAATTTCCATGAAAACAATACTTCCTTCAATCAGCCTTCTCCTGACTTTATATAAAAGTCATTTCCCATACAAATCTCTATTCTTTGACCTACTTATATTTTCTCCTAGTCTTTATTATTAATATCTTAAACTTGCTTTATATGTACTTTCTTGTTAAAAAAAAAGTTAATGTTCTGCAATGCAATGCAGCACTGTAAGAAATTTTGTCACCACTATAACCAACTTCATTCCTGGACACACTGAAGGTATTTTATGCATACATTTGTATGTAAGCAATTTTTAAATTGTTTTCTGCAAAGTCCCACTAGTGACTGGGCTGGAATAAAGTCTCAATTCTCCTAACTTACGCCAAGTGTATTCAATAGGCAGGTGATCCTTTTTGTAATTTTATATACAATTCTCTGTGTGATGTTTGTGAGATCCACCAGGGCAGGAGGCCTGTCTTCTTTGTTTGACGTATTGTCCTCAATTTACACAATTCCTGAAACACAGTCTGTGCTTAATAAATATTTATTGAATACATGCATTCATATACTCAAGAATGTGTAAGTAAAAGGTTGTTATTTCTCAATTTTTCGGGAAACAAGAACAGTGAAATACACTAAGTTCCCGAGCTTCATTATAGAGAGAGACCTGGCTCTCTATAAAGGTACCTCTGACTGGAATTTGTATTCTCACATGTGGACCCAATATCAGTGGACATATTTTCTTAACCGATGATCCTTCTCCCCTTTCCCTAGACCACTTTGCTGGCTCCACTGAAGTTTCTCCTCCACTGTCTGAAGTCTCTCTTGCTATCTTGATTATTCTCTAGTTTCTGCATCTTGGTGCAATGTAGTCATACATCTTATTTAAGTACAAGATGGTAGGAGCGTACATGCACACATCACTCCTTTAGCCCTTACTCAATTCTTATCCCATTTCCTTTTCCTCCTTTTTACATTTGGCTTAGTGAGGGACTTTGATGTGTTTGTGAATGAACATTGTGTATTTTGGGGAATTTCCCTCTACCTGCCTTCCATCATTCCCAGTTAGGCCTCCGTATTTGCTCATCTAATGGTTTCTCTTCCTTTGTCTTGACTTTCTCCTATGACCCTTTTTCTCCCTGGCTCCCACATATTAGGGAAAGTATCTGATTTCTTAGTTTTGTGACTGACTCATCTCACTTTGCATAATGTTCTTCATTTCCATTCATTTCCCTGTAAATGGCGTGATGTTGTGCTTGGTTATGGCTGAGTAAAATCCCATTGTGTGCATATCCCATAGTTTTGTAATCCATTCATCTGTCAATGGACATCTTGGATGGTTCTAGAGTTTGGCAATTGTAAATGATGCAGTTATGAGCACAAATACACATGCATTAGTTTGGTAGTTTGGTTTCCATTCTTTGGATTAGTAGGTTTATTCTCATTTTTATGAGGATCTTCCATACTGTTTTCCAAAGTGGTTGCCCTAATTATCAATCCTACCAGCAGTGTATTTGAGTTCCCACTTCTCCACATCCTTGCCATTATTTGTTGTTGTGTCTTTAATGATTGCCATTCTAGTTGGATTTAGGTGAAATCTCATTTTTATACATTAACAATTATGTTCGTCCTGATTGCCAAATAGAATTCCATTATGTATATCTTACCCAACTCCCACCCCATTCCCTCTCCCTCCTTCTAATAGATTACAAAGTACATCCCATAACTATGTTGATTCCATGATTTGACTATTGTGAATTTGTATGTATTCATGGTACTGTCAGAAGAGAAAGATGAGAGAACAGTGGATATACATGTACTACTATAATATTCCTATTTCAGTACTTTGAAAAGATTCCCAGGAGTGCTATACCTGCATCAAATGGTGGATTCATTCTCAGTTTTTTTTTTTTTTTGGAGGAATCTCCACACTCATCCCCATAGCAGTTGTACTAATTTGCAATCCCACCAATAGTATAAAAGAGTTTCTAAGAGAAGAATGGAAAGGGAAAATGATGGGGCAGAAACTCAGCAATTACATGTGTATAATAAAAACAGGTATCTATGGGTATACTTGTCTCTTCTGTTCTTCTTATGAAACCAATTAGGAAAGGTCAACTGGATCTAATCCATTATTATATAAATGATATTCAAAAGAAAGTTGTACAAAGATGACTATATAACCAAAATTACCAATAGAGAATTATTAGATTCCTGGATAAAATTCCCTAGGCAATGTATCAGATAATCAGGATGTACATGACAGGACATTTGTAACCAAGCCTATTGTATCTATCTTTCAGCCTGCATGAGTTTTTCAATGCTTCCAAAATTAAAGGGACCTTGGCAGTAGAGTTTCAATATTAAAGATGATAAGAAAAATGAGTAAATCCCAAGGTATTTGGTTATAGGCACAACCTTCTGCATGTTTGAAATACTTTGCTTGCTTTTCACACTAAAATAAGTGTAATTGGAAAAACTCAAACAACAATTTTAAAGGAGGTGACTTTTAAAGAACATGAATTCACATGTGTGTGAAAGCTGGGAGTTGGGTATGGATATGTGGTCAGGGGAGGCTGATATTTTGTATATTCTGAGTACTGTACTTTTTTATCCCAGGGTAAAGTGGTGTGTGTTTTTTTTTTCCTCCTTCATTTCTCAATCCAATAGTGTAATGTACATTTATGGTACTCTAAGAATAGAAAGATGAGAGAACAATGATACCAGCATCCAATTTAAAAATTTGATCATTTGCATTTGTATAGCACCTTTTCTCCCTAAGTAACCAGACACTTGTCTGAAATAAATAATTCCCAAGAAGAAGGTCAGTGTGTCTTTGATATCACTGGCATCTTCTGTACTTCTCAGTCCCAAAGAAATAACCTGCCTCTTTGTGCATTCAACTCCTTGCAAAACCTTCTCCTCTCTCCTGGTCATAAAACTAGCCTAAAGACAAATAAGGAAATTATAGCAATTTTAACTATGATGCAATCCTCAAGGGTGTGTTGGGTCTCAGTATTTGTCTAATGCTCGATGCCCCTTTTTATTTCTAAGTAAGAATTAAAGGGCAGAAATTCCATAAAACACACACATGCCTAAAATTTGTGTAACTCACTAAAAGTGCAGAAATGCGGACTTCAGAGTTTAATGAGATGACCTGGCTATAGGAAATGCAAGTTCTGAGGCTGAGGTCAGGGACTGTGGCTTTAGCAAGCTAGGCAGGTGACAAACAACCTTAATTCTTTCTAATCCATTTATTAGTTCATTAAATTTTATTGAAATTGCTAACTCTCTTAAGTATTTAAAAATCCAGGAAATAATTTAAAAGACTTCTTTATCTATTTAATATCCAGATTGAACATACCTTTTTTCAGCCATATATAAATTATATAATTGAAATGAACTAGTAAAGGTACATAGGAAACCTCACACTCATTCTATAATAGTTAATTCCTCACTAGAGGTAAACCACACCTTAAAATACTTATGATTATGTTTAAATGTTTTTTAAAATAATTTACTCAGGTGTAGTATACAGAAGATTTCAGAAATTAATGTAAAGCTCAATTAATTTTACACAATAATCTTCTTTGTAACCAGCACATGGAAGGGAATGTACAACAACACCAGCACGTCCCAGAGACAGTTGACCCAATTGAACACCGACCACTGGGGCCCTTATTCAGATGTTATTCCTGGAATGGTCTTAGTCTTCAAATCTGTTCAGCTCAAATTCTGCCTCTCTCAGATCCTTCTCTCTCTCTCTCTCTCTCTCTCTCTCTCTCTCTCTCTCTCTCTCTCTCTCTCTCTCTCTGTGTGTGTGTGTGTGTGTGTGTGTAATAGACTATTCTTTGAGCAGATTAAGTTTATATGAAGAGGGAAGTACACCATTCTCTTATACCTCCCACCCCAGTTACTCCTATTATTAACATTTTGCCTCCCTGTGGTACATTGGTTACGATTAAGGAGACAATACTGAATAAATACATGGCTTACAATGGAGTTCATTGCTTGTGAGTTTTGACACATGACTGCTGAGATGCATCTACCATTAAAGTATTCTTTTGCACAGTTTTGCTACCCCTGATACCTTGTGATCCACGTATTTATTCCTCATTGTATACCCACACTGGGAATCACTGATCTCTTCATCATCTCCACAGCTTAGACTTTTCTGGGATAGTCCATTGATTAAATGATAAGTAACCTTCTTTCTCTTGGCAATATGCATTGAAGTTTTCTCAGTGTCTTCTTTTAGTTTGATAGTTTATTTTTATTACTGGTTAACATTCCACTGTATATTGTAAGAGGCGTTGTGCACCTTTTGTAGGACATCTTGGTTGCTTTTGAATGGACATAAGTTTTGCATGGACATAATACCAAAGAATGCAATAATTGTATCATCTTCTATGAGACCACTTAGTTCTGTAAGTTACTGACAAACTCTCCCAAAGATTCTGTCAGTGTCCACCAGCAGTTAAGGGGACTCTTTTTCCCACATCCTCTACATGCATGTTTACAATTTTGCTCTGTTAACAGATGCATAATAGTTTGATCTTTTAACTTGCAGTTTTCTGGTAATACAGAATGCTTTTCATATTCTTGTTATCTATATATCTTCTTTGATGTGTTTTTTTTCTTTTCAGTCTTTAATTGGGTTACTTATCATAATTCTTAGGTTTTAGGTACTAATCGTTTATCAGATATTTTCTCCTAGTGTGTAGCTTTATTTTTTATCTTTTTATTATCTTCTCAGTGTTTTCAACAGATTTTTTTGTTTCAATGAAACCAAATTTGTTCTTTTTTCATTGTGCTTTACTATATAAAAAAAATCCACGACCAAATACAGGTGACCTAAATATCATCCTATCTTAAATTTTAGTGTGTGTGTGTGTGTGTGTGTGTGTGTGTGTGTGAGAGAGAGAGAGAGAGAGAGAGAGAGAGAGAGAGAGAGAGAAAGAGAGAGAGAAAGAGAGAGAGACAAAGAGGCAGAGAGACAGAGGGAGAAAGACACACAGAGAGAAAGAGACAGGGAGAGACAGAGACAGAGAGGAAGAGAAGGAGAGAATAAGGATTGAACTCAGGGGTGACAGACTGTTTATTTAATTTTGAAACAGTCTTCTTGAATTGTCAAGGCTCCCCAAGCCTTCCATTCTCCTGTCTCAGCCTCCCAGGTATTGGGATTACAGGAGTGCACCACTATGACCATCTTGAAATTTATAGTTTTAAATTTAATCATCTGGCATTTTGTATTTTTAAGTCTGTGCTCCATTTTGAATTAATTTTTGTGAAATGTGTAATATATATATATATATATATATATATATATATATATATATATATATATATATCCTGTCAAGGATCAGTTGAGTGTATTTGTATGGTTTCATTCCTGGACTCTCCTGAGTTTCTCTGATGAATTGCTCTCTTTTATTTTAACAATACCACATTTTATTGATTACTGTAGTGTTAGGTCAGATACACAGTCATCTACTTTGTTCTTTTCTTATGATACTGTGTTGGCTATTCTGAGTCTCTTGTCTTTTCAAATCAATTGTAGAATATTATTGTCAGTGTTCACAAAATGAATTTCCAGGGTATCGGTTGAGATTATATTAAATCTACTGATGAAGTTTAGAAGAATATTACAATATTGAGCCTTCCTTGCCTTGAAAATCTTTTAATTTTAGTTAATTACTTCAATGGTTCTAAGCAGGATCATTGGTCCATATCAAACATTTCCAGAGTAACTGGAAGCTGACATTTTCACACAGGTAATACTTACAGTCTCTAAAGCTTGAGATTCATTGTGATACATAAATACAGTTGCGTTTAATATGAAGAACCATATTTCAAGGATGAGCTTAAATCAAGTATAGAACATAAAATCAAATACCCTAGAGTTGCAAGCCATGAACTCAAGTCCTTGATATAAAATTTTCTGTAAATTTCCCGTTATTTGGTACTTGTTCCTTAATGTATGTTCAAAGGATACAAACATTTTCAGTTCCATATTTTTGGTAATGAATAAATAGCATAATAGCTGCAAATTAGTTAATGAAAATTAGTGTTCAAAATATTTTGTACATTTTATGAATTTTTATTAATGGTAAAAAATGTATTTTGATAAGTCAAGCATGCATAAACAAATGGAGAGTGTTATAGGCAGCAAACCTTGTCAAAAAATACCCTGCCATGAATGCAGAACTTTCTGGGGATTCATTAAGGCTAGTCATGAAGGGGTAACAAGGAGGACTCATGACAGGTAGTTTAACCAGACTATTATTCTAGGAAGTCTACTTTTGAAGCTACTCATCACCCCCATCATACTCTTCATTTTCCAACATGCTCCAAAACTATTTATCTTCTTGCCATCTTGACATCTTCTTGACATCTTGGGTAATATGTCTTTTTAATTCTATCACCAAACTGTAAAACTTAGAATACTTAAGTCTCCCCAACTATTCAATTTTCAATGCTAGCTAATATATTTTGTCTTCAAAACGTGTCTGTATACTCTCTGTTGATTATCTTTATTAGCTTAGCATGGACTATCATCATATTTTAACTATTAGTTTTCTAACAGATTTAGATTTTTTAGTCTCCTCCTTTGCAAAACATAAATTGATAAATTTTAATTAAAATAAAATTTTAATTAAGCTTTTTATTTACCTAAAGCATAAATATATTTTAAATTAGATGCCTCATATCATTTATATCATATTGGTTTTCATATATTCTATATCTAAATTATCTGGAGTCAATCTCAGAATAGTATTTTTTAGTATCAGACCAGTACAGTGGGCATTGACTTGTGCATATCTCATGAAACCTCTCAGTACCACAGAAACTATGATGCTTTGTCTCCTTAGACACCATGACTCAAACTTTTGGTAAATTCAGGAAAGTATATTCAAATAGCTCTTGCTAATAATTCTTATTCACAAAAATGTTGAAGATCCACTGGCTTAAAAAAAAGTACATTATGCAGATGAGATGGCCAGAAACCAAATTAATGATGTGTATGTGTGTATGAATGTTAGAGTGAATCTATTATCCATAATTATTATGCAACAATAAGATTAAATTTATTATTTAAAATAATTTTCGAAATAAAGAATAAAAAAAAGGGCTGGGAGTGTACCTCGGAGGTAGAGTGTCCCTGGATTCCATCCCTAGTATTGCAAAAAATAAAATAAAATAAAACACTCTAACACAAGTTTTTTACATGATATACAACAAAGATGAATATAACTACTTTGTGTTTTTAGTTTTCAATGATTTTGATAGTGCATTGCAATTATTATCACAAGAAGGATCAGAGTGACAAATAAATGCATGAAGTATTCATGGTGTGTTGCTCACCCGCTCCCTCCACCACCTCATAAACAGTCTTCATATCAGTACAAATAATTTCATGGATGAACAAAAGATTATTTGAATATTTTCATGATTAAGTTTCCTTTTTTCTCTTTATTTTCCCCTACCTCCTAGATTTCCCTTCTCCATGCCACTAGTTTCTTCCTTCATTTATTTGAGGTCTTTGATTCCCAGGTTATCACTAGCATTCACATCTGAGTGAAAATATATGTCCCTTCACTTTCATGTGTATATACACCATAATTTCATAATTCATCTGTTGATGGATACCGAGGCTGGTTCTGTAGTTTGGTTATTGTGAACTGTGCTGCTATAAACAAGGACATGCATGTGTCCCTATAGTAATCTGATTTCAATTATTTCAGTAAGATCCCCCAAAATTGCATTATTGTGTTGTATGGTGGCTCCATTCCCAATTTTTCAGGAAACTTCCATACCGATTTCCACACCAAATATATTAATTTGGACTTTTATCAACAGTGTATAAAGGTTTCTATTCCCCCGTATCCTCACCAGTATTTGTTGTTGTTTGTATTTTTTTTTTTTTTTGCAGTTCTGGGGATGAAACCCAGGGACATTCTACCCCTGAGTTACATCCCCTGCCCTATTTTTTATTCTTTGTTTTGAAACAGGGTCTCACTGAGTTGTGTAGGGCCTCACTAAGTAGCTGAGGCTGTCCTTGAACAGTGATCCTCCAGTCTCAGCCTCCCAAATGCTGGGATTACAAGCGTGCTCCACCATGCCCGGCTCTTGTTTGTATTCTTGATGACTGTCATTCTAACTGGGGTTAGATGAAACCTTGGTGCCATTTTTATTTGCATTTACCTTATTGTTAATAATGAACAATTTTTATATATTTATTGACTACTTATATTTTTCTTTTGAGGAAGTGCCTATCCAAATCCATTGCCCATTTTTGATTGATTTTTTTAGTATTAAGTTTAAGTTCTTTATATATTCTAGATATTAATCCTCTATCAAAAAGAAAATTGGTAAAGATTTTGTCCCATTATATAGGCTCTCTCTTTAGCTCCTTGATAGTTTCCTTTGCTGAAAAGAAACTTGTGTAACTTAATGCACCTGCATTTATTGATTTAAAAAAAATTATTTCCTGAGCTTTAGGATCTTAGTGAAGAAGTCTCTGTTGATTTCTGCTTTGATTTTAGTAATTTTCTGTCTTCTACTGGCTTTCAGGTTAGCCTGTTTCTGTTTTTCAAGGGCTTTGAGGTATGTCAGTAGGTTATTTGGTAATTTTCTCTTATGTGGATACTCAGTGCTATCAATTTTCCTTTTAATACTGCCTTCAAAGTGTTCCAACATTTAGTTGAGGGAATCCTTTAGGTCTCAGGCATTTTTTTTTTTTTTTTTTTTTTTTTTTTGGTGGTGGTGGTACTGGGGGTGGAACCCAGAGGCTTTCTACCTTCGGGCTATACTCCCAGACCTTTTTTATATTTTATTTGGAAACAGGGTCTCACTAAGTTGCTGAGAGCCTCACTAAGTAGCTGAGGCTGGCTTCGAACCTGTGTAATCCTCCTGTCTCAGCCTCCCAAGTGTGGGGATTACAAGCATGCGCTACCACGCCCAGCTAGGTCCCAGGCATTTTTACTGACCTTTGTCTAGAATAGTCTAACAGTATGAGAGGGGTGTTGAAGTCTTCTAGTATTATTGTATTGGGACTCAAAGAGTTTGTTTTATGAAAGTAGCTGCACCTATATTTGGGGCATAAATGTTGACTACTGTTTCCTCTTGATGGATTGTTATTTTTACTGGAAAAAAAACCTACTCTGTCTGATATCACAGTTGCTATTCCTGCTTGTCTTTAAATTTTATTGGCATGGATTACCTTGCTCCAGCCCTTTACTTTTAGTTTATGACTATCTTTACTTGTAAGGCAGCAGATAGATGGCTTCTAGATTTTAATACATCTTGCCATCTTATGTCTTTTCATTGGGGAGTTGAGGCCATTTATGTTCAGTGTGATTAAGAGATGACTTTTTATTCTTAACATTTTGAGGTTTAACTTCTGTTTGAGGTAGTGTTTGTTGCTCTTTGTTTAGTTGTTTGCTTGATATAAATTCTTGTTCCTCTGGTTCTGGTGTTTATTACTTATTGCTTCTTTGCAATTAATCTCTGAATATTTTATTTAGTGCTGGTTTGGAAGACATAAATTTTTCAGCTTCTGTTTGTCATGGAAGATTTTTATTTACTTGTCTTACTTGAGATATCATTTTGCTGGGTAGAAAAATTTTGGCTGCAAGTTCTTTTCTTTTAATGTTTGGAATATGTTACTCTGGGCCCTTCTGGCTTTCATGACCTGGTTTGGAAAGTCTGGAATAATTCTAATTGCTTTGCCTTTGAATGTCACTTGGTCTTCTGTTTTTATTGCCTTTAATATTCTCTTCTTGGATTCTAATTTGGTCATTTTCACTATTATGTGGCATGGTATACATTTTCTCTGATCTTGTATAAGTGGTTTCTATAAGTTTCCTGTACCTGTGTATTGAACTCTGGTTCTATGTTTGAAATTTTTTCTGATATATTTCTTTTAAAAGATTGTTGATCTCTTTGGATTCACCTTCTACTCCCTCTTCTATGCCTATTATTCTTAGGTTAACTTTTTTTTTAAATGGGCCCTATCTCTTCTATTCATGTTGTCAAATTGTTTTTTTTCTTCTAAATTATATACAATGTGTTTGTTTTTGAAGTTATGATCTTCTAAGAGTGAGATTTTATTCTACATGTGCTAATTGATTGTTTATAGTTTAAATTGATGCCTTTACTTCAAAGATTGCATTCTTTATTTCTTTCAAACTCTATTTAAATTATTTTTGGAAGTCCTCTATTATTTCTACAGTTATATTTCTGATTTGTCCTTCTGGCAATCTCTGAAATTTGGTGTCTTCAGCTTCTGTATTGTGGGGCTGGGGAAGCTCATTGCTTCCTTGTTATTCCTCTTTCTCATGGCTTTAGAAGTTTGTCTACATTGCTTTTGACAGATTTCTCTGACTCTAGGTGTCAGCTGATATGTCCAAGAGCAAGTTGTGTTGTATTCAACAGTGAAGGTTGAGTGAGGAGGAAAGTGAAGTTGTTAATGCAAGAATAGGGGCTGGGCAAGGTGGCACACATTTGTAATCTCAGCATTTGGGAGGCTGAGACAGGAGGATTGCAGTTCATGGACAGCTTCAGCTACTACTTAGTGAGGCCCTCTGGAACTCAGTGAGACCTTGTTTTAAAATAAAGAAAAGAAAAAAATAGGGCTGAGGGTGTAGCTCAGAGGTAGAATATCCCTGGATTTGATCCGCAGTACCAAAAAAAGAAAAAAAAAAGAATAGTTTAAAGCCACAGATAGAATAGAATGAGAGTGTGAGTTTGGTAAGGTGGTATATAGTAGAGATTAAAATAGTGAATATTTAGTAGTATTCTAGTAAACAATGTTGGGTATTTAGTATAGTTATATGGAGTGGATTTTATAGAAGAGAAAGAAAAGAGAGAAAAAATAAAAGGAATGGAGGGAATAGGTATGTACAAGGGAAGACACTTGGGAGAAGGGTTGGAAGGAAAGCAAACACACAAGCATACACTCTCATACGAAAAACAAAACAAAGCAAAACAACAATAAAACATAATGCAATACTACAAATATATGAATATTCAGCAGACGGGGCCTCTACAGACCTTCTCTGTGCAGATTCTAAGTGCTACCAGCACCTTTCCTGCTGCAAGCCTGGTTCTCTGTGTCTTTCTCAGTCTTATTCAGATGGCCAGTATCAATGGGGCTAGATTTAGTGCTAAGCATAGGTCACTCTCCACAGTTTTTACTAATATGGAGCCTGAATTTCTCTCTGCCTGCATAGGGGGCCAATGCTTCTGAGACCAAAATCAGTGTAAGAGTCTCTGTTCTCCACAGGTAGGGCTGGTCTTGTCTGACATCTCCCTGTGCACCAAGATTGGGTGGTTTGTGGTGATCCTAGAGATCCTACTAGTTGGATCTAATGTTTAGCGTTGGTCTCCCTCCATGCTTTCCACCAATGCAGTACCTGAGACTCTCAGAGCCTCTGCTATGTCCAAAAGCAGACTCCATCCCCAACTTTGCTGGGTTGAACTGCAAAATCTCAGATCCAGAGAGTTTATCACAGCTGCATGATATCAAACCTGGGGCTACTGTGCTGGGGGAATGGTGGGTTCACCACTCTTGATCTCTGGAGGGCATGGTGAGCTAAGCTACCACTGCTGCAAGTAGTAGCCAGTGAATTTTGCAGGAGGAAATGATGGCTTACAATTCTGATGATGTGCAGCTGCTTACTTTGAAGTCCTTGGCTGTTTTCCTGTAATTTTCAGAAGTACAGTGCAGTGACGCAAAATGGCACCATTGTGGTACCCGCAGCCACAAAGAGGCAGTTTTTTTGTTTTGTTTTGTTTTGTTTTCTGTTCTCTGGTCAATCTTCTATCTTTTTTCCCCCTTGCTGCTTTTTACTTATTCTGTTCTTTAAAGTTATTGTGTTTTCTTGATTTTGTTAGAATGCTGTTTTTAAGGCAATGGAGATTAGGTGTCAACAGGACTGATATGTGCTGGATCCCACAGTTGCCATCTTCCTGGAGTCCTATATCAGATATTTTAGTAAGTTGTGTCTATAGTTTCATTTGATTCTAAAATATTTTAAAAGATTCTTCTTTTATTTTCTTTATGATTCAGTTCCCATTCAAAAGTATGTTATTCAATCTTCATGAATTGGTCTCTCTTAGAATCTTTTTGCAATGCTTTCTAGTTTCAGCCCCTCGTGATCTGAGAAGATAGAGGGTATATATATTTTTTTAAATTACTGATATTTGCTTTGTGTCCTAGAATGTAAAAAAATAGAATGTTTTACTTTTTGGCATTGTCTTACACAAAAGGTGCATTCTTGATATCAAAGGGATTGCATTATTTTTTAACCCTCAATTTTTGGATCTTATTTTAATACATATATTAAAACAATGTCTACTTTGATTTTTAAGGGTAATTTTATTTGTCCCCTCCCCAGTTTTCTTAGTATGATTAATTGAAGGTAACTGCAATGCAATATTAAGTAACTACATTTTTCTTGGATCTTATTTTAATACATATATTAAAACAATGTCTACTTTGATTTTTAAGGGTAATTTTATTTGTCCCCTCCCCAGTTTTCTTAGTATGATTAATTGAAGGTAACTGCAATGCAATATTAAGTAACTACATTTTTCTTGTTTCCATATCTACTAGTCATGTCGATGTTTCATAATTACAGTGTATGTTTACACAAACGTATAATTTTCATCTTATACATGTTCTGGTTTGCCAGGACAAAGAGATTGTGAATATAATTCTAGAGGCTACAGGAAAGTTCGTCCACAAATTGCTTAAAAAGAATAGTTCACAGACAAACATATTTGGAAACAAAAAAGATGTATTTTCATTTAAGTACAGTGATGAAAGGTTCATTTGGGGGGAATATTAGGGCATTATTCTCATTAAGAAATCATAATAGTTGAATAATTGGACATTATTTAATACTAATTATGGAAGTAAATGTGGATTTTAAGCAAATTAGTGACCCTCAAGCTTTTTCTCATTCTTTAAAATTTTAGCATGGAAATGTTAAATTAATTCAAGAGATTTCCTCTACTGTTTAAATCCTATGAACAATATATGTATATATACATAAGTTATTTATTTATTTATTTATTTATTTATTTATTTTTGGTGGTACTGGGGTTCCTGGAAGCCCTTCTACCTCCAGGATACACTCTCAGACCTATTCTTTATATTTTTATTTGGAAACAGGGTCTCTTAAGCCAGTACAGCTGGCTTCGAACCTGCACGATCCTCTTGTCTCTGCCTCCCAAGCCCAGGGATTACAAGCGTGCACTACCATGCCCTGCATAAGTAATTTAAAAATATAATACTAATCAAAATAATAAAACAAAAAGCTGGGTAGTTATTTTGGTCCATATAAATAGTTTTTATTTTAGCTTTATCTGTCACTAAAATTGTATCACTGGATTTTTTCTCTAAAATATTGTATTTCTTGTACATGATCTTTATCTCCATATGTAATACATAAACCAAATCTTAAATCTGATTCTTTTCCTTCTGCATAATTATTGCTTAACATTTCTTCAAGAATGATTTGGATGAATCACATTTTAGGACAAGTCAAAAATATGTTAAATCCTCTGGCGAGTACTCAATGCATATTTATTTTAATAATTTTATCATAGTATATTTTCTTATAAGCTATTTCTTGGCTTTGCAAAAGTAATTTGAGAATTTGGAGACCAAAGGCAGTAATTAATCTAAATCTAATTCAAGCAATGTCTTCATGATATTTGAGACAACAGTCATTTTTATAGAACACATAAGTGCCTCTGTGAACAATGGCTCTCATAATATGAATAAATGCCTAATGGCTTACCAAAGTAGAAAAAGCCACAATTGAGTTGTATGACCATACATCTATTTAGATGAATAATTTACAAACATTCATTGCATATGAGTGTATGTGTTTCCTATTTTTTGTGTGCATTAGTATAGTGCTGAGGTCAGCACCATGACAATGTCCTGTGTTCTGTTCTGAGTATATCATGGGGTTGGGATATAGCTCAGTGGGTAGGTATTTGCCTGGCATGTGCAATGCCTTGGGTTTGATTCCCAGTATAAAATAAGACAAAAAGGGAAAAAAATCAAGGTGAAAAATAAGCATGCACGTGCGCGTGCACACACACACAGGCACATCATGTATGAATACATAAAGTAATTAAATATTTGTTTAATTAAAATTATATTGGTAAACAGTTTAATTTGTTCTAATCCAAAATAGATTTTCATAAGTAAAATCTTCCTTAAGCTTACATAGCTTTATGTACTACATATTATATTATCTAAGGTAAATATTAATAATTAAATATTATACCAACCTTATTAAAGCAGCATAAGGTAGTTATATTGGTATATGTTAACCAGCTTAACTGGTTCCTTAGTTTATTGGTCTCTAAAATTGTATCACAGGGTTCCTTTTCCTAAAATGTGCTATATTTTTCTCTTAATATTTTATTCAAGTTATTTTTATAAAATCTATTCTGATTAACTTCAGAGTTACATTTTTATTGCTGTCCACTTCAATTGTATCTTTCCTATAAATAGGCAAAATCTTATTTTCTTTTTTACAAGTGCTGAGATAGTAAATAAATCAGAAAAAATTTACAGAATGAAAGGTATTCTCAATTTTAATGTTTTTTTTTTTTGGTGGTACTGGGGTTCCTGGAAGCCCTTCTACTTCCGGGCTACACTCCCAGACCTATTTTTACATTTTTATTTGGAAACAGGGTCTCCTAAGCCAGTGCACATGGCTGGCTTCGAACCTGCGCGATCCTCCTGTCTCTGCCTCCCAAGCGCGGGGGTTACAAGTGTGCGCCACCACGCCTGGCCATGTGTTTTGAAATACTTAAATACTTCAGCCTAAATAGTTTTACATATAGTCTTTGGTCTTCAAGTGTCTATATTCACCATATATTTATCTATCTGATGGCTATAAATATCTTTTTTAAAAAGAAGTGTTTCTTGTGATCCTTAGTGCATCTTTCTTTTACTTTTTGATACTGAGACATTGAACCCATGACATTCTATGAGCTATACCTCCAGCCCTACTTTAATTTCTAATTTGAAATAGGGTTTTACTGAGTTGTTGAGAGCCTCATTAAGTTGCTGAGGCTGTCCTCAAACTTTCAATCTCCTGTTTCAGCTTCCAAAATACTAGGATTGTAGGCATGCATCACCACGTCTGACTCTTAGCCCATCTTTCAATTGGATTTTTGTGTTCTTCCTATTCAATTGAGAAAGCTCTCTATACATTTTAGATATCAGACCCTTAGCAGATGTGTGGATTTCACATATTTTCTCCTTTTCTTTGCTGTGCAGAAGCATTTTAGGATGATAAATAATCAGGCTAAATACTGGTCCATTTTTTATTTTGTTTCCTGTGCTTTTAGGGTCCTATCCTAAAAAAGCTATCACCATGAATAATGTTATGAAACTTTCCCCTATGTTTTTTTCTTGCAGCTGTATAGTTTCAGGTGTCACATTTAAATCTTTTATCCAACTTGAAATAATTTTTCATTCTTCTGTACGTGGATATCCAGTTTTTCCAACACCATTTGTTGAACAGGGTATTCTTTCTCCACTGTAGATTTCTATGACTTTGGTTGAAAATCAGTAGACCATAAAAATGTAAATTTTTTTCTGAGCTTACCATATGACCTAGCAATTCAATTTCTAGTTATATGTGTAAAACAACTTTAATCAGAATGTTGAAAGTATACCTGCACCCCATGTTCACATCAACATCTTTTACAGGAGCCAAAATATGGTAGCAACCCAAGTGTCCATTGATAAAAAATGCAGTATGTACAAACACATACACACACACACACACACACACACACACACACACATACACATACTGTATAGTCTTGAAGAATAATGGCACCCTGTCATTCGCCACAACACAAATGGAACTGGAGAAAATTATGCTAAGTGAAATAAGTCAGGCCAAGAAAATAAATCCTGATTGATCCCTCCTATACGTGGCATTTAAAGAAGTTGGCTACATATAAACAATAAAAGCAAAGATACTAAAAACCAAGGTGTGGAAAGGAAGGACCAGGAAAGGAGGCATACTAATCTCAACGGGTGCAGAGCTGGAAGTTTCACACTTAAATACAGTATATTAATGTACTATACATTTGAAATGATAAAAGCATATATTTTTGACAAAAGTAAGTTGGTGATGGATCTCATATCCCTGTTTTATTTTTTTCTACAATTTTATATAAATCAAAACCTCACATTGTAACTCCAAAATAAGCACATTCATTACTTTTAAATCACAAAGAGTTTTAGAATTACACCGTGTGGTCACAGATTTACACCACACATACCGCACTCTTAATAATGCTAACTGCCCATTATGAGTCTGACATGTGGCTGGCTCAGCCTGTCTTTCCTGGTGTATGTGTTCTCAGTTTCCCCCGTGAATCCTGAATAATTACCTGGTGGCTTCCTGCACTTCAGGTCATCAAAGCAAGAACCTTAGAACAGTTGAAGAGTAAACTTGGGTCTGGCAGAAGCAGCAGCATCAAATAGCCCTTCTACTACCACCCTTGGTGGAAATGAATTAGCCTCCCCTCTTGGTTTCAGAATATATCTTGCTTTATCAGTAGGTGTTTTACCTACTTCCCTTAAAAGGAAGATGTGAATTGCCTCATATTGGGTAAACTTTATTCGTGTATAACCACATTTAAGAGGTTGTCTGTGAACATTTTTAATAGCAAAAGAAAAATCCAGGATAAGTGCAATTTGGAACACCAGGTTACCCACCGTAACATCACTTTTTCTCATCTAAACAGTAGCTCACACCAGGAAAGTGGCACACACCTATAATACCAGTACTCGAGAGGCTGTGACAGGAGGATTGCGAGTTCGAGGTCAGCCTCAGCAACCTCACTAAACTCTCAGTAACTTGGTGATACCCTGTTTCAAAATGAAGTATAAAAAGAGCTAGAGATAGAGTTCAGAGGTAAAATGCCCCTAGGGGTTCAAGCCTCATTAAAACACACACAACACACACACACACACACACACAAAAGAGTAGCTCACAACGTACATCTATACACATAGCATGTGCCAATTAAACATAAACTTTAAAGAGAAGACATTCACAAAATTCCCTAGGGTCATGTGTAGCTTTTCAGAGTATCCATATTGACACTGCTGTACACAATCTTCTCTAATGGCCAAGGTTAAGTGAGGAATCCATGCCTCCCTAAAAATTATGTTCAACTATGACTAGAGAGAGCTAACAACCTGTTTCCTACAGCACTTTAGTTTCGCACATTTACTCATCTCATTTCTATTTAACGAACTAACAAAAATTCCCTGTAACAAAAATCAGGTGATTATTTTAATGATTACCTAACTTTAACACCAGCCTTTATGGACTTGCTTTGGGATCAATGCCTTCTTTACATGAACGTACCCAGAGGTTAAAATTTGGCCAGCATTTTCTGATGTCTTAATTCATGATCCTGGGGAACAACTATTACTCATCTCCTCTCATCCTGGACCTTCCCATTAGAACCATTCATGATGATGTATGAAAATTCAATCATAGAGAAAAGAAATATATATTTGAGGATAAGTGATTTTTCCCAGGTAACATGGCTTAGATCCTTACCCTGAAGTCATTTAATTATAAACAGTGGCAATTCAATATAAAATTATTTTAACTCATGTTTCTCTTTTGGTGAGATGAGAAGTCGAAAATTATATAGAAAAGATGACAGTTGAGATGGATTTTTATAGATGAAGTACAGCTATTTAAGCAAATAAAGGAGGAGCTTTTCAATAGGGAGAAAACATTCTTCAAGTAATTGCATGTGAAAGTGCTTGAATTACTTGAATACTAATGGGTACTTTTGAAGGACAATAGGATTTTTGGAAGGTAGTTAAAGAAGTTGAGATATTGTCGAAGTTTGTTCATCACATTAAAAAATTTGTACTTTATTTGGTTTGGGGGTAGTCAGAGAGCAAAGTTTGCTAAGTAGAGGAGTAGAATATATACCTTGTTCTACAAAGTAATAACTCCGTAAATAGAAACAGAAATAAATCAGAGGCAGGTAATCTAACTGGGAAGTGATTAGGACAATCTACAAAGAAGGCCTATGTTATAAATAATGATTTCCAATATCCTAAAGATTGTAATTAAAGGAGTTGACCCCGTGTGTTTTGAACAATAGTTCAAAAAGCTCATTTGTTTAATCAACTGGATCATGGGAAGTTAGGTGAGAAAACTACAAAAGCAATCTAACGATATTCTGAGTGAGAAGAACAAGATTCCAATCACCTATTTGATTATTTTTGATGATAGTAATTTGAGTTAGGACCTAGTGTCAGGGAACTATAGTAAGGTAAAGTAAATCATGAATACTAGATAGATTCCTACAATGAAGGAGGTAAGCAAAGTGGTTCTGGTTCTAACTCAACGAGGAACAAAGTTATACTTACAGCCCTTTTGTGTGCAAAGTTCCAGAGAAGTAAACAATAAAAAATGCAAATTTTTGATCTAGAACATCCAGGCATATATGAAAGAAATAATAATGATTTATTACCACTTGGATTATAGAGAACCAATATGAAGATAGCAAGGTCCAAAGGCCAAGCAGGAGCAAATAAGCTCTTCTTTGAGAAAAGAAAGTGCCTAGAAAAATTTTTGGATATTTGTAAGAGTAGTGAAAATATCCCCAATAGAGGAGTCTCCTCTGATCTTTATTAAGATGGAAACTTGAGACATAAAATTACAATTTTTTAATAGAATTGTGATCTTATTTTTCCCATAAGATAGATGAATGATGATGATGATGATGATGATATTATAATGATACTATCATTAAAAGTCTAAGGATGTAAGGTTAATATATGCCAGAAACTCTTCATTTTTTCTTTTTTTAAAATTTTTATGTGGATCATATTGAAAATGGGATACATTCAGACTGTGCTTGGTGCCCTCTCCCATCCCTAACTTCCCTTTTCTGCTTCTCCCAACAGTGAGTGTCCAGGTTAACCATGCTACATTCATACTTTTACACATATTCAAATGTAGTTCCTCCATTAATCAACCTCAGCCTTCTACCTCTCCTTCCCTTCCATTTCAACTTTGCTGAGGTTTCCCCTCCATTATCTGGAGTCCCTCTGGTATTCTTAATACTCCCTAGTTTGGACATATTAAAGACAACATAAGTCCCTTCTCTTTCTGTTCTTGGCTGATCTCACTTAACATAATTATTCTCCAGGTCTTTCTATCTTCTTGAGAAAAACATGATTTTGTTCTTCTTTATATCTAAATAGAATTCCATTGCATGTATTTCCCATAATTTTACAAACCATTTATCTGTTAATGGAGACCTAGGTTGATTCCATATTTTGCCTATTAGGAATTGCACTGCTATGAACATGGGTATGCATATGTTACTGTAGTTCTCTAATTTCAACCCCTTTGCAAAAATACCCAGGAGTGGTATAGCCAGATCAAATGGTGGATCCATTCCCATTTTTCTAAGGAATCTCCACACTGATCTCCATAATGGCTTAACTAATTTGCACTCCCACCAACAATGTAAAAGAGTTCCTCTTTCCCCTCATTCTCACCAGCATTTGTTATTTGATTCTTTATGCTTGCCACAGTTACTGGGGTTAGATGGAATTTCAGCATAATTTTGATTTGCATCTCCCTGATGGCTAATGATGTTGAATATCTTTTAATGTATCTATTGGTCATTTGTATCTCTTCTTTTGTGAAGTCTCTATTCAATTCAATTGCCCATTTCCTGATTGAGTTATTTGTTTTGCTAGTGTAGAGTCTTTTGAACTGTTTGTATATTCTAATTAGCCCTCTATTAGAGTGGTGGCTGGTAAAGGTCTCCCATTCTGTAGGCTTTCACTATAGGTTCTTGATGGTTTCCTTTGATGAGAAGAAACTTTTTAGTTTGATGCCATCCCATTTGTTAATTATTGCTTTAATTTCCTGTGCTTTGGAGGTCTTGTTGAGAAAATTACTGTCTGTGCCTATACGTTGGAGTTTTGAGCCTATGCCCTCTTCTTTTTTTTTTTTTTTTTTTTTTTTTTTTTGGTGGCATTGGGGTTCCTGGAAGCCCTTATACCTCCGGGCTACACTCCCAGACCTATTTTTACATTTTCATTTGGAAACAGGGTCTCCTAAGCCAGCGTGCACGGCTGGCTTCGAACCTGCGCGATCCTCCTGTCTCTGCCTCCCAAGCGCGGGGATTACAAGAGTGCGCCACCACGCCCGGCATATGCCCTCTTCTATTAATTTCATAGTCTCTGGTCTAATCTCTTTGATCCATCTCGAGTTGATTCCTGTACATGATGAGAGGCAAAAATTTAGTTCCATCTTTCTACAAATAGCCACTTCTCCCAGCACCATTTGTTGAAAAGGCTATCTTTTCGCCAGTGTATGAGTTTAGTCCCTTTGACAAAGATTAATTGACTATAGATGTGTGGTTTGTTTCTGTATCTTCTATTCTGCTCCACTGGTCAGTCTGCCTGTTGTCCCAACACCATGCTGTTTTTACTACTATTGCTCTATAGCATAATTTGATGTCAGAAATTGTGATTCTACCTGCAGGATTCTTTTTTTTTTTTTTTTTTTTTTTTTTTGGTGGCACTGGGGTTCCTGGAAGCCCTTCAATCTCCGTACTACACTCCCAGACCTATTTTATATTTTTATTTGGAAACAGGGTCTCCTAAGCCAGCGTGCGCAGCTGGCTGCGAACCTGCGCGATCCTCCTGTCTCTGCCTCCCAAGCACAGGGATTACAACTGTGCACCACCACGCCCACGCCCAGCAAACCTGTAGGATTCTTAATGCTGAAGATTTCTTTGGCTGTTTTGGGTCTTTTCTTTCGCTATATAAAATTCATGACTGATTTTTCTACTTCTATGAAGAATGTTTTTGGTATTTTGATAGGAATTTCATGTAATCTGTAGATAACTTTTTAGAATGCCCATTTTGATGATATTTATTCTGCCTATCCATGAGCAAGGGAGATCTTTCCCCTGGTCGTGTTCAATTTCTTTCTTTAATGTTTTATAGTTTTCATTGTAGAGGTCTTTTACCTCTTGGGTTAGGTTTATTCCTAGTTATTTTATTGGTTTTGAGGTTATAGTGAATGAAATTGTTTTCTTTGTTTCATTCATTGTGGATTCATTGTTGGTATATAGAAAAGCAACTGATTTCTTTTATCTGATTCAATTTTTGTGATGCTTTTACGAATTATTACTCAAGTTCTCTTAATTTAACTGGGCATATATTGATTTTAGGACAATTTACTAATGTTAACCAAGTTTTAGTTTGGTGATCAGTGTTATATGATTTTTATTCAAATGAATCTGACTCTCAATATGAGTTGCCATTCTATATCCCATTTTTTTAATGCCAAAGATCTGGGTTTAATATTCAGACCTAGTCAAAACATATTAAAACAATGATGAGGCCAGCTGAGAATATGAGCTCTCCAGGGGAAATCGAGCAATGCGTAACTGTGTAAATCTTAATTCCCAAACATATGGGGCTTTACTAGTGTATTACTGCTGTTTGTTTATAGCTTAATTTCATTGTGACCATTGAAGTATATTTCATGGTACTAGGCTTTTGGATGTTGTCAGACCTTAGTTTATGACCCAGCATATGGACAATTTTTAGAAATGTTGTCTGTGTGCCTGAAACAACTGTTTCAATTGCTGTTGCCAATTGATGTGTGTGTATATTGCAATAAGATTAACTTTAACTGTGTTTATAAAATTATTAAAAACTTAACATTTTTTTGTCCATGTATTTTCTCAGATCTTGAGAGAGGTACATGAAAAATTTCCTAGATTATCTTGTATTTCTCTGGTGATTCTTTTAATCCTATAAACCTTTGCTTTATACCTGCTGAGGTTTTGCTACTTATTGAATATTAGACTTGTTAGGCTGGGTATGGTGGCACATGCCTGCCATCTTAGGACTTGGACGGCTGAGAAAGGAGGATCGCAGGTTCAAGTTTGAGCTCAGCAATTTATCGAGACTTTCAGTCTTGTGAGAACCTAAAAAAAGTAGCTAGAAGTAGAATGTCTGTGTTCAATTTCCAGTATAACACACACATACACACAAAGAATTATTAGATATTCTTGATTCATTGAAACATTTACATTATAAAATGCTATTTCTTTTTGTCTTGAAGTCTACTGATATCAATTAGCTACATTGCCTTATAGGTATTTTTGTTTGTTATAACTTTTCTCATTCTTGTATCCATTTATATGATATAGTCCACAAGTTAACAAAATATTTTTATCATTGTATCTTATTTTCACTTTTGTCTGTTAATTGCAGTATTGGATTATATTTTTTCATGATACTGCAAATATATCCATCAATGCATCATGCTATCATGTGCTTTTAGTTTTTCCTATGTGTTCTGGGTCTCTCTCTTCTTTTCCCTTGGATTAATCTTTTAAAATATTTCTATATTCTTCACTATTGGCTTGTTACTGTTATATAATTTACCATATACTCTCAATATTACAAAACACATACATATTTTAGGGATTTATTTATATATTTATTTATCTATATTGGTGCTACTGGGGTTCCTGGAAACCCTTCTACCTCCAGGCTACACTCCAGACCTATTTTTATATTTTTTATTTAGAAATAGAGACTTTAAGCCAGCGGAGCTGGGTTCAAACCTATGAGATTCTCTTGTCTCCGCCTCCCACGTGCAGGGATTACAAGAGTGCACCACCACGCCCAGCTTATTTTAGGGTTTTAGAGCACATTCATTACAATTTTCTTCTCCTTCAGCTTTTATGTGATTAATACGATTGGGCCAAAATTTACTTGAGTGCAAGTTTTAACTCAAAACAATATTGTATTTAAAATAATGATATATTGATATTTTTTAGTCTTACTGATTTCTGTTATGTTAGAGATTGGTATAGAGATACAAAGCAGAGTGAAGAGTTATGACCCTAAAACAAAGTGTTGGCAAAGACAGAGCAAAGAACCTGATAGTAAGAAGAGGAACTGTGTTAGTTTTCTTTATCAAAGTGTTAAATAAAGTTGGGGTATATTTATTTGGGGTTTGCTGTATGTCAGCTACTAAACTGGACTTTGAAGATTCAATAGAGATCAAGAGAGACATGTTGACTTTAACTTCTGAAATACTACATTCTGGAAGAGGAAGAGACACAAATCAAGTAGATGCACACATAACCAAATTCAAGTTTTTATTGCTTTTCTGAGAGAGATAAGCAAAGGAGTGTGATGAAGAGCAGAAGGATTGAGAGGTAACCTTTCTTAGAAAAAATAAATTGTTATAAGGCAGTCATCTCCTTGTCTAATCTTGCTTTTTATCACAGGGAACAATTTCAAACAAAAGGTACAAATAGAGAGATTAAGAGGAATGGAAAACAACAGAGAACCAAGGAGTTACGCTCCAGAGAGAATCTGGAACTGACTGGTGTGGAGTGGATTTCATTTTCAGGAGTGGAATATGGCATGGAGCTCTTCATGTGGGAAATGTTACTAACTTTGGAAAACTTCCCCTCAATCTATATTTATTTGGGGAGGTCACTGTTTCTTGTGTCATAGCTTAGTCTGGGCTGTTCTTGCCATGTTAATTTTTTTTTTCTGATGGTACCTATGTGAATCCCTGTAGGAGTTTATGAATTTTGTAAACAGAATTATCTAACTGCAATGAAGCAGAGTCCCGTATTTACAGTCATAAAGGCCTGCTTAACTTTTTTTCCTCATGTGCATCAGGTTCCTCAGATTTGTCCCAATCTTGTCCACCTGCTCAATTTCATATAATTAGCTAACAGATGTATGGGCAGTGTGGAAAGGTATTATTTGGGCTCATCATAGAAAGCATCCCTGACTGTAGATCACTTATGACATTACTTCAAGAACAAACAAAGAGTACTTATGAAAATAGGCCATGTGGGTCCATTTAAGAGAAGAGAGGAACTATTACTCTTTGACTCGTCCTGTGCTTGTTGAAGATAAACATGGTGAACCTGGGTGTCACTTGTAGAAGGTGGTAGGAATAACATTGGAGATTTTAGGCTCTTTAATACACACTGGGAAAGGAGACACCTTTTTATATAAAAGGATTTTTTACTTTACCTGATCAAGCAATAAAATACTCTTATATTTTATATCTTATATTTTATATTTTATATCTTATATATCTTTATATCTTTATATATCTTATATATGGGCTATTGTGTATTTTAAAGATTATTCATTAAAGTTCTTTTTGTAACTTTAGTTTGTACTCAAGATGGTCTTGATGTGATTCTACATATAATGCAAAGTTCTTGGAAACTTTAAATAATGGCAGGAGAGTCTTTTCATGATTTTTCATTACTCTAATAGAAAAACAAACAAAAG
This sequence comes from Muscardinus avellanarius, assembly GCF_963383645.1. NCBI lineage: Eukaryota > Metazoa > Chordata > Mammalia > Rodentia > Gliridae > Muscardinus > Muscardinus avellanarius. The sequence continues at coordinate 42,186,183 of NC_137802.1, read as the reverse complement.
ATAGAAGGAGAGAAGAGAGGGAACCACAAGAGCAATAAAGCATAAGGAGGGTGATCCTAGTGAGAAATGATGATGCACCAGACTAGCGATAAATTGTGGTGGTTGTAAACAAGAGTGGATTTTTTTTCATATTATTAGTAAGAATATTTACTCCTAAAACTTGTTTCTAGAAGTGTATGAGTTAAGATTATCAATTATTTCTGAGCAATAGCTATTTTCTTACTGCTTATTAAAAATTGTATTAGTCAAAATGTTAAGGTGGTATTTTGTACTATTAATGGGGAAGATGACTGTTTCACACATGTGGGTGTAAATGGGATCATCCAACAGAGAAGGGTGTGTGTGTGTGTGTAGCACACATGTCTCAAATATATTGTTAAGAGAGTTTGGTGATGAGTGAAGCAGCAGCAATCAATAAAACCAAAGCTTCAGCATCTTCCCTGGAACTTGGTAGGGTTTTAAATTTAAATTTTTATTTTTCCACTCTAAGAACTAAGTAGTATCATCGCATTGTGCCTTTAAGTTATATTTCCTCTCATGATTAGTGAAGTTGTCTTTTTATGAACTTATTTGTGATTTGTTACTTGCATGTATTCTTTTTAACTGTTTACATATTTTATTTGACGTATTTCTTCTTTTATGGTACTGGGAATGGAACACAGGGGCTTCTTCTGTTGGGATACACTCCCAGACCTATTTTATATTTTATTTACTTATATTTTATTTGGAAACAGGGTCTCACTAAGTTGCTGAGAACCTCACTAAATAGCCAAGGGCTGGCGTCAAACCTGTGCGATCCTCCTGTCTCAGCCTCCCAAGCGTGGGGATTACAAGCATGCACCACCACACCTGGCTTTCTTCATTATTGTTGAGTTTGCTGAATCCTTTGAATACTCTGATTTAAAAATCCCTTTGTTGTATTATTATTTGCAAATATTTTGTAGTTTTTCTCTTTATTTTCTCTTCAGTATATTTCTCAAAGTGTTTGCTTTTAATATGGATAAAAATTAAAGCCAAAATTAGAGACCACTGCATACTTATTATAATTTGGGGAAATTACAATATTCATTGTTGGTGATGGTATAAACCAGCAGGAATTGTCATATATAGTAATACATATGTATTGTGCAGCCTCTCTGGAAAATAAGTCTTTTAGGAAATTAAAACTATACTTATAGCTTACAAATCTAGCTATTATATACATACATATACATATATATAATAACTAGATTTGTAGGCTATAATATATATATTATATATATACTTATATATAATATATATCCTAGAGAAGTAAGTGTACGCATGCAAAAACATGTGTACACACTCATACATGCACATACAAAGCAAACTTGGGCATGAACACTTATAACAAGTTTATTCATAATTGCTAAAAACAATGAGTTACCTAAATATGTTCAAAGACATGTTAATAAACTATAGTATGAAGTAATGAAACGGATCAAATTATTGACAAATACTATAACACTGATGAATAGCACTCAAAGGCATTATACTGAAACAATCCAACGTCAGAAAGTACATACTGTATGGTCCTAATTATGAAACAATCTGGAGTAAACAAAAGCATAATGAATAAGAATAGATAAGGGATTGTCAGGAGTTACTATGGAGAAAGTTTTGACTAAAAGGCAGCAAGAGGGAGGGGTTTTTTATTTTTTTATGTACTTTATATTTTTTATTATTTTTATTGGTGCATTGTAATTATACATCGCTTTGGAATACAAGACTTGAGAGGATATACAAGCACATATCATCCAATAAGCCCTCATCCAATCCCCATCCCATTCCCTTTCCCTCCCTCGATCCCATGCTTAATTGGTGTTTATCTTTGATATATCTTTTGACGCACCTCATGAGTTTTAAAGAAATTCCATCTTCCCCCATCCCCTCCCCTCTGATTGGTCCCCTTAATTGCTTCTCAATAGGGCCCTTTCTACTATTCGACCTCCTCGCGTAACCCCTTTCCTCCTAGTTTTACTAATTAGGGGAAGCATTTAAATTTTATTTTCTGTGCTATTTCTCTGTGCTTGCCGCATTGCAAGTTCCAATCTCACTCTTGACAGCCGTAGTAGTGGCCTGGCCACCCGGAGGATGCTGATCCCGACCTCGCTGGCTCCAGCATCGGCCTTGCCTCATGGGAGGCCCTGATCCTGGCCTCGCTGGCCTCTGCACCAAACTAACCCCTCGGCTGGCTCCGCTCCCGGCCTCGGAGGCCCCAGCACCGGCCTTGCCTCACAACAGGCTCTATTCCCGGCCTCGCTGACCCTGGCACCAGCCTAACCCCTTGGCAGGCTCCTATCCTGGTCTCAAAAGTCCCAGATTCAACCTTGCCTCACAGCAGGTTCCAATCCTGGCCTCACTGACCCGGGTACCGGCCTTACCCCTCAGCAGACTCCTATCCTGGCCTCGGAGGTCCCAGCACTGGCCTTGCCTCATGGAGGCTCCAATCCCAACCTTGCTGGCCCCAGCACCGGCCTAACCCCTCAGCTGGCTCTGATCACTGCCGCGGAGGCCTCAGTTGTGGTCTTGCCTCATGGCAGGCTCTGATCCCAGCCTCATTGGCCCCGGCACCGACCTAACCTCTTGACATACTCCGATCCCGGCCTCGGAGGCCCCAGCACTCGCCATACCTCAAGGCAGGCTCCGATCCTGGCCTCGCTGGCCCCACCACTGGCCTAACGCATCAGCTGGGTCTGATCCCGGCCTCGAAGGCCCCAGCACTGGCTTTGCCTCATGGCTGGCTTCGATCCCAGTCTCGTTGACTCCGGCTTTGGCCTAACCCCTTGTCAGGCTCCGATCCCTGCCTCAGAGGCCCCAGCACCTTTCATAACTCAAGGCAGGCTCCGATCCTGGCCTCGCTGGCCCTGGCACAGGCCTAACCCCTCGGCAGGCTCCGATCCGAGCACCCTCTTCACCTAGCAGGTTGTTCCACATTCCCAAGAGTGCATGGTCTGGGGTAATTTCTTCAAAAGTTCCAGGTGTATTACATCAGATCTCTGCCTCCCTTGAGTACTTGCCACTGCCATTGCCACTGTCTCTACCATTTCAAATCTTTCCCGAGCCCTTTTCCCATACTACATATTGTCCAGAGTTCCAAAGCATGTGCGACAGTAGCATTCGACCTTTGGGGTAATTTCTTCAGAGGATCAGGGTGGGTTGGACCAGATGTCTGCCTCTCAAGAGGGAGGTTTTGAAAGTTAGCAGCAAACTTTTATACCCAGATTAGGATGATGAACCTTTGCTGGTTATATAGTTTATAAATATTTTTTCCTAGGCTATATCCTGTATCTTCATTCTTTTAGCTGTGTTTTTCATTGGGCAAATGATTTTAATATAAAATAAAATTAAGCTCCTCTGAGAATTAAAAACCTAAAGTATGCACTGACTACAACTGGGGAAAAAATAAAACAACACCAAGTCTTGTCAATAGTATCTACCATTCTTATGTTAATCTACAGATGTGTTAAAACTAATGAAACAGCTGGGCATGGTGGCATGGGTATGTAATCCTAGTTTGGGAGGCTGAGACAGAAGGCTAGAAGGTCTGAGGCCAGCCTCAGAAATTTAGTGAGACCTTGTTTCAAAATGAAGTAAAATAGGGTTGGCGGTATAGCTCAGAGGTTGAATACCCCTGAGTTCAATTTCTAATTACACCCCCACCAAGAAAAAGAACAGAAAACAGGGAACTCACATTCTCACATTCAAAAAATCAATTTTATTGGAGGTCAATATAAAATAATAATGAAAAGGATGCTTAAAAAAGAAGGAACTAGAATGAAAACCATTTTCTTTATGGAATGGCAAGTTTCACTTTGTATAGATTTTGGTTCTAACATCACCCAATAGTCAGATATTATACTTTATATTCATGTTCTTTTAAAAATGAACTATACAAAATATTGCATTTAAAATCTTAAGGGTCACATTCTATTAATACTTGACATACAACTTGAAAACGGATAATGGAAATAACTTAGAACATTGGTTTGAAGATAATATACAATTTCATATAAACATAATATAGAGTATAATGAAATATTTCTTATAGCTTTGTGGGAAGTAATTTAAAATCTCAATCTAGTTATGTAATTCCCCAATGTGTAATTAATTTTACTAAAATTTATAACATATCTTACTATAAACCACAAGAATGAGGTACCAATTTCTAACTGTCTTGCTGTAAGCACAGAGTAATTTTCAGATGGCATAAAGCAGGTGTTTCTGAGAAAGGTTGTAGGTGGGTACCAATTAGAAGCCAAGCCCTGATTCAGCAAAGGCCTCAGGATCCTATGCCATGCAACAATATTGTTTTCTGTTTCTTGCCTGACATGCAATGCAACATAAAAATTCTGGATCAACCAACACATTTGTATTGCAAATTTCTAATTTTATGTTAATCTCTGCAACTTGTTTCTGTGTTCCATGAAAAGAGTATAGTTCCAAATCATTTTATTATCCTCAGTAATCTTGGTTACCAGTGTATTCTATGCTTTCAATAAAAAATAATTTGCCAAGTGGATGAATAGATGATAATTTCATGTGTTCATTTGTTCACTATTTGATTAGTTAAGAGTAGTGGGTTTTCTGCTTTTCTCTCTTCCTGTTTAAAATGCCAATAGACTATAATTTATTACACAACATTTTAAAATGTTCTATAATAATCACACCATTAGTATAATCACCAATTAATTAGTCACACACTTTTTCCAAGGCTTCATAAACATATATTTGTTTCTTAAATATATTCATTTGGTCCAAGTTAAATCTTCTGAAACATATCAACACTATCTACATGAAAATTCACCTCACTAAAGCCACTTAGAAGACTTTTTTTGTCTTTCTCTCTCTCTCCCTTTTCTTCTCTGTATATGACCCTTCTGCTTCCTTCCATCTTCCCATCTCTCTTTTCACTTTCAAGTCTATTATCTTTTGTGGTAAGCAATTTCCTCCCAGGTACAGGTGACTCACTCTATCTGCGCGGAAGTGTTTTTAAAGTTCTATCTGTATTTTGCTGATGTGCCTACTTTCAAATATTGAGCCATCCACTCTTTGGCAGAGGCCCCTTGCTTAGTGCCAAGTAATTTAGAAAGCTAGAAGGAACTGCAGTTGGAAGTCAAGCAGAGTAGAATCAAGTGCCAAGTTTTCTTTTCCCATCAAATAATAAAGCTGGTAAATGAGAGTAAATTTTGGAGATCTTTCCTAGTAGGAACAAATTCAGTTCAAAGGATCCAAACCAAAATCCTCTACCAGACAGTGGACACTGCATTCACTTTTATAATTCTACTCCTTATTGTGGAGCCTGGTTTACAGGAGATAACCAGTTAAGACTATGCCTTTCACCTGAGTTTGCATATGCCCCAGCAGGGTGTTTTATTTCTTTTGCCGCACATATTAATCACTATATCAGATAATTTACTTCTCCACAGATTGCTGTGGCCCTATCTGACATTTCTCTGGAAATTTCTGTATCTCTTTAAACCCTTCCCATCAATATTTCTGGCATAATTGTTAGCAATTGGATTCTACACGTGCTGTTTGGAGTTGGAAAATAACTAATTCCCAATACATATTCATCAGTGTGATTATATTTAAAAGTAAATGAATAGAATCAGATCATCATGCTTTCTAGAATCACAGAATTAAATTACAAACCCTGATTTAAATTTTGACAACAAACAAGACAGAAAAAAGGTAGAGTGGTTTGATGAGTTATTTCAACTATGATTTTGCGGTGACAGTGATGTTTTCCAGATTGCAATAGAAAAACTATAGACAAATCATATTTTTAAATGTTCCTGGTCTTATTGAATGGTGATGAAAATAAATTAGAATTAATGTGGAGAGCTTCATTTTAAAGGGACTAATACAGTTCATACTACATCATGGCTAAAGACCCTTTTTGAACAAAAGTATTTTGAGGCAGCCCATGCTATATCACAAATTATAGCAATAGCATGAGATTCTCTTTTGAAAACTCTCAATGCTGTGGGTTATGGGTACTATATTTAGGGGCAGTTAAAATGTGAATCTGGAAGCTAATCGTGCTCTGATCCATAAATGTGTCTTTATAATGCTAAGAAAACATTACAAAGTGAGAATAACATCCAATCACCTTTCAAAATGCCTACTACCCTTCCATGTTTTACAGGACAGTTCTCAAGAAAAGGTATATAGGCACAGTCCTCAATTTTTATTGACTCTGGAATAAGCGATACATTCTTTTATAAGGCAGTGTTTTTATGCATTTTCAAACACAAGAAATGCCAAAAATTCTCCTTGCAGAACATCTTCACCCTCCCAATGTCTCGAACGTCTACCTTTACTTTGAGATTCCTTGCTCAAAGAATGTGCTTCCTGTTCTAAAACTACACTGAGAGTTTAATAGTCATATTGCCTGGGATCAGTGCTGAATGACATCATATATCAGTGTTGAACTTTCCTCTAGTTACTATAAAATGTGGCATCCAAAGAAGAGATTTAGGCTTTATATGGGTAATCAGGGCTTTGAATCACTGCTTCTGCTGGACAAATTACTTTCCTGGAAGTTCTCTATAACATTCTGAATATAATTTTTGCATATTTAATACATGACATTTTTAACAGTGTTGGTAATGACTCATAAACAAACTAAAAACATTACTCTATAAACAAACTAAAAACATTTAGATATCCTCTGTGCCACATATGACCTGTCCATTCTAAAAGGAGTTAACTCTTCTAAAGTCTGTTTCTGCATCCATAAAATGAGGTTGATAATAGTATATGACCCATAAGAGAGTTTAATGAATATCACTTTAAAAATTCTTAAATTCCATTTATCATGACATATAGCACTAGAAAAGCACTCAAAATGTTATGCAACTTGCTTTTTCTACTGGCTGATTTACTTCTTGATAAAAGGTCATAAGATAAGTCAAACACTGGAAAGTAATGGCAGGAACACAAGGTTTAATTAGAGAAAATAAAGAATTTCTCAACTCTCTTTCTAGATAAGTACTCTGCCTCTAACATTATCATTAATATTGTAATTAACTTAATAAGAAGTGACAGTGTAGGATTTTCAGACTGTATTAAAATGAAGCTATTCTGCCAAATGGTTTTGTCATTGGTTTTCTAGTACCTCCATTTACTGTTTTCCAACCAGCATTTTTTCTTTCACGTTCTTTTTATTTGTTTATTTTGTGTATTGGTTTTATTGGTGCATTATAATTATACATCATAGTGGAATTCATTGTGACATATCAATAAAAGCACATCATGTGATATGGTCAATTTTATTCCCTAGGACCCCTCCTTTCCCTCTCGTTTTGCCTTCTTCTCTTCAACTCAGCAAAGCAACTCCAAGAGATGAAGAAGTCTTTAAACAGATAGTTTCATATAGGAAATCATTAATCCATGACAATTTAGGCCCCTATCTGAGCAAACAAGTCATTTTTTTCAAGTCTTGAGTGGAAAAACTTTTTCATGGGTTCTGCATGGCATTTGTCCTACATTTCCTTTTACTAAAGTAGATACTACCTGTTTCTGTGGATGTGAGGACTTGCAAGGCAGGCTGGCTGCCATCCCTGGGTGATAAAGGCTGGAGTCTCTGGGGTTTGTCAGCTCCAAAAATGAACATTTTGCAGATCATTGCTTTATTGATCTTTGTCTGGCCCCTGTTGTTTCTCTTAAAAAATGAAATCGACTTTAGATTTGTCTTACAGGCACAGCTTCAATCTCAGAATATTATGGAAATAAGTTTCACGGCAGCTAACAATCAATACAGTTTAGTTGACTAAACAATTTAATAACTTTCCTAATTAGCAGGTTCTCCTAATCCTGTCACTGACATTGGCCTTAGATGGTGTGCTTCCCTTCTGATGATGTAAGTGTATGCACTGTATAGTCGATCTATTCTGCCCTTGACTTGTCCAGGTATTTTTGAAACTGTGCAATTACTTAGTATAGTTAATTAAAACAAATCTAGGCTTTTTCCCCTCAAAAAATCAGTGATCAGGATGTATCGAGTGCCTTATTAAATTATTTACTCCTACACATACACACACATTCAGTTGTTGATGAGTATTACACAGTGCTTTGCTGGTAAATTAATTTTCTTTGTTGCACAGATAAAGTAATTGAAGTTGTTGCAGAGACCTTACCATCGTCACAAGGAATGTGTCATAGACCTCATCTCACAGTCAAGCACTTTACCAGCTTGATACCTTATCAGTTTTTTTGTGTGTAGAACTGGGAACTACCTCCAAGCTATACCTCCTCCGGTCCTATTATTTTAGTCTTTTTTATTTTTTTGAAACAGGCTCTTACTGAGTTCTAAAGGGCCTCATTAAGTAGCTGAGGCTGTCCTCAAACAGTGATTCTCCAGTCTCCACCTTTTGAATGCTGGGATTATAAGTGTGCACCACCACACCCAGCACCTTATCACTTACGGACCATAAGCACATAGTCTCTGTGTTTCTACAGAAGATTCTTTATAGGCCTATCTTCTAATTGAAACAACCAAGTAATAGTCTATCTTCAGTTTTGATAGTGTTGGGAACTTTTTTAGTCATTAGCTTTGAGGTTACCTCAGTCTGGGTTGAGAGGGTCATAAAATGCCCACTCAGGGACCAAATGGAATGAATAAGCAGGGATCCTGATGGCAATTAGTGACCCTGATAACTTCCTTATTTCTTAGAATTTTACCCTTTCATTCCCTGATTGATCTGTGACTCTGTTGGTATTTTTTGTGACTCATCTCATGATTATTTTGCTGTTTCCTGTGATTAATCATTTTTTACAATATTTTGGTTAAAACTCTCAGTATAAGAAAAACACAGGTGAAAAAGAGATAGGAGAACTCTTCTAGGAGTTCTCAAAGAGAAACAAAACTCCTATCTGCCTTTTTTACTAATTTTTTATTTTTGGTAAAAATTATTCTGACTCCACTGTCATACATGCAAGAGATTTCTAAACAATCAATCAACATCAACAGTAAAATACAACTTCTAAAATGAAATGAGAATCAGAAACTATTAAGGTTGAATTTAAAAACCCAAAGGCCACCAGGCATAGTGGTGCATGTCTGTTATCTCAGTTCTTGGGAGGCTGAGACAGGAAGATCACAGGTTCAAGGCCAGCCTCAGCAACTTATCCCTGTTTGAAAATTAAAAAAAAGTTTGGGGTTTTAGCTCAGAGATAGAATGTCCATGGTTTCAATTCCCATTAATACCACATGCACACACATACACACAAAACCCAAAGGCCTACAGAGCTGGTGGTTAAATAAACACAATATGTAAAACAGATCAAAAGGATTCACGATGATGTTCATGATTAAGTAGAGAGCATGGACCTTAATAATACTGACTTTTATTATGGAGAAACGTGAGTATACCATCACCAATTTGTTACAAAGAAACTACTATCCTCAGATTTATGTGAAAACACTGAGTTTTTTAAAAAGAATTTCAAAGATAGTTTATAGCACCATGGGGTCTAAATCAAACAGTTCTTCAGATTGAATCAGAACAAGGGGACACTATTGCGCAATCTCCATAAAATATACTATGAAATATAGGTTCCCAAGGGTTGATTTTATGATAAAGTTATATTCTTAAAGAACTGCTTTTGAGTGACTTCTATCCTTTATTAAGTTTGTCAAACATGAGGAGCCACACACCTACTGAAGAAACTCCACTTGGAAAGTAGGTTTCATGAAGAAATGAGTACATTTCTGTAAAGCTAGGCAATGGCAAAGAGCTCTTGCAGCCCTAGGCTGAGAACTCTGATGTAGTCTCGCTTTATTAAGTCAAGGCAGGATGATCCCAAGAGGGCTTCAGGAAATCACATGGCATGTGACGGGGCCAGCCCGTCAGTGGTGGGGTGAGCAGGATGATGAGTGCTGATGGCCCGAACAGAAGCACACAGAGCCAGGAGTCAAATCAAGCAGGATCTCTTATTTTTCTCAGGCAACCAAATATAAAGCAAAAAACCACAAGGGGGATTTCCAACAGGAAACTACTCTAACCTATCATGCTAAAGGCCACTCTTGCATGCACAAAGCACATAATTTGTAGCCAATCATTATCCAATGCACGAGGTGTTCACGAGTACTGAAGCATTATATGGGCCAACAAGGCTCAACATTACCAAATTGGGCTAGCGGGGGCAAGGGGAGTGGTTATACCCTCCCCATATCTGCTCGGCACTATTTTGGGCTCCATATTGCTGATTTATTTTCATTGCAGAAATTCTCGTGGTTTTGTCAGGCCACGGTTGTGCGGACCCCAACAGCATGAATTCCTCAACCACCTGATTTTGCAAAATATTTTCTTGATACACTTCAATTAGAATGCTACCATAATCATCTATTTGCAACCCTGCTATAATAATTTTAATCTCTGCCTGATTTATTTTGTACTATCTCAACCTGCTACTTAGGATCTTACTTCATCTAAATGGACTTCTCTAGCCAGGCATGGTGGCACATGCTTGTAATCCCAACATTTGGGAGGCTGAGACTGGAGGATCACGATATGTGGACAGCCTCAACTACTTAGTGAGTCCCTCTGTAACTCAGTGAGACCCTGTCTCAAAATAAAGAATAAAAAAATAGGGCAGGGCGTGTAGCTCAGAGGTCGAATGGCCCTGGGTTCCATCCCCACACCCGTAAAAATAAAATAAATAGATTAATTAATTAATTAATTAATTAATGGACCTCTCTAGAGAAGGGAAATAAAACAGTATTAACCCCCAACTTGCAATATTGACCCTATCTGGAGACTTCTACAATAGAAGCCCAAATACATGATTGCCTATCTCCATGCTGAAGGTTATACTTAATATGTTACTGTCATCATACATTTTGCTTTTGTTGTATATACAAATAGTCTTCAGCTAGCTACTGAAATGTGGACTTTTCAGATGTGGAAATCATGAAAGAATTCAACAGTGTTATATAAAACAAAATGCAGAATTTAAATGGAAGAAAATATTTCTAGAAAATAACTCTGTCCTTATTTTGTCATTTATAGTTTTTTTTAAAATGTTAATATATTTTATTGATAAATTGTAATCACACATCATAATGAAGTTCAGAGTGATAGGGCCATGCATGCACATAGCACTTGGTGAGTTTCCTGCCCCTCTCACATCGCTCTCCATTCTCTCCCATTGCTGGTACATGACACGGTGATGGGCACAAATAATTTCATATCTGTACCCAGTGTAATTTTCTCACAAAGATGTGAAGAGAAAGACCTCTGCTGTTTTTAAAACATGGGTAACTCTCCTTTTTCCCACTGGTCATCACTTTAAGAGGGTTATTGGCACCTTTAACCCTAACTATCCCGCCACTCCACTCTTCTGCTCTCACATAAGGTCCTAGTTTATATTCCTGTCTCTAGGGTTAAAATTCTTGCAAGTTATGCTACTCATACCCAGAGATTTATAGCACTCCCCAAAAAAGAAATTGAAATCATACTGATTTAAACTTGAAAATAAAAATTATTCGAATGGTATTCCTTAGAGTGTGTAGAGTTAGATCTTACCACATATATCATATCCTCTGATTAATCTAAGGTAATGAACTCAAAATAGCTCAAAACACAGCTTAGAAAATTGAAAGGTTTGACAACATTATGCAAAGACTTTCTTTTCATTTTCTAAAGGGAAATGAAATGATCATAGGCCAAGATGGAAAACATTCTAATCATAGTATAAAACATAAATTTTCTTACTAGGACGATCAGCAACATAACTCAAATGATGAATTGAATTCTATTTGCTTTCATATGTCATCTTTTATCCCCAATACCTGAAAATGTGAGGGATAAAATAACAAGATAGCATTAATTCCATACTTTGAAATGAAATTTTCAGCTCTTGTGTGTCCCAGTAGATTGATGTGTGATTTCTCTAAGAAGACAAGATAGATAAAGCTTATCTTGTCTTTTTTTTTTCCCATTGTGCTTTGGTTTTTAATTCCAAATTGAACAGATTTTTTTTTATAAGGAAAGGAAAGGAATGTGAGGAGAGGAAGATGTCAATGCCAGGGGAAAATGACTGCAGATCTTTTAGTTACAACTAAGGACTGAAAACCAAGGAGCCAGGTTCTATCCTTAATTCACTGGGGGCTGACACTGGCATGAGGTGAAAAGCCAATGCTTTGTGAACAACTGGATGTATCTCTGTGGAAAAGTAGTGAAGTTGTTACCTAGTTCTCACAGCACTGCTAGATCAAAGGTGTAATGAATGTGCTTTTGTCTCTTTTCAATGTCTAAGTCCGGAATTAAAAAGCACTTTGCTATTCTTTAAAGTGTGATAAAGAATTCCTTGTAATGCCGTGGCAAGATCAGTGGAGTTACTGATGGCCCACTGGAGAAGTTTTGCATTCCTTCACACTGCACTGATAAATAATTTTACAGTTCATCAATAGAAAATATAAAAGTTTAACAGTGGTAAATGACTGAATATTCTAACTCACATCTCCCTACCACAATTGCAATGCACTCTTAAAACAGTGAAAAAAAATCTCAAATACTTGGAGCTCAAAAAACACATTAAATTATAATTATTGCATGTAATAGTCTAGTTATTTCTGTAATAAATAGAAGCCATTTTCCAAAAGACATAGTGAACCATCTTTTATAAACAGCTTTTTTCTTGTGATTAAATAGTGGGCATGTATTATTTTTAGAATTTATGTCCCTCATAAATATTATTTCACCTTGGGTCTAATCCTGAGGTCACACTGCACTTATTTTTGAAGTATCTTAAAATTGCACAGGTATTGTCAGCAAAGTTAGAAGGAAGTGGAAATAAACAAGCAACCACTTCTATGCTTTACCACCACCACCTAAAAGTCAGAAGCCTATGAGTTTTTTTTTCTAAGACTCATTAAAAAGTATTCCAAACCAAGTCAGGCAAGTAAGTATTGCCATTTATTTTATGTACCTTTAAAAAATATTGAGTATAATAATGAACTCAATCCTTTTGTCTAAAATTCTTTCTCTTAATGAATGTTTTGGCACTGACTATTGAAATGCAATTTGAAACTCTTAAGGATCAAGTCTCAGAAACCATTATTTATATGATGAACCTGTGAGTTTACAAATTGCCTCAAAGTGTTGCTCCTTTTGCCTTTTTTATTTTCTTTATTACTGCATGGCATGCTAATATTTATTATGAAAAATAATAGCCTCAGAATAGCCTCAAAACAAGAAAAAAGGGAATGCTACCACCCATTCATATACACATGCATGATTGCTTTAAAATTGACAAAGCAGTACCTTAAAGTTATGTGTGAATCAGCTCAATAACATAAAGGCATTTAAATTGTTAATATACAGGTGGAACCAATTTTCTAATATGAATAACCTTTAATTTCTTCAGCTTATTAAGTTGAAAATATTAAAAAATAACAATGGTTATGTCATTTTTTTTCTTTTTTGATACTAGGGTTTGAACCTAGGGGCATTTTATCTCTGAGCTGCCTCTGGCCCTTTTTATCTTATTACTTTTAAATTTTTGAAACAGTCTCACTAGGTTGTGAGGCTGGCCTCAAATCTACAATCCTCCTGTCTTTAACTCCAAGGACTAGGATTACAGGCATGTGCCACTGGTTCTAGTGGCTGTGGCCTTTTTAAAAGAAGTTTCTAATAAAGCCCTCTTAAATCATTGTTAATATCTGTGTCATTCAACAGGAACACGAAGAAAAAAACTTGATACATTTTCAACTATATTACTAATGTATTTGGTAGAAATGGATTTACCTAAAATAAATTAAAATGTATGCTGCACTTAATTGCCAGAAAAATTTGAAACCATTCTTAACTCTCAATGATTTTGAAGTTGTCATTTATCAGAATTTGTGGGGTAAAATTTACAAGAAGCGAATCACCCAGAATATTCTTCTCAAGATATATTGAGAATGTAATAAGAGTACTTCTCTTTTCTGGTAATTAGCTGCATTAAATGAGCAGAAGGTGAATTTACATATCACAGAAACATAAAGACCAGAGAGCCTAAGCCAGTTACATGGAAGTCCTACCTGAGACATGGTTTCACTATAGGCAGACATTTGAAACTGGATCCACAATGAGATACCAGGCACATGACCATAATGTCGAATAATTGTGAAAAGCCAAATCCAATGATATCAACAAAGGAGTAATATACTATGTTTGAAGCACAAACAAATCTTAGTATATACATGTGTATAATGGGAACTTTTTTCATAGAAACCTGTTTTTATTTGCTTTTAAGCTTGACATTAGAAAAGAATTATTTAGAAGCAATATATTTTATATATCTATACTATATGTACTATGAATGCAATATATACATATATACACACAAATGTGAATATAAAAATCTGGGTGGACAGCATGTTAATTTGAAGATAAACAAATTTTTCAGAAAAACTTTCAATCTAGGTTAACTATTTACAAATCAATGATGCAAGATGAACCTTAAGATTTCATTGACCTGTTTAAAAAACTAAAATGTTAATCTGATTATTTATAAAATTATAAGCTTTCTTAAGTATCACTGATTTCATATTAAGAATGAAGAAATTTAGCTAAAGTTTTTATCCAGTGATCAACAGTTGGTGTTCAAAAATATTCAAAAATTTTTTTTGCATTTTAAATTCAATTCCTGCCCAACTTTCTTCTCTCTATCTTATTGACCCCACATGACCACACCACATACCAAAACGTTTCTATACTCTAATTGCAGGTGATGGAGTTTAAAGTTAAAATTAGGCAGTACTGCTACATGACTCCAAAAAAGGTAAATTTAGGTAAAATCATCCAGCTGGCTGCATCTTCCCCCGAAAGATGTTGTATATGCTCATGAGTAATTTGAGCAAAATTAAAATAGTTACATTTGTGCTTCATAATGACTTAATTATAGTAATGAAATCTAATTAATAAGAAAAGGAACGTTTGCTTCTCCAGACCTACCACCTGGAGGTGACAATTCATTTATGTCCAGAATAATTAATGTGTTGTATTAAATTTTTCATAAATGAGAGTATATCCAGCAGTGCATATCCAATACCTATTATAAATATATACAATACCAACATCAATTTAGAAAGAAACTTGAAATCATTATTCACATGTTTAGTTTTCCTTGACATTTCAAAAACGATCATTTCTTTGTCGTTGTTCTTTAAAAATGCCTGCATTTTGTGTGTTCGTCAGTGTGTGTATGTGACATTTTTTTTAACTTGTTTATTCCTTACATTCCATTGTCTTTTAACTTTGGTGGCAAACATGTTATTTTTAAATTTCTACTCCTTTTCTTTTATCCTACATACATTTTTCTTGACTGTTTTGAAATTGTTTTACTGTCAGATCATTTTGACTATTGAATTTAAACATTGTAATAATGACCAGGTTTTTTTTTTTCTAGCTGTATAACACAGCCTAGGGAAACTTAGAATGCAGTACTGAGATACTGAGAAAAGTCATGTTCATGTTATTTCATAACGTTAAAGATCTTTAATATCTGAATTATGTCAGCATTTTGATAGATATTTTAAACTAGTATTTTCTTTAGCTTCCAGAATGTTTAGAGAGGCAAATCAAACTGCTTAGATATATGACTACTTATGTCTTGATAGAGTTTTAGAAAACTGAATCTAAATATTCTTGGCCAGATGTTTTACACATATTTAATTTAAAACATTTATAAGTATGTTATTAAGGCAGAAAAATATTCAAGATATTAAGTCATATTAGTCTCTTTGTCATTTACTCAACTGCATATAAAACAGTTTTTCTGTTGCTAACAACTGCCTTAAAACTACCAACTCTTCTTCCTATCTCCAGATTCTAGTCAAATAAAATAAGCACCTTCACCTTCTAGAGTATGACCATGCCCTTCTCCCATAAAATCATCCTCTTTCTATTCCTTTATAATAGTGGTTAATTTAGAGCCAAATTTTTACCTTTTGCCTTACTCTACAATATAGAGTAAACCCTTATTTCCTTGGCAGACCTCCCTTACTCTCTATTCCTACATCTGGCTCAGAATGGCTATGTGAATATGATGGCTTCATGCCTTCTCCTAGAGTACAATAGTTGACAATAGAGGTGATGTCAATGTGTTCCTTTTAAAGTCCTTTCTCAGTCTAGGATGATAACTGACAGGTATACTCTAATACAAAGATTTGATAATTATATCTCTGATTTTATTTTCAAATTATCTGTGTTAATTCACACCCTATATATTCCCCATTCTTTCAAAGGTTAAGATTTTCTTTCCTAACTTGTAAAACTTAATTGTCACTAACAGTCAGGATTATCATGGTTTGGATCTAGATTGTTGCCCAAAAAGTTCATATGTTGAAACCTGATCTTCAAAGCAGTAAGGTTTAGAGGCAGGGCATGGCCAAAGAGGTGGGTTGCTGGGGTTGTGACACTGAGGAGTGGATTTGCCCCTGTCCTCCTCCTCCTCCTCCTCCTCCTCCTCCTCCTCCTCCTCCTCCTCCTCCTCCTCCTCCTCCTCCTCCTCCTCTTCCTTCTCTTCTTCTTCTTCTTCTTCTTCTTCTTCTTCTTCTTCTTCTTCTTCTTCTTCTTCTTCTTCTTCTTCTTCTTCTCCCTCTCTCTCCCTCCCTCCCCCCTTCAAACCTCTTTAAGGCTACAATGAGCTTAGTAGCTTTCCTCTGCAATACCCTGAAACTGTGATGTTTCTGCTGAAGCCATAAGCCAAACAAAGCTTTACTGATTTAAGCTGTTTTTATGAGGTATTTTGGTTACAGTAATGAAAGATGAAATGCTAACTAGCATAAGAACATCAATCTAGTGGCAGTTTTCTCATAGCTCAATTATGTTTTTGGTACTGGGGTTTAAACCCAGGGGCATTCTACCTCTAAATATACACCCAGCCACTTTTTTTTTTTAAAAAAAGGTCTTGCTGAGTTGCTGAAGGTCTCACTAACTTGTTGAGGCTGGCCATGAACTTGTGATCCTCCTGTCTGAGCCTCCCAAGTATTGAATTGTGTATGTGTGCCACCACATTCCACTCAAAATTTTTATAAATTGCTGAAATGTCTTGTTTATTTTGCATTAGCCAAGTCATCTTGAGGTCACAGTAGAGTTTGAAAACACTATTTCCTTCTAGAATATTTATATCCTAATTCTCCCTTATAGTCACACTTTGTCTACATGGTGCCTTACTGAAATGTCTCTTGCCTAAGTATTCCACTTACTGAAATATACAACCTGTATATAGAACCTAGAATTAGAGAAGTAAAAAATGTTTAACTTTCTGGGCACAGTAGACTATGTCTTCATCAAAGACTATAGGATGTTTAAATTGAATATTGGTTTTCCACTTAGTCTCCATGTCCTTTAGAGCTTCTTACAAATCTTTTACCCAAAAAGGTTGTTATTCCTCTGTTACTTCTCCAAGAGCCATGTTCCCCCCCTCCAACCTGCCAAGTCCTCAAAGGCGGTGCTCACTCTGGTTCTGCACACTCTTCCATGAACTCTGTGTTGACTTGGGGGAAAGCACTCTAACAGAGCTCCATTCAACTCACCTTCACTTACCTGAATAAAAGCATTGGGCATTCTAAGACTGGAAAATTGATGTGATAGGAAAGCCTTGTTGGTGCTTCTTTTTCACTGAGATGCATTTGGTGTTACTTCTTGGTAAGCACAGTTCTGAGCTTTCTCTACCAAGATTTTTCCAATCTGCAAGAACTAAGAGTTCTGTGTCAGTGGAAAGCCTCTGTGTTTTGAGAATGGATCTAATATGGCTGGCTGTATGTACATACCATCTGAGAAACGCTTCACATTGTAAGTTTCCATAAATAGTAAATTATTCCCCATGCTCTTCCAGGCTGGGAGTTGTATATAATAGAAAAATAATTTTCCCAGGCAAATAAGAACTTTTTAAAAGCAAAACATTATTTAAAAATCTCCTACTTAATAAAGCCATTGTTTTTATCTTTCTGATAAGCACCAAATATTGAAAAAATTTACTATCCAAACGGTATTTAGATAATTCATTTGTAATTTTCCCATTTATAAGTGCTAATTATACCATGAGTTTTGTACGTGGAGACTCATAACAGAAACTTCTTCTTTTTCACAGACTAACACAAGAATTCAAATGTACCATCTTGTTTTTTTTTTTTTTTTCTCAAAATGGAAACATGTTTGACTTGTTTACAGTTGGAAATTGCTTTTGAATGCTTTGCTTCCCCAGATGTAATGCCTTTGCTAGCTTACAGAGCTTCTTAACTCCTGGAATATCTTTAGTCTTCCTCTTTGTTATCCAATTGTGATTTATTCTCCTGGTTCAAAGAATTTATAGAATAATCATCTATGTGAGACTGCTAATCTGTTTGGACTTCAGTGGATCTATTCGGTGCACACACCATTCACTGTTTCTTCTACCACAATATAGCTGAATGAATTAGAAGTAACACTGCTGTGGTAGTAAGCAACTTTATTGACTTTTATAAAATGTACAATACAGGAATTATTAATAGCAATTTATCTTAAGGAGCTCTACCATCTGCACAGATTTCAAGAGTGTATACAGCCAAAGTATATGCAGTTGGGGAAAAGAGTCGGGATTCACAGTGAAAGTTTAGAAGGTATAAAAATGCTTCATGATTATAAGATATGTTACAAAGATATATTATTGACAGTTTTCCATATACATTGGTTTAAATTAGTTACTTTTTTGTTTAGGCCAAAAGTGAGTTGCTGTAATTCTCATTGTCTGATGATCACCCACTCCATTTCTTAGAATGTCTCCTTCTCTTCCACTATATAAACAACCTAGGCACTGATGATACTTTGTTTAGTGATAAAGACAAGATTCCATCTCTCATAGATTTATATGGAGATTTATGTCTAGGACATAAAGACTTAATATACAATATAAAGATTTATATTCTAGATTTCTTAACACTTGTGTCAAACGAAGGACCACTTCCAGGAGGCAATGGAATGCCAACCAACATTTTTATATCCGCTACGGAGGTTGTACTTCAATTCATGCAAGGAGTATAAGGGAAAACTTAGAATGACTCAGATTTCATTTATTAATTTGTGCATTTACCCACAACATTAACCACTCTCTTTACTAGTAAAGTCATATTTGAAGTACCTACCCAGTTTTAACGCCTAGTTCATGCCTCATCTCCCCAGGCCTTACTGATTTTTATAAATAAATATGGGAGGCTTTGCTGTTGTTTCCTATGAATGAATAATCACTAAAGTGCATATTTCTAGTATAGGTGGGGTGCTTACAAATGGGGCTCAGCACGCAAATAAAAAGTTAATCAGTATTGCCATGTGATTTTGCTCTTGACCACTATATATAGTATTTGAAAGACACCATTAAAGATAAATTTACAAATTAGTCACTCTGTTACTGACAAGTATATCTAAGTGTTACAAGTCTTATACAATGGTATTTCATATTCTTTCCCTGT
This sequence comes from Muscardinus avellanarius, assembly GCF_963383645.1. Taxonomy (NCBI): domain Eukaryota; kingdom Metazoa; phylum Chordata; class Mammalia; order Rodentia; family Gliridae; genus Muscardinus; species Muscardinus avellanarius. The sequence goes on along the minus strand of NC_137802.1, from coordinate 42,166,718 downwards.
AGAGAAACTTAAAAAATGTCATAATAGATTTTATTTATTTATTTATTTATTTATTATTTTTGTACAGGGGATTGGACCTAGGGGCATTCTATCAGAACTACACCCCCGGCCCTACTATTTTTTAAATTTAAAAATGGAGTCTCAGTAAGTTGGAAAGGCCTCACTAAGTTGTTAAAGCTGGCCTTGAACCTGCCTGGGATTGGACCTAGGGGCATTCTATCAGAACTACACCCCCGGCCCTACTATTTTTTAAATTTAAAATGGAGTCTCAGTAAGTTGGAAAGGCCTCACTAAGTTGTTAAAGCTGGCCTTGAACCTGCCTGTTTTAGCTCCCAAGTAGTGGGATTATAGGCATTGCTCCACCACATCTGAATAATACATTTCTTACACACGTGCATGCACACACACACACACACACACACACACACACACACACACACACATTGTTCCTTATCTGCTAGTAATAAATCTCATGTCTTCAATTTCACATATTCTCCATTAAGTAGCACAGAGTATTAAAGACTGATTTGATACTGGATACTTCTGTGGTCTATCAGCTGAATCTTCTCAGGAATATAATACTTTTTTAAATTAGTCAGCTCCAAGCAACAATTACTTTATTTTTATTTGGTGTTCCAGATTATGCATTTTAATTATAAATTCAAATGAGTAGTTCTTTTTCAGAAACTAAAGAAGGAATTAAGGGACACATGACTCTATTATAGATTACAATTTTTAAACAAGGATAAATACCACATTTTTTTCTTTTTGTTCTAGGGATTAAATTCAGAGAAATTGTATGTACTTCCTTGAGCCCTTCTTAATTTTTTGAACCAAGTTGTTAAGGTTCTTACTGAGTTATTATGGCTGCCTTCAGACCTGCAGTCTTTCTGTCTTTGCCTCCCAAATACTGAGATTACAGTCATAAACCACTGTGCCTGTCTATCAATGATATTTTTTTTGTTTATGTTTTTGTTTTTGGTGGTACTGGGGTTCCTGGAAGCCCTTCTACCTCTGGGCTACACTCCCAGACCTATTTTATATTTTTGAAACAGGGTCTCTTAGGCCAGCGGGGCTGGCTTCGAACCTGCGCGATCCTCCTGTCTCCGCCTCCCAAGCGCGGGGATTACAAGCGTGCGCCACCACGCCCGGCTCAATGATAGTTTTTGCATGAATTTTCTTTTTAGAAATAGTGAGGGAGCTTTACTACTCAATTGTAGTGAGAAGTTTAATTTCCCATTAAAATTATATAAATGACCCAGTGATCTAGGCATTGACACTAAAGTAATGAAGAAAGCTAAGTTCCTCATGGAGATTGCAATTTAGAGAGGTACAAACCTAAAGCCAGTAATTACAAGTGTTTATGAATACTTCATGGGGGTCTCATAGTTTCTGTAGTGAGTTAATATCTGAGACATTAGACTATGTAGATTTGTAAAACAAGATTTAACTTCTCCCCATTAATTCAAATCTATATTTCAATACTACTTCTATGCCCTGTGTTGGGAGAAAAAGATATGCAAAATTTAGCTCTCTCCTTAAGGAATTCACATTCTACTCATGAAAACTAACAATTAGAGCACAGTGTTATCAGTGTTATGATAGGGGACCATACATAAAACAAATGCATGTCTTGTTTTGAAAGCCCATAAGTATTCTGCTGTGGTTGAGTAGAAAACATAATATTCTTTTGTGAATACTATACAAAAAGACATTTGACCCCCTGCATATGACAGGAATACTGATTGTGGAGTGGCTTCCTAGTTGGCTTGAATCTTCCTCCCCTGCACTAAGCTGCAGGTTAAGCTGTTATGTCCTAGCTGTCCCTGGACACTGTTCATGTGGCCTGGTCACCTGGCATACCCTTCTGGTGTGGGGAAGAAAATCCAGATAATGGAGAAGATCCTCAGTAGAGCCAAGGAGTAAGGGTAGAAAAGGAAGAAGAGTAAGGTTCATTAATGGAAATGATACCTGTGACTATGTGTATATGTGTATCCATATCAAGAGGAGGGAAAATGGTGAGGTAGGGTCGGGGGAGTATCAAGTGCTGTGTGAATGTATGCCATTGTCAACATGATCTAGGTTCGGATGTGAGGCTATAATGCACCAATTAAAAAAACTCCTTCACGTTACAGTTGCTGTCTTTTGTGGTCTGGTGTGCTTAATGACTTTTTTTGTCTTTTGGGTTAAAAAATACCTCTAGTAAGTGATTTTATTTAATTTTTAATCCCTAAGGGCTCAGAGAACACAGTCCCAGAAAACAATCTCAAAGAGAAAGATCCCAAAATTACTGTGTCTCCAGTAAATGGACCATTTCGGTAAATCTAAGTTTAAATATTAATCCAGATTTACTTTTACTTCTAAAAACACTATGTTCTCTCTTTTATATGACTACTTTCAGACCGGTAGACATGCTCAGATACACTTTGGTCCTCAAGTGTGCAAGTTGAGGCTCTGATTGAGGTTCCTTCTCAGCACCCATCAACACAAAGCAGTTCTCTCGCCTTCCAGCAGGTTGACCAGATGATCCAGTCTAAATCCTCATGCTATGGGTTCTAAATTGCTGCTATTCACTGCTTTCCTTCCAAAGAAAAGTAAAGTTATCAGATACAATCAACTTCCTTTTTAGAGTATTTTCAACCACGTAATCTTTGTGTTTTGAAAACCAAGCAAACAAAACCATAAGGAAATTCATTGAGCACTGGGTAAACATTTCATAACAAGCAATTCAGCTTCAAGATGCACCAGGCAATTACTCATCACTTCTAATTATGATGAGAGAAGAAACGTTGCTTTCTATCTTCTCCCTAAAATGCTATATTCATTTTTTTTTTTCTTGACTTGGGTTTCTCACTGGCTAGTGCAGGAAGATTGGAATTTGTAGATCTTGCACAAGCTTTTATTTCCACCCCTTGTTTCAGATCATGCTTTGCTGACCTGGTTCTCACCACAGAGGTGCCTGGGGTGACAGACATCAGAAAAGAAAATTTAGCATTATCCACTTAAGTCCATACTAGCCGCACCCTGGAGCATCTAAATGAGACAGCTTCACTGCCAGTTTGTATAAAAAAGTGGTTCTCAAACTGTGGTCTCTAGACCAGCTGTATCAGTGCCCCTGAGGTCTATGTTGTAAATGCAAATTCTTGATTCCTCCCCCACCCTCCTTCCTAGACCTAGGGAATCAGAGTCTCTTGGGATGGTATCCCCAAATCTCTGCTTTTTTGTGATCTCCTTCAATCTAGTACAAATGAAAGTTTAAGAACAATTGTAAAAGTTAAAAAATAACACTTACCTTTATCAGTTGTTTTATATCATTCTCAGTACCTCTCTTCCTTATGCAATACCAGTTAACATTGTTCTTTAGATGTGTGCTTTAGTTTGCAATTTTCATGATGCCTAATTAATGTCATGTGATAATTACTGATATCACTAAGGGGTATTATCTCTCTAAAGGTGAAAGATATAAATGTGCAATTGGCTTTCCTTTTGAGACCTCTGGTTCAATCATCAGATTAATTCCACTGGGCTCCATGCCGCCTACCTATTTACTTTGGGTGACTACACTACACCACTGATTATTCTTGCCTGTGACTCATATATTTATATAAAAATAGTAACTACATGACTTTTGTTCAACTCTTTCTACTCTTCCCTGAGTACATGAGACAGTAATATAAATTTTATATAAATATATATATATACATACACACTTATATTTATACTTCTATAGGTAAATATATAATTCTTAGGAAAATACAATGACACACTCCAAGTTTTAAAAATTAATGTACAAACACAATTCCTTGTGGTAAAGCTTTTTTATTAAATATTTCATCATTGCCAGGCATGGTGGCGCATGCTTGTAATGCCTGTACTTGGGAGGTGGAGACAGGAGGATCACGCAGGTTCGAAGCCAGCCTTGTTGGCTTAAGAGACCGTTTCCAAATAAAAATATAAAAAATAGGTCTGGGAGTATAGCCCGGGGGTAGAAGGGTTTCTAGGAACCCCAGTACCACTCCCCCCCAAAATTTCATTATTATATATTTTCTCTCATTTGCATAACTATTCATATAACTACCTTCACTGTCAATATACATTTTAACATGCTAACATTTTTCCTTGATATTAATGACTCTTAACTCTTCTCTAAGCTATTGACAACACAACTCTCAATCCAAATTCTGCAAATTAAAGAAGTATGTTTTGATTTTTTTGACATCTTTGCTCTTTTGATCATTTTGATACCGTTTCCCCTTGATTTACTTGTGGGCTAATTAGCATAATTTACCATCATATCACTCTTTATGATTTTAATATAAAACTCACCAAGCATTGTATGCATACATATCACTATCCTTATGACCTACATAATGATGTGAGGCTCTAATGTAACAATGAAAGTATAAAAATGTCTGAAAATGCACATTATTAATTTTGTTAATTTTTTAATTTGTCATAATTTGACCAGTGATGTTAGCAAAAAAAAAAAAAAAACACATTGTCAGATTGCCTATCCTATCAGAAATCTAGTTTTTCATTTTGGCTGCATCCATTTAAAAGCTCTTCTCTCTGTCTTTCTCTGATATTGACGCTCTCAGGCAGACCTTATAGACTATCGCCAAGCTACTTTTGCTCCCCATCGTGAAGGTAATGATTGCTCATTTCCCATCACAGATGGAAAGCTCTTTTGGTACAGCAGTTAAGAAGGTGGGTTCTAGAGTAGTAGTACATTTATATGAATGGAAATGACAGTCATGACAATATAGTAATTATGTCCTTAGGAAAATTACTTAACCACATGATACCTCAGTCTTCTTATCTGCAAAATGAAGATAATAATAGTAACTACCTCACAAATTTATCATGACCATAATGTGTTGATATATGTAGTATGTCTGGCACATGCTAATCATTCTGTGACTGCTAACTACAATTAAATTTCACATGCTGAGTAAGCTGTCTCATTACATTGGATTCACTCAGGTTTATTTTGGTGCCTTAGACTTAACAGTGGAGTTATGAAAATTATATTCCATTTTTAATAATGAACATTTAGTTACTGGAGCCAATAAACAGTGAAGGACACCTGCTATACCATCGAATCTCTTGGTTCATCAGAGCCAGGGATCTTCTGTCATGGCAAACATTGCTTTTTGCAGTATCATACTTTAAGTAAGCTTAGATTACTGTGCCCAATGCTAGAAATGTTATACTGGCCACCTTTGGCTACCTTTGGCTTCTGTCAAGGCTCATAATTCTGCTACTAAACTTATCCAAATACCTGTCTTTCTAGTTTAGGGTCTAGGTCAGTGGACCAGAAATGGTTAAATGGTACCTTGGGTAAACAAATCTGTAGAAAAGACAAATGACTAACAAAACCCAGGTTTATCCCAAAGTACTTCCCACCAATCCACCAAACAATACCAAATGATTAACTTTTATGATCTACCAGTTTTATTTAATTTAAATATTTTATAAAATATTAACATTTCCTAACTATTGTCCCATAGTTTTCAAGTCATCTGTACAACAGTATCTATACCTTCTGGGTCTGAACACTAAAATTACAAGTTTCACAACAGTCTACATAATATTATCCTGAATTTAAATGTAATACTCAAGTCACAGAAATCGTGTTATCATTAAATTCTTCACATTTCCCATGGCCTAAGTCTATTTTATTTCATTCCGGGGCTGCAGTTTTTAAAAAAGTTTTACTAAACCAATCTTTTTATTTTTTATTTTTTTGTGTGATCCTGGAGTTCCTGGAAACCCTTCTACCTCCAGGATACACTCCCAGACCCATTTTTATATTTTTATTTGGAAACAGCGTCTCTTAACCCAGCACAGCTGATTTCGAGCCTACGCGATCCTCCTGTCTCCGCATCCCAAGCACTGGGATTACAAGTGTGCGCCACCACACAGAAGGAGAAGGTACATACATTTCCTCTAATATGCCCAAACTAGGAAACACAGAGGATACCAGTGGGACTCCAGATAATGGAGGGGAAATATCAGCAAAGTTTGAATGGAAAGATAGGAGAGGAGGAAGGCTGGTCTTGATTAATGAGGGTCTACATCTCAATATGTGTAAAATTATGAATAAGACATGGTTAACCTGGACAACCACAGATGGGGCGGGGAGGGAAAACAGGGGCGGGGGGAAGAGGGCATCAAATATAGTTTAAATGTATACCATTTATGTTCAATGAAAAAATTTTTAATAAAAAAAATGAAAATTCTCCCCCCCCCAAAAAAAAGTTTTACTAGGCACAATAGCACACCTGTAATTCCAGTACTTGAGAGGCTGATAGGAGGATCACAGGTTTAAAAAAAGTTTCAGCAATTTAGAAAGACCCTACTTCAAAAAAATAAAAAAGTGCTGTGTGTATAGGGTAGAGGTAGTATATGCCTGGGTTCAATCTCCAGTGCCAAAAAGTTTGCTTAATCATACCAAATGAATGAATCTTGTTTCCTAAGAAATTTTCTTCACCATATATTTCATCATAGAGGATTAAAAGAAAAAGAGAATAAGTTTGTTCCTACACTTGACCCTACTGAGAGCATCTATCTAACAGCTTCATTTTACAAAGAACTAATAAAGTGAAGATGTAAACTTTGAACAGCTTGCATTAAATTAATATTTAACATGGTGAGGTTAATTTTAAGTAAATTCATATAGGCAAATAATAACTAAGCAGAAGGAATTCAGCTTACAATAATTCATCTAGGACTGAAGTCAACCAATTAGTTAGCTCTTCAAATTCTTACTGATGCTTCATTTTCAACTCTGGATGGGTTTCATGCTTATGCCACAGCAAAATGACAATTAACAGGGAAAATGAACTAGTTTTGTATGTATTATTTGTTTTTATGAGTTTAGCCATTACGCAAATGTATAGAACTAGCAGATGCCAGCTTCTAGAGTGTCAATTAACTTTTAGACCTATGAAATTTATAGGGTGTTTTAATTCACATAATTTAATTCCCACAAAACTCTGTGAGGGAAGGGTAATTTTAAAAACAACTTAATTGAGACATAATTTGTACCAATTTTAAGTATATAGTTTGTTTTGTTAAATTTGTTTACTCATGTAACCCCTACCTAGCTATCTAAATCTAAATAGTTATTTCTATGTTTTCTGACTTCATATTTGTTGACCTTACAATTACACCATATACTTCTCATTTCATTACTTGGGGGGGTAGGGATGAAATCCAGGGACATTGTATACTCAGGTTTCAGCCCAGCTCTATTGTACTTTTTATTTGGAAGCAATATTTTGCTAAGTTGAGAAGAGCCTCACTAAGTTGCTGAAGCTGACCTTGAACCTGCAATCATCTTGTCTCAGCCTTCAAGGTATTAAGATTATATGTGTGAGCCATCATGCCTGGATCTTGCATTCTATTTCTATCTCACCATATTTGGAAGAAAGTATGTGTCAAAAAATACATTTTAGAGCTGGGTGTGATGGCATTCACTTGGAATCCCAGCATTCGGGAGACTGAGACAGGAGGATCTCAGTTCACAGCCAGCCTCAGCTACTTAGTGAGGCGCTTTGCAACTTAGTGAGACCCTGCTTCAAAACCAAACTAGGGAGTATTAGAAATACTAGAAGGGCTCCATATAATGGAGTGGAAACCTCAGCACAGCTAGAATGGAAGGGTAGGAGAGGAAGAAGGCTGAGGTTGATTAATGGAGAAGCTACATTCAAGTATATGTAAAAGAATGAATGTAGCATGGTCAACCTGGACACTCATTGTTGGGAGGAGGGGAAGGACACCAAGCACAGTCTGAATGTATGTCATTTTCAATATGATCCAAAAAAATAAACAATAAAAAATAGGGCTGGGGGGTATAGTTCAGATATAGAATTCCCCTGGGTTTCATCCCTAATACTGCAAAATTAGATAAATAAATAAACAAACAAATAAATATTTTTGGTAGATTTTTCACCTTCAAAAGCAAAATTTAATAGCATTTAGCATTACTTCAGCTAAGCTATTTGTGCAACTGAGTCTGAGTAAACACTGCAATTTTCCAGGTGGATAATTATTATCTGATGTGTCCCTCAAAGTCTATTGTTGTTGTTGTTGCTGAAGTCGGTAAGACCCTAGTAAGGAGCACTACTGAATATATCTTCTATGGATTAATCCTATGTGCCACACTCTAAAGAAATTGTTTAATATCATTCTTACACAAAGTTTATATACATTATTTTTAGAACAAAGAGAAGAATCTACTCCTCTGTCCCCATCCTTTTATTTTCAGAATTTGGTTTTTATTCAGGTGTTTTGAGACATATTTACTAGAAGTGGAAAAAAAAGGGCACAGTATCAGAAAACAATGACTTGGCTTCCAGGCTCAGTTCTGTGGCTGTGTTTCTGAACCTTTCTCTTTTCTTTCATGGCAAGTGCTATACTAGATACTTTATACATGGTCCTGGGTTGAGTTCCCTGAAAGGAATATTTTATCTGAGAATTTCTTGAAATATCTCTTGAAATATTTTCAGGAGAAACTGATAAATAAGTAAAGGAATTGGTTCAGGTGAAGTGGAAGAAATTTTGTACAAATCTGGAACATACACTGAATCTCAGAGTCTTGTTCCACCTTGAGGCAAAAGACCTGAGTTTTCATATTCTCCCCACAGATCAGGACACCCAGTCAGAGTAGCAAGCATAAAGAAATCAAACAACAACAAATGCTGGCGAGGATGTGGGGAAAGAGGAACTCTTTTACACTGTTGGTGGGAGTGCAAACTAGTTCGGCCACTATGGAGATCTGTGTGGAGATTCCTAAGAAAAGTGGGAATAGATCCACCATATGACCCAGCTATACCACTCCTGGGTATCTTTCCAAAGGGGTTGAATTCAGAGAAATACAGCAACATATGCATACCTATGTTCATAGCAGCACAATTTGTAATAGCCAAAATATGGAACCAACCCAGATCACCATCAACAGATGAATGGATAGCAAAACTGTGGGAAATACACACAATGGAATTCTATTCAGCCATAAAGAAGAACAAAATTATATCATTTGCAAGAAGATGGAAAGCCCTGGAGAACATCATGTTAAGTGAGATCAGCCAAGCACAGAAGGAGAAGATACACATGTTTCCTCTCATATGCCCAAACTAGAAAACACAAAGGATACCAGTGGGACTCCAGATATTAGAGGGGAAATACTAGCTAAGTTTTAATGGGAAGATAGGAGAGGAGAAAGGCCGATCTTGATTAATGAGGGTCTACACCTGAACATGTGTAAAATTATGAATAAGACATGGTTAACCTGGACAACCATTGGTGGGAGGGGGGAAGAGAAAATGGGGGCGGGGGGGGAGAGGGCACCAAATATAGTGTAAATGTATACTATTTATGTTCAATTAAAAAATGTTAAAAAAATAAAAAATAAAAAGTAAAAAAAAAAAGAGTTGAGTTTTCATATTCTCCCCACAGACTAGGACACCTTTTTTCAAGATGTCTTTGATCATAGATTTCTTGAAATGGTACAGGTGGCCTACCCCTGAGGCATCTTCCAAAGAAATGGTTTCAAACTTCGGAGGGCAGTTTATACTGGCGAAGGCTATATTTTCTTTTTCTTTTTCTTTATTCCCTACTGGGGATGGAACCCAGGGGCATTCTACCTCCAAGCTACACCCCCAGTCCTATTTTTGATTCTTTATTTTGAAACAGGGTCTCATTGAGTTGCAAAGGACCTCACGAAGTAGCTGAGGCTGGCCGTGAACCACAATCCTCCTGTCTCAGCCTCCCAAATATTGAGATTACAAGTATGCACCACCACCGTGCTTGGCTTCATGAAGGCTATTTGCCAAAACACAAGCAGCATGGGGAAGTATCCATTAGAATTGTTAAAGTGCATCCTGGAGGTTCTAGGTGTGGTATCAAATGTTGCTATAATAATACCTGTACTCTCTTACTGTGTTTTTAACACATTAACTCATTCCCTGCCCAGGAGAGAATTTAAGGATTTAAGAGGTCAAACAAGTTACCTAAATGTTACACAGACCAGTCAATAGTAGCGCTAGACTGAAGATGCCCATTGTACCTTCTATCGATAAAGCTCCAAGCTAATAATTGAGAAAAAAAAAACTATAGGAAAACCTTCTAAAGATCTAAAATAGATTATACAGAGGAAAGACATGACCTCCATTCATGCTAGTGACAATATTTGAAAAAGTCTTTTTCTCTGATTTAAGCCCCACTGTGGCATTTCAGTAGACCACCACATCTACTACTTCCAGCCACCGCAGGCAAGGCTGGGCTTGGTTTCTTCCACCTTAGCATAGTCTCTAACCACCATCTGGTGGAAGTTCCTTTTTCCTCTTGGTGTGATATCTCCTGTGGTTAAAATTGACAAATTTCTCTTTGTATATACAGTATTCTGTGGCCAGGACTGAATTTGAAAGAGTGAATTCCCTCCCCCTCCCACAGATACTACTTTTGTACCTGGGAATAAAAACAAAGACAAACTTTCGCGTGAGATTATTGTTAAAGGATTAATAACTTGGCAATGTGGGACATGTGGATTGTAAATAATTCTCAATTCCTGTTTAGAGTTACTATTTTATTGAAACTTTAACAAGAAACCTTGTAAACTGAACAAAGAATAAGAGACAACCAAAAAAAGTATTAAGAATCACTTAAATTGTGAGTGGTGATGTGCCCTTGTAGTCCCAAGTACTGGGGAGGCTGAGACAGGAGGATCACAGGTTCAGGGACAGCCTCAGCAACTTGTGAAGCCCTGCACAGCTTAGTGAGACCTTGTTTCAAATTAAAGAATAAAAAATAGGGCTGGGGGTGTAGCTCAGAGGTAGAATGCCCCTGGGTTTGATACTAAGTTCTGAAAAAATAAAATAAGCTGAGTGTGGTGACTCATGCTCATAAATCTCTTGCTTGCGAGACTAAGACATCAGGGTCACAGATTTGAAGCCAACTTCAGCAACTCAGCAAGATCCCGTTTCAAAATGAAAAGGCTGGGAGTATAGCTCAAAGATAAAATGGCCCTGGGTTCAGTCTTAGGAAGAAAGGAAGGAAGAAATTAATCACTTTATAAAAGTCACATAAACAATACATTTAAAAATAATACTAATAATTATACCTCCAGGCTTTCTTTCCTATTTATTTCACATTTGTGAGATTTTAGCACTTTATATAAATACCATTCCAAAGGTTTTCAGTATGATAAGTTATGATTTATAATTAAGATTTAGATTTTTTTTCCTTGATAATATACAAGTTGAATTAAAATGAATTCTAAGAGAAGCCACTTTTAGTCTATGGAAATTTGTTCTCGGGCTGTATGAATTGTGTCATTCTTTTTTCCCAAGCAGAGTCAATCTTATTCAATATAGCGTATCTCAGTGCTTTTAAAATCCGGGGGGAAATTATATTTTAAATTACTTAAGGGAAAAAAGCAGCATTGCTTGACATCGAGGATTAACTGCTCCTGCATAAGTTAATTTATTTAAAAAATGTGAAATATCTGTATGCTGATTTTAGTGTTTGACATTACAGCCCAAATGTTATAGGTATATTTTCTAAGTATTATGTAAGTGATGACCAAAAATTAATAAGCAGGGTAAAAATTGATTTATTTACCTGATCTAAAAAATGTTGCATGTTAAATACAATGTTCTGGAAAAGTCAAGCTGTTTGCTTGAGTAATAATAATAAAAGGTGCTATTTTATACAGCTATTGAAAAGCTACATATTGAGCCCTTTCTAGGTATAAGAATCTGTTCTGGGTACAAGGAAGGAAAAACAAGACAGGGCAGAGCTCTTCTCATGGAGATGCTTACAGCCCAAATTGGTTAAAAAAAAATATATATATATACATATATATATTCTTACATAAATATGTGTGGATATATATATATATATTCTTACATAAATATGTGTGGATATATATATATTCTTACATAAATATGTGTGTGTGTATATATATATATATATATATATATATATATATATTCTTGTGTTGTGGTTGGTGCATATTAAGTATATCAACATTTTTTCTGTTCTGGGGATGGAACCCAGGGCCATTGTACTCCTATTTTTTAGTTTTTTTAAAATTTTTGAAACAGGATTCCACTGAAGAGGCTGGGTAAGTAGCTAAGGCTGTTCACGACCCACTATCTGTTCTCATCGCCTGGATGTTGGGATTACAAGCCTGTGCCACCATGCCCGGCTTATACTCACTGTTCTTTAGAATAATATGTATTAGTCAAGACAGGCTGTGCTGTGTGTAAGAGGAGTTAAAACAAAATAATCTGCAAATATGTAAGATGAACAGCTTAATCATAGATGAGATAAAAATCCATCATTCAAAAACATTTAATACATGCGTAATACACATATAAATGTATACATGAGTTTTTTTCTTAATATATATGAAAGTTTATATATGTGAACAGGATGCTTGTGTTTACAAAACCCTAATACACTAATAAAATTATCAGGTTCTTACATCAACTAGAAAGCAATTCATATGTATTCATATATAAATTAAATAGTTTAGGTGATTATCTTAAGTGTTTTTACACATTTGTATTATTTAAAAGCTAGACATCACTTCATGTGATTTAATATGAGGTATTCATATTTACACACTAGAAATTTCTTAATTACTTTCTGAAATAAATGGAAAAATGCCAGGCTTTATTTTTAGGTAAAAATCCTAGTAAATTTCTTCTGCATATGTTAAGAATAATCAGTTACCTTTGGAGAGATAATTAGTACATGGATATATGATGTGCTTATTGACATGAGTAAGGGGGATTAATAAATAGTGGATATTTTTATTTTAATAAGTATTTGTGAAATTAGATTTTATTAATTATAATTACTAAATTATTACTAAAATAAAACGAGTCAGTATTTGCATGGTGTTTTATAGAGGAAACCACTAAAGTTCATTTTAATAAATACCTTGCCTTAGGACAACCAGATATTAAATGCCTAAGTTAAGACCAAAAAAATTCCATTCTTTTGACTCCAGCTGCTATTCTATTCCCATTTCCCTATGCTACTGCTTCATTTGTATTCACTGAGTAAGTTTAAAATTAAACTAAAGCATACATTCATTTTTAGTCAATATATCCTTCACAGATTTGTCACTATCTCCTAAATCATCAAAAGCAAGTAACAAATATTTTACCAACATCCATATATGTCAGTCAGCTGAGAAAATATTAGAAAATCTTATACAACTATATTGCAGATATCCATAAAATGCAAGAAAAGAGTCAAAAATTAGGCAAAGATAGCGACCCTTCACAAAATCGCTTATAGATTTTGATTTTAACTTAGATTTTTAATCATCACAATGACTTATTTACATAAAAAGTATTGATGCTCTGTAATTGTACATGATAGTGAGATTTAGCCTCATAATTCATATATGTACATAGTAATATTTGGTCTATTTCCTTCTTTATACTTCCCTCTTACCTTTTTTGTTCTCTTTCCCTGTTTTCTTCAATTACTCAATTGGTCTCCTAAATTTTAATGAAACCCTTTGGTTTCATTCTTCATGAGGCCCTCAATTTTCTGTGTCTGGCTTACCTCCCTTAGCATGATCTCCAGTTCCATCCATCTTTCTGCAGATGACATAATTTTATTATTTATGGCTTAATTGTGTACAGAGACCACATTTTCCTATAGATACCTATAGATAGATACTGGTAGTGTGTTTCTAAAACTTGGCTATTTTGAATTGTGCTGCTGTTAACACAGGTGTGCACTTAGTATTCTGACTTTAATTCTTTTGGAAGGATCTGAGGAGTAGTATAACTGTATCATTATGGTGGTTCCATTCCTAGTCTTATGAGGAACCTCCTTACTAATCCCCATATTGATTGTAATAATTTACAATCCTAGCACCAGTGTAAAAGTGTTTTTAATCCCCATATCCTCACCAGCACTTATTTTTTGTGTTCTTGATGACTGCCATTTTAACTAAGGTTAGATAGAATCTCAATGTATTTTTAATAATTTTTTTTGTGTGTGGTCCTGGAGGTGGAACCCAGAGGCTTTCTACCTCCGGGCTCTACTCCCAGACCTTTTTTTTATATTTTATTTGGAAATAGGATCTCACTAAGTTGCTGAAAGCCTCACTAAGTAGCTGAGGCTGGCTTCGAACCTGTGCGATCCTCCTGTCTCAGCCTCCCAAGCGCTGGGATTACAAGCGTGCGCCACCACGCCCAGCTTAATAAATTTTTATTGGTGCATTGTAGTCATACATCTCAATGCGATAAAAAAAATGTGTGGAGATATACATGCCCACATCACCCAATCAGCCCCTACCCAATCTCAAACCCCTTTCCCTCCCTCTCCCTCCTACCCATGCTTGGCTTCCTGATTGACTTTGATATGTTTAATTATATCATGTGCTTTAATTGGATGATGTGTGCTTGCATATCCTCTCAAGTCTTGTATTCCAATGTGATGTATGATTACAATGCACCAATAAAAATAAATTTAAAAATAATTAAAAATTAACAACTTAATAAAATGGTGAAAAAAAGAGTTTCAATGTAGTTTTGATTAAATTTCTATGGTTTCTAAGAATACTGGACATTTTTATATATTTGTAGACCATTTTTATTCTGAGACATGTCTATTTGGTTCAACTGTCCATTTATTGATTTATTTTGGTGTTAAGTTTGCTGAGTTCTTTATATAGTCTGGATATAAGTCCTCTGTCATAAGAATACCTGAAAAAGATTTTCTCACATTCATTGGGCAGTGTCTTCACAAACTCTTAACTGTTTTGTTTTCTGTGTAGAAGATTTTTAATTTGATGCCATCTATTTTTTGATCCTCAGTTTTATTTCCTGAAATTTAAGGAGTCTTATTGAGGAAATGTGTGTCAGTGCCAATATGTTAGATCATTAGTTTTATGTTTTCTTCTAGTAATTGCCAAATTTGTGGTCCAATTGTAAGTTTCTGATTTATTTTGAGTTGACTTTTATTCAGTGTGAGAGATAGGAGTCTAGTTACATGTGGATGACCAGAGGCCCTACCACCATTTGTTTATTTTTTATTTTATTTATTTATTTATTTATTTATTTATTTATTTATTTATTTTGGTGGTACTGGGGTTCCTGGAAGCCCTTCTTCCTCCGGGCTACACTCCCAGACCTATTTTATATTTTTGAAACAGGGTCTCTTACGCCAGCGCGGCTGGCTTCGAACCTGCACGATCCTCCTGTCTCCGCCTCCCAAGCGCGGGGATTACAAGCATGCGCCACCACGCCCGACTTTACCACCATTTGTTTAAATGGCTGTCTTTTCTCCAACATATTTTTGGCACTTTTGTCGAGAATCAGCTGTCTGTATTTTAGGATTGTGTTCTAGTTCTTTGAAGAATTTTATTTGTATTTTTAATAGGTATTGCATTGAATCTGTAGATCACTTTTGGAAATATGGCCATTTTGACAGTATCTATTCTGCTTATCAAAGAACATGGACATTCTTTCCATCTTGCAATATCTTCTTTAGGTTCTTTGTTCAGTGTTTTATAATTTTAATTATAAAGGTGTTTTACCTCCTTGGTAAGGTTTATACCTAGGCATTGTATTTTTGTGTCTTATTTTTTGAGAACATAGAAGTTCAAATAAATTACATGTGAAATTAGGGCAACACTATAAAAATATCAAGTGAGTTCACTTGTTGAAAAAATTCTCCCTTTAACTCAAAGTGATATACAAAATTAAGAATAGCTGTCTATAAAGCATATATAGTTCCTCCTCTCCATACTCAACCTCTCTTGCTTCTGGCCTCCATTATATGAGGAGCACAGCCCATGTGCTACCCCTCTCTCCACCTTTGTGCTGTCATGCCCCAAAATCCACTGTCCTCAGTCTGGCATGAACTGAACTCCAAACTGTAAAAAAAAAAAAAAATCTTATTTAAATTAAGTGGTCAGGTCTTATTAAATTATGCCTGTGAGAATGCTAACCAAACAGTAGAAATGATTGAAAATACCAACCTTTACATCCTAGGTAGTGACTAAATGTAAAAACTAGGAAATAGGCCTTTGCTATAAGATAATTAGCCACCTTTATAGATAAGCAAATCTGTATAGCTACCATGAGAAATTCCAAGCTTTTATTGAGGTTTCTGATGACTTCCTTCTTATATTCTTTTTTTTTTTTGGTGGGGGTGATACTAGGGATTGAACCCAGAGGACTTATAACAATGAACTACATTTCCAACACCTTTCATTCTTTTTATTTTGAGACAGGTCTCACTCAAATTGCTGAAGCTGGCCACAAATTTAGAGTCTTCCTGCCTCAGTCTCTCAGGTAGCAGGAAATGCAGGTGTGCTGCATTGAACCTAGCTTGTTCTTTTTGTTTTAACTGAAATAATACTTTGCACAAGCATCAGAAAAGTCTTTTGGGTTCAGTCAACATTATATGGTAGTCAGATCTTCATAGCAACCCATATAACTTTTTGTTGTTGTTGTTTTTTGCGGGTTTGAGGATGGAACCCAGAGGCATTTAACTTCCAAGCTACTCCCCCTGCCCAATTTTTATTCTTTATTTTGAAACAGGGTCTTACTGAGTTGCAGAGGGCCTCACTAAGTAGCTGAGGCTGTCCACGAGCCGCGATCCTCGGGTCTCAGTCTCCCAAATGCTGGGATTAGAAGCGTGTGCCACCACGCCTGGCTCTGTTTGTTCTTAATGAATCAGCAATTCTACTTCCTCCTAAAACTCTTCTAAGAATCATATTTGGATTCATGTATTAACAGGAAAAACTGTTCAGATCTCAGGGGACTTGGGTTTGAACATTTCAAAACTCTCTAGAATTCTCTGCCGTGTTACATTAACACTGACTTCCAGCATTTTATTAAAATAGATTTTATTTTCTCTTTATGTCAGTTACATTGACTGACAGTCACAATGAACTTCCTAGTAACACCTAGGGGATACTTAGGTTTTCTTCTTTACTATTCTTCAAAATATTGAGCACCTGTCACTACAGTGTCACTTTTCTTCTTTCTTTCTGCTGATGAAAACAATTTTACTCTTAACCTCATGTATAATTTGCCAAATACAATAAGGCTTTAGATTATACATTTGCTGACATTGTGGATTTTTAAACAGTTTCTTTTTTCTTTTCCTTTTTTCTTTGCTAATAGTCTTGATTTCTCTGTGGAGGTGGTTAAGATTCATTCATTAGTTCAATCTTGACTGTTGAATTTGCCTCAGTGAAGCTGAATAACTTTTTGCAAACATATGTATTAATCATGGAAGTCTACTAAAAATAGTATTGGGTCAAACTCAGGTTTCTTGATCATAGAATTTAGCACAGTACTCTATCTATACACATTTATAAAGATGTAACCTGGATTGAGTGTGATGAAATGCTATACTAAGTACTTTCTTTAAAAAATAGCTAAGGAGCCGGGTGTGGTGGTGCACACTTGTAATTATCATGCTTGGGAGGCTGAGACAGGAGGATCGCACAGGTTCAAAGCCAGCCTCAGCTACTTAGTGAGGCTCTCAGCAACTTAGTGAGACCCTGTTTCCAAATAAAATATAAAATAGGTCTGGGAGTATAGCCCGGAAGTAGAAAACCTCTGTGTTCTACCCATAGTACCACCAATAAATAAATAAATAAATAAATAAATAAATAAATAAATAGCTTAAGGCTCTAAAATGTAAATGTTTGTTCCCTTGAAGTATGCATACTATTTTAACTCAAGCTTATTCTCCATTTCTCAGTCTCTTCATCCTAATATCCCTTTACAGACCTTGTAGTTATTTGTAGTTATTGAGTGGGAATATCTGTAATATTATTCTGTCCTATTCCAAGAATTTTAGTTAATATATCAAATAACATGAATGAGGAACCTTATGACCTACCATTATAAAGGAAAACATTTTTAGGAAATTTAAAGAAAGTTTATAGAGAGGGAAATTCATCAGTAGGTATTTTGAAATGTTTTTTTTTTATTAGAAACATATATGTCTTTGCTCAAAAATGCTATTTCCCAATAATGTGCTTTTTCTCCTAATTTGTCTAATGGTAAAGAGCATAGCTTTGAAGCCAGGCCACAGATTTTAAACTTCTGTGGCTATGTGGACTAAGGTAATTGACTCTCACTTATGTGTGAATCACTTTTGAACTTTAAAAGAAAAAGCGAGAGAGGCATTGTGGCTCATGCATGTAACCCCAGTGCTTTTTGGAAGACTAAGGAAGGAGTGCAGGTTTGAGGCCATCCTTGGCAACTTGGTGGTACTCTCAGAAACTTAGTAAGACCTTGATTCAAAAGGGAATAAAAGGCTGGCAGTATAGTTCTGCAGGAGAATGCTCTGGGGTGGTTCAAACCCCAGTACCCCTGTCCCCTGTGTGTGTGCGCGCGCGCGCACACACACACACACACACACACACATACACACACACACACATACACACACACACACTCACAGAAAAAGAAAGAAAAAAGGTGAAATAGTATGGCCATTTACTTGACATTTTATTTTTAATTACAAATAATATGTAACTAAAGTTTACTTGCAAATCTCTTAGGACAGTGCCTACCCACATAACAGACACTTAATTCTTTTTTTTTCAGGTTGGGGGATGGAACCCAGGGGCATTTGACCTCCAAACTATACCCCCTGCTCTACTTTTTTTATTCTTTATTTATTTATTTATTTATTTATTTATTTATTTATTTTGCAGTACTGGGGAGGATGTAACCCAGGAGCATTCTACCTCTGAGCTACACCCCCAGCCTATTTTTTTTTCTTTATTTTGAAACAGGGTCTCACTGAGTTGCAAAGGGCCTAAGTAGCTGAGGGTGGCCGAGAACCGCGATCCTCCTGTCTCAGCCTACAGAATGCTGGGATTACAAGTTTGTTCCACCACACCCAGCTTTTTTATTTTGAAACAGGGTCTCATTAAGTTGCTGAGGGCCTCACTAAATAGCTGAGGCTGTCCATGAGCTATGATCCTCTGGTCTCAGCCTCCCAAATGCTGGGATTACAAGTGTGTGCCATCATGCCTGACGAAACATTAATTCATATTGAATTCAGTTATTACAAAAACTGGTTTTCAGTAGTCAGCTAACTGAGGGGTTGTGAGGGGAAGAGGGAAACTCTCTAAAGCACATGATGTACTTAAATAAACATATCAAAGTCAATCACTAAGCCAAGCATGGGAAGGAGGGATGTGTAGGTAATGGGGGAGAGGATCGGGTAAGGACTAATTGGATGATGTATGCATGTATTATCTCCACAAGTCTTGTATCCCATTAAGATATACGACAACAATGCACTGATTTAAAAAAAATTAAAGAAAAGGAGGTTCAGCACTCTAATTACTTCATAATTACAAAAATGAAAGGGAATATTGAGTGATTGTGCAGAACACTCTCTAGTTTTCATCTCTGCCCCTTAACTCCATCTTCCACCCTGGTGTGCCTTGCTTTGAGCAAAGGAACACCTGACACTGTGGAATACATCATCTGAACTCACTGCCTGGCTGGCTTGCACTGAGTCGGCTAGATGGAAGTCACCAGAAGCAAGTCAGAAAAAGGGAGGAGAGGCTGGTGTGCACCTGGACAGATCATTTTCTTTGTAGATCTTGAGCAAGTGGATACAGTAATGTCCAGGGTCTAGCTGGAGACTAGAGGTATTAAGCCCAGAGGAGCACCTCTTCCATCTCTGCAGCCACTGGGCTCTCTGCCACTGTTCTCTTTCTTGCATCTTCTGTTCTTCATATAAACTCAGGTTATAATAGTTTCTGATCTTATAGAGCTTTCAGTATCTCTATCTTCACTCATACAAAGTAGTCCCTTTAAATTATCTTTATTTAAGTCACCTGGAACATACTATCTCTACTAGTATTTTTTAATAATAGCATGGCTATGTGTCTATTTTTATATTATAGTGCCTAAACTTAATACAGGTGGTTTTTAAATATGTGAAAAAATATGATTTCCACTTGCCAGTTACTATCTACAGTGAATTAAAAAGTCATATTCTATTCCAACCAGCATAGCTGGATAAAATGTTTGTGCAGTCTTCAAGTATAAGTGCTGAATTAATTGTTAATTATTATTTGTAGTTTTGCATACTGGCTTCCCTAGAAAGGACATGAGATCAGTAGTCACAACTACTCGCTGTAATGAAATATGTAATAAGAACATAAACCCAGTAAGAGAAGTGGGAAAATGTGTATTCAGAAGAGTATTTAGCAGATATGATGTACTATGAGTACTAAATCCAGAGGAAAGACTGCTCTCTGGGAAGCTATATATAAGTTTTAGACCACAGGTGAGAAAGGCCTAGAAAGATAATATAAAAAATGGTCAATATTTCTTTTAATAGAGTGGTATATAAATAATGTCCCCCCCAAAATCTGTTAGCTAGTCTCAGAAGTTTACCCATTAGGAAATTAATTGAGATCTGACCTCAGAAACTAGAAAGAAAGTTATCAACTGAAAGTCAAACACCGTGGCACTTGTGAAAAGTTTATAATTCAAACAAGTAGAAATCAGGAGTGGGAGCAAGCTGAGAATTCACTTTGTAGAAGTGAAATGCAAAATTAAGATTTGGTCAAAGCTAGGCATGGAGGTAAAAGCTTGTAATATCTATACTTGGGAGGCTGAGATAAGAGGATTTCAGGATTCTGGCCAGCCTCAGACATTTAATAAAACTCTCCACAATTTAATAAGACCCTGTTTCAAAATTAATTCATAAATAATAAAAATAGTGCTGAAATGCTCAGAAGTGGAGCACCCCTTGATTCCATTCCCATGCCACAAACAAAATACAACAAAAACCTGGTCAAACTGAGAATGCCAGTATATTCCTCCCAGTACCTGGGAGACTGAGACAGGAAGATCACAGGTTCAAAGACCAGCCTCAGGGCTGAAACAGGAAGATCACGGATTTCAAGAACAGCATCAGCAACTTAGCAAGACTCTCAGCAGCCTAGTAACACCCTGTTTCCATAACTAAATAAATAACTCAAAAAGTAAATAAATAAATTGGAACTAAGGGTATAACTTGGAGGTAAAATATCCCTGGAATAGATCCCCAGTAACACACACACACACACACACACACACACACACACACACGTCAAAACCATGTAAAGTGGCTGGATATCTAGTTCAATGGGAGAGTGCTTACCTAGCATGAGCAAGACTGTGAATTCAGTTTACAATACAGTCAAGAAAAAATGATAGATATAAAGATACATTTTTTAGATTGCAGCATAAGAAGTTAGTATAAATATTCAGTGAGACTATAATAGTGAACAGTACTAGTTAGCTTCCACCCAAGTCAAGATTTTGAACATTCCCAGTACCCCAGAAATCTTATCACTAATCAGTACCCCCATTACCCATATTCTAAATTCTTTTTTTTTTTGGTGGTACTGGGGTTCCTGAAAACCCTTCTACCTCTGGGCTATACTCCCAGACCTATTTTATATATATATTATTTTTATTTGGAAACAGGGTCTCTTAAGCCAGCCTGGCTTCGAACCTGCGCGATCCTCCTGTCTCTGCCTCCCAAGCATGGGGATTACAAGCGTGCACCACAATGCCCGGCCTCTATATTCTAAATTCTAGAACAGTAAATTCTAAATTCTATATTCTAAATTCTAGAAGTTGGACTGTTACGAAGTTTCTATGAATGTTTTCCTGAAGTATAGACTATTTTCCATGTGACTCCATTTACATAATACATGTGACATTAGCCCATGGTATTGCACACAGGAGCTATCCAAGCAGATTCAGTGCCACACTATTTTCTGCTGTCTCTTTATATTATAATTTATGCATTTTTTCTCTCCTTTTCCAGAAAGAACTTATTTTTTTACAGTTTTAGACTACTAAGAATATTTTTATTTAGCATTTTTACATAGGTTTAGACTAAGTTAGACTTTGCTATCTCTTAAATATATATGGAGAGAATGGTTGAGTACGTTCTCAACTATCATAGATAAACCAGTTTTCCAAAAGAAAACTTCCTCTCCTAATCAAGTAAATAGCTGTTCATTCACTGCCTTGCTGAAACTTGGCTTTTTTTATGTTGATGTTTGTCAATTGTTCTTTTTTTTTAATGGAACATGATGATGGGTTTGTTATGGCAACTCAATTGTATTTTAATTAACATATACTAATGAAATTGGATAAATTCTCATAGACTTCCTGAATATTTGAATATTTTTTTGTTTTCCAAATTGCCTACTCACATTCCTTACCCTTTTCTATTTTACTATCCCTTCAGTGATGAGTATACATGCTCTATACATATATACATATGTCATTTATTCTTTATTGCTGAGGAAATATCATTGTATGTTTATTCCATAGATTTGTAATCCGTTCATATGTTTATGGACACCTAGGTTGGTTCCATAATTTGATTATTTTGACTTGTGCTGCTATAAACAAGGATATACATTTATTACTATAATATTCTGATTTTAGTTCCTTTGGAAAGGTACCCAGGAGTGGTATAGCCATATATTTTTATCATTATGTAACTTGCTTTTATGACTTCTTACTAAGTGAATAGCTCTAGTAATTTGTTTGTTTTTAATTTTTTGTGGGAGGAGAATAACCCCATAGGTGGTCTTTTCTCTTCTTGTTATTTTCTCTTTCCTTCTCTTTCCTCCCCTCCCCTTTTCTTTTCTTTTTTGTAGTAGTGGACTTTCTACCTCCAAGCTACACCCCAGCCATATATATATATATATATTTCTGATACAGGCTCGCACTACATTGTTGAAAGTCTTATTACTTGCTGAGGCTGTCTTCAAATGTGTATTCCTCCTGTCTCAGCCTCCCGAGTACTGAAATTAGAGGTGTGTGCCATTATGCTCAGGTAGTCTTAGTGCTTTTAAATTAAATGTAGTTCAATTTTCCCCTGCTCTCCTTTTTATATTTTTGTTAGTTCACAGCAATTATATATCTTAGTGAGATTCAGTGCGATACAAACACATATGCACACAGCCCTTGGCATATTTCCCTCTAAATCCTATCATGTTCCCCTTCCATCCTCCCTGTATATATTAGTGAAATTTATAGAAATATCTTCATATATCCCTATACTATTACTTGAACCATTTCCTTCCTCAATCCTAATTTTCCCCTTCAACTGCTTTTCTTATGGAAAGCATTAAAAATTCTCATTTCCAAATTCAATAATAAAATAGGAAACCGATGAATGTTTGGTCCTAGATCCAAGTTATAATCACATAATCTTGGAGCCTATTTAAGGAGCTCCAATCAGTCATCCTAATTTGATTGGCATCTGCTTCCTTTTGAATGTTGGCCAAGTCTGAAACGGAACACATTGTCTACCTTACACCTTTACAACTTTGACTATCATTTGCACTTCTCCCAAAAGTCTATGTAAGATTAGTTATTTGATTTGTTCTGCAAGTGAGGATAGTTCTGCCTTGCACAAAAAATGCAACAAATTGAGCTTGGTTTCAGGTATACTTGAGAAGTTTTCCCTTAGCAATAGCTAGTACTTATTGTAACTTATTTGAGAAATCTGACAAGTATGAAAGTTAGTGTTCACTCATAACATTCCTAGAAGCAGAGAGGAAGAACAAGTAAATGTCAGACTCCTAAACCCATGAGTCAGTGAGTGAAAAAAGGGAGTGTGAGGGAGGCGCCTTTCCCAATTACAGAGCAAGGAGTTTTTCCTGTAAAATGAACAGGTAGGATGAGATCAGGTGTGTTCAGGATGGTATGGCTATACCACTCCTGGGTACCTTTCCAAAGGAACTAAAATCAGAATATTATAGTAATAAATGTATATGCCTGTTTATGGCAGCACAAGTCAAAATAACCAAATCATGGAAGCAACCTAGGTGTCCATCAACAGATGAATGGATTACAAAACTGTGGAATAAACATACACTGATATTTTACTCAGCAATAAAGAACAAAATTATGTATTTGAAAAGAAAAGGATAGGACTGGAGAACATTATGTTACATGAGATTAGCTGGTCACAGAAAGGGAAAGGTCATATATTTTCTCTCATGCAGTTGCTAGAGAGTAACCTGGATGCCAGAGGGACTTCAGATAATGAAGGAGAATCCCCAGTGGAGCAAGGGAGGTGGTCTAGGAGAAAAAGGGGAGGCAGATTGAGGAAGGAATTACTTCCGTTGATATTATGTACATATGTGAGAATACCAATGTCAATCTCAATATCCTTTATGAGGACGAAGAGGACTGCAAAGGGATCCAGGTGAGAGCCCAAGTGCTATGTGCATGTATGTCACTATCACTGCAACTGTATTATGATGTGAAACCGTACACCAATAAAAGTACAAATATGAACAGATAGGTAAGATGTAATTTGTTCTTTAAACTGAAATATTTTTAGACTAAAAGGATACTTTATCAGTACTCACAGTAGAGGCCTAAGCATAGATTGGCACTGTCCCTATGAATCTGGGGTTTAGGCATCCATTAAGTGCAAAATTTTGCTTATAGATTCTTGCCTAGTTTCCTTCTTAGTTCTTTTCATTAGGCCAGAGACAAAACTGATAGATCTGTTTGACCCTTCTCCTGATCTTAAACCCACTTCTTACCAGTCTTTAAGCATGTATTAATGTACATATGGAGGAATGAAAAGCTTTATACATTGTTGATGGAAAGATAAATTAGTATAGCTGTTGTGAAAAACTATATGGCCGTTCCTAAAAGAAAACACTAGCCCCGTGCGATGGTGTGCTTCTATAATCCCGGGACTTTGGAGACTGAGAGAAGAGGATCACCAGTTTAAGGACCACCTCAGTGACTTAGCAAGGCCCTCTGCAACTTAGTGAGATGCTGTCTCAAAATAAAAAGAAAATAGGAATGGGGTATAACTTAGAAGTAGAATGTCCCAGGATTCAATCCTCAGTAACACACACTGCATTTCTGTGTGTGTTGCAGCATTAGTCTCAATAGACAAGATATATAATCAACCATTTATATGTATGTGTGTATAAATAATAATGTATAAATAATAATGTGGAATAATCTTCAACCTTTTTTGAGGTTGATGAGAGATTACCTAGTTTATTACTAAAAAAATACAAAGAGACCATATGGACAAAGTTTATCAGTTTTTAGATTGCCAATATTACTATGTCCAATAAACACATATGCTTAAATACAGAAGCCAAAACTAAGTACACTATTAAGATTTGATTAAGTACCAATTATGCGTTTTGATAAGTCTCCGAACCTTATGGGGAAAAATGTATAAAGATAATAATATTATAAATTATGTCAAAAGAAAACATTTCTCTTATGAAGTAAACAAAATTAAAATATTTTACTTCTAAAACATTGAACAATTTATTGGCTACTTTGTGCCTTATTTTATTTATTGCTTGATATTTTATCTAATTTTTTATTGCGGTTTTGGGCATGGAACCCAGGGGCATTCGACCTCCGAGCTACACCCTCTGCTCTATTTTTTATTCTTTATTTTGAAACAGGGTCTCACTGAGTTGCAAAGGGCCTCACTAAGTAGCTGAGGCTGTCCGCAAAACACGATCCTCCAGTCTCAGCCTTTCGAATGCTGGGATTACAAGTGTGCACCACCATGACTGGCTTAATATTTTATCTAATTTTTTTAAAGAGGAACTTTTATTTGACAACATGGATGAACCTAAAGGACATTATGCTAAGAGAAGTAAATTAGATGGAAAAATAGTGCACAATCGCACTTCTGTGCAGGATCTTAGAAAGTGAAACTCACAGAAACTGAAGATAGAATACAGTGGTAGTAAAGGCTGGGGAACTAAGGAAAAAGAAGAGATATGTACTCCGGGATAGAGTTTCAGTTAGACAGGTGGAATATGTGTTTCAACTCTAATGCATGGTGTAACAAACATAGTTAAAAGCAATGGGTTGACGACTTCAAAATTGCTAGGAGTAAATTTCAGATGGTCTCATCATCAAAAAAATGAGTATGGGAGGTGAGGAATATGATAATTAGTTTTACTTCATCATTTTATAAAAATGTATGCCTATATCAAAGCATCTCGTTACACCCATAAAAATATACAATTACTACTTCACAATCCAAAAATAATAAGTTTTATTGAATTAAAGGAATACACTGAGACAAGTCTTCTGCAGGCATATCCTTCATGTCTGGATGTATTTTCCTTTATATTCCCTAATTCCAGCTTTATTTGCTTGTTTATAGATCCATCTTTGTACTATAATGCCAGCTCCTCAGGGACATATCTTGTTCATGATAATAGACAAGTTCATGATGTATATAGACAAGTAAATGGTGCCTTGGAAGAGTTTTTTATGAACTCTTTTGTTCAATAATTGAATGCTTTAGAAATGTATTTTATCTGATCAATTGGTTTTTATCAGTAGCTACAAACATGATTTTTTTTGCCTCCAAGTTTGTTTCAACACAATGATTAAAAAAGATAATAAATATTGATAGACAAATTTATTTTTAAAATAAGCTAGTTTTCCAGGTGGTTCATCATTATGCTTGATCTCTTCTGTCATGATGTATTATAAAACTGGATCCCTACAGGTATTTACCTTCCCTCTTATATGGTCAAAATATATTTTAAAAACATATTTTTCTAATAGAAAAATATCTGGGGCCTTATGCATGCGCTCACTTTCAGAGAAGTCTGCCCTCTTTTAGACACTGAAAGAGTGTGTCTTCAAAATTCATTTACCTCATTTGAAAAATTGCAGCTACTGTTCTCAAGGTTTGTGGAAGGGATTAAATGACATGAATGTATAATGGACCAGATCTCACTCTTGGCAGAAATTGCTATTCAATACATACATTTCTTAAATATTCGATACATTTCTTCCACTTCCAAACTTTCTCTTTTGGACAAAACAAAATAATAATATTAAATATTAAAATAAGCTGGGCATGGTGGCGCACGCTTGTAATCCCCACACTTGGGAGGTGGAGACAGAAGGATCACGCAGGTTCAAAGCCAGCCTCACTGGCTTAAGAAACCCTGTTTCCAAATAAAAATATAAAAATAGGTGTCTGGGAGTGTAGCCTGCAGGTAGAAAGGTTTCCAGGAACCCCAGTACCACTAAAAAATTAAAAATAAAATAATAAATAAATACATAAATAATACATAGATAAATATTAAAATAAGAATGTTATGTTTTCCTGTATAGATTTTCTTATAAACAGTAACAGAAATTTTAATTTGTGATGACTTTGCTGAGCACAAAACCCAATGTTATCTTTTTTTTTTAATATGTAGTGTTCTTTTTCTTTACCACTTTATCTTCACTGGTGCAGTGTAATCGTACATCATGATGCCATTTCGGGCGATAGAGGCATACATGCACACAGCAGTCATTGAACCCTCCTCCAGCTCTTGCCCCATCTCCCCTCTCCTCCTTCCCAGCTCAGCATAGTGATTGCTTTTGATAAGTTGGTGTATGTAAATCACATCCATTGAGTTGTTTTCCTCTTCTCCCCATCCATCTCCCTCAGGTCACCTTCACAAATCCTAAGCTTTTTACTCCTTTGTCTAGAGTTCCTCCTATGCCCATATTCTCCCTCGCTTCCGCATATTAAGAACCTCCAAATTTTCACTTTTTGAGACTGACTAATCTCAGATGCCTTTCAATGTTTGTAGATGCACAATGTTGTCTTGACTATAGATAACAAATAAAGCGATGTAACTGAGGGGGATGGGAAGGGTGAGGAGGAAAACTCCCTAATGTACATGATGTACGTTGGCAAACATATCAATCACTAAATCAAACATGAGAAGGAGGGAAGGGGGAGGGAATTGGAGGACTACACAGGTGATGTGTGCATGTATGCCTCTATGATCTTGTACCCCATTAAGATGTGTGACTATTTTGTGTTTTAAAGAATTTCCTTCTTCCTCCCATCCCCTCATTTAGGTTGTCTTGTTTGCTCCTCTATAGGATTTCCTTTTTCACCTAGAGTTCCTCCTATGACCCATTTCTCCTTAGCTTTCACATATTAGGGAAAGCATCCGATTTCTGATTTTTTGTGAATGACTTATCTCGCTTAGCATAATGTCCTCCAGAGAAAAAAGAAAAAATAAGTAAATAAAAAAGATGTGTGACTATAATGCACCAATAACGAATTTAAGAAAATAAAATTCAAGACTAATTTTCTATACCAATTGGTACTTGTATTATCTCTTACACTCTCACTTTTCTATAAATATGTTCTACTTTCAGATATCACCAGCATGCCATCTTCATCTGTTAATCAGCTCAAAGGGCAGGGACCTTTTGGTATATCCCTTGGCTCTTGGCATTAATGTTCTGCACATTGTTGATTTGCCAAAGTGCAGGAAGTTCAGTTACACACTTAAAAATAAATGATCAAAGGAAAATGAACATTTGTGGAAGAAAAGTTTCCCACAGCTTTTAAAGTTTGCTTCAGACTTTGGCTCGATGAATTCATATTTAAGACCATTTAGCAAGCAGGAAGCCTCCTCTGTAGTCAATATAACGTATAAGTTGCCTTGACACTGTGAACGATTATTCATGCAATGAAGACAGGTCACCCTCTTTTTGGAAAGGGCAGTCAGCTCATTTTTCTTTCTTTCCTAGTCTAATTGTACTTTTGGTTTAGGAAATGAGAAACAGTCTTTTACAAAGAATTGAACACCCTACATTCCCATGACAACTGAAATTTTGAAGATGGAAAAAGTAGAGTAAATGTAAAGAAGTTACACTACGTTCTTTTCCATTCTCTTCAAATCTGTTAAACAAGAAAACAGAAAAATTATTCTGGCTCTGATTATCAGCTATTAATTTCTAGAAGGCAGATCCTGATTAGAAGCAACTATTTTTAAGATAATATGATTAAAAAATTTTTCAATCTACATTAATTATCTAAAATAATATCTGTTTGTATTTTATTACTTTTTTATGCTTTAACTAGCCCATGCATACTCTATTTTCAGACTTGAGATAAAGGTAAAAAATAGATAAAAATATACATATACACAGTGGAATACTATTTAGCCATAAAAATGATGAAATCCTGTCATTTGCAGTATGAATGGAACTGGAGATCATTATATTAAATAAAATAAGCTAGGCAAAGAAATGCAAGAATCAGATGATCTCATTCATGAGTAGAATATTAAAAATGTGGATTTCATAGCAGCTGATAGAATGGCATTATCAGAAACCAGAAAAAGTAGGGGAAGGGGACAGAAAAGCTCATCTATGAGTATGGAGACTTATGTAGAAATAAGTAGGTCTATCAGATGCTAGTGCACTAGAGTGAATATACATGGTGATTGGATACTAGTTATCTCAAAGCTAGAACAAAAGGTTTGGAAATTTTTTCACCATAAAATAGTGATAAATGTTAGAGGAGATCGATATTTTTAACCTGACAAAATGTGTATATATCTGTATTGAAACACAATATAGTTTCTCATTTATATGTTTTGTGTTTTTATGCATCAGTTAAAAACAAATTTAATCAAAACATTTAAAACAATCACGAGCCATGGATGGTGGTATACACCATAATCCCAATACTTGTGAGGCTGAGACAGGAGGATTTTAGGTTCAAGGCCAGTCTCAGCAATTTAGCAAGACTCTCAGCACCTTAGCAAGGCCTTAATTCAAAATAAAAAATTAAATAAATAAAATACGGTTGGGGTTGTATCTCAGAGGTAGAATGCCCTTAGGTTCAATCCCTACTGCCAAAAATTAAATCGTAATGTAACAGAGTCAAGTACTTTACAAGAGAATTAATAAATATTGATCCTTAAGCTAGGGTGTAGCTCGGTGGTAGAGTATGAACTTAGCATGCTCAATCCCCAGTGCAGAAAAAAGTCTGTTCTTGCTACTCAGATCTGTTCTCCAGTTCTGTTCTCCTGTTTGTCCTATTTCAGATTTATATACAATTAGGACTTAAGTCAGGTAATTATACAGTCTGCATTTATATCTACGCACTGGAGGGATTGGAAAACAAAGGGACAATTGATGGATCCTATCTGACTACATAGAGTTTCACCAACCTCTGTACTAACCAGTCTGGAAAGCTAAACTACCACATTGATAACCATCATTCAAGAAGACTCAGTACCTGCTAGTTTCCCTGATGTCTATTCTTGTTTCTAATTGGAACTAACTAGAGAGCCAGATATACTCCTCAGACAAATCATGTGGAATGCCAACCTCCAGTTCACTTCTTCCAACATCCCTGTACCAAAAATGTCTAATTGGAGCATATTCCAGGGCTGACCTTCAAATTTTTTTTTTGGTTTATTCACTATAAAGTTTTTCTACTTTATTCGCTGTTGTACTATCTGCCAAACACAAGTCAGGATGGCTGATTCTTTTGGGAAGGCAAACCATAGATAAAAAAGCTAATGTTTATTTTCATTTGAGTGGTCATTTTTATTTCTGTACTCTTTATAATAGGCTTTGTCATTTTTGTTTGAGTACTGAACCCAGAACCTTTGTACATGCTAGGCAGGTACTATACCACTGAGCTGTATCCCCAGCATTTTTACATTTTTATTTTATTTTGAGATAGGGTCTTGTTAAGTTATCCAGGCTGGCCTTGAACTTGCCAACCTCCTTCCTCATCCTCCGGGTGGCAGGGATTACAAGTGTGTGCCACCACACACAGTTTGTCACATTTTAACTGAATATTTTGACAACTATCTTACTGTTTTTGTTACAACTGCAAGTGGGGGGAGTGGTACCATGAAAAAAGTCACAGTCCCTGGATCTTCTGTGCTCAAAACAGAGAATTCAGAGGAGACCCTAGAGAAGAGCATTGTATGAGCAAGAGGATTTATTGCAGTCAGTACTATATCCTCAAGGGAGAATAAGAGTGGGTCCCAAATGACTGGATAGAGACCAGCAAAAAAGTACTGACACCTTCTTAGGTCTGATTTAGTTCATGATTCTTTTAGGGGAAAGGAGGTCATTTTTTGACAGGGCTAAGTGGCAGATGGACTTACAGACCTATTTTGTCCACTGCCCATGTTCTTACCCTTAATTACTCAAGAAAAGCCCATAGGGAGCAAAAAAAAACTATACTAATAATTTGTTTGAAAGCATTATAATTAGGTAGGCATCACTTTAGGTTGATTTAGGTCCTTCTCTGCATAACTGCATCCAAGGATATTCCCCTAAACTCTCCAAAAAGGAAGTTCTCTTTCTTAGGAAAGGAAATCAGTATGAAGATCTCTCAGAAAACAGAACAGATCCACCATATGATCCAGCTATACCACTCCTGGGTACTTTTCCAGAAGGATTTAAATCAGAATATTATAGTAGCACATGCATATCCATTCCTATAGCAACACAATTCACAATAGCCAAACTGTGGACCCAATCTAGGTGAACAAATGAATGGATT
Organism: Muscardinus avellanarius; assembly: GCF_963383645.1. Classification (NCBI taxonomy): domain Eukaryota; kingdom Metazoa; phylum Chordata; class Mammalia; order Rodentia; family Gliridae; genus Muscardinus; species Muscardinus avellanarius. The sequence continues at coordinate 42,135,320 of NC_137802.1, read as the reverse complement.
ACACAATTATGAAAAATACAAATGAAATTCTCTTCAGCAATAAAGAACAAAATTACGTCATTTGCAGAAAAATGAATGGACCTGGAGAACATTGTGTTAAGTGAGATTAGCCAGTTGCAGAAAGTAAAGGGTTATATGTTTACTTTCCTATGCAGACACAAGGAAGTGATCAGGATCTAAGAGGGACTTCAGGTGTTGGAAGAAAAACTCCAGTGGTGCAAGAGAGGTGGTCTAGGGAAAAGTGCAGGTTGGGGGGTTGAAACGGAGAATTAATGAAGGAATTACTTCTTTTGAAATTATGCATATACATGGGAATATCAATGCCAATGTTAATATCCTATACCAGGATAGAGAAGTAGAGAGGGATCCAGGGGAAAACTCACCAAGTGCTGTATGCACTATTACAATGAACTATATTATGATGTGACACTAAGAATATAATACACCAGTAAAAGTAGAAAAAGAGACAAAAAGGTTTTTGAACCCCACATTAACCACGTCTAGGTAGGCTGGTGGTTCTGGGACAGACCTAGAATGGGGGGAGTTTGTGGGAATTTTTTTTTTAATTGGGGGATCTGCTTGTTCACGGGAAAGCCTGAGACAATCTCAGAAAGTGAACAAACAGTTCTCCAGGGGCAGAGAGTCCTGAGGGAATGTTTAGTAACATTCTTCTCACTGCTTACACCCAGGGTGGGGAGTCCTGTGCACAGTTCAAGCAGCATGGCACCCTGAACTCATGGCTATCAATATACTCCACATGTTCATCTCCCTTCTTGTATTCAAATCAATTTCCCCACTTTTACCAGTTTGATATTTTAAGCAATTAATCTGCTTGTATCAGTCCCTCTATACCTGTTTTCAGTATCTTTTGTTTTCTGAAAGACAAATCCAAAGTGTTTCATAAGTCACAGGACTCCATGATTTTGTGTCAATTGGTTTTTTTTTTTTCTTACAACTTGAAATTCAACAGCAAACTACCACTCATGTTTCCTGTATATACAGAGATAAGCCAGTCCCCCTGTCAGCTCTCCCTGGCCAGTCTTTTGCTTCAAAAAGTTTTCTTTGACTTTCCATTCAATTCACTAACTCATTCTTCCACTCTCAGGTCAATCGTTATTGCCTTCAATAAGCCTTCTGACTTTCTCCAAGGAAATCTGGATCCTATAAATATTTCAGGCATCTTCACTAAAACAAATATCATATAATATTGAGGGGTTGATTACATGCTTGCTTCTTTTCTAGACTTCAAGGTTAAAGGAGGATTTCTGTTATCCTAATTTTTATTCTTAGAGTTTAGTGTTAGTTGAAATAATATAGGGCTAAACCAATGCCCAAGAACCTGCTTATACTGCCAACAGTTTATTTCCTTAAAATAGTACAAAATAAGCTTAGGTCTCATTTTATATAATAAACTCAACTATAAATAGCTCCTTTTGAAGCTTACAAAAATTAAAGTAGGGAAGGGAAGCACACATTGCTTAAATTTGCTACACATTATGACCACTGCCAAATTTTCTAAATTCCTGATAGATTACTTCTAAATATAATGAAAGGTACCACGGAAGGTAAAACACATCTCTATGTATTTTAATATACAACCTCCCACAGCTCCTAAAACAACAGAAAGAGCATTGTTTTTTTTTTTTAAATGAGTCTGATTTTAATCTTTTGGGAAGATTTTTTTCATCATAGTATAGATTTATTCCAAAAGTATGCTCACAGGGAAATGTCTTGCACTTCATTATGCTGAATGTAAAAACAGTTAGCATGTTATGACAAAGTATTCCAAAATTATTTGAGCACAAGTGTCATTAAAATTTGCAAACTGAATGCTGAGCCTTTAGAGATATGGATGAACCTTCTCTTCAAATTTCCAGAAGGCTCTGTTCCCTTAATAAAAAGGCAAAATGTGCAAATAATGAAAAGCTATGTGCATATGTTTGAGATTTCAAAATACATACTGGCTTTTCACTCAAACAAAATGTAGAAAACAAAGTTGGACCAGATAGGGAGCTGACTTAATGAATTATACATACTTATAGTGTTCAGGATGATGGGGTATAGGAAAATTCCAATTCAAAGCTTGACAAAAACATTTTAAATGAAAACATAGATATGTGTTTATTCAGGTGGAGGGAGTGGTTAAAACTTCAGATGGTCCACCTGAAAGTCATATGCAGAGAAAAGTGATAGATCAGCTTAACACCAACCTTTGATAGCCAAAAAAGCCTATATAAGAAAAATATAGAAATTATAGTTTCATGTTTTGTCTAATTTGCACAAAACCTGACATAAAAGAAATTTAATGGAATAATAAATTTACCATAATGTGCATTAAGACATAGTATAATCAAGACAAAGGATATTGCTGAAAAAGTAGACATATATCATGCAACAAAATAGAGTCCAGAAATAAACACATTTAGTCAAGTTTGACAAAGCAATAAAGGCCACGCAATAGAAGTTAGTCATTTTAACAAACTGTGCCAAAATAATTGCACATCATGTTTGAAATAGATAAGGTAAATGGGTAAATGAATAGATACATACCTACACAATACATGTAAACAAATGTAGACATAAACCTTATACTTTTCACAAGAATTAACTAAAATGGAAGATATAGCCAAAGGTAGAACACACAACTGTAAAACTTCTACAAGAAATGAGAGAAAATGATTATTTTTTATCAAGCAATAAAATTAAGAAAATTGCTATGAGTATTGCACTCTGATGAGAGAGTTGTTCCACATGGGGTATAGGTCAAAAGTTCTGATATTGTTATACATATACACTGGATTACATATGTGTGTACATATTGTGAATTATCAAAGCAGATTTCACACTGTTAAGAGTAGGGAGAAAGCTAATTTGCGACTGTTGTAAAATATTAGAGATGAAAGCAATAGTGTGAACTCATATCTGCTGAATATAGGTACAAATGGAGATGTATGTAAATGCTTACAGATAGATCAACAGACACTTGCGAGTACATATGTACATAATTCCTTGTGTCAGCTTAGAAAACATAGAATTAATGACATCCTATAAGAATTAATACACCTAGTACTTATATTTTGGTTTCTAAATCTGTTTTCCCATTATGTTGAGATTAGCCAGTCCTAGAAAGTGAAGGGTAAATATGTCTTCTCTCATAAGTGGAAGCTAAAGAGTAATTCAAATACCAGAGGGACTTCAGGTAGTGAAGGACATACTTTATGATGCCAGGAATACGGTCTAGGGGAAAGAGGGGGGGGAAGGCTCAATGAAGGAATCACTTTAATGGGCATTATGTATGTATGTGAGATTACCAAAGTCAGTGTCAGTATCATATATGGGGAAGAGAAGGAAGTTAGAAGGGAGCCTGAGAAATGCCCACCAAGGGCTATTTGCATGAATGTCACTCTCACTGTGAGCTGTATTATGATGGGAGACTGTTATGCACCAATGAAAGTGTAAAAAGTAAATCTGTTATCCAATAAAATGAGCCATTGCTCATTGGAAAATATGTCTAATTGCAGGATAAGAGCAGGAAGGATACAAGAGGAGCCTAGAACATTTTATACTACCAAAAAGTGAGAAAGTTCTAAAAAAATGCAAACAAAACAAAAAATAAAGCTCCCCTCTAAAACTTATGATGATGGGAAAATATTAAAGTAACACAAGGACCAACTGTGAAATCTTAATAGCCAAATCTAAGACAATGTGAAGAATAAGGTTGTGTTAACTTGTAACACAAAATATATTATCCTAGAGTCACCATTTATATGCATAAATACATAAATGTAAAATAAATCTCCCAAGAAAAATTGCAAAATTATATACACACTCACACACACTACCAACAACAAGGTAAGACATCACTCTACACCCTCAATGTGGGCCACAAGATGGAAATTTCTTCCAAATTCAGAGTGTACTGTTTTCAAAAATTACAGTATAAAAAGTAATATGATGGTAGAAAAGTCTGCCAAATACTACTATAGTAATTAATATTAACATTAGAAGTGATAAGTCATGTTTCTTAGTATGTATTCTTGGTAAGATGTGATTCAAATGGCACTATACTTTTGTGATCTCCTTGCCAAAATACATATCCCCAATCTCATTGTGAAACTAAGATATATTTAAACTGTGCCACCACGCCCGGCAAAGGAATGTATCTGAATATCCTTAAGGCAATATACAATAAACCCAAAGCCAACATCATATTGAAACAGCAAAAACTGCAAGAATTTCCTCTAAGTTCAGGAACAAGACAAGAATTCCCACTATCACCACTTCTTTTCGATATAGTCCTCAAGACTCTTGCAAAAGCAATAAGACAAGAGAAGAATATAAAAAACTCAAATAGGAAAAGAGGAATTAAAATTATCCTTGTTTTCAGATGACATGATCCTTTATCTAGAAGACCCACAGAATTCAAACAAAAAACTTGGTGGCAGCCGGGCTTAGTGGTGCACGCTTGTAATCCCCGCGCTTGGGAGGCAGAGACAGGAGGATCGCGCAGGTTTGAAGCCATCCTTGCTGGCTTAAGAGACCCTGTTTCCAAATAAAAATATAAAATAGGTCTGGAGTGTAGCCCAGAGGTAGAAGGGTTGCCAGGAATCCCAGTACCACAAAAGAAAAAAAAACAGACTTTTAGAGATGATTAACCAATATTCAGCAAAATTGGAGAATGCAAAATCAACCTAAAGAAATCAGGTGCTTTTCTTTATACTAACAATGAATACACAATGAAAGAAATTAAACAGTTCTATTCACAAAAACCTCAAAACCAATAAAATACCTATAAATAAACCTAACCAAGATATAAAAGACCTCTACACTGAAAAGTATAAAACATTTTTAAAAAAAGAAATTGAGGAAGACCTTCGAAGATGGAAAGATCTTCCTTGCTCATGGATCGGCAGAATAAATATTATCACAATGGCCATTCTGCCAAAAGTGATCTTCATATTCAATGCAATTCCTATCAAAATACCAACAATATTCTTCATAGACCTAAAAAAATCAGTCATGAATTTTATATGGAGAAAGAAAAGACTCAGAATAACCAAAGAAATCCTCAGCAATAAGGACCATCCTGAAGACATCACAATCTCTGACTTCAAATTATACAACAGATCAATAGTAGTTAAAACAGCATGGTATTGGCACAACAACAGACATACAGACCAATGCAACAGAATAGAAGATGTAGAAACAAGCCCACAGTTATAGTCAGTTAATCTTTGACAAAAGGGCCAAACTCATATGCTAGAGAAAAGACAGCCTTTTCAAAAAATGGTTCTGGGATAACTTGCTATCCATTTGTAGAAAGATGGAGCTAAATTCTCACCTCTCACTGTGCACAGAAAACTAACATATTAAAAAGACAGTATCATATTTATTTATTTATTTATTTATTTATTTATTTATTTTTGTGGTACTGGGGATGGAACCAGGGGCATTCTACCTCTGAGCTACTTCCCCAGTCCTATTTTTTTAATTCTTTATTTTGAAACAGGATCTCACTGAGTTGCAAAGGGCTTCACTAAGTAGCTGAGGCTGTCCTCAAACTTATCCTCCTGTCTCAGCCTCCCTAAGGCTTGGGTTACAAGCATGCACCCACACGACTGGATAGCATCATACTTTTTGATGATGACTCTCATTTTTTTGAAACTTAAGTCTAAAAAAAACCTTCTGTAAATGTTTTCATGCTTACCTCCTATGAAAATGCTATTCTTTGTCTGGATCCTTAGGACACTGCTTATAAAGGTAAAGTGTAGGGAGAGGTATGATTCTTTTCTTACTCCAAAAAAGTTTGAGTTCTGAAATTCTGCAATTGTTAAGTTGGCACAGCCCAGAGGTTAGAATATGTAGGCTTGAAATAAGAGAACCTGGGTTTACATTTTTCAGTGTCATGACTTTGGGCATTACTAGTCATTTTATCCTTAGTTTTCTTATAGATAAAATGGATCTAACAATAGCACCCACTGAATAGAATTGTGGCACAAATAAATGATTTAATATATATAAAAATTAAGAAATGCCTTGTTACAAAAACTAAGCAAGGATGGTATTTTATTGTTCATGTTATTGAATACAGTGTTATTGTTCTGAGTTTATTACTTAAAATATTATATGCTATATATTATGATATGCAAGGCCTTATTTAACATTTGTTACTCTTCTACTCAAGTTTAATAAGGACCAGGATGTCCTATACAGCCAGTTTACTGATTTTTATGAAATAGTAGTATGACTTTAAAGAATAGGAAACTCGTACCTCATCCATAATGTAGATTTTCCTGTCTGTACCACTAAAGCTAAGTGATTCCAATAAATACTCCTCTCAGAATGAGTGATAGGATAATAATGGAGGCTGTTACATGGAACAGACAGGTTTCAATAACTTTAAATACCAATATTGTTGTAAATTTGACGAGATGCTTTTCACATAAATAAAGCAGTTGCCTTTATTCAGACAAAGTGTTAATTAGCCTGGAGATTCTCTACACGTGGGTATAAGAGATGTAATATGGTATTTTGTACTTCAGATGTATAAGTTATTTATAATGGAATGTCTGAAAACCTTAAGTTCTATTTTCTGGATTGAAGTAATTCATGAAAACTAATATCTGCAAAAATTAGAGGAGTATATAAGTGTTTGTGTTTAATATACCATAAAGATGATCACAGTTTAATCTTTATAAAACATTTTTACATTTTTATAAAAGTATTAGAGATACTATCTCAAGTGAATTTGTTGTTTTTGAATTTAAAAATATTCTTTTATCCCATTATCTACAGTAGAAGGGTCAATAGGCATATGGCAGCTAACATAAATATTTATGAGAAATCTGTATCCCAACAAAATAAACTCTAATAAAAAGTTAAGCAACTGTTGTGACTTTATGTATGACATACACACATGTAGTTTACATATAATACAAAGAAAAATGAATATAGAGTAACCTATTGGTAGTGAATACAAAGGAGTGAAAAAAAGAGCTTTTTAAAAATCTTTGGATTAAACCTAAGGGCATTCTACCTCTGAGATACATTCCTAGTCCTTTTTTCTTTCTTACTCTGAAGGAGGGTCCTAAAAAGTTGTTGAGGGTCTTACTAAATTCTGAAGGCTGGTATTAATCCTATGATTCACCTGTCTCAGCCTCCTAAGTACTGGGATTACAGATGTGCAACAGTATGCCTGAATTAAAATGATGTTTTATACTAAAACATCAGTAGAAGACTGGAGTTTTATATTCATAGTAGTTTCCCCTCCCATAATTACCAATCTTGGACTGATCTGATTAGGCCTACATATAGACACACACACACACACACACACACACACACACACACACACACGTGTACACAATTTTCATTACTTTTTCTCTACCTGGAACAAATAAACATATTTATGCCAAACTCATTTGTCAGTTATTAACATGAAATTATATAAAATTCCTACACTTACCTCAATAAAAATTTCAACATACAACAAGAACACTAAGAACTCACAAATATGACTGTCATGCCAAGAAATTTGAGGAAATCACTAGAGCTATTATACAGAAAGATCCTTTTAAAAGTTTTGGCAGTTTTCTTAAAACTAAAAACAAAGGGTCATTACAAGCCAGGGTTTATCTCTCACATTTTGATGATGGTGGCCATTTTGAAAATACAATGAAAACGGTAGGATATCTCTTCCCCAAATGAAAATATACATGCACTCAAAATTTATCAGGAAATCAGAGTATATATGAATCTCCTAAGGCTGTTTATGGACTTAAAGATTCCAATTAACAACTCTTACTCTAAAGATGCCTCAACAGCATAAAATGGCTCAGTCAGTACTCAATTCAGAATTTCTAAGACTACAAATTTACTGTTATCTTTTTTAAAAAAAATTATCAATGCATTGCAATTATACATCATAGTGAGGTTTGATGTGTTTAAAACATACACATACCCAGCTCTGCATGTTCACTGCTACATCTCACCCCACTTCCTCTTCTCTATCCCTGCATGAGTTGGTGAGATTGGTTGTGCTATTTTCAAATATTGACATAGAACCATTTGAACTATTTTCTTTGGATCTCTCTCTTCCTTTCCCTAACTTTCTACCTTAGCCCCATTTGACTACTCTACAGATCTTTGTTTCTACATTGTTTAAAGTCACTATGTTTCCTGTTTTCTCTTTACTTTTCACGAATGAAGAATATATGTATATCACCCTCCCCTGACTTTTGAGACCAACTACTCTCATTTAGTATATACTATTAACCAGTTTCATCCAGTTTTTTTTCTGCAAAAATATAATTTTGTTCTCTATGGATGAGTAAAACTCCATTGTGAGTATATATCACATTTTCTTTACCCATTCATCTGTTGAAAAGTCCCTGAGTTGACTCCATAATTTGGATTTGGCTAATTGTGCTGCTATAAACATGGGTATGAATGTATCACTACAATATTCTGACTTTAGTTTTTCAGGAAAGTCACAAAAGAGTGGTTTGACTGTGTCACGTGGTAGTTACATTCTGATTTATGTTGTTGCACAATCTTATTTTTCTTACTCTTACAAGAAATGAAATAATTCTGCAGAACAGCTAGCGATAATATATCCCCCGAATAATCTATTCGTCTGGACAATTAGTTTTCCAGGCACAGAAAAATGCACATGCTAACTTTAAGGCCTTCTGAAATAAAGGCTTCCTGTCTTTCTGAAAAAGAAAATGTATGCTTCCTCTAAGAGCTATTTTGGGCTGGGCAACTTGAATTGCTGTTCTTTGTTTTATGAGAGTTTTTTGTTCAAAAAAGTTACATATTGTAGTCTGAAAACTCTCATGTAGGGTTTTGTAATGTGTAACACAGAACTCATGGGAAAACACTTAAAGATTTACAAAGCATTTTATAACATTTTACTCTGTGATTAGATTTGCATGTAATCATATTGTGATTATCCCAAATGTAATTAGCTTTTTCTGTTTACCAATTATCTGGGAAGTTTAGCCAAATGCATCTTGACAGTGTTCTGACAGGAACTAACAGAAGTTACAAATTATCCACAAAAAGTTCATCTACACCATAGTGTAATTCTGTCCTACATGAGGAATGAATGTTTTTTATGAATGTGATAGCAGAAACACTCTAAGGGGTTTCTGTCAAAGAGAATTGGGCCATTATTTGCTAGAATGAAAAAGTCATTAGGACAGGAAATATATAAATATCAACCAAGAAAAGGGCTTCCTTTTTAATTTCCTCTTAAGACTTAAGACGATGAACAATTAATCTAACAATTGAAGATTATTTTTATTCTTGCAAAGCCACAAATGAGCTAATAAGCTCTTGAGCATTCATATTAAAAGTGAATAGTTAAATTGGTATTTCAGAAATATGTGTATGCTGAGCTTTAAAAGCTGATGTTTGCCGGCGTGGTGGTGCACGCTTGTAATCCCCGCATTTGCGAGGCGGAGACAGGAGGATCCCACAGGTTTGAAGACAGTCTCGCTGGCTTAAGAGACCCTATTTTCAAATTTAAAAAAATATAAAATAGGTCTGGGAGTGTATCCCGGAGGTAGAAGGGTTTCCAGGAACCCCAGTACCACCAAAAAAAAAAAAAAAAAAAAAAGCTGATGGTGGAACATATAATATTTAAATAAAGTACAGATGTCACATGGTAAATTCATTCTTTCACTTCCTATTAGAAATTGAAAATGCCGATAAATAGCTTAAAATAAGTGCATTTTAAAAACAAACCTACCTTTTATTTTTGAGAGAAGGTAATTATGTTCAAAATATATTCTTTATACTGTCCTTAAATAATTGCATAGGAGAAACTTATTTTCATGTCAACGTCAACACTCCATGTGGTTAAGCAGAATGGATGGCAGCAAAATATAGTATCAATAAAAGGAAGTATGGTGGAAGAACAAAATTCGAATGGTCAATAAACTTAAAAAAATGTTCCATCATACCAGCAATTGGCAAAATGCAAGTTCATCCATCAGTAAAATTCCAATTTTACTTCTGAAATTAGAAAAGATGAACATAAATGACTATATGATAGATTATTTCAGCCAACCTCTTTAACTCTTTATCAGTCTTAGTATAGGATTTGAGAAAATTGAGTGGAAACACAAACTATAGAACAATAATGAACCTATGAATTTGTAACCTATGCTCACACAAGTAAAATAGATAAAATATAGAAAACAAAATCACTATCAACCAAATTATCAACTAGAAACTAGTTTACAAATAGTTATTCTGTAGATGTATAAATATGTCATTTGTCTTTAATGTTCCCTTATGCCATAAATATATGACCTAATTGGAATTAATTGATATGATGATATACTAAAAAAATTGGCTGAATTTATTGTGAAATGTTACTCATTGAGAGGCTAAAAATATAAGTATCAAAAGTCTCCAATAATATAAATAGATAAAGATATAATTGATTGTTTCAGGTCAAGGGATGGGTCCCTTGATAAAAGTCCCATGCTTTGAGTAAGTACCTCAAAAATAACCCAGGAAGATGATTAAACTTGAAAAATGTCCCTTACAGACACTAAAGTATAGGTTCAATATAATCTTTTGATTAGGATAATCAGCATTGCTGATATTATAGCCAACTAGAAAAAGCTTAAAATAAATCTTTAATCGGAGAATTCAAGATCAGCATAATTTTTATATTTTCACACATAATATGTAACATAAAACAATCAGGCATATGATAAAACATTATAATAAAAACCCAAGAGAAGCAACATGGAAACAAACATTAAACTGATAAGAATAATTATCATATAAAGACTCCAAATAATTCAGATTAATATATTAAATATTTCTTAGTTGAGCGTGGTAGTACACGCTTCTAATCTCAGTGCTTGAGAGACTGAGGCAGGAGGATCACTCAGATTTGAAGCCAGCCTCAGCTACTGAGTGAGGCTCTCAGCAACTTAGTGAGACTCTGTTTCCAAATAAAGTAAAAAATAGGTCTGGAAGTATAGCTTGGAGGTAGAAAAGCCCCTGGGTTCCATCTCCAGTAACACACACACACACACACACACACACACACACACACACACACACACACGATTCTTAAAAGAATCATTAGAAAATTTCAAGTGAATTTTTACTTGAATGGAAATAGATGAATGGAAATAGATGAATGGAAATTCCAGATTTGAACAATATAATACTTTAAAATAAGATATTAAAGGGTAGGTTTTTCAGCAATTGAGGTTCAGTTAAAGAATTAGAAAAGTAAATGGAATAAAAATATGTAGATAAAACATTAGTTCTTATGGCTGTTATAAAAAGTAGTTAATAATAAAACTGGTTGTCATGAACTGTAAGAATTTATTTTTAATCATCTTAAAGATTATAAATTTAGTATCACAGTATGAGTAAAGTTGGTTTCTTCTGCAACTTTTCTCTTTGCCTTATACATGGCCTTTCTTTCCAGTGTCTTCACATTGATTTTTCTTTGCCTAACTTTCCTTTGTGTATCAAAATGTTTTCTCCTTATAAGGGCACATGTGATGTTGAATTAGGTTCCACCCTAATGAAATAATTTTAATGAAATTACTTTTTGAAGGGCCCAATCTTCAAACAAGTTCACACTGTGATGTACTAGAAGTGAGGACTTCAAAATGTTAATTTTATGGGATCATCATTCAGTTAATAACTCATGGAGAGAGAAAATATATAAAGATTTAAAAAAATAGAAAAGACAAAAGAGAAAGAGGAATATAGAGTAAAAGTCTTAACATGTATTGTCTTTGGGATCCTGGGACAGATGAGATACAATAAGGAACATGAAAACTTTGAAGACAAAATGAGATAATTGACTAAACCGGTTTTCTATTTTTTATAAATCAGGCCACATAATCTAGAAGCAGTGACATATTTATGTGTGAAAATATGTTCCAAAGAATGTAGCTAAAACTATTAATGATAAAATCAGATATTAAAATCAATAAATTTCTTGAACATAACAGTGAGATTTAAAGTTCTTAGAGACAAGAATCAGTTGGATTTTATCTTCAAGCTTTTTGTGTAGAGGGCAGAGGTAAGGGCATGCTTAATATATACCTAAGGTAAAAGTATTCTAAATGAGTAAAATAAATTAGTTCAAACAGATCAAACTTACTTCAACACAAAAGACCTGCAGTAAAGACAAACCAATATATTTTCATAAAATATAATGGTTATATATAGAAGTTTACTGGTAGAGAATCAAAAAAGTCCAGTGAAAGATTAAATCTGACAAATGTAAAAGAATATTGGCCATAAATTGCCACTATAATAAATTATACATCAAATTTTAATAGTATAAGAAATAGTATGACTTGCTAGAGGATGGACAGTATTGCTAAAGTATTTTAAAGCTATTCTGTTTTCTTGGAAGTGATAAAAGTCTGATTTGATACATTTATGATACAACCTTGAGTGAAAATACAAAAAAGTAAATTAATGTATATTTTTCCAATCTAAGAAAGGGACAAGAGATGAGTAGAAAGTAGATGTTAGGATAGTAACATAAATCCAACTACACATGTGTCTATAATTCAAAAAATACATGAGCTCACAATTCTTCTGAAATATGTTTATAAATCTATCTCAGTATTTGGTATATGAAATAGGAAATACTGCATTACTAAAACAAAATTATTTTAGCAACAAAGCTAACAAAAAGGACTTGATATTTATGAATATTGAAACATAAATAATTCATAAGTACTCATAGAATATTTCCATATTTATGGTATCTTTTTTTTCTAAACTTCTGAGAATATTTCCTTTGCAACAGCAGAATTAGGTTAGGAAATCCTCAAATTTGAAAATTAGCAAAACATATATAAGATGAAGTCAGCATACTAAAATAATAAATTATTTAAAGCAAATATTTAATTGAAATGTGACATTAGTGAGAAATATAGCTAAATAAAAATTTGAGGGATATATGAAATTTCAGAAAATATGAGGAAATGTACTGATTGATGTAATCTGTATATGTACTAATACTGATATATATATTCATATTCATATTCATATGGGATAAACATCTATTATATTAACACATCTAAAAATAGAAGAAGTTAGGTAAGCAAATAATATACTTATGACCAGAAATCTTAAAAATAGAAAAAATGAAATGTGGAAATCATAAGTTAAACTGTAAGTTGTTTCTTTCAAGTCAATACAATGATTAAGTTTGAGGATAAAAGGACTAGTAAATGTCAATGGTGAAAATGGCTTATTCTGAAGCACCACAGATATCTTACTGCTTGGCTAGCATCACAGGTCTGTTTCCTTGATAAAAATTAATTTGGCTATAAAATTATGGTCTTCATATTGTTATGCAAATTTATAGTACTTCTATTGGATGTTTCAGCTATTAAAAAGGATTTTTAAGTATTCTCACCAAAAAGAAATGATATATATTTGAGGTGATAAATGTTATAATCTGATCATTTCACCATGCGTACATGTAACAGGAAATTACATTGTATCCTAAAAGTCAGTAAAATTACTACTTGTAAATTAACAATATAACATAGTTGTGAATTTTAAAAAAGCCTATTAAGTATAAATATTACTTTGTATATTTTTGCCATGGAAAATTATTCCAAATGAATCATGATATTCTTATTAGACTAAGGCTATTTTCAACTATTTAGTAAATGTAAGAACACTAAATGAATATAATAATATCCAAAGAATCACACTAAAGTAAAAGTTAAGTAATATGTTTCCTTAAATATCTGGATCAACAGGGACATTATTCTAGACATGATGAAATGATTTTTAGATGGAATAATAAAAATGCTTTGATAACAAGACATAAGAGACACTTCCAAACAGAGGGCTTCATTAATGGGCTGGAATGTAGACTATGCATTGGTACCTGATCGACATCTAGACACAGGAGAAGAGGCTAAGAGTGCCCCTGGTTAAGGCACAAATGTTAACACTGTACTGGGAATGTCAGAGGACGGCAAACAAACTGGTAAAGTTAAGTAGGAAATTACAAGAAGAAAGATTGTGAAAAATGAGAGCAAAGGATAATTGCGTTCATGTCTTAGCCAACCCTTCTTCCTGCCAACGAATAACACTACAATATACAGTGGAGGGTCCCGTAGTGTTTTCAGAACCTTCTCTTCAGAAAAAACAAAACAATAGTTGTCATCATAGCATATGGAGTTAACATACAACAGGCCAGGATGGTAGTCTTACTCCTCAGGCAGAGGGCCCTGCAGCATTCCACATGAGACCAGAAGAGTGTGTTGAATGAGAGCCAGGAGTAGAGAATACATTGGAGCCCTGAGGATGCAAGTAACCTACTCATGTGACTCTATTACACTTTTAAGAGATACTTGGGTTCAATCTTTTATGTAACTTACACTCCTTTGATGATATAGTCCTACTGGGGAAGTTGAATTTAATGGGTGAGTATATTTTTCCATATTCAATTCAGGATGATCTGCTAGGATAAAAATAGTCGATGCCCCCACATATAGATGTTCATTCTTCCAAATGGTCCCTAGAAAGCCGAGAGCTGTTTTCAAAGGATAATTACATAGTTACTTTACAAAGTGGACACTACGGAGCTTCCAGCCCATGGGGACCTTGCTCCAGCCCTCACAACATGACTTCCCATCAGCATAGATTGAGACTCTTCTTGAGTCTTTAGAAACTTTGAAGTGTAAAAGGCCGAACCTGGCTAAGCTGGAGTGCCCTGGCTGGGCTCCTTGAAGAGCTGCCTACATTCAGGGAACTGAGAAACTGTTGCTACATTCCCCTGAATTGTGATGTGTGCTCTTTTATAATCATTCAGGAAGTCCTTTACTGTTGAGATGCATAGGGCTAAAGAACTTTTTGCCAATCCCCCAGAAGGAAAAGCCTGTCATGTCCCACATTCATACCATCACTCAATGTCTCTCTCAATTTCAGGATGCATGCATATTACCAAGCCATCTAGAAAACTTATTATTTTCTGTAATCACGTTCTTAAAGTTTATATTAATCCTATAGTATATTATTTTTTATCAATCTGATGTTCAAGATCTGTGCAGTAGAATTGCATTAAATAATTTGGTCCTGTTACATGTTTCACAGTTAGGATACTGTGTAGAGACTGATCTAAAAGAAAAATAAAAATTCAGTTTGCACTCAGCTCACCTATCTCTACCCTGGAATTGGGTTATATCTATCTAGATAAAGGCATATAAAAATCATCTTTTATTAAATTGTACCTTCCAACTCAGGGCAAAATTTTTCTATAGGATTAGAAGAAAAACAAGCAGTCTTTTAATTATAATACAAATTTAATTCATTATGTATTAAACAATTGAAAACCATAAAGTTTAGAAAAAAAGAAAATGAATTTCTCCCATGACTGAATTATCCCTCCAGGGATATGACTGTTGATAAAAAGTTGGCATCATTACTGTGTGTTTTTCTGGGTATGCCATGAGCATACAAAATTGATTAATGTTTAGTATAAATAGGATCAGATATGTATGACTCTTTGCTTTCTTAACCACTGCTTTCCATTATGTATAAATCTCTGTTTTGTGTTTAATTTTTTAGTATACTTTTGTGCATTGTAATTTTACATTGGACCAACAGAAACATGCATGCACAGAGCAGTTGGTGTTTTCCTGTGGATACTTCCCTACTCATTCCTGTTCTCTGTACATACTACTGGGACTGGAGCTGATAATTTCTTAAGTGCACATAGCATTATCTGAATTGTTTTCTTTATCAGGTCTCCTTTCTCTCTTCTTCTCACTCCTATAAGTGTGCGCCATTGCTCTACTGGCGTCCCTCTGGCTCTATCTGAAGTCCTTTGTATTACCCAATTTATCTCTAGCTTTCATAGATGAAAGAAAACATACAACTGATTTTTGGTTTTTTTTTTTTTTTTTGGTCTGAGATTGGCTAATCTCACTTAGCATGCTATTGTCCAGTTCCATCCATTTTCCTGCAGATGACATACATTTTTGTTCTTTATGGCTGAGTTAAATTCCATTGTGTGTGTATTCCACAGTTTTGTGGTCCATTCATCTCTTGAGGGACACCTAGACTGGTTCCATAATTTGGTTATTGTGAATTGGGCTGCTATAAACATGAATATGCATATATCTCTATAACATTCTGGCTTCAGTTCCTTTGGAAAGATGGTCAGGAGTCCAATACCTGGGTCATATGGTGTTTCCTCCCAGTTTTCTGAGGAATCATCATACTGATTTCCATAAAAACTCCACAGAGAAGACCTTTATACAGATATTTCAAGTTTTATCTTGCCAAATCAAATGATCGGCATTTAAGTTACTTATTTTTTTATTATTGTATTATAATCAATATAATCACTTGTCTTTAAGTGTTTTTGCTTTTATTCATATTTCTATAGAATAAATATTAGAAGTAGAATTAATAATAATTTAAACTTAGGAGGAAATGTTGAGCACCTATATGTTAAATAGCATTGAACCTATCCAGAAAGAAGCAAGCAGATTTATCAGATACATGTAAGAGAGAGAAAAAATTTAAAGGCTATATTCAGGGCTTAAAGAGAATGGAGAAGGCTTGGAACGGCTAATGCCACATGACACTAATCTCAGAGCGTTTTTTTTTTTTTTTTTTTTGCAAGTTATAATACCATTTTGTTCTTTTATCTTGAATTCCTTACATAGCTTCAGGATGTTCTATATCTAACCACAAAGTACATTTTTCACTGCTAGGAAAATGTGATGACAGTCAACAGAGCTAATCCTGCCATAGTTCCTCTGGCAGCATCTTCTTCTTTATTCTGGATGCCACCTTTCAAAACTAAAAACAGCTCTTTGAAAAGAAAGATTACATACCATGCATCTGAATGTGTCTACTTGACCTCAGTGGGGGAGACCTGCACTGCTCCAAAGTCTGAAGTTCTAACATTAGTCAGATGGCCCAAGTAGCAATAACACCCCTCCCGATATTCTCATGTCAACCTGCATAACTAATTCAGGCATTATGACAAAATTCACTGATAGGTTTTACCAGTCTTTGGCAAATAGTCAAATTAATTGCTTTCATAGTAAAAACCATTTGGTTAAATGTTTTAATTTAGCCTAATAGTTAATTTTATTAATCTTTAACTATTTGTTCAAAGAAAGTGCTTTGAAAGTCTACTATATACAACCCAGAGTAAGTTAATGAATGGGCTTAGAATTCAGGGATGGAGAAGACAGCTTCTGGTTTTGTGAAATATTAAGGCTACCAAGAAAAAGAGACAAGCAGTTAAAATACATTATTATCAGCCTGGCATGGTGATGCATGCCTGTAATCTCACTATTTTTGGGAAGGTGAGACATGAGGACTACAGGTTTGAAGACAAGTTCAGCAATTTAGAGAGGCTCTCGGCTACTTAACTACACACTGTTTCAAAAATTAATTAAATAAATACATGAATAAATAAATGAATAAATAAAATAAATCAATAAATAAGACTAGTGATGTAGCTCAGAAATAGAATGCCCCTGATTTTAATCCCTATACCACAGCTCCCCCCCCCCAATTTTTAAGAACACATTGTCATCATTAGGGAAGTCAGAGGGCCTTTGGAGCTTACTGAAAGTTAAAGTAAGTTTTATAATATCAGAAGTTTGAACTGTTTTTTTGAAGAAAGCATGGATCATCTTATACAATGAAAGTGGTTTATAACTACTGAGTAGTAGAATTTAAAGGGAAGATTAACAGCATATAGCAAAATGTCAAAAAATACAATATAGAATATAGTTTAATTCTACCTTATCTCTTTATGAAGAAAAGAGATATCTGAAGAAATTAAATGATTTATATATTTTTTAAAAAATGAAATCATCAAGAAATTTACTAATATTTTACACAGTGTGAACATTTTTATTTCTACGTAGAATTGATAGGGAAATATAGAACACTAATTTAGTTTCCTTCCAAAACCCTATATTGCCAAAAGAGATACTTGCAAAATGAATTACAAATTGGCTATGTGTGTGTTCTTAAAATCTTTGTTCAGAGGAGAACCACCTTGCCTTTTTCAAAGAACACACAACACAAAATCCAAAACTAATTAGGTGCAATTCATTGCCATTTCCAAACCAGTAATAAAACTACCAATAAAGTTAATTAGCCTAAAGACTTGGTTGATTTCTATTGCTAACCCTGAGTAGTACATCTTTCCTATTTATATTTTTCGGATATATTGTATGAAGGGGTTGGTAAAACCGGAGGAAACAAAAGACTTAGCATTTGTACATTTAAAATATTCAGAAACTGCTAAGCTTGACTACTATGTAAACAGAAACACTGTATATAAAGATTGCTACCATATTATGTAATAATTATAATCTGCTTTACTACCACATTTCCCACCATAGTGCAATTACATTTAGAACACTATTTAATCACATTTATCCATCTACTGTTAAACTGGGCATGACATTGTCAGCTCTGCAGAGTATAAAAATACTGCTGCAAAAGTGAGACTACAGCTTGCTTGTGGAGATGGGGAATTGCAAAATAGGTTGAAAGCAATCTTTTCAATGAATTAATGAGTTGCTCAGATCATCAGTGCTCCTCATCTGCATTGAACAGCTGTGAAAAAATGGCAAAGAGATCATTATTCTAAATTTTGTTTTGTATTGAATGCAAATCATATGATACAAGCAACAACAGGAAAGGCTAAAAAAGTTGTTAAGAGAGCTAATATACAGCAAAATTGAACATTTAACTATTGGATATGTGCATGCAAACTGCCAAGACTGTTTCCATTACATTTTTAAGCAAAACAATCTGTTTTTGATAATTAGGGAAAGAAACATATGCATTCAACATATGAATGTAGTTCACCAAAATTTATTAAATGCCCACTGTGTAGAAAACAGTTTGTTAGGCTCTGGGGAATTCAAACATAAACAACCTCTTGAGAAAATTAATGTTTCATCTGGGCAAACTGCAGTCTTTTTTTTTTTCTTTTAATGTTTTGCTGGGCGTAGTGGCGCATGCTTGTAATCCCCGCGCGCTTGGGAGGCGGAGACAGGAGGATCGCGCAGGTTCGAAGCCAGCCGCGCTGGCCTAAGAGGCCCTGTTTCCAAATTTAAAATATAAAAAATAGGTCTGGGAGTGTAGCCCGGAGGTAGAAGGGCTTCCAGAAACCCCAGTACCGCCAAAAAATATATTTTTTCATGAGATTTATGTTTTTATTTGTGTACTAATTCATATTTTTCTCCCCTATAGGTTCTTTTTTGTTAGCCACAATGTACCTAAGACAGTGGAACTCAAAGACTTTGTAAAGAAAACAAGAGAAAGAGAGGAACAAAGGAGAAGAAAAAGAAAGATGTGTTTAGTGTAATTTTATCACATTTGCATATAGAGATATTCCCAAATCCAAGAAAATACATAGGACAACTGGGAAGTTGGGAAGGATGAAAGATATTTTCCTGGGGAGATAAATGTCTGAGACTTTATATATACTTCAATATGTTTATTTAGTCTTCATATTGCACTGTTAGGCTAAGTATAATATAATAGGTTGGCAAAAACATTTTCTTATTTTTTAAGATTTTATTCTATATTTTCTAACTTAAGATGTTCAGTGTTATTCCACTTTACATATATGCATATATATCATATAAATAATACACATATGTCACCTATAATGCATAGATAACACAAATATAGTACATATATATAATTCACATGAAATATACATTTACATGTATATATAAATTTTATATATAACAATTTTATAAATATTTGGATCTCTATCAGAAAATTTCTGTGTAAATAACTTTGGGGATGGTCCATCTTCAATTCTTTTGGGTATATAATGGACATTTTGTACCTTATAAGAGTAGATGATATTGTGAAACTATTTAGCTAATGTCTTACATTCATGGCTTTGCAGTTAATAACTCATAATCTGCAATCACAAAACCTGACTGGACATTTAGATTCTGTTCTGACCAGCAATGTATCTACAGGCCAATTGATTTAACCTCTTTGTACATAGAATTTCTCACTGGCCAAATGTAGGTAATAAAATTTGCATCTCCTCAGAAAAACTGTTTCAGATTTGCATTAATTATACTTTGTAAAACACTTAGAATAGTGACTGGTATGCATAATTGCTATAAAGAGGTATGTTATTATAATATTTTAGAATTTTATTTAAATTCTCTTCCTTTTGTTCTGTATGTTTCTTTTAGCTACACTTTGAGAGGTTTCCTCAATTATATCTTCTGTCATTTAATTGAACCTTTTATTTGTGCTCTCATATCTTTAATCTTTTTTAATACTTTTGTTGGTGCATTATAGTCCCACATCATATTGCAGCTAATAGCAATGGTGTCGCACACATGTGTGCACATAGCACATGGTGGAATTTCCCCAGCGCTCTCTCCATCCTCCTTCCCCATACAGGATATTGAGACTGACAATGGTATCCTCACATATGTACATAATGTCTATGGAGAATCCTCAGAAGAATGGGAATAAATTTACCATTTGATCCAGCAATACTACTTCTGGGTATCTATTCAAAAGAAAGAAAACCAAACTGCAAAACAAATGCATGTGCATCTATATTCATATATGCACAATTCACCATAGCCAAACTATGGAACCAGCCAAGATGTCCATCAACAGATGAATGGATTACAAAACCATGGGATATGTACTCAATGGAATTTTACTCATCCATAAAAAAACACAATTGCAGCATTTACAGGAAATGGAGGGAACTGGAGGACATTATGCTAAGGGAGATTAGTCAGTCATAAAAAGTAAGAAATCGGATGCTTTTCCTAATATGTGAAAAGGGTCATAGGAGGAACTCCAGGTGAAAAATGAGATCTTATAGAGGAGCAAATAAGGCACCCTAACTGTGGGAATGAGAGGTGGGAAAAAGGAAACTCTTTAAAGCACAAGATATACTTATTCACATAGTAGTCAACCACTAAGCCAAGCATGGGAGGGAGTGATGGGGAGGGATTTGGGTGGGGGTTGGCTGGGTAGTATGTACATTTATGTCTACACAAGTTTTTTTAACCACATTATGATGTATAAATACAATGCACCAATAAAAAATTAAATCATTATTTCCCTTTTACTTCCTATGCTTAATTATCTTCTAATGTTGGTCTGCTTATGTGGATAAATAAAATTTAAATTTACTTATGACATCCATCTCTATACATTTTAAATTATATCAATCACCTTTCTAACTTTTCTACCATAGGATACCTATCTTAAATTTCATCTTCCTGTAGATAGCTATCCTGGAATCCTAGGAGTTGTTCCACTTTGAAGATGTTACTGCCCAGGCCTGCTACAGAGCTGTGATCCAGTGATTCCCTTTATAGCAATTCTGGGCTTCAGTTTAACCTAAGATATATTTCCAGATCTCAGGGCATGAGCTGTTTTTTATCTGTTATTTGAAAACTAAAAACTTGTAGTAACAACAACAACAACAACAACAAACAAACAAACAAACAAACAAATGTAGGTTGTCATTACCTGGTGAAATGGTTCAATTAAATGACTTGTATTGCCATCTTTTACTTTCAAACCTGTCCATGCACTTGGCATTTAATATTTACTTTTAACTGCAAGAAAGTAGCCACATACCCTTGGACTTCCAAGAAAAAATAATAACTGGAAAGAATGGCATAAAGAAACAAAAATACTTAACAGAAAAAGGTATGAGCCAGAGGTGAACCTTTCAAAATAAGGTCAAGATGAAAACCCAAGGAGGTAAAAGACCTCTATAAAGAAAATTCAAAACACTGAAAAAAGAAATTGAAGATCTTAGAAGATGGAAAGATTTTCCATGTTCATGGATAGGCAGAATAAATATCAAAATGGCCATACTTCTAAAATTGATTTACAGATTTAACAGAATACCCATTATTTTACCAAGATCATTCCTCACAGACATAGAAAAATCAGTCCTTAAATTCATTTGGAACAACAAAAAAATCCCAGAATAGCCAAAGTAGTTCCAGCAACAAACACCATGCAGGAGGAATCACAATACCTGATTATTTATTTATTTATTTATTTATTTATTTATTTTTGTGGTACTGGGGTTCCTGGAAGCCCTTCTACCTCCGGGCTACACTCCCAGACCTCTTTTATACTTTTTATTTGGAAACAGGGTCTCTTAAGCCAGTGCGACTGACTTCAAACCTGCGCGATCCTCCTGTCTCTGCCTCCCAAGCGTGAGATTACAAGCGTACCAAACCACGCCCAGCACAATACCTGATTTTAAACTATACTACAATGCCATTGTAATAAAAACAGCATGGTACTGGCACAAAAACTGATACATAGGCAAATGGATCAGAATAGAAGACCCAGAAACAAATCCACACCCTTACAGCCAATTGATTTTTGACAAAGGGGCCAAAAACATACAATGCAAAAAAGATAGTCTATTCAACAAATGATGTTGGCAAAACTAGTTAACCATATGTAGAGATGTAGAAATAAATATCACTTTGTCATCCTGTACAAGAGTCAATTCAATATGGATCAAAGACTTGGTAATTAGACCAGAAAACTGAGGTTCCTTGAAGGGGACATAGGTCTAACACTGTAATACATAGGCACAGATAAAAACTTTTTCAACAAGACTCCAAAGGCACACAAAACACGAATCAATATGTGGGATTGCATGAAACTGAAGAGCTTCTGTTGAGCATAGGAAACTGTCAAGAACCTCAACGGTGATCCAACAGAATGGGAGAAGATTTTTGCCAACTACTCATTTGATATACAGAGAACTCAAGAAACTCATCACTAAGAAAATAAATAACCCCCCCAATGGGTAAGTGAATTAGACACTTAAGAAATTCATATGGCCACTAAATGCATGGAAAAATGTTCAACATCATTAGCAATCAGAGATGCAAATCAAAGCTACCTTGAAATTTCACTGAACACCAGTCAGAATGGCAGTCATTCAAAACAACAAATGCAAAATCAACAAAATGCTGGTGGGGATGTGGAAAAGTGGGAACTCTAAAACATTGTTTTGGGGATTGCAAATTAGTGCGACCACTTTAGAAAATAGTTTGGAGGATCCTCAGAACATTTGGAATGAACTTTCCATTTGATCCAGCTATACCATTTTTGAATACCCAAAAGAAAGGAAACCAAACTACCAAACTAATGCATGTTTATTTATGTTTATAGCTGCACAATTCACTATTGCTAAACTATGGAACCAGCCAAGACGTCCATCAACAGATGAATGGATTACAAAACTGTGGGATATGTACACAATGGAATTTTACTCAGCCATAAAGAAAAACACAAATAATTACAAGGGAATAAAGGGAACTAGAGGACATTATACTAAGGGAGATTAGGCAGTCACAAAAATGAGAAATCAGATACTTTACCTACTATGTGAAAGCTAAGGAGAAATGGGTAACAGGAAGAACTCTAAATGAAGGAGATTTTATAGATGAGCAAATATGGTGACCTAACTAAGGGGATGGGAGGGGGAAGAGGGAAACTCTAAAGCACATGATGTACTTAAACATATCAAAGCCAATCTCTAAGCCAAGCATAGGAAGAAAGAGGGAGGAGGAGGAGGGAATCGGGCAGAAATTGGGTAAGGGCTAATTGGGTGATGTGTGCTTGTATGTCTCCACCATATTTTATCCCATTAAGATATATGACTACAATGCACCAATACAAATTTTAAAAAATCAAGACATAAAGATTGGAACTCAGAAATGGGTTTTACAGATTAATATGAATTTACATATTTTCTTAGGATAAAGAAAAAGATCTTGCAAGTTACTCATGCCATTGAGAGGAGGCATAAAGCTTTATTACTTTTAGAGTTTGTCAGCATCTAATAAACATGTTATCTAGAGAAATAAATGTAAATAACAAGGCTGAGCATGGTGGCACACGCTTGTAATCCCAGCGCTTGGGAAGCTGAGGATCTCAGCAACTTAGTGAGACCCTGTTTCTAAATAAAGTATAAAATAAGCCTTGGACTATAGCCCTGAGGCAGAAAGCTCCTGGATTCCACCTCCAGTACCACACACACACACATACAAAGTAAATAACAATACTGAGTAGTAAAGTGTCAAACATATTTGTTTCTTTTACTAGGAAACAGGAATGTTTGCTTTTCATAATAATTTTGAACAAACATTTATATCATTAATGATAAGCATGTTTAATTTTCATATAAAAATAAAAGCAAAATGCATTTCCTTAAGAAATTTCTATTAAATCCAATTAAGCATACAGTCATAATGATCTAAGACAATTAATCAAAAACACTTGAGTCCAGGGATATGGGCTAAGTGAGGAATACTTTCACTCAGAATTCACAGGAAAACCCTAATGTTACAGTCTTTTGGTTTTAACCTTAACCTTAATCATTATTGACTGGTGATGCTTTTAAATTTTTATCTAAGAGTGGTATGAAGTTAAGAATCTTTTCGCTGTATCTGAAAGCAGACTGTTCATATAAAAATCATTATAATGATTTTCTTGTGTTCTTCTTGGGAAAGAATCCAGGGTTTTTTTTTTTTTCTAAAAAGGAACAAAATACAAACACAAGGAGTTAATTTGAATGACAGTATTATTTGTCAAAAAATCATTGTTATTCCATTAGAAATATGGTGATTTGTCTTAATTATAAAACTAAAAATAGTTCTTTATTGCCAGCCTGATTAAATGCTAAGGAATTACTTAAATGTACCTTCTTTGCTATACATACATAACCTTGAAGAGATGCAAATTCTAAAACTAAATAGTCACTTTCAAAAATATAAGTATAGACTATAACCCTAGTAATAGCTTTTGAGGAATGCAGTAACTTTTTTTGTAACTTGGTAATAATTTTAGAAGCATAAATGCATGTTCTAATCTTCAACCTAAAAAGGAACAAGAACATTTTCACTGAAGTATAAATGTTATTTCTAGCTCCACTTCAAAAAGACTTTCAGTTACTCAACTCAGCAAAAAGACAAGTGGGTCATATTCCAGTTTTTGTCAATGCTGTAGTATTTTTATGGAATATATTTATTGATTAGTTTTTATTTTTAAAATGAGTTTTCTTTTCAATGTGTAAATATACGTATAAAAGCAAAATATGTAACTATATTTGTATAATAGTATATATACACATATAAAAGTATACATATACATTGACATATACATTTGGAGTGTGTGTATACATATATGCATGTATCTATATCTATACTTCTTAAATATTTCATTTATTGGTGCATTGTAGTCATATATCATGAGATACAGAATAGTAAAGTCATATATCCACAGATCACACTTTTATCCTTTTTCCAATTTCAACCCCATGCTCTTCCCCCTTTGTCCCTTCTTGATTTGGCTTAGTGACTGACTTGATATGTCACTGTACACTATGCTCATTAGGGGTTTACGCCTCTTCCCTTCCTCACATCTCCCTCACTTAGTTATTCTTATTTATTCATCTAAGGTTTCTCCTTCTTTGTCCAGAGTCCCTCCTATGTCTCATTTGTTCCCTAGCTTCTGCTTATATATACTGTTCACACCCTGGTTATCTTTTAAGCATATAGGAAGGTCATTGTACCACTCAGCCTGCCTTTGCCCTCTGACCCAATATTCAGTAGTCTGTCCTCATCTGTGCTTTTACTTTCTGTGGTTTTAGTTATCCACAGTTAACTAAGGTCCAAAATAATTAAATGGAAGATTTTAGAAATAAGTAACTTAATAACTTTGCATAGTGTTGTGAGATTGCATGCTATCCTGCTCCAAAATCAGCAGGTGGGACTCCCCTGCACGTACCAGGTCAACAGTAGCCTAAGGCTACTTCACAATGTCTGTACCATACACCTCACTTCATCTCCTCACACGGGCATTATGTCATCATGCATCTTCACAAAGAAGGTGACTATCGTGAGATATTTTGAGAAAGGAAGAGACCATATTTATATAAATTTTAAAGTATTTTGTTGTAATAATTCTTTAGTCTTTGTTGTTAGTTTCGAACTGTTACTAAATTACAAATTAAACTTTATCATAGATATCTTCCTCCCTTACATTTCCTCTCTGGCTCCACTGAGGATCTCCTTTATTATATGGAGTGCCTCTGGTTTCCCAAGTACTCCCTAGCTCAAGTATATTAGAGAAAATATATGTCCCTTCTCTTTCTGTGCTTAACTAATTTCACTTAACATGATATTCTCCAGATATTTTAATGATCTTACCAATGACATAATTTTGTTCTTTATTGTTGAGTAGAATTCCATTGTTTATATTTTCCATAATTTTGCAATCCATTCATCTTTTCATAAACATATAAGTTGGTTCCATATTTTGTCTATTGTGAATTGTGCTGCTATGAACATGGGTATGCATATGTTACTATAGTACTCTGATTTCAACACCTTTGGAAAGATACCCAGTGGTGGTATAATATAACCAGATCATATGGTGGTTACTGCTTGTGTCTATATGTTGGAGTGTTGAACCTTTGCCCTTTTCTAATGGCTTCACTGTCTCTGCTCTGATTTCCAGGTCTTTTATCTATCTTGAGTTGAATTCTGTGCAGAGTAAGAGGTAAAGTTTTAGTTTGATTTGTTTCTACAAATGGATAGCCAGTTCTCCCAGCACCATTTATTGAAGAGGCTATCTTGTCTCCAGTGTATAAATTTTGCCCCTTTGTTAAAGATTAATCGACTATTAGTGTTTCATTTGTTTCTGTATCTTCTATTGTGTTCCACTTGTCTGTGTACCTGTTTTGTGCAAAAAAAAAAAGTGCAGTTTTAATTACAACCCTTCTGTAGAATAATTTGAAGTCAGGAATTGTGAGGCCTCCTGCATGGTTCTTATTGCTGATAATTGCTTTGGTTATTCTGGGTCTTTTTTTCCATATAAAATTAACGACTAATTTTTCTAGCTCTATGAAGAATGTCATTACTTTGATAGGGATTACATTGATTTTGTAGATCACATTTGGCAGTATGGCCATTTTTATGACATTTATTCTGCTCAGCTATGAGCAATAAAGATCTTTCCATCTTCCAAGGTCATCTTCAATTTCTTTCTTTAGTTTTTATAATATTTATTGTAGAGGTCTTTTAAGTATTTTGTTAGGTTTATTCCTTGGTATTTAATTGGTTTTGAGCTTATTGTGAATGGAATTGTTTTCTCTCTTTCTTTGTGGATTCATTGTTGACATATAGAAAAGCAACTGCTTTCTTTTTTTTTTTTTTTGGTGGTACTGGGGTTCCTGGAAGCCCTCCTTCCTCCGGGCTACACACCCAGACCTATTTTATATTTTTGAAACAGGGTCTCTTATGCCAGCACGGCTGGCTTCGAACCTGCGCGATCCTCCTGTCTCCGCCTCCCAAGCGCGGGGATTACAAGCGTGCGCCACCACGCCCGGCAGCAACTGCTTTCTTTAGGTTGATTTTGTATCCCACTACTCTACTGAATTGGTTAATCATAATCATCTCAAGTAGTCTTTTGGTTGAGTATTTGGGGTCTTCTAGACATAGGATCATGTTGTTTAAAAAAAAGATAATTTTAATTCTTTCTTTTCTATTTGAATTCCTCTGAGATACTTCTATTGTCATATTGCTCTGGCAAGAGTCTTGAGGTCTAGATTGTAAAGGAGTGATAATAGTGGGCATCCTTATCTTGTTCTTGATTTTAGAGGTAATTTTTGCAGTTTTTCTCCTTCAATATGATGTTGGCTTTGAGTTTTTTGTATATTGTCTTAATGATGTTGAGATACTCTGCAGGTTTTATTTTAACATGAATGGGTGTTGGATTTTGTCAAATGCTTTTTCAACATCGATTGAAATGATCATGAGGTTTTTGTTCTCAGTTTTATTTATGTGGTAAATAACATGACTTGAGTATCTTGACCCAGCCTTGCTTCCTGAGATGAAAATAATTTGTTCGTGGTGTACAATTCTCTTGATATGGTTTTCAATGCACATAGCTAGTATTTTGTTTTGAAATTTTGCATCTATGTTCATCATAGGTATTTGTTTGTAATTTTCTTTTCTTGAAGTATCTTTATTTGGTTTTGGTATTAATGTGATACTGAGCTCATAGAAGGATTTTGGAAAGATTTCGTCTTTTTCAATTTCCAAAAAAAAAGTTGTGGAGTATTGGGATTAGTTCTTCTCTAAAAGTTTTGTAGAATTTAGTTGGAAACCTCTCTGGGCCTGGACTTTATTTTGATGGCAGAATTTTTATTGCTGTTTCCAATTCTTTGGTTGCTATTTGTTGGTTTAGGTTTTCTATGTCCTTTTGGTTCAATTTAGGTAGGTTATATGTGCTTAGAAATCTATTGATTTCTTCCATGTTTTCCAGTCTATTGGAATATACATTTTCAAAATAGTTTATGATATTCCTTTTATTTTCTTCACTCTGGTAATATCTTCTTTTTATTTCTTATTATAATAATAGGATTGACTCTTTTGGTTAGGTTGGCCCAGGGGTTTGTGGATTTCATTAATCTTTTCAAATCCCAGCATTTTGGAGGCAGATACCAGAGGATCCATGGACAACCTCAGCTCTTTAGCGAGGCCTTTCACAACTTGGTTAGACCCTGTTCTGTTGTAAAAAAAAAAAACAAAAAGACTAAAAAATATAGGGCTGGGGGTGTAGCTCGAAGGTACAGTATCCCTGGGTTCCACCCCCAGTACCACACAATAAAAGAAAAAAAAGAAAAAAAAAACAATACTACAAATATACACATAAAGAACCACTTGATTGTTGCTGTCCTCCTGGGTCTGCATGGATATTTTCAGTTATTGAATGTCTGCTCACAATAGTAGGTTCTGGAGCATTTTCTAATATCTCTCATTTGTTCAGTAAACTATTGTCAGTTTTGCACCTGCTTTTTGAGTCCCTGCATCCCTCTCTGGCTTCTCATCACTTTGCAATTAGGTCTCAAGGTGATAGGTTTCACTGTAAATGGGCTCAGTGTAAGCACAGGCTTCTGGGTTTTCTAGCCCTGGGCTTTGAGCTTTCAGGCCCTGTGCCTGAGCCTTTGTATCTGCATTGGTGGAGGGTATCTAGTGTAATCTTAGAGCAGACCCCTGGAATCCTATGCAGGTACTTTGCTTTGGGCACTCTGAGTTTGTCTTCTGTCTCTGTAGGTTATAACCTGTCCACCTCAGTTGTGGACCACCAAATCTTAGAACACCAAAGTCCCTGTGGCTGCTCCTGGAAGTTGTCTGCTGAGAAATGTAGATACCATATTGTCTTGCATGCCCAGGTCTCTGGAGGTCACAGTGTGCTGCAATAGGTTCAGGATTCTGGTGAACACAGTGGATTTGGGTTTTTTGTGGGTTTTGTTTTTTGGTTTTTTTGTCCCTGAAGCGTGGTGCTAGTTGTTTCAGATGTTGGAGTTCTGTTGCTGCTTACTTCAAGTCCTTGGCTTCCTTGCTGGGGATTTCTTGGGGCTTTGGAGCCAGCAGATGTGGCTTAGACAGGGGGCCCAAGATGGTGTGGGCCTTCACAGTGGTGGCATTCATGTTGTCAATTGCACACTTTCTCTTTGATATCTCCTGTTCTGACTACTGAATTTTATTTGGCCATGGTTCTCCTTTTTGTGTTTTGTATATATATTAGCTGCTTTGTTTTGTTTTTTTTTTTGTCAAAGAGTACCTTCTCAGTAGTTGATTTTCCTTTGTTACAGCTACTGAGTTGTGCTGTGTCCCATGGTCACCATTTATTTTTCTTCTGGGCACAATGTTTTAAAAATTCTTTTTAAATCATACAGAACTGAATTACAGAGTCAAAGTTGTTCATTTTATTTGAACTCTTACCATTGTGTGTGTGTGTTAACTTAGGGATTTTCTACCTCTGATTTATGCTTCCACTCCTATTTTATTTTGAAAGAAGATCTCACTAAATTTCTTAAACTAGCCTTGAACCTATGATCTTCCTGTCTCAACATGGCAAGTACTGATATTATAAGTGTGCCCTACTGTGTTGAGCTTTCCATACACAGAAATCTACTTTGTGGATATCTCTGAAAGTAATTACCTAAGATGAGTTTTATAAACATAATTAGGTAAGGGCTACATTGCACTAACTATAGGTGACTAACAACTTCATCAATAACAACTGAAAAAATACTGAACAAAAAATATTTTTAAAGGAATTACAAAGTGGCTAAAGGAATCATTGAGTAACAGTCAAAATCCCTAAAGAAACAAGTTCTTTGAGGAGAGTGCCTAGTTCTCCATGTCACTGTGCCCCTCCATGTTAACTGGATGAATTAGCAAATGGTATAGGTCTTGGAAGCCAGAAAGAAAAGCCAGCAGAACTATTGGTAATTTTATAGAGTGCTGAAGGTAAAAATTGGAATTGGGGACTTTCAAGACAAGACTAGAAAGCAAAGATATTTGGAAGAAGAGAGATGCTTAGAAGAACTTTGAGCCTGCCACTCCTGAGTATCTATCATGGTTAAGATGAAGACTGGGAGGTTGAGGAACCTTGCCTAAATAATTGAAAGTGTAAGCAGAAGTTTTAACGGTCTCCTTCCCCTAAAGAGAAAATAGAGTGCAGTGTTAGCCAAGGGAGCATACAATGGTAGGTTGAGATGCAAGAGTTGGATGAGGTCTCTGAGAACTGTGGCTTAAGCAGATCATGGGAGAATGAAGAAGGGGTGGAGAACATTCAAGGAGAGTGATAGCAGCAACCTCTTGTATTGGGTGAGAACTGAAAAGAAGGGGTATCTGTCCAAGAAAAAAAAACAAAGAAACAATGACAACACACTGGCATGAAAAAGGTAAGGAAGAAATGTGCCTATGGGAGTGGGTATGACTGCACCCCACCCTGACAGATGGAACCGAAGTGGATGAGAAGGGCCTGTGGACAGGTCAGGCTTCAGACTTGCAGAGTGTGTGTGTGTGGGGGGGGGGGACTCTACCTAGGAGACTGCAGTGAAGTCAGACATCTAATAAAATGGAGGTGGGGACTGATTAAATAGGTAAATAGGTGAGTACATGGGGGCAACTCCAGGCAGGCTTCTCACAGTCAGAGAAGGAACTGCAGAGAATGAAAGGGAGAAACCCAAGAGACTTCTGGGGTGTTAAGTGTGATGACAGTGTGAGATCATAGTTTTTATATGTTTCTGTTTATGTATGGAGGTATGTGGATCAGAGAAATGTGTGTGTGTGTGTGTGTGTGTGTGTGTGTGTGTGTGTGTGAGATTATATATTTCCCTATTTCTTTCACTTGTTGGAGAAATGGTTTATGCTAGGACTGGAGCAGAAAATTAGAAGACAAGCATAAAATACTTTGTGTTACAAAGTAGATAAGTAGTAGAAATGACATGTGTGTGCACATGCAAGTACATAACAGTTTAAAAGAGCTTCTCAAAAAATCTGAACATAGACAGTATTGATGATATCAGATTATGTCCTATGGGATAAAACAGGAACCAAAGCTTTCATGTTGGGTAGAATAAATAGGTATGTAAATGGGAAAAAAGAGTGAGTTTATCTTTATAGCATAATGCAATTGATAAATATAATGAGTGGTGGAAATAAAAATAACAGTTTAACAACAATAATAAAAATAAGTTGTTTAGTCTGAAAACACTAGTGGATAAATTAATAGATAAATGTTTAATGGAGAATGAGATATTTATGGATTCTCAAAATACTTCCCCAAAAACACATTACAAAAAGAAAACTCACAATTTTGTGCTGGAAAATCAGGTAGAAACTGCATAGGTTAAATGATTAAAATAACATTATCAGTAATGAGATAAATAAAAATCATGGAGTAACAGATTTTGAAATGGAAAGGACATGTCATCATTTCTATGTTTTAATTGTTAAGAATGCAGAGCATAAATCTCATGTAGACAAATTCTGAGGGATTCTTTTAAAGTAACTGGCTCATAATTTTCCACTATGACATGGTTATATAAGTCAAGAAACACTAGAAGTAGTCTTTCAAATTGAAGGAGACCAGGGATAAATAAAAACTAAATACAAAGTCTCATTCTGGTTTGGAAACTTTTTCCTTTTTTATTTTTTTTTTATTGGTACATTGTAGACATATATTTTACTTAAGTACAAGATGGTAGAGGCATATATGCACAAAATACTTAGCCCTTACCCACAGTCCCACCCCATTCCCTCCTCCTTCCTACTTCTCATGTTTGGCTTGGTGATTAACTGATATGTTTAGGAATGTACATCATGTAATTAGGGAATTTATTTCATCCCCCCTTCACTCCCCCTCAGTTGGGTCACCTTATTTTCTTCATCTATGGTTTCTCTCCTTCTTCATCTAGAGTTCCTCCTATGATCCATTTTCTCCCTAGCTTCCACATATTAGGACGAGAATCTTATTTCTTATTTTTTGTGACTGACTAATTTCACTTAGCCTAATATTTTCTACTTCAATTTACCTGTAAATGAGGTAATTGTGTTCTTCTTTATGCCTGAGTGAAATTCTGTTGTGTACATATGCCAGTTTTGTAATCCATTCATTTATTGATAGACAAAAGATAGCCTGTTCAACAAATGGTGTTGTCAAAACTGGTTAGCCATATGCAGAAAAATGGAAATAAACCTCAATTTCTCATCTTGCACAAGAGTCAATTCAAGATGAATCAAAGACTTGGAAATTAGACCAAAGACCTTGAGGCTCCTTGAAGGAGGGCATATGTCCAACATTGCAACATATAGGCACAGGTAAAATTTTCTCAACAAGACCCCAAGGACACAAGAAACTAAAAAGTGGATAAATATGTGGGATTGAATTAAACTTAAGAGCTTTTGTAAAGCAAAATAAAAAAAACTATCAAGAAACTCAA
This sequence comes from Muscardinus avellanarius, assembly GCF_963383645.1. Classification (NCBI taxonomy): domain Eukaryota; kingdom Metazoa; phylum Chordata; class Mammalia; order Rodentia; family Gliridae; genus Muscardinus; species Muscardinus avellanarius. The sequence goes on along the minus strand of NC_137802.1, from coordinate 42,102,463 downwards.
AAGGGAGCCAACAGAATGGGAGAAAAATTTTGCCAACTCTTTCTCAGGTAAAGGACTAATATTTAGAATATACAGATATACAGAGAACTAAAAAAACAACAACAACAACAAAAAAAAACTCAGCACTAAGAAAAAATAACCCAATGAAAAAATTGGCAAGTGAACTAAATAGACACTTCCCAAAATAAGAAATTCAAATGGCCAATAAATGTAAGAAAAAATGCTGAAAATCATTAGCAACCAGAGAGATGCAAATCAAAACTACCATGAAGTTCCACCTAACCCCAACTAAAATGATGATCATTAAAAACACAAACAACAAATTCTGGTGAGGATGTGAAGTGGGAACTCTAATACATTGTTGGTGGGATTGCAAATTAGTGCAAACACTTTGCAAAACAGTATGGAGGATCCTCAGAAGAATGGGATCAACCCTACCGTATTATCCAGCAATACCATTTTTGAGTATCTACACAAAAGAATGGAAACCAAACTACCAAACTAATGCATACATATCTCTGTTCATAGCTGCACAATTCACAGTTGCCAAACTATAGAACCAGCCAACAATTCCATCAACAGATGAAAGTAAACTCTTTCTAGACAGGGGTTTTCTTGGATGACTGTGAGTCAGATAGCTGTAGCAAACCTGTGATAGTATTCTGATGTCAGCAGTTGTGTTTTACAGGGAGGAATATTTGTCTGGAAGAACACATGCACAAACATTTGTTGATATCTTAGTTCCAAGATGTCAAGGCAAGCAATTTGTTTTCAAATGCTTTCAGGATTATTTGTCCTTTGCATTGTTAGTGTAAATTCTCTGATACTTTAAAATTGTATCAAAATACAAAGAAAAAGCTAATACAGAAACACAAATGCAAGTCAAGTTGTGCTCTAATGAGTTGCATAAAAGTATTTAAAATGAATTCAATATCTGCAGGAGGTCTTAAGGGTAGTGTAGACAGAAATGGAGATTTTTTACAAAAAAGACAGCTCAGTAGAAATATCTTGAATGAATACAGAGAAAAAAATTTTAAAAAGACTTCAAATAAATGAAAGATGGAGAAGTAGTATGGGGTTTTGTTGGTGCTGTTTGTAATGGTGATCTTTGGAAGAAAAAAGAGAATTGACTGAGAAGTACCCTATTTGCAAAGATGAAGGGAAAACATAACCAGAAATAAAGTTGTATGCTTCATAATGATAAGGAGGTCAATTGATAGCATAAAAATTTACAGTTTATGTACCTAACAACATAGCTTTAAAATGTATCAGGCACAATTTAAAAGTGTAATGAATTATAGTATGATCTACAGTCTTGGTGAGAAATATGAATACTGTCGGGAATCCAGCCCGACAGCTGGTGGGGTTTGGAAAGATGATGAGTACCAACGACTCGAACACAAACCCACAAGCCAGGAGTCAAGTCAAGCAAGATCTCATTTATTTTTCCCCAAGCAGTCCTTTATATAGCACCAAGCCACGAGGGGAATTTCCATGAGAAATAGCCTAGCCTATCCGGGATAAAGATCACTAGCACATAGTTTACAGCCAATCCCAGGCCAGTACATGAGCCATTCATGTGTGCGGAAAGCTCCTTTAAAGGTAGAAAGGGAAAAACCGCTCAGTCTCCCCACCCATAATGAATAGGGAAACCATGCCTTCCTAGCTTCCTCCAGGAGCCATCTTTGCCCCTTTTTTGCTGAATCACTTTACTTAAAGTTTTTCCTTAGGCCGTAGGCCGCTCAGGCCGAATCTCCTTAGGCCCTGTATAGACACACCCTATCAGAATACAACTCTCCCAGTAAAAGCATACCCAAATACCAGCAAGTATAAAGCAGATAGGAATGGTGAAATAAATAGAAAATAATATTAAACAGAAGAAACCAAGGACACATATATTTCTTCCTGTCTAGCTTCAGGACATGATGCATCATATAGTCACTCAAAGCAGGAAAGCTCTTTGGCTATAATCAGTCATAAACCAGGAAGGACACACACCCCCACGCCCATACATAATTGTTCTCAGACATAGAACAAAATTGAGAAAAAGACAAATCTGGAATCATAGATGGTTACTATAACCCCTTTTCTGAACAATTGCTAGCACAGTGGGATCTAAATTATATTTAGAACAAACATAGATGATCTAAATAACAGCATCAAAAATGTTTGTCTAATTGATATAAAATGACTATGTCCAATATTTACAGAATGTAGGTCATTTTTAAATGCTCATAAGAAAAATTTCAAGTACCTACTTCATAGAAGATGATGTAGGAATGTATGTATTAGTATGGAAATATGTACCTTAAAATTTATCAGAAAATACAAATTAAAACCAAAGTTAGATACTTGTCAGTTTCTCTTATGTACTTTGAAACTTCGTTATTTTTTGCATTTAATTTTATCTTTATGAAATACGTATTTTTATTTCTAGTTATATTCTCAGAGTTAACATAATCTAATATTAGCAAAGCCATACCAATTTTCTTAAACTTATTTTTACATAGTACATATCAATCTATTATACAACTTCCCTGCCTACAACCAAAATTGCAGTAATCTCTTCTTCAGGACTTGATCGGTGGGATTTTAATCTTTAAGAATCATTATTTTCAATATCTTGATCTTTAGGGATTTTAGACTTTATGGATTTTAATCTTACAGGACTTCGACATTCAGGATTATGATCTGCACCATGCACACAAGCCAACAAAAGCATTAGTAACAACTGTAAACATGCATTGCCAAAAAGCTCCACCTTATTAACCATCAGGAAAATGCAAATTTGACAGAATACACATTGCCAGTTTTCAGTATCACATCATCATTAAAACTGTAAACTGAACTTTAGAAATCTCTTGGATAGTATCTATGTTGAACATACATAAGTATTCACAGCAATTCTGTTTCAGTCAAAAACCTAAAAATATGTAAATATCCATCAGGGAAGTGAATAAATAACTTACATATATTCATCAAAATACTAGGAGTGATTGAAACAGACACATTATGCCTAAAGACAAAACATGGATGAATCACATGAACATAATGCTGAGTGAAATCATTCAGCCATCCAGTCACACAGACTACATCAGTCTGCATATGGAGATAGAAGTCAGAATGTTAGTTTCTTTTGCAGATGCTAATGATAAGGGACTCAAGCTCCTTCCAGGGTGCTGCTAATGTAGTATTGATTAATGCCAGTAATTGTTACAAGGCATTTTTCACTTCCGATTTATACATTTTCTACATGTATGTTGTGCTTCCGTGTTTATTTAAAAGTAACTAAATGATCTATATTTTAAAAAATGACATAAAAATCAAGCATACAAATCGCAACATGTGATCATCATCACTAATGATCATTATATATTTTTCAAGTTTCATATAATGTGAAACATATGCAGGCTGAATGTTTAGATAAAGGAATAGGTATAGTTAATTGTAAAATTTGAGTGGAATTTTTTCTACTTTATTTTTTTTAGTATAGCAAATTCTTTGGCTCTTTATCATTTGATCCCAATATTAAATTTGTTATGCAACTTTGCTTTTGCGGTTATAATTTAGTGGCGGTTGTTTTGTCTGTTATCCTTATTAACTGGGACTTCAACTGAGCTATGAAGAGTGGCTGATTAAATAAGAATGCTCAGAAATTGTGTTGAATCAACACATTTGCAAAGCTGCCTTAGATTTTTCAAGTGAAATGTTTCGTAATAGTTGACTACTAATGTTGCTGAGATATTTTCTGCAGAGAAATATCAAAGTTGCATGATCTCTTCAATTTTTAACAGGAAAATGCTCAATAAAATCTCAATTACTTCAGAAATTTGGAAAGTTCAAACAAAAAGTAGCCTCTAGTAAAAATAAAAGTTAATTTAAGTATCCCTTTGATTTGTCTATATGAATAAGATGGTGTCTCTGAATATGTTTGAAACCCTAATAGATGAGAAGAGGAAAGGGTTTTGTAACTTCTTGGGAGACCTTCTCCTAACACAATTTAATAAGCTATCCACCACCAAAGGAAACTATTACATGTCTCCAAACTAAATTATCAGCTAAATTGTTTTAAACCTAATGAAACCTTGAAGCTAGACCATATAGCTACTTTGTATATTTGTTTAAAAAACTGCTTAAGTATAATTTAAGGCAGAAAAGCATTAGGAAGAGCACAACAGAGAACTTTCAGCCCCTATAAATTTCCTTCAGTATTGTCACATTCTCTGAACTCTGCCTAACTCTGCTTTAAAAAATAAAGCTTATTTTTCAACTATAGCATTATGCATATGCTGAAGAGTAAAAAAAAGGTAAACACTAGAAAAAAGTTCATATCACTACACAATATAACCATTGTTAATAGTTTATTGCAATTTCTACCAGTTGATTCTTGATATAATTGTTAGCAAGGTTTAAATTGCACTTTATAACTTGAAGCTATTTTCACTGAATATTATATTTATACTTTAATGTGATCACTTTCTCTTATTTTTGATGAATTAACAGTATTCTATAATATGACAATGCAATAATAGAACTAATTTTCTGTTGAATATTAAGTCATATATATGTACATATATATGTATATATATGTATGTATATATATATGTGTGTGTGTGTGTGTATATATATATATATGTGTGTGTGTGTGTGTGTGTATGTGTGTGTGTGTGTGTGTGTGTGTGTGTGTATTGCGGTACTGAGGATTGAACCCAGGAACATTCTACCTCCTAGCTAGACCCCCAGCCCTATTTTTTTATTCTTTATTTTGAAACAGAGTCTACCTAAGTTGCAGAGGGCCTCACTAAGTATCCAAGACTAGCCATGAACCCTTGATCCTTGTCTCAGCCTCCCAAGTTCTGAGATTACAAGCATGTGCCACCATAGGCAGCTAAGTCATATCTAACTTCGAGTCACTAAATATTATTGTGAACAAATATTTTATCTAATTTCAGCTATAGCAGTGATAGCTGATCTTGGTTGTCAAATTGACTAGATTGAAACTTGACAGAATTGGTAAAGCACATTGCTAGGTGTGTCTGCAAAGATGTTTCCAGAAATAAATGGCATGTTTGCCAGAAAACTAAGCAGCAAAGACCTGCCTTTAGGATGGGTTGGGTAGTCCAATAGGCTGGGAATCTCTAATAGAATAAAAAGAGAAGATGGGGGAATGTTGTATGTATGCACAAGGGCAATCCTTTTTCAATGGGCATGTGTGTTGCTGCTGCCATAGCCTGGGCATTAGACTTCAAAGTTTTCTACTTTGGAACACAGATTCATAGTAGAAACTCTCCGGGAGCTTCCTGGTCATCAGCCTTGTATTGGAGCTGCATCACCGTTCTTTCTGGGTTTGAAGCTCTAGCTTCTTGTACTGAGCAGCTAAGAGTTTCCCCAGCTGTCCAGACCACAGCCAAATATTCTGGGATCATTCTGCCTCAGATCAAGAAATCCCCTCTTGGCTGGGTATGGTGGCACACACTTGTAATCCCAGCATTTGGCAGGCTGAGACAGGAGGATCATGGTCCATGGACAGCCTCAGGTACTTATTGAGTACCTCTGCAACTCAGTAAGACCCTGTTTCAAAATAAAAAATAAAAAATGGGCTGAAGTATAGCTCGGAGTTAGAATGCACTTGGGTTCCATCCCCAGTATCACAAAAAGAAGATATCTCCTCTTATAATTATATATACATAAGGATGTGTATATGTACTATATACCAGTGATTAATACAATGGCTTTATTAAATATTGCATTATGTAAAATGATTCAATCAGAGTATTAAAATTATGAGTATATAATCAAACTTTTTAGGAGATTGAACTGCTATATAAACATGAAAAAATTGGCTGTTATATCTGTCTACTAGAAACATTCAGATGTTGTGTAAAATTTATTAACTCTGATCCCTTCCACAAACATTTTGTTTAGCAATTTGATCAAAGGCATATAATTTAAGAAAACTGTTTTTCTTATACTATATTACATATTCTTAAAATCAAGAACCATAATATTCTGTAGTTACATTTAGGCTTCCTAATCTATTGTGACACACTAGGTTAGTGCCCTGTTGGATAAACAGGCAGGAGGGAGGGAGGAAGAAAGGAATATCATGCCAAATAGAATTTAGTTAACTAGGTCTATAGAAATGAATTCTTTGCTAGATCAAAATGAGATTTTTGTAAAGACAAAGAATCACAAGAAAATGAAATCAAAGGAGTACAAATAGGAAATCCATAAATCCATAAATCCACTGAAAAAGAAATCAGGAAAACACTTCCACTCAGGATTTCCCACAAAAAAATAAAATACTTAGGAATAAACTTAACCAAGGAGGTAAAAGACCTGTACAAAAAAATTATAAAACATTGAAAAAATAAATCAGAGAAGATCTTAGAAGATGGAAACATCTTCCCTGTTCATGGATAGGCAGAATAAATATTATCAAAATTAGCCCTACTCTCAAAAGTGATCTACAGATTCAGTGCAATATCCATTAAGTTAACAAGATCATTCCTTACAAATCAGTCTTTAAATTCATTTGGAACAACAAAATAATCAGAATAGCCAATGTAGTTCTCAGCAACAAAAATCATGCAGGAGGAATCACAATATTTGACTTTGAACTATACTACAAAGCCACTGTAATATAAACAGCATGGTACTGGCACAAGAACAGACATATAGACCAATAGAGCAGGATAGAACACTCAAACAAATCCACACACTTTCAGCCAATTGATATTTGACCAAGGGGCCAAAAACATACTAGAAGAAAGATAGTCTGTTCAACAAATGGTGTTGGGAAAACTGGTTGACCATATGCAAAAAATGGAAACTAATCCAGCATTCTCACCTTGCACAAGAGTCAATTCAAGATGAATCAAAGACTTGGAAATTAGACCAGAGACATTGAGGCTCCTTGAAGATGGTGTAGGTCCAACACTGCAACACATAGGCACAGATAAAAGCTTTCTCAACAATACCCCAAAGGCACAACAAACTAAAAGGCAAATCAATACGTGGGATTGCATGAAACTGAAGAGATTCTGTTCAGCAAAGGAAACTGTCAGGATCCTCAACTGAGAGCTAACAGAATGGGAGATTTTTGCCACCTACACCTCCGATAGAGGACTAATATCTAGGATATACAGAGAACTCAAGAAACTCAACACTAAAAAAAAAAAATCCAATCCAAAAATGGGGAAGTGAACTAAATAGACACTTCATGAAAGAAATTCAAATGGTCAATAAATGCATGAAAAAATGTTCAACATCATTGGCAATCAGAGAGATGTAAATCAAAACTACCCTGAGATTTCATCTAACTCCAACTAGAATGGCAATTATTCAAAACACAAACAACAAATGCTGGTGAGAATGTGGAGAAGTGGAAACCTTAAAACATTGTTGGTGGGATTGTAAATTCGTGCAACCACTTTGGAAAACAGTATGGAAGATTCTCAGAAAAAATGGGAACTAATTTACCATTTGACCCAGCAATACCACTTTTGGGTATCTACCAAAAAAAAAAAACCCCACAAACTACCAAACTAATCCATATGTATCTAAGTTCATAGCTGCACAATTCAGCATTGCCAAACTATGGAACCAGCCAAGATGTCCATCAACAGATGAATAAATTACAAAACTATGGAATATGTATACAATGGAATTTTACTCAGCCATAAAAAATTACAGGGAAATGAATGGAACTGGAGGACATTATGGTAAGTGAGGTTAGTCAGTCCCCCAAAAGTAAGGAAATGGATGCTTTCCTAATATGTGAAAGCTAAGGTGAAATGGATCATAAGAGGACCACCAGGTGAAAAAGCAGATCCTATAGAGGAGAAAACAAGACAACCTAACTGAGGGGATGGGAGAGGGGAAGAAGGAAACTCTAAAGCACATTATGTACATTTAAAAAAAACTATCAATGGCAACCACTAAGCCAAGCATGGAAGGGAGGGAAGGGGAGGTAATGTGAAGGGAAGGGGTTAGGATTTAACGAGGTGATGTGTGCATGTATATCTACACAAGTTTTTTATCCCATTATGTTATATAAATTCAATGCACCAATTAATAAAAAAGAATCAAAAGGTAGCTCTCTGACTGCAGATAAACTCATGGTATTGGCACAATAGGGATACTGACCAGTGGAACAGAATAGAAGATCCAGAAACAAACCCACACACCTATAGTCAATTGATCTTTGACAAATGGGCCAAGCTATTATGCTGGAGAAAAGAACCTTTTCAAAAAGGATCTTTTTATCAGCATTATCAAAATAGTTACACAAATATATAGCCTTTTATATGTGTTATCAAGGCAAGAATCAATAACAATGAACCATGGGGAACATTAGATATCTTTATAAGTGTAGATTTAATTTGCAATAGTAGGGATTGAACAAAGGGCCATATATGCTACAAAAGTATTCTCATACTAAGCTACATCCTCAGCTTTTTTAAGTGTGTGTGTGTGTGTGTGTGCGCTTTACTAGGGATTGAACCCAGAAGCATTCTACCTCCAAGCTACACAGCTATACCCCAGCTTCCCCCACCCTCCCTTCTTTTGAAATAGGGTCTTACTATGTTGCTGAAGCTGGATTTAATTCTGAGATTCTTCTGTCTCAGCCTCCCAAGTACTGGGGTTACTTACAGGCCTGTGTTATCAACCCTATCCCCCAGACCTTTTAATTTAATGAAACTTGCCCAGGTTCTTCTTGAACCTGCAATCTTTCTGTATCAGCCTCCTAAGTACTCCAAGAGCTCCTGTTCCAAACCTTTTAAGAAATTGCAAGTGTGCATCATCACACCCAGCTTTAAATTTAAGTTTTGAAGCTGATTTTCTGAAGCGATTCAGAAAAACAGGTAGTACACTTCTTCACCAGCCATGAGCCCTTTTACATTAGCGTTTCTCAGTATATTGGCATTGAGGTTAGCAATTCTTTGTTGAGAGACAGCTGTCCTATGCCATGTAGGATGTTTAACATAGATGCTATAGCATCCCTCTGTTGTGACAACTAAAAATGTTGATATTCATCAATGTCATGACAATGATGAACATCTCCTAGGAGATAAAGCCTCCTCCATTGACAGCTACTGAGCTATAGCAAAAGATAGTTGTGTCTAGGCGAATGCCACTTACATCCCTCTCATAATATTTTTTTTCTTTGTTGGATGAAACTAAAAGGTACAACTTGATTTGCTTTCTCAAACTCCCACTAAAGCCAGAAAACAACACATACAGCAGGACCTGCACATTCAGAAAGCAAATAAAATGGATGGGAAGTGGTGGTAAGTGTGTGGCTGGTTTTGTTCTTCTCTGAATAAAAATTCATAAAACAATAAATAATCTTCAAAGTTCAGCATAGCTTAGCCCTGTCTTTCATAATTCCCCACAGTGTGCTTAGAGAAAAAAGAGCTTAATTCTTGTTGAACTTTTATCCATATTTAGTAAAAAAAAAAGCAATATCAATCTTCTTCTGGACCTCTACTTCCCCCACGACCTGTCACACCATCACTCCTCTCCTTCCCAGCATTGAGAGTTCTACTTTCTATTTTTAAGAGAGTTGGAAACTGTCACTTATGCCACAATTATGAAAAATGTGCTATGAATTTACTTCCACAAAGCAAGGATACTTGATACCCTGACATGGATGAGAACATTTCAGCTTGGAATTAACTCAACTGTCAAATAATTTCATGTAGTTTCTTGAGGGCTGAATATTTTGCTTATTATTTATTTTCTTTTTACAGTGCCTAACGTGTAGTAAAACTGATACTAGCTGATAACTATTAAGTATTTTAATAACTAAAATGTATAACTATTCAAAAATATTTTTCTATTGACTTCTAGAAGACAATATATTTTGAATTCACACACACATATAACACACTGCATCATTCCTCTAGTATCCCTCCTAATTGAAGAACTTACTGTTCATACTATAGGTCATGCATTATAAAGGAATTCAATGAACTGTAATGAGCTGGTATTACCTGTTCACCATATCTTGTTAGTTGCTTTCATTTCCCCCAATAGACATCCAGTTGTAATTTTTAAAAATAAATCATAAAGCTACTCAGATAAATCTAAATATGTTGAAGTATACAGATTAAGAAAAGAGGTATTGTCAAAAATAGATTTAATTTACTTAATTTGAAAAACAAAAGATAATATGAAAGCAAAATCTCTGGTGAGTATAATCAAATTTAACTAAATCTAAGAAAATATCACTTGGGCTACACATGTATATTATGCATCATTATAGAAGACTGGGATTTGAATCAAGAATGAAAAACACAATGTATATATTTACAATTCATGTTATCTTCTTGTTTTAACTTAAAATTTTCCTTTTGTTGTCAATAAAATAAAGATAAAAAATTGAGAAAAAATAACACAAGGAGAGTCAAACTGACATGCAAAGTTTCACTCTATTCAACATATACTATGACACATCTAAAAAATTTAGCTGGGTGTGGTGCCACACGCTTGTAATTCCCGCACTTGGGAGGCAGAGACAGGAAGATTGTGCAGGTTGGGAGAGTCAGCCTTGCTGGCTTAAGAGACCCTGTTTCCAAATAAAAAGTATAAAATAGGTCTGGGGGTGTAACCCTGAGGTAGAAGAGTTTCCAGGAACCCCAGTACCACCAAAAAAAAAAAAAAAAAACCTCAAAAGATAGCAGTGCATGGTGGCAGATGCTTGTAATCCCCGTGCTTGGGAGGCAGAGACAGGAGTATTGCACAGGTTCAAAGCCAGCCTTGCTGGCTTAAGAGATCCTGTTTACAAATAAAAAAATAAGTAAAAAATAGGTCTGGGAGTGTAGCCTGGAGGTAGAAGGGTTTTCAGGAACCCCAGTACAACAACAACAACAAAAAAAAAAAAAACCCTCAAAGATAACACTTGGGCCATATACCACTACTTCTGTCTCATTTATATTTGCCTTTTCCTTTCTTTTTCTACACTGTTGCCCTTTATATAAATATGCTAAGCCTTGATACAGGATATTACTTTCACTCAATTCATGATTAACTGGACCCATTTGGAAAACTTTCTGACATTATCTTGTGCTATTGTTTCTTTCCTCTGAACCCTCAATGCATCCTCTTCATAAACTCAATATGGCCTCCACTCTACTGGATTATAATTTATAGCTTTTTCCCTGACTATGCAAACAAAGCTTGTCAGTATCATTAGGATAATTATATCTATTACATTTCTTTTTGTGGTGCTGGAGATTGAACTCAGGAGCATTTTATCCACAAGCTATATATCCAGCCCTTTTAAAATTTTTGGTTTTGAAACAGGGTCCCTCTAGATTGCTTATTATCTTGCTAAGTTGCTGAGTCTGGCTTTGAACCTGAGGTAAGCTATCTTAGTGTCCCAAGTACAAGTACTGGAATTACAGGTGTGTGCCTCTATGCCTGGCTCCCTATTAAATATTAAGGCCTAATAAATAAGATGACAAAGTCTAATGAAATATTAAGTGCTCAGTATAAGTACACAGGCAGACCAATATGCTCCACCAAAAACAAACAAAAATACCACTGCAACATAGCTTTGGAGGTGTGCCAGAGTTGTAGAAACAGTCAGGATGCCCTCAACAAAACTGCTACTAACATGAGAAATATGTCAATATCTGGGAAAAAAGGAAAAGATTTATTGTGAGAGCCTTGGGAAAAGAGCATCCCTTTTCCTCCACCCTCTCCTCTCTCCTCTCCTCTTCATACCTATTTTTCTTTATATTTCATTTTAAGGGCAGGAAATAGTGGGAATCTATAAAGCCATGCAATGCTTTATGAACAAACATGATGTAACTCACATCTCATCTAAACCTCCATTCCAGTAGAATCCCTGATTTCTAAAAGGAAATTCAGATCTCTAGCCTTGGAACTTTAGATGTCACCTGAAATGCCTCATTTATGGATCATTACCCTACGGATATCAGCACTGACTCATTAAATCCTCCAGTGAAGGAGAGTTCAGGCTTAGACGTCTACATTGGGAACTGGGCCAGTTGTGCAGTAAATGTTTAGCATCAGGGGCCTCACATAGCCGGTGTTTAGAGGATTGTGTGTTTGTTGTCACTTCTTGCTTGCTTTTCCAGCTAACATTTTGCAGTGTAAGCTGGATTCTTAACTACTTGCTTCTTTCCTAAATAGAAAGTAGCTTTAGGGCTGCACCAAAATGAACCATTTTTTCCCAAACTAGGAAATGTTGATATTTTAAAATACTAATAGAAATAAAAAAATATTTCCTAATATTTATCAAGATTAATGGCCCTATAACTTAACTCATAGCTAGTGAGAGTTTTAAAGGCTCCTTTCTCCTGGTGGTAGGAGGTTTTCAGATTGCTTTGGAGGGGATTCTTAAAAAAATTAATGACACTAGGCACGTATTTCCTGCCAAGTTTTTGCCTCTTGGAGTAAATTATTTCTATGTCCTTTTTTTTTTTTTGCACGTTTTATTTTATTTAATTAGTTGAGTCAAGGTCAATATCAATTCAAAGTCTACTTCTTTTTCAGTATGCAACTAAAATCAAAGTTTATATCCCTTTAGAAATTGAAGAAAAGGAGAGGGTGGTAGAGTTATTTTACCCTACAACTGGTATTTCTGAGAATCAAACATATCTATAACTGGTTGTAATATTTATTCTCTGCGGATACTCAAATGACAATCATTTCTAGTATGAACCTTGAGAAAGGAGAACTCATATTTATTAGACATATTTAATTCACCATTTCACACCGTGCTTGTGCATAAGTATCTGTAATGCTGTTGACATGTAGAATAAAAACCACAAGGCACCTGAGTCCCAAAAGTGCCCACAGCAAAGAGCATTCAACATGAATTACTGTGGGTTATCTGGTAAGGCCCTGTAGGGTGTACTCTTTCTATTAGAAATATAGTTTTAACTAGCTTAGTTTCCTCAGCTCACCAAGAGGTTTGTGATCTCTTTCTCCCATCTATTTCATAATTAAATAACCACGAGGTAAGATTTATTCAAACTAAGCTAAAATCATTCACTTGGCAAAAGCCCAAGTTTTAATAATGCAGTATGTTTAAACACGTTTAGGACCAGGATGCACTAACTATTCACAGAAAATTTGACGTTATCCCCACATATGTACTCTGAATCTATTATTTATTATTGCTTTAAATAAATCCCATATGCACACTTAGAAAACTAACATCCCATATCAATTCCAAGATACAGTGCAGCCCAACAGGAGCTTTCTGAGTTTCTATGATACAGGATGTCTTATTTCCAGATCATAAACTTAGTAGCAGGTGGAAGTACTTTGTACTATTTCTAAGCCTACTTCTTAAGAGATGCCTGTTATTTCATGTGTCCTGAACGGATAAAATCTAATGAATAGAGCTTTGATAGATACTTCTAGATATTCTTACCAGACAACACATGATATTGTTTCCTTGGAACAACCAAAATACATATGATTTTGAGTGTTTTTTTTCCCCAAACAGGGAATATAACAGGAAAAAACAAACATTGAATTGTTGATAATAAATGGTTAAGGAAAGCTCTACTAGAAAACAAACCACATTTATATTTAGAGGAAAGAGAAGTAAGTCTGAAGGCATTTTAGTTTCAAATAGCCTTTCCTTATACAGGAATAAGGGTCAGCATACCAATAGAGTGTGGTGAATTTATAAAGGGATTATTTTATATTCAGGTGTAAATACGTACACATACATGTGACAAGCATGTGTAAAGTGATGCTAATTACAGAATATGACCACATTTATTTTCAGCAAGCACGTTAGATATCTTCTGTAAAATTCTAAAGTAAAAACATCACTTTATGCATAACCAATCACATATGCATGTATGCATTTACACATACATACATATTTCTGTTTTGATTGGGCAGTTTTTGTCAATGAAGGAAATAATGAAATTTATTCTCACCAAAAAAGAAGAATCTATTATCACCTTTCACAAAAACCATGAACAGGGGTGCTATATATTTTTAAAAACCGTGTATTCATGTGCACAGTTATTAAATACATGAGTTCTGAATTAGACTTGAGGGCTCCAATATTGTTTGTAACACATTAACTTTGTAATTTTAAAAAATGACTTCCCGAACTCCATATCTAATTTCTAAATTGAAGTTAAAGATGTACTAACATCATAGAGTTGCCATGAGAATACAAATAAATAATTTAAAAAAAATACTTAGAGCAATGCAAAAATAGTATTGGGAATGTAATAACTATTCAATAATTGTTTGGCATAATGGTAACTATTATAACTTGTAAATGAAAGTATTAAAATGTACTCCCATCCTATAAAAATTTCACCATTGTCTTGGAATTTCACTTTAAATATGCATTTTTATTTTACTTACTAAAACTATTAAACCTATCTAGTTTTCCTTCATTATATTAGCACTGAAAATATATGGTAGTCAATAGAAAGTGGTTTTTTCCCTATCTTGCAAATGAAGAAGAAAGATCTAACCATTTAAATCTGATTATAATTTGTGATACTTTTCAAAAAATAAAATAGGTTCTAAGAGAGCATCTAAGAAGATCATATCTAACCTGTGATGTGGTCCTCAGATAAGGTATAAGATACCTCATAAAACATTTGGAGACAATTATGCCAAAAATGTCTGTTATTTATATGAAATTCAAATTTAACTAATTACCCTGTATTTTGCATGGTACATCTGTTGAACTAGTCTGAGTTTCAGGAAATTTCCCAGGAAAAATTATATACTGAGCCAAATATGGAGAAACTGAGTTGGCATTGACAAGGTAAAAAGGTACAGAATGGTGGGTTTTCCTAAGGGAAATGAGAAAGAAGTAAAGTATATCCTGAGCCAGAAAGAAACAGTGCCTTTTAAGGACTGAAAGTGCAGAAGGAGAGGGAGAAAGAGAGCGGAGGGGAGGGAGAGAGAGCGCTAAGGATGTAGGCAGGCCTAGGTAAGCAAAGGTCTTGATCCATATTTGGAATGACTGGAAGTCACGGAGAGGTTTTAACACAGAAGGTTAACATCAGATTTGCTTTTTTTTAGCCATAGGCACTTTTCCAACTTTACTTCTCCTGCAGAGGATTTCTTGGTAAAGTTGCTCCAATGTGGACTTATTGATGGATTGAACCCCCATGAGAGGGAAATGCACTATTTGTATGGACATAAACAACCTCTTGAAAAGGGCCAGAATGTGGAGGTGCTATAATGAGAGCTCAAGAGCAGAGTTTAAAGGCAGACTGATAGCTGCATATGAGTATTGTGGATACATCTGAGGTGATGGTTGCTGAGTAGTTATGATTTTATTAAATTATTATTTTAAGAATTATTGCCCTGTCAAAGGGAATGCATGCTTGAAATTATTTTGATGAGTGTCACCAAGGTAAAATGAGATGAAATTTGATGTTAAAATGGAGTGAGAATTATGTTGGTATCTTTTGTTCCATGTTAGTTTATAAAGTGCATTTGGTTTCAATATTGAGTGCCTGCTGATAAATAACATGGAGTAATAGAGAAAATTTGTGTTTTTCTTTTTACTTAATTTTTTTTATTGGTGCATTGTAGTCACACATCTTAATGGTATAAAAGATGGTGGAGACATACATGCACACATCACCCAATTAGCCTTTATCCAATTCCTGGCCTATTCCCTTTTCCTCTCCCATGCTTGGCTTAGTGATTGACTTTGATATGTTTATTTAAGTACATAATGTCCTTTAGAGAGTTTCCCTCTTCCCCCTCCCATCCCATCAGTTAGTTTGCCTTATTTGCTCCTCTGTAGATCTCCTTCATCTAGAGTTCTTCCTGTTACCCATGTCTCCCTAGCTTTTGCATATTAGGGAACACATCCAATTTTTTTAATTTTTTATGACTGATTAATCTTACTGAGCATAATGTCCTCCAGTTCCCTCCATTTCCCTGTAAATGATGTAATTGTGTTTTTCTTTATGGCTGAGTAAAATTCCATTGTGTACATATCCTACAGTTTTGTAATCTATTCATCTGTTGATGGACATCTTGGCTGGTTTTGTAGTTTGGCAATGATAAATTATGAAGCTATGAACATATGCAAATGAATGCATGCATTAGTTTGGTAGTTTGGTTTCCATTCTTTTGGGTAGATACCCAGAAGTGGTATTGCTGGATCAAATGATAAATTCGTTCCCATTCTTCTGAGGATCCTCTGTACTTTTTTTGAAATTGATTGTACTAATTTGTAATCCTACCAACAATTTTTTTGAGTTCCCACTTCTCCACATCCTCACCAGCATTTGTTTTTGTGTGTGTGTGTTTTGAATGATTGCCATTCTAGTTGGAGTTAGGTGAAATTTCAGGGTAATTTTGATTTGCATCTCTCTGATTCTAATGATGTTGAGCATTTTTTCATGCATTTATTGGCCATTTGAATTTCTTCATAAAGTGTCTATTTAGTTCACTTGCCAATTTTTGATTGGGTTATTTGTTTTTTTAGTGCTGAGCTTCTTGAGTTCTCTGTATATTCTAGATATTAGTCCTCTTTTGGAGGAGTAGCTGGAAAAAATCTTCTCCCTTTCTGTTGGCTCTCAGTTGAGGTTCTTGATGGTTTCCTTTGCTTTACAGAAGTTCTTCAGTTTCATGCAATCCTAAGAATTGATTTGCCTTTCATCTTATTTTGCATTTGAGGTCTTGTTGAGAAAGTCTATATCTGTGCCTATATGTTTGCACACTATCCATGGTTTAAATTTGGATCTGTCAGGCTTTGCCTCTATGATCTATAAGATTAATTAGCCTAAACTAAATTTCAATCTCAATTTTAAAGATTATTCCTATCTTCTCTCTCTGCTCTCCTTTTCTACCTCATGGAAATCTAGTTTGTAAAAATGATACTATACCACTTAATCTTATATAATCCAGTGGATACTCATTGGGGTTTTAAACAATATATTCAAGTCAGGCATGGTAGTTCATAACCTGTAATCCTAGTACTTGGGAGGCTGGGACAGGAAGATTGCAGATTCTTGTCTAGCCTCACCAACTTAGTAATTTCAAAATACAATATAAAATAGGACTGGGCATATATCCTAGAGGTAGAATGCTCCTGGGTTCAATGAGTTCAATATCCAGCACCAGAAAAGAATAAAAATAAACTCCTAAGATGTACATACACAGTCATTCAATAATGATCAAACAAACTGGTCAAATATAACTACTTAATATTTGCTTTTTGAGGAATGGAAAAAACAGGAATTTTTGGAGAACTTAGCTTTTCTTTGATCTTGTGGCAATATTAAGAAGAGCTAATCCTCTTTCAATATGATATTTAAATCAATTTTCAGTTTAAGAATATCATATATCATTAAGTATTTATTTTTATGTAATTATTATATAGCCAAAAACAGGTGCTCAGTAAATATTTTTAAATAAATGACTGGATAAATGGTTGACAAATTTGTAGATGAAGCATAATAACTAATAATATATAATAATAATAAATGGTTAACACATTTTAGATAAAGCATAATAATTCTTAATAATAATAAATAATAAATGATAAAAATGGTTAATATATTTGTGGATGAATTATAATAACTGTCAAATAGGTAAGACCAGCATAACATGCAATAATTTTAATGATCCCTAAGCAAATATTATGCAAAAACCAGTACATTTTTTTCAGAGTATCTAATAGCTCTACATTTGCTCATATTAGCACTTAGCTCATGTTATTCACTCTGGAAATACTTTAATTTTGAGCTTCATCCCACCTGTAACTTTAGTGAAGCCATTTCCTTATTATTCTGTTATTAAATCAAGCCTAATGAGTGTTCATTCTTAAGGAAAAAGAACAACACAAAACCTCTTTAATCAATCTTGCAGGAATATTGTGAAAGCACAATGTTTTGCTGTCTTGAATTGGTCTTGACATGGTTGTGCTGTGAAGACTCAAGGGACCTTTATTCGAATCCCTAGTTAGGTAATTTTGGCATCTTAGGGCCAGTTAATAGTGGTTGTGCTTGCAGAAAAGACTGCTATTTTATGAAATGAAATAACATCAAAAATAAAATAAGCAATGCTGGGCATGGCGGCGTATGCTTGTAATCTCAGCATTTGGGAGGCTGAGACCAGAGAATTGCGGTTCTCAGACAGCCTCAGCTCCTTAGTGAGGGCCTCCGCAACTCAGTGAGAACCTGTTTCAAAATAAAGAATAAAAAAAAAAAATAGGTGAGGGGATGTAGCTCGGAGGTCAAATGCCCCTGGGTTCCATCCCCAGACCTGCAAAAAAAAAATAATAATAATAAATAAATAAAATAAATAAATAAATAAAATAAGCACATATATTAGAACAGAAATCTGTAGTGATAAGTTTCTTGAGTTAAGGTGTGATGTTTCAATCAGAAGGGTTTTAGAACTCAATATCTATTCACATTTTTGACAGTGCTTCAGTTTTGGTAGGCATCTGAAATCCAATGGCTCAATCCAAATCTACTAGTTGCTCCACTATTCCAGTGTCACTTTGCATAATTGATACTAGAAGGAATAAAATTCAGAGACTATTAAAAAGTAGATCACTTAAAATAAATCAATATTATGGTACCACTAGAAGTAAAGAAAAGATTTCTTTCTTGGAGACTTGCCAATGGAGTTGTAGCCTTTATGGTATTAACTGTATTCTAAATCCACAAAAGAAACACAAGGGATAATAAAAATAGAGTACCATTATGGTGGCCATGTCAAAATGACGATTTCAAAGGTTATTATTAAATAAGCAAAATGAAAACACAAACATTTCATATTTAATTCTTAGTTTGAAGACTAACATTAAGAAAAAAATGCAGAGGTCCAAGATGGTGGATTTGCCCATTGACAGAGTGATGATATTAATGTTCCTGAAGTGTAATGTCACCAATTGAGAGATGTACTAGGGAAAGGATGAAATTTGAAAGATAAAAACTTCTTCAGTATGACATTCACTGTGGTTCAGAGGTAGATTGCTGGTATTTTTCTGTCCTTTTTGACTTGACCTTCCTAAGTACCAAGTGGAAATTAAAAATACATAATTAATGATTTTATTTTACTAAACTAGACTACAAATATTTTTGTGAGGGAATGAGGGACTACAAGGGCTTCATTGTCTATGATTTTGTATAAATGTTTTAATTTTAAGTGTAGATTATTATCCTTCCACACTTGCATCCTACTAACTGAAATGAGCTTTCTAAAACAAAAATGTTATCATACTGTTTTGTTTAAAGCACATGCCTTGGTCCTCACTACACATCCTGGTCTAGACATTGACATTTGAATATACACTCATACTTTTATCCTTGATCTACCCAATTAATTTTGACACTATCATTTTTCATTTTTATTAAAAAAATCAATACTTCTTAAAATATCTATTTGGTTTATAGACCTTTATGAGAATCTGCTGAAACAGATGGACCTTTTTCTCAGGGGATATCTTCTTCTCTAGATTTAGTTCTGCAACCATATATGTGGTGAGACTTTATAATGCCCACAGGCAGAATTCATTCTCATGGCTAAATATTTATATGCAATGACACAAGAAAAATAGAATTACAGTGCTTTCCATTACTTTGAATCCTCAGAGTCAGAGTCAGGTATTTTTTCTTATTATTTTTATTTTATTTTTTATTGTTTTTTAATTTAATATATTTTTATTGGTCCATTATATTCAAACATCTCAATGGAATGCAAGACTTGTGAGGATATAACCTTTATCCAATCCTCATCCCATTCTCTCCCCCTCCCTCAATCCCATGATTGATTTAGTGATTGACTTTGATATATTTAACTACATCATGTACTTTAAAGAGATTCCATCTTCCTCCATCCCACCCTCTGATAGGTCACCTTAATTGCTCCTCCATAGGGCACTTTCTTCAACTAGATTTCCTATTACCCATTTCTTCCTAGTTTTTGCATATTAGGGAAAGCATCTGATTTTTTATTTTCTGTGATATTTCTCTGTAGATGCCACACTGCAGGCTCTGATCCCACTCTCAAAGTCCCCGATACTGGCCTTGCCTCTTAGCAGGCTCCGATCCCAGCCTCAGTGGCCCCAGCATTGGCCTTGCCTCCTGGCAGGCTCTGATCCTGGCCTCAGAGGCCCCAGCACCAGCCTTTCCTTAAGGCAGGCTCCTATCCTGGTCTCACTGGATCCAGCAACAGCCTCACCGCATGGCAGGCTCCAATCCCCGGCCTTGCTGGGCCCAGCACCAGCTCACCACATGGAAGACTATGATCCTGGCCTCAGAGGCCCCAGCACCGGCCTTGCCTCATGGCAGGCTTTGATCTTGGCCTCCCTGGCCCCGGCACTAGCCTCACCTCTCTGCATGCTCTGATCCCAAACACGGAGGCCCCAGAACCGGCCTTGCCTCACTGGCAGGCTCTGATCCCAGCTTTGCTGGCCCCGGCACTGGTCAAACCCCTTAGCAGGCTCTGATCCCAGTCTTGGAGGCCCCACCACCAGCCTTGCCTTATGGCAGGCACCGATTCCAGCCACAGAGGCCCCAGCACCAGCCTTGCTTCACAGTAGGTTCTGATCCCGGCCTCACTGGCCTCTGTACAGGCCTCATCCCTCAGCAGGCTCCTATCTCTGCCTCAGAGGCCCCAGCACCAGTCTTGCCTTAATGCAGGCTTCTATCCCGGCCTTGCTGGCTCTAGCACTGGCCTTGCCTCCTGGCAGGCTCAAATCGTGGCCTCCCTGGCCCCAGCACTGGCTTTACTGCTCCGCAGGCTCTGTTCCCAGCCTTGAAAGTCCCAACACCATCCTCGCCTCACAGCCGGCTCTGATCCCAGCCTTGCTGGCCCCGGTACTGGCCTCACTGCTTGGCAGGCTCCAATCCCAGCCTTGTAGGCCCCAGCAACAGCCTTGCCTCATGGCAGGCTCTGATCCCCGCCGCACTGGCCCCAGCACCAGCCTCACTGCATGTCAGGCTCCTATCCCAACCTCAGTGGCCCCAGCACCAGCCTCACTGCATGGCAGGCTCCGATCTCAGCCTTGGTGTCCCCAGCACTTGCCTCATGGCAGGCTCCGATCCCAGCCTTGCTGGCCCAGCCACCAGCCTTGCCTTTAAGGCAGGCTCCTATCCTGGCCTTGCTGGCCCAACCTGGCTATGCGAGGCTCCCTTTGATACACCTCAGACCCCTTTACCACTTAGCATGTTGTCCAGAATTCCCGAGCATGTGTGGCAGGAGCAGTCTACTTTTGGGGAGATTTCCTCAAAAGTTCAAGGTGGATTGGATTGGATCAGTCTGCCCCTCCAAATACTGGTCACCACTGCTGCCACTGCCACCACCACTATCTCAGTTCTCTACTGAACACCTTTCCCACACAGCATGTTTTCCAGAATTCCTGAGCATGTGCAGGAGTAGTAGTCTACCTTTGGGGAGATTTCTTTAAAAATTTAAGGGGATTGGATTGGATTGGATCTCTGTCTCTCCCAAATACTGGCCACTGCTGCTGCCACTGCCTTCTCAGTTCCCTTCTGACTCCAGGAAAAGCCTTTAGAATGGGCCATTCCTAGGAATCCTAGGAATGAAAAAGCAGCTGGAGTGGTCCTTTTCCAGGTATGGAAAGATGCCTGGAATCTTAGATGTGTTTGGTTTTTAAAGTTCCTCTGGAACCTTGTTTAGATGTATCACATTATATATTATGTTACAGGGTAGTAAACTGCCCTTTTCAGGTTGCATCTTGGTAACCCTGCATTGTTTTTCCACCCATTTCCCACAGGAGAGGGAGTCAAAGTGAACATCGCTCTGCAAGTAAACTTGTGGTTCATCCCAGTGAATGTCTAGCTACCTCACTCTGTGACATATGTATTACTGTTGTTCCCATTTTGTAGGTGAGACTGTGCATGCATCTTATTAGGGTGACTTACCTGCTGTAAAGCAACCACAAAGCAGAAGCCCTGGGATTTCAGCTCAGATCTATCTGCCTGACCCTGACAAGCATACGTGCTCTGTTCTGTCCAGCCCATTTTAAAGTTCTTGACCTGTAGGAAAATGAACAGTTGCCTCCCCCACTTAATCTCTTCTTCTACAGGGAAATCAGCTGGAACTTAAAAACAGAGGCTAGTGAGAGAAGAGGAGAGTAGGGAAGGTGAAATAGCTCTTTCCGCAGTGCCCAGATAGCTAAATAAAGAGTTCAAAGTATCGCTCCAGCTACTACCAGCAGCAGTGATTACTAAGGGTCTTCTATTAGTTAATAAGAAGGTCGAAAGTTTCTGTTGCTACCCTGGAGGCACAAACACTGAGGGAACTGTTTCAGCAACCTGCAGGGAATGTGTTATATTTGTCTTCTTGCCTGAGGACCTCACCAATTATGTGAAAATGTCAACTGGTCTCCTTAACCTGATTTGAGTAATAGTCTCAAGAAGAGAAACATTTCATAGATAGTAGAAAGGAATGATACAAGATAAGAATTTAGAAAGAGTTTGTTTTCTTAAAGTAGCAGAAGCAAATTTCTTTTAAGAATTGGCAATTTAAAAAAAAGAAAAAGAAAATATGAGCTAGGCGTCGTGGTACATACCTGTAATCCCAATACTTGGGAGACTGAGTTAGGAGGATTCTAGGTTTGAGACCAGTGTTAATAACTTAGCACAGCTCTTAGCAACTTAGACTCTGCTTAAAAATAAAAATTAAATATGGCTAGTAGTGTAGCTCAGAAGTAGAAGTTTAATCTCCAGTACTACAAAAATCCAACCAAACCAAAACAAAGCACATGAAAACAAAACAAAACAAAACAAAAGGATATTTTGCTCCTATAGGAGCAATACAAAGGTTGAAACTGAAGATGATTTCTCATTTACTAAGTTACTCATTTAGTAAAAACAAGATAAAATGCATACACACTATGATTATAAAAGTCATAAATATACACTCACATGGGCCTTCCCTTTGTACCATGGCTGTGGAGGCACAATACACACATGGACATATACATCCAGAAGATGAGATATTAACCTGTACCCATTGACATTGGGTGTAGTGGGATTATTTGTTATTTGTTCCCCCTCTTTGAAAAATTGCACCTCCACTATTTTATTCAATGAAAATGGAATACTCTTGTAAGACAAGAGTACACCCCTTTCCAGAGAAGATCCCACATCTTCCTGCACCACTTCAGAAGCTAAATAGAATTATGAGCCCGGCGTGGTGGCACAGGCTTGTAATCCCCGTGCTTGGGGGGCAGAGACAGGAGGATCATGCAGGTTCGAAGCCATCTGTGCTGGCTTAAGAGACCCTGTTTCCAAAAATAAAAAATAGGTCTGGGAGTGTATCCTGGAGATAGAAGGGCTTCCAGAAACCCCAGTACCACACACACACAAAAAAAAATAGAATTATGAGGTTTAAGGCATTGTGTTACATGTAAGAGATTTATTATTCATATAAGGATGTATACGAAAATCCTTTGGAGAAAGAGTTATATACAGTATTGGTTGTATTTATATTTAGTCTAACAAATGTGCATGTGTTCATTTTAGAACTTTTGATCCATGTTTGGTTCAGAATCTGTTTACCAAATATTACCCCCTTTCTTTATCACATACTTCATTTATAACAT
The DNA here is from genome assembly GCF_963383645.1 of Muscardinus avellanarius. Classification (NCBI taxonomy): domain Eukaryota; kingdom Metazoa; phylum Chordata; class Mammalia; order Rodentia; family Gliridae; genus Muscardinus; species Muscardinus avellanarius. The sequence continues at coordinate 42,078,891 of NC_137802.1, read as the reverse complement.
GACTAGTAACTGTTTTCTTTTTGTCACCTCTGCCCTCTTTATATTTGAATAACCCTTCTGTTAAAATCCTTTTGGGGCAGAAGTACCTGCATTTCACCCAGTCTCTTGCACCAGGACTTAAACAAGTGCTCAGGGTTTTGCCAGTCAGAAGTGTCCATGCTACTAGATGGCAAAAGAAACCTGTGCTTCCAGGGAAGCAGTAGCCAAAAGCAGGACTCAGTGGGGATCATCCAGTGAAGTGGTTTTCATTGTGGTCCTCTGCTCAGTGTGGATGGTGGTGATGCCCTCAATTCTTCTGCCTTGATAGCATAATTTTGGCTGTGATTCTGGCTAATGGGCCTCCCTTGCTTTGCCCATTAACAGAACTCAATTCTAAAGCTTTTGTCTCCGTTTTGTAATGGGACTTTTATTTTATTTTTAATTGGTACATTGTAGTTATACGTATTATTGGGGTACAAGATGGTAGAGGCATACATGTACACATCGCACTCTTTTAACCTTTCTCCAGTTTCCACATCATTTCTTCCCCCGTCCCTCCTTCTCATGTTTGGATTAGTAATTGATATGTTTGTGAATGTACAACATGTGCATTAGGAATTTCCCTCTTTGCCTCCCATCCCCCCCAAGTTAGTTTGTATTACTTCATTTTTAATATCTCTTTAATTCTTTAGTCAAAATTAGTTTCTGTTGCTTGTAGTTAAAAAGTAGCCCAGCTTGTAATCCCAGCATTTGGAAGGCTGACAGAGGAGGACTGCAGTTTCTGGCCAGCCTCAGCTACTTTGTGGGGCACTCTGCGACTACTGTTCCAAAATAAAGAATAAAAAATCGAGGTGGGTGTCGGTCAGAGGTAGAATGCCCCTAGGTTAAATCCCCAGCACCACAGACACACACAAAAAAGTAGTGACTCTTAGAAACTGCAAGGAAGTTATTTTACAGAAAAAAATAACAAAATTATTCTTAGACTGTATCCTGTATGATTTTGAGGTTTGGAATAGAAATGTAAAGATCTTGGAGCACAGGTGGTGTTTTATGTTTTGCTTTGCTTTTGTTTCTGTTTTCAGGTGAATGTTGTAATTTTGAAAAAGAAAGGAGGTAATGTAAACATTTGAACACACAGATGGTATTTGCAAATTGAATTTGTTTTTCTGGACCATAGTTTATGGCATAATCATGGCATTTTTCGGCAAAGGGATGGTTCACACAAAAGCATAGTGGCTGGAAAGTTTTATATGGCATTGATCACAAAAATGTGAAGGATTTGAAGTCGAAAGGAAAGAAGAAAATATCCTAGTTAAATGACAAACAGTTTATTATGGGAACGGTAGATGTTTGTTCATAAAACATGCATTTAGTGCTTTCTTTGTGTCAAGCACTATGATGCTGAAGAAAGAAAAATAATACAATCATGGCTTTCTAGGAGTGTCTCTTTTACATTGTCCTAGCTACTTTATATTCCTTTATAATAATATTTTATTCATTGCTTATATCCCATTCATTTGTGAATTCCTGAGGGATATGAGACTGTTCTATTACTTTATGTTCCTAACAAATATCATAGTCTCTTATACATAACTGGCTTCAAAGAACGGTCTATGGAATGAATAAATGAATGGATGAATAAATGAATAGAGGAAATAACATTGCCAGTAAGTGGGCAGAACAATCATTTGCTGTGAATGAGTTTTCTTTGCATCCCAGTGAACTTGCTTTCCCATGACATGAGAAACACAGAAGGCAAGCTTCTTAAATTCACAGATGCTGTGTAGGTGTGATGAATATCAAAACTGTACAGTTATAATCTGAGAACTCAATATTTATCATCTAGTGTAACTCAAGGAAGTATTTCAGAGAGTAAAGTATTTCATTGTGGTTCTTAAAGAAATCATCAACTGGCTAGGAAAGGCTGAGATAGAACTGGCTTAAAGGCAGGTAAAGGATGAAATGCTTAAGCTAGTGAGATCTGGGGATAAAAAAGACAGTGTGAAAAACCAATGCAACAGGATTTCTTACAAAGTCAGTTTTGTAGGGAGAAGGGGAGCAGTACAGACCCCTGGCACTGGTCAGATGCTGGCTAGATAGCTGTGACCTCAGCTCATCTGAACTTAGAGGCCCCTGGAAAAGTAGATGTCATTCAGCACAGGGTAATCTCCATGGTGAAGTGCCTGAAAACCATAATGTATGCTTTAGCTAAGTGAGAAATGAAGTCTTTAAACACTTTAAATATGAGCAGAGTGTAATTAGGTAAAGGCATGGCTATATAGAAACTAATCATCATAGCTGGGTATAATCCCAGTACTGGGGAGGCTGAGATGGGAGGATCACAAGTTCATGGCTAACTTCAGCTACTTAATGAGGCCCTCTGCAACATAGTGAAACTGTATTTCAAAATAAAGAATAAAAAAAGAGCTGAGGTTGTAGCCCAGAGATAGAATCCCCCTGGATTTATCCTCAGTATCACAAAAAAGAGGTTGTAGCCCAGAGATAGAATCCCCCTGGATTTATCCTCAGTATCACAAAAAAAGAAAAAAAAAGAAAAAAAAAGAAATTATCACTTGGAGTTTTAAAGTGTCCAGTCCCTTTTCCAGATGAAATATGAGCCAGGTATTGGGAGATAAGGTACCAAATTTAAAATTAAAATATGAAAAGAGAGAGAACAAGAAGGAAAGAGTAAAAATCAATAAATGAATGGATCACACGATACAGGCATTGCCAGAGGCTGGCTTGGACCTATTTTCTATACTTTTAAGATTGGTTAATAGGCCACCATGTTGGCCCATGCCTATAATCTCAGTACTTGGGAGGCTGATACAGGTTCAAGGAAGCCTCAGCAACTTAGTGAGACCCTGTTTCAAAATAAAATGGGCTGTGGAGGGGGGTATAGCTCAGAGGTAGAATGCCCCTGGGTTTAATCCCAAATAACACACACAATGTACAGACACACAGACACACACTTGGCCAATATCATATTTATTTTTTATTTATTCAATTTTTTGTGTATCTCACATATACTTATCCATACCACAAAGTAAATGATACTTATACAAGCATACAGTAATATTCCGATCTGACAAGGTTTTTTGTTTTTGTTTTTATTTTTTTGGTCTTCTTTTTACAACTAGCATAGCTTACTTAAATCCACAAGCTGACTGGCTGTTGATCTCACATGTACTCATGCAAGCTCTTATATTAACAAGTAAAACTTGTTAGTGCTGACCAGGTGCAGGATTCAAACGTTTCCAAGTTTAACTTCTTTTGTCAGCACTCTCGATGTTATACACTTATGAATTCCATTCTTATTCAAACCCCCTGGCAAATTGGGATATAGAAGTATATTTCATGGGGTTACAGCATTAGTTTGTTGTTGTTTTTGATGGAGCTGGAGATAGAACCCAGGGCCTCACATACACTACACAAGTACTCTACCACTCTTACCCAGCTGGATTCAAACACTTTAATAATGCTTTGAAGCATCTCTGAGGGTATGACCAGTGGTTTAGACCACCCCACAGTCTACTTATGAAGGCTGCCACCTGCACAGGTAGAGCAGGAGTCTGCTGAGAAGGCAGGAGGAAGCAGGGACCTCGGTGCCTAGTGCCACATTTAAAGGCAAGGGCAAAGGCATACATAGAACGAGGAGAGAGGGGTTGAAGTATTCATTAGAAACATTTCAAAAGCATTTATTTTTCTGTAAACTTTTTCTAAAATGCTTATTCTGGAAGTTATTGGAAATGCAAAGGTGACAGTGGACATGGGGAGGGGAGGAGAGGGGAATCAGGTGTTGTTCCTGACATTGAAACTCTTTTCGAGTAGCACCTGGATAATATCAGGAATGTCATAGAAGGAAACCCTAGCTTCAGTTGTCATTTCTAACTCAAAATCCCTCTGTGTGCTTACTCATTTATAAAAGTGAATAACTTAAAAATTAACTCACAACTCTTTTAATATTTATGAGTATGCTTAAACTACCAAACTAATGCACATATATCTGTTCACTTATGTATGTTTGTTTTCATGCATGGAGGAAAAATGAAGCATATCTTCTAATTTTAAGTTATTTTCCTTATATAAAAACACAGATTCTTAGTCCTTTTGAAATTAATTCTAAGTTTCCATATTCTTTAGTTCTGTAATCTTTAAGAAGTTGTTTAACCTATCTCTGCTTCAATTTGCTAATCTTCCAAGAAAAGATAATATACCCTTCATTGAATAATAATGTAGAAAAATATATGGCGCATAGTACATGTAAATGTTGGTAGAAATTATTGATTTAATATCAGTACAATTTTTAGTAATATATATGTATCAGAATATTCTATTTGGCCTATGCATGTTATGATGCATATCCTTAGATTTGTGCATACATAGTTTTCTATGATTTTCAGTAGTCTCTTCTTTTTTTTCCTAATGGGAATATATTTCAACCTTTAACATTGGTTCACCAGCCTTTCTTTGTATCCTGAGTGTGTTCTATTATTTAACTGGTGAGATTTAGTAATCCTGTTTGTGGATGGAATAGACATAATGAAACTGGTGCAAAAAATTGCAAATCCTCTGACATATTTATATCTTAGGTCAATGCTATTATAACAATTCAAATATGTACATATATTCTTCAAGTAGTTCCCTCTATATTCAGAAACATTTTATATTAAAAAATTAAGTATACATTCAGAAAAAGTCACAAATTATCAAGGCATAGCACTGGCTGAATTTTCTCAAAATAAATATTCTCTTGTAACCATCCCACAAATAAAAAATATATAATAACCTCATTACCCCAGTAGCTCTACCCTTAGCCCTTCCCAGTCCCTACCTTTCTAATCATAGTACTATTTTGACTTATATACTAATAGAGTTTTTCCTGGTTTGGGGACTTGCAAATATATAGGTGGGATTTTTCAGTCTGAACTTTTTGTGTGGCTACCTGCTTTTTCTTAATATTTTGGCTGTGATATTCATCATATTATTATACTTTTGAATATTTAATTTATCCTAATTCCTGTAAGGTATTCTGTAGCATGAAATTGCTTTATTTACTCATCATTCCATTGATGAAAATTTAGGTAGTTTTCAGTCTTGCTGTTTTTATGCTTCTATAACTATTTTTACACAAGACTGTTAGTAAACGTATATATTTCTAAAAATACTAGAATATTCTTAAGCATAAAATTCTAAATTGCAGCGCATGCATATATTTAGGTTCAGTGGATATTGTTGAATACTTTTCTGAAATGGTTTTACAAGGTAACATTCCCTCCACAGCATGTGAATCCAAGCTTAATGTCAGTGTGATGGATATGCAAATCCATTTCACAAGGTGAGTCATGAATACTTGAAACTAATATAATTCACCATACATTGGCCTCAGCTTTAAAATTTCCACAAGGTATTAAATTAGTTTCTTGAAACCTTTCTTCCCAGGAAAATAAAGGCCTTAATCTCTGAGCTTGATATTTACTTCATGTTTCATTGTTCACAGTACCACTTGTTAGTAAATATTACACATAGATTTAGTAATCTTCCATTTTTATGGAACTTATTCTTGTTTACTTTGATATATTATTAAAATAGAAAAAGTTATAAGAGATTCCTCAGGAATTGAATTTTCCTACAGGAACTCTTAGATAATGCTGGACATCTACCCCCCAACTGACCTAGTTCTACTCTCTGACGCCCTTTCTCCTTACCACAGAGTCCACACTGCCAGTTTCAAATGAAAATCTCGCTTTTCTTTTCTGCTATTTATAGACTTGTAGACTGTCAGCTATGGCTCTCACTTCTGCCCAGACCTTCCCCTATATCTGAGTTACAGTCTCACTCCTAGGCCTTCATCTATTCATGACATGGGTGCCCTCCAATCCAGTGATAAATAAAACATAAGTGGCCTATGGGCCTTGGCTACACAAAAAGAAAGAAAACTAAGAACCAGAGTTAAAGTTTAAAAAATAGAATAAAGAAAAAGAAAAAAAACTAGTTATTTCTAATATTCTGCTCAGGAAGTCCAATCTAATAATATTATTTTCTATCCAAATTGATTTGTAGTAAAAACACAGAAAACAACAAAATGAATAATAAGCATATATAGCTGCTGTAGTCATGACTACGTCATAAACCCCTGCTAGCTGTCTCAAACATGAGGAAATGAATTTTCAAAACCCTTCAGAATATTTTGGATTTTTCTAATCTCTCCACAAGGGTGATTGTCTTTTGTTACCAAGGTAAAAGATGCAAATATTTGACTTTCTGAACAGGTAACAAAGGATATTGAGTTTTTCCACCTGTTTTACATTCAAAAGAGAACCCTTTGATCCCAAATGCAGCTAAATGTGCCCTTGAAGAATATATTATATAGTCCTCACATCTGGAATTAGCCCAGTGGCTTAGTATGCTGAAAAAAACCATGACTATCACATCATGAAGATGCTGGCTCTTTAGGGAGAAAATTTCAGAATTGACTAAATCCCAATGGATAGCATAGAAATTAATTCTATAAAGTTGATGAATATGTCATCTACTACTCATAATTAGTTTGCTTTTTAACTGGATTACACCTTTGAACATTTTGGCAACTGAGTAGTCTCTAGCAAAAGGAAATATAATTCATATCAAACATAGGGTGGGCAATATTTAATTAAACTCCACTAGAAGTCATCAGAATGTGATGATAATTTCACTTTACGCAGATCACAATCCTTCTAGAGGTGGCCATCCAGCCCTCTGCTAATAAACACAGAGCACTCTGAAGTCCACAGACCTCCAAGCTTGTTTCATAATGCATCCAGTATAGTCTTAATAAAACTAGAGGAGTGGAGATAAAGTTGAAATATTAAAAAATAATATGTAACACTAAAATAGCAATATATGTAGAATAGTAAATAGATAAAAAATATTAAGTATAACATTAAATACTACAAATACTAAAATATGAACTCCCAACTCTCTGGACTAAGTATTTGGCTTATACTGAACTTATGACATTTAATTTTCCAACATGCTTACAATATAGCCAATGCCTCTTATTTAACCAAAATGTCATTTAATAAAATCATAATAACCAAGAGAGGCAAAGCTAGAAACAAACTGAGCACTTATCAGAGCAGGGAACATTTCAGGATGCCTATCTTATTTAAATCATATATTATTTTACTTACTTTATTTTTGGCTGTCATGCAGCATCACCTATAAATAGCATATTCTTAAAAACAGAGTATATTTCTATGCTTTTACTGATGCAGTGTAACCATACATCATAGTGAGGTTCAAGGTCATTCTAACACACATGCATGCTGGTCTCAGTGTATTTTCCTCTAGGACCCACCCTGTTGTCTACTCCACTCCATACATAGTAGAGAGGTTGGTAGTAATACCTTCATATGTGGGCATAGCATACTTTGAATTGTTTCTTTCATCAGTTCTTTCTTTTCCTGTCTCTACCTCCCACCCACCCCATTCACTTGCATTATTTTACTGGTCTCTCCCCTTGATTATCTGAAGTCCCTTTTGCTTTCTATTTTCTCTCTAGCTTCCATATAGGAGATAAAACATTCAGCTCTTGCTTTCCCAGGCTGACTGATCTCACTTAGCATAATATTCTCTAATTTGATCTATTTTTGGTTAGAATATTTTATTGATAAATGCATAACTCTGTTTATAGAAGCACATTTCACAATAGCCAAAGTGTGGAGCCTTATTTATGTGTCCACCACTAGTGAAGAGTAAAAGTGTGGTAGATGTCTACAATGGTATTTTACTCAGCCCCAAAGAATAAAAATGTGTCATTTGAATAATGTTTTTTAACAATAGATTGTGCTATTGTCATTGAATTTTTAAATCATATTTATCTTTTTTGTTTTTTCTTTGCAGTACTGGATACCAAATGTAGACCTCACTCAGGATAGAAAAATGGTGTATCCCCAACCATTGTCAATTTCTTTATAATGAACAAAAATTGATTTATTTTATTTCATGCTTTTTGGGATATGCTTATTAATCTAAATTTATTGGACCATTGTATTCTTATAACATAGTTTAATGACAGGGCAATATATTCATACAGCATTTGGTGAACAAATTTTCCTCCTCCCCTAGATCCTTCCCTACTGCTTCCTCTTCCCTATACATAATATTAAAATTGGAAATGATAGTTTCATATAGGTACATAACATCAATGAAAATGTTTTTTTCATTAATTCTTCCTTCCACCACCACCTCAAGCCTCTCCATTGTTCTACTTGGGTTTCTACTCCTTTACCTAGAGTCGTTCTTGTATCCTGATTCTTACCTAGACTCTGCATGTAAGAAAAAAGATGTGACCATTCACTTTTTTGTTTGTTTGTGGTACTGGGGTTCCTGGAAACCCTTCTACCTCCGAGCTACACTCCCATACCTATTGTGTGTGTGTGTGTGTGTGTGTGTGTGTGTGTGTGTGTGTGTGTATATATTTTTTTTTTTAATTTGGAAACAGGGTCTCTTAAGACAGCGAGGCTGGCTTTGAACCAGCTCAATCCTCCTGTCTCCACCTCCCAAGCACAGGGATTACAAGTGTGCACCACCATGCAAGGCAACCCTTCACTTTCTGAAACTGGATAATCTCCATATAATGTTCTCTAGGCCCATTTATTTTTCTGAAAATTGACATATTTTTTTTCTCTATTGTTGAATAGAATTTCATTGTGTGTATACCATATAATTTTGTAATTAATTCATCTATTGATGAATACCTAGGCTTATTCTATGATTTGGCTATTATGAATTGGGCTGATGTGAACCTGGATATACATATATTGATATAATAACCTGATTTCAATTTCTTTGGAAATATACCCTGGAGTGGTACAGCTGAATCATATGGTGGCTCCATTTCCAGTTTTCTCAGACATCCCTACAATGATCTCCATAGCAGCTACATTAATATGCAATCCCACCCAACATTATATAAGTTCCTATTTTCCCATATCCTCATCAACATTTATTGTTTGCATACTTGGTGATTGCTATTTTAATCTGGGAGAGATAGAATTTCAGTATAGTTTTTTAAATTTGCATTTCCTTGATTGCTAATGATGTTGAACATTTTTATGTCTTTATTAGCTATTTGTTTTTCTTCTTTTGTGAAGTGTCTATTTAATTAAGTTGTCCATTTCTTGATTGAATTATTTGTTTTGATTCTTTATTAGAAAAAAAGTGTCTGTGGCAATCTTAAACAGCACACTGATCAGATTACTCTTTTTTTTTTTTTTTTTTTTTTTGGTGGTACTGGGGTTCCTGGAAGCCCTTCTACCTCCAGGCTACACTCCCAGACCTATTTTTACATTTTTTTATTTGGAAACAGGGTCTCCTAAGCCAGCGCACGTGGCTGGCTTCAAACCTGCGCGATCCTCCTGTCTCTGCCTCCCACACGGGGATTACAAGCGTGCGCCACCACGCCCAGCCAGATTACTCTTTTATCTTAATGGTTAGTGTGTATATTTTTTCCACACAACTGTAAATAGTGAAGGTATGCTAATCTGGGGTAAGGCTTACATTACACAGGCCAAATTAAGAGCAATCAAGGGGATAGTCAAAACTAACCCTTGGGTTTATGCAACATGTATGAGCATAGCCATATCTGTGGGTTCCCACTTTTTAATTTCCTAGCTATATAGTTTCTTGATTCGACAACACCTAACGTTGTCTGTAGTAAAGTAGATGTCTGTTTATCCTGTACTCCAGCTGAAACCAGAGATGACAACTCCATTGTTGCATTTGCAGGCAATGTCTAGCAGTCCAGGAGTGGCCACATCTGTTATCTATGAGAGACCTCCAAATATGAGGAACCTTTATGACTTCTTTTTTCTCTGGTGTCTCCTGAAGAGTGGACAGATAAATATTCTTTCCATGTACAGGACTGTACTTCTCACACTGTCCTCTAACACCTTGCCTATCCTTACTGCAAGTAGGAAAGGGAGAGATGCTATTAACACTGAAAGATGCAGAGTAGGATACCAAGAGTATAGCAGTTATAAGCTAAAGAGTTTTTTAAAAAGTATGATTTTACATTTATGCTATAACATGCTACATAGAAAATTTAATATGAACAGAATATAAATTACATGTCACATTTTCCTCTGTATTCTAAGTAAACTTAGCATTTGTGGGAATCATCATCAAAGCTCAGGGATGAACTTAAGAAAGTAAATCACATGACAGTGATTTTTGCTAAGAGATTTAGTGGTGTGGCATCATAAGAATGTATCCCCTGTTACATAAATGGTATTATGAGCTGCATAAGCTTGGGGCCCATATCAATACAAACTCATAGAAACCCATGTCATAGTGAGCAATAATATTGTTTGAGAAATAATATAGTAAAAGGATATCTGAAATTAGCCAGTAACTGTGCAGTTGTCTGTTAAGAAATGAGAGGTCAGTTTGTGGGCCAAAACAGAAAAAGATATTTCTTGAAAACTGCAAAGATTCACCTGTACCACTGAGAGGATAGTAAATAAATGGTTCATCTATTTCATTTTGCTAATTGTTTATCAACAGACCATATGCCTCACATGGCACCTGAATTTTATATGTTATCTAATCATATATTTATGTAGTCACGGATCACCACAAAGATGTTTACGGGGCCCAGAATGTTCTAGGGATTTTTTTTTCTTCATTCTCTTCCCCAATCCTTTCTACAAATTCTAAAATAGTGCATTTGTAAGAAAATGCTTGGGTGTCCTAAGTGTACTGAGTATATGTATTGTAATTTGGTTTTGTCCCTGACTCAATGGTCACTACTAATTTCCAACATAATGATTAGAAACAAGAGAAAGAATGTAAGGTTGTCTGCTTTGTTTAGGTTTCATCATTTGTTCCAGAGTAGAAGTGACATGGAAGGGTCACTTCATTTTCTATTAAAAAATGCTCCAGGGTTTGTTGAGGTTTGACACCTTGTATGTCACTGAGAGAGAAGAAAACCACTATCCTTGTTAGAGAAACTGCTACTGAGTTGTGATGCTGGGGAACGAGGGGATGTGAGTTCATGTGAAATTTTAACCAGCTTTTGTCCTTTGACCAAATCCTGGTGTAGCTGTGCTTAGATTGCTGCTGCTTTAGGTATAATGCTGAAATTGTATTTAAAATCATGTTATATAACTCAATTATAATTATGGAAACATTATGATAGATAGGACAAAAGTATAAGTAGAAACGTATAGAACATAATTCAGATTTTTTTTTTAATTTGACCTTGTTAGTAACCAAAGCAAAATAGCATATGAAGTATTTTGTCTTTGACTGTTGATTGGCAGAGCTTGGGGATTTTTTAGTATTCAGCATTGTCAAACATGTAACTAAAATTTTATAAGATTAAATAAGGTTTAGTTATCAAAAATTTTTAAATATACATACATTTGAATCCTGTAGTTTTATTACTAGGTAGATGTGATCATTGTTGTAGAAAAAAAGGTAATGCAGCAAATTTTTATGTAAGTCAATTCAAATAAGAAACAATCTAAATACTAGAATAATATATTATTTTTAAGTTATATATTTATATTCTGAATTTTCAGGTAGACATAAAATATTATATACAAGCCAGGTTCGGTAGTGCATTCTTAAAATTCTAGTAGTTTGAAGGGTGAGACAGGAGGATCTCCCAGGTTTGAAGCCAGCCTCAGCTACTTAGTGAGGCTCTCAGCAACTTAGTGAGATTCTGTTTCCAAATAAAATATAAAATAAATCTTGGAGTGTATCTCAGAGGTAGAAAACCCCTGGGTTCTATTTTCAGTATCACAAAAATATATATTATAAACATATCTAAAATATCTATCAAAATATATTATTAAAATAGTAAATTATACCACTATACCATCACATTACTTAAATGTATGTGATATGTATTTGTCTAGATGTACAAAAATACTATTTAGCATAACATCAGTAGTTATTTTTCCTATGAGTGACCATTTTCTTTTTGGATTTTTAATTTTTTGTTTTTCAATGAAAATGCAGTATAATCAAGGTAAACTACCTGTTGCAAATTGTAAACCGTCTTTCTGACAAATCTAGGTGCATACATTATCTTCTAACTGCATTTATTTTTACACTCAAGTAATATGTTAGTTTTATTGAGATGATCACATTGATGCTGAGGGAGATTTTGAGTCTGAACAATTAAGTGATAATAAACTGCTTTTCCACAAAGTGCACATTTTACATGGTAGGATGCATAAATTACAGCTCAGTGAACTTTTACATAATTAAGTGACTTGGGTCAAAGTGTACAGCATTTTGAAAACACTGATATCAATAGAGAACCCACCTGGTATCTCAGAAAGTCCTGTCTAGCACCTTTCTAGTCATTGTTCCTAATGGCTAGAAAGGTGTTACATGATACTGTAACTGGATTCTTGCTTTTCTTGCCTCCAATTTGCAGATATTCCTTCTATTGGGTTCTTGAATTTGAAATTAAAAGTTTACACACTGTAAGATTGAATGGGCGTGTGTGTCCCCCAGTCGCATCGAGACACGCGGAGAATCCATAGCAGAAATTATGAATGCCTTTATTCGTGGGAGATCGGCCTCCAGCCCCCGCATGGCCGCGGGGGCCAGTGGCGGGGGAGAGCGTGTGTCCCTCCCTCTCGGGCTCCTCTCTGAACTCTGCACCCTCTTCTTCCGGACCCGGGAGGCCTGGTTCCCTCCCGGAATCACAGAGCTCCACCTCCTAGCTTCCGGCCCTGCCCCCTGTGGGCCAGGGGCGACTCAATCCTTACATTCCGACCTCTTTGACTAAGGGGTGCAGAAGGGCGTGGGTTTTGTTCATCTAGCGGCTTCAAGCTGAGACAGGGCGCCTTCAGTCAGGGGCCCCAGGTCGGGAGAAGTCGGAATCTGGGCCGCTGGAAGGGAGCAGGTGGCTGTGGTTGTAGCGAGAGTTGGAGGTTACCCTGGAGAGCTCGGTGACTGGCTTGCTTTGAGGAGACTAACAGGCAAGGTGCTATTAAAGAAAAAGAAAATTGTGAGAGCGGAACCCAGGCTGGGCAGAAGCCCTTTTAGACGCAAGGCAGTCACTAGATCTACTAACTTAAATAGCAACATTTTCCTGAGGAGAACGTCTACCGCCCCTTTAGCAGTTTTTCATTAGACCAGAGTTATTAATAGCAGCAACTCCCGAAGCAGACCCCATACCACTCTTTTCAGCATTGAGTGAGTATGGATTTGTCTGGTCAAACACCTGTTACTGCATTAGGAGCATCAGTTACCCATTTTAGAAGTTTAATACTTAGTCAATTTGGCATCCGAGGAGGGAGAGCACCATAGTATGTAAACAAGTGGACCTGCTAAAATATAAACATCAAAGAGAGTTCCTTTACATTATAATTCCAGTGGGGCTCCTCAGATGGAACTGCTGCTGCATCGATAGGAAGCCCTGGATCTGTTAAATGAGTCTGGTCAGCCCTCTCTCTGGCTGCCTTCAGGATCCGATCACGTTCGTCTGGATTTAGAGAAGAGGTTAGAATGACATGCAAATCCCGCCAAGTTAAATCATATGCCTGCACAATATGTTGGAATTCCTTGATAAAAGCAGAAGGATTGGTAGAAAAGGATCCCAGTCTCTTTTCCAGTTGAGTGAGGTCAGGAAGGGAAAAAGGAACATGGACCCGGATCACCCCTTCAGCCCCAGCCACTTCGCGAAGTGGGGCCAGGAGAGAGGAAGATGGGGCTTGTAACCCAGCTGAGTCAGACCCCGGCCCCCACGTTTTATCGCAAGATGGCGGCTGTGGGTCTGCAGGATTGTAAGCCTGTGACCCAGAAGGGCCACCAGGTGGCGCCTGTGAGTTGCCACGTGGTGTCCAAGATGGCGGCTGTGGCTGACAGGATACTCCAGCCAGCATGCCCTGGGCAGCACTAGAGCCGGTAGAGGGAGAAAACAGAAAATGCAGCCGCCAGAAGGGCTGTACATACTCGAGGTCACACCATTTTGCTGACCGCGTGCAAAATTCACTGAGAGCCATCAGCGTCCTAGGATCTAGCGTGCCCATGGCAGGCCATCGAATATCATTGGCTAAATCATATGTCGGCCAGACCTTAGTGCAAAGAGACACGAGTTTTTGAGGGGACAGTTCCCCAGAGAATCCGAGAGCCTGCAGATTAGATAACACACGGCCCAGCGGAGATTGAGAGTCAATCTCAATCTTAGATGGCTGACTTCCCCCCATGAGTTGTAAGTGGGCAAGAACAAAGGCAGGTACCCCCAGCGTCCCAGGGCCTTGCCTAGTTTGGTAATACAGAGTAGGTGTGCCAGAGAGAAGACGTCTCTTGTCACTGTACACACCTCACAATCGTCCTGAACGATTGAAGAACTGGAGGATACTGGTATACCGGGTTTAATAGCAGTCAGTCAGTCAGTCAGAATCCTCCAAGTTAGGCAGAACCCACTTATTTCTTTAAGGGGAAGCTTACCGCTGAGAGAGGCTGCTGTGGAGATCTGGCCTGAAGATGGCTGCGGAAAGTTTTTTTTAAAAAAATGGCCGCCGACTCCTAGGATTGGTTAGGAGTGGAAAGTGGGAGGGGTTAAAGATGGCGAGGCCTCCAGTGAGGCCATGAGGTGGGAGGGGTTAAAGATGGCGAGGCCTCCAGTAAGGCCATGAGGTGGGAGGGGTTAAAGATGGCGAGGCCTCCAGTGAGGCCATGAGGTGGGAGGGGTTAAAGAAAGATGGCGGATCCCCAGTGATTACACGTGGGCCAAAGATGGCGGGCCAAAGCTTGCGGCCTCCCCCCCCCCACAGTGATCCCATGTGGGTGCTTACCAGAATGGCCGGGCCCGGGCAGCGGGGGTGGGCGGGCAGAGGGTGAAGGGCACAATCAGCAGAGAGCCGGCGCAGGGGCCTGCGCCATGTGGCAGGCAGGGGCGGGCGGGTCTAAGCACGCCAGGCACATAGAAGGCATGTGTGGCACAGGCTGGACTTGGCGGGCCGGGGGAGAGTGGCGCCGTTTGGCAGAGTGGCGGCGCAAAGCAGCACAGTCTGGCGCGGCGGGGTCGCGGGGCCGCGGGCCTGTCCCGGTGATGGGAGCGGTGCGCGCCGGCAGTGCGGACCCATCCTGGGTCCGTGGGCGCGGCGGTAGGCGCAGAGAAAGCATAGGCGCGTGGCACAGTCCAGCGTGGAGCGGGGTCGCGGACGCCACGCGGGCGGGTATGGCCCCTTTTGGCAGCGGCGGCGGCGCGTAGTGGCGCGGTCTTGTCCAGGCGGCAGGCGCGGCGGGTGGGCACAGCGTGGGCGGGCGGCTGGCGGCTCGGGGCTGTGGGCATGCTCGCGCGGCGCGGCCCATACAAGCGGCGGGCGGGGCAGCTCAGGCCACAGGCGCGGGGAGGGCGGGCAGCGCGGGCGCCCATTATAGCAGAAGCGGCTCAAGCCACGGCGTGCCGCGGGCGGACAGGCGGGCGCGCAGAGGCCGCGCATGTAGGTAAATAAGCTGAGATCCAAACCAAGTCCCATAAGTCTGATATGGGTTTTTAGATGCATAGAGAAGGGATGGAAAGTCCGAGTCCAGGAAGCACAGATCCAAGCCAGGTCCCATAAGTCCGATACGAGTTTCGACACCAAATGTAAGATTGAATGGGCGTGTGTGTCCCCCAGTCGCATCGAGACACGCGGAGAATCCATAGCAGAAATTATGAATGCCTTTATTCGTGGGAGATCGGCCTCCAGCCCCCGCATGGCCGCGGGGGCCGGTGGAGGGGGAGAGCGTGTGTCCCTCCCTCTCGGGCTCCTCTCTGAACTCTGCACCCTCTTCTTCCAGACCCGGGAGGCCTGGTTCCCTCCCGGAATTGCAGAGCTCCACCTCCTAGCTTCCGGCTCTGCCCCCTGTGGGCCAGGGGCGACTCAATCCTTACACACACTACATAATTGTGGTTAAAGGGAAATAAATTTTGATTTTAAGCCAAGAGAGATGATAAAAAGACTAAAAAACAGCTCTTCTCAGGAGAAAGGGGTCTTTGAATATGTTATTGTTATTCTTGTGCCAAGACATCCTGCTGCCTCGGCATCTATGTGTTGAAGACGCCACTCCACATAGTTATCGGCAGAAAGCCCCGAGAAAGAGGTATCGTCTCTGGCAAAAAAATATCCCCCACTTTAGATATCCTTCATAACTATTATTCTCTTGGTATTCTTTTAACTCTCTACACGAATTGCTCTGATGATGTGAGATCAAAAATTGAGTCCGTGGAAATAAAATCTCTAATAATTTGTCTAAAACGTCCTTGGCTTTGCTCAAAAGTAATGAAAAAACTGGCCAGAACTCAGATGCTGTGATAAGCATTCCAGCTGCAGCAATTACAAAGGGTCTCTGACCCTCACTATCACTAACTTAGGTTAAGCTATTAACTCAGGTAAGGTAGTTCAGTTTAAGGAAACTTTGTTTACCCTTAAGATCCTGCCTAGAGACAGAGAAGATAAAAACCTTGTGTGTGACCTTAAAGCAATTTAGTTGATAAACAACTTAGTTGCCCAAATACAATAGACTCAAGGAAAAAGATTGGTGACTTTTACGCCCAGTGTAAATATTCCTGAAGACAGAGAGGCTGACCGCAGGGTTAGAAATAAATATGACTAAATAAAGGACAGACGTTCTAAATATATATGTATGAAGGAAAGGAAATACCGTAAGAGTAAGAAAAGCATTTTTGCATGAAGAAGAGCTTATCATAAGAAAGTCCCAACCGGGAGAGAAAGGAATTAGAAAGTTAGAAGCAGGTTGCAGAGGGTTTGTGACAGAGAAATGGGTTATTAAAGATGGTTAGACTTTTAATAGGCTTATTGTCTAAAGAAGAGTGTTCAGCAGTTAAGGTAATATATCTGACAATTATAACCAAGAACTTTGTGGTGTTGTTTGTGGTATTTTGTCTGCAAAACTGTGTTGTGAGTTTGCTTAAGCTTTCAGATTTAGGAGATAAAATGCCAACACCTGGAGAAACTTTATCACATCCACCTGAATCACCACGTCTCCCCACACTTGCTATATGAACTGAGCCCAAAAGATGGAAAGTTCCAGGAAAGTTAAAGAAGATTCCCCGAAAAACGAAAAACCGCCAAGCCTTGGCCATGCTTGTTTATTTTGGGAAGTGGCCCCCTGGGACTGCTTATCTGCAAAGACCTTGGAAAAGAATCAGGAGTCAGAAGTCAATCTCTCTCGAAGATCAACAGCCAGCTGAAGGACTAGTTTTATTACCTTTGTTTACATGTCATTCATTATCATTTCACAGTGATTGCATTCACCCCCCTTTTCTCTTATTATTAACCTTACTGGTGAAGGGTATAAATTTCTTGGAGTTTTTGTAATAAAGTGTCATTGGTTCAAGAAGCCTTTGTCCACCTCAGATTTCTTTCCCAAGCGTCGTACCCAAAAACTTAGGGAATTCATAGAGGGAAAGGAATCGCTGCAGATAGTTTCTGCAGGACATCACCTGCCTTTTGCCCCATCTTTCTGAGGATTTGACCGGGAGCTGACAATAAGGACCCAACTGAGATTAGTCGGCAACATTCTTGGGAGGTGAGTTTTTATCCTTCTTGTGCTTCCCAATCCATTCTCTTTCTGATTGGTCAAAATTCAGTTTTGGGGCCCAATGTCTTTAGCCCAGTTTCAAGCTTTAATTTGAATTTCTTTCCCAAAGATTAGTGTCCTCATGTAATCTCCTGATACCAACTGTCTGCTCCCTCATCCTTTCCCCTTTAATCACTTTTTTAGCTAAAGTTTATATTAACTTATACTGTGAACCCTTCCATATCACATAAAGAACACAAGTTCTCTGGTAACCTAACCCAAAGAAATATATAATGCACTAAAAATTACATATAAAAAAAGAACTCTAGAAACTCACCATTAGAAAACAAATAACCCAATCAAAAACTGGGCAAGCAAACTATATAAACACTTCACAGAAGAAGAAATTCAAGTAACCAATAAATGTATGAAAAAATGTTCAACCTCATTATCAATCAGAGATATGCAAATCAAAACTACTCTGAGATTTTACCTAACTCCAACTAGAATAGCTATCATTATAAACACAAACAAAAAATGCTAATGAGGATATGGAGAAGTGGGAACTCTAATACATTGTGGGTGGGGTTGCAAATTAGTGTAACCACTTAGAAAACAGTATGGAGATCATCAGAAGAATGGGATGAACCTACAATATGATCCATCAGTACCACTTCTGAGTATCTACCCAGATAGAATGGAAACCAAACTACCAAACTAATACATGCATATCTATGTTCATAGCTTCACAATTCACAATCGGAAAACTATGAAACCAGCCAAGATGTCCATCGCCAGATGAATAGATTACAAAACTATGGGATATGTACACAATGGAATTTTACTCAGCCATAAAGAAGAAGAATATTATGTCATTTACAGGGAAATAGATGAAACTGGATTGCATTATGCTAAGCGAGATTAATAAGTCACAGAAAGTAAAAAATTGAATGCTCTTCCTAATATGTTAAAGCTAGGGAGAAAAGAAGTCATAGAACTCTAGATTAAAAAGGATAAACTATAGATGAACAAATAAGGTGCCCTAGCTGAAGAAGACAGAAGAGGAGAAGAGAGAAATTCCCTCATGTACATAATATACATTTATAAGCATATCAAAGTTAATCACTAAGAAACATGAGAAGGAAGAAGGGGAAAAGAAAATGGGGTGGGAATTGGGGAAGGGCTAACTGAGTGATATGTGTATGTATGCCTCTACCATCTTGTACCCCATTAAAATGTATGATTACAATGCACCAATAAAAATTTAAAAGAATATGTATAATTACATTAATAATGAAATATCTTTACTAGTAGTATTTATCAAGGGGGAGAAAGAATCAGCAAACTCAAAGACAAGTTATTTGGAGTTATAAAGAGAAAAAGAATAAAAAAGTGAGTGGATAATAGAACATATGATCCAGCAATTTATGCTGGATATGTATCCAAACATTATTAAATCAATGTGTTCCAGAGATATCTGCACCCAGTATTTCCTGAAGCATTATTCAAAATGACCAGGACATGGATACAAACTAAATATTATATATTATATATTATATATAAATATACATATGCATATATATGTATTTCCTTAAGTATATTTGTATATATTTTTATATATCATTCACATTTGTGCACACACATGCAGTGTATATGGGTTTCAACCTTAAATAGGAACAAAGTCCTGCTGTAACCAAATTAATTTTTTTACTGGATCCTTTTTTTATTGACCCTCTAAGGTACCAAAATGATCTAAAGTTCCATTTCTTCTTATTGGATTCTGGTCTGAAAAATTAATTAATTGTTAGACTATATAAGGGTGGGTATAAGGATTAATTTAAGCCAAGGAAAGGTTGAAGACAAACACAGATCCCCCAACATGGGGAAGAGGGGCCTCCAATGAGAGGAACCACTGAAGGTCTTGGGAGTTAAGCTTTTAGCCCTTATTGTGGTTCCCCATCTGCTCTTATGATTGGGCAGACTTGAGTATTAGGGATCTAAAGCCGTTGTCCAGTTTCAATCCTTAATTCAATCTTTATTCCAAAGGCCAGTGTATCATCTAGTCTCCTGGCATCACTGATCTCTTCCCTCATCCTGTTTCCTTTGAGCAATCTTGAGGCTGAAGTTCTTATTAAATTGTATTAACTTACACTGTTAACCCTGTGTGTATTAACTTTTCTCTCTTTATACAGATAGGCTATTTAAAGCCTTCCTGTTCACAAGTCCTTTGCCCTGACTCACAGCCACTTGTGACAATTTGAAATAACCTGGAGAACATCTTGCTAAGTAAACTAAACAAGATACAGGAAAATAAATACTGCATGATCTATATTATATGTGAAATCTTACATATAGAATCTAGAACAGTGAAACAGAGGGAGAGGGAGAGGGAGAGGGAGAGGGAGGGAGGGAGGGAGAGAGCGAGAGCGAGAGCGAGCACTCACGAGCGAGCGAGCGCAAGACGGAGACCATTTGCCAGGGGCTGAGAGAAAGGGGAGATGAGCCAAAGGATACAAAGTTTAAGTGATGCAAAATGATAAAGTTCTAGAAATCTAATATACAGCAATTTGATTATGATTAACAACATAGTATCAGGTATTAAAATTGGCAAAGAGAGTAGCTCTTGAGTTTTTCTTACCATCAAAATAAAATGGTAGCCGTTTATAATCCCCATGCTTGGGAGGCAGAGACAGGAGGATTGCGCAGGTTCAAAGCCAGCCGCGCTGGCTTAAGAGACCCTGTTCCCAAATAAAAAATATAAAATAGGTCTGGGAGTGTAGCCTGGAGGTAGAAGGGCTTCCAGGAACCCCAGTACCACCAATAAATAAATAAATAAATAAATAAATAAATAAATAAATAAAATGGTAACTAGATATGTGATATGTTTAATTTGATTGCAGTAATTATTTCTCAATATTAACTATTTATTTTAATTAGATTTATTTTTATATATTTTATTATATTATTTACATATATTTATGTTATTTAATATATTTATTTCATATATTTTTAATATAAGTTTATTTAAACATTATTATATATATATATATATATATATATATATATATATATATATACACACACACACACATACATGCATATAGACTTTTTCTGTCAATTATATCTTATATCTTGAAAAAGCATCCAGAAATAAATTTGGACCTATGATGCTATGGGAGAAAAAGACTGTAAAACTGATTGAAATGTCAAATAATATAAAGCTGACAGAGCTAAACCCTGGAAACCTCAAACACCTGGAGATAGATAATCCTATGGTGCCCTGTACCCTCAGGGACTAGTTTGAAGAGGTTTTAGGATTAAATCACTGTAATGCTGAGTATTGTTCAAGAAGAGCCCAATCCTAAAAAAGAAGATTATATATCCTTCAGGATTTTGTGACAGTGCTCTAGCTTTTAAATTTTTTTTATAAAATAACAGACACACAGAAGGGGGGAGGGATCATAGGAGATATCCATGCTGTGCATTTGCCCAGTTGTAAAACTTAAGAATTTATTCCTAAGTCTTACAGAAAGCTGAACAGAACAAAGATTAAATGAACAGAGATATTATGAATCTGAAAGTAAATTAAAATTCATTTTAACAACTGTGTACGTACAAGTCCTCAGTTCATTACTCGTCAGACAGTTTCATTACTCTACAGGGCTGGAGGAAAATTTGCATTTCCCCAGGCTGTGCCTCTCTAAGTGACTGGCCAGGAGTGAGAGGCTGCTCCTGGACTCACAGTTAATGGACCACACACCAATTAACAGCAGAAGGAAGTAGCCTTTACACTGCATGTAAATTAAAGATACCCTCAGCAAGCTTTTCACATTAGTTATGGCCTTTCCAAAGGAATATGCACTCTAGGGATGTTCTCTTTTCCATTTGAAAGAGCCCTTAAACAAATAAACAAAAAAGCAGGAAAAGATAATTCACTCTCCATGCCATCTCAGATCAAGTACAATGTAAAATGGCTGTTTCTATCAGGTGAGAAAAGAAAGTGAATTCCCACATCAGGGAATCACCAATACAGATTCAGAAACTCTCTCCTCTGGCTATATTACTCATCCTTATTTCCTGTGGGTTTTGAGAAGCAAGAATTAGAAATGAATGGCATTCTCTACTGCTCGCAAGGGATTCGCCTCCAGCCAAACTCCTGCTTTGACTTTACACAGTGCCTGTCTCCAGATGCTGCATTTAGGACTCTCAGAAATCTTCACAGTCCTGGCAGACCCACAGACAACAACACCAGGAAGCCATACAGGTTGGGAGGAAAAGATTAAACAGAATAAGAGACACAAGGAGCAGGAGAATTCCAGGAGGAGAACATTAAGAAAAGAGGAGGATACATCAAGACCATTTTGTTCTCTTTGAACCACCGATAGCTCTCTGATCCAATACAAAAGACAGTCCATATTCAGAGCCAGCCGGCTAACTAACCCCTCAGCAACATATTGCCACACTAGATGATGTGCTTCACATTCCAAAAGGTGGAAAAAACCCTCATCTTTATTCCAGATTAGTTATGCCCATAGAGTAAATATTCCAAAGCTTTGACCTCTGTTAGCATGAGGGGATCAGACATGCAAATCAGCACTGGCCCACAGGCCCTTAGCTCAGTCACACTCAGACCAAGTGTAATGTTAGGGTGAACTGCAGAATACCAGAAATGACTTTAAATATGCCTATACTTTTATTGAGCCTTGCTGTAGTGTGTTTCATATGTAAACCTTGCATGTAATTCCTACTCTGAGAAAACTTCAGATTCTAAAGGATGTCACATAAACTTTCCATTCTCCTACTCTACTCCTAATCCCAAAGGTAACTAACCTAACCGCTACTGAATATCTCCTTGTCCGCTGTTTAGAACATTGAACATTATTCATGTAACAAATCAAGAAGGAAGGTTCTGAAACAGTTTGGATCTGAAAAAGGTTTTGTAGATCTTCCCAAGGTCTTCATAAATTAGCCTGTTTTTTTCTCCATTGCTAGAATAGTAGACCTTAATCTTCATCACACTTGAGAGTCACCTGGAAAACTTAATGTTCATGCTTTCTTTATTCCCCAAGACTAATAGAATTTCTAAGGAATGAAGTCTTGACATCATAAAAACTCTCTGGGTGATCCTAGCCTGTATCTATATTAAAAACTCTAAGCCTGCCATGGTGGCGCTGCCTGTAATCCCAGTCCTAGGAAGGCTGAAACAAGGATCACAGATTCAATGCCAGCCTCAACAAGGTAACAAGACCTTGTTACCAATTAAAAAATAATAAAATAGGGCTGGGGGTGTAGCTTGGAGGTAGATCATGCCAAGGTTCAATTCTTAGTATAAAAAATAACAATAAAGAACCATGTACTACAATTTTAGTGCCGTGTCAGAGGAAAAATAATATAGAACCGCCAACCAACAGCTCATTTTGAAGCAATAATTCTCTCTTATCCTTTGCTCCTACTATGGACAAAACTTTGAATGTTTGGAGCAGTTTCATTTGACAAGCTAAGCAGGATATGAGTGGGCAACTCAGTGCCTCAGCTAATCCCTGACTCACTCTGCGAGATTACAAACCACACTTTTATCTCCTTACAGATCCGTGCCCCAAAAAGCAATTTGGAGGATGAAGCTTCAAAACAAAAATAATCAAAATGCTACAGCAGGAAATCTGATAAGAAACATCCGGCACCAGAAAAAAAAATGTCAGGCAGTATTCTTTAAGTTCCCAAAGGCATAGAAACACTGATGGGGGAACTAGGAAAATGCCATCAATTATAATGGCAGTATGTCTTCTTACGTGAAAGCAAATTATTGTAGTTAATATGATGTTCACAGGCCAGGTTTCTGATGCTTGTTTCAGATTATGTGTGTGTGTGTGTGTGTGTGTGTGTGTGTATAAATATATATACATATATGTGTGTATATGGGTATATATACATATACACATCATATGCATAGACATATTCAAGGAATATATATATATACAATAGACATATTCAGGGTACACACACACACACACACACACATATATGTTCAGGGAACATATATACACATATATATATGCATCCATATGACTATATGGATATATATTCATATATTCATGTATATATATAACATCCATAAAGACATCAAAGTGCTCATAAGCAGAACTTTGCCTTATGAAGTCTTATCTCCAACTTCCCAGGTTCATATTCTCTGCCTTATTGATGATAAACAGCATTGTTGTAATTTTGCCTTGCTGATGGTGCACAGTGATTGACAAGACCTGTGTTCGTATCAGGACTCTTGATTTAGAACGTCACATTTCCTTTTCTCTGCATCGCTTACTTTTCCTATCTCTGTCTGTTTTTAAATCTGTCTCTGTTTGTACTATTAATAGAACCAAAGGACCATATCGACAGTGGTTTGGGTACGATTCCAGTATATTTCCCAAGGGTTCAAATATTGAAATTTAGTTTCTATGGTAAGTTATTAAAAGCATGGAAACTAGATCCAGGCATAGTGGGGCACACTGTACTCTTAGTAAGTGGGAGGCTGAGACAGGAGGATCGCAGATTTAGGGTTATCCTCAGCAACTCAACAAACCCT
This sequence comes from Muscardinus avellanarius, assembly GCF_963383645.1. Taxonomy (NCBI): domain Eukaryota; kingdom Metazoa; phylum Chordata; class Mammalia; order Rodentia; family Gliridae; genus Muscardinus; species Muscardinus avellanarius. The sequence goes on along the minus strand of NC_137802.1, from coordinate 42,054,794 downwards.
CTTTATTGTAGTGAGACTGTTTAAAACAGAAAATAAAAAAGAGTTGAGAATATAGCTCAGAGATAGAATGTCCCCGGTTCAATCCCTCCTAACACACACTCACACGAAAACTTAATCCTAGTATGGCTTTTAGAGATGGGCCTTTGGGAAGGTGGTTATGGCTAGATCATCAAGTTAGAGTCTCTGGATTTAATCCTCTGTCTTTTTTTTTGAAAAAAGGTAGCAAGACCAAATATACTTGCTGTTTCTCCTCACAAGGTGGCCTGTGCATTGGGAATTTGTCAGTACAAACATAGCCCCATAACCTTGAACCTCGAGAACCATAAGCCAAAGGAAACCTTTTTCTTTGCAAATGCACTCAGACTGTGGTATTCCATTTAGCAACAGAAAACAAACTAATACATAATTCCTTCAAATTATGAAATATAAAATATTATATTCCTTCAAATATGTTGGCACCAGACCTCAGAAAGTCTTGTAATAAGACTGTGGATTGGTTAAATAAATTATTTGGTAACAGCAGTTTTCCCTAAAACATGTTTTAGGTAAGATTAAAACCACATTGAATCCTTTTCCATGTTCAGAGTGGACCTATTATATTAGTAATCCACTCTCTTAGAGCCCAGGTGATTCTGATTTTCAGCATGGATGTGATCATTATAACTTAAAGCTTAGATGCCATGGTAAAGTCTTAATTATTTTAAATTCTATTGTTTCAACATTATCATCACAGGGAACATTCTGAAAATGTTGGACAAAGACTGTCATTACAACCTGTTCAGGGTAACTTGCTGAATAACTATTTTTTTTTCCATGAGAACATTTATATCAGAGTAGCTTTATAAATACATTAGAATTTAAGCCTGTTTTGTCAATTGTACAAATATCAAAAAAGCATTTTTGTATGTTAAAATATCTTAAGCGGTTGAGGTAAAAAGAAATACATATTTGATGTAAATGTGTTAGTTGTAGAAAGGGGAGATGTGGATCAAATAATTACATTGACCCTATCAAGTATAGAGGCATACTTGATTAGTTCTTTGAAGGAGAAAGATGAGCTATTTTGAAATGTGTAATTTATTTATTCTTCTGGAAATCCATCACTACAGTTAACATTTTTACATTTATTTTCATTTTTACAAGAGTTTTACAAGTACATACATCATTACTTCTAAATAATATTAGCAGGCATACACCAAAAGGGAAGATCCTTTTCTCATGGCATGCCACTGCTAAGACCTACTTCTTAAAATCATTTCCATATTTTAAAATGAGTCGCCTACATTGCTATTTGTGTTGACAGTAGTTTTATATTTGTTGTTCATTCGTATTCTTAATATTTTAAAGGTATATTTATTTTAATATACATTTATGGTTTCACTGTAGTGTCACATCGTAATGTGGTTCAGTGACTGGGACATACATTCCCACAGCACTTGGCGAGCTGCCCCTGGCTCCCTCCCCATTCCCTCCCTTTCCATATACATGATATTGAGATTGTCATTGTTAATTTCCCCTCTGTGCATAATGTCAGTGGAAGTTTTTCCTTCATTAAGTATCCCTCTCTTAGACTCCCTAGTATACCTTTAGTGGTACATTATAATCACACATCATAATGAAGTTCAGAGTGACAGGGACACACATGGACACGTTAAGTGATTTTCGATTTCATTCCTGATAGATGAATATTTAATTCTCTGATTGGCTCAGTGTCCTCCTCAGAGGAAATTTCTCCTCTCTTTGCATCTTCTAAATGTTGTTAATTTTTATGGCAATTTTTGACATAGTCAAAATAATATTCGTCTTATGTAAATATTGTTTTCTTTTGTACAAAATAATATATTATGGTAATGTTTTGTTAAGGGATCTAGATTATTTTATCTATGTAAAATCAAAATTATTTCTAAATCCTTAAGCAGATCTTCAAAACACATATTAACATTACTTTCCAAGTATTTAAATAAAATTTAATTCAATTACATCTGGAAATAACTCTTACCCGTGTGAATATACATATATTTCTATGCCCCACTCTCCTGGATAAACCTCGAGAGAAGAGTTTATATTCTCTGCTCCAATCTGATGGGATATTTTCAAAGTCAGGGCAACAGAGATGCCAACTCTGGGTTATTTATGTCAAGTGATTTTTTTTCTCTGTTCGACTCTGTGAAACAATCTCTTTTTTAGACCCCTTATTTGTCTTTTATTATTTTTTACTTTTTATGGCACATATTCATTAAGAACCAATGGAAAGGACTAAATATTTTAGACCATTAACATCTGAACTTGTCTTTTTATTATATTTTATTGATAATTGTTTTAGTCAATAATTATAATTTAGAATTGTGCTTCAGAATTTTCAAATTATTGTTCCATCATCTTTTATATTTCAATGTTTGGGTTCAGGACTAAGGTCATCCTGAGCCTTTGTCTTTTTCAGAAACTTTTAATACCTTTCCTACTTGTAGTAAGATTTCATTTTTATATTTATTTATTTTCCTGGGCTCTTTATGAAGCCATAAATATAGAGATTCAAATCTTCAAATTTAGGATATACTTACATTTAGGGAATGTCCTAGGATTCAATCCCTTGTACAAGAGGGAGGAGGAGGAGGAAGAGGAGGAGGAGGAGGAGGAGGAGGAGGAGGAATAATTAAAGAACCTGCAAAGCATATTACTAAGTGAAATAAGCTAATCCGAAAGGCTACAAGCTGAATGATTACAAGTATGCATCATTTTGGAAAAGAAAAAAAAAATACTAAACAGTAAAAAGAACCATGGTATTCAGGTATTGGTGGGGACAAGGGTGGATGAATGCACAGAAAGTAGAAGACATCTAGGGCTGGGGAACTATTCCATATAATAATACTCTAGGAGTATATAACTGTCTTTAAACATAATTCAAAACCAATAGAATATATGATATCAAGAGTGAAGCTACTGTAAATTATTGACTTGGGATGGTAATAATGTGTCAGTGTAGGTTCATCAACTATAATAAGCCTTCCACTGTGGTATGGGATATCGATGGTGGGGAAAGCTACATGTGTGTGGAGGGCAGGGGTATGTGGGAACTATGTGCTTTCTGCTCAGTTCCACTGCAAGCCTAAAATTACTTAATAATAAAGCATATTTAAATAATTGGAGGAGGCAGAATAGATAAAAACCAAAAAATATAAGGTAAAATAAAAAAATACTAAGACATGAACATACACACTCAATGCTGATATTACTCTCCCTCGGAAATATAAGTAAGTTAAATAGACCTGGAGGAAAATAGCCTTTGTGGTGATAAGAATGGTTTATTAATCAGTTTATTAACTTTGAAATATACCTCTGGATCCCAGTCGAGGACATAAGATTTGCAGGTTTGAGTAATGCCTCAACTGGAGATTTACTTACAGTTTTTCCATAGGAACTTCTTTCACTCTCCTAAGGTTCTGGTGGCCATAAATTTTCCACTTGAAAATTCTTCTTGATTTCTGAACATGAAACTACTGCAGGCTAACAGTAGTTTGGGATTTCTCTTTCAAATTTCTCAAAACCAAAGAATATGCCATAGCACTTAGACTATAGCCATGTATTAGAAGTCTGAGGCTTTTGTCTGACAGCTAACAGCTTGGTAAGGGAAAATAGTATTTTGAACGTCATAGAGATGCAATCATCATCTCTACTCTCATAGCTTTCTTAGAAGGTATCAGGCCTGCTTAAAGGAAATGCTCCTTTTGGAAGTGTGTATTTGAGCAAAAACAGAAAAGCAACAGAATTCCCATATAACCCACGAAACTAAGCACCAAAGCACCATAAACACATGCACATTTCACAAGTGGTCACTAGTTTTTATGTTGGGAGTCAACAGGTCATATATAAAATTTAGATATAAATACATCACAAACTCCCCTCTTTACAGTCAGAAGGCACCAAATAGAGGTCAAGAAATCTCTGATTAAACAGATTGAAGCCAATTCTAGAAATGTCTATTGATACAGGAAGTAATAATAGAGACACAAGAAATGATCGTGTGATTTTTGTCTTTGGTTCTGTGTATGTGATGAATTACATGTATTGATTTTTATATTTTGAACTAGGCTTGCATCCCTGGGATGAACTCTACTTGGTCATGGTGTATGATTTTCTTGATGTGGTTTTGAATGCATGTTGCTAGTATTTAACAGTTTTACATCCAAGTTCATCAACAATATAGGCCTGTAGTTTTCTTTCCTTGAGGTGTCTTTATTTGGTTTTGGTATTAATGTGATGTTGGCTTCATAGAATGTATTTGGGAGAGTCCTGTTTCTTTCTATTTCACAAAATAGATTGAGGAGTGCTGGGATCATCTCTTCTACAAAGGTTTTATAAAGTTCACTTGGGAAACCATATGGCTCTGGGCTTTTCTTTGATGGTAGGCTCTTTATTTATGCTTCCATCTCTCTGATTGTTTGGTATAAATTTTCTATATCTTCTTGACTCAGTTTAGGAAGGTTGTATTTATCTAGCAAATTGTCAGATACAAGTCATGGTCTTGGATCCATAATTAAATTGTTTGAAAGTCTAAAAGAATTAACACGAGCAATCTGAGGTTATTAATAGTTTATATCCTCCGAGGAAATAGGACAGAGCAAACCGTGGTAGAATGTATTAAAATATGGAAGCTACTTGGCCTCAACTCTGCAGGTAGATGAAGGCAGATTATTTTAAAGGATATGAGAATAATTAGGTCTCATACACAGAAGGAAAACCAAAGTCATACTCTTATAAAACTTAAAGTGTGCTAGAGATCCAAACCTGGTAAATGAAGGCTAAGATAGCAAGTACTCTTGACACACCCTGGCAAAGGTGAAAGATGGCTTATGTGAAGCTGTTTTCCAGTGACTTACAGGAAGCAGCTGTGACCTCATAGCATTTACAGTCCAGGCTAAGCTACCAGTTGGCTCAGAGACTCCATTCACAAGGCTTCTATGGCGCTTTCAGGTCAAGTCTCACAAGCTATACAATATGCTATAACAATAACCTTGAGGGTGCTCTTAAAGGCTACTTAATATACAAAAGAAAGAAAAATTTGAGTGAAATAAAGCATGAGAGAGGAAGAAAGAGGAAGGATATTCCCTGGATTTGATGCTGCAAAGTACAATAAAACTTAATGAAAACCAGGCATCCTTCAAGGCAACAAAAATAACTTTATGAAATTAAAGAAATTTTGAATTTCTTAATAAGTGAGGACATAGCACTCATAAAAATAAGAATACTGATTAATAGGAAAGCACAAACAAAGAAAGCACAGTGATGTATAAACAGAAGCAATTAGAAGTCATTAAGATTGGAAAAAATACTGAGAAACTCACTGAAAATATAGATGCAATTAGGTAAAGATGAAATGTTCAGGACAATAGAGAATAGAATGACAGATTCCAATAGTTATTCAATATGTTTTCAGCAAGAAAATATTAGAGAAACAGCATTCAAAGAGAATTTTTCAGAATGTAAGTAGCATTCCAAAGACTAAAATAGCTGAGTTTTACTGAATGGCAAGTGTGTGTGTGTTTGTGTGTCTGTGTGGTTTTTTGGTATGTGTATTTGTGCACATTTTAGTAAATTTAAAAGGCAAAATGGTTTAAAACAAAATCTTAAAAAGTAGCTGCTAGCCGGGTGTGGTGGCACATGCTTGTAATCCCCGCGCTTGGGAGGCAGAGACAGGAGGATCGCGCAGGTTCGAAGCCAGCCGCGCGCGCTGGCTTAGGAGACCCTGTTTCCAAATAAAAATGTAAAAATAGGTCTGGGAGTGTAGCCCGGAGATAGAAGGGCTTCCAGGAACCACAGTACCACCAAAAAAAAAAAAAAGTAGCTGCTATAAAGACATACTACAGACATAGAGATGATGTAAAATAACAGATTTTTTTTTCAATAATATGAAATAGAAAAGCCTGGAGTAGTGTCTTTAAAATGAGTGCAAATTACCATCAGTTTAGAAAAGTACATTCAGGCAAACTATCAGTCAAGTATTAGAATAAATGCTATAGATTGAATAAAAAAGATTCAGACCTCTATCAAAAAGCTGAAAGAAATAATTTTGAATTTTTGAATTCAATACAAAAAATGATAAATATTTGAGACTGTTATGCATAATGTCATTTGTACATTACACAATGTATACCTGTATTGGAACATCACATTTTATACATTCTGGTCAGCACTCTTATGACCATAATCTATAAACCTGACCTCACAACACAATTTAGAGGAAATATTTTTCTTATAGTTTCAGATTCGGGCCAGTGAAGCCAAGGACCTATGATCTCAGGGCATGGTGGTGAGAAGAAGAGAGAAGGAGTGGACAAGGGCTGTGTTCCTTACAACATGGAGGCCAGAAACAGAGAGCAGAGGGAGGATGAACCATCTATAATCCACAAGGCCACATTCCCAGGGACCCATCCCTTCTAGCCACAGCCTACTGGCCCCAGGCTCCTCCCAGGCAAATCCATTACAGTAGGTTTGTCCAAGGCTAGAATTACAACTGTCATGACACAATTATATCATCTCCAAGCATTATTAATAAATGAGCTATTTAGGGGATATTTTTATCTCATTATAATATTTCACCCCTGGCCCCTAAAGAGCTTCTGCCAGCTCAGAATGTAAAATGCATTTGGCTCTCTCAAAGAGTTCCCACAATATTAACTGTTACAGCATCGTTAAAACATCTCAAAGTCCCACCGGGACTTGTAATTCCCATTCTTGGAAGGCAGAGACGGGAGGATTATGCAGGCTCGAAGCCAGCCTTGCTGGCTTAAGAGACCCTGTTTCCAAGTTTTAAAAATTTATAAAAGTAGGTCTGGGAGTATAGCCTCGGGGTAGGAGGGTTTCCAGGAACCCCAGTACCACCAAAATAAATAAATAAAAGTCTCCAAGTCCCAAGTCTCCTCTGAGACTCAAGGGGAACTCTTGTGGCCTGCAGTAGAAGACAATGAAGATCAAAATAAAAAGCAAGTTATATACACCCAATATACAATGGCAAAATGTAATCGTTTGCATTCTCCAAGAGAGAAAGAGGTCCACAGAAAAAAGGGGATGGAACCAGAACAGTACATGTATTTGACTCATGATTATACTTCTGGCATCCATGGAATATGAGGTTGAGAAGCAATCTCTAAGCATCCTTGCAGCCCCACTCCTGCAACCTGGCTTATTGGGACTAGTGGTTTACTGCCTTTTCAAGACTGGCTCCATGACTTAAAGATAGCACCCTTTCCTGACATTTGTTGCATGCATCTGGCATTTCTTTCTTTTTTTTTTTTTTTTTTTTTTTTGCGATACCAGGGATGGAACCCAGGGGCATTCTACCTCCAAGCTACACCCTCAGGCTTATTTATTATTCTTTATTTTGAAACAGGTCTCACTGTGTTGCAAAGGGCCTCACTAAGTAGCTGAGGCTGTCCTCGAACTGTGGTCCTCCTGTCTCAGACCACGCCCGGCTTGTGTCTGACATCTCGAAATCTTGGGATTTTTTTTTCTTGTAACCTTGGCTTTACTCTCACAGCTTCACAAAGTGCCTTATTTTGGCCTATCTGCAGGGATTTCAACCCTTCCACACATTGCCTGAATTCTCAGGCCTTCACTTGAAATCTGGGAGGGAAACCTTTATTGCTCTCCTTTTCTACCAAAACCCAGCATTATATGGACTCTAAGTTGGGCAACCAAGAGAAAAGTAAATCACACTCTCCTTATTCATTGCCTCTGGGCCTTTTTAATCTCAGTTTTGGGGTCCATTTCATCCATAGCCATTGCCTCCAAGTCCAAGTTACAGAGGAACTCACTAAGTAGCTGAGGTTGTTCACAAACCATGATCCTCCAGTCTCAACCTCCCGCCCTTTTTAAATTTTGAAACAGGATCTCCTTAAGTTGTAAAGAGTCTCGCTAAATGGCTGAGGCTGGCCTCAAACTTTTGATCCTTTTGTCTCAGCCTTCCAGGTACTGGGATTATAGCTGTACACCTCCATTCCAAGGTATATTGGGTTTTTAAATCCCAAAAAGGTTATTTGCAAAAAAATTACTTCTTAAATAACAATTCATAGGATCCTTAAATAAGATCCTTAAATAAGATAGGATATATATATATATATATATATATATATATATATATATATATATATATTGTTGTTGTTGTAATAACTGAATGGGACTTTGAGTTCCCTCTTATGTTTTTTTTTATTTTTTTACTTTTTATTGGCACATTGTAGTCATACTTCTTAATGGAATTCAAGATGGTAGAGGCATACATGCATACATCCCCCAATTAGCCCATACCCAATTCCCACCACATAACCTCCTCCTCCCTCCCTCAAATAAATGCTAGTATAACAATATAAAAGGGAACAAAATAAGATTAAGGAAAAAGCATCAGTTACAAAAAGAGATATTGCAATAAAAATAATCAAATGTGAATTAAATGCTATTTCACTAATGACCTCACCCAGCTATCTGAGTATCCATGAAACAGAACTCATCTGATAGTAGGATTTCAAGAGTTTCCAGAGTTTCTCATCAGGGTCCCACTACTGGTCCTGTTCTCATTCTCACCCATCTTATGCATTCTCACCTGCCTCAAATATTGAAATCAAAATTTTCCAGAAAATATAGATTCTTCCATGTTCAAAGGTGCTATCAAAATATTTAAACAGCCCAGCACAGCAGTTTAACTGGATGATAGCACTAAGATATTTGTTTCAGGCAGAGAAGCATCTCAGGAAAGAACAACAGAAATAATTTGCTGGAAAAGGGAAAGAGAAAGCGATTCTTTTGATATTTCTCCTTATGATGATAATTCTTGACAGGATAGCCATTTTACCAGTAAATGAATTCCTGAAGGGGAGAAGGATATTGGATCTCACTATATTTCTTTTTTATAGCATCCTCATGTATAGAATGAAATTTGGAATAAAAAATAATAAACTGCAAAGAAGATATCACAACAGAGCCATTTAATCTCTTTTTGCTAGCACTCTATTTTTCTCTTCTAAAACTCTTGAGTGAAGGCAAAAATATGACATTATTTTCAGGAACAGGAAAGACATTTCCCTCTTTATTCTACTGCATTAAAGTGTGATTTGAATATAAATATATTTTCAAATACTAACTTTAGGATAGACTTATAGACTGGTTGTTCAAAGGGGGATTTACACCGTAGGGATACAGTTCAAAAGCACACTAACCTCATCCTTGGTGTCCAGTTATTATAAGACCAGAAATTCAATATTATCCAGTAGACAAGCTTCAGTGTCAATTTGTTTCAAACAGGTCTGCCTATCATTATTGGCATTGCAGGGGTTCCTCCCAAACTCATGTGTTTCCTAGGAAATTGTTCTTGGGTTTTAGAATGCTTTATACCCTTTCATATCTATTTGATTTGCCCTTTTTGGTCAGTCTTTTGTTTTGTTTTCATTCCCACAAATACTATTCAGGTTGTTTTGTTTTTTTCAGCATAGGCTCTCTGAAGAGCTTCTCAACTGATCTTTTTGCCTCTGTTTTCTTCCTGTTTCAGTATTTCCTTTGGCTTATAGACAGAGTAGTATTTCTAACATATAATCATGACCATAGTGCTACTTTGAAATGCAGTTACATATATAAAATAAAATGTAGGAAGAAAACAGAATAAAGTTGCAACTCTTTGTCATGGTGTGAGAAGACTAATGACCTAACTTTAACATGGCCAGGTTTTCATCCTGTGTCCTATTCCTGAGCCATGTTGATTTGCTAACTTTTCCTCTGAACCTCTTTGAGTGCCATTTCCAAAGCTGAGGATCCTTTTATCATGACATCTTATTCTAATTCTAGGAAGGCATTGTGGGGTTTGGAGACCTGTCTTCCAAATGTCCACTTGTTATTGGTCTTTAGAGCAGCTCTACTGGAAGATGGTGGCACCTTTAGAATGTTGAGCCTCTTAGGAGCTTCCTTCTTCCAGAAAGGAATTTGTGATCCCAGCCTGCCCTCTCATTCTCATTTGCTTACTGGCCACAAGGAGAGCAGGTGGATCTGCCATAACTCTCTATCCTTGCCATCAGCATCCTCACCAGACACCCAAAACAAAAGCCAAGTAACCTTGGACTTGAACCTCTAAAACTGTGAATGAAAAAAATTATATTTAAGTATCTCAGGAAGAATTTTTTCATAGTGACAAAGGCTGAATAACACAAGTGCCTCACAGAAGACTAAGCATCTTCTATGTTGTTATTCTGTAGTACCAGGAATATTCATGTTTTGTAGCATTTGCCTTATTATGAAGTCGCTCAGTGGGATAGAAAATCTAGAACTTAGTGCCAGGAAGAAACATGGTGATCACAGGCAACAAATACAGGAAAAATGCCATTATGTTTAGATTTTTGAATGACTCCCTTGTTTAGCATTTGGGAGATTTAATTGCTTCAATTTCTTCTCCTGCCTTAGGGTGGTGCTGGTCACAGAGATTTGTCAGGTGGTAGAGTAAGTTTAGGAGTGGAAATGAGATTTAGAAAAAAAGGGGGAGAGTTGTTTAAATGTATCTCTTCTTCCCATAACATAGCCTTTGGTTTAGTCAATTCTGATTTTTTAGTGTTACCTAAGAAAGGGTAAAGAACTCTGGTACTTTCAGGCACCAACTGGGATTGTTTTTCAAGAAAAGACACATTGTCCCAGTGTCTGGAATGCAATTCATGAACTGATAGGATCCCGTTGCATGGACATACCATAATTTTTTTATCCATTCAAAAGTGAAGGTTATCTGAATTATATATAATTTTTTAGTGAGTTTGAATAATACTTCTATGAACATTTACTCTTTGTGTGGAAATAGAATTTTATTTATTTTAGAAAGAAACCTGGGAGTGGAATTTAAGAGTAGCATGGTTAAATTTGCATTTAATGAGGAGTAAAGAAAACCTCTATTCAATTCTGAAAAAGTGTTCCATTATAGATTTCTACCATTTCCTACATGATCACTAAAACATGTTGTTACATTTTGTTATTATTATAACCTTCCTATTGGATATGAAGTGATATCTCATCAATATTTTAATTTTTATTTTTCCTAACTACTAATTAGCTTCATAATAGATCATTTGTATATCTTCTTTAACACAATAACATTAAAGGACTTTGTGTAATTTTAATCATACTTTAAAATTTTTATACACAGAACAGTCTTCATATATCATATATGCTTTATATAATATCTTTTATTACATATACAAATTGGAAATGTAACATTTAATCTGTAGTTTATCTTCTCATTTTTATTGGTGGTATCTTTTTTTTTTTTTTTTGCGGGCTTGGGGATAGAACCCAGGGGCATTTGACCTCTGAGCTATACCCCCTGCCCTATTTTTTATCTTTTATTTTGAAACAGGGTCTCACTAAGTTGCAGAGGAGCTCACTAAGTAGCTGAGGCTGTCCATGAACTGTGATCCTCTGGTCTCAGCCTCCCAAGTGCTGGGATTACAAGCGTGTGCCAGCACACCTGGCTTGGTGGTATCTTTTTTGACTTTTCATTTCTTTACTAATTTTTATTGGTGTATTTTAATTTTATGTGATAGTGAGATTGATAGTGATATGTTCATATATGTACATAACATTATTTGTTAAGCAAAGACATTTATATTTTTAATGTAGTATTATTCTGGCGTCATATTTAAGAAATATTTTTTCAAACAAAATATACAAGAATTTTCTCCTACATTTTCCTTTAGTTGTTTTATAGTTTTAATTTGTGATCCATTTAGGCATAATATAGATATTGAGATTATATGTATGGTGTAACAAAATTTTTTTGGCATATGTATATTCAGTTGCCTTAGTCATAGTTATTTTTTGTCCACTGAATTTTCTTGCCATTTTTTATAAAAGCCAATTAACCAGAAAAGTAAGCATTTACTTTTTACCTATCTTGTTCATTGATAAATATATCTGTCTAATGCTAACACTATTGACATTTGTTACTCTAGCTTTATAGTAAGTTTTGAAATATGTAGTATAAGAACTTCTACCATTTTTTGTTTGTTTGTTCCAATAAGGTTCTTTGAGGTAAGTGGTTTCCTAACTGGTCACTTTTCAATTAGTTTCAACTGCTCTGATCTCAAATTTTTTCACTTTTCAATTAGTTTCAACTGCTCTGATCTTAAATTTTTTCACTTGAGTGTAGTCAGTTATATTTATAAAATGCAAAATTCACCTTATATCTCTCTTATTCATAACTTTTAGTGATTTTTTTGATTACCCTGCTTTAAAGTCCTTTGGAAAAAACAGAAATATCTTCATAATTGGAGAGCCTCAAACACTCATCCTATCTCCAAAGACTCTTATAGGAATAACCTGTGCAAATATTTATTGCCCCTCACCACCATCTAGTAGAGTTCTTGATCTCTAATAGAAACTAGATTATTGTTTATTAAATGAATAAATAAATGAATTAATATTAAAAGCAGTGTATTGATGGCATTAGAGATGATGATAATAGAATAAGTTGCTCCTCATAATTGATTACCTGAATTCAAAGCAGTATCTTGTATCCATTAACTCTTAATTATTAATAGAAAACAACTCATGATAGTTTAAAGACAGTTATCTAATTTCCTGTCTGATCAGCTGAGTTTTCTTGATAGAAGTATTGTGACTGAATTACTCTTCAAACTGGGCTTTTGAAATTTATCTGAGAGAGCGTAATCAATTTATACAGCAAAACTGTAGCTACATACTTTGTAAGCTATTACTGAAATTACCATTAAGATTCAACTATTAGACATGGTATTCTAAAGGATGACAAAACCTGTATTTCTCAGTTACATAGCTGGGGCTTATCACAGTGAGAATCAATTGAAATCATTTAAATTATTTGCCCATCGCTTCTGGGCAGAAGAATTACTTTCATTGAGCTGTTTTATATTGGCTACACGAACAGAATCAACACATTGAAGACAAAGTTTAATTTGTTCATCCTCAGGAGGAACATAAAAAAGAAACTATATGCTGAGAGACTGAATTCAGAAGTATATTACAATCAAAGATAGTTTGGCTTTTTCTATAATACATAAGTATAACATGATACATATTAACAAAGATATATTACCATATCTTCCATATCCAAGGATATAAAACACAGGAAAAGTTGCTTGAGCAGTGATGTAATTTTAGTTTGCTCTGTGAGATAACATATGTACGAATTCTTGAACAGACTGAAAGTTGACAGTCCTACATTCTGTCATTTTTAGTGTCACATGCATCCAATGCCAAATGTATCAAAGCTGTCACATCATTATAAAATCACTGGTAAAAGTCTCTATTACTTTTCTATTGCTATTGTAAGAAATTCACAAATAGTGGCTTAAAACAACATTCCGTTTATTGTCTCATATTTCCATAGGCTAGAAGTATAAACACAGTTGGATTCTTGAGGCTGGGTCTTACAAGGTGTATGGTGGCTCCTTAGCTGGAGGCTCTAGAGAAGGCTACTTCCATGCTTACTCAGTTTATATAGGAACTAAGTTCTCTATCATTGTAGGGATGATACTCCTATCATGTATTTTAAGCAAACTACAGTACACATTATTCTCATTCTACAAATCTCTAACTTTTTCTGCTACCAACCCAGGAAATATCTTTTAATAGCTCACGATTATATTAAATCCACTTAGAAAACCAATCCAGGATAATCTTTCAATTTGAAGGTCAGGTAATTAGTAATCTTACTTACATATGCCAAGTTATTTTTGTTATATTCATGAGAGTGAAACCATGAAGTGAAGATTATGGGTGCTAAAAGTCTTCCTCCTGCAGGCTCTTAATTTGATATGGATACAAGAAATTATATTGAGCATTAAATTCTTCTTCCATTATTTTCTGAATTACTGCCCCAGTACCCAGTTGATACCAACACTTGAACTTAGTGAATCTTAAAGCTACAGGAATTACTTCTTCACCATATATCCTCTAGCAAGACATCTCTAATCCTATAAAGAATGCAAATGGGGATATGGAGTTTGATTTTTTTGGTAATTAATTTGAGGTGTGCATGTTAAGAATATCTTACACAACCTTTTCCTGTCAATAGGTTTTAAAAGTTATTACCACTTGTTAATAATGATTTCATGCTATAATTTAGTGTAAATTAATTTTAAAAGCCTTCCTTTATGTTATTAAACAACATAAGAACTCTCAAATTTCCTCTCTTCATGAGTACTTAAACTTATGCATGTTTCATAAAAGCAGTAAGTATGCTTTTCTCAAGTGAAAATGAGATATCAAAAACTTTATTGTAGCCAGGTATGGTGGTACTTGGGAGACTGAAACAGAAGGGTCTCAGGTGCAAAGACAGTCTCCACAACTAAGTGAAGTTAAAAGCAACATAGTAAGATTATAGTTCCAAATGAAAAATAAAATAGGGATGGGGGTATAGCTCAGAGGTTTAATTTCCCCTGAGTTTAATCCTCAATACCACAAAAAATAAAATAAATAAAATCTTGATCTTGAAGGAATAGAAAAAAATTATAATTCTTTTAACATAAATTTAATTTATATTGTATCTTTTTGTCTTGATGTTTATCTCATATACTAATAAAAGCTGAAGTAAACACAACATACAGAAATAGTTTTATTTTTTTCTCGAAGTGGTATTTGATCCTTCATCTCATATATTTTCTACTGAAGGCAAGGTTAATATTACTTAAATATCAAGTTACTTGAAAATTGTTTCTTTATTCCCTAAACTTTAGAAGTGTCATTCCACACAGTATATGTCTAACCCTTCTCAGACTGATGACTATTTCTGATACTTCACAGTGCTTCAAATATATTTGCTATACTACTTAAAATGGGAAAAAGTTATATTAATTTTATACTATTATTTATTTACAAAAATATGTAAGTATATATCTTTATACTAATAAAATATTAGAAAGATTCAGAAAGGCAAACTTGTTTTTTTAATTTTTTATTGATGGATTATAGTCATATCTATCTATCTATCTATCTATATATCTATATTTTTGGTGGTACTGGGGTTCCTGGAAGCCCTTCTACCTCCAGGCTTACACTCCCAGACCTATTTTATTTTTGGAAACAGTGTCTCTTATGACAGCGCGGCTAGCTTCGAACCTGCGTGATCCTCCTGTCTCCTCCTCCCAAGCACAGGGATTACAAGCGTGCACCACCACGCCCAGCGAGACTTGGTTTTTAATTACTGGAACCTGTAACTATTTTGTTATTTTTCAATTTTTTGTAATGATGTATTGTAGTCGTGCATCTTCATGGAGTAGAAACGGTGTCATACATGTACACATCACCCAATTAGTCCTTACCCAATTCCCACCCCATTTTCTCCTCTCTCCCTCCTTCTCATATTTGGCTTCGTGAATGACTTAGACATATTTATGAAAGTACATCATGTACATTATGGATTTTCCCTCTTCCACCATCCCATTCTCCTCAGTTAGGTTACCTTATTTGTCTAGAGTTCCTCCTATGACCCATTTTCTCCATACCTTCAGCACATTAAGGAGACCCTACAAGATTTATTATCTTTTGTGACTGACTAATCCCCCTTAGGATAATGTTTTCCAGCTCCATCCATTTCCCTGTAAATGACATAATTGTGTTTTTCTTTATGTCCGTGTAAAATTCTATTGTGTACATATCCCACAGTTTTGTAATCCTTTTATCTGTTGATGGACATCTTGGCTGGTTCCATAATTTGACAATTGTGAATTGTGCAGCTATGAACAGATACTCATGTATTCACTTGGGTAGATACCCAGAAGTGGTATTGATGGATCAAATGGTAAGGAAAAGTAGAAGCATCAAGAGAATCCCTACAAAAATGCAGATGTAAGGTAAATGTTGAGGAGGAAATAAAGGGCACAGATGTGGCTCTGGTTTTATTGTTTTGTTTTGAAGAGTAATATCCCTAAATAGGTTTGGAGCCAGATAATAATCAATAGACAGAAACAGAGATTCCAGAGAAGAGTCATTGCTAGAACAAAGTCATGGAAGAGACACAAGAGAGTAGGACCAAGAAGTATAGTGAAGAAGATTTCTTTAGGAAAGAGAATAGATATTGTCTCTATAAAAGAAAGTGAGGAAATGGGCTTACCTTTTTGAAGCTGAGGAGAGTTGATTCAATGAGTAGAACACTTTACCATTTAAGTGAAAAGTAGATGTGAGAAGGTGCTTACAAAGGAGATGTCCCCACTTAGAGGCCACCGGTCCTTCAAGCAGGAGTCAATACTGTCATCACCTTGGTAGAGAACAAGAAGACACAGCTTGGGGTGATTGCAACATGATGTGGATCCCATCAAGCTGGTTGTCTTCCTGCCTGCCCTCTGCTGCAGCAGAGGTCCATTACTGTACCATCAAGGGGGAGGCAACACTGGGATACCTAGTCCACAGGAAGATGTGCACTGCTGTTGCCTTCACACACGTTAACTCAGAAGACAAAGGAGCCCTGGCTAAGCTGATGGAAGCCATCAGAACCAACTGCAATGATAGATACTATGAGCTCCACCATCATTGGGGAGGCAATATACTGGGTCTAAAATCTGTGGCTCACATTACCAAGCTGGAATAGGTAAAGTCTAAAGAGCTTGCTAAATGGGATAAATATATACTGTTGAGTTTTATGTACATAAGAATGATAAAAATTACACTTCAGCTCACAGTGACCACTCCAATGTATAAGCAGAAGGAGGTAGATTAGTATAATTATTTCAAGTTCAGGACTAGAGTTATATGACATATAAATCCTCGCCTCAACATTTAAATAATACTGTACTCAATTACTCACACCATAGAATTGCTCATTTAAAGTATTATGGTGATTTTTATAATACACTTAGAGTTACAAAGACATCATTAAAATCTAACTTTACAACATTTTCAGCACCCCAGAAAGGAACCCATTGACAAATCTTTCTCTCCAAGACCCCTCCCAAAGTCCCAGATCTAGGTAATCACTAATCATTCAACCTTTAAAAATGTGTTTTTTAAGGACATTTCTCATTAAATCATTGATGTAATATGGCTTTTTTATGTAGAATAATGGTTTCAAGGTTTATCTATATCAGGCATATATTAGGACTTCATTTTTTTTTACTTATACCACTTTTTATTCATTTACCAATTGGTAAACAATTAAGTCATTACCACTGTTTGATTTTTATGAGTAATGCTGCTGTTAGCATTTGCTACAAGTTTTACATATACATATATTAAATTTCATTTATGTACATCCTTAGAAATTAATTGAATAGTCATATGGTAACTCCATGCTTTCCAAAATGATTTTTAGTAGAAAATACTTAATGTTTGAGATTCAGATTCATCTTACATGTGTGTGTGTTTGTGTGTGTGTGTGTGTGTGTGTGTGTGTGTGTGTGTGTGTTTGAGAGAGAGAAAGATAAAATACTAGATATTGAAAAGGGGCATTGATTTCCACCTCTGAGCTTCATCCCTAGCCCTATTTTATTTTTCTGAATTGTAAAACATTTAAAACAGGATTTTATAAATTGCTGAGATTCTCCTCACACCTTTGATCCTCCTGTTTTAGCCTCCAAAGTCCTAGTATTATAAGGATGCACCACCAGGCCCAGCTTATGGGGACAATTGATTGTATAATGAATGCAAAACGTGGTATCAAAAGTAAGTAGGTAATTGATTTATTTCTACAGCATGCTACAATAATAACAAAAAGCAGAATACACAAATAAGAACAATATTTAATAATTATTATAATTGACTTCTCTCTTATTTTGGACTCATGCTATCCATTAGTAATTTACGTTCTGAAGTGGGCTTAAATTGAGCTCTCTTTTCATGTGTATTCCTCCGTCCTATAATATTTCTTTTACCTATGACTTGTATTTTCTTGTGTGTGTATCAAAAGAATAGGGGGATAAGAGAGAAAAATTGAGATTGAAGATTTCCAGAGACAGCTTCATTGTGAAATACATAAGAGTGATGCTACCAGAGACCTTTCAACAATTTCTAGTCATATTCCTGCAAGTATTTAAAAATATTTCTTCCAGGTGCAGACATCTCTGAATTTGTAGAAACCATTATCACCCTACCCATTTACTCACATTTGTTCTTCCATCTAAAACTAACTTATAGGCATCATCAACCACCCCTACCACAGCCAGGCTCTTGTAGCTATCTTTTTTTATTTCAGCTTCCCTTAGATAATGATACTCCCTCTCTTTGCCTCACATACTCCTGAATATTGACATTTCTAGGCTCAGCTGGTTTTAACCAACAAATCACAGTTCTGTCCTCAACTTCTTCCAACTACTCCTAAGGAACAGGATATGAAAAGAAGAAGAACCTCTTAATCTTCAGTGTAGTGGAGAGAAAACCATTTAGAAAACTAAATGGGTCATTTCAAACCTGAAATCAGGATACTATTACTGACTTGTCTGCTTGCCTTGTACTGGAACAGTATGAAGTAACATTCATGGGGTTGGGTGACCTTTAGGAGAAAGAAGTTGGAATCATTGCAGAGCTAAGGCATCTGCCCAAATATTATTGTATTTTTTTTTATCATTGGCATTCCCTGGCTTATGTTGCTTCCTTGTTTCAGTCCTTCAGGGTAAATATACTACTTCAGAATTCTGTTCAAGCTCTTGAAATCTAGTGCAGAATGCCTGCTCCTAGTTACTGCTAGTTCCAACACCATATGCCATACTTCAACTGCTAGGAAGAACCTGCAGGTCCTCCTGAGCACTGTGCCCAGTTCTCTGCTGCTCTACGTCACACAAAATGGAGCATTCACCTTCTATAAACCTTACTGGGATTTAAGCCTCATATTTTTAGGAATACCCCAAATTTAAAAAATGAATTATGTAGCTCATAGACTTTTAAATTCAGATTTACATCCATCGATGACATTAAAGTAAGTGATATATCAAATGCAATAACACCTACATAAATATATTAAGGATAGATAGCATGGGCAGTGGCAATAAATGCTTATTATGACTCTCATTATTGTTTAACTTGCCTTGGTTAGCTGATCTTGCAATTGTTCTCCTTTTCTTCTGTGACTTGCTTAATCCCCTCTTCCACTCTTCCCCACACTCCATATATTGTTTTTTCCTCCCTCCATATAGACATCAAAGGGATTGCTCTACTACTAAAAATGTTTCCATTGCCTCTTAGTAAAATTCCAACCTCTTTGATTTAGCCTTCTGTTTTTCATGATCTTGACCTGATGTCAATCTTCTACCCCATACTTTAATACTACAGATTAAACTCAGGGGCTTTCTACATCCAAGGTAAACCCCCAGCTTTTTTCATTTCTTATTTTGAAGCAGAATCTCACTTAGTTGCTGAGGCTGGCCTCAAACCTGCAATTTTCCTACCTCACCCTAGCAAGTACTTTAATTATTGGCATATATACCACCACACTCAATTCTTTCACCCATCTTTTACTATGTTGAGTGTGCACCATGAATTTAATCATATTGAACCCAACTTATTTTCTCCTAATTCTATGTTTCTAGACATTCTTTCTGAGATTCTCCCACATAGGTTTCTAAAGATCTCTTTTTTCTATTGTTTTGTTTTGTTTGGTTTGGTACCTGAATTAATTACCTTTTTTGATACCTGAATCAGTTTGAGAATCTCACCCCATCTGCTCATATTGCTTTGTTCTTTGATAAGACTTGGGGCTTTTCTACTCTCTGAGTACTGCGTTTCTTCTTTAAATAAGAGGTTCCTGACTAAGGCAGCTTGTAATTTTTATAACTGTGTCTTCAAAAGGACTTCAAAAGGACTTCAAAATGAATCTAGAACATTCGAAGTACTCCATAAACACTTCCAAGAAATTATGATTTAGAATTAAGGATGCCAGGATCCCCAGAATCAATATTACTCCATCAAACATGAGCCTAATTCTATGCACATATTTACTATGTAGGAATTTAGTCTACCTAGATGACCTATGTAGGTATTTACTGTGCTATTTGTTTTTATACTACTATATCAAGTATCTGAAATAATTAACTTATAAAGAGAAAAGGTACATTTTGTCTCATGAGTTTGGAGCTTCTGGTCTACCTTTGGTTGGCCCCATTGCCTGTGGAGAGGCAATAGTTCATGTTAGGAGTATAGGCAGAGCAAAATTGTTTCTCATGGCCAGGATCAAAAGAGAGAGAAGACCAGGATCTCCCAATCATCTTTAAGGACACAAACACTGTTTAATAAGGAATTTCCACTAGATTACACCTCCTGAAGGTTTCACCATCTCCTAATGGTGCTACCTTGTGGACCAAGCCATTAACACATGAACCTCTGGGAACTTCAAGATCCAAACTAGAAGATTCAGCATCAATGCTTACTCAATCTAACCTTGACCCCTAACGCATGAATAGACTAGTAAAGTAAGTGTGCAAACCACATAGGGTGGTAGAAAGAGCTCAGCATGGCCCTATGGGGCATAGGAAATGGAACTGATGGGGTACGATCATAATCGTCTATAACTTGAATGCATGCTATGCTCATTCTAACTCCTGACTGTCATCTCACACCTGTGAGCATATTTCCTGACAAATGAAAGTAGTTTTGATTAAACAATCTCTTGAGTCTCTTTCATCTTTAATACCCTGTTGATAAAATGAATTAGAAAGAGAAATACTGCATTGTTTCAAAACTGACATATGGGGAAGGAAAGCATATGTTAGGAACATTTGTAGAAATACTAAAAAAGCCACCCATTTTTGATGTAGGTTTAACAGAGATGTTCATACACATCCACTCTATTTCAGTATTCACTGGACATTGTGGTACTTAGATTATGAATTATGTGACTCTGTAGATCAAAGCTATTTCTTTCATTGGAAGTTGTACTAAAAAAAAAAACAACTAGGAGCTTCAGAGAAAGTTATGCATTATTCATTTCTTTTTGAATGAATTAACTCTAGAGATTTTTTTTTGAAAGTATGCTTCATATGTCACTAAAAAACTCATCTTACTCTGATAGTATCCTTTTCCAGTCTTTGTAATTAAAGGGAAAAATAAGCACTTGCTTTTGAGTCTTAAGAATTTAGAGGGGTGAAGGATATTAGATATCATTTCATTGAACTAATCAAAGAAAAAAGAGTGACACATGGAGAATCATTTGCAAATGTCAATTTGGTTATGACAGAAGGGGCCAGACCAACTTGACTTGGTTTAACTCTTCCAATTTCCATGAAGGTTATGTTACAGTCCACTCTCTGACACTCTGTGTATTTTCCCAAGGATTGTGATTTTTTTAAGTTTTGTCTTTAGAATTAGGTATAATGCATCCAGTCCCCCTTTAAGGAACAGCTTTTCTAATATTTGAAAACATTATCCTACTCATTCTCTTTCTTTGTTTTACTTTTTGTTTTGCCTGAAGTCAGTTGAATGTTAGAATATTTTATAAATATCCCTCTCTTGCTTGGCTAAAAACTTTGATGGAGTGACATAACCTAGGGAAACCTTGGTAATGTAAATGTACAACCTTTATTTAAAGGGGGCTGGAAGCTAGTATATGACCCGTCTCAAAGATGATATTTTTTCCTCCTCTCTTTTGTAGTCTTTGCTTTTATTTCTCCTCCTACTAATAACAGTCTCTTATTAATTTTATTTGCCAAAGGAATAAAGATATGGGATCCATTGGTATGAAAAAGATTCAATTCAAGGAAGACATAGACATAAATTGTCTCTTTCTGATAAGAACATGTGTGCAATCATAAAGAGCTAACTCTTAAAAGGGACATTTGAAGACCCCTGATGACCCCTTTACTTTCAGTGAGTTGAAATAATACTCCACCTAAACATCTAATACTTTATTTTCTATAGAAATGTTTATTCAAATAGATCATTATTGTAAGAGAATCCAAGAGAGGTATTAAAAACTTATGTGGTGCCAAAACAGTTAAATATTTGGGAGTGTCCAAAGGTTAGTAGACACACACACATGCAAAAAATAAGATCAGGAAATTTAAAATCATGAAAGTTGAAGGTAAGCATAAGTATTAACCACAGTTGTTCACACCTTTGGCCTTTCACTGATTCAGAAATGAGAGTGAATACAACATGGAAAATACTTTTAAAATGTTCAGAATGATAGGAGAGGAAGGAAGATAAACAAGAAATTAGTCAATGGGAAAATTAGTTTGCTGCTATCAAACTTGTTTTAGATTCAACTGACTTCTGTGATTTATGAAGGAGAGGTCAATGTGTACATGACATGGATCCCAGAGATAAAGGAAAGTGTTACTTAGTAGATACTTGTTAGGTGCTATTTGTCAATCAGGTGCTTTTTATATATTATCAGGGCTAAAATATTAATTGTTATAACAGTTACATCTGTCCTGTGGAAAATGAAAACTTAAAAATATTAAGCATAAGCCAAAAATATCTCAATCATTGCTTGCAAAGTGACCATTGAGATGGTCTGATATTTCTTTAAAAAATGGAGACACTGTTGAGGACAAAACTACTATAATTTTTAATAAATATTTACTTTTTACTATTAAACTAGAATATTTATACTCTCTTGTCTCATTAAAAACTAGTTATTTAGCCAGGCTGCAATCCCAGTACTTGGAAGGATGGAAGAGAAGGATCATAGGTTTGAACCCAGCCTCAGCAACTTAATGAGGCCCTCAGCAACTCAGTGAGACCCTTCTTCAGAAATAAAAGTAAAAATTGGGCTGGGGTGTAGCTCAGAAGTAGAAAACCTTTGGATTCAATCCCCAGTATCACCAATTTTTAAAAAATAATTTAGTTATATGACAATCTCACAAGCACTTATTTACCAGTTCCCCTACGCATTTGATAAACTTATATAACTTGTTTTATTTTAGCTGTAGTTAAAACTCACCAGTTCTGCTTCTGCTAGAAAATGACTGAAGTATGTATAGAGAGTCTGATGTAAGCAGGCAAAGGAAAGGGGTCACCTTCTCCCGCTGTCTTCCTTCTAATTGCTGTTTGGCCTTCCTTGTCTGGGGTCAAATTGCAGGAGAAACATTTGAGGCCACTTGCCATCACTTATCTACAGCAATTAGTCAGGGAGAGCGTCAGGATGCTTCCAACTGGAGCATCTTTTTTCTAAAGCTGAGTGCTATGGTTGAAGCAGGTGGGGAAACAGCATCTGGAAAATGACTAAAATCTTACTGTTGTATGGAGTTTTCTATTTTAATCAATGAGCCACAGTAGATGCCTTAGAGTATGACAGTTTAAAATATAAATATGAGGGATTCTTAGTGTAAAAACAAGATGGACTGTGATGAAGAGTTTATTTTTCTTCTCACAGAAAAAAATAGCTGATATGATCCTTTTTATAATACAAACTGCTACCATGTACCATGTATGTGTGTGTGTGTTTTACTAGGAGTTGATTTTACCTCTAAATTACACACCCAGCATTACTTTATTTTTATTTTGAAACAGGGTCTCACTAGGTTACTGAGGTCCTTGATAAAACTGTTAAGGCTGATCCAAAACCTGCAATCCTCCTGTCTCAGCCTCCCACGTACTGAGGTATCAAGCATGCACCACAATGCCCTGCTTCAGAGGAATAGACTTATCACAGGGTAGAAAATGAACTTTACTAACACGAGGAAACTCAATGAATATCATGGTGTCTCCTGGTCAATGACTGTGTGAGAGAATGCCATCTCCTAAGTCCCTGAAAGCAATAATGCCTATCACTTTTCTTGGGGAAAACTAGGCTTCTCTTTCAATCTGTCTAAAGTCTTGATTAAAGTCTTCAGTTAAATTCTGTTCTGTTCTACATGTACTCTCAAGTTGTGACATTATAATTTACCACAGAGAAGAGAATGTTTCTGACTTGTATTCTGATTGATATTGGAAGTACAAATATGTTTAATAAAGCAGAATACCCTGCTTATTTTTTTTTTCTTGTGGTACCAAGGGTGGAACCCAGGGGCTTTTCTACCTCCAGGCTATACTCCCAGACCTTGTTATATTTTATTTGGAAACAAGGTCTCACTAAGTTGCTGAGAGCCTCATTAAGTATCTTCACCTGGCTTCGAACCTGTGCGATCCTTCTGTCTCAGCCTCCCAAGTGCCGGGATTACAAGCGTGTGCCACCGTGCCCGGCCAGAATACCCTGTTTAAAAATAGCTCTGTTGTTTAAGAAGTGTTCTTGTTGGAGGCTGTAGAAGAATGGAACTGAGATGAGAGGAGAAGGATGAAGCTAGGGATGTATTTGCAATGTCCCAAGAAAGATGAAATGGTGGCTTGAGCTAGAGTAGTAGATGTATATGTGGTAAGAAATGGACCACTGATATAGTTTACATTTCCACTCTGTGGGCTTTTCTGTTGGAACAGATAAAAGAGAAAGTTAAAAAGTACACCAGGTATTGTTAGAGCAAGAGGAAATTGCCAGTAGGAGTTGTGTCTATGTCTGCAGTCAAGAGGTGGGTAGATTGGCAAGCTCTGGGGTTAGGTGTAAGGGAGGTAGGTGAAGGCTGTAAGGCCTCTCGGACATTCCAGGGAAGATGTCAGAGGGCGATTGAACAGATTAGTTTGTAGTTCAGAGATGTTGGGCTTTTTTCTTACACTTTCATAGCCAGATGACATCATCTTGTCAAAGTAAAAATTGTACTGGGAAAATTTGGACAGACAAGGAAGATAGTATTTAAGACTCTAGTAATGAGACACCAGTATTGTTTTACTGCAATAAAGGGAGGGAGGATTATAAAAGCTGGGATGTGATTTTAGCAGAAAAGCTTAGACAAATGTGTGTGTGTGTGTGTGTGTGTGTGTGTGTGTGTGTATGTGTTATCATTTACTAATTGTCCTTGCTAAGAGGAAATCTCCTTCCTTCCTCCCTTCCTTCTTTCCTTCCTCCCTCTCTCCCTTCCAGTGGGGACTTACCTAATGGCATTCTACCTCTGATCTATATCATAAACCCTTATTTATATTTTTAATTCTGAAACTGAGTCTCATCAACTTGTAGGAGATCTTGCTAAGTTGCTGAAGATGGCTCAAATTTGCTGCCTCAGCCTCCCAAGTACTGAAAATATAGGCACCTGCTGCCATGCCCAGCTAAACTTATTTCATATCTTAAGGACAGCAAGTAGTCTTACAACCTCGAGCTAAGGGATACAAGGGCACTATCTTCCTTGATGAGACTATTTTAAAGGGATGTCTCTCAGATCCTTGAGAAAGACATTCCTGGTTTGTATAACATGCAAAAGAAAGAAAGAAAGAAAACTTCTGGAAATATTTGTATCTCAAATTGCAGAAACAAAAATTATAGTACTTAGACTTCTAAAGTAACTGTTCAAAGAAAAGGGAGAAGAGGGACTTGTGGATTTAGATGCTGAGTTCTGTATGGGAAGAAGATAAAGGGGGAAGTCTGGAATCTAGACAACCAAAACAAATTTAGTCAAGCTGGAAGGAACCTAAAGGTCATCTTGGCCAGTCTTAATCTGAGTGATAAAGTGCTTAAGGCAAAATACTTTGAGAGTAAAGAGGATACTATTATTAAACTAGGTAACATGTGTATATTAATTATTTCCATCATATTCAGATGGATAATTTTTTCTACTTTAATGTATATCATACCGACCTCAAGAAGCTTAGAAAAGTTCCGTCAAAAGTAATATATCTATAAAGATAAATACAACTGACTTTAAATATAGTGTCTTGGCAAGTTGCCAAGAAAAAGTGTGTTGACTCAGTATTTCTGAGGAACTGATAATAAAGGTGGTTCAACTTGGTTCCTCCTATAAGTTCCAGTGCAGGGGATATTTTCTGTTTCTCAAAAATGAACCTTTGCATTTAAAAAAGAAAAATCCCCACAGCAAATCTTGGGCACATTAAAGCTGCGGATTTTCTCTTTTAGCACCATTACTTCAATACGTGACAGTGTGCCCAATGTATAGTATATCCTCAACAAATATAGAATTAAAGTGATAGGAGGGCTTTAAAAGGGTCCAAGTTGGCACTAAAATTATCTTCAAAGACTGTGAGAAGGGTTGTAAAAATAATATAAAGGAAGCTAACAGAAGGTGCGAAGCTCTGCTATTTTATTCCATATGGGAGTCATATTATAGTACACAGGCAGGGAGAAGAGGGACCAATATATTTGCCTAATGGTATCCATCATGTTATCTGTTGCATTGTGTTCTATAATTTCTTCCTGTGGAATGTGCTTGTTTCCCATTAGTGCTTCATGAATTAACCATAACTGCCACCAAAGTAATTAAAATATTGATTGCCAAGAGGAAGTGGAGATTCAGCATTAATTCATTCAGCAGAAAAGTATCGAATCCTGTTATACACCATTCCATGCAATAGGCTCCAGGAATATACATATAATAGCAAGTAATTATCTTGGCTGCACCAACTTGGGGGTAGCATTGAATTATAAAATGGTACAGAACCTCATCTCATGTCTCTGAGCACACTATATGTTTTCTCCTCTACAACTCACACTGATTCTGAGCAGCAAAAATGCTCCAGGATATTTTACAGATGTTCTGGTTGCCAGTTCTGTTTTCCATGGCTGCCTCTCAATGGAGTGCCCAAGATCGCTGTCATTGCCCAAAGAATTGACAAACTCAGTACTACCTCCAGTGAACAAATGCCGTTCATGTGCCTATTCCAGGAGACTCTTTTGTGACAAATATTCTTCTTTCCTTGCACCACCTCATCTCTTTTTTTGACTATATTTTTTTCTATATCTGCTTCTATTTTCACAGGGTGAATCTATTCCCCACCTGTTCAAAGGTTGACCTGTCTATAATATTCATATTAGCTAACATTTATTTAAGTAGCCTTTGCAATAACTTCATAAGGTTGGCATCATTCTTTTTTTTTTGTTGTTGGTGCACTGCTGTCATACATTTTAATGGAGTATAAAATGGTACAAGTTGCATACATGCATGTGTCACTCATTTAGCTCTTCCCTAATTCCCACCCCATTCCATCCCCCATTCTGTCCTTCTCATGTTTGGCTTTTTTTATTGACTTTGATGTGTTTATGAATGTAAAGAACAAAGTCATTTGTGGGGAAATGGATGGAGGTGGAGAACATTTTGTTCAGTGAGACTAGTCATTCACAGAAGATTGATATCTTTCTTATCCTTATTTTGCACAAGACGTTTAAGTCACTTTCTCTGTATCACATACTCTGCTTCAAGGGTCCATATATATTTATAATCTTTTAAGCAAATTTCTGTGACTTGGCCTTATTTATAAAATTTTATTGTAGCCGGGCGTGGTGGTGCATGCTTGTAATCCCAGCATTTGGGAGGCTGAGACCAGAGGATCTCGGTTAACAGACAGCCTCAGCTACTTAGTGAGGCCCTCTATAACTTAGTGAGATCTGGTTTCAAAATAAAGAATAAACAATAGGGCAGGGAGTGTAGCCTGGAGGTTGAATGTCCTTGGATTCCATCCCCAGACCCACACAAAAAAAATAAAAAAATAAAAAATAAATAAAGTTTCATTGTTGCATTGTAGTTGTACATGATATTGAGATTCATAGTGATATATTACAATAAGTATATAACATTATTTGGTATGTTTTCTTAACCATAGTTCCCCTTTCCTTTCTGGTGTATGGTTGAAAAATTCATAGAGATACTTTGACATATGCATATAAAATTATTACTTGATCTTTTTCAATTTCTGTACATCTACTTTCCTTCCCCTCTACCCCAGTCCCTCAATTACTCTCCTAGTTTTTCTCCTTTTTTTTTTCCCTCTCTAGCTTCCACATATCAGGGGAAACATACAGCAAGGACAATAGTATTTTCTTTTTTTTTAACTGGAAATCCAACCCAGGGGCATTCCACCTTTGAGCCACATGTTAACCCTTTATTTTTTGGAACAGTGTATCACTAAATTGCAGAAGGTCTCACTTGCTGAAGCTGGCCTCTGCTCTGCAATCAATCCTCCTGTGTCAGCCTCTGAAGTGATGGCATTACAGGTGTGCACCAGCATGTCCTGCTCAATATACCCTTTTTAATTTTTTTGGACTGAGGATTGAACCCAGGGGCATTCTACCTCTGAGCTATGCCCTCTAGGCCTATTTTTTTTTAATTTTAGGAATCTTCAGTCCTCCTATCTCAGCCTCCCAAGTATTGGGATTAAAAGCATGCATCAGCATGCCTAGCTTCAATATTGTTAAATATATTCTATACCTTAGACATACGCTGTTAGATACAAGTATTATATTATTACTCATCATTATCTACTCTCAGTGCTATTTCTACTAGCAGGCATGGAGTCTCCAGAAGTATCTAGAAGCTTCCGAAAATATTTAGTACCAACTGAATAACTTGAATATTTGGTATAAA
The DNA here is from genome assembly GCF_963383645.1 of Muscardinus avellanarius. NCBI lineage: Eukaryota > Metazoa > Chordata > Mammalia > Rodentia > Gliridae > Muscardinus > Muscardinus avellanarius. The sequence continues at coordinate 42,026,478 of NC_137802.1, read as the reverse complement.
ATCACATCATTATAATAGATAGGAGCAACACATGGACATATCATATAATGCCTGAAGATTACTAAATGGTATATTATAGTACAAATACTACTTGAATGTAAGGGTACTTAGGTCCAGTATTGAGAAAATTTGTTAATGAGTTCTAATGAAGTATGTATGGAATGTTGATGATATAGAAAATTTTAGAATGAGTGCACTACCTGAAAATAAAACTGAAAAAATAAGTTGATACAAGATTGTCCAGTCTCTTGAAAACTGGTCTAACCTTTAGGTTTGATTGTGTTGAAATAAAATTTATTTACAATGAAATGTATTTATCTGATTGAAGTTGTGTATTAAGAGTGATCATGATAAACTTCTCTAGTGGCAAAGGAGAAGATGAAGAGAATCATGATAGCTAATTTGGCAGCTATTACAATTGTACAAACAAGAGATGGTGAAAGCCAGGCTATTATAGTGATGGTAGAAAGAGAAATGCAATTAGATGGACATTCTGGAGGAGAGCTGTAGGCTTTAATTATCTATTGAATGTTAGTAATGAAGGAGAGGAAATTGTCAAAGATGCCTACAAGTTCTTATATCTTAACAATGGATTTCTTATGATGATTGCAAGTCCTTTCACAATCTCACTTCAGTCACCTCCTTGACTTCCTTACACATGTTTCTCATTTTTCCTCTCTCCCTCCACGTGTATTGGTCTCCTGGAATGTAGCAGAAAAGTTCTCATTTGAGGACATGCGTGCTTACTCTTATCAGAAAATATATTTCCAGGAATTATCGTGTCTCAGGTTTTCAAATCATTTAGATTTTACTTTTTTAGTATAACCCACACCGATCACATATGTAAAGTGACATACCCACACCTATATACAAACACAACACACACACACACACACACACACACACACACACACACAGAGAGCATTACCTCTTCTTGAGGTTATATCTTGAGACTGAATATGAATTTTTGTCTATGGCATTGAACTGCATCATGCCAAACCAAAGCATACAGTTGGCCCTGGCAATCTGTGAAGCAAGTTAGAGATGACATGGGACTTTGAAAGGATGATAGTAACTTCTACTTGATGTCAAGGCTCCTGACAAATATAAGAACTGAATCTAAATAGGCATGGAGTTGAAAAATGGGTTGGCTGTATAGGGGATAAAGGTGTCCCTAAGGCATCATTGAAATTCTCATTTGATTTTAACTCCTTTAGGCAATCCCATTCAGAATCGTGTCATCTTTAGCCAACTAGCACTTGAATGGTCTCTTACCACAATAAGAGAAGGGATAGCAACTGAACTAACTTCAGGGATTATCAATGTGTCATCTGTAACCTCCTACTGGCGTGATTTGGAACCTCTGTAATGATGACACCCATGAGAATTCAAATAGTCCCCCATCTATCCATGAAGCCAAGCTAATTTGCTGAAAATAATTCACCAAATCAAATTACTGAAATTCAGTTTGCAATAACGTAACTCTGCCAAAAACCAATCTTACTAATGAATACTTTGCAAGATGTTCTATTTAACAAATTTATAAAATTTGGTAATTATCATTTTAGAAAATAAACAGAATGATTTAAGAGCCTCAATAGGAACCTCAGAAGATCTCAATAAGAACATACAATTTAGGTTTCCGCTACTTAAATATAATTACATGAATATTACAGTTCAAAGTATCAGCATTAACATATATGTATACACAAACACATATGTATGTTTACAGTTACAAGTTTTCTAAAATGCTCACAAAAGAGTATTAAATATACATATTTAATATGTAGAGACTTCTGTATAGACATATTATTTTTACAAGGAATAGTATACATATAAAGAATATATATATATATATAATTACTTTTTTATGTAAATTGTATGTTCTATAACCATTTTATTAGTTCATATGGGAACATTTTTCCGGTTCATATAACTTAAAAAACAAAATCTTTATTTTGGTTTTATAATCTTGAATAGCTTTAGAATTCATTTAAATTTTTTGGTGGAGTTTGCATTTTATTCACTATATTTAAAAATGAGTTGCCACCATATATTATGTACTGAGGTTTCTCCTGTCACTCCCTGCTTGACTTCTATCTATAGAGTCAATTATATTTCTCCTCCAGGGCATCCATGCCTCAATTATTCACTTGGACACTTTTTACTTTTTGATATTGAATACTTTTCCTAATACCTAACAAGTTGATATTTCCTATTGTTCCTTGTTAGGAACCAAACTTTCAGTATTTCATAACTGATATAATCCTTTTTAACCACTTTAGATCACTTTCAGAGGCTTTTGGGTATCATGTTTTACTTTGCAAATTTAAGTCATGTCAGAAATAATGACAGAAAATTGTAAATTTAAGTTAAATTTAAAATCATTATTAAGGTCAATATTTATACATTTATATATGTATATTAGATGTATATGTGTGTATATATATGTATATGTATAAATATATAACATTATGTATCAGCAGGGATCACCCCTACATTTTTAAAAGGTATTAATCCATCAAAACTAGTAGCAATAATTTCAAAAAATAGTATATTTGATGAATATGAGAAAATTATTTAATTAGAAAAATTGATCACTTAGAAAATGATTTTCAGAGCTGGGCATGGTAGCAATTGTAATCCCAGTACTTGGGAGGCTGAGATGGGAGAATCACAGGTTCAGAGACAGCCTCAAAAATTTAGCAAGGCCATCTGCACATTAGTGAGACCCTGTTTTCAAATAAGAAATAAAATAGGGCCAAGGATTTAGCTCAGAGGCAGAATACCTCTGGGTTCAATTCCCATTGCCCCCCCACACGCACACACATGAAAACAGCTTTCAGCAATTAGTTTTGTATAAGTTTGCCTCTAATAAGATGAATTAATTTTAAAACTTGATATAAAACTTGTGAATGTTTATAGGAATTAACATTCCTAATCAAATCATGTCCATTGCCCTCAAAGCAAATAAATGTGAACAGTAGTGTATAAAAAAAGCCTGTTCTGTACCAAGGTTTTGCAATAGGTGGGTGACATGTGTGTCCAAAATGAACAAATTCATCCTTTTTTTTTCTTTTTTTTTTTTGTGGTACTGGGGTTCCTGGAAACCGTTCTACTTCCGGGATACACTCCCAGACCTATTTTATAGGTTTTTTATTTGGTAACGGTCTGTTAAGCCAGAGAGACACTGGCTTCGAAACAGCGTGATCCTCCTGTCTCTGCCTCCCAAGTGTGGGGATTACAAGCTGCGCCCAGCCAAATCCTTCCTTTTGAAGACACCCATTAAATAAGTTTGTTTTTCTTGTCCTAAGTAAAAGGAAGTTACCTCCCACATATGAGTGCACTTATATAATTTTCAGTTCTTTGATTTTCAATTTTCTTAATATAAATATCATGGCCATGAGATAGTTTTATGAACAATAAGTAAATAGACTTCATGAATTCTGAGACATCCCCTCCCTACAAACTGACAAATCATTTTTAAAACCCACTGTAGTATAAAGGAATGAATACTGAGACACTCATGTGGGAATGAAAACTGATAGAGGTAGGACATTTATGTAGGTAAAGTAGACCATACATAGCAGCCATAAAAAAATCTTTACATATTTCAAACCCAAATTTTCCATGAGGAATATATACTTAAAAATAATTATATGCCAGGCATGGTGGCACACACGCTTGTAATCCCTGAGCTTCGGAGTTGGAGACGGGAGGATCCCGGAGGTTTGAAGCCAGCCTCTCTGGCTTGAGACGACCCTGCTTAAAAAAATATATATAGTGTAGGTCAGGGAGTGTATCCCGGAGGTAGAAGGGTTTCCAGGAACCCCAATACCACCAAATAAATAAATAAATAAATAAATAAAATGATTATAAACTGGGCATGGTGGCACACTTGTAAAAAGCATTTGTGAGGTTGAGACAGGAGGATCATAGTTAGCAGACAGTCAGCTAATTAGTGAGGCCCTTTGAAACTCAGTGAGACCCGGTTTCAAATATAAAAAAAAAAAAATAGATATGGGATTGTATCTCGAGGGTAGAATGGCCCTGGGTTCCATCCCCAGTACTGCAAAAAAAAATAATAATAAAAATTATAGCCGGCCTTGGAGGTGCATGCTTGTAATTCCAGTACTTGGGAGACTGACACAAGAAGATTGGGGGTTCGAAGACAGTCTCAGCTATTTAGTGAGGCCCTCTGCAGCATAGTGAGACCTTGTTTCAAAGTAAAGAATAAAAATAGAGCTTGAGGTATAGCTCAGAAGTAGAATTCTCTTGGGTTCCATCCCCAGTACTGCAAATAAAAATTATAAATTTGGACACTAATTTATGTTCATCTCATAATTGTAATAGCATGTTAAAAAGAATGTTAATTACATAATTTACAGTAGCAATTTGTAACAGTCTAAACATCAGACAAGAGAAAAGTAATAAAAAAGTGGAGTGTCTTGTAGACAGTAAACAATTTTGAAAGATATTTAATAATGTGAATTTGCTTAAAATAAAATTGTTATAAATAACCCATTTTATATATAACAATTATTTTCATAAATAATGACACATTGTAGTCACACATATAAGCAAATATGCAAATATGATTTTAAATATCCATATATGTATATATTCTAATTTTTGTCATTTCCATTTTGGTACTGGGAGATGCTTCTGAGATCCCAAGAGAGCAAGGATTCTTCTTGTGGCAGATGTAGCCAGTCTCACCAAACGATGCAGTTTTATCATAAATCTTGAGAATCTAGTGCAGTTAGATGTGGTTTACTATCTCTCAATCTCCCTCTTATACTGTATTTGTGAAGTGTTTAAGACAGTTTTGTACTTTGGGAGACGTACTTTTTTTTTTCCATCCCAATGTTTTCCCAATTGACTTGGATCTGTTTAGGCAATTTAGATTCTGTCTCCTGTATATTGCCTCAAAATGTTATCCTGGAATTGAGCTTCAGTTGGCTAGTTATAGGGTTCAATTGGTCCAGGCCATTCTTCAGAACATATTTTAGAGACATTCATCTTCACTTCAGAGCCATGAAAGTCCTTGCTCGGAAGTGTTTTACATGTCATATATAGGTGAACGTAGTTCAATTTCATTGTATTGCAAGAGTTTCACATAAGTTTAGAATTATGATTGCAGATAGCGTTACCAGTTCAATATCATTTAGTTTAACTTCTTAGATGCGTTAGTTTAACATAGGCGCAGAAGCTCGGGAAAGTGTTTTACATGTCATATATATGTGATCGTAGTTCAATTTCATTGTATTGCAAGAGTTTCACATAAGTTTAGAATTAGGATAGCAGATAGACTTACCAGTTCAATATCATTTAGTTTAACTTCTTAGATGCGTTAGTTTAACCTAGGCGCAGAAGCTCGGATAAGTATTTTACATGTCATATATAGGTGAACGTTGTTCAATTTCAGTGTATTGTAAGAGTTTCACATAAGATTAGAATTTGGATTGCAGATAGCATTAGCAGTTCTATATCATTTAGTTTAACTTCTTAGATGTGTTAGTTTAACCTAGGCAAAAAAGCTCGGGAAAGTGTTTTACATGTCATATATATGTGAAAGTTGTTCAATTTCAGTGTATTGCAAGAGTTTCACATAAGTTTAGAATTAGGATTGCAGATTGCCTCACCAGTTCAATATCATTTAGTTTAACTACTTAGATGCGTTAGTTTAAACTAGGCGCAGAAACTCGGAAGTGTTTTACATGTCATATATAGGTGAACGTAGTTCAATTTCAGTGTATTGCTAGAGTTTCACATAAGTTTAGAATTAGGATTGCAGATAACATTAGCACTTATATATCATTTAGTTTAACTTCTTAGATGCGTTAGTTTAACCTAGGTGCAAAAGCTCGGAAAAGTGTTTTACATGTCATATATATGTGAACGTTGTTCAATTTCAGTGTATTGCAAGAGTTTCACATAAGTTTAGAATTAGGATTGCAGATAGCATTACCACTTCTATATCATTTAATTTAACGTCTTAGATTCGTTAGTTTAACCTAGTCGCAAAAGCTCGGAAAAGTGTTTTACATGTCATATATATGTGAAAGTTGTTCAATTTCAGTGAATTGCAAGAGTTTCACATAAGTTTAGAATTAGGATTGCAGATAGCGTTACCAGTTCAATATCATTTATTTTAACTACTTAGATGCGTTAGTTTAACATAGGCGCAGAAGCTCGGGAAAGTGTTGTACATGTCATATATATGTGATCGTAGTTCAATTTCAGTGTATTGCAAGAGTTTCACATAAGTTTAGAATTAGGATTGCAGATAGCGTTACCAGTTCAATATCATTTAACTTCTTAGATGCGTTAGTTTAACATAGGAGCAGAAGCTCGGGAAAGTGTTTTACATGTCATATATAGGTGAACGTAGTTCAATTTCAGTGTATTGCAAGAGTTTCACATAAGTATAGAATTAGGATTGCTGATAGCATTAGCAGTTCTATATCATTTAGTTTAACGTCTTAGATGTGTTCGTTTAACCTGGGCGCAGAAGCTCGGAAGTGTTTTACATGTCATATATATGTGAAAGTTGTTCAATTTCAGTGTATTGCAAGAGTTTCAGATAAGTTTAGAATTAGGATTGCTGATAGCCTTACCAGTTCAATATCATTTAGTTTAACGTCTTAGATGTGTTCGTTTAACCTAGGCAAAAAAGCTCAGAAAAGTGTTTTACATGTCATATATATGTGAACGTAGTTCAATTTCAGTGTATTGCAAGAGTTTCAGATAAGTTTAGAATTAGGATTGCTGATAGCCTTACCAGTTCAATATCATTTAGTTTAACGTCTTAGATGTGTTCGTTTAACCTAGGCAAAAAAGCTCAGAAAAGTGTTTTACATGTCATATATATGTGAACGTAGTTCAATTTCAGTGTATTGCAAGAGTTTCAGATAAGTTTAGAATTAGGATTGCTGATAGCCTTACCAGTTCAATATCATTTAGTTTAACTTCTTAGATGCGTTAGTTTAACATAGGCGCAGAAGCTCGGGAAAGTGTTTTACATGTCATATATATGTGAACGTTGTTCAATTTCAGTGTATTGCAAGAGTTTCACATAAGTTTAGAATTAGGATTGCAGATAGCATTACCACTTCTATATCATTTAATTTAACGTCTTAGATTCGTTAGTTTAACCTAGTCGCAAAAGCTCGGAAAAGTGTTTTACATGTCATATATATGTGAAAGTTGTTCAATTTCAGTGAATTGCAAGAGTTTCACATAAGTTTAGAATTAGGATTGCAGAGAGCGTTACCAGTTCAATATCATTTATTTTAACTACTTAGATGCGTTAGTTTAACATAGGCGCAGAAGCTCGGGAAAGTGTTGTACATGTCATATATATGTGATCGTAGTTCAATTTCAGTGTATTGCAAGAGTTTCACATAAGTTTAGAATTAGGATTGCAGATAGCGTTACCAGTTCAATATCATTTAACTTCTTAGATGCGTTAGTTTAACATAGGCGCAGAAGCTCGGGAAAGTGTTTTACATGTCATATATATGTGATCGTAGTTCAATTTCAGTGTATTGCAAGTGTTTCACATAAGTTTAGAATTAGGATAGCAGATAGCCTTACCAGTTCAATATCATTTAGTTTAACTTCTTAGATGCGTTAGTTTAACCTAGGCGCAGAAGCTCGGATAAGTATTTTACATGTCATATATAGGTGAACGTTGTTCAATTTCAGTGTATTGCAAGAGTTTCACATAAGATTAGAATTTGGATTGCAGATAGCATTAGCAGTTCTATATCATTTAGTTTAACTTCTTAGATGTGTTATTTTAACCTAGGCAAAAAAGCTCGGGAAAGTGTTTTACATGTCATATATATGTGAAAGTTGTTCAATTTCAGTGTATTGCAAGAGTTTCACATAAGTTTAGAATTAGGATTGCAGATTGCCTCACCAGTTCAATATCATTTAGTTTAACTACTTAGATGTGTTAGTTTCAACTAGGCGCAGAAACTCGGAAGTGTTTTACATGTCATATATATATGTGATCGTAGTTCAATTTCAGTGTATTGCAAGAGTTTCACATAAGTTTAGAATTAGGATTGCAGATAGCGTTACCAGTTCAATATCATTAAGTTTAACTTCTTAGATGCGTTAGTTTAACATAGGCGCAGAAGCTCCGGAAAGTGTTTTACATGTCATATATATGTGAAGTTTGTTCAATTTCAGTGTATTGCAAGAGTTTCACATAAGTATAGAATTAGGATTGCTGATAGCATTAGCAGTTCTATATCATTTAGTTTAACGTCTTAGATGTGTTCGTTTAACCTGGGCGCAGAAGCTCGGAAGTGTTTTACATGTCATATATATGTGAAAGTTGTTCAATTTCAGTGTATTGCAAGAGTTTCAGATAAGTTTAGAATTAGGATTGCTGATAGCCTTACCAGTTCAATATCATTTAGTTTAACGTCTTAGATGTGTTCGTTTAACCTAGGCAAAAAAGCTCAGAAAAGTGTTTTACATGTCATATATATGTGAACGTAGTTCAATTTCAGTGTATTGCAAGAGTTTCAGATAAGTTTAGAATTAGGATTGCTGATAGCCTTACCAGTTCAATATCATTTAGTTTAACTTCTTAGATGCGTTAGTTTAACATAGGCGCAGAAGCTCGGGAAAGTGTTTTACATGTCATATCTATGTGATCGTAGTTCAATTTCAGTGTATTGCAAGAGTTTCACATAAGTATATAATTAGGATTGCTGATAGCATTAGCAGTTGTATATCATTTAGTTAAACGTCTTAGATGTGTTCGTTTAACCTAGGCAAAAAAGTTCGGAAAAGTGTTTTACATGTCATATATATGTGAAAGTTGTTCAATTTCAGTGTATTGCAAGAGTTTCACATAAGTTTAGAATTAGGATTGCAGATTGCCTCACCAGTTCAATATCATTTAGTTTAACTACTTTGATGTGTTAATTTAAACTAGGCGCAGAAGCTCGGAAGTGTTTTACATGTCATATATTAGGATTGCTGATAGCATTAGCAGTTCTATATCATTTAGTTTAACGTCTTAGATGTGTACGTTTAACCTATGCAAAAAAGCTCGGAAAAGTGTTTTACATGTCATATATAGGTTAACGTTGTTCAATTTCAGTGTATTGCAAGAGTTTCACATAAGTTTAGAATTAGGATTGCAGATTGCCTTACCAGTTCCATATCATTTAGTTTAACTACTTAGATGCGTTAGTTTAACCTAGGCGCAGAGCTCGGAAGTGTTTTACATGTCATATATATATGAACGTAGTTCAATTTCAGTGTATTGCAAGAGTTTCATATGAGTATAGATTTAGGATTGCTGATCGCATTAGCAGTTCTATAACATTTAGTTTAACTTCTTAGATATATTCGTTTAAACTAGGCACAAAAGCTCGGAAAATTGTTTTACATGTCATATATATGTGAAAGTTGTTCAATTTTAGTGTATTGCAAGAGTTTCACATAAGTTTAGAATTAGGATTGCAGAGAGCGTTACCAGTTCAATATCATTTATTTTAACTACTTAGATGCGTTAGTTTAACATAGGCGCAGAAGCTCGGGAAAGTGTTGTACATGTCATATATATGTGATCGTAGTTCAATTTCAGTGTATTGCAAGAGTTTCACATAAGTTTAGAATTAGGATTGCAGAAAGCGTTACCAGTTCAATATCATTAAGTTTAACTTCTTAGATGCGTTAGTTTAACATAGGCGCAGAAGCTCCGGAAAGTGTTTTACATGTCATATATATGTGAAGTTTGTTCAATTTCAGTGTATTGCAAGAGTTTCACATAAGTATAGAATTAGGATTGCTGATAGCATTAGCAGTTCTATATCATTTAGTTTAACGTCTTAGATGTGTTCGTTTAACCTAGGCAAAAAAGTTCGGAAAAGTGTTTTACATGTCATATATATGTGAAAGTTGTTCAATTTCAGTGTATTGCAAGAGTTTCACATAAGTTTAGAATTAGGATTGCAGATTGCCTCACCAGTTCAATATCATTTAGTTTAACTACTTAGATGTGTTAGTTTAAACTAGGCGCAGAAACTCGGAAGTGTTTTACATGTCATATATAGGTGAACGTAGTTCAATTTCAGTGTATTGCTAGAGTTTCACATGAGTATAGATTTAGGATTGCGGATCGCATTAGCAGTTCTATAACATTTAGTTTAACTTCTTAGATGCGTTAGTTTAACATAGGCGCAGAAGCTCGGAAAAGTGTTTTACATGTCATATATATGAGAAAGTTGGTCAATTTCAGTGTATCGGAATAGTTCACATAAGTTTAGAATTAGGATTGCAGATAGCTTTAACAGTTCAATATCATTTAGTTTAACTTATTAGATGTGTTCGTTTAACCTAGGCAAAAAAGCTCGGAACAGTGTTTTACATGTCATATATATGTGAACGTAGTTCAATTTCAGTGTATTGCAAGAGTTTCACTTAAGTTTAGATTTAGGATTGCAGATAGCGTTAGCACTTCTATATCATTTTGTTTAACTTCTTAGATGCATTAGTTTAACCTAGGCACAAAAGCTCGGAAAAGTGTTTTACATGTCATATATAGGTGAACGTTGTTCAATTTCAGTGTATTGCAAGAGTTTCACATAAGTTTAGAATTAGGATTGCAGATAGCGTTACCAGTTCAATATCCTTTAGTTTAACTTCTTAGATGCGTTAGTTTAACCTAGGAGAAAAAGCTCTGGAAAGTGTTTTACATGTCATATATATGTGAACGTTGTTCAATTTCTTTGAATTGCAAGAGTTTCACATAAGTTTAGAATTAGAATTGCAGATAGCATTAGCACTTCTATATCATTTGGTGTAACTTCTTAGATGCGTTAGTTTAACCTAGGTGCAAAAGCTCTGAAAAGTGTTTTACATGTCATATATATGTTAACGTTGTTCAATTTCAGTGTATTGCAAGAGTTTCACATAAGTTTAATATTAGGATTGCAGATAGCCTTAACAGTTCAATATCATTTAGTTTAACTTCTTAGATGTGTTAGTTTAACCTAGGCGCAAAAGCTCGGAAAAATATTTTTCATGTCATATATATGTGAAAGTTGTTCAATTTCATTGTATTGCAAGAGTTTCACATAAGTTTAGAATTAGGATTGCAGATAGCTTTAGCACTTCTATATCATTTAGTTTAACTTCTTAGATGTGTTAGTTTAACCTAGGCGCAAAAGCTCGGAAAAGTGTTTTACATGTCATATATATGTGAACGTTGTTTAAATTCAGTGTATTGCAAGAATTTCACATAAGTTTAGAATTAGGATTGTAGATATCCTTACTAGTTCAATATCATTTAGTTTAACTTCTTAGATGCGTTGTTTTAACCTAGGCGCAGAAGCTCGGAAATGTCATTTACATGTCATATATATGTGAACGTTGTTCAATTTCAGTGTATTGCAGGAGTTTCACATAAGTTTAGAATTAGGATTGCAGATAGCCTTACCAGTTTAATATCATTTAGTTTAACATCTTAGATGTGTTAGTTTAACCTAGGCGCAAAACCTTGGAAAAGTGTTTTACATGTCATGTATATGTGAACGTTATTTAAATTCAGTGTATTGCAAGAATTTCACATAACTTTAGAATTAGGATTGCAGATAGCCTACCAGTTCCATATCATTTAGTTTAACTTCTTAGATGCGTTAGTTTAATATAGGTGCAGAAGCTCGGAAAAGTGTTTTACATGTCATATATATGTGCACGTAGTTCAATTTCAGTGTATTGCAATAGTTTCACATAAATTAAGAATTAGGATTGCAGATAGCGTTACCAGTTCAATATCATTTAGTTTAACATCTTAGATGCGTTAGTTTAACCCAGGCGCAAAACCTTGGAAAAGTGTTTTACATGTCATGTATATGTGAACGTTATTTAAATTCAGTGTATTGCAAGAATTTCACATAACTTTAGAATTAGGATTGCAGATAGCCTACCAGTTCCATATCATTTAGTTTAACTTCTTAGATGCGTTAGTTTAACCTAGGCGCAAAAGATCGGAAAAGTGTTTTTCCTGTCATATATATATGAAAGTTGTTCAATTTGAGTGTATTGCAATAGTTTCACATAAATTAAGAATTAGGATTGCAGATAGCGTTACCAGTTCAATATCATTTAGTTTAACTTCTTAGATGCGTTAGTTTAACCTAAGCGCAGAAGCTCGGAAAAGTGTTTTACATGTCATATATATATGAAAGTTGTTGAATTTCAGTGTATTGCAAGACTTTCACATAAGTTTAGAATTAGGATTGCTGATACCATTAGCACTTCTATATCATTTAGTTTAACTTCTTGGATGTGTTAGTTTAACCTAGTCAAAAAAGCTTGGAAAAGTGTTTTATATGTCATGTATATGTGAAAGTTGTTCAATTTCAGTGTATTGCAATAGTTTCACATATGTTTAGAATTAGGATTGCAGATAGCGTTACCAGTTCAATATCATTTAGTATAAATTCTTAGATGCGTTAGTTTAACCTAGGCGCAAAAGCTCAAAAAAGCATTTTACATGTCATATATATGTGAACGTTTTTCAATTTCAATGTATTGCAAGAGTTTCACATACGTTTAAAATTAGGATTGGAGATAGCATTAGCACTTCTATATCATTTAGTTTAAGTTCTTAGATGCGTTAGTTTAACCCAATCGCAAAAGCTCTGAAAAGTGTTTTACATGTCATATATATATATGTGAAAGTTGTTCAATTTCTTTGTATTGCAAGAGTTTCACATAAGTTGAGATTTAGAATTGCAGATAGCATTAGCACTTCTATATAATTTGGTGTAACTTCTTAGATGCGTTAGTTTAACCTAGGTGCAAAAGCTCTGAAAAGTGTTTTACATGTCATATATATGTGAACGTTGTTCAATTTTAGTGTATTGCAAGAGTTTCACATAAGTTTAGAATTAGGATTGCAGATAGCGTTACCAGTTCAATATCCTTTAGTTTAACTTCTTAGATGCGTTAGTTTAACCTAGGAGAAAAAGCTCTGGAAAGTGTTTTACATGTCATATATATGTGAACGTTGTTCAATTTCTTTGAATTGCAAGAGTTTCACATAAGTTTAGAATTAGAATTGCAGATAGCATTAGCACTTCTATATCATTTGGTGTAACTTCTTAGATGCGTTAGTTTAACCTAGGTGCAAAAGCTCTGAAAAGTGTTTTACATGTCATATATATGTTAACGTTGTTCAATTTCAGTGTATTGCAAGAGTTTCACATAAGTTTAATATTAGGATTGCAGATAGCCTTAACAGTTCAATATCATTTAGTTTAACTTCTTAGATGCGTTAGTTTAACCTAGGCGCAGAAGCTCGGATAAGTATTTTACATGTCATATATAGGTGAACGTTGTTCAATTTCAGTGTATTGCAAGAGTTTCACATAAGATTAGAATTTGGATTGCAGATAGCATTAGCAGTTCTATATCATTTAGTTTAATTCTTAGATGTGTTATTTTTACCTAGGCAAAAAAGCTCGGGAAAGTGTTTTACATGTCATATATATGTGAAAGTTGTTCAATTTCAGTGTATTGCAAGAGTTTCACATAAGTTTAGAATTAGGATTGCAGATTGCCTCACCAGTTCAATATCATTTAGTTTAACTACTTAGATGTGTTAGTTTCAACTAGGCGCAGAAACTCGGAAGTGTTTTACATGTCATATATATATGTGATCGTAGTTCAATTTCAGTGTATTGCAAGAGTTTCACATAAGTTTAGAATTAGGATTGCAGAAAGCGTTACCAGTTCAATATCATTAAGTTTAACTTCTTAGATGCGTTAGTTTAACATAGGCGCAGAAGCTCCGGAAAGTGTTTTACATGTCATATATATGTGAAGTTTGTTCAATTTCAGTGTATTGCAAGAGTTTCACATAAGTATAGAATTAGGATTGCTGATAGCATTAGCAGTTCTATATCATTTAGTTTAACGTCTTAGATGTGTTCGTTTAACCTAGGCAAAAAAGTTCGGAAAAGTGTTTTACATGTCATATATATGTGAAAGTTGTTCAATTTCAGTGTATTGCAAGAGTTTCACATAAGTTTAGAATTAGGATTGCAGATTGCCTCACCAGTTCAATATCATTTAGTTTAACTACTTAGATGTGTTAGTTTAAACTAGGCGCAGAAACTCGGAAGTGTTTTACATGTCATATATAGGTGAACGTAGTTCAATTTCAGTGTATTGCTAGAGTTTCACATGAGTATAGATTTAGGATTGCGGATCGCATTAGCAGTTCTATAACATTTAGTTTAACTTCTTAGATGCGTTAGTTTAACATAGGCGCAGAAGCTCGGAAAAGTGTTTTACATGTCATATATATGAGAAAGTTGGTCAATTTCAGTGTATCGGAATAGTTCACATAAGTTTAGAATTAGGATTGCAGATAGCTTTAACAGTTCAATATCATTTAGTTTAACTTATTAGATGTGTTCGTTTAACCTAGGCAAAAAAGCTCGGAACAGTGTTTTACATGTCATATATATGTGAACGTAGTTCAATTTCAGTGTATTGCAAGAGTTTCACTTAAGTTTAGATTTAGGATTGCAGATAGCGTTAGCACTTCTATATCATTTTGTTTAACTTCTTAGATGCATTAGTTTAACCTAGGCACAAAAGCTCGGAAAAGTGTTTTACATGTCATATATAGGTGAACGTTGTTCAATTTCAGTGTATTGCAAGAGTTTCACATAAGTTTAGAATTAGGATTGCAGATAGCGTTACCAGTTCAATATCCTTTAGTTTAACTTCTTAGATGCGTTAGTTTAACCTAGGAGAAAAAGCTCTGGAAAGTGTTTTACATGTCATATATATGTGAACGTTGTTCAATTTCTTTGAATTGCAAGAGTTTCACATAAGTTTAGAATTAGAATTGCAGATAGCATTAGCACTTCTATATCATTTGGTGTAACTTCTTAGATGCGTTAGTTTAACCTAGGTGCAAAAGCTCTGAAAAGTGTTTTACATGTCATATATATGTTAACGTTGTTCAATTTCAGTGTATTGCAAGAGTTTCACATAAGTTTAATATTAGGATTGCAGATAGCCTTAACAGTTCAATATCATTTAGTTTAACTTCTTAGATGTGTTAGTTTAACCTAGGCGCAAAAGCTCGGAAAAATATTTTTCATGTCATATATATGTGAAAGTTGTTCAATTTCATTGTATTGCAAGAGTTTCACATAAGTTTAGAATTAGGATTGCAGATAGCTTTAGCACTTCTATATCATTTAGTTTAACTTCTTAGATGTGTTAGTTTAACCTAGGCGCAAAAGCTCGGAAAAGTGTTTTACATGTCATATATATGTGAACGTTGTTTAAATTCAGTGTATTGCAAGAATTTCACATAAGTTTAGAATTAGGATTGTAGATATCCTTACTAGTTCAATATCATTTAGTTTAACTTCTTAGATGCGTTGTTTTAACCTAGGCGCAGAAGCTCGGAAATGTCATTTACATGTCATATATATGTGAACGTTGTTCAATTTCAGTGTATTGCAGGAGTTTCACATAAGTTTAGAATTAGGATTGCAGATAGCCTTACCAGTTTAATATCATTTAGTTTAACATCTTAGATGTGTTAGTTTAACCTAGGCGCAAAACCTTGGAAAAGTGTTTTACATGTCATGTATATGTGAACGTTATTTAAATTCAGTGTATTGCAAGAATTTCACATAACTTTAGAATTAGGATTGCAGATAGCCTACCAGTTCCATATCATTTAGTTTAACTTCTTAGATGCGTTAGTTTAATATAGGTGCAGAAGCTCGGAAAAGTGTTTTACATGTCATATATATGTGCACGTAGTTCAATTTCAGTGTATTGCAATAGTTTCACATAAATTAAGAATTAGGATTGCAGATAGCGTTACCAGTTCAATATCATTTAGTTTAACATCTTAGATGCGTTAGTTTAACCCAGGCGCAAAACCTTGGAAAAGTGTTTTACATGTCATGTATATGTGAACGTTATTTAAATTCAGTGTATTGCAAGAATTTCACATAACTTTAGAATTAGGATTGCAGATAGCCTACCAGTTCCATATCATTTAGTTTAACTTCTTAGATGCGTTAGTTTAACCTAGGCGCAAAAGATCGGAAAAGTGTTTTTCCTGTCATATATATATGAAAGTTGTTCAATTTGAGTGTATTGCAATAGTTTCACATAAATTAAGAATTAGGATTGCAGATAGCGTTACCAGTTCAATATCATTTAGTTTAACTTCTTAGATGCGTTAGTTTAACCTAAGCGCAGAAGCTCGGAAAAGTGTTTTACATGTCATATATATATGAAAGTTGTTGAATTTCAGTGTATTGCAAGACTTTCACATAAGTTTAGAATTAGGATTGCTGATACCATTAGCACTTCTATATCATTTAGTTTAACTTCTTGGATGTGTTAGTTTAACCTAGTCAAAAAAGCTTGGAAAAGTGTTTTATATGTCATGTATATGTGAAAGTTGTTCAATTTCAGTGTATTGCAATAGTTTCACATATGTTTAGAATTAGGATTGCAGATAGCGTTACCAGTTCAATATCATTTAGTATAAATTCTTAGATGCGTTAGTTTAACCTAGGCGCAAAAGCTCAAAAAAGCATTTTACATGTCATATATATGTGAACGTTTTTCAATTTCAATGTATTGCAAGAGTTTCACATACGTTTAAAATTAGGATTGGAGATAGCATTAGCACTTCTATATCATTTAGTTTAAGTTCTTAGATGCGTTAGTTTAACCCAATCGCAAAAGCTCTGAAAAGTGTTTTACATGTCATATATATATATGTGAAAGTTGTTCAATTTCTTTGTATTGCAAGAGTTTCACATAAGTTGAGATTTAGAATTGCAGATAGCATTAGCACTTCTATATAATTTGGTGTAACTTCTTAGATGCGTTAGTTTAACCTAGGTGCAAAAGCTCTGAAAAGTGTTTTACATGTCATATATATGTGAACGTTGTTCAATTTTAGTGTATTGCAAGAGTTTCACATAAGTTTAGAATTAGGATTGCAGATAGCGTTACCAGTTCAATATCCTTTAGTTTAACTTCTTAGATGCGTTAGTTTAACCTAGGAGAAAAAGCTCTGGAAAGTGTTTTACATGTCATATATATGTGAACGTTGTTCAATTTCTTTGAATTGCAAGAGTTTCACATAAGTTTAGAATTAGAATTGCAGATAGCATTAGCACTTCTATATCATTTGGTGTAACTTCTTAGATGCGTTAGTTTAACCTAGGTGCAAAAGCTCTGAAAAGTGTTTTACATGTCATATATATGTTAACGTTGTTCAATTTCAGTGTATTGCAAGAGTTTCACATAAGTTTAATATTAGGATTGCAGATAGCCTTAACAGTTCAATATCATTTAGTTTAACTTCTTAGATGCGTTAGTTTAACCTAGGCGCAGAAGCTCGGATAAGTATTTTACATGTCATATATAGGTGAACGTTGTTCAATTTCAGTGTATTGCAAGAGTTTCACATAAGATTAGAATTTGGATTGCAGATAGCATTAGCAGTTCTATATCATTTAGTTTAATTCTTAGATGTGTTATTTTTACCTAGGCAAAAAAGCTCGGGAAAGTGTTTTACATGTCATATATATGTGAAAGTTGTTCAATTTCAGTGTATTGCAAGAGTTTCACATAAGTTTAGAATTAGGATTGCAGATTGCCTCACCAGTTCAATATCATTTAGTTTAACTACTTAGATGTGTTAGTTTCAACTAGGCGCAGAAACTCGGAAGTGTTTTACATGTCATATATATATGTGATCGTAGTTCAATTTCAGTGTATTGCAAGAGTTTCACATAAGTTTAGAATTAGGATTGCAGAAAGCGTTACCAGTTCAATATCATTAAGTTTAACTTCTTAGATGCGTTAGTTTAACATAGGCGCAGAAGCTCCGGAAAGTGTTTTACATGTCATATATATGTGAAGTTTGTTCAATTTCAGTGTATTGCAAGAGTTTCACATAAGTATAGAATTAGGATTGCTGATAGCATTAGCAGTTCTATATCATTTAGTTTAACGTCTTAGATGTGTTCGTTTAACCTAGGCAAAAAAGTTCGGAAAAGTGTTTTACATGTCATATATATGTGAAAGTTGTTCAATTTCAGTGTATTGCAAGAGTTTCACATAAGTTTAGAATTAGGATTGCAGATTGCCTCACCAGTTCAATATCATTTAGTTTAACTACTTAGATGTGTTAGTTTAAACTAGGCGCAGAAACTCGGAAGTGTTTTACATGTCATATATAGGTGAACGTAGTTCAATTTCAGTGTATTGCTAGAGTTTCACATGAGTATAGATTTAGGATTGCGGATCGCATTAGCAGTTCTATAACATTTAGTTTAACTTCTTAGATGCGTTAGTTTAACATAGGCGCAGAAGCTCGGAAAAGTGTTTTACATGTCATATATATGAGAAAGTTGGTCAATTTCAGTGTATCGGAATAGTTCACATAAGTTTAGAATTAGGATTGCAGATAGCTTTAACAGTTCAATATCATTTAGTTTAACTTATTAGATGTGTTCGTTTAACCTAGGCAAAAAAGCTCGGAACAGTGTTTTACATGTCATATATATGTGAACGTAGTTCAATTTCAGTGTATTGCAAGAGTTTCACTTAAGTTTAGATTTAGGATTGCAGATAGCGTTAGCACTTCTATATCATTTTGTTTAACTTCTTAGATGCATTAGTTTAACCTAGGCACAAAAGCTCGGAAAAGTGTTTTACATGTCATATATAGGTGAACGTTGTTCAATTTCAGTGTATTGCAAGAGTTTCACATAAGTTTAGAATTAGGATTGCAGATAGCGTTACCAGTTCAATATCCTTTAGTTTAACTTCTTAGATGCGTTAGTTTAACCTAGGAGAAAAAGCTCTGGAAAGTGTTTTACATGTCATATATATGTGAACGTTGTTCAATTTCTTTGAATTGCAAGAGTTTCACATAAGTTTAGAATTAGAATTGCAGATAGCATTAGCACTTCTATATCATTTGGTGTAACTTCTTAGATGCGTTAGTTTAACCTAGGTGCAAAAGCTCTGAAAAGTGTTTTACATGTCATATATATGTTAACGTTGTTCAATTTCAGTGTATTGCAAGAGTTTCACATAAGTTTAATATTAGGATTGCAGATAGCCTTAACAGTTCAATATCATTTAGTTTAACTTCTTAGATGTGTTAGTTTAACCTAGGCGCAAAAGCTCGGAAAAATATTTTTCATGTCATATATATGTGAAAGTTGTTCAATTTCATTGTATTGCAAGAGTTTCACATAAGTTTAGAATTAGGATTGCAGATAGCTTTAGCACTTCTATATCATTTAGTTTAACTTCTTAGATGTGTTAGTTTAACCTAGGCGCAAAAGCTCGGAAAAGTGTTTTACATGTCATATATATGTGAACGTTGTTTAAATTCAGTGTATTGCAAGAATTTCACATAAGTTTAGAATTAGGATTGTAGATATCCTTACTAGTTCAA
The DNA here is from genome assembly GCF_963383645.1 of Muscardinus avellanarius. Taxonomy (NCBI): domain Eukaryota; kingdom Metazoa; phylum Chordata; class Mammalia; order Rodentia; family Gliridae; genus Muscardinus; species Muscardinus avellanarius. Next base: position 42,006,968 of record NC_137802.1, on the reverse strand, counting down.
TATCATTTAGTTTAACTTCTTAGATGCGTTGTTTTAACCTAGGCGCAGAAGCTCGGAAATGTCATTTACATGTCATATATATGTGAACGTTGTTCAATTTCAGTGTATTGCAGGAGTTTCACATAAGTTTAGAATTAGGATTGCAGATAGCCTTACCAGTTTAATATCATTTAGTTTAACATCTTAGATGTGTTAGTTTAACCTAGGCGCAAAACCTTGGAAAAGTGTTTTACATGTCATGTATATGTGAACGTTATTTAAATTCAGTGTATTGCAAGAATTTCACATAACTTTAGAATTAGGATTGCAGATAGCCTACCAGTTCCATATCATTTAGTTTAACTTCTTAGATGCGTTAGTTTAATATAGGTGCAGAAGCTCGGAAAAGTGTTTTACATGTCATATATATGTGCACGTAGTTCAATTTCAGTGTATTGCAATAGTTTCACATAAATTAAGAATTAGGATTGCAGATAGCGTTACCAGTTCAATATCATTTAGTTTAACATCTTAGATGCGTTAGTTTAACCCAGGCGCAAAACCTTGGAAAAGTGTTTTACATGTCATGTATATGTGAACGTTATTTAAATTCAGTGTATTGCAAGAATTTCACATAACTTTAGAATTAGGATTGCAGATAGCCTACCAGTTCCATATCATTTAGTTTAACTTCTTAGATGCGTTAGTTTAACCTAGGCGCAAAAGATCGGAAAAGTGTTTTTCCTGTCATATATATATGAAAGTTGTTCAATTTGAGTGTATTGCAATAGTTTCACATAAATTAAGAATTAGGATTGCAGATAGCGTTACCAGTTCAATATCATTTAGTTTAACTTCTTAGATGCGTTAGTTTAACCTAAGCGCAGAAGCTCGGAAAAGTGTTTTACATGTCATATATATATGAAAGTTGTTGAATTTCAGTGTATTGCAAGACTTTCACATAAGTTTAGAATTAGGATTGCTGATACCATTAGCACTTCTATATCATTTAGTTTAACTTCTTGGATGTGTTAGTTTAACCTAGTCAAAAAAGCTTGGAAAAGTGTTTTATATGTCATGTATATGTGAAAGTTGTTCAATTTCAGTGTATTGCAATAGTTTCACATATGTTTAGAATTAGGATTGCAGATAGCGTTACCAGTTCAATATCATTTAGTATAAATTCTTAGATGCGTTAGTTTAACCTAGGCGCAAAAGCTCAAAAAAGCATTTTACATGTCATATATATGTGAACGTTTTTCAATTTCAATGTATTGCAAGAGTTTCACATACGTTTAAAATTAGGATTGGAGATAGCATTAGCACTTCTATATCATTTAGTTTAAGTTCTTAGATGCGTTAGTTTAACCCAATCGCAAAAGCTCTGAAAAGTGTTTTACATGTCATATATATATATGTGAAAGTTGTTCAATTTCTTTGTATTGCAAGAGTTTCACATAAGTTGAGATTTAGAATTGCAGATAGCATTAGCACTTCTATATAATTTGGTGTAACTTCTTAGATGCGTTAGTTTAACCTAGGTGCAAAAGCTCTGAAAAGTGTTTTACATGTCATATATATGTGAACGTTGTTCAATTTTAGTGTATTGCAAGAGTTTCACATAAGTTTAGAATTAGGATTGCAGATAGCGTTACCAGTTCAATATCCTTTAGTTTAACTTCTTAGATGCGTTAGTTTAACCTAGGAGAAAAAGCTCTGGAAAGTGTTTTACATGTCATATATATGTGAACGTTGTTCAATTTCTTTGAATTGCAAGAGTTTCACATAAGTTTAGAATTAGAATTGCAGATAGCATTAGCACTTCTATATCATTTGGTGTAACTTCTTAGATGCGTTAGTTTAACCTAGGTGCAAAAGCTCTGAAAAGTGTTTTACATGTCATATATATGTTAACGTTGTTCAATTTCAGTGTATTGCAAGAGTTTCACATAAGTTTAATATTAGGATTGCAGATAGCCTTAACAGTTCAATATCATTTAGTTTAACTTCTTAGATGTGTTAGTTTAACCTAGGCGCAAAAGCTCGGAAAAATATTTTTCATGTCATATATATGTGATCGTTGTTTAAATTCAGTGTATTGCAAGAATTTCACATAAGTTTAGAATTAGGATTGTAGATATCCTTACTAGTTCAATATCATTTAGTTTAACTTCTTAGATGCGTTGTTTTAACCTAGGCGCAGAAGCTCGGAAATGTCATTTACATGTCATATATATGTGAACGTTGTTCAATTTCAGTGTATTGCAGGAGTTTCACATAAGTTTAGAATTAGGATTGCAGATAGCCTTACCAGTTTAATATCATTTAGTTTAACATCTTAGATATGTTAGTTTAACCTAGGCGCAAAAGCTTGGAAAAGTGTTTTACATGTCATGTATATGTGAACGTTATTTAAATTCAGTGTATTGCAAGAATTTCACATAACTTTAGAATTAGGATTGCAGATAGCCTACCAGTTCCATATCATTTAGTTTAACTTCTTAGATGCGTTAGTTTAATATAGGTGCAGAAGCTCGGAAAAGTGTTTTACATGTCATATATATGTGCACGTAGTTCAATTTCAGTGTATTGCAAGAGTGTCACATAAGTTTAGAATTAGGATTGCAGATAGCGTTAGCACTTTTATATCCTTTAGTTTAACTTCTTAGATGCGTTAGTTTAACCTAGGCGCAAAAGATCGGAAAAGTGTTTTTCCTGTCATATATATATGAAAGTTGTTCAATTTGAGTGTATTGCAATAGTTTCACATAAATTAAGAATTAGGATTGCAGATAGCGTTACCAGTTCAATATCATTTAGTTTAACTTCTTAGATGCGTTAGTTTAACCTAAGCGCAGAAGCTCGGAAAAGTGTTTTACATGTCATATATATATGAAAGTTGTTGAATTTCAGTGTATTGCAAGACTTTCACATAAGTTTAGAATTAGGATTGCTGATACCATTAGCACTTCTATATCATTTAGTTTAACTTCTTGGATGTGTTAGTTTAACCTAGTCAAAAAAGCTTGGAAAAGTGTTTTATATGTCATGTATATGTGAAAGTTGTTCAATTTCAGTGTATTGCAATAGTTTCACATATGTTTAGAATTAGGATTGCAGATAGCGTTACCAGTTCAATATCATTTAGTATAAATTCTTAGATGCGTTAGTTTAACCTAGGCGCAAAAGCTCAAAAAAGCATTTTACATGTCATATATATGTGAACGTTTTTCAATTTCAATGTATTGCAAGAGTTTCACATACGTTTAAAATTAGGATTGGAGATAGCATTAGCACTTCTATATCATTTAGTTTAAGTTCTTAGATGCGTTAGTTTAACCCAATCGCAAAAGCTCTGAAAAGTGTTTTACATGTCATATATATATATGTGAAAGTTGTTCAATTTCTTTGTATTGCAAGAGTTTCACATAAGTTGAGATTTAGAATTGCAGATAGCATTAGCACTTCTATATAATTTGGTGTAACTTCTTAGATGCGTTAGTTTAACCTAGGTGCAAAAGCTCTGAAAAGTGTTTTACATGTCATATATATGTGAACGTTGTTCAATTTCAGTGTATTGCAAGAGTTTCACATAAGTTTAAAATTAGGATTGCTGATAGCCTTACCAGTTCAATATCATTTAGTTTAACTTCTTAGATGCGTTAGTTTAAGCTAGGCGCAGAAGCTCGGAAAAGTGTTTTACATGTCATATATATGTGAACGTTGTTCAATTTCAGTGTATTGCAAGAGTTTCACATAAGTTTAGAATTAGGATTGCAGAGCGTGAGCATTTCAATATCATTTAGTTTAACTTCTTAGATGCATTAGTTTAACATAGGCGCAGAATCTTGGAAAAGTGTTTTACATGTCATATATATGTGAACGTAGTTCAATTTCAGTGTATTGCAAGATTTCACATAAGTTTAGAATTAGGATTGCAGATAGCGTTAGCACTTGTTTTTATATCCTGTAGTTTAACTTCTTAGATGCGTTAGTTTAACATAGGCGCAAAGCTCGGAAAAGTGTGTTACATGTCATATATATGTGAACGTTGTTCAATTTCAGTGTATTGCAAGAGTTTCACATAAGTTTAGAATTAGGATAGCAGATAGCCTTACCGGTTCAATATCATTTAGTTTAACTTCTTAGATGCGTTAGTTTAACCTAGGCGCAAAAGCTCAGAAAAGTGTTTTACATGTCATATATATATGAAAGTTGTTGAATTTCAGTGTATTGCAAGACTTTCACATAAGTTTAGAATTAGGATTGCTGATACCATTAGCACTTCTATATCATTTAGTTTAACTTCTTGGATGTGTTAACCTAGTCAAAAAAGCTTGGAAAAGTGTTTTATATGTCATGTATATGTGAAAGTTGTTCAATTTCAGTGTATTGCAATAGTTTCACATATGTTTAGAATTAGGATTGCAGATAGCGTTACCAGTTCAATATCATTTAGTATAAATTCTTAGATGCGTTAGTTTAACCTAGGCGCAAATACTCGGAAAAGTATTTTACATGTCATATATATGTGAAAGTTGTTCAATTTCATTTTATTGCAAGAGTTTCACATAAGTTTAGAATTAGGATTGCAGATAGCTTTAGCACTTCTATATCATTTAGTTTAGCATCTTAGATGTGTTAGTTTAACCTAGGCGCAAAAGCTCGGAAAAGTGTTTTACATGTCATGTATATGTGAACGTTGTTTAAATTCAGTGTATTGCAAGAATTTCACATAAGTTTAGAATTAGGATTGTAGATATCCTTACTAGTTCAATATCATTTAGTTTAACTTCTTAGATGCGTTGTTTTAACCTAGGCGCAGAAGCTCGGAAATGTCATTTACATGTCATATATATGTGAACGTTGTTTAAATTCAGTGTATTGCAAGAATTTCACATAAGTTTAGAATTAGGATTGTAGATATCCTTACTAGTTCAATATCATTTAATTTAACTTCTTAGATGCGTTAGTTTAACATAGGCGCAAAGCTCGGAAAAGTGTGTTACATGTCATATATATGTGAACGTTGTTCAATTTCAGTGTATTGCAAGAGTTTCACATAAGTTTAGAATTAGGATTGCAGATAGCCTTACCGGTTCAATATCATTTAGTTTAACTTCTTAGATGCGTTAGTTTAACCTAGGCGCAAAAGCTCGGAAAAGTGTTTTACATGTCATATATATATGAAAGTTGTTGAATTTCAGTGTATTGCAAGACTTTCACATAAGTTTAGAATTAGGATTGCTGATACCATTAGCACTTCTATATCATTTAGTTTAACTTCTTGGATGTGTTAGTTTAACCTAGTCAAAAAAGCTTGGAAAAGTGTTTTATATGTCATGTATATGTGAAAGTTGTTCAATTTCAGTGTATTGCAATAGTTTCACATATGTTTAGAATTAGGATTGCAGATAGCGTTACCAGTTCAATATCATTTAGTATAAATTCTTAGATGCGTTAGTTTAACCTAGGCGCAAAAGCTCAAAAAAGCATTTTACATGTCATATATATGTGAACGTTTTTCAATTTCAATGTATTGCAAGAGTTTCACATACGTTTAAAATTAGGATTGGAGATAGCATTAGCACTTCTATATCATTTAGTTTAAGTTCTTAGATGCGTTAGTTTAACCCAATCGCAAAAGCTCTGAAAAGTGTTTTACATGTCATATATATATATGTGAAAGTTGTTCAATTTCTTTGTATTGCAAGAGTTTCACATAAGTTGAGATTTAGAATTGCAGATAGCATTAGCACTTCTATATAATTTGGTGTAACTTCTTAGATGCGTTAGTTTAACCTAGGTGCAAAAGCTCTGAAAAGTGTTTTACATGTCATATATATGTGAACGTTGTTCAATTTCAGTGTATTGCAAGAGTTTCACATAAGTTTAAAATTAGGATTGCTGATAGCCTTACCAGTTCAATATCATTTAGTTTAACTTCTTAGATGCGTTAGTTTAAGCTAGGCGCAGAAGCTCGGAAAAGTGTTTTACATGTCATATATATGTGAACGTTGTTCAATTTCAGTGTATTGCAAGAGTTTCACATAAGTTTAGAATTAGGATTGCAGAGCGTGAGCATTTCAATATCATTTAGTTTAACTTCTTAGATGCATTAGTTTAACATAGGCGCAGAATCTTGGAAAAGTGTTTTACATGTCATATATATGTGAACGTAGTTCAATTTCAGTGTATTGCAAGATTTCACATATGTTTAGAATTAGGATTGCAGATAGCGTTAGCACTTTTTATATCCTGTAGTTTCACTTCTTAGATGCGTTAGTTTAACCTAGGCGCAAATACTCGGAAAAGTATTTTACATGTCATATATATGTGAAAGTTGTTCAATTTCATTTTATTGCAAGAGTTTCACATAAGTTTAGAATTAGGATTGCAGATAGCTTTAGCACTTCTATATCATTTAGTTTAACATCTTAGATGTGTTAGTTTAACCTAGGCGCAAAAGCTCGGAAAAGTGTTTTACATGTCATGTATATGTGAACGTTGTTTAAATTCAGTGTATTGCAAGAATTTCACATAAGTTTAGAATTAGGATTGTAGATATCCTTACTAGTTCAATATCATTTAGTTTAACTTCTTAGATGCGTTGTTTTAACCTAGGCGCAGAAGCTCGGAAATGTCATTTACATGTCATATATATGTGAACGTTGTTTAAATTCAGTGTATTGCAAGAATTTCACATAAGTTTAGAATTAGGATTGTAGATATCCTTACTAGTTCAATATCATTTAATTTAACTTCTTAGATGCGTTAGTTTAACATAGGCGCAAAGCTCGGAAAAGTGTGTTACATGTCATATATATGTGAACGTTGTTCAATTTCAGTGTATTGCAAGAGTTTCACATAAGTTTAGAATTAGGATTGCAGATAGCCTTACCGGTTCAATATCATTTAGTTTAACTTCTTAGATGCGTTAGTTTAACCTAGGCGCAAAAGCTCGGAAAAGTGTTTTACATGTCATATATATATGAAAGTTGTTGAATTTCAGTGTATTGCAAGACTTTCACATAAGTTTAGAATTAGGATTGCTGATACCATTAGCACTTCTATATCATTTAGTTTAACTTCTTGGATGTTAGTTTAACCTAGTCAAAAAAGCTTGGAAAAGTGTTTTATATGTCATGTATATGTGAAAGTTGTTCAATTTCAGTGTATTGCAATAGTTTCACATATGTTTAGAATTAGGATTGCAGATAGCGTTACCAGTTCAATATCATTTAGTATAAATTCTTAGATGCGTTAGTTTAACCTAGGCGCAAAAGCTCAAAAAAGCATTTTACATGTCATATATATGTGAACGTTTTTCAATTTCAATGTATTGCAAGAGTTTCACATACGTTTAAAATTAGGATTGGAGATAGCATTAGCACTTCTATATCATTTAGTTTAAGTTCTTAGATGCGTTAGTTTAACCCAATCGCAAAAGCTCTGAAAAGTGTTTTACATGTCATATATATATGTGAAAGTTGTTCAATTTCTTTGTATTGCAAGAGTTTCACATAAGTTGAGATTTAGAATTGCAGATAGCATTAGCACTTCTATATAATTTGGTGTAACTTCTTAGATGCGTTAGTTTAACCTAGGTGCAAAAGCTCTGAAAAGTGTTTTACATGTCAAATATATGTGAACGTTGTTCAATTTTAGTGTATTGCAAGAGTTTCACATAAGTTTAGAATTAGGATTGCAGATAGCGTTACCAGTTCAATATCCTTTAGTTTAACTTCTTAGATGCGTTAGTTTAACCGAGGAGAAAAAGCTCTGGAAAGTGTTTTACATGTCATATATATGTGAACGTTGTTCAATTTCTTTGAATTGCAAGAGTTTCACATAAGTTTAGAATTAGAATTGCAGATAGCATTAGCACTTCTATATCATTTGGTGTAACTTCTTGGATGTGTTAGTTTAACCTAGTCAAAAAAGCTTGGAAAAGTGTTTTATATGTCATGTATATGTGAAAGTTGTTCAATTTCAGTGTATTGCAATAGTTTCACATATGTTTAGAATTAGGATTGCAGATAGCGTTACCAGTTCAATATAATTTAGTATAAATTCTTAGATGCGTTAGTTTAACCTAGGCGCAAAAGCTCAAAAAAGCATTTTACATGTCATATATATGTGAACGTTTTTCAATTTCAATGTATTGCAAGAGTTTCACATACGTTTAAAATTAGGATTGGAGATAGCATTAGCACTTCTATATCATTTAGTTTAAGTTCTTAGATGCGTTAGTTTAACCCAATCGCAAAAGCTCTGAAAAGTGTTTTACATGTCATATATATATATGTGAAAGTTGTTCAATTTCTTTGTATTGCAAGAGTTTCACATAAGTTGAGATTTAGAATTGCAGATAGCATTAGCACTTCTATATAATTTGGTGTAACTTCTTAGATGCGTTAGTTTAACCTAGGTGCAAAAGCTCTGAAAAGTGTTTTACATGTCATATATATGTGAACGTTGTTCAATTTCAGTGTATTGCAAGAGTTTCACATAAGTTTAGAATTAGGATTGCAGATAGCGTTACCAGTTCAATATCCTTTAGTTTAACTTCTTAGATGCGTTAGTTTAACCGAGGAGAAAAAGCTCTGGAAAGTGTTTTACATGTCATATATATGTGAACGTTGTTCAATTTCTTTGAATTGCAAGAGTTTCACATAAGTTTAGAATTAGAATTGCAGATAGCATTAGCACTTCTATATCATTTGGTGTAACTTCTTGGATGTGTTAGTTTAACCTAGTCAAAAAAGCTTGGAAAAGTGTTTTATATGTCATGTATATGTGAAAGTTGTTCAATTTCAGTGTATTGCAATAGTTTCACATATGTTTAGAATTAGGATTGCAGATAGCGTTACCAGTTCAATATCATTTAGTATAAATTCTTAGATGCGTTAGTTTAACCTAGGCGCAAAAGCTCAAAAAAGCATTTTACATGTCATATATATGTGAACGTTTTTCAATTTCAATGTATTGCAAGAGTTTCACATACGTTTAAAATTAGGATTGGAGATAGCATTAGCACTTCTATATCATTTAGTTTAAGTTCTTAGATGCGTTAGTTTAACCCAATCGCAAAAGCTCTGAAAAGTGTTTTACATGTCATATATATATATGTGAAAGTTGTTCAATTTCTTTGTATTGCAAGAGTTTCACATAAGTTGAGATTTAGAATTGCAGATAGCATTAGCACTTCTATATAATTTGGTGTAACTTCTTAGATGCGTTAGTTTAACCTAGGTGCAAAAGCTCTGAAAAGTGTTTTACATGTCATATATATGTGAACGTTGTTCAATTTCAGTGTATTGCAAGAGTTTCACATAAGTTTAAAATTAGGATTGCTGATAGCCTTACCAGTTCAATATCATTTAGTTTAACTTCTTAGATGCGTTAGTTTAAGCTAGGCGCAGAAGCTCGGAAAAGTGTTTTACATGTCATATATATGTGAACGTTGTTCAATTTCAGTGTATTGCAAGAGTTTCACATAAGTTTAGAATTAGGATTGCAGAGCGTGAGCATTTCAATATCATTTAGTTTAACTTCTTAGATGCATTAGTTTAACATAGGCGCAGAATCTTGGAAAAGTGTTTTACATGTCATATATATGTGAACGTAGTTCAATTTCAGTGTATTGCAAGATTTCACATAAGTTTAGAATTAGGATTGCAGATAGCGTTAGCACTTGTTTTTATATCCTGTAGTTTAACTTCTTAGATGCGTTAGTTTAACATAGGCGCAAATACTCGGAAAAGTATTTTACATGTCATATATATGTGAAAGTTGTTCAATTTCATTTTATTGCAAGAGTTTCACATAAGTTTAGAATTAGGATTGCAGATAGCTTTAGCACTTCTATATCATTTAGTTTAACATCTTAGATGTGTTAGTTTAACCTAGGCGCAAAAGCTCGGAAAAGTGTTTTACATGTCATGTATATGTGAACGTTGTTTAAATTCAGTGTATTGCAAGAATTTCACATAAGTTTAGAATTAGGATTGTAGATATCCTTACTAGTTCAATATCATTTAGTTTAACTTCTTAGATGCGTTGTTTTAACCTAGGCGCAGAAGCTCGGAAATGTCATTTACATGTCATATATATGTGAACGTTGTTTAAATTCAGTGTATTGCAAGAATTTCACATAAGTTTAGAATTAGGATTGTAGATATCCTTACTAGTTCAATATCATTTAATTTAACTTCTTAGATGCGTTAGTTTAACATAGGCGCAAAGCTCGGAAAAGTGTGTTACATGTCATATATATGTGAACGTTGTTCAATTTCAGTGTATTGCAAGAGTTTCACATAAGTTTAGAATTAGGATTGCAGATAGCCTTACCGGTTCAATATCATTTAGTTTAACTTCTTAGATGCGTTAGTTTAACCTAGGCGCAAAAGCTCGGAAAAGTGTTTTACATGTCATATATATATGAAAGTTGTTGAATTTCAGTGTATTGCAAGACTTTCACATAAGTTTAGAATTAGGATTGCTGATACCATTAGCACTTCTATATCATTTAGTTTAACTTCTTGGATGTTAGTTTAACCTAGTCAAAAAAGCTTGGAAAAGTGTTTTATATGTCATGTATATGTGAAAGTTGTTCAATTTCAGTGTATTGCAATAGTTTCACATATGTTTAGAATTAGGATTGCAGATAGCGTTACCAGTTCAATATCATTTAGTATAAATTCTTAGATGCGTTAGTTTAACCTAGGCGCAAAAGCTCAAAAAAGCATTTTACATGTCATATATATGTGAACGTTTTTCAATTTCAATGTATTGCAAGAGTTTCACATACGTTTAAAATTAGGATTGGAGATAGCATTAGCACTTCTATATCATTTAGTTTAAGTTCTTAGATGCGTTAGTTTAACCCAATCGCAAAAGCTCTGAAAAGTGTTTTACATGTCATATATATATGTGAAAGTTGTTCAATTTCTTTGTATTGCAAGAGTTTCACATAAGTTGAGATTTAGAATTGCAGATAGCATTAGCACTTCTATATAATTTGGTGTAACTTCTTAGATGCGTTAGTTTAACCTAGGTGCAAAAGCTCTGAAAAGTGTTTTACATGTCAAATATATGTGAACGTTGTTCAATTTTAGTGTATTGCAAGAGTTTCACATAAGTTTAGAATTAGGATTGCAGATAGCGTTACCAGTTCAATATCCTTTAGTTTAACTTCTTAGATGCGTTAGTTTAACCGAGGAGAAAAAGCTCTGGAAAGTGTTTTACATGTCATATATATGTGAACGTTGTTCAATTTCTTTGAATTGCAAGAGTTTCACATAAGTTTAGAATTAGAATTGCAGATAGCATTAGCACTTCTATATCATTTGGTGTAACTTCTTGGATGTGTTAGTTTAACCTAGTCAAAAAAGCTTGGAAAAGTGTTTTATATGTCATGTATATGTGAAAGTTGTTCAATTTCAGTGTATTGCAATAGTTTCACATATGTTTAGAATTAGGATTGCAGATAGCGTTACCAGTTCAATATAATTTAGTATAAATTCTTAGATGCGTTAGTTTAACCTAGGCGCAAAAGCTCAAAAAAGCATTTTACATGTCATATATATGTGAACGTTTTTCAATTTCAATGTATTGCAAGAGTTTCACATACGTTTAAAATTAGGATTGGAGATAGCATTAGCACTTCTATATCATTTAGTTTAAGTTCTTAGATGCGTTAGTTTAACCCAATCGCAAAAGCTCTGAAAAGTGTTTTACATGTCATATATATATATGTGAAAGTTGTTCAATTTCTTTGTATTGCAAGAGTTTCACATAAGTTGAGATTTAGAATTGCAGATAGCATTAGCACTTCTATATAATTTGGTGTAACTTCTTAGATGCGTTAGTTTAACCTAGGTGCAAAAGCTCTGAAAAGTGTTTTACATGTCATATATATGTGAACGTTGTTCAATTTCAGTGTATTGCAAGAGTTTCACATAAGTTTAGAATTAGGATTGCAGATAGCGTTACCAGTTCAATATCCTTTAGTTTAACTTCTTAGATGCGTTAGTTTAACCGAGGAGAAAAAGCTCTGGAAAGTGTTTTACATGTCATATATATGTGAACGTTGTTCAATTTCTTTGAATTGCAAGAGTTTCACATAAGTTTAGAATTAGAATTGCAGATAGCATTAGCACTTCTATATCATTTGGTGTAACTTCTTGGATGTGTTAGTTTAACCTAGTCAAAAAAGCTTGGAAAAGTGTTTTATATGTCATGTATATGTGAAAGTTGTTCAATTTCAGTGTATTGCAATAGTTTCACATATGTTTAGAATTAGGATTGCAGATAGCGTTACCAGTTCAATATCATTTAGTATAAATTCTTAGATGCGTTAGTTTAACCTAGGCGCAAAAGCTCAAAAAAGCATTTTACATGTCATATATATGTGAACGTTTTTCAATTTCAATGTATTGCAAGAGTTTCACATACGTTTAAAATTAGGATTGGAGATAGCATTAGCACTTCTATATCATTTAGTTTAAGTTCTTAGATGCGTTAGTTTAACCCAATCGCAAAAGCTCTGAAAAGTGTTTTACATGTCATATATATATATGTGAAAGTTGTTCAATTTCTTTGTATTGCAAGAGTTTCACATAAGTTGAGATTTAGAATTGCAGATAGCATTAGCACTTCTATATAATTTGGTGTAACTTCTTAGATGCGTTAGTTTAACCTAGGTGCAAAAGCTCTGAAAAGTGTTTTACATGTCATATATATGTGAACGTTGTTCAATTTCAGTGTATTGCAAGAGTTTCACATAAGTTTAAAATTAGGATTGCTGATAGCCTTACCAGTTCAATATCATTTAGTTTAACTTCTTAGATGCGTTAGTTTAAGCTAGGCGCAGAAGCTCGGAAAAGTGTTTTACATGTCATATATATGTGAACGTTGTTCAATTTCAGTGTATTGCAAGAGTTTCACATAAGTTTAGAATTAGGATTGCAGAGCGTGAGCATTTCAATATCATTTAGTTTAACTTCTTAGATGCATTAGTTTAACATAGGCGCAGAATCTTGGAAAAGTGTTTTACATGTCATATATATGTGAACGTAGTTCAATTTCAGTGTATTGCAAGATTTCACATAAGTTTAGAATTAGGATTGCAGATAGCGTTAGCACTTGTTTTTATATCCTGTAGTTTAACTTCTTAGATGCGTTAGTTTAACATAGGCGCAAAGCTCGGAAAAGTGTGTTACATGTCATATATATGTGAACGTTGTTCAATTTCAGTGTATTGCAAGAGTTTCACATAAGTTTAGAATTAGGATAGCAGATAGCCTTACCGGTTCAATATCATTTAGTTTAACTTCTTAGATGCGTTAGTTTAACCTAGGCGCAAAAGCTCAGAAAAGTGTTTTACATGTCATATATATATGAAAGTTGTTGAATTTCAGTGTATTGCAAGACTTTCACATAAGTTTAGAATTAGGATTGCTGATACCATTAGCACTTCTATATCATTTAGTTTAACTTCTTGGATGTGTTAACCTAGTCAAAAAAGCTTGGAAAAGTGTTTTATATGTCATGTATATGTGAAAGTTGTTCAATTTCAGTGTATTGCAATAGTTTCACATATGTTTAGAATTAGGATTGCAGATAGCGTTACCAGTTCAATATCATTTAGTATAAATTCTTAGATGCGTTAGTTTAACCTAGGCGCAAATACTCGGAAAAGTATTTTACATGTCATATATATGTGAAAGTTGTTCAATTTCATTTTATTGCAAGAGTTTCACATAAGTTTAGAATTAGGATTGCAGATAGCTTTAGCACTTCTATATCATTTAGTTTAGCATCTTAGATGTGTTAGTTTAACCTAGGCGCAAAAGCTCGGAAAAGTGTTTTACATGTCATGTATATGTGAACGTTGTTTAAATTCAGTGTATTGCAAGAATTTCACATAAGTTTAGAATTAGGATTGTAGATATCCTTACTAGTTCAATATCATTTAATTTAACTTCTTAGATGCGTTAGTTTAACATAGGCGCAAAGCTCGGAAAAGTGTGTTACATGTCATATATATGTGAACGTTGTTCAATTTCAGTGTATTGCAAGAGTTTCACATAAGTTTAGAATTAGGATTGCAGATAGCCTTACCGGTTCAATATCCTTTAGTTTAACTTCTTAGATGCGTTAGTTTAACCTAGGCGCAGAAGCTCGGAAATGTCATTTACATGTCATATATATGTGAACGTTGTTCAATTTCAGTGTATTGCAAGAGTTTCACATAAGTTTAGAATTAGGATTGCAGATAGCATTACCACTTCTATATCATTTAATTTAACGTCTTAGATTCGTTAGTTTAACCTAGTCGCAAAAGCTCGGAAAAGTGTTTTACATGTCATATATATGTGAAAGTTGTTCAATTTCAGTGAATTGCAAGAGTTTCACATAAGTTTAGAATTAGGATTGCAGAGAGCGTTACCAGTTCAATATCATTTATTTTAACTACTTAGATGCGTTAGTTTAACATAGGCGCAGAAGCTCGGGAAAGTGTTGTACATGTCATATATATGTGATCGTAGTTCAATTTCAGTGTATTGCAAGAGTTTCACATAAGTTTAGAATTAGGATTGCAGATAGCGTTACCAGTTCAATATCATTTAACTTCTTAGATGCGTTAGTTTAACATAGGCGCAGAAGCTCGGGAAAGTGTTTTACATGTCATATATATGTGATCGTAGTTCAATTTCAGTGTATTGCAAGTGTTTCACATAAGTTTAGAATTAGGATAGCAGATAGCCTTACCAGTTCAATATCATTTAGTTTAACTTCTTGGATGTGTTAGTTTAACCTAGTCAAAAAAGCTTGGAAAAGTGTTTTATATGTCATGTATATGTGAAAGTTGTTCAATTTCAGTGTATTGCAATAGTTTCACATATGTTTCGAATTAGGATTGCAGATAGCGTTACCAGTTCAATATCATTTAGTATAAATTCTTAGATGCGTTAGTTTAACCTAGGCGCAAAAGCTCAAAAAAGCATTTTACATGTCATATATATGTGAACGTTTTTCAATTTCAATGTATTGCAAGAGTTTCACATACGTTTAAAATTAGGATTGGAGATAGCATTAGCACTTCTATATCATTTAGTTTAAGTTCTTAGATGCGTTAGTTTAACCCAATCGCAAAAGCTCTGAAAAGTGTTTTACATGTCATATATATATGTGAAAGTTGTTCAATTTCTTTGTATTGCAAGAGTTTCACATAAGTTGAGATTTAGAATTGCAGATAGCATTAGCACTTCTATATAATTTGGTGTAACTTCTTAGATGCGTTAGTTTAACCTAGGTGCAAAAGCTCTGAAAAGTGTTTTACATGTCATATATATGTGAACGTTGTTCAATTTTAGTGTATTGCAAGAGTTTCACATAAGTTTAGAATTAGGATTGCAGATAGCGTTACCAGTTCAATATCCTTTAGTTTAACTTCTTAGATGCGTTAGTTTAACCGAGGAGAAAAAGCTCTGGAAAGTGTTTTACATGTCATATATATGTGAACGTTGTTCAATTTCTTTGAATTGCAAGAGTTTCACATAAGTTTAGAATTAGAATTGCAGATAGCATTAGCACTTCTATATCATTTGGTGTAACTTCTTAGATGCGTTAGTTTAACCTAGGTGCAAAAGCTCTGAAAAGTGTTTTACATGTCATATATATGTGAACGTTGTTCAATTTTAGTGTATTGCAAGAGTTTCACATAAGTTTAGAATTAGGATTGCAGATAGCGTTACCAGTTCAATATCCTTTAGTTTAACTTCTTAGATGCGTTAGTTTAACCGAGGAGAAAAAGCTCTGGAAAGTGTTTTACATGTCATATATATGTGAACGTTGTTCAATTTCTTTGAATTGCAAGAGTTTCACATAAGTTTAGAATTAGAATTGCAGATAGCATTAGCACTTCTATATCATTTGGTGTAACTTCTTGGATGTGTTAGTTTAACCTAGTCAAAAAAGCTTGGAAAAGTGTTTTATATGTCATGTATATGTGAAAGTTGTTCAATTTCAGTGTATTGCAATAGTTTCACATATGTTTAGAATTAGGATTGCAGATAGCGTTACCAGTTCAATATCATTTAGTATAAATTCTTAGATGCGTTAGTTTAACCTAGGCGCAAAAGCTCAAAAAAGCATTTTACATGTCATATATATGTGAACGTTTTTCAATTTCAATGTATTGCAAGAGTTTCACATACGTTTAAAATTAGGATTGGAGATAGCATTAGCACTTCTATATCATTTAGTTTAAGTTCTTAGATGCGTTAGTTTAACCCAATCGCAAAAGCTCTGAAAAGTGTTTTACATGTCATATATATATATGTGAAAGTTGTTCAATTTCTTTGTATTGCAAGAGTTTCACATAAGTTGAGATTTAGAATTGCAGATAGCATTAGCACTTCTATATAATTTGGTGTAACTTCTTAGATGCGTTAGTTTAACCTAGGTGCAAAAGCTCTGAAAAGTGTTTTACATGTCATATATATGTGAACGTTGTTCAATTTCAGTGTATTGCAAGAGTTTCAGATAAGTTTAGAATTAGGATTGCTGATAGCCTTACCAGTTCAATATCATTTAGTTTAACTTCTTAGATGCGTTAGTTTAACATAGGCGCAGAAGCTCGGGAAAGTGTTTTACATGTCATATATATGTGAACGTTGTTCAATTTCTTTGAATTGCAAGAGTTTCACATAAGTTTAGAATTAGAATTGCAGATAGCATTAGCACTTCTATATCATTTGGTGTAACTTCTTGGATGTGTTAGTTTAACCTAGTCAAAAAAGCTTGGAAAAGTGTTTTATATGTCATGTATATGTGAAAGTTGTTCAATTTCAGTGTATTGCAATAGTTTCACATATGTTTAGAATTAGGATTGCAGATAGCGTTACCAGTTCAATATAATTTAGTATAAATTCTTAGATGCGTTAGTTTAACCTAGGCGCAAAAGCTCAAAAAAGCATTTTACATGTCATATATATGTGAACGTTTTTCAATTTCAATGTATTGCAAGAGTTTCACATACGTTTAAAATTAGGATTGGAGATAGCATTAGCACTTCTATATCATTTAGTTTAAGTTCTTAGATGCGTTAGTTTAACCCAATCGCAAAAGCTCTGAAAAGTGTTTTACATGTCATATATATATATGTGAAAGTTGTTCAATTTCTTTGTATTGCAAGAGTTTCACATAAGTTGAGATTTAGAATTGCAGATAGCATTAGCACTTCTATATAATTTGGTGTAACTTCTTAGATGCGTTAGTTTAACCTAGGTGCAAAAGCTCTGAAAAGTGTTTTACATGTCATATATATGTGAACGTTGTTCAATTTCAGTGTATTGCAAGAGTTTCAGATAAGTTTAGAATTAGGATTGCTGATAGCCTTACCAGTTCAATATCATTTAGTTTAACTTCTTAGATGCGTTAGTTTAACATAGGCGCAGAAGCTCGGGAAAGTGTTTTACATGTCATATATATGTGAACGTTGTTCAATTTCAGTGTATTGCAAGAGTTTCACATAAGTTTAGAATTAGGATTGCAGATAGCATTACCACTTCTATATCATTTAATTTAACGTCTTAGATTCGTTAGTTTAACCTAGTCGCAAAAGCTCGGAAAAGTGTTTTACATGTCATATATATGTGAAAGTTGTTCAATTTCAGTGAATTGCAAGAGTTTCACATAAGTTTAGAATTAGGATTGCAGAGAGCGTTACCAGTTCAATATCATTTATTTTAACTACTTAGATGCGTTAGTTTAACATAGGCGCAGAAGCTCGGGAAAGTGTTGTACATGTCATATATATGTGATCGTAGTTCAATTTCAGTGTATTGCAAGAGTTTCACATAAGTTTAGAATTAGGATTGCAGATAGCGTTACCAGTTCAATATCATTTAACTTCTTAGATGCGTTAGTTTAACATAGGCGCAGAAGCTCGGGAAAGTGTTTTACATGTCATATATATGTGATCGTAGTTCAATTTCAGTGTATTGCAAGTGTTTCACATAAGTTTAGAATTAGGATAGCAGATAGCCTTACCAGTTCAATATCATTTAGTTTAACTTCTTGGATGTGTTAGTTTAACCTAGTCAAAAAAGCTTGGAAAAGTGTTTTATATGTCATGTATATGTGAAAGTTGTTCAATTTCAGTGTATTGCAATAGTTTCACATATGTTTCGAATTAGGATTGCAGATAGCGTTACCAGTTCAATATCATTTAGTATAAATTCTTAGATGCGTTAGTTTAACCTAGGCGCAAAAGCTCAAAAAAGCATTTTACATGTCATATATATGTGAACGTTTTTCAATTTCAATGTATTGCAAGAGTTTCACATACGTTTAAAATTAGGATTGGAGATAGCATTAGCACTTCTATATCATTTAGTTTAAGTTCTTAGATGCGTTAGTTTAACCCAATCGCAAAAGCTCTGAAAAGTGTTTTACATGTCATATATATATGTGAAAGTTGTTCAATTTCTTTGTATTGCAAGAGTTTCACATAAGTTGAGATTTAGAATTGCAGATAGCATTAGCACTTCTATATAATTTGGTGTAACTTCTTAGATGCGTTAGTTTAACCTAGGTGCAAAAGCTCTGAAAAGTGTTTTACATGTCATATATATGTGAACGTTGTTCAATTTTAGTGTATTGCAAGAGTTTCACATAAGTTTAGAATTAGGATTGCAGATAGCGTTACCAGTTCAATATCCTTTAGTTTAACTTCTTAGATGCGTTAGTTTAACCGAGGAGAAAAAGCTCTGGAAAGTGTTTTACATGTCATATATATGTGAACGTTGTTCAATTTCTTTGAATTGCAAGAGTTTCACATAAGTTTAGAATTAGAATTGCAGATAGCATTAGCACTTCTATATCATTTGGTGTAACTTCTTAGATGCGTTAGTTTAACCTAGGTGCAAAAGCTCTGAAAAGTGTTTTACATGTCATATATATGTTAACGTTGTTCAATTTCAGTGTATTGCAAGAGTTTCACATAAGTTTAATATTAGGATTGCAGATAGCCTTAACAGTTCAATATCATTTAGTTTAACTTCTTAGATGTGTTAGTTTAACCTAGGCGCAAAAGCTCGGAAAAATATTTTTCATGTCATATATATGTGATCGTTGTTTAAATTCAGTGTATTGCAAGAATTTCACATAAGTTTAGAATTAGGATTGTAGATATCCTTACTAGTTCAATATCATTTAGTTTAACTTCTTAGATGCGTTGTTTTAACCTAGGCGCAGAAGCTCGGAAATGTCATTTACATGTCATATATATGTGAACGTTGTTCAATTTCAGTGTATTGCAGGAGTTTCACATAAGTTTAGAATTAGGATTGCAGATAGCCTTACCAGTTTAATATCATTTAGTTTAACATCTTAGATATGTTAGTTTAACCTAGGCGCAAAAGCTTGGAAAAGTGTTTTACATGTCATGTATATGTGAACGTTATTTAAATTCAGTGTATTGCAAGAATTTCACATAACTTTAGAATTAGGATTGCAGATAGCCTTACCAGTTCAATATCATTTAGTTTAACTTCTTAGATGCGTTAGTTTAATATAGGTGCAGAAGCTCGGAAAAGTGTTTTACATGTCATATATATGTGCACGTAGTTCAATTTCAGTGTATTGCAAGAGTTTCACATAAGTTTAGAATTAGGATTGCAGATAGCCTTACCGGTTCAATAGTTTAACTTCTTGATGCGTTAGTTTAACCTAGGCGCAAAAGATCGGAAAAGTGTTTTTCCTGTCATATATATATGAAAGTTGTTCAATTTGAGTGTATTGCAATAGTTTCACATAAATTAAGAATTAGGATTGCAGATAGCGTTACCAGTTCAATATCATTTAGTTTAACTTCTTAGATGCGTTAGTTTAACTTAAGCGCAGAAGCTCGGAAAAGTGTTTTACATGTCATATATATATGAAAGTTGTTGAATTTCAGTGTATTGCAAGACTTTCACATAAGTTTAGAATTAGGATTGCTGATACCATTAGCACTTCTATATCATTTGGTGTAACTTCTTGGATGTGTTAGTTTAACCTAGTCAAAAAAGCTTGGAAAAGTGTTTTATATGTCATGTATATGTGAAAGTTGTTCAATTTCAGTGTATTGCAATAGTTTCACATATGTTTAGAATTAGGATTGCAGATAGCGTTACCAGTTCAATATAATTTAGTATAAATTCTTAGATGCGTTAGTTTAACCTAGGCGCAAAAGCTCAAAAAAGCATTTTACATGTCATATATATGTGAACGTTTTTCAATTTCAATGTATTGCAAGAGTTTCACATACGTTTAAAATTAGGATTGGAGATAGCATTAGCACTTCTATATCATTTAGTTTAAGTTCTTAGATGCGTTAGTTTAACCCAATCGCAAAAGCTCTGAAAAGTGTTTTACATGTCATATATATATATGTGAAAGTTGTTCAATTTCTTTGTATTGCAAGAGTTTCACATAAGTTGAGATTTAGAATTGCAGATAGCATTAGCACTTCTATATAATTTGGTGTAACTTCTTAGATGCGTTAGTTTAACCTAGGTGCAAAAGCTCTGAAAAGTGTTTTACATGTCATATATATGTGAACGTTGTTCAATTTCAGTGTATTGCAAGAGTTTCACATAAGTTTAGAATTAGGATTGCAGATAGCGTTACCAGTTCAATATCCTTTAGTTTAACTTCTTAGATGCGTTAGTTTAACCGAGGAGAAAAAGCTCTTGAAAGTGTTTTACATGTCATATATATGTGAACGTTGTTCAATTTCTTTGAATTGCAAGAGTTTCACATAAGTTTAGAATTAGAATTGCAGATAGCATTAGCACTTCTATATCATTTGGTGTAACTTCTTGGATGTGTTAGTTTAACCTAGTCAAAAAAGCTTGGAAAAGTGTTTTATATGTCATGTATATGTGAAAGTTGTTCAATTTCAGTGTATTGCAATAGTTTCACATATGTTTAGAATTAGGATTGCAGATAGCGTTACCAGTTCAATATCATTTAGTATAAATTCTTAGATGCGTTAGTTTAACCTAGGCGCAAAAGCTCAAAAAAGCATTTTACATGTCATATATATGTGAACGTTTTTCAATTTCAATGTATTGCAAGAGTTTCACATACGTTTAAAATTAGGATTGGAGATAGCATTAGCACTTCTATATCATTTAGTTTAAGTTCTTAGATGCGTTAGTTTAACCCAATCGCAAAAGCTCTGAAAAGTGTTTTACATGTCATATATATATATATGTGAAAGTTGTTCAATTTCTTTGTATTGCAAGAGTTTCACATAAGTTGAGATTTAGAATTGCAGATAGCATTAGCACTTCTATATAATTTGGTGTAACTTCTTAGATGCGTTAGTTTAACCTAGGTGCAAAAGCTCTGAAAAGTGTTTTACATGTCATATATATGTGAACGTTGTTCAATTTCAGTGTATTGCAAGAGTTTCACATAAGTTTAAAATTAGGATTGCAGAGCGTGAGCATTTCAATATCATTTAGTTTAACTTCTTAGATGCATTAGTTTAACATAGGCGCAGAATCTTGGAAAAGTGTTTTACATGTCATATATATGTGAACGTAGTTCAATTTCAGTGTATTGCAATAGTTTCACATATGTTTAGAATTAGGATTGCAGATAGCGTTAGCACTTTTTATATCCTGTAGTTTCACTTCTTAGATGCGTTAGTTTAACCTAGGCGCAAATACTCGGAAAAGTATTTTACATGTCATATATATGTGAAAGTTGTTCAATTTCATTTTATTGCAAGAGTTTCACATAAGTTTAGAATTAGGATTGCAGATAGCTTTAGCACTTCTATATCATTTAGTTTAGCATCTTAGATGTGTTAGTTTAACCTAGGCGCAAAAGCTCGGAAAAGTGTTTTACATGTCATGTATATGTGAACGTTGTTTAAATTCAGTGTATTGCAAGAATTTCACATAAGTTTAGAATTAGGATTGTAGATATCCTTACTAGTTCAATATCATTTAATTTAACTTCTTAGATGCGTTAGTTTAACATAGGCGCAAAGCTCGGAAAAGTGTGTTACATGTCATATATATGTGAACGTTGTTCAATTTCAGTGTATTGCAAGAGTTTCACATAAGTTTAGAATTAGGATTGCAGATAGCCTTACCGGTTCAATATCCTTTAGTTTAACTTCTTAGATGCGTTAGTTTAACCTAGGCGCAGAAGCTCGGAAATGTCATTTACATGTCATATATATGTGAACGTTGTTCAATTTCAGTGTATTGCAGGAGTTTCACATAAGTTTAGAATTAGGATTGCAGATAGCCTTACCAGTTTAATATCATTTAGTTTAACATCTTAGATATGTTAGTTTAACCTAGGCGCAAAAGCTTGGAAAAGTGTTTTACATGTCATGTATATGTGAACGTTATTTAAATTCAGTGTATTGCAAGAATTTCACATAACTTTAGAATTAGGATTGCAGATAGCCTTACCAGTTCAATATCATTTAGTTTAACTTCTTAGATGCGTTAGTTTAATATAGGTGCAGAAGCTCGGAAAAGTGTTTTACATGTCATATATATGTGCACGTAGTTCAATTTCAGTGTATTGCAAGAGTTTCACATAAGTTTAGAATTAGGATTGCAGATAGCCTTACCGGTTCAATAGTTTAACTTCTTGATGCGTTAGTTTAACCTAGGCGCAAAAGATCGGAAAAGTGTTTTTCCTGTCATATATATATGAAAGTTGTTCAATTTGAGTGTATTGCAATAGTTTCACATAAATTAAGAATTAGGATTGCAGA
Source organism: Muscardinus avellanarius (assembly GCF_963383645.1). Taxonomy (NCBI): domain Eukaryota; kingdom Metazoa; phylum Chordata; class Mammalia; order Rodentia; family Gliridae; genus Muscardinus; species Muscardinus avellanarius. Next base: position 41,984,185 of record NC_137802.1, on the reverse strand, counting down.
TAGCGTTACCAGTTCAATATCATTTAGTTTAACTTCTTAGATGCGTTAGTTTAACTTAAGCGCAGAAGCTCGGAAAAGTGTTTTACATGTCATATATATATGAAAGTTGTTGAATTTCAGTGTATTGCAAGACTTTCACATAAGTTTAGAATTAGGATTGCTGATACCATTAGCACTTCTATATCATTTGGTGTAACTTCTTGGATGTGTTAGTTTAACCTAGTCAAAAAAGCTTGGAAAAGTGTTTTATATGTCATGTATATGTGAAAGTTGTTCAATTTCAGTGTATTGCAATAGTTTCACATATGTTTAGAATTAGGATTGCAGATAGCGTTACCAGTTCAATATAATTTAGTATAAATTCTTAGATGCGTTAGTTTAACCTAGGCGCAAAAGCTCAAAAAAGCATTTTACATGTCATATATATGTGAACGTTTTTCAATTTCAATGTATTGCAAGAGTTTCACATACGTTTAAAATTAGGATTGGAGATAGCATTAGCACTTCTATATCATTTAGTTTAAGTTCTTAGATGCGTTAGTTTAACCCAATCGCAAAAGCTCTGAAAAGTGTTTTACATGTCATATATATATATGTGAAAGTTGTTCAATTTCTTTGTATTGCAAGAGTTTCACATAAGTTGAGATTTAGAATTGCAGATAGCATTAGCACTTCTATATAATTTGGTGTAACTTCTTAGATGCGTTAGTTTAACCTAGGTGCAAAAGCTCTGAAAAGTGTTTTACATGTCATATATATGTGAACGTTGTTCAATTTCAGTGTATTGCAAGAGTTTCACATAAGTTTAGAATTAGGATTGCAGATAGCGTTACCAGTTCAATATCCTTTAGTTTAACTTCTTAGATGCGTTAGTTTAACCGAGGAGAAAAAGCTCTGGAAAGTGTTTTACATGTCATATATATGTGAACGTTGTTCAATTTCTTTGAATTGCAAGAGTTTCACATAAGTTTAGAATTAGAATTGCAGATAGCATTAGCACTTCTATATCATTTGGTGTAACTTCTTGGATGTGTTAGTTTAACCTAGTCAAAAAAGCTTGGAAAAGTGTTTTATATGTCATGTATATGTGAAAGTTGTTCAATTTCAGTGTATTGCAATAGTTTCACATATGTTTAGAATTAGGATTGCAGATAGCGTTACCAGTTCAATATCATTTAGTATAAATTCTTAGATGCGTTAGTTTAACCTAGGCGCAAAAGCTCAAAAAAGCATTTTACATGTCATATATATGTGAACGTTTTTCAATTTCAATGTATTGCAAGAGTTTCACATACGTTTAAAATTAGGATTGGAGATAGCATTAGCACTTCTATATCATTTAGTTTAAGTTCTTAGATGCGTTAGTTTAACCCAATCGCAAAAGCTCTGAAAAGTGTTTTACATGTCATATATATATATATGTGAAAGTTGTTCAATTTCTTTGTATTGCAAGAGTTTCACATAAGTTGAGATTTAGAATTGCAGATAGCATTAGCACTTCTATATAATTTGGTGTAACTTCTTAGATGCGTTAGTTTAACCTAGGTGCAAAAGCTCTGAAAAGTGTTTTACATGTCATATATATGTGAACGTTGTTCAATTTCAGTGTATTGCAAGAGTTTCACCTAAGTTTAAAATTAGGATTGCAGAGCGTGAGCATTTCAATATCATTTAGTTTAACTTCTTAGATGCATTAGTTTAACATAGGCGCAGAATCTTGGAAAAGTGTTTTACATGTCATATATATGTGAACGTAGTTCAATTTCAGTGTATTGCAATAGTTTCACATATGTTTAGAATTAGGATTGCAGATAGCGTTAGCACTTTTTATATCCTGTAGTTTCACTTCTTAGATGCGTTAGTTTAACCTAGGCGCAAATACTCGGAAAAGTATTTTACATGTCATATATATGTGAAAGTTGTTCAATTTCATTTTATTGCAAGAGTTTCACATAAGTTTAGAATTAGGATTGCAGATAGCTTTAGCACTTCTATATCATTTAGTTTAGCATCTTAGATGTGTTAGTTTAACCTAGGCGCAAAAGCTCGGAAAAGTGTTTTACATGTCATGTATATGTGAACGTTGTTTAAATTCAGTGTATTGCAAGAATTTCACATAAGTTTAGAATTAGGATTGTAGATATCCTTACTAGTTCAATATCATTTAATTTAACTTCTTAGATGCGTTAGTTTAACATAGGCGCAAAGCTCGGAAAAGTGTGTTACATGTCATATATATGTGAACGTTGTTCAATTTCAGTGTATTGCAAGAGTTTCACATAAGTTTAGAATTAGGATTGCAGATAGCCTTACCGGTTCAATATCCTTTAGTTTAACTTCTTAGATGCGTTAGTTTAACCTAGGCGCAGAAGCTCGGAAATGTCATTTACATGTCATATATATGTGAACGTTGTTCAATTTCAGTGTATTGCAGGAGTTTCACATAAGTTTAGAATTAGGATTGCAGATAGCCTTACCAGTTTAATATCATTTAGTTTAACATCTTAGATATGTTAGTTTAACCTAGGCGCAAAAGCTTGGAAAAGTGTTTTACATGTCATGTATATGTGAACGTTATTTAAATTCAGTGTATTGCAAGAATTTCACATAACTTTAGAATTAGGATTGCAGATAGCCTTACCAGTTCAATATCATTTAGTTTAACTTCTTAGATGCGTTAGTTTAATATAGGTGCAGAAGCTCGGAAAAGTGTTTTACATGTCATATATATGTGCACGTAGTTCAATTTCAGTGTATTGCAAGAGTTTCACATAAGTTTAGAATTAGGATTGCAGATAGCCTTACCGGTTCAATAGTTTAACTTCTTGATGCGTTAGTTTAACCTAGGCGCAAAAGATCGGAAAAGTGTTTTTCCTGTCATATATATATGAAAGTTGTTCAATTTGAGTGTATTGCAATAGTTTCACATAAATTAAGAATTAGGATTGCAGATAGCGTTACCAGTTCAATATCATTTAGTTTAACTTCTTAGATGCGTTAGTTTAACTTAAGCGCAGAAGCTCGGAAAAGTGTTTTACATGTCATATATATATGAAAGTTGTTGAATTTCAGTGTATTGCAAGACTTTCACATAAGTTTAGAATTAGGATTGCTGATACCATTAGCACTTCTATATCATTTGGTGTAACTTCTTGGATGTGTTAGTTTAACCTAGTCAAAAAAGCTTGGAAAAGTGTTTTATATGTCATGTATATGTGAAAGTTGTTCAATTTCAGTGTATTGCAATAGTTTCACATATGTTTAGAATTAGGATTGCAGATAGCGTTACCAGTTCAATATAATTTAGTATAAATTCTTAGATGCGTTAGTTTAACCTAGGCGCAAAAGCTCAAAAAAGCATTTTACATGTCATATATATGTGAACGTTTTTCAATTTCAATGTATTGCAAGAGTTTCACATACGTTTAAAATTAGGATTGGAGATAGCATTAGCACTTCTATATCATTTAGTTTAAGTTCTTAGATGCGTTAGTTTAACCCAATCGCAAAAGCTCTGAAAAGTGTTTTACATGTCATATATATATATGTGAAAGTTGTCCAATTTCTTTGTATTGCAAGAGTTTCACATAAGTTGAGATTTAGAATTGCAGATAGCATTAGCACTTCTATATAATTTGGTGAAACTTCTTAGATGCGTTAGTTTAACCTAGGTGCAAAAGCTCTGAAAAGTGTTTTACATGTCATATATATGTGAACGTTGTTCAATTTCAGTGTATTGCAAGAGTTTCACATAAGTTTAGAATTAGGATTGCAGATAGCGTTACCAGTTCAATATCCTTTAGTTTAACTTCTTAGATGCGTTAGTTTAACCGAGGAGAAAAAGCTCTGGAAAGTGTTTTACATGTCATATATATGTGAACGTTGTTCAATTTCTTTGAATTGCAAGAGTTTCACATAAGTTTAGAATTAGAATTGCAGATAGCATTAGCACTTCTATATCATTTGGTGTAACTTCTTGGATGTGTTAGTTTAACCTAGTCAAAAAAGCTTGGAAAAGTGTTTTATATGTCATGTATATGTGAAAGTTGTTCAATTTCAGTGTATTGCAATAGTTTCACATATGTTTAGAATTAGGATTGCAGATAGCGTTACCAGTTCAATATCATTTAGTATAAATTCTTAGATGCGTTAGTTTAACCTAGGCGCAAAAGCTCAAAAAAGCATTTTACATGTCATATATATGTGAACGTTTTTCAATTTCAATGTATTGCAAGAGTTTCACATACGTTTAAAATTAGGATTGGAGATAGCATTAGCACTTCTATATCATTTAGTTTAAGTTCTTAGATGCGTTAGTTTAACCCAATCGCAAAAGCTCTGAAAAGTGTTTTACATGTCATATATATATATATGTGAAAGTTGTTCAATTTCTTTGTATTGCAAGAGTTTCACATAAGTTGAGATTTAGAATTGCAGATAGCATTAGCACTTCTATATAATTTGGTGTAACTTCTTAGATGCGTTAGTTTAACCTAGGTGCAAAAGCTCTGAAAAGTGTTTTACATGTCATATATATGTGAACGTTGTTCAATTTTAGTGTATTGCAAGAGTTTCACATAAGTTTAGAATTAGGATTGCAGATAGCTTTAGCACTTCTATATCATTTAGTTTAGCATCTTAGATGTGTTAGTTTAACCGAGGAGAAAAAGCTCTGGAAAGTGTTTTACATGTCATATATATGTGAACGTTGTTCAATTTCTTTGAATTGCAAGAGTTTCACATAAGTTTAGAATTAGAATTGCAGATAGCATTAGCACTTCTATATCATTTGGTGTAACTTCTTAGATGCGTTAGTTTAACCTAGGTGCAAAAGCTCTGAAAAGTGTTTTACATGTCATATATATGTTAACGTTGTTCAATTTCAGTGTATTGCAAGAGTTTCACATAAGTTTAATATTAGGATTGCAGATAGCCTTAACAGTTCAATATCATTTAGTTTAACTTCTTAGATGTGTTAGTTTAACCTAGGCGCAAAAGCTCGGAAAAATATTTTTCATGTCATATATATGTGATCGTTGTTTAAATTCAGTGTATTGCAAGAATTTCACATAAGTTTAGAATTAGGATTGTAGATATCCTTACTAGTTCAATATCATTTAGTTTAACTTCTTAGATGCGTTGTTTTAACCTAGGCGCAGAAGCTCGGAAATGTCATTTACATGTCATATATATGTGAACGTTGTTCAATTTCAGTGTATTGCAGGAGTTTCACATAAGTTTAGAATTAGGATTGCAGATAGCCTTACCAGTTTAATATCATTTAGTTTAACATCTTAGATATGTTAGTTTAACCTAGGCGCAAAAGCTTGGAAAAGTGTTTTACATGTCATGTATATGTGAACGTTATTTAAATTCAGTGTATTGCAAGAATTTCACATAACTTTAGAATTAGGATTGCAGATAGCCTTACCAGTTCAATATCATTTAGTTTAACTTCTTAGATGCGTTAGTTTAATATAGGTGCAGAAGCTCGGAAAAGTGTTTTACATGTCATATATATGTGCACGTAGTTCAATTTCAGTGTATTGCAAGAGTTTCACATAAGTTTAGAATTAGGATTGCAGATAGCCTTACCGGTTCAATAGTTTAACTTCTTGATGCGTTAGTTTAACCTAGGCGCAAAAGATCGGAAAAGTGTTTTTCCTGTCATATATATATGAAAGTTGTTCAATTTGAGTGTATTGCAATAGTTTCACATAAATTAAGAATTAGGATTGCAGATAGCGTTACCAGTTCAATATCATTTAGTTTAACTTCTTAGATGCGTTAGTTTAACTTAAGCGCAGAAGCTCGGAAAAGTGTTTTACATGTCATATATATATGAAAGTTGTTGAATTTCAGTGTATTGCAAGACTTTCACATAAGTTTAGAATTAGGATTGCTGATACCATTAGCACTTCTATATCATTTAGTTTAACTTCTTGGATGTGTTAGTTTAACCTAGTCAAAAAAGCTTGGAAAAGTGTTTTATATGTCATGTATATGTGAAAGTTGTTCAATTTCAGTGTATTGCAATAGTTTCACATATGTTTAGAATTAGGATTGCAGATAGCGTTACCAGTTCAATATCATTTAGTATAAATTCTTAGATGCGTTAGTTTAACCTAGGCGCAAATACTCGGAAAAGTATTTTACATGTCATATATATGTGAAAGTTGTTCAATTTCATTTTATTGCAAGAGTTTCACATAAGTTTAGAATTAGGATTGCAGATAGCTTTAGCACTTCTATATCATTTAGTTTAGCATCTTAGATGTGTTAGTTTAACCTAGGCGCAAAAGCTCGGAAAAGTGTTTTACATGTCATGTATATGTGAACGTTGTTTAAATTCAGTGTATTGCAAGAATTTCACATAAGTTTAGAATTAGGATTGTAGATATCCTTACTAGTTCAATATCATTTAATTTAACTTCTTAGATGCGTTAGTTTAACATAGGCGCAAAGCTCGGAAAAGTGTGTTACATGTCATATATATGTGAACGTTGTTCAATTTCAGTGTATTGCAAGAGTTTCACATAAGTTTAGAATTAGGATTGCAGATAGCCTTACCGGTTCAATATCCTTTAGTTTAACTTCTTAGATGCGTTAGTTTAACCTAGGCGCAAAAGCTCAGAAAAGTGTTTTACATGTCATATATATATGAAAGTTGTTGAATTTCAGTGTATTGCAAGACTTTCACATAAGTTTAGAATTAGGATTGCTGATACCATTAGCACTTCTATATCATTTAGTTTAACTTCTTGGATGTGTTAGTTTAACCTAGTCAAAAAAGCTTGGAAAAGTGTTTTATATGTCATGTATATGTGAAAGTTGTTCAATTTCAGTGTATTGCAATAGTTTCACATATGTTTAGAATTAGGATTGCAGATAGCGTTACCAGTTCAATATCATTTAGTATAAATTCTTAGATGCGTTAGTTTAACCTAGGCGCAAAAGCTCAAAAAAGCATTTTACATGTCATATATATGTGAACGTTTTTCAATTTCAATGTATTGCAAGAGTTTCACATACGTTTAAAATTAGGATTGGAGATAGCATTAGCACTTCTATATCATTTAGTTTAAGTTCTTAGATGCGTTAGTTTAACCCAATCGCAAAAGCTCTGAAAAGTGTTTTACATGTCATATATATATGTGAAAGTTGTTCAATTTCTTTGTATTGCAAGAGTTTCACATAAGTTGAGATTTAGAATTGCAGATAGCATTAGCACTTCTATATAATTTGGTGTAACTTCTTAGATGCGTTAGTTTAACCTAGGTGCAAAAGCTCTGAAAAGTGTTTTACATGTCATATATATGTGAACGTTGTTCAATTTTAGTGTATTGCAAGAGTTTCACATAAGTTTAGAATTAGGATTGCAGATAGCGTTACCAGTTCAATATCCTTTAGTTTAACTTCTTAGATGCGTTAGTTTAACCGAGGAGAAAAAGCTCTGGAAAGTGTTTTACATGTCATATATATGTGAACGTTGTTCAATTTCTTTGAATTGCAAGAGTTTCACATAAGTTTAGAATTAGAATTGCAGATAGCATTAGCACTTCTATATCATTTGGTGTAACTTCTTAGATGCGTTAGTTTAACCTAGGTGCAAAAGCTCTGAAAAGTGTTTTACATGTCATATATATGTTAACGTTGTTCAATTTCAGTGTATTGCAAGAGTTTCACATAAGTTTAATATTAGGATTGCAGATAGCCTTAACAGTTCAATATCATTTAGTTTAACTTCTTAGATGTGTTAGTTTAACCTAGGCGCAAAAGCTCGGAAAAATATTTTTCATGTCATATATATGTGATCGTTGTTTAAATTCAGTGTATTGCAAGAATTTCACATAAGTTTAGAATTAGGATTGTAGATATCCTTACTAGTTCAATATCATTTAGTTTAACTTCTTAGATGCGTTGTTTTAACCTAGGCGCAGAAGCTCGGAAATGTCATTTACATGTCATATATATGTGAACGTTGTTCAATTTCAGTGTATTGCAGGAGTTTCACATAAGTTTAGAATTAGGATTGCAGATAGCCTTACCAGTTTAATATCATTTAGTTTAACATCTTAGATATGTTAGTTTAACCTAGGCGCAAAAGCTTGGAAAAGTGTTTTACATGTCATGTATATGTGAACGTTATTTAAATTCAGTGTATTGCAAGAATTTCACATAACTTTAGAATTAGGATTGCAGATAGCCTTACCAGTTCAATATCATTTAGTTTAACTTCTTAGATGCGTTAGTTTAATATAGGTGCAGAAGCTCGGAAAAGTGTTTTACATGTCATATATATGTGCACGTAGTTCAATTTCAGTGTATTGCAAGAGTTTCACATAAGTTTAGAATTAGGATTGCAGATAGCCTTACCGGTTCAATAGTTTAACTTCTTGATGCGTTAGTTTAACCTAGGCGCAAAAGATCGGAAAAGTGTTTTTCCTGTCATATATATATGAAAGTTGTTCAATTTGAGTGTATTGCAATAGTTTCACATAAATTAAGAATTAGGATTGCAGATAGCGTTACCAGTTCAATATCATTTAGTTTAACTTCTTAGATGCGTTAGTTTAACTTAAGCGCAGAAGCTCGGAAAAGTGTTTTACATGTCATATATATATGAAAGTTGTTGAATTTCAGTGTATTGCAAGACTTTCACATAAGTTTAGAATTAGGATTGCTGATACCATTAGCACTTCTATATCATTTGGTGTAACTTCTTGGATGTGTTAGTTTAACCTAGTCAAAAAAGCTTGGAAAAGTGTTTTATATGTCATGTATATGTGAAAGTTGTTCAATTTCAGTGTATTGCAATAGTTTCACATATGTTTAGAATTAGGATTGCAGATAGCGTTACCAGTTCAATATAATTTAGTATAAATTCTTAGATGCGTTAGTTTAACCTAGGCGCAAAAGCTCAAAAAAGCATTTTACATGTCATATATATGTGAACGTTTTTCAATTTCAATGTATTGCAAGAGTTTCACATACGTTTAAAATTAGGATTGGAGATAGCATTAGCACTTCTATATCATTTAGTTTAAGTTCTTAGATGCGTTAGTTTAACCCAATCGCAAAAGCTCTGAAAAGTGTTTTACATGTCATATATATATATGTGAAAGTTGTTCAATTTCTTTGTATTGCAAGAGTTTCACATAAGTTGAGATTTAGAATTGCAGATAGCATTAGCACTTCTATATAATTTGGTGTAACTTCTTAGATGCGTTAGTTTAACCTAGGTGCAAAAGCTCTGAAAAGTGTTTTACATGTCATATATATGTGAACGTTGTTCAATTTCAGTGTATTGCAAGAGTTTCACATAAGTTTAGAATTAGGATTGCAGATAGCGTTACCAGTTCAATATCCTTTAGTTTAACTTCTTAGATGCGTTAGTTTAACCGAGGAGAAAAAGCTCTGGAAAGTGTTTTACATGTCATATATATGTGAACGTTGTTCAATTTCTTTGAATTGCAAGAGTTTCACATAAGTTTAGAATTAGAATTGCAGATAGCATTAGCACTTCTATATCATTTGGTGTAACTTCTTGGATGTGTTAGTTTAACCTAGTCAAAAAAGCTTGGAAAAGTGTTTTATATGTCATGTATATGTGAAAGTTGTTCAATTTCAGTGTATTGCAATAGTTTCACATATGTTTAGAATTAGGATTGCAGATAGCGTTACCAGTTCAATATCATTTAGTATAAATTCTTAGATGCGTTAGTTTAACCTAGGCGCAAAAGCTCAAAAAAGCATTTTACATGTCATATATATGTGAACGTTTTTCAATTTCAATGTATTGCAAGAGTTTCACATACGTTTAAAATTAGGATTGGAGATAGCATTAGCACTTCTATATCATTTAGTTTAAGTTCTTAGATGCGTTAGTTTAACCCAATCGCAAAAGCTCTGAAAAGTGTTTTACATGTCATATATATATATATGTGAAAGTTGTTCAATTTCTTTGTATTGCAAGAGTTTCACATAAGTTGAGATTTAGAATTGCAGATAGCATTAGCACTTCTATATAATTTGGTGTAACTTCTTAGATGCGTTAGTTTAACCTAGGTGCAAAAGCTCTGAAAAGTGTTTTACATGTCATATATATGTGAACGTTGTTCAATTTCAGTGTATTGCAAGAGTTTCACATAAGTTTAAAATTAGGATTGCAGAGCGTGAGCATTTCAATATCATTTAGTTTAACTTCTTAGATGCATTAGTTTAACATAGGCGCAGAATCTTGGAAAAGTGTTTTACATGTCATATATATGTGAACGTAGTTCAATTTCAGTGTATTGCAATAGTTTCACATATGTTTAGAATTAGGATTGCAGATAGCGTTAGCACTTTTTATATCCTGTAGTTTCACTTCTTAGATGCGTTAGTTTAACCTAGGCGCAAATACTCGGAAAAGTATTTTACATGTCATATATATGTGAAAGTTGTTCAATTTCATTTTATTGCAAGAGTTTCACATAAGTTTAGAATTAGGATTGCAGATAGCTTTAGCACTTCTATATCATTTAGTTTAGCATCTTAGATGTGTTAGTTTAACCTAGGCGCAAAAGCTCGGAAAAGTGTTTTACATGTCATGTATATGTGAACGTTGTTTAAATTCAGTGTATTGCAAGAATTTCACATAAGTTTAGAATTAGGATTGTAGATATCCTTACTAGTTCAATATCATTTAATTTAACTTCTTAGATGCGTTAGTTTAACATAGGCGCAAAGCTCGGAAAAGTGTGTTACATGTCATATATATGTGAACGTTGTTCAATTTCAGTGTATTGCAAGAGTTTCACATAAGTTTAGAATTAGGATTGCAGATAGCCTTACCGGTTCAATATCCTTTAGTTTAACTTCTTAGATGCGTTAGTTTAACCTAGGCGCAGAAGCTCGGAAATGTCATTTACATGTCATATATATGTGAACGTTGTTCAATTTCAGTGTATTGCAGGAGTTTCACATAAGTTTAGAATTAGGATTGCAGATAGCCTTACCAGTTTAATATCATTTAGTTTAACATCTTAGATATGTTAGTTTAACCTAGGCGCAAAAGCTTGGAAAAGTGTTTTACATGTCATGTATATGTGAACGTTATTTAAATTCAGTGTATTGCAAGAATTTCACATAACTTTAGAATTAGGATTGCAGATAGCCTTACCAGTTCAATATCATTTAGTTTAACTTCTTAGATGCGTTAGTTTAATATAGGTGCAGAAGCTCGGAAAAGTGTTTTACATGTCATATATATGTGCACGTAGTTCAATTTCAGTGTATTGCAAGAGTTTCACATAAGTTTAGAATTAGGATTGCAGATAGCCTTACCGGTTCAATAGTTTAACTTCTTGATGCGTTAGTTTAACCTAGGCGCAAAAGATCGGAAAAGTGTTTTTCCTGTCATATATATATGAAAGTTGTTCAATTTGAGTGTATTGCAATAGTTTCACATAAATTAAGAATTAGGATTGCAGATAGCGTTACCAGTTCAATATCATTTAGTTTAACTTCTTAGATGCGTTAGTTTAACTTAAGCGCAGAAGCTCGGAAAAGTGTTTTACATGTCATATATATATGAAAGTTGTTGAATTTCAGTGTATTGCAAGACTTTCACATAAGTTTAGAATTAGGATTGCTGATACCATTAGCACTTCTATATCATTTGGTGTAACTTCTTGGATGTGTTAGTTTAACCTAGTCAAAAAAGCTTGGAAAAGTGTTTTATATGTCATGTATATGTGAAAGTTGTTCAATTTCAGTGTATTGCAATAGTTTCACATATGTTTAGAATTAGGATTGCAGATAGCGTTACCAGTTCAATATCATTTAGTATAAATTCTTAGATGCGTTAGTTTAACCTAGGCGCAAAAGCTCAAAAAAGCATTTTACATGTCATATATATGTGAACGTTTTTCAATTTCAATGTATTGCAAGAGTTTCACATACGTTTAAAATTAGGATTGGAGATAGCATTAGCACTTCTATATCATTTAGTTTAAGTTCTTAGATGCGTTAGTTTAACCCAATCGCAAAAGCTCTGAAAAGTGTTTTACATGTCATATATATATATGTGAAAGTTGTTCAATTTCTTTGTATTGCAAGAGTTTCACATAAGTTTAGAATTAGAATTGCAGATAGCATTAGCACTTCTATATCATTTGGTGTAACTTCTTGGATGTGTTAGTTTAACCTAGTCAAAAAAGCTTGGAAAAGTGTTTTATATGTCATGTATATGTGAAAGTTGTTCAATTTCAGTGTATTGCAATAGTTTCACATATGTTTAGAATTAGGATTGCAGATAGCGTTACCAGTTCAATATCATTTAGTATAAATTCTTAGATGCGTTAGTTTAACCTAGGCGCAAAAGCTCAAAAAAGCATTTTACATGTCATATATATGTGAACGTTTTTCAATTTCAATGTATTGCAAGAGTTTCACATACGTTTAAAATTAGGATTGGAGATAGCATTAGCACTTCTATATCATTTAGTTTAAGTTCTTAGATGCGTTAGTTTAACCCAATCGCAAAAGCTCTGAAAAGTGTTTTACATGTCATATATATATATATGTGAAAGTTGTTCAATTTCTTTGTATTGCAAGAGTTTCACATAAGTTGAGATTTAGAATTGCAGATAGCATTAGCACTTCTATATAATTTGGTGTAACTTCTTAGATGCGTTAGTTTAACCTAGGTGCAAAAGCTCTGAAAAGTGTTTTACATGTCATATATATGTGAACGTTGTTCAATTTCAGTGTATTGCAAGAGTTTCACATAAGTTTAGAATTAGGATTGCAGATAGCGTTACCAGTTCAATATCCTTTAGTTTAACTTCTTAGATGCGTTAGTTTAACCGAGGAGAAAAAGCTCTGGAAAGTGTTTTACATGTCATATATATGTGAACGTTGTTCAATTTCTTTGAATTGCAAGAGTTTCACATAAGTTTAGAATTAGAATTGCAGATAGCATTAGCACTTCTATATCATTTGGTGTAACTTCTTGGATGTGTTAGTTTAACCTAGTCAAAAAAGCTTGGAAAAGTGTTTTATATGTCATGTATATGTGAAAGTTGTTCAATTTCAGTGTATTGCAATAGTTTCACATATGTTTAGAATTAGGATTGCAGATAGCGTTACCAGTTCAATATCATTTAGTATAAATTCTTAGATGCGTTAGTTTAACCTAGGCGCAAAAGCTCAAAAAAGCATTTTACATGTCATATATATGTGAACGTTTTTCAATTTCAATGTATTGCAAGAGTTTCACATACGTTTAAAATTAGGATTGGAGATAGCATTAGCACTTCTATATCATTTAGTTTAAGTTCTTAGATGCGTTAGTTTAACCCAATCGCAAAAGCTCTGAAAAGTGTTTTACATGTCATATATATATATATGTGAAAGTTGTTCAATTTCTTTGTATTGCAAGAGTTTCACATAAGTTGAGATTTAGAATTGCAGATAGCATTAGCACTTCTATATAATTTGGTGTAACTTCTTAGATGCGTTAGTTTAACCTAGGTGCAAAAGCTCTGAAAAGTGTTTTACATGTCATATATATGTGAACGTTGTTCAATTTCAGTGTATTGCAAGAGTTTCACATAAGTTTAGAATTAGGATTGCAGATAGCGTTACCAGTTCAATATCCTTTAGTTTAACTTCTTAGATGCGTTAGTTTAACCGAGGAGAAAAAGCTCTGGAAAGTGTTTTACATGTCATATATATGTGAACGTTGTTCAATTTCTTTGAATTGCAAGAGTTTCACATAAGTTTAGAATTAGGATTGCAGATTGCCTCACCAGTTCAATATCATTTAGTTTAACTACTTAGATGTGTTAGTTTCAACTAGGCGCAGAAACTCGGAAGTGTTTTACATGTCATATATATATGTGATCGTAGTTCAATTTCAGTGTATTGCAAGAGTTTCACATAAGTTTAGAATTAGGATTGCAGATAGCGTTACCAGTTCAATATCATTTATTTTAACTACTTAGATGCGTTAGTTTAACATAGGCGCAGAAGCTCGGGAAAGTGTTGTACATGTCATATATATGTGATCGTAGTTCAATTTCAGTGTATTGCAAGAGTTTCACATAAGTTTAGAATTAGGATTGCAGATAGCCTTACCGGTTCAATATCATTTAGTTTAACTTCTTAGATGCGTTAGTTTAACCTAGGCGCAAAAGCTCAGAAAAGTGTTTTACATGTCATATATATATGAAAGTTGTTGAATTTCAGTGTATTGCAAGACTTTCACATAAGTTTAGAATTAGGATTGCTGATACCATTAGCACTTCTATATCATTTAGTTTAACTTCTTGGATGTGTTAGTTTAACCTAGTCAAAAAAGCTTGGAAAAGTGCTTTATATGTCATGTATATGTGAAAGTTGTTCAATTTCAGTGTATTGCAATAGTTTCACATATGTTTAGAATTAGGATTGCAGATAGCGTTACCAGTTCAATATAATTTAGTATAAATTCTTAGATGCGTTAGTTTAACCTAGGCGCAAAAGCTCAAAAAAGCATTTTACATGTCATATATATGTGAACGTTTTTCAATTTCAATGTATTGCAAGAGTTTCACATACGTTTAAAATTAGGATTGGAGATAGCATTAGCACTTCTATATCATTTAGTTTAAGTTCTTAGATGCGTTAGTTTAACCCAATCGCAAAAGCTCTGAAAAGTGTTTTACATGTCATATATATATATATGTGAAAGTTGTTCAATTTCTTTGTATTGCAAGAGTTTCACATAAGTTGAGATTTAGAATTGCAGATAGCATTAGCACTTCTATATAATTTGGTGTAACTTCTTAGATGCGTTAGTTTAACCTAGGTGCAAAAGCTCTGAAAAGTGTTTTACATGTCATATATATGTGAACGTTGTTCAATTTTAGTGTATTGCAAGAGTTTCACATAAGTTTAGAATTAGGATTGCAGATAGCTTTAGCACTTCTATATCATTTAGTTTAGCATCTTAGATGTGTTAGTTTAACCGAGGAGAAAAAGCTCTGGAAAGTGTTTTACATGTCATATATATGTGAACGTTGTTCAATTTCTTTGAATTGCAAGAGTTTCACATAAGTTTAGAATTAGAATTGCAGATAGCATTAGCACTTCTATATCATTTGGTGTAACTTCTTAGATGCGTTAGTTTAACCTAGGTGCAAAAGCTCTGAAAAGTGTTTTACATGTCATATATATGTTAACGTTGTTCAATTTCAGTGTATTGCAAGAGTTTCACATAAGTTTAATATTAGGATTGCAGATAGCCTTAACAGTTCAATATCATTTAGTTTAACTTCTTAGATGTGTTAGTTTAACCTAGGCGCAAAAGCTCGGAAAAATATTTTTCATGTCATATATATGTGATCGTTGTTTAAATTCAGTGTATTGCAAGAATTTCACATAAGTTTAGAATTAGGATTGTAGATATCCTTACTAGTTCAATATCATTTAGTTTAACTTCTTAGATGCGTTGTTTTAACCTAGGCGCAGAAGCTCGGAAATGTCATTTACATGTCATATATATGTGAACGTTGTTCAATTTCAGTGTATTGCAGGAGTTTCACATAAGTTTAGAATTAGGATTGCAGATAGCCTTACCAGTTTAATATCATTTAGTTTAACATCTTAGATATGTTAGTTTAACCTAGGCGCAAAAGCTTGGAAAAGTGTTTTACATGTCATGTATATGTGAACGTTATTTAAATTCAGTGTATTGCAAGAATTTCACATAACTTTAGAATTAGGATTGCAGATAGCCTTACCAGTTCAATATCATTTAGTTTAACTTCTTAGATGCGTTAGTTTAATATAGGTGCAGAAGCTCGGAAAAGTGTTTTACATGTCATATATATGTGCACGTAGTTCAATTTCAGTGTATTGCAAGAGTTTCACATAAGTTTAGAATTAGGATTGCAGATAGCCTTACCGGTTCAATAGTTTAACTTCTTGATGCGTTAGTTTAACCTAGGCGCAAAAGATCGGAAAAGTGTTTTTCCTGTCATATATATATGAAAGTTGTTCAATTTGAGTGTATTGCAATAGTTTCACATAAATTAAGAATTAGGATTGCAGATAGCGTTACCAGTTCAATATCATTTAGTTTAACTTCTTAGATGCGTTAGTTTAACTTAAGCGCAGAAGCTCGGAAAAGTGTTTTACATGTCATATATATATGAAAGTTGTTGAATTTCAGTGTATTGCAAGACTTTCACATAAGTTTAGAATTAGGATTGCTGATACCATTAGCACTTCTATATCATTTGGTGTAACTTCTTGGATGTGTTAGTTTAACCTAGTCAAAAAAGCTTGGAAAAGTGTTTTATATGTCATGTATATGTGAAAGTTGTTCAATTTCAGTGTATTGCAATAGTTTCACATATGTTTAGAATTAGGATTGCAGATAGCGTTACCAGTTCAATATAATTTAGTATAAATTCTTAGATGCGTTAGTTTAACCTAGGCGCAAAAGCTCAAAAAAGCATTTTACATGTCATATATATGTGAACGTTTTTCAATTTCAATGTATTGCAAGAGTTTCACATACGTTTAAAATTAGGATTGGAGATAGCATTAGCACTTCTATATCATTTAGTTTAAGTTCTTAGATGCGTTAGTTTAACCCAATCGCAAAAGCTCTGAAAAGTGTTTTACATGTCATATATATATATGTGAAAGTTGTCCAATTTCTTTGTATTGCAAGAGTTTCACATAAGTTGAGATTTAGAATTGCAGATAGCATTAGCACTTCTATATAATTTGGTGAAACTTCTTAGATGCGTTAGTTTAACCTAGGTGCAAAAGCTCTGAAAAGTGTTTTACATGTCATATATATGTGAACGTTGTTCAATTTCAGTGTATTGCAAGAGTTTCACATAAGTTTAGAATTAGGATTGCAGATAGCGTTACCAGTTCAATATCCTTTAGTTTAACTTCTTAGATGCGTTAGTTTAACCGAGGAGAAAAAGCTCTGGAAAGTGTTTTACATGTCATATATATGTGAACGTTGTTCAATTTCTTTGAATTGCAAGAGTTTCACATAAGTTTAGAATTAGAATTGCAGATAGCATTAGCACTTCTATATCATTTGGTGTAACTTCTTGGATGTGTTAGTTTAACCTAGTCAAAAAAGCTTGGAAAAGTGTTTTATATGTCATGTATATGTGAAAGTTGTTCAATTTCAGTGTATTGCAATAGTTTCACATATGTTTAGAATTAGGATTGCAGATAGCGTTACCAGTTCAATATCATTTAGTATAAATTCTTAGATGCGTTAGTTTAACCTAGGCGCAAAAGCTCAAAAAAGCATTTTACATGTCATATATATGTGAACGTTTTTCAATTTCAATGTATTGCAAGAGTTTCACATACGTTTAAAATTAGGATTGGAGATAGCATTAGCACTTCTATATCATTTAGTTTAAGTTCTTAGATGCGTTAGTTTAACCCAATCGCAAAAGCTCTGAAAAGTGTTTTACATGTCATATATATATATATGTGAAAGTTGTTCAATTTCTTTGTATTGCAAGAGTTTCACATAAGTTGAGATTTAGAATTGCAGATAGCATTAGCACTTCTATATAATTTGGTGTAACTTCTTAGATGCGTTAGTTTAACCTAGGTGCAAAAGCTCTGAAAAGTGTTTTACATGTCATATATATGTGAACGTTGTTCAATTTTAGTGTATTGCAAGAGTTTCACATAAGTTTAGAATTAGGATTGCAGATAGCTTTAGCACTTCTATATCATTTAGTTTAGCATCTTAGATGTGTTAGTTTAACCGAGGAGAAAAAGCTCTGGAAAGTGTTTTACATGTCATATATATGTGAACGTTGTTCAATTTCTTTGAATTGCAAGAGTTTCACATAAGTTTAGAATTAGAATTGCAGATAGCATTAGCACTTCTATATCATTTGGTGTAACTTCTTAGATGCGTTAGTTTAACCTAGGTGCAAAAGCTCTGAAAAGTGTTTTACATGTCATATATATGTTAACGTTGTTCAATTTCAGTGTATTGCAAGAGTTTCACATAAGTTTAATATTAGGATTGCAGATAGCCTTAACAGTTCAATATCATTTAGTTTAACTTCTTAGATGTGTTAGTTTAACCTAGGCGCAAAAGCTCGGAAAAATATTTTTCATGTCATATATATGTGATCGTTGTTTAAATTCAGTGTATTGCAAGAATTTCACATAAGTTTAGAATTAGGATTGTAGATATCCTTACTAGTTCAATATCATTTAGTTTAACTTCTTAGATGCGTTGTTTTAACCTAGGCGCAGAAGCTCGGAAATGTCATTTACATGTCATATATATGTGAACGTTGTTCAATTTCAGTGTATTGCAGGAGTTTCACATAAGTTTAGAATTAGGATTGCAGATAGCCTTACCAGTTTAATATCATTTAGTTTAACATCTTAGATATGTTAGTTTAACCTAGGCGCAAAAGCTTGGAAAAGTGTTTTACATGTCATGTATATGTGAACGTTATTTAAATTCAGTGTATTGCAAGAATTTCACATAACTTTAGAATTAGGATTGCAGATAGCCTTACCAGTTCAATATCATTTAGTTTAACTTCTTAGATGCGTTAGTTTAATATAGGTGCAGAAGCTCGGAAAAGTGTTTTACATGTCATATATATGTGCACGTAGTTCAATTTCAGTGTATTGCAAGAGTTTCACATAAGTTTAGAATTAGGATTGCAGATAGCCTTACCGGTTCAATAGTTTAACTTCTTGATGCGTTAGTTTAACCTAGGCGCAAAAGATCGGAAAAGTGTTTTTCCTGTCATATATATATGAAAGTTGTTCAATTTGAGTGTATTGCAATAGTTTCACATAAATTAAGAATTAGGATTGCAGATAGCGTTACCAGTTCAATATCATTTAGTTTAACTTCTTAGATGCGTTAGTTTAACTTAAGCGCAGAAGCTCGGAAAAGTGTTTTACATGTCATATATATATGAAAGTTGTTGAATTTCAGTGTATTGCAAGACTTTCACATAAGTTTAGAATTAGGATTGCTGATACCATTAGCACTTCTATATCATTTAGTTTAACTTCTTGGATGTGTTAGTTTAACCTAGTCAAAAAAGCTTGGAAAAGTGTTTTATATGTCATGTATATGTGAAAGTTGTTCAATTTCAGTGTATTGCAATAGTTTCACATATGTTTAGAATTAGGATTGCAGATAGCGTTACCAGTTCAATATCATTTAGTATAAATTCTTAGATGCGTTAGTTTAACCTAGGCGCAAATACTCGGAAAAGTATTTTACATGTCATATATATGTGAAAGTTGTTCAATTTCATTTTATTGCAAGAGTTTCACATAAGTTTAGAATTAGGATTGCAGATAGCTTTAGCACTTCTATATCATTTAGTTTAGCATCTTAGATGTGTTAGTTTAACCTAGGCGCAAAAGCTCGGAAAAGTGTTTTACATGTCATGTATATGTGAACGTTGTTTAAATTCAGTGTATTGCAAGAATTTCACATAAGTTTAGAATTAGGATTGTAGATATCCTTACTAGTTCAATATCATTTAATTTAACTTCTTAGATGCGTTAGTTTAACATAGGCGCAAAGCTCGGAAAAGTGTGTTACATGTCATATATATGTGAACGTTGTTCAATTTCAGTGTATTGCAAGAGTTTCACATAAGTTTAGAATTAGGATTGCAGATAGCCTTACCGGTTCAATATCCTTTAGTTTAACTTCTTAGATGCGTTAGTTTAACCTAGGCGCAAAAGCTCAGAAAAGTGTTTTACATGTCATATATATATGAAAGTTGTTGAATTTCAGTGTATTGCAAGACTTTCACATAAGTTTAGAATTAGGATTGCTGATACCATTAGCACTTCTATATCATTTAGTTTAACTTCTTGGATGTGTTAGTTTAACCTAGTCAAAAAAGCTTGGAAAAGTGTTTTATATGTCATGTATATGTGAAAGTTGTTCAATTTCAGTGTATTGCAATAGTTTCACATATGTTTAGAATTAGGATTGCAGATAGCGTTACCAGTTCAATATCATTTAGTATAAATTCTTAGATGCGTTAGTTTAACCTAGGCGCAAAAGCTCAAAAAAGCATTTTACATGTCATATATATGTGAACGTTTTTCAATTTCAATGTATTGCAAGAGTTTCACATACGTTTAAAATTAGGATTGGAGATAGCATTAGCACTTCTATATCATTTAGTTTAAGTTCTTAGATGCGTTAGTTTAACCCAATCGCAAAAGCTCTGAAAAGTGTTTTACATGTCATATATATATGTGAAAGTTGTTCAATTTCTTTGTATTGCAAGAGTTTCACATAAGTTGAGATTTAGAATTGCAGATAGCATTAGCACTTCTATATAATTTGGTGTAACTTCTTAGATGCGTTAGTTTAACCTAGGTGCAAAAGCTCTGAAAAGTGTTTTACATGTCATATATATGTGAACGTTGTTCAATTTTAGTGTATTGCAAGAGTTTCACATAAGTTTAGAATTAGGATTGCAGATAGCGTTACCAGTTCAATATCCTTTAGTTTAACTTCTTAGATGCGTTAGTTTAACCGAGGAGAAAAAGCTCTGGAAAGTGTTTTACATGTCATATATATGTGAACGTTGTTCAATTTCTTTGAATTGCAAGAGTTTCACATAAGTTTAGAATTAGAATTGCAGATAGCATTAGCACTTCTATATCATTTGGTGTAACTTCTTAGATGCGTTAGTTTAACCTAGGTGCAAAAGCTCTGAAAAGTGTTTTACATGTCATATATATGTTAACGTTGTTCAATTTCAGTGTATTGCAAGAGTTTCACATAAGTTTAATATTAGGATTGCAGATAGCCTTAACAGTTCAATATCATTTAGTTTAACTTCTTAGATGTGTTAGTTTAACCTAGGCGCAAAAGCTCGGAAAAATATTTTTCATGTCATATATATGTGATCGTTGTTTAAATTCAGTGTATTGCAAGAATTTCACATAAGTTTAGAATTAGGATTGTAGATATCCTTACTAGTTCAATATCATTTAGTTTAACTTCTTAGATGCGTTGTTTTAACCTAGGCGCAGAAGCTCGGAAATGTCATTTACATGTCATATATATGTGAACGTTGTTCAATTTCAGTGTATTGCAGGAGTTTCACATAAGTTTAGAATTAGGATTGCAGATAGCCTTACCAGTTTAATATCATTTAGTTTAACATCTTAGATATGTTAGTTTAACCTAGGCGCAAAAGCTTGGAAAAGTGTTTTACATGTCATGTATATGTGAACGTTATTTAAATTCAGTGTATTGCAAGAATTTCACATAACTTTAGAATTAGGATTGCAGATAGCCTTACCAGTTCAATATCATTTAGTTTAACTTCTTAGATGCGTTAGTTTAATATAGGTGCAGAAGCTCGGAAAAGTGTTTTACATGTCATATATATGTGCACGTAGTTCAATTTCAGTGTATTGCAAGAGTTTCACATAAGTTTAGAATTAGGATTGCAGATAGCCTTACCGGTTCAATAGTTTAACTTCTTGATGCGTTAGTTTAACCTAGGCGCAAAAGATCGGAAAAGTGTTTTTCCTGTCATATATATATGAAAGTTGTTCAATTTGAGTGTATTGCAATAGTTTCACATAAATTAAGAATTAGGATTGCAGATAGCGTTACCAGTTCAATATCATTTAGTTTAACTTCTTAGATGCGTTAGTTTAACTTAAGCGCAGAAGCTCGGAAAAGTGTTTTACATGTCATATATATATGAAAGTTGTTGAATTTCAGTGTATTGCAAGACTTTCACATAAGTTTAGAATTAGGATTGCTGATACCATTAGCACTTCTATATCATTTGGTGTAACTTCTTGGATGTGTTAGTTTAACCTAGTCAAAAAAGCTTGGAAAAGTGTTTTATATGTCATGTATATGTGAAAGTTGTTCAATTTCAGTGTATTGCAATAGTTTCACATATGTTTAGAATTAGGATTGCAGATAGCGTTACCAGTTCAATATAATTTAGTATAAATTCTTAGATGCGTTAGTTTAACCTAGGCGCAAAAGCTCAAAAAAGCATTTTACATGTCATATATATGTGAACGTTTTTCAATTTCAATGTATTGCAAGAGTTTCACATACGTTTAAAATTAGGATTGGAGATAGCATTAGCACTTCTATATCATTTAGTTTAAGTTCTTAGATGCGTTAGTTTAACCCAATCGCAAAAGCTCTGAAAAGTGTTTTACATGTCATATATATATATGTGAAAGTTGTTCAATTTCTTTGTATTGCAAGAGTTTCACATAAGTTGAGATTTAGAATTGCAGATAGCATTAGCACTTCTATATAATTTGGTGTAACTTCTTAGATGCGTTAGTTTAACCTAGGTGCAAAAGCTCTGAAAAGTGTTTTACATGTCATATATATGTGAACGTTGTTCAATTTCAGTGTATTGCAAGAGTTTCACATAAGTTTAGAATTAGGATTGCAGATAGCGTTACCAGTTCAATATCCTTTAGTTTAACTTCTTAGATGCGTTAGTTTAACCGAGGAGAAAAAGCTCTGGAAAGTGTTTTACATGTCATATATATGTGAACGTTGTTCAATTTCTTTGAATTGCAAGAGTTTCACATAAGTTTAGAATTAGAATTGCAGATAGCATTAGCACTTCTATATCATTTGGTGTAACTTCTTGGATGTGTTAGTTTAACCTAGTCAAAAAAGCTTGGAAAAGTGTTTTATATGTCATGTATATGTGAAAGTTGTTCAATTTCAGTGTATTGCAATAGTTTCACATATGTTTAGAATTAGGATTGCAGATAGCGTTACCAGTTCAATATCATTTAGTATAAATTCTTAGATGCGTTAGTTTAACCTAGGCGCAAAAGCTCAAAAAAGCATTTTACATGTCATATATATGTGAACGTTTTTCAATTTCAATGTATTGCAAGAGTTTCACATACGTTTAAAATTAGGATTGGAGATAGCATTAGCACTTCTATATCATTTAGTTTAAGTTCTTAGATGCGTTAGTTTAACCCAATCGCAAAAGCTCTGAAAAGTGTTTTACATGTCATATATATATATATGTGAAAGTTGTTCAATTTCTTTGTATTGCAAGAGTTTCACATAAGTTGAGATTTAGAATTGCAGATAGCATTAGCACTTCTATATAATTTGGTGTAACTTCTTAGATGCGTTAGTTTAACCTAGGTGCAAAAGCTCTGAAAAGTGTTTTACATGTCATATATATGTGAACGTTGTTCAATTTCAGTGTATTGCAAGAGTTTCACATAAGTTTAAAATTAGGATTGCAGAGCGTGAGCATTTCAATATCATTTAGTTTAACTTCTTAGATGCATTAGTTTAACATAGGCGCAGAATCTTGGAAAAGTGTTTTACATGTCATATATATGTGAACGTAGTTCAATTTCAGTGTATTGCAATAGTTTCACATATGTTTAGAATTAGGATTGCAGATAGCGTTAGCACTTTTTATATCCTGTAGTTTCACTTCTTAGATGCGTTAGTTTAACCTAGGCGCAAATACTCGGAAAAGTATTTTACATGTCATATATATGTGAAAGTTGTTCAATTTCATTTTATTGCAAGAGTTTCACATAAGTTTAGAATTAGGATTGCAGATAGCTTTAGCACTTCTATATCATTTAGTTTAGCATCTTAGATGTGTTAGTTTAACCTAGGCGCAAAAGCTCGGAAAAGTGTTTTACATGTCATGTATATGTGAACGTTGTTTAAATTCAGTGTATTGCAAGAATTTCACATAAGTTTAGAATTAGGATTGTAGATATCCTTACTAGTTCAATATCATTTAATTTAACTTCTTAGATGCGTTAGTTTAACATAGGCGCAAAGCTCGGAAAAGTGTGTTACATGTCATATATATGTGAACGTTGTTCAATTTCAGTGTATTGCAAGAGTTTCACATAAGTTTAGAATTAGGATTGCAGATAGCCTTACCGGTTCAATATCCTTTAGTTTAACTTCTTAGATGCGTTAGTTTAACCTAGGCGCAGAAGCTCGGAAATGTCATTTACATGTCATATATATGTGAACGTTGTTCAATTTCAGTGTATTGCAGGAGTTTCACATAAGTTTAGAATTAGGATTGCAGATAGCCTTACCAGTTTAATATCATTTAGTTTAACATCTTAGATATGTTAGTTTAACCTAGGCGCAAAAGCTTGGAAAAGTGTTTTACATGTCATGTATATGTGAACGTTATTTAAATT
This sequence comes from Muscardinus avellanarius, assembly GCF_963383645.1. Taxonomy (NCBI): domain Eukaryota; kingdom Metazoa; phylum Chordata; class Mammalia; order Rodentia; family Gliridae; genus Muscardinus; species Muscardinus avellanarius. The sequence goes on along the minus strand of NC_137802.1, from coordinate 41,959,948 downwards.
CAGTGTATTGCAAGAATTTCACATAACTTTAGAATTAGGATTGCAGATAGCCTTACCAGTTCAATATCATTTAGTTTAACTTCTTAGATGCGTTAGTTTAATATAGGTGCAGAAGCTCGGAAAAGTGTTTTACATGTCATATATATGTGCACGTAGTTCAATTTCAGTGTATTGCAAGAGTTTCACATAAGTTTAGAATTAGGATTGCAGATAGCCTTACCGGTTCAATAGTTTAACTTCTTGATGCGTTAGTTTAACCTAGGCGCAAAAGATCGGAAAAGTGTTTTTCCTGTCATATATATATGAAAGTTGTTCAATTTGAGTGTATTGCAATAGTTTCACATAAATTAAGAATTAGGATTGCAGATAGCGTTACCAGTTCAATATCATTTAGTTTAACTTCTTAGATGCGTTAGTTTAACTTAAGCGCAGAAGCTCGGAAAAGTGTTTTACATGTCATATATATATGAAAGTTGTTGAATTTCAGTGTATTGCAAGACTTTCACATAAGTTTAGAATTAGGATTGCTGATACCATTAGCACTTCTATATCATTTGGTGTAACTTCTTGGATGTGTTAGTTTAACCTAGTCAAAAAAGCTTGGAAAAGTGTTTTATATGTCATGTATATGTGAAAGTTGTTCAATTTCAGTGTATTGCAATAGTTTCACATATGTTTAGAATTAGGATTGCAGATAGCGTTACCAGTTCAATATCATTTAGTATAAATTCTTAGATGCGTTAGTTTAACCTAGGCGCAAAAGCTCAAAAAAGCATTTTACATGTCATATATATGTGAACGTTTTTCAATTTCAATGTATTGCAAGAGTTTCACATACGTTTAAAATTAGGATTGGAGATAGCATTAGCACTTCTATATCATTTAGTTTAAGTTCTTAGATGCGTTAGTTTAACCCAATCGCAAAAGCTCTGAAAAGTGTTTTACATGTCATATATATATATGTGAAAGTTGTTCAATTTCTTTGTATTGCAAGAGTTTCACATAAGTTTAGAATTAGAATTGCAGATAGCATTAGCACTTCTATATCATTTGGTGTAACTTCTTGGATGTGTTAGTTTAACCTAGTCAAAAAAGCTTGGAAAAGTGTTTTATATGTCATGTATATGTGAAAGTTGTTCAATTTCAGTGTATTGCAATAGTTTCACATATGTTTAGAATTAGGATTGCAGATAGCGTTACCAGTTCAATATCATTTAGTATAAATTCTTAGATGCGTTAGTTTAACCTAGGCGCAAAAGCTCAAAAAAGCATTTTACATGTCATATATATGTGAACGTTTTTCAATTTCAATGTATTGCAAGAGTTTCACATACGTTTAAAATTAGGATTGGAGATAGCATTAGCACTTCTATATCATTTAGTTTAAGTTCTTAGATGCGTTAGTTTAACCCAATCGCAAAAGCTCTGAAAAGTGTTTTACATGTCATATATATATATATGTGAAAGTTGTTCAATTTCTTTGTATTGCAAGAGTTTCACATAAGTTGAGATTTAGAATTGCAGATAGCATTAGCACTTCTATATAATTTGGTGTAACTTCTTAGATGCGTTAGTTTAACCTAGGTGCAAAAGCTCTGAAAAGTGTTTTACATGTCATATATATGTGAACGTTGTTCAATTTCAGTGTATTGCAAGAGTTTCACATAAGTTTAGAATTAGGATTGCAGATAGCGTTACCAGTTCAATATCCTTTAGTTTAACTTCTTAGATGCGTTAGTTTAACCGAGGAGAAAAAGCTCTGGAAAGTGTTTTACATGTCATATATATGTGAACGTTGTTCAATTTCTTTGAATTGCAAGAGTTTCACATAAGTTTAGAATTAGAATTGCAGATAGCATTAGCACTTCTATATCATTTGGTGTAACTTCTTGGATGTGTTAGTTTAACCTAGTCAAAAAAGCTTGGAAAAGTGTTTTATATGTCATGTATATGTGAAAGTTGTTCAATTTCAGTGTATTGCAATAGTTTCACATATGTTTAGAATTAGGATTGCAGATAGCGTTACCAGTTCAATATCATTTAGTATAAATTCTTAGATGCGTTAGTTTAACCTAGGCGCAAAAGCTCAAAAAAGCATTTTACATGTCATATATATGTGAACGTTTTTCAATTTCAATGTATTGCAAGAGTTTCACATACGTTTAAAATTAGGATTGGAGATAGCATTAGCACTTCTATATCATTTAGTTTAAGTTCTTAGATGCGTTAGTTTAACCCAATCGCAAAAGCTCTGAAAAGTGTTTTACATGTCATATATATATATATGTGAAAGTTGTTCAATTTCTTTGTATTGCAAGAGTTTCACATAAGTTGAGATTTAGAATTGCAGATAGCATTAGCACTTCTATATAATTTGGTGTAACTTCTTAGATGCGTTAGTTTAACCTAGGTGCAAAAGCTCTGAAAAGTGTTTTACATGTCATATATATGTGAACGTTGTTCAATTTCAGTGTATTGCAAGAGTTTCACATAAGTTTAGAATTAGGATTGCAGATAGCGTTACCAGTTCAATATCCTTTAGTTTAACTTCTTAGATGCGTTAGTTTAACCGAGGAGAAAAAGCTCTGGAAAGTGTTTTACATGTCATATATATGTGAACGTTGTTCAATTTCTTTGAATTGCAAGAGTTTCACATAAGTTTAGAATTAGGATTGCAGATTGCCTCACCAGTTCAATATCATTTAGTTTAACTACTTAGATGTGTTAGTTTCAACTAGGCGCAGAAACTCGGAAGTGTTTTACATGTCATATATATATGTGATCGTAGTTCAATTTCAGTGTATTGCAAGAGTTTCACATAAGTTTAGAATTAGGATTGCAGATAGCGTTACCAGTTCAATATCATTTATTTTAACTACTTAGATGCGTTAGTTTAACATAGGCGCAGAAGCTCGGGAAAGTGTTGTACATGTCATATATATGTGATCGTAGTTCAATTTCAGTGTATTGCAAGAGTTTCACATAAGTTTAGAATTAGGATTGCAGATAGCCTTACCGGTTCAATATCATTTAGTTTAACTTCTTAGATGCGTTAGTTTAACCTAGGCGCAAAAGCTCAGAAAAGTGTTTTACATGTCATATATATATGAAAGTTGTTGAATTTCAGTGTATTGCAAGACTTTCACATAAGTTTAGAATTAGGATTGCTGATACCATTAGCACTTCTATATCATTTAGTTTAACTTCTTGGATGTGTTAGTTTAACCTAGTCAAAAAAGCTTGGAAAAGTGCTTTATATGTCATGTATATGTGAAAGTTGTTCAATTTCAGTGTATTGCAATAGTTTCACATATGTTTAGAATTAGGATTGCAGATAGCGTTACCAGTTCAATATAATTTAGTATAAATTCTTAGATGCGTTAGTTTAACCTAGGCGCAAAAGCTCAAAAAAGCATTTTACATGTCATATATATGTGAACGTTTTTCAATTTCAATGTATTGCAAGAGTTTCACATACGTTTAAAATTAGGATTGGAGATAGCATTAGCACTTCTATATCATTTAGTTTAAGTTCTTAGATGCGTTAGTTTAACCCAATCGCAAAAGCTCTGAAAAGTGTTTTACATGTCATATATATATATATGTGAAAGTTGTTCAATTTCTTTGTATTGCAAGAGTTTCACATAAGTTGAGATTTAGAATTGCAGATAGCATTAGCACTTCTATATAATTTGGTGTAACTTCTTAGATGCGTTAGTTTAACCTAGGTGCAAAAGCTCTGAAAAGTGTTTTACATGTCATATATATGTGAACGTTGTTCAATTTTAGTGTATTGCAAGAGTTTCACATAAGTTTAGAATTAGGATTGCAGATAGCTTTAGCACTTCTATATCATTTAGTTTAGCATCTTAGATGTGTTAGTTTAACCGAGGAGAAAAAGCTCTGGAAAGTGTTTTACATGTCATATATATGTGAACGTTGTTCAATTTCTTTGAATTGCAAGAGTTTCACATAAGTTTAGAATTAGAATTGCAGATAGCATTAGCACTTCTATATCATTTGGTGTAACTTCTTAGATGCGTTAGTTTAACCTAGGTGCAAAAGCTCTGAAAAGTGTTTTACATGTCATATATATGTTAACGTTGTTCAATTTCAGTGTATTGCAAGAGTTTCACATAAGTTTAATATTAGGATTGCAGATAGCCTTAACAGTTCAATATCATTTAGTTTAACTTCTTAGATGTGTTAGTTTAACCTAGGCGCAAAAGCTCGGAAAAATATTTTTCATGTCATATATATGTGATCGTTGTTTAAATTCAGTGTATTGCAAGAATTTCACATAAGTTTAGAATTAGGATTGTAGATATCCTTACTAGTTCAATATCATTTAGTTTAACTTCTTAGATGCGTTGTTTTAACCTAGGCGCAGAAGCTCGGAAATGTCATTTACATGTCATATATATGTGAACGTTGTTCAATTTCAGTGTATTGCAGGAGTTTCACATAAGTTTAGAATTAGGATTGCAGATAGCCTTACCAGTTTAATATCATTTAGTTTAACATCTTAGATATGTTAGTTTAACCTAGGCGCAAAAGCTTGGAAAAGTGTTTTACATGTCATGTATATGTGAACGTTATTTAAATTCAGTGTATTGCAAGAATTTCACATAACTTTAGAATTAGGATTGCAGATAGCCTTACCAGTTCAATATCATTTAGTTTAACTTCTTAGATGCGTTAGTTTAATATAGGTGCAGAAGCTCGGAAAAGTGTTTTACATGTCATATATATGTGCACGTAGTTCAATTTCAGTGTATTGCAAGAGTTTCACATAAGTTTAGAATTAGGATTGCAGATAGCCTTACCGGTTCAATAGTTTAACTTCTTGATGCGTTAGTTTAACCTAGGCGCAAAAGATCGGAAAAGTGTTTTTCCTGTCATATATATATGAAAGTTGTTCAATTTGAGTGTATTGCAATAGTTTCACATAAATTAAGAATTAGGATTGCAGATAGCGTTACCAGTTCAATATCATTTAGTTTAACTTCTTAGATGCGTTAGTTTAACTTAAGCGCAGAAGCTCGGAAAAGTGTTTTACATGTCATATATATATGAAAGTTGTTGAATTTCAGTGTATTGCAAGACTTTCACATAAGTTTAGAATTAGGATTGCTGATACCATTAGCACTTCTATATCATTTGGTGTAACTTCTTGGATGTGTTAGTTTAACCTAGTCAAAAAAGCTTGGAAAAGTGTTTTATATGTCATGTATATGTGAATGTTGTTCAATTTCAGTGTATTGCAATAGTTTCACATATGTTTAGAATTAGGATTGCAGATAGCGTTACCAGTTCAATATCATTTAGTATAAATTCTTAGATGCGTTAGTTTAACCTAGGCGCAAAAGCTCAAAAAAGCATTTTACATGTCATATATATGTGAACGTTTTTCAATTTCAATGTATTGCAAGAGTTTCACATACGTTTAAAATTAGGATTGGAGATAGCATTAGCACTTCTATATCATTTAGTTTAAGTTCTTAGATGCGTTAGTTTAACCCAATCGCAAAAGCTCTGAAAAGTGTTTTACATGTCATATATATATATGTGAAAGTTGTCCAATTTCTTTGTATTGCAAGAGTTTCACATAAGTTGAGATTTAGAATTGCAGATAGCATTAGCACTTCTATATAATTTGGTGTAACTTCTTAGATGCGTTAGTTTAACCTAGGTGCAAAAGCTCTGAAAAGTGTTTTACATGTCATATATATGTGAACGTTGTTCAATTTCAGTGTATTGCAAGAGTTTCACATAAGTTTAGAATTAGGATTGCAGATAGCGTTACCAGTTCAATATCCTTTAGTTTAACTTCTTAGATGCGTTAGTTTAACCGAGGAGAAAAAGCTCTGGAAAGTGTTTTACATGTCATATATATGTGAACGTTGTTCAATTTCTTTGAATTGCAAGAGTTTCACATAAGTTTAGAATTAGAATTGCAGATAGCATTAGCACTTCTATATCATTTGGTGTAACTTCTTGGATGTGTTAGTTTAACCTAGTCAAAAAAGCTTGGAAAAGTGTTTTATATGTCATGTATATGTGAAAGTTGTTCAATTTCAGTGTATTGCAATAGTTTCACATATGTTTAGAATTAGGATTGCAGATAGCGTTACCAGTTCAATATCATTTAGTATAAATTCTTAGATGCGTTAGTTTAACCTAGGCGCAAAAGCTCAAAAAAGCATTTTACATGTCATATATATGTGAACGTTTTTCAATTTCAATGTATTGCAAGAGTTTCACATACGTTTAAAATTAGGATTGGAGATAGCATTAGCACTTCTATATCATTTAGTTTAAGTTCTTAGATGCGTTAGTTTAACCCAATCGCAAAAGCTCTGAAAAGTGTTTTACATGTCATATATATATATATGTGAAAGTTGTTCAATTTCTTTGTATTGCAAGAGTTTCACATAAGTTGAGATTTAGAATTGCAGATAGCATTAGCACTTCTATATAATTTGGTGTAACTTCTTAGATGCGTTAGTTTAACCTAGGTGCAAAAGCTCTGAAAAGTGTTTTACATGTCATATATATGTGAACGTTGTTCAATTTCAGTGTATTGCAAGAGTTTCACATAAGTTTAGAATTAGGATTGCAGATAGCGTTACCAGTTCAATATCCTTTAGTTTAACTTCTTAGATGCGTTAGTTTAACCGAGGAGAAAAAGCTCTGGAAAGTGTTTTACATGTCATATATATGTGAACGTTGTTCAATTTCTTTGAATTGCAAGAGTTTCACATAAGTTTAGAATTAGAATTGCAGATAGCATTAGCACTTCTATATCATTTGGTGTAACTTCTTGGATGTGTTAGTTTAACCTAGTCAAAAAAGCTTGGAAAAGTGTTTTATATGTCATGTATATGTGAAAGTTGTTCAATTTCAGTGTATTGCAATAGTTTCACATATGTTTAGAATTAGGATTGCAGATAGCGTTACCAGTTCAATATCATTTAGTATAAATTCTTAGATGCGTTAGTTTAACCTAGGCGCAAAAGCTCAAAAAAGCATTTTACATGTCATATATATGTGAACGTTTTTCAATTTCAATGTATTGCAAGAGTTTCACATACGTTTAAAATTAGGATTGGAGATAGCATTAGCACTTCTATATCATTTAGTTTAAGTTCTTAGATGCGTTAGTTTAACCCAATCGCAAAAGCTCTGAAAAGTGTTTTACATGTCATATATATATATATGTGAAAGTTGTTCAATTTCTTTGTATTGCAAGAGTTTCACATAAGTTGAGATTTAGAATTGCAGATAGCATTAGCACTTCTATATAATTTGGTGTAACTTCTTAGATGCGTTAGTTTAACCTAGGTGCAAAAGCTCTGAAAAGTGTTTTACATGTCATATATATGTGAACGTTGTTCAATTTTAGTGTATTGCAAGAGTTTCACATAAGTTTAGAATTAGGATTGCAGATAGCTTTAGCACTTCTATATCATTTAGTTTAGCATCTTAGATGTGTTAGTTTAACCGAGGAGAAAAAGCTCTGGAAAGTGTTTTACATGTCATATATATGTGAACGTTGTTCAATTTCTTTGAATTGCAAGAGTTTCACATAAGTTTAGAATTAGAATTGCAGATAGCATTAGCACTTCTATATCATTTGGTGTAACTTCTTAGATGCGTTAGTTTAACCTAGGTGCAAAAGCTCTGAAAAGTGTTTTACATGTCATATATATGTTAACGTTGTTCAATTTCAGTGTATTGCAAGAGTTTCACATAAGTTTAATATTAGGATTGCAGATAGCCTTAACAGTTCAATATCATTTAGTTTAACTTCTTAGATGTGTTAGTTTAACCTAGGCGCAAAAGCTCGGAAAAATATTTTTCATGTCATATATATGTGATCGTTGTTTAAATTCAGTGTATTGCAAGAATTTCACATAAGTTTAGAATTAGGATTGTAGATATCCTTACTAGTTCAATATCATTTAGTTTAACTTCTTAGATGCGTTGTTTTAACCTAGGCGCAGAAGCTCGGAAATGTCATTTACATGTCATATATATGTGAACGTTGTTCAATTTCAGTGTATTGCAGGAGTTTCACATAAGTTTAGAATTAGGATTGCAGATAGCCTTACCAGTTTAATATCATTTAGTTTAACATCTTAGATATGTTAGTTTAACCTAGGCGCAAAAGCTTGGAAAAGTGTTTTACATGTCATGTATATGTGAACGTTATTTAAATTCAGTGTATTGCAAGAATTTCACATAACTTTAGAATTAGGATTGCAGATAGCCTTACCAGTTCAATATCATTTAGTTTAACTTCTTAGATGCGTTAGTTTAATATAGGTGCAGAAGCTCGGAAAAGTGTTTTACATGTCATATATATGTGCACGTAGTTCAATTTCAGTGTATTGCAAGAGTTTCACATAAGTTTAGAATTAGGATTGCAGATAGCCTTACCGGTTCAATAGTTTAACTTCTTGATGCGTTAGTTTAACCTAGGCGCAAAAGATCGGAAAAGTGTTTTTCCTGTCATATATATATGAAAGTTGTTCAATTTGAGTGTATTGCAATAGTTTCACATAAATTAAGAATTAGGATTGCAGATAGCGTTACCAGTTCAATATCATTTAGTTTAACTTCTTAGATGCGTTAGTTTAACTTAAGCGCAGAAGCTCGGAAAAGTGTTTTACATGTCATATATATATGAAAGTTGTTGAATTTCAGTGTATTGCAAGACTTTCACATAAGTTTAGAATTAGGATTGCTGATACCATTAGCACTTCTATATCATTTAGTTTAACTTCTTGGATGTGTTAGTTTAACCTAGTCAAAAAAGCTTGGAAAAGTGTTTTATATGTCATGTATATGTGAAAGTTGTTCAATTTCAGTGTATTGCAATAGTTTCACATATGTTTAGAATTAGGATTGCAGATAGCGTTACCAGTTCAATATCATTTAGTATAAATTCTTAGATGCGTTAGTTTAACCTAGGCGCAAATACTCGGAAAAGTATTTTACATGTCATATATATGTGAAAGTTGTTCAATTTCATTTTATTGCAAGAGTTTCACATAAGTTTAGAATTAGGATTGCAGATAGCTTTAGCACTTCTATATCATTTAGTTTAGCATCTTAGATGTGTTAGTTTAACCTAGGCGCAAAAGCTCGGAAAAGTGTTTTACATGTCATGTATATGTGAACGTTGTTTAAATTCAGTGTATTGCAAGAATTTCACATAAGTTTAGAATTAGGATTGTAGATATCCTTACTAGTTCAATATCATTTAATTTAACTTCTTAGATGCGTTAGTTTAACATAGGCGCAAAGCTCGGAAAAGTGTGTTACATGTCATATATATGTGAACGTTGTTCAATTTCAGTGTATTGCAAGAGTTTCACATAAGTTTAGAATTAGGATTGCAGATAGCCTTACCGGTTCAATATCCTTTAGTTTAACTTCTTAGATGCGTTAGTTTAACCTAGGCGCAAAAGCTCAGAAAAGTGTTTTACATGTCATATATATATGAAAGTTGTTGAATTTCAGTGTATTGCAAGACTTTCACATAAGTTTAGAATTAGGATTGCTGATACCATTAGCACTTCTATATCATTTAGTTTAACTTCTTGGATGTGTTAGTTTAACCTAGTCAAAAAAGCTTGGAAAAGTGTTTTATATGTCATGTATATGTGAAAGTTGTTCAATTTCAGTGTATTGCAATAGTTTCACATATGTTTAGAATTAGGATTGCAGATAGCGTTACCAGTTCAATATCATTTAGTATAAATTCTTAGATGCGTTAGTTTAACCTAGGCGCAAAAGCTCAAAAAAGCATTTTACATGTCATATATATGTGAACGTTTTTCAATTTCATTTTATTGCAAGAGTTTCACATAAGTTTAGAATTAGGATTGCAGATAGCTTTAGCACTTCTATATCATTTAGTTTAGCATCTTAGATGTGTTAGTTTAACCTAGGCGCAAAAGCTCGGAAAAGTGTTTTACATGTCATGTATATGTGAACGTTGTTTAAATTCAGTGTATTGCAAGAATTTCACATAAGTTTAGAATTAGGATTGTAGATATCCTTACTAGTTCAATATCATTTAATTTAACTTCTTAGATGCGTTAGTTTAACATAGGCGCAAAGCTCGGAAAAGTGTGTTACATGTCATATATATGTGAACGTTGTTCAATTTCAGTGTATTGCAAGAGTTTCACATAAGTTTAGAATTAGGATTGCAGATAGCCTTACCGGTTCAATATCCTTTAGTTTAACTTCTTAGATGCGTTAGTTTAATATAGGTGCAGAAGCTCGGAAAAGTGTTTTACATGTCATATATATGTGCACGTAGTTCAATTTCAGTGTATTGCAAGAGTTTCACATAAGTTTAGAATTAGGATTGCAGATAGCCTTACCGGTTCAATAGTTTAACTTCTTGATGCGTTAGTTTAACCTAGGCGCAAAAGATCGGAAAAGTGTTTTTCCTGTCATATATATATGAAAGTTGTTCAATTTGAGTGTATTGCAATAGTTTCACATAAATTAAGAATTAGGATTGCAGATAGCGTTACCAGTTCAATATCATTTAGTTTAACTTCTTAGATGCGTTAGTTTAACTTAAGCGCAGAAGCTCGGAAAAGTGTTTTACATGTCATATATATATGAAAGTTGTTGAATTTCAGTGTATTGCAAGACTTTCACATAAGTTTAGAATTAGGATTGCTGATACCATTAGCACTTCTATATCATTTAGTTTAACTTCTTGGATGTGTTAGTTTAACCTAGTCAAAAAAGCTTGGAAAAGTGTTTTATATGTCATGTATATGTGAAAGTTGTTCAATTTCAGTGTATTGCAATAGTTTCACATATGTTTAGAATTAGGATTGCAGATAGCGTTACCAGTTCAATATCATTTAGTATAAATTCTTAGATGCGTTAGTTTAACCTAGGCGCAAATACTCGGAAAAGTATTTTACATGTCATATATATGTGAAAGTTGTTCAATTTCATTTTATTGCAAGAGTTTCACATAAGTTTAGAATTAGGATTGCAGATAGCTTTAGCACTTCTATATCATTTAGTTTAGCATCTTAGATGTGTTAGTTTAACCTAGGCGCAAAAGCTCGGAAAAGTGTTTTACATGTCATGTATATGTGAACGTTGTTTAAATTCAGTGTATTGCAAGAATTTCACATAAGTTTAGAATTAGGATTGTAGATATCCTTACTAGTTCAATATCATTTAATTTAACTTCTTAGATGCGTTAGTTTAACATAGGCGCAAAGCTCGGAAAAGTGTGTTACATGTCATATATATGTGAACGTTGTTCAATTTCAGTGTATTGCAAGAGTTTCACATAAGTTTAGAATTAGGATTGCAGATAGCCTTACCGGTTCAATATCCTTTAGTTTAACTTCTTAGATGCGTTAGTTTAACCTAGGCGCAAAAGCTCAGAAAAGTGTTTTACATGTCATATATATATGAAAGTTGTTGAATTTCAGTGTATTGCAAGACTTTCACATAAGTTTAGAATTAGGATTGCTGATACCATTAGCACTTCTATATCATTTAGTTTAACTTCTTGGATGTGTTAGTTTAACCTAGTCAAAAAAGCTTGGAAAAGTGTTTTATATGTCATGTATATGTGAAAGTTGTTCAATTTCAGTGTATTGCAATAGTTTCACATATGTTTAGAATTAGGATTGCAGATAGCGTTACCAGTTCAATATCATTTAGTATAAATTCTTAGATGCGTTAGTTTAACCTAGGCGCAAAAGCTCAAAAAAGCATTTTACATGTCATATATATGTGAACGTTTTTCAATTTCAATGTATTGCAAGAGTTTCACATACGTTTAAAATTAGGATTGGAGATAGCATTAGCACTTCTATATCATTTAGTTTAAGTTCTTAGATGCGTTAGTTTAACCCAATCGCAAAAGCTCTGAAAAGTGTTTTACATGTCATATATATATATATGTGAAAGTTGTTCAATTTCTTTGTATTGCAAGAGTTTCACATAAGTTGAGATTTAGAATTGCAGATAGCATTAGCACTTCTATATAATTTGGTGTAACTTCTTAGATGCGTTAGTTTAACCTAGGTGCAAAAGCTCTGAAAAGTGTTTTACATGTCATATATATGTGAACGTTGTTCAATTTCAGTGTATTGCAAGAGTTTCACATAAGTTTAAAATTAGGATTGCAGAGCGTGAGCATTTCAATATCATTTAGTTTAACTTCTTAGATGCATTAGTTTAACATAGGCGCAGAATCTTGGAAAAGTGTTTTACATGTCATATATATGTGAACGTAGTTCAATTTCAGTGTATTGCAATAGTTTCACATATGTTTAGAATTAGGATTGCAGATAGCGTTAGCACTTTTTATATCCTGTAGTTTCACTTCTTAGATGCGTTAGTTTAACCTAGGCGCAAATACTCGGAAAAGTATTTTACATGTCATATATATGTGAAAGTTGTTCAATTTCATTTTATTGCAAGAGTTTCACATAAGTTTAGAATTAGGATTGCAGATAGCTTTAGCACTTCTATATCATTTAGTTTAGCATCTTAGATGTGTTAGTTTAACCTAGGCGCAAAAGCTCGGAAAAGTGTTTTACATGTCATGTATATGTGAACGTTGTTTAAATTCAGTGTATTGCAAGAATTTCACATAAGTTTAGAATTAGGATTGTAGATATCCTTACTAGTTCAATATCATTTAATTTAACTTCTTAGATGCGTTAGTTTAACATAGGCGCAAAGCTCGGAAAAGTGTGTTACATGTCATATATATGTGAACGTTGTTCAATTTCAGTGTATTGCAAGAGTTTCACATAAGTTTAGAATTAGGATTGCAGATAGCCTTACCGGTTCAATATCCTTTAGTTTAACTTCTTAGATGCGTTAGTTTAACCTAGGCGCAAAAGCTCAGAAAAGTGTTTTACATGTCATATATATATGAAAGTTGTTGAATTTCAGTGTATTGCAAGACTTTCACATAAGTTTAGAATTAGGATTGCTGATACCATTAGCACTTCTATATCATTTAGTTTAACTTCTTGGATGTGTTAGTTTAACCTAGTCAAAAAAGCTTGGAAAAGTGTTTTATATGTCATGTATATGTGAAAGTTGTTCAATTTCAGTGTATTGCAATAGTTTCACATATGTTTAGAATTAGGATTGCAGATAGCGTTACCAGTTCAATATCATTTAGTATAAATTCTTAGATGCGTTAGTTTAACCTAGGCGCAAAAGCTCAAAAAAGCATTTTACATGTCATATATATGTGAACGTTTTTCAATTTCAATGTATTGCAAGAGTTTCACATACGTTTAAAATTAGGATTGGAGATAGCATTAGCACTTCTATATCATTTAGTTTAAGTTCTTAGATGCGTTAGTTTAACCCAATCGCAAAAGCTCTGAAAAGTGTTTTACATGTCATATATATATATATGTGAAAGTTGTTCAATTTCTTTGTATTGCAAGAGTTTCACATAAGTTGAGATTTAGAATTGCAGATAGCATTAGCACTTCTATATAATTTGGTTTAACTTCTTAGATGCGTTAGTTTAACCTAGGTGCAAAAGCTCTGAAAAGTGTTTTACATGTCATATATATGTGAACGTTGTTCAATTTCAGTGTATTGCAAGAGTTTCACATAAGTTTAAAATTAGGATTGCAGAGCGTGAGCATTTCAATATCATTTAGTTTAACTTCTTAGATGCATTAGTTTAACATAGGCGCAGAATCTTGGAAAAGTGTTTTACATGTCATATATATGTGAACGTAGTTCAATTTCAGTGTATTGCAATAGTTTCACATATGTTTAGAATTAGGATTGCAGATAGCGTTAGCACTTTTTATATCCTGTAGTTTCACTTCTTAGATGCGTTAGTTTAACCTAGGCGCAAATACTCGGAAAAGTATTTTACATGTCATATATATGTGAACGTTGTTCAATTTTAGTGTATTGCAATAGTTTCACATATGTTTAGAATTAGGATTGCAGATAGCGTTAGCACTTTTTATATCCTGTAGTTTCACTTCTTAGATGCGTTAGTTTAACCTAGGCGCAAATACTCTGAAAAGTGTTTTACATGTCATATATATGTGAACGTTGTTCAATTTTAGTGTATTGCAAGAGTTTCACATAAGTTTAGAATTAGGATTGCAGATAGCGTTACCAGTTCAATATCCTTTAGTTTAACTTCTTAGATGCGTTAGTTTAACCTAGGCGCAAAAGCTCGGAAAAATATTTTTCATGTCATATATATGTGATCGTTGTTTAAATTCAGTGTATTGCAAGAATTTCACATAAGTTTAGAATTAGGATTGTAGATATCCTTACTAGTTCAATATCATTTAGTTTAACTTCTTAGATGCGTTGTTTTAACCTAGGCGCAGAAGCTCGGAAATGTCATTTACATGTCATATATATGTGAACGTTGTTCAATTTCAGTGTATTGCAGGAGTTTCACATAAGTTTAGAATTAGGATTGCAGATAGCCTTACCAGTTTAATATCATTTAGTTTAACATCTTAGATATGTTAGTTTAACCTAGGCGCAAAAGCTTGGAAAAGTGTTTTACATGTCATGTATATGTGAACGTTATTTAAATTCAGTGTATTGCAAGAATTTCACATAACTTTAGAATTAGGATTGCAGATAGCCTTACCAGTTCAATATCATTTAGTTTAACTTCTTAGATGCGTTAGTTTAATATAGGTGCAGAAGCTCGGAAAAGTGTTTTACATGTCATATATATGTGCACGTAGTTCAATTTCAGTGTATTGCAAGAGTTTCACATAAGTTTAGAATTAGGATTGCAGATAGCCTTACCGGTTCAATAGTTTAACTTCTTGATGCGTTAGTTTAACCTAGGCGCAAAAGATCGGAAAAGTGTTTTTCCTGTCATATATATATGAAAGTTGTTCAATTTGAGTGTATTGCAATAGTTTCACATAAATTAAGAATTAGGATTGCAGATAGCGTTACCAGTTCAATATCATTTAGTTTAACTTCTTAGATGCGTTAGTTTAACTTAAGCGCAGAAGCTCGGAAAAGTGTTTTACATGTCATATATATATGAAAGTTGTTGAATTTCAGTGTATTGCAAGACTTTCACATAAGTTTAGAATTAGGATTGCTGATACCATTAGCACTTCTATATCATTTAGTTTAACTTCTTGGATGTGTTAGTTTAACCTAGTCAAAAAAGCTTGGAAAAGTGTTTTATATGTCATGTATATGTGAAAGTTGTTCAATTTCAGTGTATTGCAATAGTTTCACATATGTTTAGAATTAGGATTGCAGATAGCGTTACCAGTTCAATATCATTTAGTATAAATTCTTAGATGCGTTAGTTTAACCTAGGCGCAAATACTCGGAAAAGTATTTTACATGTCATATATATGTGAAAGTTGTTCAATTTCATTTTATTGCAAGAGTTTCACATAAGTTTAGAATTAGGATTGCAGATAGCTTTAGCACTTCTATATCATTTAGTTTAGCATCTTAGATGTGTTAGTTTAACCTAGGCGCAAAAGCTCGGAAAAGTGTTTTACATGTCATGTATATGTGAACGTTGTTTAAATTCAGTGTATTGCAAGAATTTCACATAAGTTTAGAATTAGGATTGTAGATATCCTTACTAGTTCAATATCATTTAATTTAACTTCTTAGATGCGTTAGTTTAACATAGGCGCAAAGCTCGGAAAAGTGTGTTACATGTCATATATATGTGAACGTTGTTCAATTTCAGTGTATTGCAAGAGTTTCACATAAGTTTAGAATTAGGATTGCAGATAGCCTTACCGGTTCAATATCCTTTAGTTTAACTTCTTAGATGCGTTAGTTTAACCTAGGCGCAAAAGCTCAGAAAAGTGTTTTACATGTCATATATATATGAAAGTTGTTGAATTTCAGTGTATTGCAAGACTTTCACATAAGTTTAGAATTAGGATTGCTGATACCATTAGCACTTCTATATCATTTAGTTTAACTTCTTGGATGTGTTAGTTTAACCTAGTCAAAAAAGCTTGGAAAAGTGTTTTATATGTCATGTATATGTGAAAGTTGTTCAATTTCAGTGTATTGCAATAGTTTCACATATGTTTAGAATTAGGATTGCAGATAGCGTTACCAGTTCAATATCATTTAGTATAAATTCTTAGATGCGTTAGTTTAACCTAGGCGCAAAAGCTCAAAAAAGCATTTTACATGTCATATATATGTGAACGTTTTTCAATTTCATTTTATTGCAAGAGTTTCACATAAGTTTAGAATTAGGATTGCAGATAGCTTTAGCACTTCTATATCATTTAGTTTAGCATCTTAGATGTGTTAGTTTAACCTAGGCGCAAAAGCTCGGAAAAGTGTTTTACATGTCATGTATATGTGAACGTTGTTTAAATTCAGTGTATTGCAAGAATTTCACATAAGTTTAGAATTAGGATTGTAGATATCCTTACTAGTTCAATATCATTTAATTTAACTTCTTAGATGCGTTAGTTTAACATAGGCGCAAAGCTCGGAAAAGTGTGTTACATGTCATATATATGTGAACGTTGTTCAATTTCAGTGTATTGCAAGAGTTTCACATAAGTTTAGAATTAGGATTGCAGATAGCCTTACCGGTTCAATATCCTTTAGTTTAACTTCTTAGATGCGTTAGTTTAATATAGGTGCAGAAGCTCGGAAAAGTGTTTTACATGTCATATATATGTGCACGTAGTTCAATTTCAGTGTATTGCAAGAGTTTCACATAAGTTTAGAATTAGGATTGCAGATAGCCTTACCGGTTCAATAGTTTAACTTCTTGATGCGTTAGTTTAACCTAGGCGCAAAAGATCGGAAAAGTGTTTTTCCTGTCATATATATATGAAAGTTGTTCAATTTGAGTGTATTGCAATAGTTTCACATAAATTAAGAATTAGGATTGCAGATAGCGTTACCAGTTCAATATCATTTAGTTTAACTTCTTAGATGCGTTAGTTTAACTTAAGCGCAGAAGCTCGGAAAAGTGTTTTACATGTCATATATATATGAAAGTTGTTGAATTTCAGTGTATTGCAAGACTTTCACATAAGTTTAGAATTAGGATTGCTGATACCATTAGCACTTCTATATCATTTAGTTTAACTTCTTGGATGTGTTAGTTTAACCTAGTCAAAAAAGCTTGGAAAAGTGTTTTATATGTCATGTATATGTGAAAGTTGTTCAATTTCAGTGTATTGCAATAGTTTCACATATGTTTAGAATTAGGATTGCAGATAGCGTTACCAGTTCAATATCATTTAGTATAAATTCTTAGATGCGTTAGTTTAACCTAGGCGCAAATACTCGGAAAAGTATTTTACATGTCATATATATGTGAAAGTTGTTCAATTTCATTTTATTGCAAGAGTTTCACATAAGTTTAGAATTAGGATTGCAGATAGCTTTAGCACTTCTATATCATTTAGTTTAGCATCTTAGATGTGTTAGTTTAACCTAGGCGCAAAAGCTCGGAAAAGTGTTTTACATGTCATGTATATGTGAACGTTGTTTAAATTCAGTGTATTGCAAGAATTTCACATAAGTTTAGAATTAGGATTGTAGATATCCTTACTAGTTCAATATCATTTAATTTAACTTCTTAGATGCGTTAGTTTAACATAGGCGCAAAGCTCGGAAAAGTGTGTTACATGTCATATATATGTGAACGTTGTTCAATTTCAGTGTATTGCAAGAGTTTCACATAAGTTTAGAATTAGGATTGCAGATAGCCTTACCGGTTCAATATCCTTTAGTTTAACTTCTTAGATGCGTTAGTTTAACCTAGGCGCAAAAGCTCAGAAAAGTGTTTTACATGTCATATATATATGAAAGTTGTTGAATTTCAGTGTATTGCAAGACTTTCACATAAGTTTAGAATTAGGATTGCTGATACCATTAGCACTTCTATATCATTTAGTTTAACTTCTTGGATGTGTTAGTTTAACCTAGTCAAAAAAGCTTGGAAAAGTGTTTTATATGTCATGTATATGTGAAAGTTGTTCAATTTCAGTGTATTGCAATAGTTTCACATATGTTTAGAATTAGGATTGCAGATAGCGTTACCAGTTCAATATCATTTAGTATAAATTCTTAGATGCGTTAGTTTAACCTAGGCGCAAAAGCTCAAAAAAGCATTTTACATGTCATATATATGTGAACGTTTTTCAATTTCAATGTATTGCAAGAGTTTCACATACGTTTAAAATTAGGATTGGAGATAGCATTAGCACTTCTATATCATTTAGTTTAAGTTCTTAGATGCGTTAGTTTAACCCAATCGCAAAAGCTCTGAAAAGTGTTTTACATGTCATATATATATGTGAAAGTTGTTCAATTTCTTTGTATTGCAAGAGTTTCACATAAGTTGAGATT
This sequence comes from Muscardinus avellanarius, assembly GCF_963383645.1. Taxonomy (NCBI): domain Eukaryota; kingdom Metazoa; phylum Chordata; class Mammalia; order Rodentia; family Gliridae; genus Muscardinus; species Muscardinus avellanarius. The sequence goes on along the minus strand of NC_137802.1, from coordinate 41,941,549 downwards.
TAGAATTGCAGATAGCATTAGCACTTCTATATAATTTGGTGTAACTTCTTAGATGCGTTAGTTTAACCTAGGTGCAAAAGCTCTGAAAAGTGTTTTACATGTCATATATATGTGAACGTTGTTCAATTTTAGTGTATTGCAAGAGTTTCACATAAGTTTAGAATTAGGATTGCAGATAGCGTTACCAGTTCAATATCCTTTAGTTTAACTTCTTAGATGCGTTAGTTTAACCGAGGAGAAAAAGCTCTGGAAAGTGTTTTACATGTCATATATATGTGAACGTTGTTCAATTTCTTTGAATTGCAAGAGTTTCACATAAGTTTAGAATTAGAATTGCAGATAGCATTAGCACTTCTATATCATTTGGTGTAACTTCTTAGATGCGTTAGTTTAACCTAGGTGCAAAAGCTCTGAAAAGTGTTTTACATGTCATATATATGTTAACGTTGTTCAATTTCAGTGTATTGCAAGAGTTTCACATAAGTTTAATATTAGGATTGCAGATAGCCTTAACAGTTCAATATCATTTAGTTTAACTTCTTAGATGTGTTAGTTTAACCTAGGCGCAAAAGCTCGGAAAAATATTTTTCATGTCATATATATGTGAAAGTTGTTCAATTTCATTGTATTGCAAGAGTTTCACATAAGTTTAGAATTAGGATTGCAGATAGATTTAGCACTTCTATATCATTTAGTTTAACTTCTTAGATGTGTTAGTTTAACCTAGGCGCAAAAGCTCGGAAAAGTGTTTTACATGTCATATATATGTGAACGTTGTTTAAATTCAGTGTATTGCAAGAATTTCACATAAGTTTAGAATTAGGATTGTAGATATCCTTACTAGTTCAATATCATTTAGTTTAACTTCTTAGATGCGTTGTTTTAACCTAGGCGCAGAAGCTCGGAAATGTCATTTACATGTCATATATATGTGAACGTTGTTCAATTTCAGTGTATTGCAGGAGTTTCACATAAGTTTAGAATTAGGATTGCAGATAGCCTTACCAGTTTAATATCATTTAGTTTAACATCTTAGATATGTTAGTTTAACCTAGGCGCAAAAGCTTGGAAAAGTGTTTTACATGTCATGTATATGTGAACGTTATTTAAATTCAGTGTATTGCAAGAATTTCACATAACTTTAGAATTAGGATTGCAGATAGCCTTACCAGTTCAATATCATTTAGTTTAACTTCTTAGATGCGTTAGTTTAATATAGGTGCAGAAGCTCGGAAAAGTGTTTTACATGTCATATATATGTGCACGTAGTTCAATTTCAGTATATTGCAAGAGTTTCACATAAGTTTAGAATTAGGATTGCAGATAGCCTTACCGGTTCAATAGTTTAACTTCTTAGATGCGTTAGTTTAACCTAGGCGCAAAAGCTCGGAAAAGTGTTTTACATGTCATATATATATGAAAGTTGTTGAATTTCAGTGTATTGCAAGAGTTTCACATAAGTTTAGAATTAGGATTGCAGATAGCCTTACCGGTTCAATCGTTTAACTTCTTAGATGCGTTAGTTTAACCTAGGCGCAAAAGCTCGGAAAAGTGTTTTACATGTCATATATATATGAAAGTTGTTGAATTTCAGTGTATTGCAAGACTTTCACATAAGTTTAGAATTAGGATTGCTGATACCATTAGCACTTCTATATCATTTAGTTTAACTTCTTGGATGTGTTAGTTTAACCTAGTCAAAAAAGCTTGGAAAAGTGTTTTTTATGTCATGTATATGTGAAAGTTGTTCAATTTCAGTGTATTGCAATAGTTTCACATATGTTTAGAATTAGGATTGCAGATAGCGTTACCAGTTCAATATCATTTAGTATAAATTCTTAGATGCGTTAGTTTAACCTAGGCGCAAAAGCTCAAAAAAGCATTTTACATGTCATATATATGTGAACGTTTTTCAATTTCAATGTATTGCAAGAGTTTCACATACGTTTAAAATTAGGATTGGAGATAGCATTAGCACTTCTATATCATTTAGTTTAAGTTCTTAGATGCGTTAGTTTAACCCAATCGCAAAAGCTCTGAAAAGTGTTTTACATGTCATATATATATGTGAAAGTTGTTCAATTTCTTTGTATTGCAAGAGTTTCACATAAGTTGAGATTTAGAATTGCAGATAGCATTAGCACTTCTATATAATTTGGTGTAACTTCTTAGATGCGTTAGTTTAACCTAGGTGCAAAAGCTCTGAAAAGTGTTTTACATGTCATATATATGTGAACGTTGTTCAATTTCAGTGTATTGCAAGAGTTTCACATAAGTTTGAAATTAGGATTGCTGATAGCCTTACCAGTTCAATATCATTTAGTTTAACTTCTTAGATGCGTTAGTTTAAGCTAGGCGCAGAAGCTCGGAAAAGTGTTTTACATGTCATATATATGTGAACGTTGTTCAATTTCAGTGTATTGCAAGAGTTTCACATAAGTTTAGAATTAGGATTGCAGAGCGTGAGCATTTCAATATCATTTAGTTTAACTTCTTAGATGCATTAGTTTAACATAGGCGCAGAATCTTGGAAAAGTGTTTTACATGTCATATATATGTGAACGTAGTTCAATTTCAGTGTATTGCAAGATTTCACATAAGTTTAGAATTAGGATTGCAGATAGCGTTAGCACTTCTTTTTATATCCTGTAGTTTAACTTCTTAGATGCGTTAGTTTAACATAGGCGCAAAGCTCGGAAAAGTGTGTTACATGTCATATATATGTGAACGTTGTTCAATTTCAGTGTATTGCAAGAGTTTCACATAAGTTTAGAATTAGGATTGCAGATAGCCTTACCGGTTCAATATCCTTTAGTTTAACTTCTTAGATGCGTTAGTTTAACCTAGGCGCAAAAGCTCAGAAAAGTGTTTTACATGTCATATATATATGAAAGTTGTTGAATTTCAGTGTATTGCAAGACTTTCACATAAGTTTAGAATTAGAATTGCAGATAGCATTAGCACTTCTATATCATTTGGTGTAACTTCTTGGATGTGTTAGTTTAACCTAGTCAAAAAAGCTTGGAAAAGTGTTTTATATGTCATGTATATGTGAAAGTTGTTCAATTTCAGTGTATTGCAATAGTTTCACATATGTTTAGAATTAGGATTGCAGATAGCGTTACCAGTTCAATATCATTTAGTATAAATTCTTAGATGCGTTAGTTTAACCTAGGCGCAAAAGCTCAAAAAAGCATTTTACATGTCATATATATGTGAACGTTTTTCAATTTCAATGTATTGCAAGAGTTTCACATACGTTTAAAATTAGGATTGGAGATAGCATTAGCACTTCTATATCATTTAGTTTAAGTTCTTAGATGCGTTAGTTTAACCCAATCGCAAAAGCTCTGAAAAGTGTTTTACATGTCATATATATATGTGAAAGTTGTTCAATTTCTTTGTATTGCAAGAGTTTCACATAAGTTGAGATTTAGAATTGCAGATAGCATTAGCACTTCTATATAATTTGGTGTAACTTCTTAGATGCGTTAGTTTAACCTAGGTGCAAAAGCTCTGAAAAGTGTTTTACATGTCATATATATGTGAACGTTGTTCAATTTTAGTGTATTGCAAGAGTTTCACATAAGTTTAGAATTAGGATTGCAGATAGCGTTACCAGTTCAATATCCTTTAGTTTAACTTCTTAGATGCGTTAGTTTAACCTAGGAGAAAAAGCTCTGGAAAGTGTTTTACATGTCATATATATGTGAACGTTGTTCAATTTCTTTGAATTGCAAGAGTTTCACATAAGTTTAGAATTAGAATTGCAGATAGCATTAGCACTTCTATATCATTTGGTGTAACTTCTTAGATGCGTTAGTTTAACCTAGGTGCAAAAGCTCTGAAAAGTGATTTACATGTCATATATATGTTAACGTTGTTCAATTTCAGTGTATTGCAAGAGTTTCACATAAGTTTAATATTAGGATTGCAGATAGCCTTAACAGTTCAATATCATTTAGTTTAACTTCTTAGATGTGTTAGTTTAACCTAGGCGCAAAAGCTCGGAAAAATATTTTTCATGTCATATATATGTGATCGTTGTTTAAATTCAGTGTATTGCAAGAATTTCACATAAGTTTAGAATTAGGATTGTAGATATCCTTACTAGTTCAATATCATTTAATTTAACTTCTTAGATGCGTTAGTTTAACCTAAGCGCAGAAGCTCGGAAAAGTGTTTTACATGTCATATATATATGAAAGTTGTTGAATTTCAGTGTATTGCAAGACTTTCACATAAGTTTAGAATTAGGATTGCTGATACCATTAGCACTTCTATATCATTTAGTTTAACTTCTTGGATGTGTTAGTTTAACCTAGTCAAAAAAGCTTGGAAAAGTGTTTTATATGTCATGTATATGTGAAAGTTGTTCAATTTCAGTGTATTGCAATAGTTTCACATATGTTTAGAATTAGGATTGCAGATAGCGTTACCAGTTCAATATCATTTAGTTTAACTTCTTAGATGCGTTAGTTTAAGCTAGGCGCAGAAGCTCGGAAAAGTGTTTTACATGTCATATATATGTGAACGTTGTTCAATTTCAGTGTATTGCAAGAGTTTCACATAAGTTTAGAATTAGGATTGCAGAGCGTGAGCATTTCAATATCATTTAGTTTAACTTCTTAGATGCATTAGTTTAACATAGGCGCAGAATCTTGGAAAAGTGTTTTACATGTCATATATATGTGAACGTAGTTCAATTTCAGTGTATTGCAATAGTTTCACATATGTTTAGAATTAGGATTGCAGATAGCGTTAGCACTTTTTATATCCTGTAGTTTCACTTCTTAGATGCGTTAGTTTAACCTAGGCGCAAATACTCGGAAAAGTATTTTACATGTCATATATATGTGAAAGTTGTTCAATTTCATTTTATTGCAAGAGTTTCACATAAGTTTAGAATTAGGATTGCAGATAGCTTTAGCACTTCTATATCATTTAGTTTAACATCTTAGATGTGTTAGTTTAACCTAGGCGCAAAAGCTCGGAAAAGTGTTTTACATGTCATGTATATGTGAACGTTGTTTAAATTCAGTGTATTGCAAGAATTTCACATAAGTTTAGAATTAGGATTGTAGATATCCTTACTAGTTCAATATCATTTAGTTTAACTTCTTAGATGCGTTGTTTTAACCTAGGCGCAGAAGCTCGGAAATGTCATTTACATGTCATATATATGTGAACGTTGTTTAAATTCAGTGTATTGCAAGAATTTCACATAAGTTTAGAATTAGGATTGTAGATATCCTTACTAGTTCAATATCATTTAATTTAACTTCTTAGATGCGTTAGTTTAACATAGGCGCAAAGCTCGGAAAAGTGTGTTACATGTCATATATATGTGAACGTTGTTCAATTTCAGTGTATTGCAAGAGTTTCACATAAGTTTAGAATTAGGATTGCAGATAGCCTTACCGGTTCAATATCATTTAGTTTAACTTCTTAGATGCGTTAGTTTAACCTAGGCGCAAAAGCTCGGAAAAGTGTTTTACATGTCATATATATATGAAAGTTGTTGAATTTCAGTGTATTGCAAGACTTTCACATAAGTTTAGAATTAGGATTGCTGATACCATTAGCACTTCTATATCATTTAGTTTAACTTCTTGGATGTGTTAGTTTAACCTAGTCAAAAAAGCTTGGAAAAGTGTTTTATATGTCATGTATATGTGAAAGTTGTTCAATTTCAGTGTATTGCAATAGTTTCACATATGTTTAGAATTAGGATTGCAGATAGCGTTACCAGTTCAATATCATTTAGTATAAATTCTTAGATGCGTTAGTTTAACCTAGGCGCAAAAGCTCAAAAAAGCATTTTACATGTCATATATATGTGAACGTTTTTCAATTTCAATGTATTGCAAGAGTTTCACATACGTTTAAAATTAGGATTGGAGATAGCATTAGCACTTCTATATCATTTAGTTTAAGTTCTTAGATGCGTTAGTTTAACCCAATCGCAAAAGCTCTGAAAAGTGTTTTACATGTCATATATATATGTGAAAGTTGTTCAATTTCTTTGTATTGCAAGAGTTTCACATAAGTTGAGATTTAGAATTGCAGATAGCATTAGCACTTCTATATAATTTGGTGTAACTTCTTAGATGCGTTAGTTTAACCTAGGTGCAAAAGCTCTGAAAAGTGTTTTACATGTCATATATATGTGAACGTTGTTCAATTTTAGTGTATTGCAAGAGTTTCACATAAGTTTAGAATTAGGATTGCAGATAGCGTTACCAGTTCAATATCCTTTAGTTTAACTTCTTAGATGCGTTAGTTTAACCGAGGAGAAAAAGCTCTGGAAAGTGTTTTACATGTCATATATATGTGAACGTTGTTCAATTTCTTTGAATTGCAAGAGTTTCACATAAGTTTAGAATTAGAATTGCAGATAGCATTAGCACTTCTATATCATTTGGTGTAACTTCTTAGATGCGTTAGTTTAACCTAGGTGCAAAAGCTCTGAAAAGTGTTTTACATGTCATATATATGTTAACGTTGTTCAATTTCAGTGTATTGCAAGAGTTTCACATAAGTTTAATATTAGGATTGCAGATAGCCTTAACAGTTCAATATCATTTAGTTTAACTTCTTAGATGTGTTAGTTTAACCTAGGCGCAAAAGCTCGGAAAAATATTTTTCATGTCATATATATGTGAAAGTTGTTCAATTTCATTGTATTGCAAGAGTTTCACATAAGTTTAGAATTAGGATTGCAGATAGATTTAGCACTTCTATATCATTTAGTTTAACTTCTTAGATGTGTTAGTTTAACCTAGGCGCAAAAGCTCGGAAAAGTGTTTTACATGTCATATATATGTGAACGTTGTTTAAATTCAGTGTATTGCAAGAATTTCACATGTTTAGAATTAGGATTGTAGATATCCTTACTAGTTCAATATCATTTAGTTTAACTTCTTAGATGCGTTGTTTTAACCTAGGCGCAGAAGCTCGGAAATGTCATTTACATGTCATATATATGTGAACGTTGTTCAATTTCAGTGTATTGCAGGAGTTTCACATAAGTTTAGAATTAGGATTGCAGATAGCCTTACCAGTTTAATATCATTTAGTTTAACATCTTAGATATGTTAGTTTAACCTAGGCGCAAAAGCTTGGAAAAGTGTTTTACATGTCATGTATATGTGAACGTTATTTAAATTCAGTGTATTGCAAGAATTTCACATAACTTTAGAATTAGGATTGCAGATAGCCTTACCAGTTCAATATCATTTAGTTTAACTTCTTAGATGCGTTAGTTTAATATAGGTGCAGAAGCTCGGAAAAGTGTTTTACATGTCATATATATGTGCACGTAGTTCAATTTCAGTGTATTGCAAGAGTTTCACATAAGTTTAGAATTAGGATTGCAGATAGCCTTACCGGTTCAATAGTTTAACTTCTTAGATGCGTTAGTTTAACCTAGGCGCAAAAGCTCGGAAAAGTGTTTTACATGTCATATATATATGAAAGTTGTTGAATTTCAGTGTATTGCAAGAGTTTCACATAAGTTTAGAATTAGGATTGCAGATAGCCTTACCGGTTCAATAGTTTAACTTCTTAGATGCGTTAGTTTAACCTAGGCGCAAAAGCTCGGAAAAGTGTTTTACATGTCATATATATATGAAAGTTGTTGAATTTCAGTGTATTGCAAGACTTTCACATAAGTTTAGAATTAGGATTGCTGATACCATTAGCACTTCTATATCATTTAGTTTAACTTCTTGGATGTTTTAGTTTAACCTAGTCAAAAAAGCTTGGAAAAGTGTTTTTTATGTCATGTATATGTGAAAGTTGTTCAATTTCAGTGTATTGCAATAGTTTCACATATGTTTAGAATTAGGATTGCAGATAGCGTTACCAGTTCAATATCATTTAGTATAAATTCTTAGATGCGTTAGTTTAACCTAGGCGCAAAAGCTCAAAAAAGCATTTTACATGTCATATATATGTGAACGTTTTTCAATTTCAATGTATTGCAAGAGTTTCACATACGTTTAAAATTAGGATTGGAGATAGCATTAGCACTTCTATATCATTTAGTTTAAGTTCTTAGATGCGTTAGTTTAACCCAATCGCAAAAGCTCTGAAAAGTGTTTTACATGTCATATATATATATATGTGAAAGTTGTTCAATTTCTTTGTATTGCAAGAGTTTCACATAAGTTGAGATTTAGAATTGCAGATAGCATTAGCACTTCTATATAATTTGGTGTAACTTCTTAGATGCGTTAGTTTAACCTAGGTGCAAAAGCTCTGAAAAGTGTTTTACATGTCATATATATGTGAACGTTGTTCAATTTCAGTGTATTGCAAGAGTTTCACATAAGTTTGAAATTAGGATTGCTGATAGCCTTACCAGTTCAATATCATTTAGTTTAACTTCTTAGATGCGTTAGTTTAAGCTAGGCGCAGAAGCTCGGAAAAGTGTTTTACATGTCATATATATGTGAACGTTGTTCAATTTCAGTGTATTGCAAGAGTTTCACATAAGTTTAGAATTAGGATTGCAGAGCGTGAGCATTTCAATATCATTTAGTTTAACTTCTTAGATGCATTAGTTTAACATAGGCGCAGAATCTTGGAAAAGTGTTTTACATGTCATATATATGTGAACGTAGTTCAATTTCAGTGTATTGCAAGAATTTCACATAAGTTTAGAATTAGGATTGCAGATAGCGTTAGCACTTCTTTTTATATCCTGTAGTTTAACTTCTTAGATGCGTTAGTTTAACATAGGCGCAAAGCTCGGAAAAGTGTGTTACATGTCATATATATGTGAACGTTGTTCAATTTCAGTGTATTGCAAGAGTTTCACATAAGTTTAGAATTAGGATTGCAGATAGCCTTACCGGTTCAATATCCTTTAGTTTAACTTCTTAGATGCGTTAGTTTAACCTAGGCGCAAAAGCTCAGAAAAGTGTTTTACATGTCATATATATATGAAAGTTGTTGAATTTCAGTGTATTGCAAGACTTTCACATAAGTTTAGAATTAGAATTGCAGATAGCATTAGCACTTCTATATCATTTGGTGTAACTTCTTGGATGTGTTAGTTTAACCTAGTCAAAAAAGCTTGGAAAAGTGTTTTATATGTCATGTATATGTGAAAGTTGTTCAATTTCAGTGTATTGCAATAGTTTCACATATGTTTAGAATTAGGATTGCAGATAGCGTTACCAGTTCAATATCATTTAGTATAAATTCTTAGATGCGTTAGTTTAACCTAGGCGCAAAAGCTCAAAAAAGCATTTTACATGTCATATATATGTGAACGTTTTTCAATTTCAATGTATTGCAAGAGTTTCACATACGTTTAAAATTAGGATTGGAGATAGCATTAGCACTTCTATATCATTTAGTTTAAGTTCTTAGATGCGTTAGTTTAACCCAATCGCAAAAGCTCTGAAAAGTGTTTTACATGTCATATATATATGTGAAAGTTGTTCAATTTCTTTGTATTGCAAGAGTTTCACATAAGTTGAGATTTAGAATTGCAGATAGCATTAGCACTTCTATATAATTTGGTGTAACTTCTTAGATGCGTTAGTTTAACCTAGGTGCAAAAGCTCTGAAAAGTGTTTTACATGTCATATATATGTGAACGTTGTTCAATTTTAGTGTATTGCAAGAGTTTCACATAAGTTTAGAATTAGGATTGCAGATAGCGTTACCAGTTCAATATCCTTTAGTTTAACTTCTTAGATGCGTTAGTTTAACCTAGGAGAAAAAGCTCTGGAAAGTGTTTTACATGTCATATATATGTGAACGTTGTTCAATTTCTTTGAATTGCAAGAGTTTCACATAAGTTTAGAATTAGAATTGCAGATAGCATTAGCACTTCTATATCATTTGGTGTAACTTCTTAGATGCGTTAGTTTAACCTAGGTGCAAAAGCTCTGAAAAGTGTTTTACATGTCATATATATGTTAACGTTGTTCAATTTCAGTGTATTGCAAGAGTTTCACATAAGTTTAATATTAGGATTGCAGATAGCCTTAACAGTTCAATATCATTTAGTTTAACTTCTTAGATGTGTTAGTTTAACCTAGGCGCAAAAGCTCGGAAAAATATTTTTCATGTCATATATATGTGATCGTTGTTTAAATTCAGTGTATTGCAAGAATTTCACATAAGTTTAGAATTAGGATTGTAGATATCCTTACTAGTTCAATAACCTTTAGTTTAACTTCTTAGATGCGTTAGTTTAACCTAGGAGAAAAAGCTCTGGAAAGTGTTTTACATGTCATATATATGTGAACGTTGTTCAATTTCTTTGAATTGCAAGAGTTTCACATAAGTTTAGAATTAGAATTGCAGATAGCATTAGCACTTCTATATCATTTGGTGTAACTTCTTAGATGCGTTAGTTTAACCTAAGCGCAGAAGCTCGGAAAAGTGTTTTACATGTCATATATATATGAAAGTTGTTGAATTTCAGTGTATTGCAAGACTTTCACATAAGTTTAGAATTAGGATTGCTGATACCATTAGCACTTCTATATCATTTAGTTTAACTTCTTGGATGTGTTAGTTTAACCTAGTCAAAAAAGCTTGGAAAAGTGTTTTATATGTCATGTATATGTGAAAGTTGTTCAATTTCAGTGTATTGCAATAGTTTCACATATGTTTAGAATTAGGATTGCAGATAGCGTTACCAGTTCAATATCATTTAGTTTAACTTCTTAGATGCGTTAGTTTAAGCTAGGCGCAGAAGCTCGGAAAAGTGTTTTACATGTCATATATATGTGAACGTTGTTCAATTTCAGTGTATTGCAAGAGTTTCACATAAGTTTAGAATTAGGATTGCAGAGCGTGAGCATTTCAATATCATTTAGTTTAACTTCTTAGATGCATTAGTTTAACATAGGCGCAGAATCTTGGAAAAGTGTTTTACATGTCATATATATGTGAACGTAGTTCAATTTCAGTGTATTGCAATAGTTTCACATATGTTTAGAATTAGGATTGCAGATAGCGTTAGCACTTTTTATATCCTGTAGTTTCACTTCTTAGATGCGTTAGTTTAACCTAGGCGCAAATACTCGGAAAAGTATTTTACATGTCATATATATGTGAAAGTTGTTCAATTTCATTTTATTGCAAGAGTTTCACATAAGTTTAGAATTAGGATTGCAGATAGCTTTAGCACTTCTATATCATTTAGTTTAACATCTTAGATGTGTTAGTTTAACCTAGGCGCAAAAGCTCGGAAAAGTGTTTTACATGTCATGTATATGTGAACGTTGTTTAAATTCAGTGTATTGCAAGAATTTCACATAAGTTTAGAATTAGGATTGTAGATATCCTTACTAGTTCAATATCATTTAGTTTAACTTCTTAGATGCGTTGTTTTAACCTAGGCGCAGAAGCTCGGAAATGTCATTTACATGTCATATATATGTGAACGTTGTTTAAATTCAGTGTATTGCAAGAATTTCACATAAGTTTAGAATTAGGATTGTAGATATCCTTACTAGTTCAATATCATTTAATTTAACTTCTTAGATGCGTTAGTTTAACATAGGCGCAAAGCTCGGAAAAGTGTGTTACATGTCATATATATGTGAACGTTGTTCAATTTCAGTGTATTGCAAGAGTTTCACATAAGTTTAGAATTAGGATTGCAGATAGCCTTACCGGTTCAATATCATTTAGTTTAACTTCTTAGATGCGTTAGTTTAACCTAGGCGCAAAAGCTCGGAAAAGTGTTTTACATGTCATATATATATGAAAGTTGTTGAATTTCAGTGTATTGCAAGACTTTCACATAAGTTTAGAATTAGGATTGCTGATACCATTAGCACTTCTATATCATTTAGTTTAACTTCTTGGATGTGTTAGTTTAACCTAGTCAAAAAAGCTTGGAAAAGTGTTTTATATGTCATGTATATGTGAAAGTTGTTCAATTTCAGTGTATTGCAATAGTTTCACATATGTTTAGAATTAGGATTGCAGATAGCGTTACCAGTTCAATATCATTTAGTATAAATTCTTAGATGCGTTAGTTTAACCTAGGCGCAAAAGCTCAAAAAAGCATTTTACATGTCATATATATGTGAACGTTTTTCAATTTCAATGTATTGCAAGAGTTTCACATACGTTTAAAATTAGGATTGGAGATAGCATTAGCACTTCTATATCATTTAGTTTAAGTTCTTAGATGCGTTAGTTTAACCCAATCGCAAAAGCTCTGAAAAGTGTTTTACATGTCATATATATATATATGTGAAAGTTGTTCAATTTCTTTGTATTGCAAGAGTTTCACATAAGTTGAGATTTAGAATTGCAGATAGCATTAGCACTTCTATATAATTTGGTGTAACTTCTTAGATGCGTTAGTTTAACCTAGGTGCAAAAGCTCTGAAAAGTGTTTTACATGTCATATATATGTGAACGTTGTTCAATTTTAGTGTATTGCAAGAGTTTCACATAAGTTTAGAATTAGGATTGCAGATAGCGTTACCAGTTCAATATCCTTTAGTTTAACTTCTTAGATGCGTTAGTTTAACCTAGGAGAAAAAGCTCTGGAAAGTGTTTTACATGTCATATATATGTGAACGTTGTTCAATTTCTTTGAATTGCAAGAGTTTCACATAAGTTTAGAATTAGAATTGCAGATAGCATTAGCACTTCTATATCATTTGGTGTAACTTCTTAGATGCGTTAGTTTAACCTAGGTGCAAAAGCTCTGAAAAGTGTTTTACATGTCATATATATGTTAACGTTGTTCAATTTCAGTGTATTGCAAGAGTTTCACATAAGTTTAATATTAGGATTGCAGATAGCCTTAACAGTTCAATATCATTTAGTTTAACTTCTTAGATGTGTTAGTTTAACCTAGGCGCAAAAGCTCGGAAAAATATTTTTCATGTCATATATATGTGATCGTTGTTTAAATTCAGTGTATTGCAAGAATTTCACATAAGTTTAGAATTAGGATTGTAGATATCCTTACTAGTTCAATATCATTTAGTTTAACTTCTTAGATGCGTTAGTTTAACCTAAGCGCAGAAGCTCGGAAAAGTGTTTTACATGTCATATATATATGAAAGTTGTTGAATTTCAGTGTATTGCAAGACTTTCACATAAGTTTAGAATTAGGATTGCTGATACCATTAGCACTTCTATATCATTTAGTTTAACTTCTTGGATGTGTTAGTTTAACCTAGTCAAAAAAGCTTGGAAAAGTGTTTTATATGTCATGTATATGTGAAAGTTGTTCAATTTCAGTGTATTGCAATAGTTTCACATATGTTTAGAATTAGGATTGCAGATAGCGTTACCAGTTCAATATCATTTAGTTTAACTTCTTAGATGCGTTAGTTTAAGCTAGGCGCAGAAGCTCGGAAAAGTGTTTTACATGTCATATATATGTGAACGTTGTTCAATTTCAGTGTATTGCAAGAGTTTCACATAAGTTTAGAATTAGGATTGCAGAGCGTGAGCATTTCAATATCATTTAGTTTAACTTCTTAGATGCATTAGTTTAACATAGGCGCAGAATCTTGGAAAAGTGTTTTACATGTCATATATATGTGAACGTAGTTCAATTTCAGTGTATTGCAATAGTTTCACATATGTTTAGAATTAGGATTGCAGATAGCGTTAGCACTTTTTATATCCTGTAGTTTCACTTCTTAGATGCGTTAGTTTAACCTAGGCGCAAATACTCGGAAAAGTATTTTACATGTCATATATATGTGAAAGTTGTTCAATTTCATTTTATTGCAAGAGTTTCACATAAGTTTAGAATTAGGATTGCAGATAGCTTTAGCACTTCTATATCATTTAGTTTAACATCTTAGATGTGTTAGTTTAACCTAGGCGCAAAAGCTCGGAAAAGTGTTTTACATGTCATGTATATGTGAACGTTGTTTAAATTCAGTGTATTGCAAGAATTTCACATAAGTTTAGAATTAGGATTGTAGATATCCTTACTAGTTCAATATCATTTAGTTTAACTTCTTAGATGCGTTGTTTTAACCTAGGCGCAGAAGCTCGGAAATGTCATTTACATGTCATATATATGTGAACGTTGTTTAAATTCAGTGTATTGCAAGAATTTCACATAAGTTTAGAATTAGGATTGTAGATATCCTTACTAGTTCAATATCATTTAATTTAACTTCTTAGATGCGTTAGTTTAACATAGGCGCAAAGCTCGGAAAAGTGTGTTACATGTCATATATATGTGAACGTTGTTCAATTTCAGTGTATTGCAAGAGTTTCACATAAGTTTAGAATTAGGATTGCAGATAGCCTTACCGGTTCAATATCATTTAGTTTAACTTCTTAGATGCGTTAGTTTAACCTAGGCGCAAAAGCTCGGAAAAGTGTTTTACATGTCATATATATATGAAAGTTGTTGAATTTCAGTGTATTGCAAGACTTTCACATAAGTTTAGAATTAGGATTGCTGATACCATTAGCACTTCTATATCATTTAGTTTAACTTCTTGGATGTGTTAGTTTAACCTAGTCAAAAAAGCTTGGAAAAGTGTTTTATATGTCATGTATATGTGAAAGTTGTTCAATTTCAGTGTATTGCAATAGTTTCACATATGTTTAGAATTAGGATTGCAGATAGCGTTACCAGTTCAATATCATTTAGTATAAATTCTTAGATGCGTTAGTTTAACCTAGGCGCAAAAGCTCAAAAAAGCATTTTACATGTCATATATATGTGAACGTTTTTCAATTTCAATGTATTGCAAGAGTTTCACATACGTTTAAAATTAGGATTGGAGATAGCATTAGCACTTCTATATCATTTAGTTTAAGTTCTTAGATGCGTTAGTTTAACCCAATCGCAAAAGCTCTGAAAAGTGTTTTACATGTCATATATATATGTGAAAGTTGTTCAATTTCTTTGTATTGCAAGAGTTTCACATAAGTTGAGATTTAGAATTGCAGATAGCATTAGCACTTCTATATAATTTGGTGTAACTTCTTAGATGCGTTAGTTTAACCTAGGTGCAAAAGCTCTGAAAAGTGTTTTACATGTCATATATATGTGAACGTTGTTCAATTTTAGTGTATTGCAAGAGTTTCACATAAGTTTAGAATTAGGATTGCAGATAGCGTTACCAGTTCAATATCCTTTAGTTTAACTTCTTAGATGCGTTAGTTTAACCTAGGAGAAAAAGCTCTGGAAAGTGTTTTACATGTCATATATATGTGAACGTTGTTCAATTTCTTTGAATTGCAAGAGTTTCACATAAGTTTAGAATTAGAATTGCAGATAGCATTAGCACTTCTATATCATTTGGTGTAACTTCTTAGATGCGTTAGTTTAACCTAGGTGCAAAAGCTCTGAAAAGTGTTTTACATGTCATATATATGTTAACGTTGTTCAATTTCAGTGTATTGCAAGAGTTTCACATAAGTTTAATATTAGGATTGCAGATAGCCTTAACAGTTCAATATCATTTAGTTTAACTTCTTAGATGTGTTAGTTTAACCTAGGCGCAAAAGCTCGGAAAAATATTTTTCATGTCATATATATGTGATCGTTGTTTAAATTCAGTGTATTGCAAGAATTTCACATAAGTTTAGAATTAGGATTGTAGATATCCTTACTAGTTCAATATCATTTAGTTTAACTTCTTAGATGCGTTAGTTTAACCTAAGCGCAGAAGCTCGGAAAAGTGTTTTACATGTCATATATATATGAAAGTTGTTGAATTTCAGTGTATTGCAAGACTTTCACATAAGTTTAGAATTAGGATTGCTGATACCATTAGCACTTCTATATCATTTAGTTTAACTTCTTGGATGTGTTAGTTTAACCTAGTCAAAAAAGCTTGGAAAAGTGTTTTATATGTCATGTATATGTGAAAGTTGTTCAATTTCAGTGTATTGCAATAGTTTCACATATGTTTAGAATTAGGATTGCAGATAGCGTTACCAGTTCAATATCATTTAGTTTAACTTCTTAGATGCGTTAGTTTAAGCTAGGCGCAGAAGCTCGGAAAAGTGTTTTACATGTCATATATATGTGAACGTTGTTCAATTTCAGTGTATTGCAAGAGTTTCACATAAGTTTAGAATTAGGATTGCAGAGCGTGAGCATTTCAATATCATTTAGTTTAACTTCTTAGATGCATTAGTTTAACATAGGCGCAGAATCTTGGAAAAGTGTTTTACATGTCATATATATGTGAACGTAGTTCAATTTCAGTGTATTGCAATAGTTTCACATATGTTTAGAATTAGGATTGCAGATAGCGTTAGCACTTTTTATATCCTGTAGTTTCACTTCTTAGATGCGTTAGTTTAACCTAGGCGCAAATACTCGGAAAAGTATTTTACATGTCATATATATGTGAAAGTTGTTCAATTTCATTTTATTGCAAGAGTTTCACATAAGTTTAGAATTAGGATTGCAGATAGCTTTAGCACTTCTATATCATTTAGTTTAACATCTTAGATGTGTTAGTTTAACCTAGGCGCAAAAGCTCGGAAAAGTGTTTTACATGTCATGTATATGTGAACGTTGTTTAAATTCAGTGTATTGCAAGAATTTCACATAAGTTTAGAATTAGGATTGTAGATATCCTTACTAGTTCAATATCATTTAGTTTAACTTCTTAGATGCGTTGTTTTAACCTAGGCGCAGAAGCTCGGAAATGTCATTTACATGTCATATATATGTGAACGTTGTTTAAATTCAGTGTATTGCAAGAATTTCACATAAGTTTAGAATTAGGATTGTAGATATCCTTACTAGTTCAATATCATTTAATTTAACTTCTTAGATGCGTTAGTTTAACATAGGCGCAAAGCTCGGAAAAGTGTGTTACATGTCATATATATGTGAACGTTGTTCAATTTCAGTGTATTGCAAGAGTTTCACATAAGTTTAGAATTAGGATTGCAGATAGCCTTACCGGTTCAATATCATTTAGTTTAACTTCTTAGATGCGTTAGTTTAACCTAGGCGCAAAAGCTCGGAAAAGTGTTTTACATGTCATATATATATATGAAAGTTGTTGAATTTCAGTGTATTGCAAGACTTTCACATAAGTTTAGAATTAGGATTGCTGATACCATTAGCACTTCTATATCATTTAGTTTAACTTCTTGGATGTGTTAGTTTAACCTAGTCAAAAAAGCTTGGAAAAGTGTTTTATATGTCATGTATATGTGAAAGTTGTTCAATTTCAGTGTATTGCAATAGTTTCACATATGTTTAGAATTAGGATTGCAGATAGCGTTACCAGTTCAATATCATTTAGTATAAATTCTTAGATGCGTTAGTTTAACCTAGGCGCAAAAGCTCAAAAAAGCATTTTACATGTCATATATATGTGAACGTTTTTCAATTTCAATGTATTGCAAGAGTTTCACATACGTTTAAAATTAGGATTGGAGATAGCATTAGCACTTCTATATCATTTAGTTTAAGTTCTTAGATGCGTTAGTTTAACCCAATCGCAAAAGCTCTGAAAAGTGTTTTACATGTCATATATATATGTGAAAGTTGTTCAATTTCTTTGTATTGCAAGAGTTTCACATAAGTTGAGATTTAGAATTGCAGATAGCATTAGCACTTCTATATAATTTGGTGTAACTTCTTAGATGCGTTAGTTTAACCTAGGTGCAAAAGCTCTGAAAAGTGTTTTACATGTCATATATATGTGAACGTTGTTCAATTTTAGTGTATTGCAAGAGTTTCACATAAGTTTAGAATTAGGATTGCAGATAGCGTTACCAGTTCAATATCCTTTAGTTTAACTTCTTAGATGCGTTAGTTTAACCTAGGAGAAAAAGCTCTGGAAAGTGTTTTACATGTCATATATATGTGAACGTTGTTCAATTTCTTTGAATTGCAAGAGTTTCACATAAGTTTAGAATTAGAATTGCAGATAGCATTAGCACTTCTATATCATTTGGTGTAACTTCTTAGATGCGTTAGTTTAACCTAGGTGCAAAAGCTCTGAAAAGTGTTTTACATGTCATATATATGTTAACGTTGTTCAATTTCAGTGTATTGCAAGAGTTTCACATAAGTTTAATATTAGGATTGCAGATAGCCTTAACAGTTCAATATCATTTAGTTTAACTTCTTAGATGTGTTAGTTTAACCTAGGCGCAAAAGCTCGGAAAAATATTTTTCATGTCATATATATGTGATCGTTGTTTAAATTCAGTGTATTGCAAGAATTTCACATAAGTTTAGAATTAGGATTGTAGATATCCTTACTAGTTCAATATCATTTAGTTTAACTTCTTAGATGCGTTAGTTTAACCTAAGCGCAGAAGCTCGGAAAAGTGTTTTACATGTCATATATATATGAAAGTTGTTGAATTTCAGTGTATTGCAAGACTTTCACATAAGTTTAGAATTAGGATTGCTGATACCATTAGCACTTCTATATCATTTAGTTTAACTTCTTGGATGTGTTAGTTTAACCTAGTCAAAAAAGCTTGGAAAAGTGTTTTATATGTCATGTATATGTGAAAGTTGTTCAATTTCAGTGTATTGCAATAGTTTCACATATGTTTAGAATTAGGATTGCAGATAGCGTTACCAGTTCAATATCATTTAGTTTAACTTCTTAGATGCGTTAGTTTAAGCTAGGCGCAGAAGCTCGGAAAAGTGTTTTACATGTCATATATATGTGAACGTTGTTCAATTTCAGTGTATTGCAAGAGTTTCACATAAGTTTAGAATTAGGATTGCAGAGCGTGAGCATTTCAATATCATTTAGTTTAACTTCTTAGATGCATTAGTTTAACATAGGCGCAGAATCTTGGAAAAGTGTTTTACATGTCATATATATGTGAACGTAGTTCAATTTCAGTGTATTGCAATAGTTTCACATATGTTTAGAATTAGGATTGCAGATAGCGTTAGCACTTTTTATATCCTGTAGTTTCACTTCTTAGATGCGTTAGTTTAACCTAGGCGCAAATACTCGGAAAAGTATTTTACATGTCATATATATGTGAAAGTTGTTCAATTTCATTTTATTGCAAGAGTTTCACATAAGTTTAGAATTAGGATTGCAGATAGCTTTAGCACTTCTATATCATTTAGTTTAACATCTTAGATGTGTTAGTTTAACCTAGGCGCAAAAGCTCGGAAAAGTGTTTTACATGTCATGTATATGTGAACGTTGTTTAAATTCAGTGTATTGCAAGAATTTCACATAAGTTTAGAATTAGGATTGTAGATATCCTTACTAGTTCAATATCATTTAGTTTAACTTCTTAGATGCGTTGTTTTAACCTAGGCGCAGAAGCTCGGAAATGTCATTTACATGTCATATATATGTGAACGTTGTTTAAATTCAGTGTATTGCAAGAATTTCACATAAGTTTAGAATTAGGATTGTAGATATCCTTACTAGTTCAATATCATTTAATTTAACTTCTTAGATGCGTTAGTTTAACATAGGCGCAAAGCTCGGAAAAGTGTGTTACATGTCATATATATGTGAACGTTGTTCAATTTCAGTGTATTGCAAGAGTTTCACATAAGTTTAGAATTAGGATTGCAGATAGCCTTACCGGTTCAATATCATTTAGTTTAACTTCTTAGATGCGTTAGTTTAACCTAGGCGCAAAAGCTCGGAAAAGTGTTTTACATGTCATATATATATGAAAGTTGTTGAATTTCAGTGTATTGCAAGACTTTCACATAAGTTTAGAATTAGGATTGCTGATACCATTAGCACTTCTATATCATTTAGTTTAACTTCTTGGATGTGTTAGTTTAACCTAGTCAAAAAAGCTTGGAAAAGTGTTTTATATGTCATGTATATGTGAAAGTTGTTCAATTTCAGTGTATTGCAATAGTTTCACATATGTTTAGAATTAGGATTGCAGATAGCGTTACCAGTTCAATATCATTTAGTATAAATTCTTAGATGCGTTAGTTTAACCTAGGCGCAAAAGCTCAAAAAAGCATTTTACATGTCATATATATGTGAACGTTTTTCAATTTCAATGTATTGCAAGAGTTTCACATACGTTTAAAATTAGGATTGGAGATAGCATTAGCACTTCTATATCATTTAGTTTAAGTTCTTAGATGCGTTAGTTTAACCCAATCGCAAAAGCTCTGAAAAGTGTTTTACATGTCATATATATATATGTGAAAGTTGTTCAATTTCTTTGTATTGCAAGAGTTTCACATAAGTTGAGATTTAGAATTGCAGATAGCATTAGCACTTCTATATAATTTGGTGTAACTTCTTAGATGCGTTAGTTTAACCTAGGTGCAAAAGCTCTGAAAAGTGTTTTACATGTCATATATATGTGAACGTTGTTCAATTTTAGTGTATTGCAAGAGTTTCACATAAGTTTAGAATTAGGATTGCAGATAGCGTTACCAGTTCAATATCCTTTAGTTTAACTTCTTAGATGCGTTAGTTTAACCGAGGAGAAAAAGCTCTGGAAAGTGTTTTACATGTCATATATATGTGAACGTTGTTCAATTTCTTTGAATTGCAAGAGTTTCACATAAGTTTAGAATTAGAATTGCAGATAGCATTAGCACTTCTATATCATTTGGTGTAACTTCTTAGATGCGTTAGTTTAACCTAGGTGCAAAAGCTCTGAAAAGTGTTTTACATGTCATATATATGTTAACGTTGTTCAATTTCAGTGTATTGCAAGAGTTTCACATAAGTTTAATATTAGGATTGCAGATAGCCTTAACAGTTCAATATCATTTAGTTTAACTTCTTAGATGTGTTAGTTTAACCTAGGCGCAAAAGCTCGGAAAAATATTTTTCATGTCATATATATGTGATCGTTGTTTAAATTCAGTGTATTGCAAGAATTTCACATAAGTTTAGAATTAGGATTGTAGATATCCTTACTAGTTCAATATCATTTAGTTTAACTTCTTAGATGCGTTGTTTTAACCTAGGCGCAGAAGCTCGGAAATGTCATTTACATGTCATATATATGTGAACGTTGTTCAATTTCAGTGTATTGCAGGAGTTTCACATAAGTTTAGAATTAGGATTGCAGATAGCCTTACCAGTTTAATATCATTTAGTTTAACATCTTAGATATGTTAGTTTAACCTAGGCGCAAAAGCTTGGAAAAGTGTTTTACATGTCATGTATATGTGAACGTTATTTAAATTCAGTGTATTGCAAGAATTTCACATAACTTTAGAATTAGGATTGCAGATAGCCTACCAGTTCCATATCATTTAGTTTAACTTCTTAGATGCGTTAGTTTAATATAGGTGCAGAAGCTCGGAAAAGTGTTTTACATGTCATATATATGTGCACGTAGTTCAATTTCAGTGTATTGCAAGAGTGTCACATAAGTTTAGAATTAGGATTGCAGATAGCGTTAGTACTTTTATATCTTTTAGTTTAACTTCTTAGATGCGTTAGTTTAACCTAGGCGCATAAGATCGGAAAAGTGTTTTTCCTGTCATATATATATGAAAGTTGTTCAATTTGAGTGTATTGCAATAGTTTCACATAAATTAAGAATTAGGATTGCAGATAGCGTTACCAGTTCAATATCATTTAGTTTAACTTCTTAGATGCGTTAGTTTAACCTAAGCGCAGAAGCTCGGAAAAGTGTTTTACATGTCATATATATATGAAAGTTGTTGAATTTCAGTGTATTGCAAGACTTTCACATAAGTTTAGAATTAGGATTGCTGATACCATTAGCACTTCTATATCATTTAGTTTAACTTCTTGGATGTGTTAGTTTAACCTAGTCAAAAAAGCTTGGAAAAGTGTTTTATATGTCATGTATATGTGAAAGTTGTTCAATTTCAGTGTATTGCAATAGTTTCACATATGTTTAGAATTAGGATTGCAGATAGCGTTACCAGTTCAATATCATTTAGTATAAATTCTTAGATGCGTTAGTTTAACCTAGGCGCAAAAGCTCAAAAAAGCATTTTACATGTCATATATATGTGAACGTTTTTCAATTTCAATGTATTGCAAGAGTTTCACATACGTTTAAAATTAGGATTGGAGATAGCATTAGCACTTCTATATCATTTAGTTTAAGTTCTTAGATGCGTTAGTTTAACCCAATCGCAAAAGCTCTGAAAAGTGTTTTACATGTCATATATATATATGTGAAAGTTGTTCAATTTCTTTGTATTGCAAGAGTTTCACATAAGTTGAGATTTAGAATTGCAGATAGCATTAGCACTTCTATATAATTTGGTGTAACTTCTTAGATGCGTTAGTTTAACCTAGGTGCAAAAGCTCTGAAAAGTGTTTTACATGTCATATATATGTGAACGTTGTTCAATTTTAGTGTATTGCAAGAGTTTCACATAAGTTTAGAATTAGGATTGCAGATAGCGTTACCAGTTCAATATCCTTTAGTTTAACTTCTTAGATGCGTTAGTTTAACCGAGGAGAAAAAGCTCTGGAAAGTGTTTTACATGTCATATATATGTGAACGTTGTTCAATTTCTTTGAATTGCAAGAGTTTCACATAAGTTTAGAATTAGAATTGCAGATAGCATTAGCACTTCTATATCATTTGGTGTAACTTCTTGGATGTGTTAGTTTAACCTAGTCAAAAAAGCTTGGAAAAGTGTTTTATATGTCATGTATATGTGAAAGTTGTTCAATTTCAGTGTATTGCAATAGTTTCACATATGTTTAGAATTAGGATTGCAGATAGCGTTACCAGTTCAATATAATTTAGTATAAATTCTTAGATGCGTTAGTTTAACCTAGGCGCAAAAGCTCAAAAAAGCATTTTACATGTCATATATATGTGAACGTTTTTCAATTTCAATGTATTGCAAGAGTTTCACATACGTTTAAAATTAGGATTGGAGATAGCATTAGCACTTCTATATCATTTAGTTTAAGTTCTTAGATGCGTTAGTTTAACCCAATCGCAAAAGCTCTGAAAAGTGTTTTACATGTCATATATATATATGTGAAAGTTGTTCAATTTCTTTGTATTGCAAGAGTTTCACATAACTTGAGATTTAGAATTGCAGATAGCATTAGCACTTCTATATAATTTGGTGTAACTTCTTAGATGCGTTAGTTTAACCTAGGTGCAAAAGCTCTGAAAAGTGTTTTACATGTCATATATATGTGAACGTTGTTCAATTTCAGTGTATTGCAAGAGTTTCACATAAGTTTAAAATTAGGATTGCTGATAGCCTTACCAGTTCAATATCATTTAGTTTAACTTCTTAGATGCGTTAGTTTAAGCTAGGCGCAGAAGCTCGGAAAAGTGTTTTACATGTCATATATATGTGAACGTTGTTCAATTTCAGTGTATTGCAAGAGTTTCACATAAGTTTAGAATTAGGATTGCAGAGCGTGAGCATTTCAATATCATTTAGTTTAACTTCTTAGATGCATTAGTTTAACATAGGCGCAGAATCTTGGAAAAGTGTTTTACATGTCATATATATGTGAACGTAGTTCAATTTCAGTGTATTGCAATAGTTTCACATATGTTTAGAATTAGGATTGCAGATAGCGTTAGCACTTTTTATATCCTGTAGTTTCACTTCTTAGATGCGTTAGTTTAACCTAGGCGCAAATACTCGGAAAAGTATTTTACATGTCATATATATGTGAAAGTTGTTCAATTTCATTTTATTGCAAGAGTTTCACATAAGTTTAGAATTAGGATTGCAGATAGCTTTAGCACTTCTATATCATTTAGTTTAACATCTTAGATGTGTTAGTTTAACCTAGGCGCAAAAGCTCGGAAAAGTGTTTTACATGTCATGTATATGTGAACGTTGTTTAAATTAAGTGTATTGCAAGAATTTCACATAAGTTTAGAATTAGGATTGTAGATATCCTTACTAGTTCAATATCATTTAATTTAACTTCTTAGATGCGTTAGTTTAACATAGGCGCAAAGCTCGGAAAAGTGTGTTACATGTCATATATATGTGAACGTTGTTCAATTTCAGTGTATTGCAAGAGTTTCACATAAGTTTAGAATTAGGATTGCAGATAGCCTTACCGGTTCAATATCCTTTAGTTTAACTTCTTAGATGCGTTAGTTTAACCTAGGCGCAAAAGCTCAGAAAAGTGTTTTACATGTCATATATATATGAAAGTTGTTGAATTTCAGTGTATTGCAAGACTTTCACATAAGTTTAGAATTAGGATTGCTGATACCATTAGCACTTCTATATCATTTAGTTTAACTTCTTGGATGTGTTAGTTTAACCTAGTCAAAAAAGCTTGGAAAAGTGTTTTATATGTCATGTATATGTGAAAGTTGTTCAATTTCAGTGTATTGCAATAGTTTCACATATGTTTAGAATTAGGATTGCAGATAGCGTTAGCACTTTTTATATCCTGTAGTTTCACTTCTTAGATGCGTTAGTTTAACCTAGGCGCAAATACTCGGAAAAGTATTTTACATGTCATATATATGTGAAAGTTGTTCAATTTCATTTTATTGCAAGAGTTTCACATAAGTTTAGAATTAGGATTGCAGATAGCTTTAGCACTTCTATATCATTTAGTTTAACATCTTAGATGTGTTAGTTTAACCTAGGCGCAAAAGCTCGGAAAAGTGTTTTACATGTCATGTATATGTGAACGTTGTTTAAATTCAGTGTATTGCAAGAATTTCACATAAGTTTAGAATTAGGATTGTAGATATCCTTACTAGTTCAATATCATTTAGTTTAACTTCTTAGATGCGTTGTTTTAACCTAGGCGCAGAAGCTCGGAAATGTCATTTACATGTCATATATATGTGAACGTTGTTTAAATTCAGTGTATTGCAAGAATTTCACATAAGTTTAGAATTAGGATTGTAGATATCCTTACTAGTTCAATATCATTTAATTTAACTTCTTAGATGCGTTAGTTTAACATAGGCGCAAAGCTCGGAAAAGTGTGTTACATGTCATATATATGTGAACGTTGTTCAATTTCAGTGTATTGCAAGAGTTTCACATAAGTTTAGAATTAGGATTGCAGATAGCCTTACCGGTTCAATATCATTTAGTTTAACTTCTTAGATGCGTTAGTTTAACCTAGGCGCAAAAGCTCGGAAAAGTGTTTTACATGTCATATATATATGAAAGTTGTTGAATTTCAGTGTATTGCAAGACTTTCACATAAGTTTAGAATTAGGATTGCTGATACCATTAGCACTTCTATATCATTTAGTTTAACTTCTTGGATGTGTTAGTTTAACCTAGTCAAAAAAGCTTGGAAAAGTGTTTTATATGTCATGTATATGTGAAAGTTGTTCAATTTCAGTGTATTGCAATAGTTTCACATATGTTTAGAATTAGGATTGCAGATAGCGTTACCAGTTCAATATCATTTAGTATAAATTCTTAGATGCGTTAGTTTAACCTAGGCGCAAAAGCTCAAAAAAGCATTTTACATGTCATATATATGTGAACGTTTTTCAATTTCAATGTATTGCAAGAGTTTCACATACGTTTAAAATTAGGATTGGAGATAGCATTAGCACTTCTATATCATTTAGTTTAAGTTCTTAGATGCGTTAGTTTAACCCAATCGCAAAAGCTCTGAAAAGTGTTTTACATGTCATATATATATATGTGAAAGTTGTTCAATTTCTTTGTATTGCAAGAGTTTCACATAAGTTGAGATTTAGAATTGCAGATAGCATTAGCACTTCTATATAATTTGGTGTAACTTCTTAGATGCGTTAGTTTAACCTAGGTGCAAAAGCTCTGAAAAGTGTTTTACATGTCATATATATGTGAACGTTGTTCAATTTCAGTGTATTGCAAGAGTTTCACATAAGTTTAAAATTAGGATTGCTGATAGCCTTACCAGTTCAATATCATTTAGTTTAACTTCTTGGATGTGTTAGTTTAACCTAGTCAAAAAAGCTTGGAAAAGTGTTTTATATGTCATGTATATGTGAAAGTTGTTCAATTTCAGTGTATTGCAATAGTTTCACATATGTTTAGAATTAGGATTGCAGATAGCGTTACCAGTTCAATATCATTTAGTATAAATTCTTAGATGCGTTAGTTTAACCTAGGCGCAAAAGCTCAAAAAAGCATTTTACATGTCATATATATGTGAACGTTTTTCAATTTCAATGTATTGCAAGAGTTTCACATACGTTTAAAATTAGGATTGGAGATAGCATTAGCACTTCTATATCATTTAGTTTAAGTTCTTAGATGCGTTAGTTTAACCCAATCGCAAAAGCTCTGAAAAGTGTTTTACATGTCATATATATATGTGAAAGTTGTTCAATTTCTTTGTATTGCAAGAGTTTCACATAAGTTGAGATTTAGAATTGCAGATAGCATTAGCACTTCTATATAATTTGGTGTAACTTCTTAGATGCGTTAGTTTAACCTAGGTGCAAAAGCTCTGAAAAGTGTTTTACATGTCATATATATGTGAACGTTGTTCAATTTTAGTGTATTGCAAGAGTTTCACATAAGTTTAGAATTAGGATTGCAGATAGCGTTACCAGTTCAATATCCTTTAGTTTAACTTCTTAGATGCGTTAGTTTAACCTAGGAGAAAAAGCTCTGGAAAGTGTTTTACATGTCATATATATGTGAACGTTGTTCAATTTCTTTGAATTGCAAGAGTTTCACATAAGTTTAGAATTAGAATTGCAGATAGCATTAGCACTTCTATATCATTTGGTGTAACTTCTTAGATGCGTTAGTTTAACCTAGGTGCAAAAGCTCTGAAAAGTGTTTTACATGTCATATATATGTTAACGTTGTTCAATTTCAGTGTATTGCAAGAGTTTCACATAAGTTTAATATTAGGATTGCAGATAGCCTTAACAGTTCAATATCATTTAGTTTAACTTCTTAGATGTGTTAGTTTAACCTAGGCGCAAAAGCTCGGAAAAATATTTTTCATGTCATATATATGTGATCGTTGTTTAAATTCAGTGTATTGCAAGAATTTCACATAAGTTTAGAATTAGGATTGTAGATATCCTTACTAGTTCAATATCATTTAGTTTAACTTCTTAGATGCGTTAGTTTAACCTAAGCGCAGAAGCTCGGAAAAGTGTTTTACATGTCATATATATATGAAAGTTGTTGAATTTCAGTGTATTGCAAGACTTTCACATAAGTTTAGAATTAGGATTGCTGATACCATTAGCACTTCTATATCATTTAGTTTAACTTCTTGGATGTGTTAGTTTAACCTAGTCAAAAAAGCTTGGAAAAGTGTTTTATATGTCATGTATATGTGAAAGTTGTTCAATTTCAGTGTATTGCAATAGTTTCACATATGTTTAGAATTAGGATTGCAGATAGCGTTACCAGTTCAATATCATTTAGTTTAACTTCTTAGATGCGTTAGTTTAAGCTAGGCGCAGAAGCTCGGAAAAGTGTTTTACATGTCATATATATGTGAACGTTGTTCAATTTCAGTGTATTGCAAGAGTTTCACATAAGTTTAGAATTAGGATTGCAGAGCGTGAGCATTTCAATATCATTTAGTTTAACTTCTTAGATGCATTAGTTTAACATAGGCGCAGAATCTTGGAAAAGTGTTTTACATGTCATATATATGTGAACGTAGTTCAATTTCAGTGTATTGCAATAGTTTCACATATGTTTAGAATTAGGATTGCAGATAGCGTTAGCACTTTTTATATCCTGTAGTTTCACTTCTTAGATGCGTTAGTTTAACCTAGGCGCAAATACTCGGAAAAGTATTTTACATGTCATATATATGTGAAAGTTGTTCAATTTCATTTTATTGCAAGAGTTTCACATAAGTTTAGAATTAGGATTGCAGATAGCTTTAGCACTTCTATATCATTTAGTTTAACATCTTAGATGTGTTAGTTTAACCTAGGCGCAAAAGCTCGGAAAAGTGTTTTACATGTCATGTATATGTGAACGTTGTTTAAATTCAGTGTATTGCAAGAATTTCACATAAGTTTAGAATTAGGATTGTAGATATCCTTACTAGTTCAATATCATTTAGTTTAACTTCTTAGATGCGTTGTTTTAACCTAGGCGCAGAAGCTCGGAAATGTCATTTACATGTCATATATATGTGAACGTTGTTTAAATTCAGTGTATTGCAAGAATTTCACATAAGTTTAGAATTAGGATTGTAGATATCCTTACTAGTTCAATATCATTTAATTTAACTTCTTAGATGCGTTAGTTTAACATAGGCGCAAAGCTCGGAAAAGTGTGTTACATGTCATATATATGTGAACGTTGTTCAATTTCAGTGTATTGCAAGAGTTTCACATAAGTTTAGAATTAGGATTGCAGATAGCCTTACCGGTTCAATATCATTTAGTTTAACTTCTTAGATGCGTTAGTTTAACCTAGGCGCAAAAGCTCGGAAAAGTGTTTTACATGTCATATATATATGAAAGTTGTTGAATTTCAGTGTATTGCAAGACTTTCACATAAGTTTAGAATTAGGATTGCTGATACCATTAGCACTTCTATATCATTTAGTTTAACTTCTTGGATGTGTTAGTTTAACCTAGTCAAAAAAGCTTGGAAAAGTGTTTTATATGTCATGTATATGTGAAAGTTGTTCAATTTCAGTGTATTGCAATAGTTTCACATATGTTTAGAATTAGGATTGCAGATAGCGTTACCAGTTCAATATCATTTAGTATAAATTCTTAGATGCGTTAGTTTAACCTAGGCGCAAAAGCTCAAAAAAGCATTTTACATGTCATATATATGTGAACGTTTTTCAATTTCAATGTATTGCAAGAGTTTCACATACGTTTAAAATTAGGATTGGAGATAGCATTAGCACTTCTATATCATTTAGTTTAAGTTCTTAGATGCGTTAGTTTAACCCAATCGCAAAAGCTCTGAAAAGTGTTTTACATGTCATATATATATATGTGAAAGTTGTTCAATTTCTTTGTATTGCAAGAGTTTCACATAAGTTGAGATTTAGAATTGCAGATAGCATTAGCACTTCTATATAATTTGGTGTAACTTCTTAGATGCGTTAGTTTAACCTAGGTGCAAAAGCTCTGAAAAGTGTTTTACATGTCATATATATGTGAACGTTGTTCAATTTTAGTGTATTGCAAGAGTTTCACATAAGTTTAGAATTAGGATTGCAGATAGCGTTACCAGTTCAATATCCTTTAGTTTAACTTCTTAGATGCGTTAGTTTAACCGAGGAGAAAAAGCTCTGGAAAGTGTTTTACATGTCATATATATGTGAACGTTGTTCAATTTCTTTGAATTGCAAGAGTTTCACATAAGTTTAGAATTAGAATTGCAGATAGCATTAGCACTTCTATATCATTTGGTGTAACTTCTTAGATGCGTTAGTTTAACCTAGGTGCAAAAGCTCTGAAAAGTGTTTTACATGTCATATATATGTTAACGTTGTTCAATTTCAGTGTATTGCAAGAGTTTCACATAAGTTTAATATTAGGATTGCAGATAGCCTTAACAGTTCAATATCATTTAGTTTAACTTCTTAGATGTGTTAGTTTAACCTAGGCGCAAAAGCTCGGAAAAATATTTTTCATGTCATATATATGTGATCGTTGTTTAAATTCAGTGTATTGCAAGAATTTCACATAAGTTTAGAATTAGGATTGTAGATATCCTTACTAGTTCAATATCATTTAGTTTAACTTCTTAGATGCGTTGTTTTAACCTAGGCGCAGAAGCTCGGAAATGTCATTTACATGTCATATATATGTGAACGTTGTTCAATTTCAGTGTATTGCAGGAGTTTCACATAAGTTTAGAATTAGGATTGCAGATAGCCTTACCAGTTTAATATCATTTAGTTTAACATCTTAGATATGTTAGTTTAACCTAGGCGCAAAAGCTTGGAAAAGTGTTTTACATGTCATGTATATGTGAACGTTATTTAAATTCAGTGTATTGCAAGAATTTCACATAACTTTAGAATTAGGATTGCAGATAGCCTACCAGTTCCATATCATTTAGTTTAACTTCTTAGATGCGTTAGTTTAATATAGGTGCAGAAGCTCGGAAAAGTGTTTTACATGTCATATATATGTGCACGTAGTTCAATTTCAGTGTATTGCAAGAGTGTCACATAAGTTTAGAATTAGGATTGCAGATAGCGTTAGTACTTTTATATCCTTTAGTTTAACTTCTTAGATGCGTTAGTTTAACCTAGGCGCATAAGATCGGAAAAGTGTTTTTCCTGTCATATATATATGAAAGTTGTTCAATTTGAGTGTATTGCAATAGTTTCACATAAATTAAGAATTAGGATTGCAGATAGCGTTACCAGTTCAATATCATTTAGTTTAACTTCTTAGATGCGTTAGTTTAACCTAAGCGCAGAAGCTCGGAAAAGTGTTTTACATGTCATATATATATGAAAGTTGTTGAATTTCAGTGTATTGCAAGACTTTCACATAAGTTTAGAATTAGGATTGCTGATACCATTAGCACTTCTATATCATTTAGTTTAACTTCTTGGATGTGTTAGTTTAACCTAGTCAAAAAAGCTTGGAAAAGTGTTTTATATGTCATGTATATGTGAAAGTTGTTCAATTTCAGTGTATTGCAATAGTTTCACATATGTTTAGAATTAGGATTGCAGATAGCGTTACCAGTTCAATATCATTTAGTATAAATTCTTAGATGCGTTAGTTTAACCTAGGCGCAAAAGCTCAAAAAAGCATTTTACATGTCATATATATGTGAACGTTTTTCAATTTCAATGTATTGCAAGAGTTTCACATACGTTTAAAATTAGGATTGGAGATAGCATTAGCACTTCTATATCATTTAGTTTAAGTTCTTAGATGCGTTAGTTTAACCCAATCGCAAAAGCTCTGAAAAGTGTTTTACATGTCATATATATATATGTGAAAGTTGTTCAATTTCTTTGTATTGCAAGAGTTTCACATAAGTTGAGATTTAGAATTGCAGATAGCATTAGCACTTCTATATAATTTGGTGTAACTTCTTAGATGCGTTAGTTTAACCTAGGTGCAAAAGCTCTGAAAAGTGTTTTACATGTCATATATATGTGAACGTTGTTCAATTTTAGTGTATTGCAAGAGTTTCACATAAGTTTAGAATTAGGATTGCAGATAGCGTTACCAGTTCAATATCCTTTAGTTTAACTTCTTAGATGCGTTAGTTTAACCGAGGAGAAAAAGCTCTGGAAAGTGTTTTACATGTCATATATATGTGAACGTTGTTCAATTTCTTTGAATTGCAAGAGTTTCACATAAGTTTAGAATTAGAATTGCAGATAGCATTAGCACTTCTATATCATTTGGTGTAACTTCTTGGATGTGTTAGTTTAACCTAGTCAAAAAAGCTTGGAAAAGTGTTTTATATGTCATGTATATGTGAAAGTTGTTCAATTTCAGTGTATTGCAATAGTTTCACATATGTTTAGAATTAGGATTGCAGATAGCGTTACCAGTTCAATATAATTTAGTATAAATTCTTAGATGCGTTAGTTTAACCTAGGCGCAAAAGCTCAAAAAAGCATTTTACATGTCATATATATGTGAACGTTTTTCAATTTCAATGTATTGCAAGAGTTTCACATACGTTTAAAATTAGGATTGGAGATAGCATTAGCACTTCTATATCATTTAGTTTAAGTTCTTAGATGCGTTAGTTTAACCCAATCGCAAAAGCTCTGAAAAGTGTTTTACATGTCATATATATATATGTGAAAGTTGTTCAATTTCTTTGTATTGCAAGAGTTTCACATAACTTGAGATTTAGAATTGCAGATAGCATTAGCACTTCTATATAATTTGGTGTAACTTCTTAGATGCGTTAGTTTAACCTAGGTGCAAAAGCTCTGAAAAGTGTTTTACATGTCATATATATGTGAACGTTGTTCAATTTCAGTGTATTGCAAGAGTTTCACATAAGTTTAAAATTAGGATTGCTGATAGCCTTACCAGTTCAATATCATTTAGTTTAACTTCTTAGATGCGTTAGTTTAAGCTAGGCGCAGAAGCTCGGAAAAGTGTTTTACATGTCATATATATGTGAACGTTGTTCAATTTCAGTGTATTGCAAGAGTTTCACATAAGTTTAGAATTAGGATTGCAGAGCGTGAGCATTTCAATATCATTTAGTTTAACTTCTTAGATGCATTAGTTTAACATAGGCGCAGAATCTTGGAAAAGTGTTTTACATGTCATATATATGTGAACGTAGTTCAATTTCAGTGTATTGCAATAGTTTCACATATGTTTAGAATTAGGATTGCAGATAGCGTTAGCACTTTTTATATCCTGTAGTTTCACTTCTTAGATGCGTTAGTTTAACCTAGGCGCAAATACTCGGAAAAGTATTTTACATGTCATATATATGTGAAAGTTGTTCAATTTCATTTTATTGCAAGAGTTTCACATAAGTTTAGAATTAGGATTGCAGATAGCTTTAGCACTTCTATATCATTTAGTTTAACATCTTAGATGTGTTAGTTTAACCTAGGCGCAAAAGCTCGGAAAAGTGTTTTACATGTCATGTATATGTGAACGTTGTTTAAATTCAGTGTATTGCAAGAATTTCACATAAGTTTAGAATTAGGATTGTAGATATCCTTACTAGTTCAATATCATTTAATTTAACTTCTTAGATGCGTTAGTTTAACATAGGCGCAAAGCTCGGAAAAGTGTGTTACATGTCATATATATGTGAACGTTGTTCAATTTCAGTGTATTGCAAGAGTTTCACATAAGTTTAGAATTAGGATTGCAGATAGCCTTACCGGTTCAATATCCTTTAGTTTAACTTCTTAGATGCGTTAGTTTAACCTAGGCGCAAAAGCTCAGAAAAGTGTTTTACATGTCATATATATATGAAAGTTGTTGAATTTCAGTGTATTGCAAGACTTTCACATAAGTTTAGAATTAGGATTGCTGATACCATTAGCACTTCTATATCATTTAGTTTAACTTCTTGGATGTGTTAGTTTAACCTAGTCAAAAAAGCTTGGAAAAGTGTTTTATATGTCATGTATATGTGAAAGTTGTTCAATTTCAGTGTATTGCAATAGTTTCACATATGTTTAGAATTAGGATTGCAGATAGCGTTAGCACTTTTTATATCCTGTAGTTTCACTTCTTAGATGCGTTAGTTTAACCTAGGCGCAAATACTCGGAAAAGTATTTTACATGTCATATATATGTGAAAGTTGTTCAATTTCATTTTATTGCAAGAGTTTCACATAAGTTTAGAATTAGGATTGCAGATAGCTTTAGCACTTCTATATCATTTAGTTTAACATCTTAGATGTGTTAGTTTAACCTAGGCGCAAAAGCTCGGAAAAGTGTTTTACATGTCATGTATATGTGAACGTTGTTTAAATTCAGTGTATTGCAAGAATTTCACATAAGTTTAGAATTAGGATTGTAGATATCCTTACTAGTTCAATATCATTTAGTTTAACTTCTTAGATGCGTTGTTTTAACCTAGGCGCAGAAGCTCGGAAATGTCATTTACATGTCATATATATGTGAACGTTGTTTAAATTCAGTGTATTGCAAGAATTTCACATAAGTTTAGAATTAGGATTGTAGATATCCTTACTAGTTCAATATCATTTAATTTAACTTCTTAGATGCGTTAGTTTAACATAGGCGCAAAGCTCGGAAAAGTGTGTTACATGTCATATATATGTGAACGTTGTTCAATTTCAGTGTATTGCAAGAGTTTCACATAAGTTTAGAATTAGGATTGCAGATAGCCTTACCGGTTCAATATCATTTAGTTTAACTTCTTAGATGCGTTAGTTTAACCTAGGCGCAAAAGCTCGGAAAAGTGTTTTACATGTCATATATATATGAAAGTTGTTGAATTTCAGTGTATTGCAAGACTTTCACATAAGTTTAGAATTAGGATTGCTGATACCATTAGCACTTCTATATCATTTAGTTTAACTTCTTGGATGTGTTAGTTTAACCTAGTCAAAAAAGCTTGGAAAAGTGTTTTATATGTCATGTATATGTGAAAGTTGTTCAATTTCAGTGTATTGCAATAGTTTCACATATGTTTAGAATTAGGATTGCAGATAGCGTTACCAGTTCAATATCATTTAGTATAAATTCTTAGATGCGTTAGTTTAACCTAGGCGCAAAAGCTCAAAAAAGCATTTTACATGTCATATATATGTGAACGTTTTTCAATTTCAATGTATTGCAAGAGTTTCACATACGTTTAAAATTAGGATTGGAGATAGCATTAGCACTTCTATATCATTTAGTTTAAGTTCTTAGATGCGTTAGTTTAACCCAATCGCAAAAGCTCTGAAAAGTGTTTTACATGTCATATATATATATGTGAAAGTTGTTCAATTTCTTTGTATTGCAAGAGTTTCACATAAGTTGAGATTTAGAATTGCAGATAGCATTAGCACTTCTATATAATTTGGTGTAACTTCTTAGATGCGTTAGTTTAACCTAGGTGCAAAAGCTCTGAAAAGTGTTTTACATGTCATATATATGTGAACGTTGTTCAATTTCAGTGTATTGCAAGAGTTTCACATAAGTTTAAAATTAGGATTGCTGATAGCCTTACCAGTTCAATATCATTTAGTTTAACTTCTTAGATGCGTTAGTTTAAGCTAGGCGCAGAAGCTCGGAAAAGTGTTTTACATGTCATATATATGTGAACGTTGTTCAATTTCAGTGTATTGCAAGAGTTTCACATAAGTTTAGAATTAGGATTGCAGAGCGTGAGCATTTCAATATCATTTAGTTTAACTTCTTAGATGCATTAGTTTAACCTAGGCGCAAAAGCTCAAAAAAGCATTTTACATGTCATATATATGTGAACGTTTTTCAATTTCAATGTATGGCAAGAGTTTCACATACGTTTAAAATTAGGATTGGAGATAGCATTAGAACTTCTATATCATTTAGTTTAAGTTCTTAGATGCGTTAGTTTAACCCAATCGCAAAAGCTCTGAAAAGTGTTTTACATGTCATATATATATATATGTGAAAGTTGTTCAATTTCTTTGTATTGCAAGAGTTTCACATAAGTTGAGATTTAGAATTGCAGATAGCATTAGCACTTCTATATAATTTGGTGTAACTTCTTAGATGCGTTAGTTTAACCTAGGTGCAAAAGCTCTGAAAAGTGTTTTACATGTCATATATATGTGAACGTTGTTCAATTTTAGTGTATTGCAAGAGTTTCACATAAGTTTAGAATTAGGATTGCAGATAGCGTTACCAGTTCAATATCCTTTAGTTTAACTTCTTAGATGCGTTAGTTTAACCTAGGAGAAAAAGCTCTGGAAAGTGTTTTACATGTCATATATATGTGAACGTTGTTCAATTTCTTTGAATTGCAAGAGTTTCACATAAGTTTAGAATTAGAATTGCAGATAGCATTAGCACTTCTATATCATTTGGTGTAACTTCTTAGATGCGTTAGTTTAACCTAGGTGCAAAAGCTCTGAAAAGTGTTTTACATGTCATATATATGTTAACGTTGTTCAATTTCAGTGTATTGCAAGAGTTTCACATAAGTTTAATATTAGGATTGCAGATAGCCTTAACAGTTCAATATCATTTAGTTTAACTTCTTAGATGTGTTAGTTTAACCTAGGCGCAAAAGCTCGGAAAAATATTTTTCATGTCATATATATGTGAAAGTTGTTCAATTTCATTGTATTGCAAGAGTTTCACATAAGTTTAGAATTAGGATTGCAGATAGCTTTAGCACTTCTATATCATTTAGTTTAACTTCTTAGATGTGTTAGTTTAACCTAGGCGCAAAAGCTCGGAAAAGTGTTTTACATGTCATATATATGTGAACGTTGTTTAAATTCAGTGTATTGCAAGAATTTCACATAAGTTTAGAATTAGGATTGTAGATATCCTTACTAGTTCAATATCATTTAGTTTAACTTCTTAGATGCGTTGTTTTAACCTAGGTGCAGAAGCTCGGAAAAGTGTTTTACATGTCATATATATGTGCACGTAGTTCAATTTCAGTGTATTGCAAGAGTTTCACATAAGTTTAGAATTAGGATTGCAGATAGCCTTACCGGTTCAATAGTTTAACTTCTTAGATGCGTTAGTTTAACCTAGGCGCAAAAGCTCGGAAAAGTGTTTTACATGTCATATATATATATGAAAGTTGTTGAATTTCAGTGTATTGCAAGAGTTTCACATAAGTTTAGAATTAGGATTGCAGATAGCCTTACCGGTTCAATAGTTTAACTTCTTAGATGCGTTAGTTTAACCTAGGCGCAAAAGCTCGGAAAAGTGTTTTACATGTCATATATATATGAAAGTTGTTGAATTTCAGTGTATTGCAAGACTTTCACATAAGTTTAGAATTAGGATTGCTGATACCATTAGCACTTCTATATCATTTAGTTTAACTTCTTGGATGTTTTAGTTTAACCTAGTCAAAAAAGCTTGGAAAAGTGTTTTATATGTCATGTATATGTGAAAGTTGTTCAATTTCAGTGTATTGCAATAGTTTCACATATGTTTAGAATTAGGATTGCAGATAGCGTTACCAGTTCAATATCATTTAGTATAAATTCTTAGATGCGTTAGTTTAACCTAGGCGCAAAAGCTCAAAAAAGCATTTTACATGTCATATATATGTGAACGTTTTTCAATTTCAATGTATCGCAAGAGTTTCACATACGTTTAAAATTAGGATTGGAGATAGCATTAGCACTTCTATATCATTTAGTTTAAGTTCTTAGATGCGTTAGTTTAACCCAATCGCAAAAGCTCTGAAAAGTGTTTTACATGTCATATATATATATATGTGAAAGTTGTTCAATTTCTTTGTATTGCAAGAGTTTCACATAAGTTGAGATTTAGAATTGCAGATAGCATTAGCACTTCTATATAATTTGGTGTAACTTCTTAGATGCGTTAGTTTAACCTAGGTGCAAAAGCTCTGAAAAGTGTTTTACATGTCATATATATGTGAACGTTGTTCAATTTCAGTGTATTGCAAGAGTTTCACATAAGTTTGAAATTAGGATTGCTGATAGCCTTACCAGTTCAATATCATTTAGTTTAACTTCTTAGATGCGTTAGTTTAAGCTAGGCGCAGAAGCTCGGAAAAGTGTTTTACATGTCATATATATGTGAACGTTGTTCAATTTCAGTGTATTGCAAGAGTTTCACATAAGTTTAGAATTAGGATTGCAGAGCGTGAGCATTTCAATATCATTTAGTTTAACTTCTTAGATGCATTAGTTTAACATAGGCGCAGAATCTTGGAAAAGTGTTTTACATGTCATATATATGTGAACGTAGTTCAATTTCAGTGTATTGCAAGATTTCACATAAGTTTAGAATTAGGATTGCAGATAGCGTTAGCACTTCTTTTTATATCCTGTAGTTTAACTTCTTAGATGCGTTAGTTTAACATAGGCGCAAAGCTCGGAAAAGTGTGTTACATGTCATATATATGTGAACGTTGTTCAATTTCAGTGTATTGCAAGAGTTTCACATAAGTTTAGAATTAGGATTGCAGAGCGTGAGCATTTCAATATCATTTAGTTTAACTTCTTAGATGCATTAGTTTAACCTAGGCGCAAAAGCTCAAAAAAGCATTTTACATGTCATATATATGTGAACGTTTTTCAATTTCAATGTATGGCAAGAGTTTCACATACGTTTAAAATTAGGATTGGAGATAGCATTAGAACTTCTATATCATTTAGTTTAAGTTCTTAGATGCGTTAGTTTAACCCAATCGCAAAAGCTCTGAAAAGTGTTTTACATGTCATATATATATATATGTGAAAGTTGTTCAATTTCTTTGTATTGCAAGAGTTTCACATAAGTTGAGATTTAGAATTGCAGATAGCATTAGCACTTCTATATAATTTGGTGTAACTTCTTAGATGCGTTAGTTTAACCTAGGTGCAAAAGCTCTGAAAAGTGTTTTACATGTCATATATATGTGAACGTTGTTCAATTTTAGTGTATTGCAAGAGTTTCACATAAGTTTAGAATTAGGATTGCAGATAGCGTTACCAGTTCAATATCCTTTAGTTTAACTTCTTAGATGCGTTAGTTTAACCTAGGAGAAAAAGCTCTGGAAAGTGTTTTACATGTCATATATATGTGAACGTTGTTCAATTTCTTTGAATTGCAAGAGTTTCACATAAGTTTAGAATTAGAATTGCAGATAGCATTAGCACTTCTATATCATTTGGTGTAACTTCTTAGATGCGTTAGTTTAACCTAGGTGCAAAAGCTCTGAAAAGTGTTTTACATGTCATATATATGTTAACGTTGTTCAATTTCAGTGTATTGCAAGAGTTTCACATAAGTTTAATATTAGGATTGCAGATAGCCTTAACAGTTCAATATCATTTAGTTTAACTTCTTAGATGTGTTAGTTTAACCTAGGCGCAAAAGCTCGGAAAAATATTTTTCATGTCATATATATGTGAAAGTTGTTCAATTTCATTGTATTGCAAGAGTTTCACATAAGTTTAGAATTAGGATTGCAGATAGCTTTAGCACTTCTATATCATTTAGTTTAACTTCTTAGATGTGTTAGTTTAACCTAGGCGCAAAAGCTCGGAAAAGTGTTTTACATGTCATATATATGTGAACGTTGTTTAAATTCAGTGTATTGCAAGAATTTCACATAAGTTTAGAATTAGGATTGTAGATATCCTTACTAGTTCAATATCATTTAGTTTAACTTCTTAGATGCGTTGTTTTAACCTAGGTGCAGAAGCTCGGAAAAGTGTTTTACATGTCATATATATGTGCACGTAGTTCAATTTCAGTGTATTGCAAGAGTTTCACATAAGTTTAGAATTAGGATTGCAGATAGCCTTACCGGTTCAATAGTTTAACTTCTTAGATGCGTTAGTTTAACCTAGGCGCAAAAGCTCGGAAAAGTGTTTTACATGTCATATATATATATGAAAGTTGTTGAATTTCAGTGTATTGCAAGAGTTTCACATAAGTTTAGAATTAGGATTGCAGATAGCCTTACCGGTTCAATAGTTTAACTTCTTAGATGCGTTAGTTTAACCTAGGCGCAAAAGCTCGGAAAAGTGTTTTACATGTCATATATATATGAAAGTTGTTGAATTTCAGTGTATTGCAAGACTTTCACATAAGTTTAGAATTAGGATTGCTGATACCATTAGCACTTCTATATCATTTAGTTTAACTTCTTGGATGTTTTAGTTTAACCTAGTCAAAAAAGCTTGGAAAAGTGTTTTATATGTCATGTATATGTGAAAGTTGTTCAATTTCAGTGTATTGCAATAGTTTCACATATGTTTAGAATTAGGATTGCAGATAGCGTTACCAGTTCAATATCATTTAGTATAAATTCTTAGATGCGTTAGTTTAACCTAGGCGCAAAAGCTCAAAAAAGCATTTTACATGTCATATATATGTGAACGTTTTTCAATTTCAATGTATCGCAAGAGTTTCACATACGTTTAAAATTAGGATTGGAGATAGCATTAGCACTTCTATATCATTTAGTTTAAGTTCTTAGATGCGTTAGTTTAACCCAATCGCAAAAGCTCTGAAAAGTGTTTTACATGTCATATATATATATATGTGAAAGTTGTTCAATTTCTTTGTATTGCAAGAGTTTCACATAAGTTGAGATTTAGAATTGCAGATAGCATTAGCACTTCTATATAATTTGGTGTAACTTCTTAGATGCGTTAGTTTAACCTAGGTGCAAAAGCTCTGAAAAGTGTTTTACATGTCATATATATGTGAACGTTGTTCAATTTCAGTGTATTGCAAGAGTTTCACATAAGTTTGAAATTAGGATTGCTGATAGCCTTACCAGTTCAATATCATTTAGTTTAACTTCTTAGATGCGTTAGTTTAAGCTAGGCGCAGAAGCTCGGAAAAGTGTTTTACATGTCATATATATGTGAACGTTGTTCAATTTCAGTGTATTGCAAGAGTTTCACATAAGTTTAGAATTAGGATTGCAGAGCGTGAGCATTTCAATATCATTTAGTTTAACTTCTTAGATGCATTAGTTTAACATAGGCGCAGAATCTTGGAAAAGTGTTTTACATGTCATATATATGTGAACGTAGTTCAATTTCAGTGTATTGCAAGATTTCACATAAGTTTAGAATTAGGATTGCAGATAGCGTTAGCACTTCTTTTTATATCCTGTAGTTTAACTTCTTAGATGCGTTAGTTTAACATAGGCGCAAAGCTCGGAAAAGTGTGTTACATGTCATATATATGTGAACGTTGTTCAATTTCAGTGTATTGCAAGAGTTTCACATAAGTTTAGAATTAGGATTGCAGATAGCCTTACCGGTTCAATATCATTTAGTTTAACTTCTTAGATGCGTTAGTTTAACCTAGGCGCAAAAGCTCAGAAAAGTGTTTTACATGTCATATATATATGAAAGTTGTTGAATTTCAGTGTATTGCAAGACTTTCACATAAGTTTAGAATTAGGATTGCTGATACCATTAGCACTTCTATATCATTTAGTTTAACTTCTTGGATGTGTTAGTTTAACCTAGTCAAAAAAGCTTGGAAAAGTCTTTTATATGTCATGTATATGTGAAAGTTGTTCAATTTCAGTGTATTGCAATAGTTTCACATATGTTTAGAATTAGGATTGCAGATAGCGTTACCAGTTCAATATCATTTAGTATAAATTCTTAGATGCGTTAGTTTAACCTAGGCGCAAAAGCTCAAAAAAGCATTTTACATGTCATATATATGTGAACGTTTTTCAATTTCAATGTATTGCAAGAGTTTCACATACGTTTAAAATTAGGATTGGAGATAGCATTAGCACTTCTATATCATTTAGTTTAAGTTCTTAGATGCGTTAGTTTAACCCAATCGCAAAAGCTCTGAAAAGTGTTTTACATGTCATATATATATGTGAAAGTTGTTCAATTTCTTTGTATTGCAAGAGTTTCACATAAGTTGAGATTTAGAATTTCAGATAGCATTAGCACTTCTATATAATTTGGTGTAACTTCTTAGATGCGTTAGTTTAACCTAGGTGCAAAAGCTCTGAAAAGTGTTTTACATGTCATATATATGTGAACGTTGTTCAATTTCAGTGTATTGCAAGAGTTTCACATAAGTTTAGAATTAGGATTGCAGATAGCGTTACCAGTTCAATATCCTTTAGTTTAACTTCTTAGATGCGTTAGTTTAACCTAGGAGAAAAAGCTCTGGAAAGTGTTTTACATGTCATATATATGTGAACGTTGTTCAATTTCTTTGAATTGCAAGAGTTTCACATAAGTTTAGAATTAGAATTGCAGATAGCATTTGCACTTCTATATCATTTGGTGTAACTTCTTAGATGCGTTAGTTTAACCTAGGTGCAAAAGCTCTGAAAAGTGTTTTACATGTCATATATATGTTAACGTTGTTCAATTTCAGTGTATTGCAAGAGTTTCACATAAGTTTAATATTAGGATTGCAGATAGCCTTAACAGTTCAATATCATTTAGTATAACTTCTTAGATTAGAATTGAAGATAGCATTAGCACTTCTATATCATTTGGTGTAACTTCTTAGATGCGTTAGTTTAACCTAGGAGAAAAAGCTCTGGAAAGTGTTTTACATGTCATATATATGTGAACGTTGTTCAATTTCTTTGAATTGCAAGAGTTTCACATAAGTTTAGAATTAGGATTGCAGATAGCTTTAGCACTTCTATATCATTTAGTTTAACATCTTAGATGTGTTAGTTTAACCTAGGCGCAAAAGCTCGGAAAAGTGTTTTACATGTCATGTATATGTGAACGTTGTTTAAATTCAGTGTATTGCAAGAATTTCACATAAGTTTAGAATTAGGATTGTAGATATCCTTACTAGTTCAATATCATTTAATTTAAATTCTTAGATGCGTTAGTTTAACATAGGCGCAAAGCTCGGAAAAGTGTGTTACATGTCATATATATGTGAACGTTGTTCAATTTCAGTGTATTGCAAGAGTTTCACATAAGTTTAAAATTAGGATTGGAGATAGCATTAGCACTTCTATATCATTTAGTTTAACTTCTTAGATGCGTTAGTTTAAGCTAGGCGCAGAAGCTCGGAAAAGTGTTTTACATGTCATATATATGTGAACGTTGTTCAATTTCAGTGTATTGCAAGAGTTTCACATAAGTTTAGAATTAGGATTGCAGAGCGTGAGCATTTCAATATCATTTAGTTTAACTTCTTAGATGCATTAGTTTAACATAGGCGCAGAATCTTGGAAAAGTGTTTTACATGTCATATATATGTGAACGTAGTTCAATTTCAGTGTATTGCAAGATTTCACATAAGTTTAGAATTAGGATTGCAGATAGCGTTAGCACTTCTTTTTATATCCTGTAGTTTCACTTCTTAGATGCGTTAGTTTAACCTAGGCGCAAATACTCGGAAAAGTATTTTACATGTCATATATATGTGAAAGTTGTTCAATTTCATTTTATTGCAAGAGTTTCACATAAGTTTAGAATTAGGATTGCAGATAGCTTTAGCACTTCTATATCATTTAGTTTAACATCTTAGATGTGTTAGTTTAAGCTAGGCGCAAAAGCTCGGAAAAGTGTTTTACATGTCATGTATATGTGAACGTTGTTTAAATTCAGTGTATTGCAAGAATTTCACATAAGTTTAGAATTAGGATTGTAGATATCCTTACTAGTTCAATATCATTTAATTTAACTTCTTAGATGCGTTAGTTTAACATAGGCGCAAAGCTCGGAAAAGTGTGTTACATGTCATATATATGTGAACGTTGTTCAATTTCAGTGTATTGCAAGAGTTTCACATAAGTTTAGAATTAGGATTGCAGATAGCCTTACCGGTTCAATATCCTTTAGTTTAACTTCTTAGATGCGTTAGTTTAACCTAGGCGCAAAAGCTCAGAAAAGTGTTTTACATGTCATATATATATGAAAGTTGTTGAATTTCAGTGTATTGCAAGACTTTCACATAAGTTTAGAATTAGGATTGCTGATACCATTAGCACTTCTATATCATTTAGTTTAACTTCTTGGATGTGTTAGTTTAACCTAGTCAAAAAAGCTTGGAAAAGTGTTTTATATGTCATGTATATGTGAAAGTTGTTCAATTTCAGTGTATTGCAATAGTTTCACATATGTTTAGAATTAGGATTGCAGATAGCGTTACCAGTTCAATATCATTTAGTATAAATTCTTAGATGCGTTAGTTTAACCTAGGCGCAAAAGCTCAAAAAAGCATTTTACATGTCATATATATGTGAACGTTTTTCAATTTCAATGTATGGCAAGAGTTTCACATACGTTTAAAATTAGGATTGGAGATAGCATTAGAACTTCTATATCATTTAGTTTAAGTTCTTAGATGCGTTAGTTTAACCCAATCGCAAAAGCTCTGAAAAGTGTTTTACATGTCATATATATATATATGTGAAAGTTGTTCAATTTCTTTGTATTGCAAGAGTTTCACATAAGTTGAGATTTAGAATTGCAGATAGCATTAGCACTTCTATATAATTTGGTGTAACTTCTTAGATGCGTTAGTTTAACCTAGGTGCAAAAGCTCTGAAAAGTGTTTTACATGTCATATATATGTGAACGTTGTTCAATTTTAGTGTATTGCAAGAGTTTCACATAAGTTTAGAATTAGGATTGCAGATAGCGTTACCAGTTCAATATCCTTTAGTTTAACTTCTTAGATGCGTTAGTTTAACCTAGGAGAAAAAGCTCTGGAAAGTGTTTTACATGTCATATATATG
This sequence comes from Muscardinus avellanarius, assembly GCF_963383645.1. NCBI lineage: Eukaryota > Metazoa > Chordata > Mammalia > Rodentia > Gliridae > Muscardinus > Muscardinus avellanarius. Next base: position 41,897,907 of record NC_137802.1, on the reverse strand, counting down.
TGAACGTTGTTCAATTTCTTTGAATTGCAAGAGTTTCACATAAGTTTAGAATTAGAATTGCAGATAGCATTAGCACTTCTATATCATTTGGTGTAACTTCTTAGATGCGTTAGTTTAACCTAGGTGCAAAAGCTCTGAAAAGTGTTTTACATGTCATATATATGTTAACGTTGTTCAATTTCAGTGTATTGCAAGAGTTTCACATAAGTTTAATATTAGGATTGCAGATAGCCTTAACAGTTCAATATCATTTAGTTTAACTTCTTAGATGTGTTAGTTTAACCTAGGCGCAAAAGCTCGGAAAAATATTTTTCATGTCATATATATGTGAAAGTTGTTCAATTTCATTGTATTGCAAGAGTTTCACATAAGTTTAGAATTAGGATTGCAGATAGCTTTAGCACTTCTATATCATTTAGTTTAACTTCTTAGATGTGTTAGTTTAACCTAGGCGCAAAAGCTCGGAAAAGTGTTTTACATGTCATATATATGTGAACGTTGTTTAAATTCAGTGTATTGCAAGAATTTCACATAAGTTTAGAATTAGGATTGTAGATATCCTTACTAGTTCAATATCATTTAGTTTAACTTCTTAGATGCGTTGTTTTAACCTAGGTGCAGAAGCTCGGAAAAGTGTTTTACATGTCATATATATGTGCACGTAGTTCAATTTCAGTGTATTGCAAGAGTTTCACATAAGTTTAGAATTAGGATTGCAGATAGCCTTACCGGTTCAATAGTTTAACTTCTTAGATGCGTTAGTTTAACCTAGGCGCAAAAGCTCGGAAAAGTGTTTTACATGTCATATATATATATGAAAGTTGTTGAATTTCAGTGTATTGCAAGAGTTTCACATAAGTTTAGAATTAGGATTGCAGATAGCCTTACCGGTTCAATAGTTTAACTTCTTAGATGCGTTAGTTTAACCTAGGCGCAAAAGCTCGGAAAAGTGTTTTACATGTCATATATATATGAAAGTTGTTGAATTTCAGTGTATTGCAAGACTTTCACATAAGTTTAGAATTAGGATTGCTGATACCATTAGCACTTCTATATCATTTAGTTTAACTTCTTGGATGTTTTAGTTTAACCTAGTCAAAAAAGCTTGGAAAAGTGTTTTATATGTCATGTATATGTGAAAGTTGTTCAATTTCAGTGTATTGCAATAGTTTCACATATGTTTAGAATTAGGATTGCAGATAGCGTTACCAGTTCAATATCATTTAGTATAAATTCTTAGATGCGTTAGTTTAACCTAGGCGCAAAAGCTCAAAAAAGCATTTTACATGTCATATATATGTGAACGTTTTTCAATTTCAATGTATCGCAAGAGTTTCACATACGTTTAAAATTAGGATTGGAGATAGCATTAGCACTTCTATATCATTTAGTTTAAGTTCTTAGATGCGTTAGTTTAACCCAATCGCAAAAGCTCTGAAAAGTGTTTTACATGTCATATATATATATATGTGAAAGTTGTTCAATTTCTTTGTATTGCAAGAGTTTCACATAAGTTGAGATTTAGAATTGCAGATAGCATTAGCACTTCTATATAATTTGGTGTAACTTCTTAGATGCGTTAGTTTAACCTAGGTGCAAAAGCTCTGAAAAGTGTTTTACATGTCATATATATGTGAACGTTGTTCAATTTCAGTGTATTGCAAGAGTTTCACATAAGTTTGAAATTAGGATTGCTGATAGCCTTACCAGTTCAATATCATTTAGTTTAACTTCTTAGATGCGTTAGTTTAAGCTAGGCGCAGAAGCTCGGAAAAGTGTTTTACATGTCATATATATGTGAACGTTGTTCAATTTCAGTGTATTGCAAGAGTTTCACATAAGTTTAGAATTAGGATTGCAGAGCGTGAGCATTTCAATATCATTTAGTTTAACTTCTTAGATGCATTAGTTTAACATAGGCGCAGAATCTTGGAAAAGTGTTTTACATGTCATATATATGTGAACGTAGTTCAATTTCAGTGTATTGCAAGATTTCACATAAGTTTAGAATTAGGATTGCAGATAGCGTTAGCACTTCTTTTTATATCCTGTAGTTTAACTTCTTAGATGCGTTAGTTTAACATAGGCGCAAAGCTCGGAAAAGTGTGTTACATGTCATATATATGTGAACGTTGTTCAATTTCAGTGTATTGCAAGAGTTTCACATAAGTTTAGAATTAGGATTGCAGATAGCCTTACCGGTTCAATATCATTTAGTTTAACTTCTTAGATGCGTTAGTTTAACCTAGGCGCAAAAGCTCAGAAAAGTGTTTTACATGTCATATATATATGAAAGTTGTTGAATTTCAGTGTATTGCAAGACTTTCACATAAGTTTAGAATTAGGATTGCTGATACCATTAGCACTTCTATATCATTTAGTTTAACTTCTTGGATGTGTTAGTTTAACCTAGTCAAAAAAGCTTGGAAAAGTCTTTTATATGTCATGTATATGTGAAAGTTGTTCAATTTCAGTGTATTGCAATAGTTTCACATATGTTTAGAATTAGGATTGCAGATAGCGTTACCAGTTCAATATCATTTAGTATAAATTCTTAGATGCGTTAGTTTAACCTAGGCGCAAAAGCTCAAAAAAGCATTTTACATGTCATATATATGTGAACGTTTTTCAATTTCAATGTATTGCAAGAGTTTCACATACGTTTAAAATTAGGATTGGAGATAGCATTAGCACTTCTATATCATTTAGTTTAAGTTCTTAGATGCGTTAGTTTAACCCAATCGCAAAAGCTCTGAAAAGTGTTTTACATGTCATATATATATGTGAAAGTTGTTCAATTTCTTTGTATTGCAAGAGTTTCACATAAGTTGAGATTTAGAATTTCAGATAGCATTAGCACTTCTATATAATTTGGTGTAACTTCTTAGATGCGTTAGTTTAACCTAGGTGCAAAAGCTCTGAAAAGTGTTTTACATGTCATATATATGTGAACGTTGTTCAATTTCAGTGTATTGCAAGAGTTTCACATAAGTTTAGAATTAGGATTGCAGATAGCGTTACCAGTTCAATATCCTTTAGTTTAACTTCTTAGATGCGTTAGTTTAACCTAGGAGAAAAAGCTCTGGAAAGTGTTTTACATGTCATATATATGTGAACGTTGTTCAATTTCTTTGAATTGCAAGAGTTTCACATAAGTTTAGAATTAGAATTGCAGATAGCATTTGCACTTCTATATCATTTGGTGTAACTTCTTAGATGCGTTAGTTTAACCTAGGTGCAAAAGCTCTGAAAAGTGTTTTACATGTCATATATATGTTAACGTTGTTCAATTTCAGTGTATTGCAAGAGTTTCACATAAGTTTAATATTAGGATTGCAGATAGCCTTAACAGTTCAATATCATTTAGTATAACTTCTTAGATTAGAATTGAAGATAGCATTAGCACTTCTATATCATTTGGTGTAACTTCTTAGATGCGTTAGTTTAACCTAGGAGAAAAAGCTCTGGAAAGTGTTTTACATGTCATATATATGTGAACGTTGTTCAATTTCTTTGAATTGCAAGAGTTTCACATAAGTTTAGAATTAGGATTGCAGATAGCTTTAGCACTTCTATATCATTTAGTTTAACATCTTAGATGTGTTAGTTTAACCTAGGCGCAAAAGCTCGGAAAAGTGTTTTACATGTCATGTATATGTGAACGTTGTTTAAATTCAGTGTATTGCAAGAATTTCACATAAGTTTAGAATTAGGATTGTAGATATCCTTACTAGTTCAATATCATTTAATTTAAATTCTTAGATGCGTTAGTTTAACATAGGCGCAAAGCTCGGAAAAGTGTGTTACATGTCATATATATGTGAACGTTGTTCAATTTCAGTGTATTGCAAGAGTTTCACATAAGTTTAAAATTAGGATTGGAGATAGCATTAGCACTTCTATATCATTTAGTTTAACTTCTTAGATGCGTTAGTTTAACCTAGGCGCAAAAGCTCGGAAAAATATTTTTCATGTCATATATATGTGATCGTTGTTTAAATTCAGTGTATTGCAAGAATTTCACATAAGTTTAGAATTAGGATTGTAGATATCCTTACTAGTTCAATATCATTTAGTTTAACTTCTTAGATGCGTTGTTTTAACCTAGGCGCAGAAGCTCGGAAATGTCATTTACATGTCATATATATGTGAACGTTGTTCAATTTCAGTGTATTGCAGGAGTTTCACATAAGTTTAGAATTAGGATTGCAGATAGCCTTACCAGTTTAATATCATTTAGTTTAACATCTTAGATATGTTAGTTTAACCTAGGCGCAAAAGCTTGGAAAAGTGTTTTACATGTCATGTATATGTGAACGTTATTTAAATTCAGTGTATTGCAAGAATTTCACATAACTTTAGAATTAGGATTGCAGATAGCCTTACCAGTTCAATATCATTTAGTTTAACTTCTTAGATGCGTTAGTTTAATATAGGTGCAGAAGCTCGGAAAAGTGTTTTACATGTCATATATATGTGCACGTAGTTCAATTTCAGTGTATTGCAAGAGTTTCACATAAGTTTAGAATTAGGATTGCAGATAGCCTTACCGGTTCAATAGTTTAACTTCTTGATGCGTTAGTTTAACCTAGGCGCAAAAGATCGGAAAAGTGTTTTTCCTGTCATATATATATGAAAGTTGTTCAATTTGAGTGTATTGCAATAGTTTCACATAAATTAAGAATTAGGATTGCAGATAGCGTTACCAGTTCAATATCATTTAGTTTAACTTCTTAGATGCGTTAGTTTAACTTAAGCGCAGAAGCTCGGAAAAGTGTTTTACATGTCATATATATATGAAAGTTGTTGAATTTCAGTGTATTGCAAGACTTTCACATAAGTTTAGAATTAGGATTGCTGATACCATTAGCACTTCTATATCATTTGGTGTAACTTCTTGGATGTGTTAGTTTAACCTAGTCAAAAAAGCTTGGAAAAGTGTTTTATATGTCATGTATATGTGAAAGTTGTTCAATTTCAGTGTATTGCAATAGTTTCACATATGTTTAGAATTAGGATTGCAGATAGCGTTACCAGTTCAATATCATTTAGTATAAATTCTTAGATGCGTTAGTTTAACCTAGGCGCAAAAGCTCAAAAAAGCATTTTACATGTCATATATATGTGAACGTTTTTCAATTTCAATGTATTGCAAGAGTTTCACATACGTTTAAAATTAGGATTGGAGATAGCATTAGCACTTCTATATCATTTAGTTTAAGTTCTTAGATGCGTTAGTTTAACCCAATCGCAAAAGCTCTGAAAAGTGTTTTACATGTCATATATATATATGTGAAAGTTGTTCAATTTCTTTGTATTGCAAGAGTTTCACATAAGTTGAGATTTAGAATTGCAGATAGCATTAGCACTTCTATATAATTTGGTGTAACTTCTTAGATGCGTTAGTTTAACCTAGGTGCAAAAGCTCTGAAAAGTGTTTTACATGTCATATATATGTGAACGTTGTTCAATTTCAGTGTATTGCAAGAGTTTCACATAAGTTTAAAATTAGGATTGCTGATAGCCTTACCAGTTCAATATCATTTAGTTTAACTTCTTAGATGCGTTAGTTTAAGCTAGGCGCAGAAGCTCGGAAAAGTGTTTTACATGTCATATATATGTGAACGTTGTTCAATTTCAGTGTATTGCAAGAGTTTCACATAAGTTTAGAATTAGGATTGCAGAGCGTGAGCATTTCAATATCATTTAGTTTAACTTCTTAGATGCATTAGTTTAACCTAGGCGCAAAAGCTCAAAAAAGCATTTTACATGTCATATATATGTGAACGTTTTTCAATTTCAATGTATGGCAAGAGTTTCACATACGTTTAAAATTAGGATTGGAGATAGCATTAGAACTTCTATATCATTTAGTTTAAGTTCTTAGATGCGTTAGTTTAACCCAATCGCAAAAGCTCTGAAAAGTGTTTTACATGTCATATATATATATATGTGAAAGTTGTTCAATTTCTTTGTATTGCAAGAGTTTCACATAAGTTGAGATTTAGAATTGCAGATAGCATTAGCACTTCTATATAATTTGGTGTAACTTCTTAGATGCGTTAGTTTAACCTAGGTGCAAAAGCTCTGAAAAGTGTTTTACATGTCATATATATGTGAACGTTGTTCAATTTTAGTGTATTGCAAGAGTTTCACATAAGTTTAGAATTAGGATTGCAGATAGCGTTACCAGTTCAATATCCTTTAGTTTAACTTCTTAGATGCGTTAGTTTAACCTAGGAGAAAAAGCTCTGGAAAGTGTTTTACATGTCATATATATGTGAACGTTGTTCAATTTCTTTGAATTGCAAGAGTTTCACATAAGTTTAGAATTAGAATTGCAGATAGCATTAGCACTTCTATATCATTTGGTGTAACTTCTTAGATGCGTTAGTTTAACCTAGGTGCAAAAGCTCTGAAAAGTGTTTTACATGTCATATATATGTTAACGTTGTTCAATTTCAGTGTATTGCAAGAGTTTCACATAAGTTTAATATTAGGATTGCAGATAGCCTTAACAGTTCAATATCATTTAGTTTAACTTCTTAGATGTGTTAGTTTAACCTAGGCGCAAAAGCTCGGAAAAATATTTTTCATGTCATATATATGTGAAAGTTGTTCAATTTCATTGTATTGCAAGAGTTTCACATAAGTTTAGAATTAGGATTGCAGATAGCTTTAGCACTTCTATATCATTTAGTTTAACTTCTTAGATGTGTTAGTTTAACCTAGGCGCAAAAGCTCGGAAAAGTGTTTTACATGTCATATATATGTGAACGTTGTTTAAATTCAGTGTATTGCAAGAATTTCACATAAGTTTAGAATTAGGATTGTAGATATCCTTACTAGTTCAATATCATTTAGTTTAACTTCTTAGATGCGTTGTTTTAACCTAGGTGCAGAAGCTCGGAAAAGTGTTTTACATGTCATATATATGTGCACGTAGTTCAATTTCAGTGTATTGCAAGAGTTTCACATAAGTTTAGAATTAGGATTGCAGATAGCCTTACCGGTTCAATAGTTTAACTTCTTAGATGCGTTAGTTTAACCTAGGCGCAAAAGCTCGGAAAAGTGTTTTACATGTCATATATATATATGAAAGTTGTTGAATTTCAGTGTATTGCAAGAGTTTCACATAAGTTTAGAATTAGGATTGCAGATAGCCTTACCGGTTCAATAGTTTAACTTCTTAGATGCGTTAGTTTAACCTAGGCGCAAAAGCTCGGAAAAGTGTTTTACATGTCATATATATATGAAAGTTGTTGAATTTCAGTGTATTGCAAGACTTTCACATAAGTTTAGAATTAGGATTGCTGATACCATTAGCACTTCTATATCATTTAGTTTAACTTCTTGGATGTTTTAGTTTAACCTAGTCAAAAAAGCTTGGAAAAGTGTTTTATATGTCATGTATATGTGAAAGTTGTTCAATTTCAGTGTATTGCAATAGTTTCACATATGTTTAGAATTAGGATTGCAGATAGCGTTACCAGTTCAATATCATTTAGTATAAATTCTTAGATGCGTTAGTTTAACCTAGGCGCAAAAGCTCAAAAAAGCATTTTACATGTCATATATATGTGAACGTTTTTCAATTTCAATGTATCGCAAGAGTTTCACATACGTTTAAAATTAGGATTGGAGATAGCATTAGCACTTCTATATCATTTAGTTTAAGTTCTTAGATGCGTTAGTTTAACCCAATCGCAAAAGCTCTGAAAAGTGTTTTACATGTCATATATATATATATGTGAAAGTTGTTCAATTTCTTTGTATTGCAAGAGTTTCACATAAGTTGAGATTTAGAATTGCAGATAGCATTAGCACTTCTATATAATTTGGTGTAACTTCTTAGATGCGTTAGTTTAACCTAGGTGCAAAAGCTCTGAAAAGTGTTTTACATGTCATATATATGTGAACGTTGTTCAATTTCAGTGTATTGCAAGAGTTTCACATAAGTTTGAAATTAGGATTGCTGATAGCCTTACCAGTTCAATATCATTTAGTTTAACTTCTTAGATGCGTTAGTTTAAGCTAGGCGCAGAAGCTCGGAAAAGTGTTTTACATGTCATATATATGTGAACGTTGTTCAATTTCAGTGTATTGCAAGAGTTTCACATAAGTTTAGAATTAGGATTGCAGAGCGTGAGCATTTCAATATCATTTAGTTTAACTTCTTAGATGCATTAGTTTAACATAGGCGCAGAATCTTGGAAAAGTGTTTTACATGTCATATATATGTGAACGTAGTTCAATTTCAGTGTATTGCAAGATTTCACATAAGTTTAGAATTAGGATTGCAGATAGCGTTAGCACTTCTTTTTATATCCTGTAGTTTAACTTCTTAGATGCGTTAGTTTAACATAGGCGCAAAGCTCGGAAAAGTGTGTTACATGTCATATATATGTGAACGTTGTTCAATTTCAGTGTATTGCAAGAGTTTCACATAAGTTTAGAATTAGGATTGCAGAGCGTGAGCATTTCAATATCATTTAGTTTAACTTCTTAGATGCATTAGTTTAACCTAGGCGCAAAAGCTCAAAAAAGCATTTTACATGTCATATATATGTGAACGTTTTTCAATTTCAATGTATGGCAAGAGTTTCACATACGTTTAAAATTAGGATTGGAGATAGCATTAGAACTTCTATATCATTTAGTTTAAGTTCTTAGATGCGTTAGTTTAACCCAATCGCAAAAGCTCTGAAAAGTGTTTTACATGTCATATATATATATATGTGAAAGTTGTTCAATTTCTTTGTATTGCAAGAGTTTCACATAAGTTGAGATTTAGAATTGCAGATAGCATTAGCACTTCTATATAATTTGGTGTAACTTCTTAGATGCGTTAGTTTAACCTAGGTGCAAAAGCTCTGAAAAGTGTTTTACATGTCATATATATGTGAACGTTGTTCAATTTTAGTGTATTGCAAGAGTTTCACATAAGTTTAGAATTAGGATTGCAGATAGCGTTACCAGTTCAATATCCTTTAGTTTAACTTCTTAGATGCGTTAGTTTAACCTAGGAGAAAAAGCTCTGGAAAGTGTTTTACATGTCATATATATGTGAACGTTGTTCAATTTCTTTGAATTGCAAGAGTTTCACATAAGTTTAGAATTAGAATTGCAGATAGCATTAGCACTTCTATATCATTTGGTGTAACTTCTTAGATGCGTTAGTTTAACCTAGGTGCAAAAGCTCTGAAAAGTGTTTTACATGTCATATATATGTTAACGTTGTTCAATTTCAGTGTATTGCAAGAGTTTCACATAAGTTTAATATTAGGATTGCAGATAGCCTTAACAGTTCAATATCATTTAGTTTAACTTCTTAGATGTGTTAGTTTAACCTAGGCGCAAAAGCTCGGAAAAATATTTTTCATGTCATATATATGTGAAAGTTGTTCAATTTCATTGTATTGCAAGAGTTTCACATAAGTTTAGAATTAGGATTGCAGATAGCTTTAGCACTTCTATATCATTTAGTTTAACTTCTTAGATGTGTTAGTTTAACCTAGGCGCAAAAGCTCGGAAAAGTGTTTTACATGTCATATATATGTGAACGTTGTTTAAATTCAGTGTATTGCAAGAATTTCACATAAGTTTAGAATTAGGATTGTAGATATCCTTACTAGTTCAATATCATTTAGTTTAACTTCTTAGATGCGTTGTTTTAACCTAGGTGCAGAAGCTCGGAAAAGTGTTTTACATGTCATATATATGTGCACGTAGTTCAATTTCAGTGTATTGCAAGAGTTTCACATAAGTTTAGAATTAGGATTGCAGATAGCCTTACCGGTTCAATAGTTTAACTTCTTAGATGCGTTAGTTTAACCTAGGCGCAAAAGCTCGGAAAAGTGTTTTACATGTCATATATATATATGAAAGTTGTTGAATTTCAGTGTATTGCAAGAGTTTCACATAAGTTTAGAATTAGGATTGCAGATAGCCTTACCGGTTCAATAGTTTAACTTCTTAGATGCGTTAGTTTAACCTAGGCGCAAAAGCTCGGAAAAGTGTTTTACATGTCATATATATATGAAAGTTGTTGAATTTCAGTGTATTGCAAGACTTTCACATAAGTTTAGAATTAGGATTGCTGATACCATTAGCACTTCTATATCATTTAGTTTAACTTCTTGGATGTTTTAGTTTAACCTAGTCAAAAAAGCTTGGAAAAGTGTTTTATATGTCATGTATATGTGAAAGTTGTTCAATTTCAGTGTATTGCAATAGTTTCACATATGTTTAGAATTAGGATTGCAGATAGCGTTACCAGTTCAATATCATTTAGTATAAATTCTTAGATGCGTTAGTTTAACCTAGGCGCAAAAGCTCAAAAAAGCATTTTACATGTCATATATATGTGAACGTTTTTCAATTTCAATGTATCGCAAGAGTTTCACATACGTTTAAAATTAGGATTGGAGATAGCATTAGCACTTCTATATCATTTAGTTTAAGTTCTTAGATGCGTTAGTTTAACCCAATCGCAAAAGCTCTGAAAAGTGTTTTACATGTCATATATATATATATGTGAAAGTTGTTCAATTTCTTTGTATTGCAAGAGTTTCACATAAGTTGAGATTTAGAATTGCAGATAGCATTAGCACTTCTATATAATTTGGTGTAACTTCTTAGATGCGTTAGTTTAACCTAGGTGCAAAAGCTCTGAAAAGTGTTTTACATGTCATATATATGTGAACGTTGTTCAATTTCAGTGTATTGCAAGAGTTTCACATAAGTTTGAAATTAGGATTGCTGATAGCCTTACCAGTTCAATATCATTTAGTTTAACTTCTTAGATGCGTTAGTTTAAGCTAGGCGCAGAAGCTCGGAAAAGTGTTTTACATGTCATATATATGTGAACGTTGTTCAATTTCAGTGTATTGCAAGAGTTTCACATAAGTTTAGAATTAGGATTGCAGAGCGTGAGCATTTCAATATCATTTAGTTTAACTTCTTAGATGCATTAGTTTAACATAGGCGCAGAATCTTGGAAAAGTGTTTTACATGTCATATATATGTGAACGTAGTTCAATTTCAGTGTATTGCAAGATTTCACATAAGTTTAGAATTAGGATTGCAGATAGCGTTAGCACTTCTTTTTATATCCTGTAGTTTAACTTCTTAGATGCGTTAGTTTAACATAGGCGCAAAGCTCGGAAAAGTGTGTTACATGTCATATATATGTGAACGTTGTTCAATTTCAGTGTATTGCAAGAGTTTCACATAAGTTTAGAATTAGGATTGCAGATAGCCTTACCGGTTCAATATCATTTAGTTTAACTTCTTAGATGCGTTAGTTTAACCTAGGCGCAAAAGCTCAGAAAAGTGTTTTACATGTCATATATATATGAAAGTTGTTGAATTTCAGTGTATTGCAAGACTTTCACATAAGTTTAGAATTAGGATTGCTGATACCATTAGCACTTCTATATCATTTAGTTTAACTTCTTGGATGTGTTAGTTTAACCTAGTCAAAAAAGCTTGGAAAAGTCTTTTATATGTCATGTATATGTGAAAGTTGTTCAATTTCAGTGTATTGCAATAGTTTCACATATGTTTAGAATTAGGATTGCAGATAGCGTTACCAGTTCAATATCATTTAGTATAAATTCTTAGATGCGTTAGTTTAACCTAGGCGCAAAAGCTCAAAAAAGCATTTTACATGTCATATATATGTGAACGTTTTTCAATTTCAATGTATTGCAAGAGTTTCACATACGTTTAAAATTAGGATTGGAGATAGCATTAGCACTTCTATATCATTTAGTTTAAGTTCTTAGATGCGTTAGTTTAACCCAATCGCAAAAGCTCTGAAAAGTGTTTTACATGTCATATATATATGTGAAAGTTGTTCAATTTCTTTGTATTGCAAGAGTTTCACATAAGTTGAGATTTAGAATTTCAGATAGCATTAGCACTTCTATATAATTTGGTGTAACTTCTTAGATGCGTTAGTTTAACCTAGGTGCAAAAGCTCTGAAAAGTGTTTTACATGTCATATATATGTGAACGTTGTTCAATTTCAGTGTATTGCAAGAGTTTCACATAAGTTTAGAATTAGGATTGCAGATAGCGTTACCAGTTCAATATCCTTTAGTTTAACTTCTTAGATGCGTTAGTTTAACCTAGGAGAAAAAGCTCTGGAAAGTGTTTTACATGTCATATATATGTGAACGTTGTTCAATTTCTTTGAATTGCAAGAGTTTCACATAAGTTTAGAATTAGAATTGCAGATAGCATTTGCACTTCTATATCATTTGGTGTAACTTCTTAGATGCGTTAGTTTAACCTAGGTGCAAAAGCTCTGAAAAGTGTTTTACATGTCATATATATGTTAACGTTGTTCAATTTCAGTGTATTGCAAGAGTTTCACATAAGTTTAATATTAGGATTGCAGATAGCCTTAACAGTTCAATATCATTTAGTATAACTTCTTAGATTAGAATTGAAGATAGCATTAGCACTTCTATATCATTTGGTGTAACTTCTTAGATGCGTTAGTTTAACCTAGGAGAAAAAGCTCTGGAAAGTGTTTTACATGTCATATATATGTGAACGTTGTTCAATTTCTTTGAATTGCAAGAGTTTCACATAAGTTTAGAATTAGGATTGCAGATAGCTTTAGCACTTCTATATCATTTAGTTTAACATCTTAGATGTGTTAGTTTAACCTAGGCGCAAAAGCTCGGAAAAGTGTTTTACATGTCATGTATATGTGAACGTTGTTTAAATTCAGTGTATTGCAAGAATTTCACATAAGTTTAGAATTAGGATTGTAGATATCCTTACTAGTTCAATATCATTTAATTTAAATTCTTAGATGCGTTAGTTTAACATAGGCGCAAAGCTCGGAAAAGTGTGTTACATGTCATATATATGTGAACGTTGTTCAATTTCAGTGTATTGCAAGAGTTTCACATAAGTTTAAAATTAGGATTGGAGATAGCATTAGCACTTCTATATCATTTAGTTTAACTTCTTAGATGCGTTAGTTTAAGCTAGGCGCAGAAGCTCGGAAAAGTGTTTTACATGTCATATATATGTGAACGTTGTTCAATTTCAGTGTATTGCAAGAGTTTCACATAAGTTTAGAATTAGGATTGCAGAGCGTGAGCATTTCAATATCATTTAGTTTAACTTCTTAGATGCATTAGTTTAACATAGGCGCAGAATCTTGGAAAAGTGTTTTACATGTCATATATATGTGAACGTAGTTCAATTTCAGTGTATTGCAAGATTTCACATAAGTTTAGAATTAGGATTGCAGATAGCGTTAGCACTTCTTTTTATATCCTGTAGTTTCACTTCTTAGATGCGTTAGTTTAACCTAGGCGCAAATACTCGGAAAAGTATTTTACATGTCATATATATGTGAAAGTTGTTCAATTTCATTTTATTGCAAGAGTTTCACATAAGTTTAGAATTAGGATTGCAGATAGCTTTAGCACTTCTATATCATTTAGTTTAACATCTTAGATGTGTTAGTTTAAGCTAGGCGCAAAAGCTCGGAAAAGTGTTTTACATGTCATGTATATGTGAACGTTGTTTAAATTCAGTGTATTGCAAGAATTTCACATAAGTTTAGAATTAGGATTGTAGATATCCTTACTAGTTCAATATCATTTAATTTAACTTCTTAGATGCGTTAGTTTAACATAGGCGCAAAGCTCGGAAAAGTGTGTTACATGTCATATATATGTGAACGTTGTTCAATTTCAGTGTATTGCAAGAGTTTCACATAAGTTTAGAATTAGGATTGCAGATAGCCTTACCGGTTCAATATCCTTTAGTTTAACTTCTTAGATGCGTTAGTTTAACCTAGGCGCAAAAGCTCAGAAAAGTGTTTTACATGTCATATATATATGAAAGTTGTTGAATTTCAGTGTATTGCAAGACTTTCACATAAGTTTAGAATTAGGATTGCTGATACCATTAGCACTTCTATATCATTTAGTTTAACTTCTTGGATGTGTTAGTTTAACCTAGTCAAAAAAGCTTGGAAAAGTGTTTTATATGTCATGTATATGTGAAAGTTGTTCAATTTCAGTGTATTGCAATAGTTTCACATATGTTTAGAATTAGGATTGCAGATAGCGTTACCAGTTCAATATCATTTAGTATAAATTCTTAGATGCGTTAGTTTAACCTAGGCGCAAAAGCTCAAAAAAGCATTTTACATGTCATATATATGTGAACGTTTTTCAATTTCAATGTATGGCAAGAGTTTCACATACGTTTAAAATTAGGATTGGAGATAGCATTAGAACTTCTATATCATTTAGTTTAAGTTCTTAGATGCGTTAGTTTAACCCAATCGCAAAAGCTCTGAAAAGTGTTTTACATGTCATATATATATATATGTGAAAGTTGTTCAATTTCTTTGTATTGCAAGAGTTTCACATAAGTTGAGATTTAGAATTGCAGATAGCATTAGCACTTCTATATAATTTGGTGTAACTTCTTAGATGCGTTAGTTTAACCTAGGTGCAAAAGCTCTGAAAAGTGTTTTACATGTCATATATATGTGAACGTTGTTCAATTTTAGTGTATTGCAAGAGTTTCACATAAGTTTAGAATTAGGATTGCAGATAGCGTTACCAGTTCAATATCCTTTAGTTTAACTTCTTAGATGCGTTAGTTTAACCTAGGAGAAAAAGCTCTGGAAAGTGTTTTACATGTCATATATATGTGAACGTTGTTCAATTTCTTTGAATTGCAAGAGTTTCACATAAGTTTAGAATTAGAATTGCAGATAGCATTAGCACTTCTATATCATTTGGTGTAACTTCTTAGATGCGTTAGTTTAACCTAGGTGCAAAAGCTCTGAAAAGTGTTTTACATGTCATATATATGTTAACGTTGTTCAATTTCAGTGTATTGCAAGAGTTTCACATAAGTTTAATATTAGGATTGCAGATAGCCTTAACAGTTCAATATCATTTAGTTTAACTTCTTAGATGTGTTAGTTTAACCTAGGCGCAAAAGCTCGGAAAAATATTTTTCATGTCATATATATGTGAAAGTTGTTCAATTTCATTGTATTGCAAGAGTTTCACATAAGTTTAGAATTAGGATTGCAGATAGCTTTAGCACTTCTATATCATTTAGTTTAACTTCTTAGATGTGTTAGTTTAACCTAGGCGCAAAAGCTCGGAAAAGTGTTTTACATGTCATATATATGTGAACGTTGTTTAAATTCAGTGTATTGCAAGAATTTCACATAAGTTTAGAATTAGGATTGTAGATATCCTTACTAGTTCAATATCATTTAGTTTAACTTCTTAGATGCGTTGTTTTAACCTAGGTGCAGAAGCTCGGAAAAGTGTTTTACATGTCATATATATGTGCACGTAGTTCAATTTCAGTGTATTGCAAGAGTTTCACATAAGTTTAGAATTAGGATTGCAGATAGCCTTACCGGTTCAATAGTTTAACTTCTTAGATGCGTTAGTTTAACCTAGGCGCAAAAGCTCGGAAAAGTGTTTTACATGTCATATATATATATGAAAGTTGTTGAATTTCAGTGTATTGCAAGAGTTTCACATAAGTTTAGAATTAGGATTGCAGATAGCCTTACCGGTTCAATAGTTTAACTTCTTAGATGCGTTAGTTTAACCTAGGCGCAAAAGCTCGGAAAAGTGTTTTACATGTCATATATATATGAAAGTTGTTGAATTTCAGTGTATTGCAAGACTTTCACATAAGTTTAGAATTAGGATTGCTGATACCATTAGCACTTCTATATCATTTAGTTTAACTTCTTGGATGTTTTAGTTTAACCTAGTCAAAAAAGCTTGGAAAAGTGTTTTATATGTCATGTATATGTGAAAGTTGTTCAATTTCAGTGTATTGCAATAGTTTCACATATGTTTAGAATTAGGATTGCAGATAGCGTTACCAGTTCAATATCATTTAGTATAAATTCTTAGATGCGTTAGTTTAACCTAGGCGCAAAAGCTCAAAAAAGCATTTTACATGTCATATATATGTGAACGTTTTTCAATTTCAATGTATCGCAAGAGTTTCACATACGTTTAAAATTAGGATTGGAGATAGCATTAGCACTTCTATATCATTTAGTTTAAGTTCTTAGATGCGTTAGTTTAACCCAATCGCAAAAGCTCTGAAAAGTGTTTTACATGTCATATATATATATATGTGAAAGTTGTTCAATTTCTTTGTATTGCAAGAGTTTCACATAAGTTGAGATTTAGAATTGCAGATAGCATTAGCACTTCTATATAATTTGGTGTAACTTCTTAGATGCGTTAGTTTAACCTAGGTGCAAAAGCTCTGAAAAGTGTTTTACATGTCATATATATGTGAACGTTGTTCAATTTCAGTGTATTGCAAGAGTTTCACATAAGTTTGAAATTAGGATTGCTGATAGCCTTACCAGTTCAATATCATTTAGTTTAACTTCTTAGATGCGTTAGTTTAAGCTAGGCGCAGAAGCTCGGAAAAGTGTTTTACATGTCATATATATGTGAACGTTGTTCAATTTCAGTGTATTGCAAGAGTTTCACATAAGTTTAGAATTAGGATTGCAGAGCGTGAGCATTTCAATATCATTTAGTTTAACTTCTTAGATGCATTAGTTTAACATAGGCGCAGAATCTTGGAAAAGTGTTTTACATGTCATATATATGTGAACGTAGTTCAATTTCAGTGTATTGCAAGATTTCACATAAGTTTAGAATTAGGATTGCAGATAGCGTTAGCACTTCTTTTTATATCCTGTAGTTTAACTTCTTAGATGCGTTAGTTTAACATAGGCGCAAAGCTCGGAAAAGTGTGTTACATGTCATATATATGTGAACGTTGTTCAATTTCAGTGTATTGCAAGAGTTTCACATAAGTTTAGAATTAGGATTGCAGATAGCCTTACCGGTTCAATATCATTTAGTTTAACTTCTTAGATGCGTTAGTTTAACCTAGGCGCAAAAGCTCAGAAAAGTGTTTTACATGTCATATATATATGAAAGTTGTTGAATTTCAGTGTATTGCAAGACTTTCACATAAGTTTAGAATTAGGATTGCTGATACCATTAGCACTTCTATATCATTTAGTTTAACTTCTTGGATGTGTTAGTTTAACCTAGTCAAAAAAGCTTGGAAAAGTCTTTTATATGTCATGTATATGTGAAAGTTGTTCAATTTCAGTGTATTGCAATAGTTTCACATATGTTTAGAATTAGGATTGCAGATAGCGTTACCAGTTCAATATCATTTAGTATAAATTCTTAGATGCGTTAGTTTAACCTAGGCGCAAAAGCTCAAAAAAGCATTTTACATGTCATATATATGTGAACGTTTTTCAATTTCAATGTATTGCAAGAGTTTCACATACGTTTAAAATTAGGATTGGAGATAGCATTAGCACTTCTATATCATTTAGTTTAAGTTCTTAGATGCGTTAGTTTAACCCAATCGCAAAAGCTCTGAAAAGTGTTTTACATGTCATATATATATGTGAAAGTTGTTCAATTTCTTTGTATTGCAAGAGTTTCACATAAGTTGAGATTTAGAATTTCAGATAGCATTAGCACTTCTATATAATTTGGTGTAACTTCTTAGATGCGTTAGTTTAACCTAGGTGCAAAAGCTCTGAAAAGTGTTTTACATGTCATATATATGTGAACGTTGTTCAATTTCAGTGTATTGCAAGAGTTTCACATAAGTTTAGAATTAGGATTGCAGATAGCGTTACCAGTTCAATATCCTTTAGTTTAACTTCTTAGATGCGTTAGTTTAACCTAGGAGAAAAAGCTCTGGAAAGTGTTTTACATGTCATATATATGTGAACGTTGTTCAATTTCTTTGAATTGCAAGAGTTTCACATAAGTTTAGAATTAGAATTGCAGATAGCATTTGCACTTCTATATCATTTGGTGTAACTTCTTAGATGCGTTAGTTTAACCTAGGTGCAAAAGCTCTGAAAAGTGTTTTACATGTCATATATATGTTAACGTTGTTCAATTTCAGTGTATTGCAAGAGTTTCACATAAGTTTAATATTAGGATTGCAGATAGCCTTAACAGTTCAATATCATTTAGTATAACTTCTTAGATTAGAATTGAAGATAGCATTAGCACTTCTATATCATTTGGTGTAACTTCTTAGATGCGTTAGTTTAACCTAGGAGAAAAAGCTCTGGAAAGTGTTTTACATGTCATATATATGTGAACGTTGTTCAATTTCTTTGAATTGCAAGAGTTTCACATAAGTTTAGAATTAGGATTGCAGATAGCTTTAGCACTTCTATATCATTTAGTTTAACATCTTAGATGTGTTAGTTTAACCTAGGCGCAAAAGCTCGGAAAAGTGTTTTACATGTCATGTATATGTGAACGTTGTTTAAATTCAGTGTATTGCAAGAATTTCACATAAGTTTAGAATTAGGATTGTAGATATCCTTACTAGTTCAATATCATTTAATTTAAATTCTTAGATGCGTTAGTTTAACATAGGCGCAAAGCTCGGAAAAGTGTGTTACATGTCATATATATGTGAACGTTGTTCAATTTCAGTGTATTGCAAGAGTTTCACATAAGTTTAAAATTAGGATTGGAGATAGCATTAGCACTTCTATATCATTTAGTTTAACTTCTTAGATGCGTTAGTTTAAGCTAGGCGCAGAAGCTCGGAAAAGTGTTTTACATGTCATATATATGTGAACGTTGTTCAATTTCAGTGTATTGCAAGAGTTTCACATAAGTTTAGAATTAGGATTGCAGAGCGTGAGCATTTCAATATCATTTAGTTTAACTTCTTAGATGCATTAGTTTAACATAGGCGCAGAATCTTGGAAAAGTGTTTTACATGTCATATATATGTGAACGTAGTTCAATTTCAGTGTATTGCAAGATTTCACATAAGTTTAGAATTAGGATTGCAGATAGCGTTAGCACTTCTTTTTATATCCTGTAGTTTCACTTCTTAGATGCGTTAGTTTAACCTAGGCGCAAATACTCGGAAAAGTATTTTACATGTCATATATATGTGAAAGTTGTTCAATTTCATTTTATTGCAAGAGTTTCACATAAGTTTAGAATTAGGATTGCAGATAGCTTTAGCACTTCTATATCATTTAGTTTAACATCTTAGATGTGTTAGTTTAACCTAGGCGCAAAAGCTCGGAAAAGTGTTTTACATGTCATGTATATGTGAACGTTGTTTAAATTCAGTGTATTGCAAGAATTTCACATAAGTTTAGAATTAGGATTGTAGATATCCTTACTAGTTCAATATCATTTAATTTAACTTCTTAGATGCGTTAGTTTAACATAGGCGCAAAGCTCGGAAAAGTGTGTTACATGTCATATATATGTGAACGTTGTTCAATTTCAGTGTATTGCAAGAGTTTCACATAAGTTTAGAATTAGGATTGCAGATAGCCTTACCGGTTCAATATCATTTAGTTTAACTTCTTAGATATGTTAGTTTAACCTAGGCGCAAAAGCTCAGAAAAGTGTTTTACATGTCATATATATATGAAAGTTGTTGAATTTCAGTGTATTGCAAGACTTTCACATAAGTTTAGAATTAGGATTGCTGATACCATTAGCACTTCTATATCATTTAGTTTAACTTCTTGGATGTGTTAGTTTAACCTAGTCAAAAAAGCTTGGAAAAGTGTTTTATATGTCATGTATATGTGAAAGTTGTTCAATTTCAGTGTATTGCAATAGTTTCACATATGTTTAGAATTAGGATTGCAGATAGCGTTACCAGTTCAATATCATTTAGTATAAATTCTTAGATGCGTTAGTTTAACCTAGGCGCAAAAGCTCAAAAAAGCATTTTACATGTCATATATATGTGAACGTTTTTCAATTTCAATGTATTGCAAGAGTTTCACATACGTTTAAAATTAGGATTGGAGATAGCATTAGCACTTCTATATCATTTAGTTTAAGTTCTTAGATGCGTTAGTTTAACCCAATCGCAAAAGCTCTGAAAAGTGTTTTACATGTCATATATATATATGTGAAAGTTGTTCAATTTCTTTGTATTGCAAGAGTTTCACATAAGTTGAGATTTAGAATTGCAGATAGCATTAGCACTTCTATATAATTTGGTGTAACTTCTTAGATGCGTTAGTTTAACCTAGGTGCAAAAGCTCTGAAAAGTGTTTTACATGTCATATATATGTGAACGTTTTTCAATTTCAATGTATTGCAAGAGTTTCACATACGTTTAAAATTAGGATTGGAGATAGCATTAGCACTTCTATATCATTTAGTTTAAGTTCTTAGATGCGTTAGTTTAACCCAATCGCAAAATCTCTGAAAAGTGTTTTACATGTCATATATATATGTGAAAGTTGTTCAATTTCTTTGTATTGCAAGAGTTTCACATAAGTTTAAAATTAGGATTGCAGATAGCCTTACCAGTTCAATATCATTTAGTTTAACTTCTTAGATGTGTTAGTTTAAGCTAGGCGCAGAAGCTCGGAAAAGTGTTTTACATGTCATGTATATGTGAACGTTGTTCAATTTCAGTGTATTGCAAGAGTTTCACATAAGTTTAAAATTAGGATTGCAGATAGCCTTACCAGTTCAATATCATTTAGTTTAACTTCTTAGATGTGTTAGTTTAAGCTAGGCGCAGAAGCTCGGAAAAGTGTTTTACATGTCATGTATATGTGAACGTTGTTTAAATTCAGTGTATTGCAAGAATTTCACATAAGTTTAGAAGTAGGATTGTAGATATCCTTACTAGTTCAATATCATTTAGTTTAACTTCTTAGATGCGTTTTTTTAACCTAGGCGCAGAAGCTCGGAAATGTCATTTACATGTCATATATATGTGAACGTTGTTCAATTTCAGTTTTTTGCGAGAGTTTCACATAAGTTTAGAATTAGGATTGCAGATAGCGTTACCAGTTCAATATCCTTTAGTTTAACTTCTTAGATGTGTTAGTTTAACCTAGGAGAAAAAGCTCGGGAAAGTGTTTTACATGTCATATATATGTGAACGTTGTTCAATTTCAGTGTATTGCAAGAGTTTCACATAAGTTTAGAATTAGAATTGCAGATAGCATTAGCACTTCCATATAATTTGGTGTAACTTCTTAGATGCGTTAGTTTAACCTAGGTGCAAAAGGTCTGAAAAGTGTTTTACATGTCATATATATGTGAACGTTGTTCAATTTCAGTGTATTGCAAGAGTTTCACAAAAGTTTAGAATTAGGATTGTAGATAGTGTTACCAGTTCAATATCATTTAGTTTAACTTCTTAAATGCGTAAGTTTAACCTAGGCGCAAAGCTCGAAAAAGTGTTTTACATGTCATATATATGTGAACGTTTTTCAATTTCAGTGTATTGCAAGAGTCTCACATAAGTTTAGAATTAGGATTGCAGATAGCGTGACCAGTTCAATATCATTTAGTTTAACTTCTTAGATGCGTTAGTTTAACCTAGGCGCAAAAGCTCGGAAAAGTGTTTTACATGTCATATATATATGAAAGTTGTTGAATTTCAGTGTATTGCAAGACTTTCACATAAGTTTAGAATTACGATTGCTGATACCATTAGCACTTCTATATCATTTAGTTTAACTTCTTGGATGTGTTAGTTTAACCTAGTCAAAAAAGCTCGGAAAAGTGTTTTATATGTCATGTATATGTGAAAGTTGTTCAATTTCAGTATATTGCAAGAGTTTCACAAAAGTTTAGAATTAGGATTGCAGATAGCCTTACCAGTTCAATATCATTTAGTATAACTTCTTAGTTTAACATAGGCGCAGAAGCTCGGAAAAGTGTTTTACATGTAATATATATGTGAACGTAGTTCAATTTCAGTGTATTGCAAGAATTTCCCATAAGTTTAGAATTAGGATTGCAGATAGCCTTACCAGTTCAATATCATTTAGATTGAAAACAATGAAAAATAAACTAAATATGGTTGGTTGTTTGACACTTTATAGATCATGCTATGTATTAATACATTTAAGTTCTCACAAATAACATATATTTGTACACTGAATATGAATATATTAAAATAAACATAAATCTATATTTTTAAAAAATTAATATTGCAGTACACACAGAGATATGATATGCCTTGCTCTTAATGACTACCACAATAAATGATACAAGAAAATAAAAATAGTTATGAGTAAAAAACTTGCTGTTAAAAAATTCCTTGCAGTAAACCCTGGGGAAATGATTTTTGACATTGGTCTTGGCAAGAATTTTTGAAACCAGATGTACAGGTAACAAAAGCAAAAATAAAGTGGGCAGTATCAAATAAAATATCCTTGTATGGCAAAGGAAGCAACAAGATTAAAAACAAGCTAGGAATGGAAGTAAACATATGCAAAATGTACACTCGATTAGAAGTCTATATCCAAAATCTATAAGAAACTCAATTCAGTAGCAAAAACAAACTAAAATTAGCAAAACAACTGGGTAAACATTTTTAAAAAATTCACTTACGAATAGCCAATAGGTATATAAAAATGTTTACCTCATGAATCATCAGACAATGCAAATTAAATATACAATAAGATATCACTTCATACTTCTTAGAATGATATTTATGTGTATACATGCCTCTAATAATGCACCAATAATTTTTAAAAATAAAAAATGAAGTTAAGCACATTTGTAAGAATGTGGAGTAAAAAATACCTTTAAACTTTTTTGATAAAATGCAAATTGTTAATGGTCATTATGGGAAACATTATAGAGAGTCCTTTTTTTTTTTACGGTACTGGGAATGAAACCCAGGGGCATTCTACCTCTGAGATACATCCTCAGTTCTATATTTTAGTCTTTTTTTTTTGTCTCACTACATTGTGAAAGGCCTTGCTAGGTAGCTGAGGCTATCCATGAGCTGTTATCCTCTGATCTCCACTTCCAGAGTGCTGGGATTACAACCACGTGCCACCACTCCTGGCAGAATTGCTTAATAAAAATAGGGGGCTACTAGTGAGATGTAACATCCGTTTCCGAGTGTATATGCAATGAATTCAAAAGGTGTTTACAAACATAAATGTGCTTCAACATTTATTACTGAATTATTCACAGTAGGCAAGATATGAAAACCACCTGTGTTAATCAATAGAAAAATGAATAACAATGTTCTACATATATAGAATATCATTCAATATTTGAAAAGAAGGTAACTCTATTTATGAATATATGGATGAACCTAGAAGACTTTATCCTAAAGAAAAAGCTAAAGTCAGCAAGATAGCAAAATAACTACTATATGACTTGATTTATATTTGCAATCTAAAAAAATTATGGTAATATAAAGAGTAGAACAGGTGTTAAAATTTTAATGTAGCCAGGCATGGTGGTGCACTCTTATAATCCCAGCAGTTGAGAGGCTGAAACAGGAGGATCCGGGTTCACGGACAGCGGCAGCTACTATTTAGTCAGACCCTTTGCAACTCAGTGAGACCCTGTTTCAAATTAAACACTGAAAAATAGGGCTGGGGATGTAGCTAGGTTCCATCCCCGGTACCACCAAAAAAAAAAAAAAAAATTAATGTAATTATTGGCCAGTAATTTTTTTTGAGAGGGTCTGCTTCGTTCATTTGCCCATTTACTAATTTTCTTTTTAGTCTTTTTTTTTTTTTTTTCCGGTGGTACTGGGGTTCCTGGAAACCCTTCTACCTTCAGGCTACACTCCCAGACCTATTTTATATTTTTATTTGGAAACAGGGTCTCTTAAGCCAGCGCAGCTGACTTAGAACCTGTGCGATCCTCCTGTCTCTGCCTCCCTAGCGTGGGGATTGCAAGCTTGTGCCACCACGCCCAGCTAGACTTGTGTTTTTTGAGTCCTTAATATATTTTGGATTTGAATGGTTTGTTGAAAAGTAACTGGCATAATTTTCTTCAGCTCTGTAGGCTCTCTCTTCACTCTGTTGTTTCTTTTGCTATGCAAAGGATTTTTAATTAGATGGAATCATGTTTGTCTATTCTAGCTACTGTCCCTGAACCAGTAGAGTCATATGCCTATATCCTCTGCCTGTGTTTTGAAGGGTTTTTTCCCCCTCTTTTATTTTAGAATTTGCAAAAGCTCAGTCTTATGTTTATAGGTCTTTGGTACATTTTGAGTTAATTTTTTGCAGTATGAAAGAGAGAAATATCGTTTCAATCTTATACATATGGGTACTCAGTTTTCACAATATTATTTGTTTAAGAAGGTTTTCTTTTCTCCGGTATATGTTTTTAAATCTATCATAAATAATCAGATGGCTGTAGGTAGCTACAGGAGTTTGTCTTTGTGTCTTCTGTTCTATTCCATTCTACCCGTGTGTTTTTGTTCAAGTACCATTTTTTACTATGTTTTTGTAGTATATTTTGAAATAGCATTTTGTGATACTCCCAGTATTACTTTCTTCTCAGGATTGTTTTAGCTATTTGTTTTTTTTCTTAATTCTTTAGGAATTATAGCCTGTATCTGTCCTCCTTCCTGGAGACATATAATTCTTCTTCTTTTTTTTTTTTTTACAGTACTGGGAATTGAACCTGGGGGCATTCTACTTCTGAACTACATCCCAAGCTCTATTTCTTTTAATTCTTTACTTGAAACAGGGCCAAATAGCTGAGGCTGGCCACGAACCTATAATTCTCCTGTCTCAGCCTCTCAAGTACTGAGAATACGGGCATGTACTACCACACCTGGCAAGCCTTATAATTCTTAAATTCAGTTTTATTAATATTGTACGAGAAATCTTGTATATTATAATCAAAGTTTATTTTTTAACATTCTGAATGTTGTAGTTCATTCATCATGTCTTCAAGCCTTGAAATTTTGTATTCTGCTTTATCTAGTCTATTACCGATACTTTCCAATGAATGTTTTTTATTTGACCTATTTAACTTTTTATTTATAAGATGTATGTTTGTTTTATTTACGTATTTTTCTCTTTTTATTGAATTTCTCATCCGGTGTCATGTATTGTCTCTTTTGATTCATAACTTTATCTGCATTTTCTTAAAATTAATTGATCTCTCTTATGATCAGTCTTTGAAATTCTTTATCTGGTATTTCATGTATTTCCATGTGTTTACAGTCCATTACTGACAAATTATACATTTAGAATAAGTTACATTGTCTTGCTTTTAATCATTTCTTATCTTTCTATCTTGAAACTTGTGCATCTATTGGGATAGATTTTTCCCTATGTCCATGTGAGGGCCTTTCTAGGTAGGGCACAGTCATCTCTCAGTAATATGTACTGAGATTTTAGATGGATTCCTAAGTGGGTTTTATGGTATAGCTTCCATCTTACTTCGTTTGTGGTCACTACCTTGCTTTGACACAGCGTGTATATTATCGGAGCCTGAGGATCTCACTTTCTCTGTAGATTTCACAAAATTAGGGTCCTTCTAGTGGATCAGTCAATTGTGTGGTACACAGTGAAGGATGGAGCATACCCTCTGTAATTCTCAAGTCTTGTCAACACTGTACATTTTGAGAGAGTATAGGAACTATCTATGCTGAGGCCTCACACAAACATGGTGTCCATAGTCTTTTTGTTTCTCCCTGCTATTGTACAGGAGTGGATGTAGAGAAGTGGGTCTTTAGCTGCCCTAACCAGGCCTTCATGGAGTCTAGTTATTGTCTGTGTGTTTCATTCCCCCTGGTTTTTGTATTTAAATATTCATCAATGTTTAAGTGGCAGTTAGGAATGTTGGTACATGCCTATAATACCAGTACTTGGGAGGCTGATACAGGACAATTGCAGGTTTGAGACCAAACTCAGTATGTTAGCAAGACCCTGAGTAACCTAGAGAGACCCTGTTTCAAAATACAAAATAAAAAGGGTTAGAGTGTAGCTCAGAGGTAGAAGTTCCCTGGTTTAATTCCCAGTAGCAAAAATAATAAAATTTTGCGTAGGAAACATGTTGTTCGTGGAACAAGATGGAGTGTCTCTTAGCAGAGATATGAGTATATCATAGTGGCTGAGCATCGAACTCACAAATGAGAAGTATCACATTCAGTCCTCAAACATCTCACAGAAAGAGGGCTTCAGACAATAGCTGAAACATCATGCAGCAGTGAAGCAAGTACAGCATTAAAATAAAGACCAGGTTCCAGCTATGTGTCCACAACACTAACCACAGTACCAGGAATGGTAGGAGAAGAAATCATAAAAACTGAAAAGATGGGAAGAGGAAAGAGAACACTCTGAAGCACATGATGTACTTAAACATATCAAAGTCAGTCACTAAGCCCAGCATGGGAAGGAGGAATGGGGAGGAAATGGGGTGGGGATCAGGTAAGGGCTCATTGGGTGATGTGTGCATGTATGTCTCCTCAAGTCTTTTTTTTTTTTTTTTTGTAGTACTGGGGGTGGAACCCAGGAGCTTTCTACCTCCGGGCTATACTCCCAGACTCATTTGTTTTATGTTTTATTTGGAAACAGGGTCTTGCTAAGTTGCTGAGAGCCTCACTAAGTAGGTGAGGCTGGCTTTGAACCTGTGTGATCCTCCTGTCTCAGCCTCCCAAGTGCGGGGATTACAAGCGTGCACCACCATGCCTGGCTTCACAAGTTTTTTTATCCCTGTAAGATGTATGACTACAATGCACCAATAAAAAATTAAAAAATATGATATTTCAATTAATTGAGAGGAAGAATAGGAATACAGAGTCTAATGGAAAATTAGAAAATTCAAAAAGTAAAAACAGAAGGAAGGAGAAAGGTAAAATGTAGAAGCCATAGAAAAATAAAATTAATTTAAAAATAAAAACTATAGAGAAGAAACAAAGGGATTTGTTTGAAGGAGAGAGAGAGACAGAGTAACAAAAACATTTTTAAGAAAACACAGAAAAAAAAATTTGTATCTACGACAACCAATCAGCAAATATAAAATTGTCTCCACTGCAATTATTGAAACTGTGGACAAGAGTAGATGGTCTGCCTTCTTGGGATATGCACTCCTTGGAGAAAGCAAGTGTCTATGGTTATTAATTCCTTCCTTCATTTGTGTTACTGAGCTGCCTGCCAGTTTGAATGCCTTGGAACCAAAGCTGGTTGAAATTGGTCTCAGCTTACCTGCTCACCAGTAGCATAGAATAGGAAGTATTATCTCGTGGAGTTTATTTATTTATTTGTTTGTTTATTTATTTATTTATTTAGGTGGTACTGCGGTTTCTGGAAGCCCTTCTACCTCTGGGCTACGCTCCCAGACCTATTTTTATATATTTTTTGGAAACAGGGTCTCTTACGCCAGCCAGCGCGGCTAGCTTCAAACCTGCATCCTCCTGTCTGCGCCTCCCAAGTGCGGGGATTACAAGCATGCGCCACCACGCCCGGCTTCATGGAGTTTACTTAAGAATGACTAGATTGACATGGTCACAGAGCCAGGCTCACACTGAACTCTAAATAGAACATTACTTGGCTCTGGAAAGATTAGATAATCACAACCCGAAGGTCAGATTCCAATCTTTACTGTGCTTCTGGATCTCAGGTGTCCTCTGAGAATCATGCTTGGAGGTGAGAGACACCAATTGCCCTAAGTGAAGGGGCCACAGGCTGGGTACTAATGTGCTATTTATTGCCCTTTGTTTACAAGACTAGATTTTCTGGGTCTCTCCAGTTCCTGACTTCCCAATATTGAACTTCAGTCACCTACTGGCAGAGTAGCTGTTTGCCTGCTGGTTTGAGCTGCAGAGAAGCTGGAAGGCGCTGCTTGTGTCTAACTCAACATCTTGTACAGCAAGGTGGCAACCGAATAATACCAACTTGAAAATGGGAGAAGTCTTCCTTCTCCTTTCTTCTTTCCTTCCTTCCTTTTTCCTTCCTCCCTCCCTCCCTTCCTTCTTTCCTACCCTCTTTCTTTCTTTCTCTTCTCAGGGCATCAGGCATGCTACGCAAGGGGGCCGTGCCCAGGCCCAGTGGATGCATTTCTATAGTTAGCACACCAAAGCAAATCTTATGCCTGTGCATTCATTGTTCCCTCAGTATTTGGTGCAAGTCTCTATCTTGACTGAAATTATTTCTTTGTTTATATATTTTTCTCACCAGATTATGATACATTTAAATATGCCCTTTTCAAGCCGGGAGTGGTGGCGCAAGCTTGTAATTCCCGTGATTGGGAGGCGGAGACAGGAGGATCGCGCTGGTTTGAAGCCAGCCCCGCTGGCTTAAAAGACCCTGTTTCCAAAAATAAAAAAGTATAAAATAGGTCTGGGAGTGTGGCCTGGAGGTAGAAGGGCTTCCAGGAAACCCAGTACTACTAAATAAATAAATAAATAAATAATACATACATACATACACACATACATAAAACATAAATAAAACATAAATAAATAAATAAATAAATAAATAAATATGCCCTTTTCACATTTTTACCGTCAAGCACCAGCCAGCATCTGACATAGTCAGTGTGCAATAAATGCCTGTTAATTGAATGAAATGGATGAGTTAAAGAAAGATGATACAGAGCTTATGCCACACAGACCCTAATGCCCAGACCACTGTTTCAATACCTAACATCAACAAATCACTTAAGGTGTTCTGATAGTAAATTATAAGCATAATTTATCTATTTCTATGAGCTGAGTAATTCCAATACTATCAGTGCCACATTAGAGACAAATGTAAG
Organism: Muscardinus avellanarius; assembly: GCF_963383645.1. Classification (NCBI taxonomy): domain Eukaryota; kingdom Metazoa; phylum Chordata; class Mammalia; order Rodentia; family Gliridae; genus Muscardinus; species Muscardinus avellanarius. The sequence continues at coordinate 41,869,324 of NC_137802.1, read as the reverse complement.
TAAGTTTATCAACATTAAATAAGTTGTCTAAGACTACACTATTTGGAACACAAGTTTCCTTGGCTCTAAAACGTATTCTTTATATTATGTAATGAAGCCTTTCTGCTCTTATTGATGTCCCATAAATTCTATATGTATAACTTGGACATCAACAAGATTATAACATAAGAGTTTTCTTCTCTATTGAACCATATAACAATTTTTTTTAGTGGTACTGAGGTTCCTGGAAGCCTTTCTGCCTTAGGGCTACACTCCCAGACCTACTTTATATATTTTTTTTATTTGGAAACAGGGTCTTTTAAGTCAGCATGGCTGGCTTCGAACCTGCGCGATCCTCCTGTCTTCGCCTCCCAAGCGTGGGGATTACAAGTGTGCACCAACACACCCGGCTATAATAATGTTTTAAAATAGAGTCCCATTCCAATTTAAAAAAAAGCAAGAATAAATAACACTTAAAATAAGAAAAGAGTTTTAACCACATTATTTCATCAATTTTACTTTTAATTTTTAGTTGAATGGTAATACGTGTAGAAAAATGAAAATTTTTGATTTAATTATTTTATGTTTGTTTTGATTTTGATGCTGGGAATCAAACCCAGGACCACTGAGCTAAACCCTAGCCCAAGTATTTTGTTAACAAGATATTATGAGTAATGATTGGCCTAAAAGTCATTTGGTGATTTGGTGATTTTTAATGTCTAAAAAGTTATGTGTGTGTCTGTGTGTGTGTGTGTGTGTGTGTGTGTGTGCTTAAACACATTATACACTTTGATATATTATATAAAACACATATAAATAAAATCACTACATAGACAAACACACTAGATACTAGGTAGAGAAAAAATTATATATAGGAATTTCAAAGTTTGCTCAGAATCCTGTAATGCTTCAAAGTTTTCACAATACCAATACTCTCAATGTACTGTCATGAAGCTAAGAAGTAAATAGATTTTTAAGTTCTAACTTGCTCTCATAGTACTGTTTACCTTGCTAACTTTGCTTTCAGAAAATGTTTCAAACTCTGATTTTTTTATTTAAAAGCATGCTTCCTTCACACAAGCACATGCATGTACACAATATGTATACAATTTTACCTGTGTACCTGCACATGCACACACACACACACACATCTCTTTATCATATTTCATGAGCATATAGATATTTGGTGAGACAGTATCTCCTCTTTGACATTTTTCAGTCTTATCCTGAAGTACTCACAGAGGGGAATCCACAGACATTTGTCTTCAATGTGAGCATTGGTAACCTGTTTGGATAATTGAACTGTCAACTTGGCCCCAGCCAGAATCCCCCAGCCATTAGACATTTGTTTGCTTTGTCGTAGTCAGGGCTTCTATTTTAATATGCCTTGTTAGTGCAAATAGCACTGCCTCAAAACAACTATTAAGGAGAAAAAATAGTGTTACACATGAGAATAAACTGCCAAAATAATGTATATATAATTGAAATGATAAGTAATCTGTCACCAAATTCTACATATTAGTTTCATTTCTCCTACCAGAAATCTCTAGCCTGACTTTCTTAGGCTTCAGCTGTCTTTGTTAAGCATAAATATTTTAAATTTTAATTTTTTCGTGTGTAGTATATTGATGTTTTATAACCTGATTTGTTCCAGAATTTGGAACAAAAAGCGCTCACAGTTGGATGGAAATATGATACATTTGTGCAATTCTAAGAATTATTTATGCTTCTCTTGATGGTGGATACATTCTTAAGAAAACAGCTAAACAGATTCCATAAAAATGTCTGGTCTCTTCTGACACATCTTTCATAGGAGAGTACTGGGTTTAATTTGACCATAGTTGACACTGGCAGGCCAGGATGTCAAGAACTTTTGGGATTACAGGTAGCTAATTCGACCTTGGCTTGAGCAAGAGCCTTGGCTTCCAGAAAGGCAACACTCTAGCTGCGAGCTCCATCAAGTCACAAGCAACAAAAATTAAATTGAATTTTCTCAAAATAAAGACTCTCACAAATCAAAGGAAGAGTTGCTCTTTGTACAGCCTCCGTCTCTCTGAGACATTTGTACATTGAGACATCATACATGCAAGCTTTCTTTGTTGGAAATTGCTAAAGTTGCAGAGACGTGTGGATTTCAACAGAAGTACAAAGAAATAAAATGAAACACAGCCTGCTTCTGTAATTTAGAACAATGATCTTATTTCCATCTGTGGGGAAGTCAAAAGGAAAATTTCTGCTCTTGAGTACCCGTACTTAACTTCTCAATGTGTTCTTCAATAAAAGATAACACAATCTTGAAATAATTTTTTCCAAATTTTTAACATTTATTGCTTACTTGGAGCACTGACCTCCCTCCAAGTACATATTATATAATTTTTAGATTCTAAAGAAGCTACTCTTTTCCCCCCTCACCATTCTGCCAGTTTTGGGAAGGATTCTTAAAGTCATGATGTACTTTTAATTTCTAAAATTTAAACTGCTCTTAAATCTATAAGGTCATTGATAATTTTTACATATTAGCAGAGGATGTGGGATCCACAGCAGGTTCGGGGAAGTGAAAATTAGAAATTAGAATTTCTAGGATTGAACCCATCTCATCCTGAGATAAATGCAACACTGGATCACTTATCCTCCTGGAGCAGCGATAGCTGCACACTAACAATATAATCTAAGATGGGTAGAGGCCCTTCCTGAAAAGTTGGTCCTGACTAGATCAGACAGCAAGTACTACTCTCAGAAATTGGGTGTTGAAGATTTGGAATTATTTAGTGGAGAAAAGTACTGTCTCACAAAGGGATATGTAATTTTGGTAGACTTATCTGAAGTATTAACTCATTTATTCATCCAAGCACTTACTTGGAGCTGGATGTGGTGGTGCACTCTTGTAAACCCAGTACCTGGGAGGTTAAAACAAAAAGACTGTGGTCTCAGGGCCAGCTTCAGCAACTTTGTGAGACCCTCAGCAACTTGGTGAGACCCTATTTCAATATTTAACAAAAGAATAAAATAGGGCAGTGGGTGTAGTTTAGAGGTAGTGTCCCTGGTTTCTATTCCCAGTACCACACAAAATCATACATACATACATACAAACATACACACATACATACATACATACATACATACATACATACATACACAATTAGTGAAGATGAACCAGTCTCTAGACCTTGGAGAGCAAGGCAGAAGAAGCAACCTATCACGTTTAAGTTGAGAACTGAGGAAAAGGCTGATTGGTGAACCTCAAGTGACAAGTGATTCTGGAGTCAGAGAAAGAAGAAATCCAAGTATACATGCCATAATGTATGTTTGAGCAGACCTGGCCAGATAGAAAAAGGGATGAAATAGGTATGCAAATGTATGTCTATTCATAGAAAAATGAAGACTTAACTCCCAAATAATCCCAGATCCAAAGTCAAGATCCATGCCAACACATTGTTTTAAAATATTGTATAACATCTTATACAAAGAGTGGGAAAAAATCAGAATCCGGAGCTATATGTAAGTAGGGCCTAAAGTTGAAGTTGTATGTGTGTGGGGGGGGAGGGGAATCAAATGTAGTCAGAACCTTACCTTACGGTAAATGTGAGCTTATTCTCAAAAATGCCTGATTGGATATTTACTACAGACGTCCACTCTCTCACTGTGGGGCTTAAGGGGAATATATTCTTTTCTGATTCTAAAAGTATCTATGTTTCTTTGCTACAAAAGACTACTAAACCAGAGAGTTTGCCCTTGTTTGTTGTTAGAATTCTTCTCTTACTTCAGGTGTGTGCTGCTTTATCAAGAAAGAATGTAGCTTAAAGATGTGTGTGGACATTTTCTTCATGGGACATTGCCTGTTGTTTTTTTTTTTTTTTACATAATATAACTTAATTCATCACATAAAAAAGTTCAATTTTTCATCTTTGAAAGCATTTTCTCTTTTTCCAATAATACCTTTGAAATGTATATGGGTTATGATCTTAAATTTCAGGTAACTGACTAACATTTTAAAGAAAATATTTTAAAGAAAAAATATTTGGATCAAAAACTTTTCATTTTAAAAAATAAAGTTCCTGGATAAATCAAGGGAGAAAAACATTACTAATAACTAAATAACTACATATGTAAATAAACTAGTCTCTATTTTTACCTGTGGTTTTGTATTCTGATTTCTCACTGAATGTATTTTTGTATCAACCACAGCTCTACCTAAATAACTTATCAAGGGTGGGAATCTCAGGGTTTCTTGGAACTTCCAATCCTTGTCCCCCAAACTCCAAGTTTATCTGGAAGTTAAAAAAAAAGTGAAGGTAATATTTATTAAAAATAAGCCAGGCGTGGTGGTGCATGCTTGTAATACCAACATTTGTTAGGGTAAGCCAGGAGGATCGCAGTTTGCTGCCAGCCTCAACTACTTAGTAAGGGCTTTGCAACTCAGTGAGACCCTGTTTCAAAATAAAGAATAAAAAATCGGGCTTGGGTGTAGCTCGGGGGTAGAATGTTTTTGGGTTCCATCCCCAGTACCACAAAAACTAAATTAACTAATTAAAAGACTAAATAAACAATAGCTATATATAATCTCATATGTAACTTGTATCTTTTATAGATTTAAAAACTAAATTACTCTATTGTAGATGATATTCTCACCAAGAAACCTTCTTCCTAATATATTACTATCTACTACCATTGCTTGCTAAAAATATACACCATATTTCTAAGTACCATCTAAAGAATAATTGGCCTGTACAGCATACTTCATTCCTTTGAGCCTAGATGGTTTATACATAATAATTGAACCAACATTGGGTATTTTGCAATATTTTATCATTACTAATAATTTTCTTAGCATTCTTAACATAGTGTATTCAACTGGCTTTTTTTGGGAAATGCCATTCCTACATTTTTAAGCAATACAGTTATTCAAAGAATGATACTAGCAAGTACAAGATAAGGAAAACCCAATCCAATTTTCCAGCAAATCTGTAAGAACCATAATGAATGTATGTTCTCCACAACTTGTAATTTAGCTTCCCAGAACTAACTTCAGAAAAAGTGATACTCCTTTCTGTTACTCAGGAGCATAGATAAGTTTTCGTTTGCAAAAAACATTCATTAAATTTTATGTAACCGTTCTCTAGAGCATGGAACTTGCATACTACCTTTCGATCAATGAATTATGCATGTCAGATTCTATACTGGCCCTATTTTTATGTTTAGTCTTTAAATGTATTTATAGCAGGGTTCCCATAAACTCATAATATTATAAATATATAAAAAGAAGTGTACCATTTCTCCAATTGAAAATAACAAAAAAGTCTTATGGAGGGTCAAATTGGCATGCATTAATATAGAACCAGAAGCCCCCAAATGTGATTCACCACCAAAAGTTGAAGAAATTCAGAATCATAAACTGAAGATTTGCTTGAAGGCTCTTGTTATGTACGTTCCAGGCAACATGAAGTAAAGTTTAGATTCTGAGAACTAAATTTGTAAAAGTTAAATATGCGAGGTGATGGATATATTAACTAATCTAATTGAGATCATCATTTCACAATGCGGATGTGTCAAAATGTCACACTGTGCATCTTAATTTATTCTTTGACCATTGCACCTTTACTTTTTGCTGAGTTTACTTTATATAATTTGCTGTAAAAAGTCATACGCTGTTTTGGTGGGTCTTTAGTAAATGATTAATCTCAGAATAGTCTTGTATCTCCCGACACAAAATTACTTTAACTTAGCTAGTTAAAAGAATATATAGGGTGAGTGATGCCTATAATTCTTTGTCACATATACCTCAATAAAGCAGAACAATATAAATTTTAAGCACTGAAGGTATCAAATAGAAAAGTAAGTCTGAATCTTTAAACCAGATTCAAGAATTCCAAGATAAGACTTCACTGATAATAAAGTCCCTTTATGCATATATATATATGTATGTATATATATATATATATATATATATATATATATATATATTTTTCTTTTGGCACCAAGGATAAAACCCAGGGGCATTCGACCTCTGTGCTACACCTCCAGCCCTATTTTTAATTCTTTATTTGGAAACAGTGTCTCACTGAGTTGCCAGGGGCCTCACTTAGCACCAAGTGGTAATAGCACGAATAGCACATGTGAAGTAGTATCTATCTACGCATCTCATCAGAGACTCAAAGCACAAGGTTTGGGGCTCTGAAATACATGAACTGCAGGAATACAATGATCAAAACCCTAGAGAAGCTGGACATGATATGATGGTGCATGCCTGCAAACCCAGTACTTGGGAGGCTCAGACAGGAGGATCACAGGTTCAAGTCAGCTTCAACTTAGAGTCTCAGCAACATAGGGAGACTAAGTAATAGCTTAGACTGTCCTTGAACCGTGATCCTCCTGTCTCAGCCTCCCAAATGCTCAGATTACAAGTGTGCACCACCACACTCGGCCTATATATTCTTTTAACTAGCTAAGGTAAAGTAATTATGTGTTGGGAGATGCAACACTATTCTGAGGTTAATCATTTACTAAAAGACCCACCCAAACACCATGTGACTTTTATAGCAAATTATATAAAGTAAACCCAGCAAAGGGGAAAGGTACAATAGTCAATTTCCAGAAAAACCAGGTCCAAGCTTATTAGAGTCCTCTCCCTGTGGAGTCACTAATAAAATAGAGTTAATTCTTCCAGCACCAAGTGGTAATAGCACTAATAGCCCATGTGAAGTAGTATCTATCTATGCAGCTCATCAGAGATTCAAAGCACAAGGTTTGGGGATCTTTTTTATTTGTTTGTTTGGAGGAAAGACTGGGCTATTCTACCTCCAAGCTATACACCCAGCCCTTTTTATTTTATTTATCTTTTATTTGGAAACAAGATCTTGATAAATTGTTGAGATTCTAAGTTTCTGAGGCTCTCCGGAACCTGTGTTCCTACTACCTCACTCTCCCAAGTACTGCGATTGCATGTGTGCACCACCATACCTGGAAATTCTCAAGGTTTTTTTTTTTTTTTTTTTTTTTTTTTTTACTGGGGACAGTTCATACACGTACCTTCTGCCTAGCTTGTACCAAAATTTCAAAGTCCCAGAAGGAAAGATAGTATTCAGTACAAAGGACATGACTTGACCAGTTGGGGCTTAGTGAGCCACTGTTTCCATTTTTTGAAATCTTGGAAACCCTTCTGGAGTCCCTTGTCCTCACATGCTAATCAAGGTCCAGTTTTATACACAGGCTTTTCCATTACTATTTTCAGCACACATGCTATCTCAGGATCTGTTTCCATTTACATGCATTTGTGTTATATCACTTAGATTATTTTCACATTTATAATATTGCCAAATGTGTGTTCAAATGGAAAGTTGGGAAGAGATTTATAGTGGTGTCCCCTTATAGAGAATTTCTACTACTATAGATTCAATAAATGTGAACAACCTGAGAGCATATTTTATAATATTAAAGTGCAGTCAAATAGGAAGTGATGAGTTTTATAATGCATTTTCATTAGTATTTATTTCACTTATTTTTAATGATGGCTTTCCTAGCTTTAAAAATTTTTGAAAATGTATCCATAAGTGTGAGTTGGCTGTGGTGCAAGACAATAACACAAACAGTCACAATTCCTGTGTTCTCTTCATGTATACTAATATTCTATTCACCAATTTTTTTCAATTCCAAGGATGAAATAGTGTACTTTTTCTATAGAAATGAGGGGAAATGATAGAATACTTCCTAAAAGGAAAAGCAAAAAAAAAATGCTCTAAACTCTCACATAATCTTCTACATTTTATTTAGCCCTTGATTAATTTTAGGGAGAAAAATTAAAGTTCTGGTTTTATTCATTTTAAATGGTTTTATTGACATTAGCCAGTATCACGCAGCCATGGGTAATATATAGATAAGAAGCAGGGGAGGGAGTTTGTTCTCAGTTTCTGTTTTATTTAGTTGTTCCAAATTTAAACTCAAAGCAATGTTGCTCAGCAAAGAATAAAGCAAACTTTGCCAAGAGGCTTGTAAACTCTCCCAGGATTTTTAGTTGATCATTTCTTGGCACTTCTTTTCACGATTCTGTTTAAGGTCTCTTCCAATGCATTATGCTGCTTGAAATGAAAGAATTTCCTCATATCTAGTCCATGGAGTTTGCTTCCAACTTAAAAGTGCCTCACAGCCTCTCAAGATTCAGCTGTGTGAAAGTATTTATAAAGCTGGGCCATTTAAAGGAACCATCTTTGAGAATTTGAAAATTGCTTTTTTTTAATCTTGACAAAATATAGCCCGCTCTGTCTTCAATGAATATATTTTCTACTGCACTTAAGAAACCCTGTTGTTTTTATAACACTTTTTCCACACTGGTAATGAAATAAAAACTGGAGGTGACATGTGAACAGAGGGAAGCTTTGTATGATTTGCATCTACGTCCCCACCATCGACAGAATCTTTAACATCTCTTGAAAACAGACTAATTGTCTCAGAGTTTTCTTTTTCTGAGAACATAATGCTCCAAAAAAAATAAACAAGGATTGGCAACTATGTGTTAGTGCTTAAGAATGTCTACAGTCGATATTTCATTAGGAGACATTTTTAGAACTGAGAGGTAGTCAGTATCACCATGGACACCTGTCTATCTCATGTCTAGTATCCTCGTCATCTTTAGGTCATCTTTAGATGGTTTTCATATCCGTCCTATATTCTGTGCTAGATTTTAAGTCCTTTAAGAAAAGGAACTTTATCTTTACTGCCCATGTATTATTTCAGTCTCTCTTAAAGACCATAAACCTAGTGAGGAAGAATAGGGTCAAAGAAATACGCATGATGAGGACGAACTACAATTTACCTGTAATAATCTTTAGATGATACTTCCCATTCAGTGATCCATTTGTTTATAAAGTATTCACTAGGTACACAATTATTCCATGCCAAAAATATTTTAGGAGTGCTAGTGCATGATATCCTGTGTGAACCTGTATAAGGCTTATAAATCTATGACCTCCACAACTGCCTGGCTGGCTGCTTCGACCCTTTTCCCCATTATTTTACAGTTCCAGCCTTTCTGTGTATAGTTTTATTGTCTCTAGAGTTGCCATCTTTAGCCTGCTAATACTTCACTCTTGGTTTCATTATGACTTCCCCTGGGAAACTGTCCTTGATCTCACAGTCTGGGTTAGAGTCCTATTAGTTTCCACCATATGGTATGACTGTGTCAACCTTAATATGTGCCATGCTGTAATTGTTGATTAATTTACACAACTGTCAAACTGTAAGTCCCTTAAAGAGAAAAGCCCTAATGTACTAGGATTTTAGTTTCTAGCACCTGTTTGGGATCTAACACAAAAGTGACCTTCAATACATGCATATTGAGTTAATCTATGAGCATTTAAAAAGATATACAGAGCTATTTACCCAACATGAGATTCTCAAGGTCAGTAAATTTTTACATGTAAGCACATTGGCAACCATCTTGACTCTGAATCCCAGTGGAAAACAAAAAAAAAGATGTGGAATAAACTAAAATAAAGCTTATCTTTTAAAAACGTAATATTTTAATATAGCTAAATCTAATATTTGCACAGGATAATTCTACAAACTTCATAACTCTCAAAGGGAAACTCAAAAGAGTACATGTCTGAAATAGATAGCCATTGATAGTAAAATTTTAGGTTAAGATAAATTGTTCTGTCTTTGCTCTTAAGAACTGTTCAGATATCCCAACTTTGTTGAACTATGTCTTTCAATAAGTGGTACTGTTTTATTCCTATCACTATATTCTTCTCAACTTTTCCTCACTAAGTATATACTATTGAATATATATATATATATATATCTGAAATAGAACTCTGTATATAATATATAAACATATATATTACAGGTGTATACCACCATGTTCAATTTTTTTAGTTTGTGTGGTACTGGGGGTGGAACTCAGGGGCTTTTCTACCTCTGGGCTATACTCCCAGACCTATTTTATACTTTATTTGGAAACAGGGTCTCACTAAGTTGCCTAGAGCCTCACTCATTAGTTGAGGCTGGCTTTGAACCTGTGTGATCCTCCTGTCTCGGTCTCCCAAGTAATGGGATTACAAGCATGTGCCACGCCCGGCAAAGTCCAACTTTTTATTATCTATATTAGTGACAGATTCAAGGATGAAGGAGAGAAGGGAGGACATATCTCTATTCTCTTTTGCAATATGAGCATGATCATATGTGCCTCTTAGAGAAGAGGTGATGTATAAATAGCATTATTTACTCCATACTTAGCAACACAGGTATAGATTTTTATATATGGAAAGAGGACTTAAGTTTGTCATTGTCTTTCAGATCAGCTTCAACATCATTGCCATCAATATTATCTCCTTGTATATATTGAAGCCTTATATACATTGCAGTGGCACATTCTTATAATCCCAGTACTTGGGAGGTGCAGACATGAATACCACAAGTTCTAGACTGGTCTCAGCAATTTAGGGAAACCTGCTGCAACTCAATGAGACTTGGTTTCAAAGTAAAAAAAAAATTAAGAGCAGAAGCATAGCTTGGAAGCAGAATGCCCTTGGGTTCAAACACTACAACCAAAACAAACAAATAAATAAATAAGGATAAAAGATATTTAGAAAGTGGCTTTGCAACTGAGGTTAAAGTGGGTAGCACTCCCTCAACCCTACAATGTGGAAAAGTTCAAACTGGACAAATAGGAAGAATACTAGGAGAAATGGCTAGTGCACATGAACAGCAAACCCATCGCCAACCAGATGTCAGTGATGTTTGCAGAGCTGCTCTGAAATACATGAACTGCAGGGATACAATGAGCGAAACCCTAGAGAACCTGGACATGATGGTGCATGCCTGCAAACCCAGTACTTGGGAGGCTCAGACAGGAGGATCACAGGTTCAAGTCAGCTTCAACTTAGAGTCTCAGCAACATAGGGAGACCGTATTTCAAAATAAATAAAAAAGGCTGGAATGTAGCTCAGAGACATATTACCTTACCCCTTGGTTCTACCTGTGTCTGTCTGTCTGTCTGTCTGTCTGTCTGTCTGTCTCTCTCTCTCTCTCTCTCTCTCTCTCTCTCTCACACACACACACACACACACACACACACATAGACATAAATATTTTTTCTTTCTTCCAATTCCTTGGGAATTGTATTTCTAGGTCCACAGGAGCCAGGAACAATAAACTAATATTGCATTTACTTGTTTGTTAAAAAAATACTGTACTAGAAGCCATAATTATCACAGTCATCTCGTTTGACATTCCTAGATGTTAGAACATAGTCTTACAAGCCAACGCCAGTAATTTTTAGTTTGTGAAATTAAATTGTGATAATAGAAAATATAGCAAACAGTTTCACTAATGCAAAGTTACTGTGAGACTAGATTTTGAACTTATTTCCTTTTTAAAAAATTTATAGAAGTAGCCAGCCATGATGTTGCATGCTTGTAATCCCTGCACTTAGGAGGCAGAGACAGGAGGATCATGCTGGTTCAAAGCCAGCTGTGCTGGCTTAAGAGACCCTGTTTCCAATTTAAAAAAAAATAAGAAATAGGTTTGGGAGTGTAGCCCAGAGTAGAAGGGCTTCCAGGAACCCCAGTACCACACACAAACAAAAAAATGATAGAAGTAATTTAGCTGGGTGATATGTACCTGTGATCTTAGTACTTGGGAAACTGAGGCAGGTGAATCACAGGTTTGTGGTCAGCCTTGTCAACCACAAATAAAAGTAAAGGGCTAGGATGTATGGCTCAGAGGTTCAATCCACCATCAAAGATAAATAAAAGGTCACACATTGGAATTCTGACCCCACCAGAAATGAAGTAGCTCTTTGCTGAGACCTACCAGCCTTCCTAGGCCTGAAGAGTGAAACTCTCCTGGTTTTCACTCCCTCAGCTACTTCTCATCTCCTGCTTAGTGGGCAACAGGGCTGCCCCCCTCAATCCCAGTTCTTCAAGGAAAAACTCTAGGATATGTTTGCCACTTTTATCTTCCATCCTCATTCTCATAGTGGGGCTGCTATTCTGTCCTTCAGGTAACTCAGAGCCATGTCCCTTCAGAAGTATGTTGAATCATTTGTTGCTGTCCTGAAACCTCCATGGGTCTGGAAAATCAATTTTTCCTTCTTTTTTTTTCTTTTTATCAACTCTTAGTACTACCTTGCTACCTGCTGCTCAAACTGAAATGTGTCCAAGCCCTAATTCTGGGAAGGAAGGAAAGAAGATGCAAAACAATGAGATATCTGTGATCATTTTTCAGGACTATCCATTTTATTAGAGGGCTCATAAAAATAGAAAATTCGTTAGCAACCATCTCAGGGCAGAGGAAGTTTCCCAGGAAAAAGTCTTTGGGCTTTCTCCCAGGTTTGGGGAGAGGCTCCAGATGGCCTGATGACTGCAATTCCTGTGGAGAAGCCACAGGCAGTATATGTGTCACTCCTGCAGCTGTCTGACTCCATGCTGGCCAGTGTCAGGGGCCAAGAAGTTAAAAGACATGTTAATTAGCAGAAGTTAATCATCCCACAATGTACAGAGTTATCTAGCCATCACGCTGTACTTCAGGAATACATACAAAACCTCTTATTAGAGCTTATGTCAAAGCACAAGATGATGCTATCTACTTGGTATTGTCTTTCTTAGCTGTCTCCTTTTCCTGGAGACACTTTGATGTTAAATAATACACATTAACTCTCCTCTCTTTTACTAAAAACTACTTGATTGTATCCAGGACAAACCTTTGGGGTCAGCATGCCTAGGGATCTCAGGGCCATGCTGGGGAACTAAGCTGGGAGTAGACATTCTCTTCCCTTGGCTGCACAGGGGAATTGCAGGAGGGTTCTTTATATTCTCTCCTATGCTGCCCAGGAGAATGGCAGGCAGGCTGTGTCTTTTTCTCCTTTATAACCTGTCTTCATATCCTCCTCAGCCAAACAGGGTAAGAAAGGGAAGATTCACTCACTCTGCTCTTTGGGAGGGCACTAAAAGCTGAAGGATATTTGGGGTATAGAGGTGGCCCAACACCCCGATGCTGGAGCCTAACCTGGAATGAGCACCCTGCCCCCTGGCTGGTCCTGTGTTGGACAATCAATTATGTGGCCTCGTTGTTCTCATATTTTTCATTCAACACAAACATTCAGGTCCAGTGTGGATCATTACCCAGGCAAGCAATGGCTCCTATAATCCTGGGATTTGGGTATTTGGGGAGAAGATTGTGGGCAGTTGTATACTTTTCACCCTGGCTCAGTCATAGATAGCCCAAAATGTGGGTAGCTGTGAGGTCTCTGGGTGGGGCCTAGAGACAATAATTTATCCATGACTTTTTGCACACCACTGAAAAGATAGAAATCTTGTACTTTCCCTCCATGACTGCCTCTTTTAGCTCCTCTGCTCTCCAAAGCTAGGGCTGGGCTGGGCTGACTTCTAATTAAAGGGGAAGCTGTTTATAAGCATAAAGTAGAGGACGACATGCAAGTCTCAGATGTCCACCTCATGGCCTTAATTTTCTCCATTACAGCTCTGGGGCACAGAACTGGAGAGTGCTGTAGAACACCTTCATCTTCCACCTGAATGTGACCTTGGGGCTCAGCACAAAGTCTATGACTTTGATGTTGCCTTCCTCATCCAGCAGGATATTCCCCAGCTTCAGGTCCCTGTGTGAAATGTTCTTCTTGTGGCAGTAGTGTGCCCTGCACATGACCTGCTTGTATAGTTGATGGGCTTCATCCTCCTGAAGGCCAATTAGCCAGTGCCCCCCACACATGTGCTCCATCGCCAGGTAGGCCAGAACCAGCACCCTCCGCACACATGCTTCATCACCAGATAGACAGTTGGTGTTGCCACACTCTGAAACAGCTGGATCATATCCCAGGGTTCCACAGTCCTCTTTATATCCATTTCATTTAGAAAGAAGAGGAGCGGATGGATACTTGTTCTTAGGACCTTCACAGCCACCTCAGTTCCACTGAGGATATGGTGGGCAAGTTTGACCTGGACAAAGGTGTGCTCCCTGATGCTCCTTGGGATTCTGTAATAGCCCTTGAGGGACTCCTTCCTTGCCAGGACATCTGGCTTGGAAGGCTGGTCTTGCCTTACTACTCTGCCTCTGTCTCTCAGCACTGTCCATGAAGGCTGTAGCAATAGCTAATGATGTAAGCTACAAAACAACAGCAAACCAACAAATAAAAGCACAACAAAATAACAAACCCAAATAAATAAAACATACATACAAAATAACAGAGCCAAAACCCCAAACCAAGAAATCAGACCCAAAGCCACATGAGCTAAGTATGAGTCTGACAGGTTACCAACTAAGAGCTCCTTGTACTTCTACAAAAATATTCATCCAGGGCCAGGGACTTATATAGCTGGTCCTTGAGACTCCCTCACAGTGGCTCCTTGTGAGGTCATAGCAAGGAATGGCCAAGTGATGCTGGCCATGGCTGCCCATGGCTATCTTATTTTTAGGCCTCCAAGACATTTTCCACTTTAGTAAGGATAACTCCAGAAGTTTTTGCTTCTATTGGTTATAGAGACTGTTTACTTCTTTAGACATTACAATTTGTAGGATGCTTTAATGATCTTTTTTACTTAAAGACTGAAAACCTGAAATAAGTTTTGGCTTTTAATGACCTCATCACACCTAATTTCATGGAATAAAAAAATGTTTTTGCACTACTAAGGAATGAACCTAAGGTTATCCTACCTCCACCCTCCACCTCTGGACCTGTTTTATTTTCTTTAAACAGAGCCTCACTAACTTGCTGAGGATCTCACTAAATTCACCTTTCTAATTTGCTGAGACTGGCCTTGAAGGGTCGGCACAGGAAAGACCCAAGGCCAGCCGTCAAAGATAAGCAAGCAAGCAAGCAAGCAAGCAAAAGCTTTATTAAGACAGCCCAGCTCCCTTTTATATCAGGCAGCTGGGAGGAGGGGGCTTCCTTCTGCTCATAGCGGAAGATTGCATAAACTACGGGGCGTTTACTGATTGGATGGTTCATACCCCAGTGAGTATGTTATCAGGGGACTGGTTGTTGGGCATCCCGTGACTCCCTTTGGCTGGCTATGATGTAGCCAGCACAATCTGGAAGAGAAGCCAGAGAGGCGCCATCTTTGGCATGACTGGATTGCTTATCCTAAGAGGCCTTGAATCTGGGATTCTGGGATCCTTTTGCCTTGGCCTCCCATGTATTGAAATTGCAGGTGTATGCCACCATGCATGGCTCAAATTCCTTTTTCTTTCAACTCAGGAAGACTGGTGTCAAAGGGATAGTAGTGCTTTACTCATGTTGTGATTCTATTACACAATGCTCCATTCCCTAAGAGAGCATAGGGTACATGGTTAACATATATAGGAACTAGGGGAAGGAAGCTTTCATCATAATCAGAACATCCTCACTGAGTTTTTCATCACCAACCCTGAAAGGCAGAAGGCAGTAGATTGCTTTCCTCAATGTGATGAAAACCACTGCTACCGGAAGATGGCAGGTTCATAGCCAGTGCCCCCAACTTAGCCAACTTAGTGAGGCCCTCAGTAACTTAGTGAGATCCCGTTTAAAAAATGAAATTAGTGCTGGGGATGTAGCTCAGAGGTAGAATGCAACTGGATTCTATCCCCAGCACGACAAATTTATTATTATTATTATTATTATTATTATTATTATTATTATTATTGGTGGTACTGGGATTCCTGGAAAGCCTTCTACCTCCGGGCTACACTCCCAGACCCAATATACATATATATGTATTTTTTTTTTAATTTGGAATCAGAGTCTCTTAAGCCAGCGAGGCTGGCTTCGAACCTGCGCAATCCTCCTGTTTCCTCCTCTCAAACGCAGGGATTACAAGCGTGTGCCACCACGTCTGGCTACAATTAATTAAGTTAATAAGAATATATTTTTATTGCTGAAAGTCTTCAATGCCCAGAAACATGGAATGAAACAAAAACAATTAGTACCTTTATTTTCACACTCCTAAGATAGCCACTCTTAACATTTTGATCATCCTACTCTTATTTTAATTTTTAGTGGGTCTGGGGATGGAACCCAGGGGCATTTGACTTCCGAGATACACCCCCTGCCCTATTTTTTATTCTTTATTTTGAAACAGGATCTCACTAAGTTGCAGAGGGCCTCACTAAGTAGCTGAGGCTGGCCACGAACCATGATCCTCTGGTCTCATCCTCCCGAATGCTGGTATTGCAAGGGTGCGCCACCACACCTGGCACATCCTACTCTTTTGTTTATATGTTTCCTCCCTATTGCAGAACATCATAAACTACAAAAAAGAAACTGGCATTCAAATATTACTTAGATTTAGGAAACATCTGGAATAAAGCACATGTGTATATTGTATATTACCTGCCAAGTATCAAAACAAGTTTTGCTTTGCTTTCCTATAATTTCTCCCTGGTGTCAGCTGGAGTCTGTTATCCTGTGTTTCTGTCTTATAAATAATGTGGTTCTTCAGATGTCTGTCTGGAGTCATTTGGGAAGCAGGGATCCTCTATCAGTCTCCCTGGGTTTACACAGAAAATCTCACGGTGCAGTCACTTCAAAGTTAACAAGAGCACTGTGGATCGGTGTGGGGACAGAGGCTGAAGGACAGAATTTGGTAACGTTTCTGAGAAAGACCTGCCTGTGTCATCGAGTACAGCTTGATGGGGAAGTAACTTTGTCAATTATGGTTTTGCCAAACAAAAAACAAGGATTCGCATATGTGTCTAGATCTTGTTACTATTTGGAAAATAAACTCCTTTCTTTTGAACACCATTATATTTTCCCCTCTCCTTTTTGTTAAAAAGAAATGAATAAACTGACAACGTTCCCATCCTTAAGTAGTAGAACTAGCTATTCACTTTTCTGGCATTTTGATCATGATTCAACTACGCTATTTTGACTCTAGTATATAAGGCACAAAAAAGAAATTCTACGTTCATGACAGTTCACATTCTCCCCCAACCCTTTCCTTGCCCAGTTTTTGAGCTTCAGGGAAACAGAACGTAGCTATATGCAGGGAGTTAGAGGCAGATATGTCCCCCAGTTCCTTCTAGTCTTCTCAGGAAGGGAATCTTTGGGAACCCTGTTCAATTACAAATGACCCCACACCTCACAGAACAGCCTCTTTCTGTACTTTGTTTTCCTCTAGTACTTTTTTTCTATCCTTTTTATACCTATGTAATTTACCTTCCATGTGTATTTCCTATTAGAATTTAAGTTCCAAGAAGGCAAGAATTTTTATCTATTAATTTTTCATAGGTTCTCTTTTTAAAACAGTATCTGAAACATTTTAAAACCTATAAATCTTAGTTTTAAGCAGTTAAGCCTGAGTGACATATTAACTGTACCATGGTAAAATAATATAAATAAATGGCTATATACACACACACATATATATACATATATTCGTGTTTTCTATTTTTATATGAACTATGATGCAATCTAAGATTAAAAGCACTTTTACTTTTTCATTTATAGTTTGTGATTTATCTTTTATACTTGCCTTATTGCACTGACCATATATTTTAATACAATACTAAATATGATTGTTGGGAAGAGATTTTTTTTTTTTTTCGGTACTGGGGATAAAACCCAGGGACATTATACCTCCAAGCTATACTCCCAGACCTATTTTTTTATTCTTTATTTTGAAACAGTGTCTCACTGAGTTGCAGAGGGCCTCACTAGGTAGCTGAGGCTGTTGGTAAACCGTGATCCTCCTGTCTTAGCCTCCCAAATGCTGGGATTACAAGCAGGTGCTACCATGCTTGGCAGGAAGAGATATTTTTGACTTCTTTCATATCTTAGGAACAGAGGATCTAGTATTTTACAATTAAGTAGGGTTTTTGTAGAAAATCATGTAATCTTTTCTATTTCTATAAAGATGTTACTACTATATAATCATATTTCTATTGGATTTCCATTTCTTTCCTACTTTAATAGTACTTTGATATAGAACTTAGGTTTTTTAAGTATTTTGTCTATTTTACTAATGCTTATTCTAAAATATGATGTTTACCCAAATAAATAGTGTTTGTAAACATGTTTGTTAAGGAGAAGGCAGGCCAATATCATGATTATTAAAATGTTTTTCTGGTTAAAAAAACAAACCCCTGTTTGAATCAGGGATCTCTGTGTACTTATTAGGTAGTTTATTATTTGTTTAACTTCACAAAAATAAATACCTGTGAATTTTCTAGATTAAAAAAAAATAAAACTCACACTATCCAGTTATATTTTGAATTTCAGAAAAATATCAAAGAGCTTTTTTGATATATTCATGTCTTGTGAAATATTTGAGATATGCTTATACTTATCTCTATTGGTTTACTTAGGCTTAATATAAATGAAAATAAGTTAGTATACAGTCATATCCACTAGTTCTACAAAATTACTTATATTACTGATAGAATGTGAATCTATTATAAATGCAAAAAAGGGTTAACTGTTGTATTAGGTGGTCATACAATGAATTATTTTTTCATACTGACATATGCTTATTTTTTACTGAGTTTCACCCACATAATCTTAGTTTTTTTTTTAATTTTATTTTATTGGAGCACTGTATTCATACATCATAGTGGGATACAAACTTTTGTAGACATACATGCACACATTGCCCAGTCAGTCCCCACCCGATCCCCACCCCATTCTCTCCCCATCCCTCCCTCCCATGCTTGGCTTAGTGGTTGACATCTAGTATTACAGCAATATCCAAAATTAAAAATGATAATCTCACATAACAGTTTCATTTGTCTGATGCCAAGCTTTTGATGATTTAAAGATAACATTTCAATATTTCTTTTTGCTTTCTTTCTTACCAGAGCATATTTTTTCTGTTTTTTTTGGTGAAACTATCATATATTTATATATTTAGTTTTCAAAAAAAATCTATCCTAATATGGAATATGAATTCTAGATACCCAAAACGATCTTGAAGAAGAACAAAGCTAGCAGATATATATTTTCTGATTTCAAACCATATAAAGCTACAATAATTGAAACAGTGTAGTACTGTTCTAAAGGCAGATATATAAACCATTGGAGTTAAATACAAGCCTAGAGCTAAATTCTTCCCTATATTGTCAAGTTATTTTTGACAAGGTTTCCACGAACATTTGGTGGTGGAAATAATATTCTTTTAACTAAATATTGTTGAAAAATAATAATTACATGGAAAAGAATAAAATTGGACCCTTACCTAATCCCACATACAAGTAGTAACTCAAAATAGATAAAAGACCTAAATATAAATCTTAAGACTATAAACTTTTAGGAGAAAATCTGGGTCATAAAACCTCACAACATTGAAATTGGCAGTGATTTCTTGGATATGATTTCAATGGCACAGGCAACAGAAGAATATACAAACTCCCTAAAAAATAAAAAAAAAATATTGTATATCCAAAGACAATGTAAACAGAGTTAAAAGTTACTAATAGAATTGGATAAAATATTTCCAAATGCTATATCTGAAGGTATATTAATATCCCAACTAGAAATCCTAAAAATTAACAACAATAAAGGCAAACAATACAATTTAGAGATAGGTAAAAGACTAATATAAATAATGAATCTCCACAGATAACCAATCTTAGTTGTCTGTTGGATGGAAAATCTTGTTTCTCTGGTTCTGGTGAGTGTTACCTATTTCTTCTTTGTAGTTAATCTCTTTGAGTATTTTCTCTAGCGCTGGTTTTGAAGACATAAATTCCTTCAGTTTCTGTTTGTCATGGAACCTTCTTATTTCTCCATCTAATTTGATAGAAAGTTTTGCTGGATAGGAAATTTTTGGCTGGAAGTTGTTTTCTTTCAGAGTTTGGAATATGTTACTCCAAGCCCTTCTGGCTCTCATGACTTGGTTTGGGAAGTCTGGAGTGATTCTAATTGGTTTGCCTCTGAATGTCACTTGGCCCTTTGTTTTTGTTGCCTTTAAGATTCTCTGCTTGGCTTCCACATTGGTCATTTTGACAATTATGTGGCGTGGGGATCCTCTTCTCCGATCCTGTCTAAAGGGAGTTCTATAAGTTTCCTGGACCTGTGTATCAACCTCTTGCTCTATATTTGGAAAATTTTCTGCTATTACTTCCTTGAAGAGATTGTTGATCCCTTTGGTTTCACTTTCTTTTCCCTCCTCTATTCCAATTATTCTTAGGTTAGCTCTCTTAAGATGGGCCCATATTTCTTCAATGTCAGATTCCTGCTGTTGGATATTTTTTTCTAGATTAGAAACTATGCGTTCATTTTTGGATTGCTCATCTTCTAAGAGCGAGATTCTGTTCTCCATGTGTTCTAATCGGTTGTTTGTGCTTTGAATTGAGGCCTTTACTTCATTAATTGCGTCCTTTATCTCTTTTTGGCTCTCTCTGAGTTCTTTTCGAAGCACCTCTATTATTTCTACAGTTATTTTCCTGATTTGATCTTCTAGAAATCTCTGATTTTCTGTTTTATCGGGTTCTGATGTTGTGGGGTTGTGGGCGGTATTCATTGCTCCAGTATTATTCCTCTTTCCCATGATTTCGGATGCTTGTGCCTTCTCTGGGTTCTTCCCTTGGGTCACTATGACCTCACTTAAGGTGTTCTGGATCTCGAGTCAGTAGTATCTCAGACCCCACTACTCCTTTACTGGGTTTTATCACAGAGTCTCCGACCCAGGGAGTCGATAGAGGCTGCTTTAAACTATGGGGGGGTGCCAGGTTGCACGTTCTCCTATGGTGTGATATCTCTGCCACCACCACTCCCTCACTGGGTACAGTGAGGTACAGTACTGGGATTTCTCCTCTGTGGCCCGCAATTTGACTCACTGTTCTTGAGTACGCAGATGTAGCTGTACTGGATTCGGCGAATTCACTGCTGCTGCCGCCGCCGGTGGCAATATGGCGCCGCAGCCACGCCCTCGGCCATGAGGCTGGCGTATTTTTTCTTCTCTGGTTTTGATTTCCACTCTGAATCCCTGTAGCGTGTGCTGAGCTCAGCCACTGGGAGCTTTAAATCCTCTCTGCGCCGAAAGATCCTGCCTGGCTGTTCCGCAGCGGCTCACCTTGGCTTGCTGTAGCCGTCCAATGAGTTCGCCGCTGCCGCCGGCAGTATGGCGCTGCTGCCGCGTCCTTGGGCGCGTGTGTCTCCTCTGTGGCCCTGAGCTCTGTTCTCAGTCCGCTTTCTCTCTGGAGCCTGGTGGTTTTTTTGTTTTTCTGGTGATGGTGTTTTCTGGCTATGAAAGGCGCTGGTTTTGTGGTAATGGAGATTGGTTGTTAGCAGGGCTCTTAAGCCCCACTTTTCTCGGTTGCCATCTTCCCGGAAGTCCCCTTAGTTTTTAATTCAGTTAATTTCAACAATCTTACATGCCATTGAAGTCCCACAAAATACCAGAGAGGATGTTTTTTATCACCCAAGACAGTTCACTGGTGGCCCTTTCCTTTCTTTCCCACTCTAATAGAGACATTTCCTATCATCAATTCATCATCAGTTTTATATATTCTTTAAATTATATAAATGGAATTTTAAATCCTGCAAGTGTGTTGCTTTTTTAATATAAAAATCTGTAAATTCATGATCCCTTGTTATTATTTTATCCTTTATTCTGAGAACCCATTTATATACACATTATACCATTTAACCTCCTTTAGATTTTAGACCATCTGGTTATACTTTGTGTGTGTGTGTGTGTGTGTGTGTGTGTGTGTGTGTGTGTGTGTGTGGTACTGGGGTGGGATTCCCGGAAGCCCTTCTATCTCCAGGCTACACTCCCTGGCCTATTTTTATACTTTTTTTTTTTTTTTTTTTTTAAATTTGGAAACAGGGTCTCTTAAGCCAGAGTGGCTGACTTTGAACCTGCGCGATCCTCCTGTCTCTGCCTCCCGAGAGCAGGGATTACAAGCGTGCACAGACCACACCTGGTGCTGGTTATACCTTTTTAAGTGCATTTTTATTTATACCTTTTCCTCTTTTTATTTTCCCTTGATACTCTATTGATATGTATTCAAACTCTAATTATTTGCTATACTTAGTCCAATTTACTATTAAACCTATACAATTCATTTTTATTTCATATATTATATTTAAGTATAATATTTTCATTTTGATCTTTTTCAAAATTTCTGTGCTTCTGCTAAAAATTCCTATATATTTATGCATGCTGTCTATATATTCTCAATTAGATCCTTTAGCATTTATTTTGACTGATAGTTTACATTTGAGCCACTGCTATGTCTACTTCTTTTAACTATTGCATCTCTTGATTTTGATTCCTAGTCTCTCCCTTTATCTTTCTGTATTTGTAAATTTCTTATTATATGATGAATTTTGCGTAAAAGAACAGTATAGACAGAAGTAAATTATATATGCATTAGAAAAGGGAATGCACTTTTATGTATGATAGGCTGGTATAATTAGGGTCTGATTTAATTTCATGTTTATCAAAGTGGCATGGGCTTTGTTACTTGCATAGTTTCAGTGGCTAAATTTGTGTTAGTTCATTGAGGATACCACATATGCAGATACTGAGCTCAATCAAGACCTTCTGATCTTTGAAGCTAGTATCTGAAAACTGTGTTTATTATTTTTTGTTTTAATTTTTTTTACTGGAGATTGAACCCAGAGGTGCTCTACCTCCAAGCCACAGCCTGTCCCTTTTTATTTAATAATTTTTATATTTTATAATTTGAAATATGAAGTTTCTGAGGCTGACCTGGAACCTCTGATCCTCCTATTTCATCCTCCCAAACACTGGAATTACAAGTCTATGCCATGATGATGATTGGCTGAGATATATTTGTTTTTTTGACAGGCTATCAGATTTCCAAAAGGTAGAATACTTCTCTCTGCTTTCTACCAAGACAACAAAACTTGTTAGTAGTATCTAGATTATTTCCTCTGATCTCAAAATCTGCTTCAGACTTTCCATGCCTATGAAAAAAGTCTTTACCTAATATACTATATCTGCCTTGTTTCTCCCACCAAGAAAATTACAATGTGCCTTGAGTTTATTACCTCAGGTATTCTGCTCTTCAAAATCTTCAGTTTATTTGTGTTTGTGAAGAACACATAAATCTGGAGAAGTCTTAGTTCCTAAGTTTTATATCCCAGTCTTTTCCATAAGATATACCACAATTGATTAAAACTCAGGAAGTTCTGGAAAATGAGTATAGACTTTTTCTCTTTGGGAGTTTGTTGGAATTCTTATTTATCATCTAAGTCAAGATGCAGCTCCTAAAAATAATTTAACAATTAAAATTTTCAGTTCACTTTTTCCTACTTGTATTAACAACAAATGCTTCATTCTCTGATCATTCAGAAGAAAATGTGTCACTCCTCTTAGAAAAAAAAGTCATCACTTTCTAGAGTTTAGATTATGGTTTACTTGCATCTAAAATTCTCTTCTGTGCCAGGCGTGGTGGCGCATACTTGTAATCGCTGCGCTAGGGATGCGGAGACAGGAGGATTGTGCAGGTTTGAAGCCAGACGCTCAGGTTTAAGAGACCCTGTTTCGCGGGGCGTGGTGGCGCACGCTTGTAATCCCGGTGCTTGGGAGGCGGAGACAGGAGGATCGTGCTGGTTCGAAGCCAGCCTCGCTGGCTTAAGAGACTGTTTCCACATAAAAATGTTAAAAAATAGGTCTGGGAGTGTAGCCCGTGGGAGTGTATACCGAAGTAGAAGGGCTTCCAGGAACCCCAGTACTACCAAAAAAAAAAAAAAAAAAAAGAGACCCTGTTTCAAAATAAAAATATAAAAAAAATAGGTCTGGGAGTGTAGCCCTGAGGTATAAGGGTTTCCAAGAACCCCAGTACCACCAAAAATAATAATAATGATAATAAAAAAATTAAAAAATTAAAAATAAAATTCTCTTCTGGGCCCTAAGAAACTTTAATTTTTATAGTTTGTATATTTTATTTTAATTTTGTAGGGACGAATATGCTCTTGTGACTTTCTCCAAACTAATAATTAGTTACCCCTTATATTTTATTTATTTCCAAATGTTATTCCAAGTTAGTATGAATTTCTTAAATTATTGTAATAACAGAGACTAAAAATAAGGATAAATTATGTGTCCCCTTTGTCCAAAGAATTTGGTTTAAAATCAGCAACATTAAATGCTAGGTCTTAGAAGACATTTCTTTTATATCAAAAGTAGTTAATGTATTAAAAGCACTTATATCCTGTTATTATGTCTCTTATTACTTCAAAGTTGAATTTATAATAATATTCTGATATCCTCCTCCTCTATGATTGTAGAGACTAAAAATCAGGAGCATTTTAAAAGATAATAGCTAAAAGATAATCTTTTACCCCATAAACATAATTAACTTAGATAACCGAGTTAAGGATTTCAGTAATGTGTAATGTACTATAATTCAAAATATACAAATTTTACTGTTGTAAATACAACAAAGTAAAATACAAAATAAAATAAAGCCAGCCACCATGATCAATGAAATTATATATATTGAATTCGCTATTTATAGACAACAGATTCATCAGTATTTCATTCATACTTAAATAGGTATATATTTATACCACATTTTTCTGGGAAAAAATATCAAGCTCTACACTTTAGAAAAGTTGCTATGATGTACAGCAAATTGGATGACTAATGTGGAATCAATACCACTACCAAAGAGTCTGCCTGATTTATCTTACAATCAACATGGGGAAAGCCATTTTGAGGTCATGACTCAGCAGTTGTCAAGATGTAAACCTCTCACAATATGATTCCAAGGCAGGAATATACTTGCTTATGCTGCAAGAAATAGGTTAAGAGAGAAAATGCAGGTGGAAGTTCCCCCCTAGTACGTATCTCAAATGCACCAAGTGTGCCATCTGATTCATTCATTCGTTTATTCATTCTCTCTCTTTCTCTCCATCAATTTTCTGCAGCCATTGCTGCAGAACAAAAATGATACAGTCAGCAATAAATTGAACAAAAATTCAGTGCCTTTGAGAAATTATGTAAGTCTGATATGGCTAAGTGAAACTGTTTTCCCAAAACTTGTTTGGAATGAATCTTAGCTACCAAGTGAGGTAGAGAAAATATTACAGCGATTTCAAATGTGCAGATACACAGTTTTCTGTCTCAGAGAACATCCTTCAAGACTGACTATTGAAGCCCACCTTTCCCTTCTTACCCACATCCCAGAAATAAGGGACTTTCTGAAGTTTATCAGTGTAGTAATTTAGACAAAAGCTGAGAACATTCAAATATAATCAGTCTAAAGTAAGCTACTTAGCCCTTTTGCAACTTAGTGAGATCCTGTTTCCAAACAAAGAATATAAAATAGGGTAGAGGGTGTAGCTCAATAGTCAAATACCCCTGGATTCCACCCCTGGACCAACAAAAAGATAAAAAGTAAAAATAAAAATAAAAATAAATGGGCCAAAGTAAATTGTTAAAGGTTATGGCAAGCTAAATATGGCCTGTATTTAAAAATATCCCAAAAGCCTGGTCCCATATAATTGTTTCAATTGCAGTAAAGAGCCTATTTATCTTGTTTAAAATGGTTATTTGCAGCTGGGGCATTCATTTGAACCCCCCCCCCCCAATGCCATTCTGGTGTGGGGCTTTAACTATCTTCTGTATTTCTATCTTTTTAATAAACTTTTTAAAATCTTCAGCAAGAGTCCGGGCTAATGCGTATTCATCCTTATCTCAGGACAAGAACCCACGCTTTTTCTCTTTTTTCTGTTTTTTTTTTTTTTTTTTGTTTGTTTGTTTCTTTGGGGAGTTTTCGAGAAATTATTCCCAGGGGTCTAACAAAGATCCCTGGGGACAGTTTCTCAAACTGTAACATATTTGGCACCCAACGTCTTAGGGCAATGTGGGGCACTTGGATCTGTACTTTTCACAGGACTTTTTGGCCAGTGGGTCGGTGGGCAGCAGCAGCTTTAACTCCAGCTGTAGAGCTATTGAGCTTTCAACTATAGAGCAGCCTTTGCATCAGTACATTTCTGAAAGTGAATTCCAGGGCATCTCGCTGGTGGCCCGAAAGCCACTGCATCTTGAAGGTCAGTAACCCTCCCCCAAATGGGACCAGATCCTGGTGGATGACTGGAGTGCAGGCGCCAATGGGATCTCTGGAAATGTGAAGACCCCCCCTGCCACGGACTAGCTACAGCAGAATTCCCAGGGGAGGGGAACATTCCCCATTAAATAGCATAGGCTTGATAGGCCCAATGAGTGCTTGTCCATTCTGCCCACACCACAGATGGGACACTTTTAAAAGCCCTATACAAAGTTAAATCTTAAAAGAGAAAGGCCCATGGCCCACCTTAAGAAGGCTCCCCAATCAGGAGATGCCAGCCAGCACCCATTTCTAAATAGCAGTGAGTTTTTTTTCCGGCAATGGGAAACAGGTTCTAGGGAGATAAGCTAAAAGAGGCTAAATGGACAGAGAAAGCTCCCCAAAAAGGAGACGCCAGCCAGCACCCATTTCTAAAATGGTAGTGAGTCTTTTTTTTTTCCCAGTAGTTGGAAATGGGTTCTAGGGAGATAAGCTAGCTTGCTTTTAGTGGCAGCGTCTAGGAAGCATAGCCATCAGCAACTGAGGACATGTGCACCCTGTTGGTTTATGAACTATGGCAGTTCGTAGTTCCCAGCAGCTATTGGAAACCTGAATGGGTAAACTTCTCCAAGAGCTCAAGAAAAAGTCTGAGTCAAACATTTTAGCCAGATAACTGCCAGGCAGGCTTGCTAGGTGAATGGCCTCACCCAGGAGGCATTGTCAGGCATTCAGCAGGCAGTTACAGCTACATTTGCATAAGAAAGCCCTCAGGGGAGGAAGCTTAGGAGGAGGCCATGCCCGACTACATGGCAGCTCAGGATTCTTAGACACACCAAAACTTACAGAATATTTTCAGGGAAGCAAATTAATAAGGTTATTTTAACAACAAAAAAAGGCAATATTTTCAGCTAGAAAAGCTCATTAAGAAGAGGGACAGGTAGGAGGAGCAATGCAGGGCAGAATGGAGGGTGGCTAAAGTTCAAGCCTTCATTGCCCTTCTGGTGGACTGCAAGGCTACTCTTGTGGCTCCATGCACATAGGCATCCCAGCTGGATGCCCCCAGTTGGGCTACTAGCTTTAGGGAATGCAGGAAACTTCATCTGGACAGAGAAGGACCATGCAGCTCAATCGGAGAGGGGAATATAGAGAAAGGGGAAAGGGTGGCAAATCCCTTTCCCATTTAATACCCTCCAGGTGGCAGCAAACTGGTGGGAAATGAGGCCACCCTCAAGGCCCCCCCCCACACAGGGTGCAGGGACAGGAGGCCAACCTTCTGAGCACAGAATACCTCTCTCTATCTTAAGATGAGATTCCAGCAATATCCTAAATGCTAGGGTAATTGGTTTTATATTGGGAAACTCTGGGAAGGGGGTCGACCTTGCCCAGACAGGCCACTAAACCACCACACCCCTCTCAAATGGGATTCCAGCAATCCAAAGTGAAATCCGGATCTCCACTCGCATATGTTCTCCAAAATGGGAAAAGGTTGATCCCAAAATGCTAAAGAAAGCTCTCATTTTTTTTCTGCACCCAAGTATGGCCACAGTATGCACTGGGGGATGGAGACATGTGGCCCCATTAAGGAGTTTTAAATTATAACACTATTCAGCAACTAGATCTATTTTGTAAAAAGGAGGAAAAATAGATGGAAATAGCTTATCTTCAGCTGTTCTTTAACCTTCGAGACCACCCAGATTTCTTTAAGGATTGCAGGGTTGAAACAACTGTGGCAGCCTTGGCTACAGTAGGAGTGGGGAGGGAGAGTTTAAAGTTCAATCTGCCCATATGCAGTTCTTTCTTAAGGGCTGAGAGTAAGGCTACATCACCAACTCAAACAAGAGGTGCTGGTAGTCTTAGTCAATTTTTTTTTCCAGTAGAAGGGGAGGCCATTCTTAAGACAAAGACTACTACTGCAGGCTGCCAATTCAGTTTAACAGGGACTTGAAACGGGAAAGACAGAGGGACAAAAGCCATCAAAGAATTCTGGCTGAGCACAGAAGCCTAGGCTCCAGTCTTTAGGGGTGGAGAGCAAGGGCATCTCAGGCATAAATGCTGTCAACCAGGAGGCCAAAAAGGCCTTCCAAGGCCTGGCTCATGGAACAAAGGGGACCATTAAATGGCTGAGCTTCCCCAGTTCTGAAGGGAGCTGGTGTTCCCAGACCTAGCTTCCCAGTGATTCCTCTCAACTCCAACCACCTGAGTTAAGGTTAAAGAGCCTTAGGCGATCACAGTGAGATCTATGAGGCCAGATCTAAGGCTTTGCCCTTCTTTCCTGGCCCAAGGTTCAAAAGTTTAGCTAGGGTGAGAGGCATATCAGGCCAGCCCCCAAACTAATTTTTTGTACCCAATACTCAGCCTGCGGCTTCCAGGATGTCCTCCAATTCTCCCATTCTCAGCTAAACTAGAGATTTCAGCTCTTCTGAGGAAACCAACTTTTTTTCTTTTTTCTGGCTACACTAAAGTTATTGCTCAAAGTTTTAATTTCAACCACTCTTAGCTAAAATGTAAACTTCTAAAAAGCTGTCCAATTAGACCTGTATGAGATGTGATTAAATACAATATACATTGCTTTTAAAGTTCTTTTTCCTTTGACAAAATTAATGTTTTAAGACACTAGTAATGCTTATATGAGGTCGTAGATTTCTGTGGTAATCTATTACACAATTCTTAAGTTATATGATCGATGTGATGCATTGTCATTAATTTTATTCCTTTTGTAAAATTAAGATTTTAAGGTGATAGTGATATTTACCTAATGTTGTATAATTCAATTATTAAATTGGGAAAAGGCAAAATGTGATGCTTTAAAAGTGCTCTTAACTTCATAAAGTTTAAAGTAACACTTTAGTCTTTTAAATGGGTTTTAAATTACTTGTATCTAAACAACATTACTCAACATTACTAAATGGTACTTTTTTGTTGTTTAGCATGTATGTAACAACAATAGATATAAGGCGTGTGCAGGTATAAATTTTTTTTTTTTGTAACAAAAGGAAATCTTGTGGGATTAAGAAAGCATATTGTAAGGTTTATCCTAATATTGTCCCAAATGGAAAACAAAAGACCAGGATAGAAAAATCAGAGAGTTAAAGTAAGTTGTAAACCATTGGTGGATTCTTTGTTTTTTTGTAAGTTTTATCCTAAGATTGTCCCAAATGGGAAAGAAAGGACCAGGATAGAAAAATCAAGAGGGTTAAAGCAATTTGCAGAGTGTTTGTGGTATTTTTGTTTGCATATGAGAAGATGGGTTTAACAGTTAAGAGGAAATACGTTTCTAGTAAGTCTACCTCTCTTTAGACCTCTGGAGGCCATTTTATTTAAACTTATGTTTGGCCCAGAGTTTCCACATTATGTGGTTGTTTGTCTACAATGGAGTTAAATCATTAAGTTTCAGGATTATACAGGCACTCAAATTTTTATCTTTTTACTTTTTCTACTTATACTCATTTTTCTGGATTAATTAAGCAATGAGGCAGTTCATTTTTGGTCTTTTCTTCAATTGTTACATGTTCAATTGCTAACGAATCTTATAGCCTCTAGCTACAGCAATGACACAGTGCAATAGAAAATTCCTTAATATTACAGTGCTGGGCAAATCATAGTTCCCCCATAGGACTGGTAATATAGGTAAAAGATACAAAAACAATATTTTCTCATATAGCTCAACAGTCGAGATTTAAAATTTTAATGAATCAGTCAAAGCCTTTTAATACCAATTTTTCTGTTATTCAGCCTCAAGCCACTCTATTAGATACTGGTATCTATATTAAAATTCAAAACCAGTACCCTAATGATATAACATATAAGAAATCATTTAAATCTTTATTCAAATTACCTCAAAGCCTAGTCCAGGTCTCCACAGTACTAATTTCTGGATTCATATGGTGCAAAATAAACTAAATACATCCCACCTTTGTGTGTTTCAGTTAAATTCAGGAAAACAGGTTTTAATTTCTCATTTAAGTGCTATTTTTTGGGTTTTCCTGGTTAACCTGTATTGTGAGTATTGTCTCATAGGGTTAAATCGTTCCAACATCAGATGGTGTTATAGACAGAACCTGACAAAGACATCTATCAAAGCCCTTTGGATGGTCAGAGACACACCACATGGACCCATCTGATTTCCCCATGCCAATTACATACACCTGTACTCTAGGCCAGGGCCCCCTTACATCACACCTGTTCAGCCTGAAGAAGCTCAATGAGTCATCACCCTTAATTCCTTTGCTATGGGTACATGTATGTAATAATAATATGGGAGAAAATTGATGGAAATTGAGCTCATGTTAAATGTTTGTAAAATTGTAAAAGTCAAAATATATTTTCTGTATCTACCTTGAGCCTGACAGGTGTCAGGAAGTTACTAGACAGAGGGGGAATGTACCAGTATTGGGAATGGCCTAGGAAGATTTGAGAAAGCTACGATTATTAATATATTCCAAAAATTGGGTGAGGGGCAAATCTTTGAAAGGACTTGGTTTCTGCCTAGAAGCAGGCAATTATTCCAATGCAAATTAACCTAGCTAAAGGTAATTAGCAAGTCTGTACGAGAGGGGAAGTAGGACTTCCTCATCCTCACTCTAAAGACAGGTTTATGTAATAATTGGATAATTTAGCTAGGATGGGAAGAGGGGTTGACCTTCCTGAAAGGAGACACCTTGCCACACCTTGCTGGGGGAGGAAACTTATAGGGATGTTTTTTACGTCAGAATTACGTAAACAAGATGGAGGTCATGGGTATTAAAAAGTCCGGTCCACATGCTGTATCTTTGGTGGGGCATTCATTTGAACCACCCTCCCCAAGCCATTCTGGCATGGGGCTATAACTATCTTCTCTATTTCTATCTTTTTAGTAAACTTCTTTAAATCTTCAAATAAAATAAAATAAAATAAAATGGTTATTTGCACACCACCACCATACACATTCAGATAAAACTTCTTCTCTTCACTATAATTTCTAGACAGACATTCTCTTCTTTTTGTTTGTTCAAAAGTGCCACCTCCAAGAAAGTTCTCCTTAACTAGAAGAGCATGGCAGCCTTTATCATTCACCTGAGCACCCTATTGCTTTCATGGCTCAGGTCTGAAGATGTTACTTTAATATGTTTCTTTATGATTTTCTCTGCCAAGATCATATGCCTTGATGAAGGCAAGGCTGAACCTCATGCTTTGGTATGTTACATATTTAGCATCCAGCGCATGGTAAGGCACAAAGAGGAATTCAACTAAAGTTGGTTGCATAAATCATTAACACATCCTCTCTGGATTCTCCTTTGTTCCTTTCTTGTAGAAGCACCCTCTGTTTTCTCTAAGTCTTTTCTTAGTAGATTCTGGTTGCAAGTAAGACAAATTCCAACACCAATTAAGTCTAGAAGAGATATGAATTCATGCAATACACATCCAGAGGTTGACATTCAGGAGTAGCAGGAACCAGGCTTTCTAAATGGCGTCAGGTTCTGAGAAGTACTGCTATATCTTATTTTTCAGTTCTGTTTCCCATTTTACCAACTTTATTTTCAGGAAAATTCTCTCTGGATGTAGAAAATGTGGTTTCTATCTGCTCTAAGACTATTTTCAATCAACTTAGCAACCACAAAATGAAGCACTCTTCCTTGTCACCATAGTAAATGAACACCAAGAACTCCATTTGGTGTGACCTGGACAAATGGTGAAGCTGAGGCAATGGAGACATTAATTCACCAAACTTTATTCATTGTCTGCGTCACTCACTTATCACCCAACCCACAAAACTTCTTGAAATGGTTTCTTTTAATGCATGAAAGAAAGCTTATTTTAGCAGAATTAGAATGCATGATCATACGATTCAGAGAAAAGCAAAAGTACAGTTAATCTGATGCACCACATATTTATTTGTTACTCTTCTAGAACTTTGGCAACTTTAAACTCTTCACCTAGTAGTAGACTTGCTTGCTCATTTAAGAGTACTGGTAGCATTTTCCTCCAGGTGTCTGAGTTTTCTCCATATTAAATAGGGCCCCTGCATACCATTTTCTCACAGTAAGTGTCTTTATGAATGAATATAATTATTTGACATAAAGTGTGATAAATTTCTAGTTAGATTTAAAGTAATATTTTGCCTAATATTTGTAATGCGATCGACTCTTTTGCTGAATAAAAGGACAGGCTGTGCAATGCTACCAGGAAACATTTATAGGATCAGAGACCACGGTTGCAGATAAGAACATTCCCAAACAGAATCCCGTCTTGCAATTAGACCCATAAAAATTGAATCATTGTAAAAAACGTATAGTGAAACACTTTAAAAATTGGAAAATTAAACTATTCTACCCATCTCGAATATTATTTTTTTAACTTTATACTTTAAAAAAAAAAGTAAAAAAATCAACACTATGTTCTGATCCTGGAGGAGGTACACATAATATTTAATACATTTGGCAAATTTTAAGGATTCCACTAGTATCTGCAGCTTATTTTGGTACTGCAGTATATATTGAGACAATAAATTATACATTTCTGAAAAAATATATGTTTATATATTGTATACATATGTGTATAGAGAGTGATATGTTACATAACAACATTGGGTCAACAGTAGACTTCACATTATCACATTTGTCCCATAAGTTTATAATAGAGCTCACAAATTCCTATCCTAATGACATAACACCAATAACATTGTAACACAATTCATTACTCATTTGGATGTGATGATTCTGATGTAGACAAACCTTTCGTGTTGCCAGTTCAGTAGAAGTATAACACAAGCCAGGTGGACTTGCTCACACCTGTAATCCCATCTACTTGGGAGGCTGAGATGAGAGAATTACAAGTTCCAGGCCAGCCTGGGCAACGTAATGAGAACTAGTCTCAATAAAGTGGGTTACACATAGAGCTTTGTAGCTGAGTACTACTTGCCTAGCATGTGAAAGGCCCTGAGATCAATCAATATAAAAATAGAAAAGAAAAAGAAAGAAAATATATCATCTAGCACATGCAATTATGTGCAGATAGAGATAAGAATATGTTACTGGCTAACATTAATTACAATATATTTTAGTGGTTATTTAAAAGTGTATTTATCCTATTTATCAAAAAAAAAAAAAGAAAGTAAAATGGAAAATACCCTCAGACAAGCCCTTTAGGAGGTGTTACAGCAGTGGGGAAGGGCTGATCCCTGCATACTATTGCTTAGAATACCTTCCAGTGGTGTAAGATGTGGAGGTAAAAGTCAGTAATATTGATGACCGTGGCTCTCTGGAGCTGTAACTAGACTCATGTGTGCACTTTTGGCTTAGTATTCAATAAAAACGCTTAAAAACTAAAAACTGCATTAAAATTTTTAAAGAAGACTGGTCATATGGTTCAATGGTAAAGTACCTGTATGGCATGTGCTACGTTAGTGCATGCTAACTAAGGCTTTGGAAAACTAAAATTTATGCAATAAGACATTTATAGTCAACTAACATTTGTTATTGAAGAAAAAAAAACAATGTTAATGTGTTAATATATGTAGTGGCTCCCAAGTGTACAGTGTTTATAAAATCTGCAGTGTGTACAATAATGTCTAAAACCTTCACCTTCATTCATTATTTAATGTAATGACTCAACCAGAGAAATTTTTAATCCTGCAAGCCCCATTGATCATAAGTGTGCTAGACAGGTATGCCAATTTTTTTTTAAATAAATTAAACCACATTTTATCACTTTCTGTATGTTTAGATATAAATATATCTAAGATGCATAGATTCTTACCATTGTGCTACAATAGCTCACAATATTCAGCAGGTAACATGCTGTACATGTTTGTAGCCTCTAAGTGCTAGGCTAGTCCATATATCCTAGAGGCATAATAGGCTTTTCCATTTATGTTTTGTAACTACACTACATTGTTTACACAACATAATCACCTAGCACTTTATTTCTCAGAATGCATCCTTGCTGTTAAATAGCACATGACTCTATATAAAATTGAAAGGTCCAGCCGGGTGTGGTGGTGTATGCTTGTAATTCTAGCATTCAGTTGATAGAAACCGAAGGATCTTGGTTCGTGGACAGCATCAGCTACTTGGCGAGGCCCATCACAACTCAGTAAGACCCTGTTTAAAAAAAAAATTAAAAGACTAAAAATTAGGGTTGGGGGTGTAGTTCAGAGATACAGTGCTCCTGGGTTCCATCTCTGATACCACACACAGAAAAAAGTTGAAAGGTCTATAAATAGCCGAATCATATATATTCTGAGCATATCTAAAATGAAATCATGATTTCTGCTACTTATTGTAATTTTCTAAGGCCTCAGCATCAAAGTCCTCATAGGATATTTGTTCATAAGAAGCAACAAAATCAAATTCTCAATTACTTATGATATTTGCTTTCCCTATTAAATATCATAAAGGGAGCAATATTCAAAACCAATTAAATTAAACATTGAAGAAGTGCATGAAAAGCTTATGTATTCTCCCAAATGCTGCTTGTGAAAAATGACTAATACAGTTACAAAGCATCTAAAATTGAAAAATTCCTGCAAAATTATAATTCCATATCCAGATATTTTTATGAATTATCACAGCTACTATTTCAGTTTAACAAATATTTTTGTATGTTTTTTTTTTTTTTTTTTTTTTTTTTTGCGGGTCTTGGGATGGAACCCAGGGACATTCGACCTCCAAGCTACACCCCCTGCCCTATTTTTATTCCTTATTTTGAAACCGGGTCTCACTGATTTGCAGAGGGCCTCACTAAGTAGCTGAGACTGTCCATGAACTGCGATCCTCCGGTCTCAGCCTCCTGCTTGCTGGGATTACAAGCATGTGCCACCATGCCCAGCTTGGATAAATTTTTTTGTAACAAGTTAATTAAAAAACTCACAGGGAAGTATAAAGAACCAGATGTGGACAAAATTTTAAGTTACAATATTAACAACAATCAAAAATCACTCATGAAAAATCAGTTATCTAAATGTATGTGTAGTGTGTGTTGGTATGAATTGAACATTGGGTTATTCTATCTCCAAATTATTCCTTAGTCTTTTATTATTTTTATTTTAGTATATTTTATTGGTACAATTTAATTATACATGATAGTAATAAAGTTAATGTAATGAAAACCGATATGAACATAACAATTGATGTGTTACCCTCTGGATCCCACCCTATTCCCCTGCCTTACACGTTAGTGGTATTGATATTGATACCTTCATACATCAACAGCACTATTTGAACTGGTTTCTTGGTTAAGCCTCCTTTTTCCTCTCTCACATCCCTCCCCCAAGCCCCTTCCACTATCCTACAAGTCTCTCATTTATCTAAAGTACCTTTTGTTTTCTATTTTCTCTCTAGCTTCCACACATAAGAGAAAACAAATAACCCTTGACTTTCTGAGACTGTCTCATCTTACTTAGCATGATTTTCTCTAGTTCTACCCATTTGCCTTCAAGTGGCATGATCTTGTTCTTTATAAATAAATAAAATTCCATCATTTGTACATACTACATTTTCTTTATCCAATCATATGTTGATGGACACCTAAGTTGGTTCTATATAAATATGCAAGTATCCCTATAGTGTGCTGCCTTTTAATTCTTTTGGAAAGATACCAAGGTGAAGGATAGCTGGGTCATATGGTAATACAGCTATTTGAACAACCTTCAAACTTATCTCCATAGTGTTGTACTAACTTACAATCCTACCAACAGTGTATAGTAGTTCACCCCCCACCCCCGGATTCTCAGCAATATTTATTATAGATTGTATTCTCAACATGTACCTTAAAGATACAGTTTTATTGATCTTTTTGTCGACTTTTTAGCACATTTTATCAGAGTATCACTTTTCCTACCCCAAGTTGAGGTATCTATATGGCTTGTGTGTGACTGAATTGGCTGTCAGGCAGTATTATGTCATGGTATTGATATTGCTATGGTCAGATTTGCCAAGAATATTTTGTAAAAAGGAAAGAAAGTGTTCAAGTGGTGGTCTTAATGGTAGAACATGAAAAAAAAGAAGAAAAAATAAGTAGATCAGTGGACTAAAGTAATTGTATATGTGTATATACATATATATGTATGTATATATGTACACACACACACATATATATATATATATATATATATATGAATTAGACTCTGCAATAAATCTAACATGGACAGTTTAAGTGGGTATTCACTTTGAGAAATTTAATATATGCAAATTAAAATGTATTCATCATCAAAAATAATTACACAAAATTATAATAGCACTTGAAGGCAAATGAAAAAAATTTTTTTTATTATTAGAAAATGTAGAAAGCTTCACCTATAATGCTAAGAATACTACCAAATATTATCAAATACAACTGGAAAAATAACCTCAATGACATTACAATTTATATATAAATAAAGAAATAACAAAAGATAAAAGAACAGGTAGAGTGGAAACATCAAGAGATGAAGATCAATCCTCCTGTGTTAAAGGATGCCATATAAATAAACAAGGAAACTGCAAGTAAACAGAAAGTAGATTATGATAAAAAGGAAAGTCCTTAAAACAATTCAAATGTGTGTGGAAAATTAATACGAATTCACAAAGACCATAGTGAAGAGAGAATTCAAACTGAAAGCCTGGCTTGGTGGTGCACACTTATATTCCCAGCTTTTGGGAGGCTGAGACCAGAGGATCACAGTGTGCTGACAGCCTCAACTATTAAGACTCTCCACAAATTAGACCCTGTTTCAAAATAAAGAATAAAAAATAAGGCAGAGAGTGTAGCTAGGGTGTCAAATACCGCTGGTCACCATCCCCAGACCTGAAAAAAAAAAGAATTCAAACAGAAATATTAATCTATTATTTGTAGACAGTCAGATTCAAAAAATAAAATGTAAAGTGATATTAAGAATTAATAAGGATATGGGGAATATTTTTCTCCCAAAATATTGATGAATATGTCAGTATAAAATTTTTCAGTCTATTTGATATAAATCTATTAACCATTTTTATTTTAATATGTGTTTGGGTGCATTATATTACTATATCTTAATAAGGTTCAAAGTAATAGAAATTTACATGCACATAGCAGTTGGCCTATTTCCCTGTAGATCTCATACTACTCTCTTCATCTCTCACAGATGTTATCAAGATTAATTTTGCAGCCGGGTGCCATGGTTCACACTTGAAATCCTAGCATTTGGGAGGCTGAGACAGGAGGATCACAGTTCATGGATAGCCTCAGCTACTTTGGGAGGCCCTCTGCAACTTAGTGAGACCCTGTTTCAAAATAAGGAATAAAAAGTAGGACTGGGGGTATATCTCAGAGGTAGAATGCCCCTGAGTTCTATCCCTAGTACCGCAAAAAAAAAAAAAAAAAAAAAAAGATTAATTTTGAGATGGGCATAGGGGCCCACGACTGTAATCACAGTAGTTAGGAGTCTGAGACAGGACCATCGCAAGTTGATGGCCAGCCTCAGCTACTTAGCGAGTCACTCCACAACTTAGTGAGACCTTGTTTCAAAAATAAATAATAAAAAGTAGAGTTGGGGCTGGGCATGGTGGCGCAAGGCTTATAATCCCCTTGCTTGGGAGGTGGAGACAGGAGGATTGTGCAGGTTCAAAGCCAGCCACGCTGGCTTAAGAGACCCTGTTTCCAAGTGAAAATATAAAATAGGTCTGGGAGTGTAGCCCGGAGGTAGAAGGGTTTCCGGGAACCCCCATACCACCAAAAAAAAAAAAAAAAAAAAAAAGTAGAGCTGGGGATGTAGCTCAAAGGTAGAATGACCCTGGGTGCCATTCCAGTACCACAAAAAATATAAATTTTGATAATTGTGTATATGTTTAGAGTCCATTTTAAATTATATTATTTCTAATATTCATACCTTTTTTCATATTTTGCAGTTATTACATAGTAAGTATGGTCCTAATATAGCAAAGGAATCAAATACAGTTTTCCTTTGAGTAAAATTATTTATATATTATATTTGTAATAATGAACCAAGTTTGAAATTTTTGCATATGATAAATGTTTCTCATCAGTTCCAAACTGGCTCAGTCATCAATATATATTCATTGATTATTGTAGTCTTTAGCAAGTGAAATTTCGACCTTATAAGTAGTCTAACCCTTAATTTTAAAGTTGACAATACTTGTGTATTGATTTCTATTTTGTCCTTGTATAAAAATACCTCTTGATATAGATTAAGATAGGATTACATGCCTGTAATCCCTGCATTTGGGAAGCTGACAGGAGCATTACAGGTTTGGGGACAGCCCAATAATAAATAGATGGAGATTCTTAGCAACCTTGAAAGACTATTTTTTTTTTCAAAATAAAATCATAAAAAGGGCTGAGGGTATAGCTTCCAAAAAAAAAAAAAGGCTATAGATTAAATGGAATTCAGAGACTTCCTCATACCATGTACCACAGAGCCCAATTAAATAATTTATAAAATGAAGCCAGGCAGGGTGGTGCGGGCTTGTAATCCCAGTACATGGGAGGCTGCGACAGGAGGATCTTAGGTTCGAAGTCAGCCAGCCTCAGCAACTTAGGAGGCTCTTCTAAGTTTTCAAATAAATTTAGTGAGACCTTGTTTCCAAATAAAAAATAAAATAGGGCTAGGGATATAGCCTGGAGGTAGACTGCCCCAGGTTCAATCCATAGTGCTGCAAAAAATAATAATTTACAAAATAAAAATTAAACTATATATACAAGGCAATACATGGCTATAATAAATTTTCTAAGTAATAAATGTTGAAAACTACTTTCAATAAATCACAATCAACCTATAAAACACACACACACAGACACACACACCACACACACACACTAACAAATGAATGAATAAATAAAAACCAGTAACATTTTATCAGCACATAATTGTAATTAAAGCAGAAACCTGGAATGACATTTAACATAGACTATACCAATTGTAGTAATTATCTACTTCAATTTTCTTCATAAATCACCTTTAAAGTAGACTAGGGACAGAAGGTTGTTATCACACATCAAACATAAATTGTTTCTCCTTTCTTCTCCAGGCAATATTGCATTTTTAAATACAGTGGTATTCTCTAGCTGGTTTGTCCCTGAATTTACTCATAAATTATACAAAGCTGTCAAGAGATAAATACTGTCTGGATGCTCTGAATAGGATTATCAAGACACATGCATTTCAGTGGTTGAAGATATCATTTCTAGAATCAGATACACTAGAATTTGTTTTGTGTTTCTTCCATACTTGTATAAGTTTGGATGGAATCATGTAATACTTTTAAGCTTCAGCTTTCTCATCAGAAAAACTGAACCAAATAATAAATAGAATCTAGCACATAGGTTGTGTTCAAGATTAACTGAGATTCTGCATGTGCAGATCCCGGTGATATTCTTGTATTCCATAAATGGTTACTACTCAAATATCTTAACCCCATGTTCTTTCAACACCCTGTTTCTACCTTTACCCAAATCTAGTCAGTCACAATCTTAGAAAAATTATCTAATAAAAAAAGTATCCAAGGCAGTCACACATGCCTATAGTCTAGTACTTGGGAGGCTGAGTCGGGAGGATCACAGGTTCAAAACCAGCATCGGCAATTTAACAAGACTCTCAGCAACTTAGTGAGACCCTGTTTCAAAATAAAAAGCAATCATGGCTGAGAGTATAGCTTGGAGGTAGAAGAACCGTGAGTTCTATCTCTAATACAAAAAAAGCGATTATTTAAGTACGTAAGTATAAGAGATGAAGGGAGGGAGGAGGGAGTTTTGAGTGTGATATTTTGCTGAAATTAACATATGACAGCAATATTATATTACTTTAATTAATAAATGATGATTATCTCACAGAATTTGTGAAAAAAATTTCCCTGATGTATAATTTTAGCAAGATAACTATAGGTCAGCAATAATAGATAGTTTTTGAAATATCCTTTTATTAATGATATGAATAAACCTTAGATGAACTGAAAAGTTACTATATACTTATCGCTCATTTTGCAGTTTAAAATAAAATAAGATTATGAGATAAGTTACTCGAGGCATGCTTTTCACATAAAATCCCTCATGGAATAAAACTTAAGTCTCCTGACTTTATGTTTAACCCTCTCAAGTTTTTTTTTTTTTTTCCCTAGACTAGACTCATTGAGTTTCTCTTACAGTCTGACACCAAAAAATAAGCTATTAGTATAAACTCAAAACACATTTCCCTGTTACTGTTACTTATATGTCTTAGGCAATTCTAATATTTATTTAAACAAACCTAATTTTCCCCAGCCCAAAACTAGGGGAAACCAAACCTATATCTCATCTGAGTATTTTCTTCTTTTCAGATTCATGAAATTGGTTATTGCCATAGAATGACAGCAGAATTCTATTGCCAAAGAATTTACAACAGCAATAAAAAGGTGATGAGTGAAATAAAACAAAGATTTAAAGATTAGGACCTTAAGCTGTAAAGTCCTTATTCTTCCAAATCTATGTCCATATGGCATGGTGAACATTTCAGGGTCAAGAGAGGAAAGCACACTTGTAGAAATTAAACCCAATGCTGCCTATTGTTTTGCAATAATTAGAGTAAATACAGTTTATAGAGTTCAGAATCAGATAGGAGAGAAACACAGCAGGCATGTTTTCTGTCTCTGTGTAAGCCTTTCACAGAGATTTGTGGATCACAATAACAAAAGAAAATCCTTTGAGATGTGGTTATATTTTTATTGACACACTGAACTACCCAGCATCCAAAATGTTCTAGCTGAGCATTGATTCCCCCTTAGTGCTTTTTATACAGCCTTGTTTCTTTTCACCACTTTGACTTACAGGACTACATCTTGAAAAGCAAATATGTACTAAGACACTTTCAGTCTAATAGAACAATAGCATAATACTATGAAAGTCATTTTCTTCCTGGAATTATTTTTTGCTTAATACATTTTTGTTATATAACAGCAGAATTCAACATGCATTTGTAAGCATCTAATCAAGCATAGTTGGTTAGAGTTTTAAATAGCAATACTAAATGTTTTAAAAGAATGAAGACTTCCTAAATTTATAAAGCTTCCTCATTGGTACATATATACTACTTTATTACTAGTTAGAGAAATTCCTATATTGCATTAAAAATGTATTAGGAACAATTATATACAACTATTTCCAATTCTTTTTTTTTTTTTTTTTTTTTGGTGGTACTGGGGGTAGAACCCAGGAGCTTTCTACCTCTGGGCTATACTCCCAGCCCTACTTTATATTTTATTTGGAAACAGTGTCTCACTAAGTTTATGAGAGCCTCACTAAGTAGCTGAGGCTGGCTTCGAACCTACACGATCCTCCTGTCTCAGCCTCCCAAGCGCAGGGATTACAAACTGGAGCCACAATGCCCGGCTATTTTTATACTTTTTAAAATGGAAACAGGGTCTCTTAAGCCAGTGTGGCTGGCTTCGAACCTGCGCAATCCTCCTGTCTCAGACTCCCAAGCACAGGGATTACAAGCCTGAACCACCATGTCCAGCACAACTTTTTCAAATTCTAAGTAATTATATATCTAACCCTCTTAATAATAATGAAAATTACTCAGTTTTACTTTTTAAATATGTGGTACTGTGGATTGAAGCCAGGGACATTCTACCTTTGAGCCACACTTCCAGCCCTATTTTATTTATTTATTTTTTTGAAACAGGGTCTTGATAAATTGCTGAGGCTGGGCTTAAACCTATGATTCTTCAATCTCAGCCTATCAAGTACTAAGGTTACAATATGCACCACTATGGCCAGCCTCATTTTTATTATTTTAGGAATGTTTAAATATCCAACCCAACTTTTCAAAGGCATAGAATTAAAATTCAAAGGATATATAATAAATACAAGTGCACATGCAAATAAATCACATACTAAATCTTATCAATTAATATATCTTGATAAATTGCCCACCCTTATATTTTAAAAAGTAGGATTGTTTTTAAAAATTGTCCTTTTGATTCTGGCTTTAGATACGAATCATAATCAACTGTTACCAAATATTTGGAAAATAGTTCTAAAATATTTCTTCATCTTTTTTATTATCAGGTAAATTTCTAAATCTAAATGCCTAATCAACGTTTTTTTAAAGAGATTCAACATTTCTTTGTATTTGCTTTGCAAAATTACACATACCTTTCTAACCTCTCTATTAAGAAGACTCAAGTAGTCAAAATATGTTTATTTAAATTAATTTGGTTTGATTGATTTTCATCACCAAAGGCCAGAAACAGTGTCTGAAAAATGTTTGAACTAAAGCAGAACCAAATAAACAGGTTAATGCTAAGATTAACCCCATACATATACCTAAGGTCTGGTTCAGAAAGCTAAGTCAATTTTTTTAGCCAAAGACAAGGTATGATCTGTAATTAGAGACTTATACCAGGCACACTGGGAAATAGTAAGATCTATTAAATACCTATAGATATAAAATTAGCAAAGACCAACTGTAAGTGTCATTACTTTCAGACTGTCAAGTAGGTTAAGTAATAGATCTACAGGTCCACTCTTAAAAACCTGTGCATAATTCTAACTTCCCATCTAAATGTTGGGACTCTGCACTAGAAACAATGTGCATTTCTCTATTTAAATGCAGCTATGTTTCTAGTTCTTTCCTGAGTATGTTTTTTTCTGTGTCTTTTTAGTGATCTCACAAGAACAAAGATTTCAATGATGGCGTTTATCACCACAATAGTAACCTTGACCTTATTATATATTAGCTAACCTATCAGTTACTTACATATATTTATGCTTAATGCCCCTGGAAATAGACACTGATATACCCAAGTTGTAGACAAGTAATTTCTTAGATTAACTTTATTCAAAGTCCCAAGCTAAATAAATTCAAAGTTCAAGCTTATCCTGTTTCACAATTCTTTATATTACTTTGGACAGCCTCACATTACAACATCAAAGTCCACAAATATATAATCAAAATGTTCAGCAAGAATTTACCAAGTGCCTATGCATGACCAAAACTGTTACTAAAGATGAAAGGAAGTATTGATGAAATACTAGATATATTTTCAGTTAAATGTATATATTTCCGGGTTTAAAACTAATAGAGAAAATGTGTAGAGCATGTTATAAAAGTATGTCTCATATTACTAAGATATAAACTCCTTGAAGACAAGGAGTCATTCTAAACCATCCTATCATCAAACAAAATATAGTAGGTTCTCTTAAAAAATAATAGGTTGAATGAATACATGAGTAATGAATGCTACTCACTCCCAGCATGTATTAGTATGTAAATCCTGATGGCAGTCTTTTTAATCTCTTACAAACATATCCCCTTTCCATCTCTTCTATCACCAATAATCCTGTACACAGCGAAACTCTAGCTGAAATCAAAAAACAAGTCAAGTGCCTTCTACAATAAAATTAATTAAAAAATATATTTCTCAAGATTTTCAATCAACTAAAATATGGTCCATTTCACCTTTTCTAGTTTTCCCTAAAACAGACATTATCTGCTTACAAGTTATTGGGTCAATTTTGTTTATACTTTATGAATACCTGGGTTGATTTTTCATTGTCAAACTACTTTT
This sequence comes from Muscardinus avellanarius, assembly GCF_963383645.1. Classification (NCBI taxonomy): domain Eukaryota; kingdom Metazoa; phylum Chordata; class Mammalia; order Rodentia; family Gliridae; genus Muscardinus; species Muscardinus avellanarius. Next base: position 41,825,900 of record NC_137802.1, on the reverse strand, counting down.
AAATGTTTGAATCAGTTGCCTCTTTTTAAAAATTTGTAGATATCATAGAATATCTAATCTTCTGGCTATCTTTCAAAGAAGAAATTAAAAGGGGCTGGGAGTGGTGGTATATGCTTATAATCCAAGTATTTGAGAAGACTGAGGCAGTAGGATTGCTGGTTCAAGGACAGCATCAGCAGGTAGCAAGAATTTCAGAAAACTAGTGAGACCCTGTTTTTAAAAAATAAAATAAATATGGGCTGGGGGTAGGGCTCAAAGGTAGAGTACCCATTGGTTCAATTCCAGTACTGAATAAAAAATAGAGGCTGGGCATGGTTGTGCATGCCTAAATACCAGTACTTGGGAGACTGAGACAGGAAGGATCACAGGTTGGAGGAGAGCCTCACCAATTGGGCAGTATCCTCAGTAATGTAGCAAGATCCTGTTTCCAAATAAAAATAAAAATAGGATTGGGGCAGAGCTGAGGTAAAATGGTCCTGGGTTAAAACATCGGTATCACAAGAAAAAGTTAGAAGAGCTATCTACAACTGAATCTTGCCATTTAGGGTAAAACTGAGTCACTGTACCCCTGCTCTGATAGGGTACCCACTTTCAAATTCACCCTACTATTTAGCTACCACTACTCAATATCACCCACTACTTGTTTTCTATTTAGATCACTGAGACAACAAGTCATATCCATACTTAGTTTGTATTTATTTTTTAACAAATTTTTATTGGTGCATTATAGTCATATGTCTTAATGGGATAAAAAACCTTGTGGAGATATACATGCACACATCACCCATTCAGCCCTTACCCAATCCCTAACCCCTTCCCTCCCACTCCCTCCTTCCCATGCTTGGTTTCCTGATTAACTTTGATATGTTTAAGCACATCATGTGCATTAAAGAATTTACCTCTTCCCTCCCATCCCCTCAGTAGGTCACCTTAATTGCTCCTCTATAGGATCCCTTCTTCATCTAGAGTTCCTCCTGTTACCCATTTCTCCCTAGTTTTCACACATTAGGAAAAAGCATCTGATATCTTATATTTTGTGACATTTCACTGTAAATGCCATAATTTTGTTCTCCCTTATGGCTGGGCAAAATTCCATTGTGTACACATTCCATTGTTCTGTAATCCACTCATCCATTGAAGGACATCTTGGCTGGTTCCACAGTTTGGCAATGGTGAACTGTGCAGTAATGAACATGGTTGCTCATGGATTAGTTTGGTATTTTGGTTTTCATTCTTTCTGGTAGATACCCAGATGTAGTATTGCTGGATCATATGGAAAGAACATTTTCCTTCTTCTGGGGATCTTCCATACTGTTTTCCAAAGTGGTTGTACCAACTTGCAATACCACCAACAATGTATCAGAGCTTCTATCTCTCCACATCTGATCAATTACAATTTTTTTCCTTCCTTGGAAGTCCTTCTCTTAATTTTCATGCTTATTTTTCACTTACTGGAATCCTGAAAACCAGAAGGTGAGTAAATTTCACAAGATGATCTACTCACAACCAATTTTTTTTTTTTAATAGAGGTCACTTGGATCTGGGAATCTGCTAAGACATGAGGTAAGGCAGTGGGAGCTTCTAGGGCTTCCTAGCCACATGGTTGGAGAGACCCGCTGGCCCTTTGCTGTGGACCAGGCCCTGGTCCCATGACAGGCGGCAGAGCCGGCCTCACTGGCTCCAGACCTGACCCAGCATACAGCAGACTCTGGTCCTGGTCACTCTGGGTAGGATGTCTACAGAGGTTCCCACTTATCCTTCCATTTTTTTAAATAAGAGAAACATCACATGCCATTTGCAGAAGCTGGAAGCCCGAATCCCTATCAGCAATGATTTTTATCTCTCCACCTAAAGCGGGGGCCCATAGCCTCACCACAGAGAGAGGAATCCGCTGCTCCAAGCACACCTTCGCTCCCAGCACAGCACCGAAGAGTGTGGCGGCCATGAACACCAAGGTCTCTTGGAATGCCTGGTGCAGCAAGCTGGCCCAGCCATAAGGGCAGGGCTCCCTCCGACTCCCCCAAGACATTTTTCTTACATAGTATGTTGTCCAGAATTCCTGAGCATGTACGGCGGAAGGAGTTTACTTTTGGGGAGATTTCTTAAAAAATTCAAAGTGGATTGGATTGGATCTGTCTGCCTCTCCCGGATACTGGCCTCTGATGCCACCATCTTGATCTGTCTCCACAAAATTTTTTTTTTACATAGTATGCTATGCTGTCTAGAGTTTCTGAGCATGTGTGGCAGGAGCAGTCTACTTTTGGGGAGATTTCTTAAAAAATTCAAGGTGCTTTGGATTGGATCTGTATGCCTCTCCTGAATACTGACCACCACCAGCACTACTGCCTTGGTCTCTCCTAGAGTATGTTGTTGTTAATAATCCCTGTGCATGTGGAGCAGGCACAGTCTATTTTCTTATCTCTTCTAGGATATCCCTCCAAAAATCACTTTTCTTACAGTGGCGGGCGCCACGCTGCTGTCTTGGCTCTAATTCTTCCATTTTCTACTCTATCTCCTATATTTCAGATAGGAAGTCATGACAGGATATGTCTCTGTATGTTGTCCCAATCAGCTATTGAACAAATATTTGTTGCCCAGGGTTTCTCAGAAGGATGCGTGTTCTAGTTGGCCGCTGTTAAGTCACTGCTGAGGCTGTGGTCTCTGCTGTGGCCACAACTGCCCCCATCTTCCTCCCTCTTCAGTATTTTATAATAAAAGAAAACAGTACATGTCTCTAGCAGGAGTTGGAGGCCCAAGCACCTAGCAGCAAAGCTTCCTATCTCCCTACCAAAAGCAGAGGCCCATAGCTTCACCACAGAGAGCAGGTTCTGCTGCTCTGAGTGCACCCATGTCCACTGCTGCCCAGAGGAGTGTGGCTTAGAGGAGTTCAACAAAAGGAGTGCCCTTGTCTCCTGAGACATGTGGCACCGGCTGACCTGGCTATACATGGCTCCATCTGATGCGCCCCAAAACATTTTCTTACATAGTATGTTGTCCAGAGTTGCTGAGCATGTGGGGCAGGAGCAGTCTACTTTCAGAAAGATTTCTTCAAAAGTTCAGAGTGGATTGGAATGAATCTGTATGCCTCTCCAGAATACTGGCCACCACCCCTGCCACCATCTTGGTTTTCCTCTGGAACATTTTTCTTACATAGTATGTTGTCCAGAGTTCCTGAGCATGTGGGGTAGGAGCAGTCTATTTTGGGGGAGATTTCTCCAATAGTTCAAGGCAGATTAGATTGGATCAGTCTGTGTCTCCTTAACAGTTGTAGCTGCCGCAGCCATCTTGGTCCATCTCTTCACTCTTATATTTTAGATAGAAAGTCATGGCTGGAGATGTCTCTGTATGTTGTCCCAATCAGATATTAAACCAAAATCTGTTGTCTAGGGTTTCTCAGAGGAATACATGTCCGATTTGGCCTCTGCCAACTACTGCCGCTGCATCCGTGGCCACTGCCATCTTCCACACACCCCTACTCATAGTTTTCTAAATATCTGAGGCTAAAATGCATGTCTTCTTCACCAGCCCACTCATTTAAATTTGTAATCACTGCTTTCCATTGATGACTTTCTCCAACCTTAAGTTGATCTTGGTGTTTCCTAGTTCGGTCCTCTTGTTTTCCATCCATATTATCATCCTCTATGTGTGGCTTTAAGCAGGTTAACATTGTTAAGGTTGAGTTTTTTGTGTTCTAAAATGAGACATTAATCCTACCTGTCTTATCATACTTTTATGAAGCTTAAGTGAACTGTATCTCAGTAAGTACTAAGGTCATTGTGGAAGTTTTAGTAAACGTTTAATTCATTCTCACTTATTTTGGTGATGATAGTATGATCTCATTTTCTTCCAAAGTTATCTGTTAAAAACACAATGGTCAAGAGCCAGATGTGGTGGCACACACCTGTAACCCAAGTACTTAGAAGGCTGAGACAGCAGGATCACAGGTTTAGATCAACACACAGTAATTTAGCTTAACCAAATAAGCTCCTAAAAATATTTTCTTTTTTTATGATCAAAAGAGTTATTCAAACAAAGAAAAGTTTTCTAGTCACTATAGTGAATATCTTCACATTACTTTCAAATAATGTTGTAAGAGGGAGAGGTTTTTTCTCTACTACCTAGTATTTACATGGGTTTTTCTCTAAATGGAGCATGCTATCTCTCAAAAGGAAATACAATGTGAAAGAATTCATACAATAAGAACACAATGCAGAAGCCAGAGCTATGTTTCCTCTTGCTAGTCTAGCATCATGGTCAGCACATATCCTTGCTGTGGATTCTAACTTAAAATAATTCTCATTTCTCTGGCTAGAGTGAGGGTTAATATCAGAATGTCTTAAGTTGTAGTAATACAGAATTTGTATATTGTATACTTTTTTCAGATTATTCATTTTAGATCAAATGCCAACTTAGAATATTGATCATTACTGCTCTTGTGCTGTTGTTTTTGTGCTATTTGACTTTCCTTATTTCATGTTCCAATGTTTTGTTGTAATATTTATTTGGATGTCTCTATGTAAGCTATGTTTGTGAATTCTCTGTGCACATTTTCTCTGTGAATTTTGACTTTGTACCCATTATACAATTATACTATTCTTTCTCATGTTTTTTTTTTAATAAGATTGAATGCTATTCATGGAATTGTAACCTTGAGCCTTTCAGAAACTCTTTTAGAAGTGTTTCACAAATAGTTCCAATTTGTTTTCTTTAATGTCAGAGCAAAATGACTTGATAGCTCAAAAGCTGAGGGAACATCTGAAATTACTATCACTTTCTTAGTGTTTTAAATTATATACATATATAAAATATTTCCCATAATATAAAAATAAGAATTGTTGTAGGTATTTATTACTGCAAATATTTTAAAGTGATGTTCCCAAGGATTTATTATGGGCTGGACTACTCTTAGTGTACTTCTATGCTTATGCTAAAGTAGCAGATTTTTAGTAGTGTGTGTGTGTATTTGTGTGTGTGTTCACATGCACATATGTATGTGTGTGTGTATGTTACTGAAAATTGAACTCAGGGGCATTCTACATCTGAGCTACACACTTATCCTTGTTTTATTTTGAAATGGGGTATAATTAAATCACTTAGGGCCTCACTAATTTGCTGAGGCTCATCTCAAACCTTCAATCCTCCTGTTTCAGCCTCTCAAATACTTGGATTATAGGTATATATGACCACAGCCAGATGTCTTTCATATATTGTCTTTTTCTTAGTTTGGTATAGGTGGTCAATGATTTCAACTGGAAGAAAAGCAGGTAGCATATAGTGAAAAGGACAGGAAAAATAGAGGAGGAAAAATAGAAGAAAATGAAACATCTGCATTATTGCTATAGTCTTCTCAATACTTTTGTGGAACATCTGTGCTATATAGTTCAGTCTCTGCCTGTATGCATCAAAAGGAAAATAGTCTACAATAGCTATATTTTAAACAAGTATTTAATTTATGCTCAGTAAGACAGTTTGCATGTTAATTGAGAGTAATCAGGTAATTGTATGTCTATAATGTTAGAAAATCAATATAACTCATTTGAAATTAACTCAGGTTTATAACAATAAAGGATATGTAGCTTTAAAATTAAAAGCTCCAAAGAACAATAGAAGTTCTCTTGTTTGCATTAAAACAGTCTGATTTGCCCTGGACTACATTTTGGGACTTTATAATACATGTGAACCAGAATAAATGTCAAGTCTCTTATAATTTCTGTCTCATTTTCACCATTGAAGAAAATGTTCCTCATTGCCATGCATTTTCTTACACATAAGATAGCTAAGTGTTAAAGGTTTGTAACCATGACTCCTTCACTAAGAGTGATACTTAATGATTTATGCATTTCAAGTCTAATGATAGAAGTTGTCAAATACTTGAATGCATGCCCCATCAAGGACTTCCATTAGAGTTGAGTGTCATTCACAAACTAAAGTTTTCCAAAGAGAACTGAAAGATTAGAGAATATGCAAATACCTCAAGAAAAAATAATAGGAAACAAGGTAACCTATAATAAAAGGGAATATTAGTTTATGAGTCTTGCCGATCTTAGAGAAATACAAATGGCTTGTTTACGATATCACAGATAGATCAAACAATGGCTGGGAGCTGTCACAGAAGGCTGGATACTAACGCTGTAAGTTTGAGGATGTCACTGGGAGTGATTGTAGCAAGGTGTCAGATCTAAATGTAAAGTGGATATGAGCAAGATAAAAAGTTTGCAATTCCAACTACTGGGAAGGCTTAGGCAGGAGGACTGCAATATTGGCAACTTGAGGAAGTGAAATTTTAAAAGAGATGGGAACGTTGCCTACAGGCAGAGCAATTCTGGCTTCAATCCCTAGTGTTACTGAATAAATGAATAAATGAATGAATGAATGAATGAATGAATGATAAGTGTATGTATGTAGGTCTAAAATAGTGATCCTATGAAAGAAATCTCTGAGCCCCCTAAGAAAAATTAATCATCTCTTGATATTAGCAATGGTTGAATGTCCACCACAGATAAGGAGAAGACATTTTCCTCAGGATTTTAGAACCAGATAACTCCAGGTGTCTTATATGAATTTAGAAAAAGTTTCCACAGAGATAATAATACGGTGTGAACAGTGTTGTTCATACTGATGAGTATAGGTTCTGAGCCAGATCAAACTTACTTTGAGTTAATGGTAGGTAGCATTTTCTTTTCTTGGAGGGTCTGGAAATAGTTCATATTCACTTACACTTATTTTGCATTTTACATGGGACATGAAGCGCAAGATCTCATTATATTTTCTCTCCTATATTTTTATTTCTTTTCCTCCTGTAATATGAATGGTATCTGAAAGAATAGAGAAATAAAACCATTTCATTTCTGGATTGCTTTTTTGATCTTGAAAACCTTGTCACCCTTAGCAAGTACTTAAGATATCTTGCTATGGTTCAGCAAAGGTACCCTGGAACCTGTGTTCAAGTTCCTATTTAGAATCATATTTTCCCCATACAAAATGATATAAAGAGATAGAAAATAATGTGTTATTTTTGTTATAATACATAAGATTGGAATTTTATATATAAAAAGAATTTATATGATACCTTAGCAATAAATTAAAATGTCTCATTGTCACTGTGTTTCATAAGGAAGGAATGGACTGGGAGCTGGAGGTGTAGACACTGTAGCCTCATAAATTTCATGAACTTTATGAATTTCTATAGTAACAAAGACAGTCATCCATGCTGCAATATGGACCAGTAAAGATCCAGAATTGAACCCCTTTGAAAGTGCATAATCATCAGACAAAAAATGCATTGAATCAGCCCACTTTATAGGATTCTATGTGCATGTTTATTGATTTTTTTCATATTTGTGGTGGTATACAGGACACTAGTAAATAGTACCACAGTCAAAGGGAAAAAAGTATCTGGTAGTTATGCTTTTTGAAATAAAATGCTTTTTTATCTACTGAAAGTTTAAAATATGTGTTCCTTTGAAGTTTCAAGATGAAGCATATTTTTAAATTACATATGTACTTTATCTACATCTTTGAGTTTGCTTACATATCAGATTTCCCCAAAATTAATTTAATTAAAATTGTGTGTAGCTTCTGGATTATTATGGCATATTTTTCTAGGATGTACTTAAAATTCCAACATAATATTATAGTATAGGGCAACTGTATTATTTGAAATAATAGAGTAAAGACAATTTAAAAATTGTATTTTCATTATGCTGGAGTAGAAACAATAACTCTAATTATGTTAATGTTTCTGTAATCAGAAGTTTTTGAATTTGGCTTACAAAATGAATATGAATACTTTATACCTGGCATTTTTCATACAAAAATTTTGGCTTAAAATTTGTTTTTTTAGCCGGGAGTGGTGGTGCATGCTTGCGCTTGGGAGGCGAAGACAGGAGGATTGCGCAGGTTCGAAGCCAGCCGTGCTGTCTTAAGAGACCCTGTTTCCAAATAAAGAAGTATAAAAATAGGTCTGGGAGTGTATCCCGGAGGTAGAAGGGTTCCAGGAACCCCAGAATCACAAAAAAAGGGAAGAAAAAAAAAAGAAGAAGAAAATAGGGCTGGAGGGTGCAGCTCAAGGTAGAATGCCCCTGGGTTCAATGCTCAATACCACCAAAAAAAAAATTTTTTTTAAATCATGTACATTTTTCATTTTCTCCCCAGCAACATTATTGGTTTCATTATAGTGCTGTTGAGGTCTTTTTGCCCTAAAATTGTCAAAGATGAAATTCAAGAGTTTCTTGTCTTAAAAGTTGAGCTTTAAGAAATCAAATTTTAAATTAGTAAGATTAACTCCATTCAATTGAAAGGACCATATTTGCTTACTAGTTTACTAGTAAGGATACAATATTAACAACAGTTAACTTAAAACAGCTCAAATTCATGCAGAAGACAATTTATAAATTTTGATCAATAATCTGATAAATGTTATATTAATGTTATGAAGAATGTGTTATGAAGATGCAAATGTGGACCCAGTTTGTTTTAGCCTGCTATTACAAAATAGATTGTTACAAGAAAAAATAATGTCATGGGAGTCATTGGAGGACAGAATCATGAAAAGCGTCTTCAGGAAGAAATTTCAGATAATGATAATTCTAGAATGAAAAGATATTGAGATACATGGAAACATGAGAACATGTACAATTTTGTAACTGAATTCATCAGAATGACAAAGGATATATATATATATATATATATATATATATATATATATATATATATATATATCCTTTACAGCAGTTTCTTCCAGGGTCTTCCGATCTCAAACTAAAAAGTTATTTTAATCCTTTTTCTACATAGATAATATACTCATCATCTTTTCACAGAGACTTCTGTTTAATCACTTCTTCAACTTCAACTCAAAACCTAGATTGTCCATAATCCTCCATCTGTTGAGTATGATTTTGGCTCCTTGTGATCTTATGACATATGAACTGAAGCATACTTTCATTCTTAGACTCCCCCTGCCATGGTATGTAAACCCTATTGCTTTAGCTTGCCATGATATGTTATAATTTTTGGTGTTCTGGTAAATGTTCTAACAGCCAACCATTTGGAAGAAAAAGAGAAAGCCTGATTTATAGTTTTTGCCAGTTTTTATGGGATAAATACTCCCATCATATCCAATTTCAAATAACCATCTTCAGCTATATTAATGAAAATAGACCTGGAACAAAATATCTGTGATGATCTAATAAGCCCACATGAGCTGTCTTCAGAAAATATTAGTAACTATTTGTAGCCAAAAATTAGCAGAGAAAAAAGACTTTTAAATATAGTATGAGACAAATATGAGCCATAGTTTAATAAATAAATAAATAGATATTTAACACAGGGGACAGGAGCTGAACAATGGGGCAACACTTTGTCAGTATACCACACTAAGAATACATGGAAGTACATGGAAAATGTGCATTTGCAATCAAGTAAGTACCAAGTAGCATCCTCTGAATGTACAAGGAACTTTCCCTGTAACATTTTTTTACAGATTCTGTCCTTAATCCATAGACTGGTTACCTAGGGGTTGATTGGTTCCTCATATTAATTCACTGTGTATCTTGCACAAAATCTATTGGACATAGGATCAATAGTGTGCATATAGAGAGAGACGGGAGAGATGGGAGGGCGGGAGAGTTGAACATGTATGTCTTGTGCATACCAGGTAGTTGAAGATAGAGATAATCCAGATAATCCAGTCTCGGGGGGAATACTAGCTAGAACGCAGTACCTTACTTCATCAGAAAGCATCTAAGAAGAAGGCCCCGATTGCATCATAAATTCCTTCAGAGTTATTTCTTGATGAGGTAATATTAACTACTGTAATTGGATCTACAAAGCTATGCTCTTTATTAAACAGTAGATCTTAGATATGACTCATTAAACTGCTAACAAGCTTCCTGATGACCTTTGTTTCTGAATCCCAAGCTGACTACACTGTCAAAAAGAGACCCAAGTCACTAGAGAGCAGCCCCAATAAGGGGGTATTACTATATTCATTCCTTTACTTTCTTGCCAATCTAATAGTAGCTCTTTTCCTGAGTCCACAAGGTGGAAACAAATTCCAGTTCCTCCTCCTCCTTCTCCTCCTCTTCGTCGTTGTCCTCCTCCTCCTCCTTCTCCTCCTCCTCCTCCTCCTCCTCCTCCTCCTCCCCCTCTTCCTCCTCCTCCTCCTTTTTCTTCTTCTTCACTGTGTGAGTGGCTGCATTCACCAATAAATATGAGCCCCCCAGGCTTTACTACACCTAAACATATCCAAGTGTGTTCATATGTTGATTCTGAGATCCAGGTAGCAGCATGGGATCCACACCATTGTCCAGCAGCCACCATTGCTGAATTCCACCCACAGATGAATGGGGAGGAAGTCAGTGAGCAGATTGCCAATGAACAGAAAGAGAACAGCAGCCACTTAGAGCAGGTCTCTGTGAAATCAAGCTATCGGTCTCTGGGATGCTTCACCAGCAACATCATCTCTACCCAAGAATTATGTGTACATCCTTGTCTGTAGTGCACTCCCCAATTTCATCATAAAGCCTACTTGCATTGGTACACATAGCAGGACAAAATGATGCTTCTGGAAGGTGGGAGGCTGAGACCGGAGGATTGGGGATCGCAGACAGCCTCAGCTACTTAGGCCTCTGTAACTTAGTGAGACCCTCCTTCAAAATAAAGAATAAAATATAGGGCAGGGGTGGATCTCAAAAGTCGAATGCCCCTGGGTTTCATCCCCAGACCTGAAAAAAAAAAGTTTTTATATCTAGTATTCCTAAATGTATTTGGTAAGAGAAGGCATTGAACAGTTTTAGAAACTCTTATTCAAAGAAAAGCCCTAGCTCTCTGCCTTCCTCAGTTGATCCTTTGCTTCCCTCCAAATTTTCATCATTTCTACCTTTAATATACTCGTCCAAAATAGTTTCTGGTACAGGATAAGTACTCAAAGCATATGGAACATATGGTTTTATATGGAAAGCATAGCACATGCCCCATTTTCCAAAATTCTTTGTTTCTTTCTTTCTCTATAAAGACACACACATACAAAATTATGAGTCAGGCTGGGCGTGGTGGCACACGCTTGTAATACCCATGCTTGGGAGGCAGAGACAGGAGGATCGTGCAGGTTCAAAGCCAGCCTCACTGGCTTAAGAGACCCTGTTTCCAAAAAAAAAAATAGGTCTGGGAGTGTAGCCCAGATATAGAAGGGCTTCCAGGAACCCTAGTACCCCCCCCCCACACAAATATATATATATATATAAATATATATATATATATATAAATATATATATATATATATAAAGAGAGAGATAGATAGATAGAGAGAGAGAGAGAGAGAGAGAGAGAGAGAGTGTCAGGGTCAAGTTATGACAGCAAAAACTAATATTTTAGCATGTGGAAAAAGAATATAGGGAAAACAGTATAATTACTAGCAATTATCAAAGTCTAGAGACATCTAAGGAATTACTTCTTATTCCAGGTTTCTGAAGTTTCACTAATACCTATTAATTTTGTTAATTGGCTCATCCATGCACGTACTATTCTATACAGTAGGCTATATCATCTAAAAAGTGTTCTGCAACCATCAACCTCATTAGCTATATTCAGTATTGCTCATTATATCAGTGACGAAGAAGAATCATGCTTGCTGAGCAGTGATAGCACTGTACCAATTTCATAAAAGTATGCTGTTATGCTGTATCAATGCAAAAAGTCGGAGCATGAGAGTAAAAAAAAAAGTTCTGATAAGGAATGCAGAGGAGAAAATGGCTTCTATCTGTTGCAGTTGTTGTTTTGCTTGATCAGGAAGAATAGCAAATGCCAGTTTTGTCTGGGACATATTGAGATTGAAGGAGCTAGAAGACAAAGTGGAAGAAGGGACTGACAATCAGGACAGAGATGCAATAAAATAATATATAAATGAAAGTAGAGATAGAACTATTCACCACATTCAAAACTGGCTTCTTAGTTTACAAGTAGAAAAATATTATTTTTTATTCAACCCAAACTGTGCAGAGTATGAAAACTCACAAAAAGAATGGAAATTAGGCAAAAATTCTTTTTTTCTGTCCTTTTCAATCACAATGTGGAGGAAATGCTTATGAATCTCACTGTACAATTGACTGTATAGGGACATCAATGTCTGTAATATGTAACTTGTATACTTTGCTGTTTGGGGATTTTTCTCTACCAACTTTATCAGTACATCATCTTTAAATTTGGTCTTTCTAAAGTTACTTGGGTCTTCAACACCTTTTCCTCTAACCCCTTCAGTGAGGTTGTTACTCAAATTATATTGTCAGCTAACATTATTCTAAAATCACACACACACACACACACACACAGACTGAGAAAGAAAACTATAAAAGAAAAGTATCCAGGAAAAAGAGAGATGACTCAACCAGTCAACATCTGGATAACACTAAAGAGGAATCATCAGCAGATGATGAAACAAAATAGATGAAAAATATCAGGGGCACCATCATTGAGATGAGTCATCATGAGTCTGGTCCAGGATGGATGCGAAGGAAATAAAGCCAGGAAAGTTTGTTGTACACCTAGATTGAAGAAGTGAGTTAGAGTGAAAGAGGCCAGAGATGAGAGCAATAACCAAGCAGGTCTGGCTGAATGTACAAGCTAGAAGTATAGGGCCCTGGCTGGATAAAGGAAATTTCACAACTCTGGAATATGATTAATTACAATGATTCTACCCACTAAGTTATATTCATATATACATATATATACATATATACATTCATATATTCATATATTCATATATATATATATACTTACACAGTAAAGAGGAAAAGAGAATACTAGGTTTTGAAACAATTGGATTCGCAGAACATAAACTTGATTTATCATTCATTTTATTTTCATTGTAATAAAACTGTGAAACTAAAAAAGCTATAAATCAGTAGCCCAAGTAGATTCATTAGTGACTGGGCAGTTAATTAAAATTAATTTAAATGGACTTTACAAAAATACTCAGAGGTTAAAAATGATATTTAAAGCCAGTTATTAATTGATGCATGGATAATAGTCATATATAAATCCTTATGATCTTTAATTCCAGACAGAGGCATAAGTAAACCAGTCATTGACATACTGATGTGTTTCAGATCTCAAGGCCTGAAAAGATATTAACCTTTGATTCACCTTGCTGTCTGCTAAGGAGCTTAAAGAACTTTATAAACTACTAAAACTGAGCAAAAGGAAATAAACTAAATGTTACCTAACCTTAGAAATAATAAAATTATTGTTTATTGAGGTTATTATGGAGGGAAAATCTCAGCAAAGCTAGAAAGGAGGAAGGGAAAGAAAGGAAGAAGGCTGAGGTTGATTAATGGAGAAGCTATATTCCAATATACGCATAAGTGTGAATGTAGCATGGTCAACCTGGACACTCATTGTTGGAGGGAGGGAGGGCGAGCAGGTGGTGAGGGCACCAAGCACTATGTAAATGTATGCCATTTTCAATATGATCCACATAAAATTTTTTAAAAATATAAAAAGTTTATTTTAAATTATAGTTAAATAAATGTTTCGGTAATCTCAAATTTAAAAATTACAAAAACTACTAAAAGGGAACTTCTTTCAAAATCTCCTTCTTTAAAAAACATCAAATATCTCTCTAAACTCCTTAACAAGTATGTATCATTTTTATGTTAATTTGGTTGAATTTATCCCTTAATATGTAATACTTTCTATTTATTCACATTAGTTAAGTCTCTTAAATCAGTTACTCTTCTTTATTTATTACCATCTTTGTCTTAAAACAATATACAGACCACAGTCATTTATTCTTTCATAATAAAAATAAAGATGAGCAGATAGCAATTAACAGTGCAATCTTTCCCAATTGTAGTTTCCTAGATATATGTGAGACCTATATATTGTAAACATCAATGCACTACTACATGCATTGCATTTTAAATGATAATTTTACAAGTTTTACCTTCCCCTTTTGAATTTTGTGGATTCTAGGTCTCACCTTTGAAATCACCAAGTTAATCTGAAATTATGACAATGCAATATGAAGCTATTGGCAAAGCTGTCTTTAATAAAGTCTCATAGAGTTGATGCTTTTTTCACATGGTTGAGGATTTCTTCAACCATTCTTAATCTAAATATAAACTTTAATTAATTGTTTTATGTTTTCAGAGTCCAGATTAATTTGCAAATATAGTAAACATGCTGCCAAGCAAGATTACAACTTTCATTAAGTGCTTACCAATTAAAACCTATTAGTTCTTTTTTACACAAGTATGTTGCAATGTTAATGGTATCTGAGATTAAATAATTGATGGTTCTAATATTAGGAGCAAAGATATTTATTTTAAGCTCACATTTTAAATAAGGATCCTTCTCTCTTACACTGTATGCCACTAAACTGAAGACATTCAGTTCAAGGCAAACATTTTCACCAGAGAAGAAAGAATATTAAAGTAGAATATGAAATGACTAAAATGAGTAGCATAAAGAGAGGAATCAAAGGGTTATATAATCAGGTCTAATGTAGAGGGAGGTTATTTCCTGGTGTTGTATTTAAACTGTGGAAGCTGCAACATTAATCACGAATTCTGTGAGAACTTTTGTCCTAATTTTAAAAATGACTATTGTCTTACAAGAAATATGTCATTTAAAAAAATCCTAATTTTAACAAATTTGAATGCCAAATACCTGAAAAGACTTATAAGAGCTATATTTCCGTTATTCAGAAATCAGTCCTGGGAGCAGGGTGTTGTGGTACATGCTTGTAATCTCATTACTTGGGAGGCTGAGACAGGAGGATCACAGATTCATGGCCAGCCTCAGCTTCTTAGTGAGGCCCTCTGAATCTTACTGAGACCCTGTTTCAAAATAAAAAACAAAAAATAGGGCTGGGGGTGTAGCTCAGAGGTAGAATACCCTTGGGTTCAATATGCAATACTGAAAAAGAGAGGAGAGAGGAGAGAGGAGAGAGGAGAGAGGGAGAGAGAGAGAGAGAGAGAGAGAGAGAGAGAGAGAGAGAGAGAGAGAGAGAGAGAGAAGAAAGAAAGAAAGAAAGAAAGAAAGAAAGAAAGAAAGAAAGAGAAGAAATAAGTCCTGGGAAATAGGCTTCAAGAGTGAAGCCATAAAAAAAAAACATGTTTGGGGATATAGTCAATGTTTAATATTATATGTCTCAGGTGCTTTGCTTCAGAAAGTTAGGCCAATGATCAAATAATTAATTGCCTTTTCATATGAATTCAGAATATATAAAACTCTAAAAGAGAAAAATTGCATTATTTCCATTGGAATTAAAATTAATTTTCTAGACTCTTTTACACTGTTGGTGGGAATGCAAACTAGTTCAACCACTATGGAGATCTGTGTGGAGGTTGAAAGATGGGAATAGATCCACCATATGATCCAGCTCTACCACTCCTGGGTATCTTTCCAAAGGGGTTGAATTCAGAGAAATACAGCAACATATGCATACCTGTGTTCATAGCAGCACAATTTGTAATAGCCAAAATATGGAACCAACCCAGATCTCCATCAACAGATGAATGGATAGCAAAACTATGGGAAATACACACAATGGAATTCTATTCAGCCATAAAGAAGAACAAAATTATATCATTTGCAAGAAGATGGAAAGCCCTGGAGAACATTATGTTAAGTGAGATCAGCCAAGCACAGAAGGAGAAGATACATATGTTTCCTCTAATATGCCCAAACTAGGAAACACAAAGGATACCAGTGGGACTCCAGATATTAGAGGGGAAATACTAGCTAAGTTTGAATGGAAAGATAGGAGAGGAGAAAGGCCGATCTTGATTAATGAGGGTCTACACCTGAACATGTGTAAAATTATGAATAAGACATGGTTAACCTGGACAACCATTGGTGGGAGGGGGGAAAGGAAAACAGGGGCAGGGGGGGTAAGGGGGCACCAAATATAGTTTAAATGTATACTATTTACATTCAATAAAAAATTGTTAAAAGGAAAAAAAGAATAAAACAAATAAACAACTTATACATGCAAAAAAAATTAATTTTCTAGTAGCATCCACAATCATAAACTCTCCATTTGTTGTAACCAAGATTTTCAGAAACCAAGTTTATAAGATTTCTTAGCACTCAGATTTAGGATCATCCTGCAGACTGGATGAAATGTGATTAGTTCAAAGATTAATCTTCAAAAACAACCCCATGATCAAATCTGTAGGTATGGATACTGTTCTGTAATGAAAGTGATGGTTCAGAACACTCCCTTTTCCTGATCTGTAAAATAATAAACTGGAATCCTGTCCCGCACATCACAAGAATGTCATGAGAATTAAGACACAGAAAAACTTGCAGGGTGTGGTGGCGCAAGCTTGTAATCCCTGCACTTGGGAGACGGAGACAGGAGGGTCGTGCAGGTTCGAGGCCAGCCGCTCTGGTTTAAGAGACCCTGTTTCCAAAAAAATGAAAATAGGTCTGGGAGTGTAGCCCGGAAAAGGGCTTCCAGGAACCCCAGTATCACCAAAGAACACACACACACACACACACACACACACACACACACACACACACAGAGAGAGAAAAACTCAAATATTGTGCACCAACTGTGTGCAATGTGATGTGCTACCTATTCCGAGGCATTGCAAACAGTACAGAAGATGGATCTTTTTATTCTCAAACTAGACAGAATAACCCTTATATTAATAACTATAACTTAAAGTAAACAAGTGCCATAAAAATAAAGGTAAATTAGTATCAAGTTTCTGACAGGAAAAGTATTTACTTTTGTAGAGGGCAAAAGAAGGTTTCATACACAGAGTCTTATTTACCATGACCTTCTAGTAAGTATTATTTGAATATATGGTAATCAGAAGAAACTCTGCGGGAAAGAGGGGATAATAGAAATAAGGACATAAAATACAGAGCACTGGATGAAAATATGTTATATTGAGTTAAAGAAATGTTTTGAGCTTAATAGGTCATGAAAGTATCTCTTCTTGCATTTATAAGGTATATGGCTTCAGTCCAATGATTTGCCTTATTCTTCTGCAAAATGGACATGTAATAATAGCACTATTATTAAGGTTTGTTTGAAAGACAATGAGAAACTGTACAGAAAGTTCTTGGTACACATTATTATCCATATTATTTATTGCATTTTTTCTTGTTACATTTGGAAAATGTTACAATCTAATTCATGTTTTAGAAACGACTTTGCTGTACTATGAAATTACTGTGTTGATTTTTTAATTTAAGTTGGATTAATCCTACTTAGTATGTCAGTTAAAAGCAACATTATTACTGTCAACAAATTTATAGTTGCATTTCAACATGGATAACCAATAATAACAGATACATATGGTGTGCTACATACCACACAATATATTATATTAGACCTCCCCGGCTTCACTGTGATTTCTCCTCCATTATCTGGAGTTCCTTTCATATTCTAATTACTCCCTAGCTTGTGTGTATGTGTGTGTGTGTGTGTGTGTGTTTATCCAAGTAGTTTTTATGATATTATCATATTTCCATTTTATAGATGAGAATAAGAAAGTATATCCATAATCTTGATACACTAAGAAATAGGCACTCTAGAGAAGGCAAAAGGCAGCAATTAAATTTGTTTCAATAATGAAGTCATATATTTATAAGCTTGACTAGACTGAATTTCTGTCATGGAATACACCCTCTGCCTCCTCTTCCCCCCCTTCCCAAAACAAAGTACTGGGTTTGGCATTGGTATTTTCACATATGTACAAATAGTTGATAGTTATAATTCCATTAATGAACCTCATTCTTCTGCCTCCCCTTCCCTTACAGCACCTCCCTGGCTCCACTGAGATTTCTCCTCCTTTATCTGGAGTCTCTCTTATATCCCAATCACTCTCTAGTTTGTGCATAATAGAGAAAACATTGATACACCAATAAAAATATTTTTAAAACTATAGGTGAAATGTTAAGTTAGCAAAAGTAAAAAAAAAATAAGAATTCTGCTTGATTTTAATCATGGAAGATTATCTAAAGAAAGGATCAAAGCCAGATACATGCCTGCCTTAACAGTGATTGGGAGACTGACACAGAGAACTGCAAGTTTGAGGTCAACCTCAGCAACTTTCAAGATCCTTAGCAATTTAATGAAAACCTGTTTCCAAAGGAAAAACTAAAAATAAGAAAATGGCCTTAGAATACAGTTCAGAGATACAATGTCATTGGATTCAATCCTCAGTATCAAAATAAATAAGGATCCTATTTGAGCTGTACATTAAAGAATACTCAGGGCCTTGTGAAGAAAAATATCCTAACTGGAGAGAATAGACCAGGCAAATATATGAAATATTTAACAGAATGGTTACTACAGAGATATATAAGGCTAGATGTGGCAGTAAACGTAATTGCGGAGATTGTGAAGGCTTTTGGAGACTTTGCTGAATAGGAAACTATTCTACAGGCAATCAGGATATAAGAAAAAGTCTTTATTTTATGTTTGGCCTTGTGATACCTGTGACACAACTAAATATAAATCCTCTTTCTATTATGGAGTGGCAACTCTAGTGGAGTTATGAATGATGGGAAAACAAAGGGTGGTGAGAAACATGTCAGACACTGTTTCATGAATCAAGAAGAGAGATGATGGGAACAGTTCTCACCAAATAGCTTTGGGAAAGAAAATACATGATGGAATGAAGAAGTTGAAGTTACGTCTAAATTTGGAGAGTGATAGAGAGGTGGAAACTGCTGTACCACTGGAAAATTTAAAATCACCTAATCAGGAAGGAAGGAGCCAAATGGTAAACATGGAAGATGTTGATTGGATAGAGCTGGGGGATATAATAACAGTGTAAATAGACAGGTGACTAAATCATGCTCATACATTTTTTTATGTGTAATTTGGGTAAAATGAACTCAAGAAATCATAAGTAAGTCAAATAGACTTGGGTGAAGTAGGAATTATACAATAATCTAGGACTGAATAAAACACTGATCATATAAAAACTAGGTAAAAAAAATGTCCCACAATATTTTGGGATATAATAAATTAACCAAAGTTCTTGACTGGAGCCTATTTATTGGGAGATAAAACCTTTATTCACTCTATCAATCATGGTATGACTAGGAATGTTAAGGTGAATTGTAAATGGATATGAGACATTTACTAATAAGGACTTGGTGGGTGAAGAAGAAGTTCAGAACAGACTCTGTTTCACATAACGTCTAGTCCTAAGAGTCTTATAGTTGAGGTCTAGATTAGGCAGACAGGTAATGGATTCTCTAAGGGGATAAAGATACTTGAGGTGGAATAAGGCAAAACATGGATGGCTACATATGAGAAGAATAGAAAAATTACAGAATTAGTCTATCTTGAAGAATTTTAGTAATGTACTGATGGAAGGTGCCTGACATATCTGTACATTGGAGCCATTATCTAATATGCATTGCAAAAACTGTTAGTGGTAAGCATGTATCCATTTTCTACAGATGTATTCCAGTCATCCATGAGACAGTCATGAATTCATACTTACCACATATTCATCCAGTTACTAAAAATGAAACCTGAAATTCAAAAGATAGAAAGTTAAAGTATAAGCTTTAGGCCTTTTAACAATTATAAGCAAAGAGTTTCTAGTTGAAGGCATGAGGTTAACAGAAAATAAGATAGAGAAAAGAAAATGGGTCTGCAGTCACAGCCCTAAATAATCTTTAATTCCTATAAAGTTTTTTAAGATACACTGTAGCCTAAAATGAGGTTTTTACTAGTAAATGCAAATGTATTAGGGTTACTATTTCAGAGTTGTTCATTTGCTATTGATAAAAACTTAGCTTATATGGACCTGGTCTTATCTTTCAGATAGTCTTGATCATATGTAATGACTACGTCAGTTTTAGCATTTTTGACCATAGCCTTAGTGCCACCAACATTGGTTGAATGTTGTCATAGGAAGAGGAAGTAAGAAACTGAGGGGCTTCCTGACAGGACAGAGGAGACTAGGAATGGACCCACATCCCAAAGCTTGGAGAAGAAGCACTTGCAAAAGGAAATGATCATCAGGATCAAATACTGCAAAGAAGTCAGGCAGAAAGAGGATTGAGGAGATGCTTTTCGACTTTTATAGAGAACAGTTTTTGTGAAGTGGTGTAGATGAGTCCAAGTAATGACAGGGGGAAGGGAAAGGGACCTAGAATATCATCAAGTATTACAGGCAGTATCTCAATATTTGTTTACTGAGGGTTTATTTTTTGTGGTACTGGGAATTGAAACCAGGCATGTTTTACTTCAGAATTATACCCCCAGCCTTTTTCTAATTTTTTTTTATTTTGAAATAGTATTTTGCAAACTTTCTGAAGGTCTCACTAAGTTTCTGATGCTGTCCTCAAGCATCAAATCCTTCTGTCTTGGCTTCCCAAGGACTGGGATTTACTGGCATGTTTCACTTTACTTGGTTTGTTTGTTGTTGTTGTGTTTGTAAATTCTTAAAATGACTATTTTGTATTTATTCGTTGATAGGGATTGCAGAATTGTTCAGATGGAAGGTTAAAATTAGAGGGAGAAAGAAATTTTTATTTACATCTAAGGCCAAATCTAATATACATGACTCAATCTAAGGATTCTCTTCAAGCAGAAGAAAAGCCAGATAAATGGTTACTGAAGAGTCTTTCATCCCTTGGCATCCCTCTAAACAATTTCCCCTACTAGCATTTACTACCTTAGAATGGAATCCCTATTTATATTATAGAGTGACCACAAGAGAAGACTGTTTAAACTTAAGTCGAATAGAAAGTCTTTCTTAGCCAGTCAGTGACTACACTGCAGGATATTTAGATCTGAGAGCAGCCCCAATCATTTCTTAGGGCTCCTTTTAGATAATAAAATCACAAACTCAGGAGTGAAGAGTTTAGGTTCCCACAGAGTGAACAATCAAGTTTCTTTCAGCTCGTATGCAAGTCAAAGGAAAAGTAGAGAAGCCAGAAACAGCATTGTGTGCAGAAGCTCAACAACCCACATCAGTGCCCTCTATTATCCACCTTTACATTGTTTTAAGGATAAAAAATTCCTAATGGCCTTTGTTTCTCTGCAGGAAAACGCTAAGAATGAGCTACAGAAGCCAAACAGGCAATTACGAAAGACTAGCAAGGCATCTGGTGAACCATTTCTCAGGCTGAAGAACATTAGTGTCTTGGGGCACCTAGAATAACATCATGGCATTCCTGAAGCTAAGGCCTAGGCTCACTTTATCACAATAACTTTAAATTTATAATTTATTCATGAATGGTAAAGATTGAAGAGGAGATTTAAAAAACAAAAAAATGCACAATGATAATTTGAAATATTAAGACACAGGTATTCACAGAGAGAAGGAAGAATTTCCAAGTCTAGGAAAGCTTACAGATTTCTAAAGTTGCATGAAATCTGAGTATACATTAACATCCCCACTGTTATCACATAATGAAATACAGGAGGACTCCAGGACAGAATTCTGAGGTGAGCAAGCATACATTCCAGTTGGCTGACTTTCCAGCTGAGCAAATGTTTCTCTTGGCTTGAACACAGACCTTCATTTATTTTCATTGTGAATCATTTTCCTGGAAGTCAATGTTGTATAAATGGTGCTTCCCTGCCTCCCAGTCAACCCAGAGAGCCAGAATCAGTAAGTGCGTAAATGGGCTTGACATACCAGGTTCTATTTTTCAATGATTTTTTTTTTATCAATTTCCTCATTTTGTACTGTGAAATTTTTTCCTATAAACATTTCTAGGTGGTAGTCGTGAAATTAATCCCGATTACCTTTCATTTACTACTCACATAACAATATTCCAGACCTCCTTTGAATCTGGTTGGAACACCTTGTTTACTGAGACTTGACAGCTTGAGTCTCCCTTCCTACTCTTCATAATCAACAGCAGAATGTGGATAAAAAGAACCTCCATACACACACAGAAAACAATTTCAAACACACACATACACACTACAAAACCTTGGAGACCAGATGGAGATATTTGTACAGCCCAAACAATTTTTATTATTAAAAACTCTTTAAAATATAATTTCCTATAACATTTTAGGGAGAAACTGCTAAAATGCTGACCATTCATCTCTGGAATGTATTATTTTTAAGTAATTGCTATTTGTCCTGTTTGTGGGCATCGCTGGTATTTAATATTTCTACAATGGTTAAGACTTTGTATGTGTAAAATTAAAAAAACAATTTACATAGAAAATTGTAAACAGAAGCAGATTGATACAAATAATTTCAACTTTTGATTCATTTGCATCATAGAATGCTAGACCTGGAGGGGATTTCTGACATCATGTCTTAATCGTAGTTTAAAAATGAAGAAAGCCAGACCCATTACTTTACAGATTAATCTCCAGCTCAGGACTCTCTCTATTCTGGTTTAAACCCTAAGTTGTACAGTAAGAATTGGCAAGTCTGCGTTTCTGAATGACTTTAAATTGCCTAAATATCATATATTTACCAGAATGTCTGGCCTATAATAGTGTCCAGTGCCCACACGGTAGTTGATACTGAAAGAAAATAAAAGTCATTTAAAAGGATGATGTTAAATCATTGTCACAAGGGATAATTGTTGAAGGAATATTCTTCACATCTTATATCACAGCAAACTAGTGGGGGGTGACATCAATTTGTGTTTTTTTTTTCCCCCTTTGGGGTATTTGAGATGGAACCCAGAAGCATTCTACCTATGAGCTACATTCCCAGTCCTATTTTTATCCTTTATTTTGAAGCTGGGTCTCACTAAGTGACAGAGGGCTTCACTAAGTAGTTGAAGCTGTCTGAGAACCGAGATCCTCAGTCTCCCAAGTATTAGGATTACAAGCATGTGCAACCATGCTCGGCTGCAATTCTTATTTTTATTTTATTTTAAGCTTTAATTAATTAATTAGCTAAGTAGTGTGTGTGTGTGTGTGTGTGTGTGTGTGTGTGTGTGTGTGTGTTGCTGGGGATGAAACCAAAGGGCATTCTAACTCTGAGCTATACCCCCAGTCCTGTTCTATTCTTTTATTTTGAAAAAGAGCCTCACTAAGTTGCTGAGGCAGGCCTTGAACCTGTGATCCTCCTGTCTCAGGATTACAAGCATGTAATGTAGCAGGATTACACCCTGCTAAGTGACATCAATTTGAAAACTGAAGACATGTGCTTTCACTTAGCTACTGGCTTAGATAAATGACTATCTCAAAATGGCAAGAAAAAAAAAAGAAACAGAGAAAAATTCACATTATAAATAAAATAAACTGCTGCCAAACTGGTAATTGTGTCAAACAAAACTGCTCAGTGTTATGTTGTAACCTCATTTGACCCATTTAGAAAAATTAAATGGGAGGAAGAGAAAGAAGAGGCAGAATGAGAAGATCAATTGCTCTGCAGAGACATCTCTAGCTCTGATTCAACCTCTCATTCTGTCATCTCATTCTGTTTTTTGCAAAGTATCCAGTATAAATTGCCTCTCTCAGCACATTGGAGAGTGAAAGCACATGTTAATATCAATATTGGATCTGAGGCTGTGGCTATTTATATGTGAGTGATATAAAACATATTTGCTTTTGCATAGAGCCCCAGATGGAGGTTTCTGCAGAACATGCATCTTAATTGTGAAGATAGCAGGTACATGCTATACTGGGAGACACAACATGTGTGCAAACAGTTCAACTGCTGATTAGGAAATGGACACATCATAGGATGTTGCACCTTTAAAGTTAGCAGTGGGTTTGCATATGTGGCCCTTGATGTTTGGCTAGCACATGTTGCCAGACAGCTCGGTTATTTCCTACTCTGGCTTCTTAAGGAATTAAAGGTATGTTTCACTTACTGATTATTGATCAACTTTAAAGAATAAAAATACTATAGAATATACTGTGCCAATGAAAATATACTAAAACTAAAATTTGGGGTAAAAGTATAAAAACAGAAGATATTTTAGTGTATAATTTTAAGTCCCCTAAAAACCTTGCTACATGAATGATAATGCCAAAATTAATATATAAAGATTATTTAAAGCCAGCAAGATAGGTCAGGGTTCTAGCAATGTGACCTTGAAAATTTGATTTTATATTGTTCGTGGAAAGAAGTATCAATTTCCTCATCGGCACAGTGGACATTATGGTAATACTTCAATATATATTCGAAGATCGATTCAGATAATAAAGTATGCATTTTAGCCAGGCATGGTCATAGTCCATGCCAGCCACCCCAGTACTTGGGATGCTGAGGCAAGGGGATTATAGTTTCTAGCCCAGCCTCAGCAATTTATCAAGATTCTCAACAACTTAGTGATTTATTATTTCCAAATTAACAGAGCAATTTCCTAATGTACATGATGTACATTCACAAACACATCAAAGTCAATCACTAAGCCAAACATGGGAAGGAGGGAGGGGGTAGGGAATGTATTGGGAATTGGGGAAGGGCTAATTGAGTGATGTGTTTATGTATGCCTCTACTATCTTGTACTCCTTTAAAAGGTATGCCTATAATTCACCAACAAAATGAAAATAAAAGAAGTCTGGGGAAGTAGCTCACATGTAGAATGCCCCTGTATTCAATCCCCAGCACCAAAAAAAAAAAAAAAAGAAAAGAAAAAAATAATGTGTTACAGCATGTAACAAAAAGTAAGCTCTCATTAATATCTATCTTCAGATATATGGTATTGGATGAATTTTCCTAATATTGAACTCCATTGGCTCTTTTCTTTTTTGATATTTGTGTTTTTATTGTTTTCTGCTGTATTATTTATTTATTAATTTTATTGGTGCATTGCAGTCATGCAGTGGGGTATATCTTAATGGGGTACAAGATAAGTAGAGGCATAAATGTGCAAATCACTCAGCTTTTCCCCACTTCCCATCCCATTCTTTCCTCCCTCCCTCTTTCTCATGTTTGGTTTACTGATGTACCTCATGTATATTCCGGATTTTCTCTCTACCATCCTCCCATTCCCCTCAGTTAGGTCACCTTACTTTCTCCTCTATGGTTTCTCCTTCTTTGCCTAGAGTTCTTCCTATTACTCTTTTATCCCTAGATTCCACATATTAGGAAGAGCATCTAATTTTTTACTTTTTGTGACTGACTAATCTCACTTAGCCATTGGTTCTTAAAAACAACAATAATGAGAGCTAGAGCTGAGAGTTAGAGGTGAAGTTGATTGTTCAGAAGGCTGAATGTGACTAATTACATACATAGAATAAAAAAGGTATAGGGACAACAGAACCAAGAATCAGATTGAAAGATGGACTGAGATTGTTCCTGAAGATATTCCTCCCCACTCAAAAAAATAAAATAAAAGATCCTGTAAAAAGGATTTGGAGTAAGTTTTAAAACAACTCGGTCAAAGAATGCTTTTTTGTTGTTGCTTATTTGTTTCTTCCCTGAATATATCCCAGATGTTTCATTTTGCTTTGTCCTTGGCCCAGGCCCCATCCAATCAATCACATGCATGCCCTCAGGTGAAGGAATGCTAGCGGTTAAAAAGGAAGTAGGCATGTTATGAAAATTTCTGTGCCTTAAGCACAAACAGCAGTGCCTTTGTGCTTTGCTTGTAGAAACAATTGCATATTAAAAACAAAAAAACAAAAAGCAAGAGAGACATAGATCTGTCCTTCTGCCATTCAGCCCATGCAGATTTGGCATCTGAAAGGCATCAAAAACATTAATGGTTGGCTGGTCCCCAAGCAGATGACAGAGGGGATGTGGTAGATTAAAATGAGTGGGGCAGGGGCAATGCCTAACTAAAGGGCTAAGAGGGTTGGGCACAGAGTGGGTCTCAAAAAGTAATGTGTTTAAGACTGCGTGGTCCCTTTAGTGAGTTGAAATGTGCCCCTTACCATCACACACACACACACACACACACACACACACACACACACACTGCATTCAGTTGCTAAGCCTTAATAATCATTAATGTGATCTCACTTGGAAATAAGGTATTCGCCTTGTCAAGTGAAGTTGAGGTCCTACAGTAGAGAGTCCAATGACTGGTGTCTGTAGGAAGGACATATGAGCTAGAGCGAGGTGCTGTGGTGCATGACTACAGTCTCAGTATTTGGGAAGCTGAGGGAGGAAGATAGTGGTTTCGAGGACAGCTTCAGCAACTTAGACCCTATTTCAAAATAAAAATGAGGATAAAGGGGCTGAGGGTATACTTCAAAAAAGAGAAACCCCGGGGTTTAATCTCCAGGAGTGAGGGAGAAATAAAAATGAAATTTGGACACAAATCTATAAGCAAAGAACACCATCTAACAATGGTGTTACATTGAGAGCAAGGTGACTATAATTGGAGTGGTGCATCTACAAGCTAAGGGTTGCCCAGGATTATCAGCAACTATGAAAAGCTAAGAATATGCATGGAGCAATTCTCCATAGGATCTCCAGAGAAAGCAAAGCCCTGACAACTTGATTTCAAATGTGTAGCCTCTATAAAGAGGATAACAGGGGGCTAATGCAAGAGAATACAGTTTTTAATGGCATTTGGTTTGTGGTACTTTGTCATGGCAGCTCTACAGAACTAATACAGTCCCCTAAAAATTATTTAATAAATACCTAGTAAAGTCCGTGTTTGTCAGCTAGAAATTAAAATACCTACTGGAACATTCTGATGTCTGGCAAAATGACTATAGTTGGTGGCAGGGCAGAGATTGGCAAAATCCAAAGATCATAATAATCTCAAGTATTGAGAATGCATGTATGCACCATCTCACATCATGTTATAGTTTGATAAATAATGTTACCTGAAGAACTCATTTATTGGTTTTGGGGATTATTGCCATTAAATCATAGATAAATCCATTATAATAAGGATATGTTCATATAGTGGACTTCCATTATAATGGACTTCTCTGGGTGGAAGCCTAGGCCAGTGAGGTGTCACTGGAGAAAGTCGGTTCCTGGTGACTGAGGGATTATGCTTGTGTCTTGAAAGCCTCGCTTGCTTGCTTGTTTACAACCTCTGTGATGTGAAGATCAGACCTTTGTGCTCTTCCTCTCTCAGATTTCTGCCACCATGCCCTGACTAGCCACTTCCCAAAGTACTGATGTCTTATTGACATCACATTGAGGGTTAGGATTCCAACTCATGAAATTTTCAGGGACCCAAACAGTCAGTTCATTGCATCTACCAACAAAATGAAAAATTTCTTTTTCTCACATACCCTCACCCATACTTGATGAAATAGTTTAATCTGTATCAATATGAAAATGTGAATAATGTCATTATAACTGCAATTTCTAGGAATGTAAATAAGAGCAATATACTAGAGATTCAACCCAAGGGCATTCTATCTTTAGAATGTAACCCCACCTTTTCTTTTTGGTTTTGAAACGGGGTCTTTCTAGGTTGCTGAGAGCCTCTCTAATTGCTGAGACTGGTGTTGAGCCCGCTATCCTCCAGTCTCAGTTTCCTAAGAACTGGGATTACAAGTGTGTTACCACAACACCCCATTTATAGCCTTCTTAATTTTACCCAAACATATATCTTAAAGTCATGTTAATCCATGGTACTTTTTCTTCATATTTCCAAGTTTTATATTTCTAACTTTGTTCTGGTAGAGCTGGAGAGCCTAGAGTCACATGGGCAGGATCTCTGATTCGTGAAGTCTAATTTGCTGCTTCTCTGTCTCCATAATGACCCCATCTTTAAATACTATGCAAAGCATTATTTTTGTTCTTTTTTTCATCACGAGTTTCAGGCAATTGTCTATCATTTCACAACCTGTACTGTGTATTTCTAAAATGAGTGTTTATAGGTAGAGCTTCTCACCTTTTTCCAAGGCCTCAATTAGTTAATTTTAGAGGTGCATCCACACAGTACAAGCAAACAGAAATATATCATATGCAACTAAATACAGTGAGGTTTATATTCAGAGATACCTAGCAATGTATGAGAAATGTGCACATTCATATTGGACTTTAGGTAGGTTGAATTTTATTCATGTTTTCACATGGTTTAGATCACAAAGGATAGTATTATCCATTTAATAATTCTTAGAACTTGATTGAAAAGAAAAAACAAATTCATGAAATCATATTATCCTTTTAATAATCATTAGAGCTTGATTGCAAATAGAAACAAAATTCATAAAAATAGGAAGAACTGGTTAAACACACACACACACACACACACACACACACACACACACACACACGTTTTCTTAGTTTTTTTTCCTCTCCTTTTGTCCAAAGAGTTTCAGTGCAGAGCCACATACTGAGCTATCTTACTTATGCCACTAGAAATAGTGCTGTTTCTCTTGAAGGACTAGATCTTGGGGAGGGTAGTATTGCCTTTCTCAGTGGTAAATAAAGTACAGAAAGTAAAGTTAGTTGGATATATGTGAAACATTAGGTAATAACTGTATTATTTAAAGCCAAAGTATTTCATTTAAAGTTCTCTATTAAGCCAGGTGTGGTGGCACACGCTTGTAGTCCCCACGCTTGGGAGGTGGAGTCAGGATGATCATTCAGGTTCGAAGCCAGCCCCGCTGGCTTAAGAGACCCTGTTTCCAAATAAAAATATAAAATAGGTCTGAGAGTGTAGCTCGGAGGTAGAGAGGCTTCCAGGAACCCCAGTACCACCAAAAAATAAAAAGAAGTTCTCAATTAACTTTTAGGGGCCTCTGTGTTTTTAAATTAAGGGGCATTCTCAATTGGCAAAGTGAAACATGCTTGTAATCTCAGTACACTGGAAAAAAAGAATTATAAATTCAATGCCAACTTCAGCAATTTAGTAAGACCATGTTTCAAAATAAAAAGGGAGGGGGGACAGGAGGTCTAATTCAGAGGTAAAATGCTCCTAAATTCAATTTCCCATATCAAAAAATTAGATAAAATGGGCAAGTGAATTAAATAGATACTGCAGGAAAAAAGAAATTCAAGTGGCCAATAAATGCATGAAAAAATGCTCAACATCATTGGCAATCAAAGATACAAACCAAAACTACCCTGATTTTTCACCTTACTCCAACTAAAATGGCAATCATTCAAAACACAAACAACAACAAATGCTGATGAGGATGTGGAGAAGTGGGAACTCTAAAACAATGTTGAAGGATTGCAAATTAGTGCCACCACTTTGGAAAACAGTATTGAGGATCCTCAGAAGAATGGGAACAAACTTACCATTTGGTCCAGCAATACCACTTATGGGTATCCACTCAAAAGAAATGAAACCAAACTACTAAACTAATTCATGTGTATGTATCTAAGTTCATAGCTATACAATTCATCATTGTCAAACTATGGAACCAGCAAAGATGTTCATCAACAGATGAATGGATTACAAAACTGTGTGATAGGTACACAATGGAATTTTACTTAGCCATAAAGAAAACCACAATTACATCATTTACAGAGAAATGGTTGGAACTGGAAAACATTATACTAAGTGAGATTAGTTAGTCACAAAAATAAGAAATCTGATGCTTTCTCTAATATGCAAAAGCTAGGGAGAAATGAGTAACAGGAGGAACTCTAGATGAAGAAGGAGATCCTATAAAGGAGCAAATAAGGTGACCTAACTGAGAGGATGGGAGGGGGAACAGAAAACTCTCTAAAGCACATGTACTTAAACAAACATATCAAAGTCCAATCACTAAATCAAGCATGGGAAGAACGGATGGGAAGGGAATGGGGTGGGGATTGGGTAATGGCTAATTGGATGATGTGTGCATGTATGTCTCCACAAATATTTTATTCCATCAAGAAGTATGACTACACTGCACCAATAAAAAATTTAAAAGTAAAATAAATGATATTCTCAAGAACACATGGGGTGAAGAATATTGTGTTAAAGTTGAATCTGCCTTCAAAATTTATCCCATTCTCAATACCCAAGTGTTTCTCCAACATCTGTGATACATTACAAGTTTGCTTTGTGTTTTCTTCCTATTACGGCTAATACATGATACAGCTATGCATGACTAATATGCATCTCTTACTCTATGAAACTTGTAATATAAGCCCAACAACCATGAATGAATGTGTCTAAAATTTTATTGGATGAACAGAGTTCAACGGCCATAGGCTTAGCTATATTCCAAGGATGCCACTGTTGAAGAAAATTTTTAAACTTATAATTTTTACCACATTCTGATAACAAATAACTTGCTGAGAAGTGTAGGTCCACAGACCACCCTCTGGGTTGCACTGCCCTAGAAAACCCTCTGGAAGCCTACTTCATCATTTACATATATGAAATACCACATGCTATTATGGAATTTAAAGTATGGAAATAAGAATTTTGCCTTTCCAGTGAAGTAAACCTAAGAAAAAAATATGGTCATTCAAAGCTTTGCAGGAATAAATTACTCCTTGAGGAATGTAATTGATAAGTAAAAAACAAGAAAAACTGGTGTTTGTTCTCCATTAGGCAGAGGAAAACTAATTTCACAGTTTGTTGTAGCTGAATGTTTGACATTTGTTATCTTTATTCTTATTCAGTGTTGTGGATATTTAATCTTTCTCTTGGAAAATTACTTTTTTATTTAATGAGACATTTTGCTCAGTCCATTTGTAAATAAAGCAACCATACTTAAATAATTCAGATTCCTGTGGTTTCCATTTTACATCTGATTTCCTTCTTGGCTGATCTACCAGTCTACATGGCTTGATTATCTTCCCAAATTATCTTGCCAGAAATACCCCACCAGGCTTTTCATATGGAAACTATATTAAATCTTTAATAATTTAGCAAATTTGGCATTATCACACCTTCCCCAAAGTGCACTTACTCAAAGCCATTCTTCTATGAAGAATATCGAAAACCCATTCTGGTATCAGCATAAGTGGTATGAGAATGGTCCCCAGATACTTAGAGAAATGCCTTTAACTTATTAGAAAAATGTTTTCATAGTTATCTCCAAGTCGCTTTTCTTCATTACATTCTAACCTAAACAACATCCATATATAGCAACGGGCTCCCACTTTTAAAATGAATTTATTTTGTAACTAAAATAATGTACATTTCTCCTTTTTGTGAGTTTTTCTGTTTGTAGTGAAAACTACTGATAGATTTGTATAAAACAGAATGTTATTGTTTAGATAATTTCTAAATTCCACAAATAGTGCTTTATCTTTGCTTTTATTGATTCTGCAGGCACTCTACCTCTGAGCTATACCCTCAGTCCTATTTTTTTTTATTTATTTTGAAACAGGGTCTCACTGTGTTATGGAGTACATCACTAAGTTGCTGAAGTTGGCCTCAAACCTATGATCCTCTTGTCTCATTCTCCAAAACACTAGGATTATAAGTCTGTGCCACCACACCTGGCTGAGTTTAATTTACTTGTATTAATTTCCAAAGTTCTGAACTTGAAATATCAGGAATCAGTTAAGTTATTGTATTTGAAGAAGTAGTTATCAAATATTTTGTATTTGCCTAAATCATCATTGAGCCTGATAACAGATTTGAAAAGAGATCAAGGAAAATGTCTATAAATATATATTCTACTTAGTTAAATGATAGGAAAAAAGATACTAAATAATAAATAGAAGGAAAATACCTGAGACTAGGCCATGCGGATGCTCTAAATAAAAGAAGTACTACTGCCTCTGTTCTGCCTGGGGTATATCTCTTGGTTGGGGCTGTCATCTTCTTACATAATTTGAACCCATGTCTCTTTGAGTGATTCTGCACAGCCAAGCAGAGTCATGAAAGCTATTTCCCACTGATTTCTCCCATTTGTATCTAACCTTTAGGTCTGTTTTAGTTTCCAAGGGTGGCCATAACAAAGCATCACAAACTAGGTGGCATAAAGTGATAGACATTTATTCTTCCACAGCTCCAGAAGCCAGAACTGCCTGAAAGTAAGGAAGTCTGAATGAAGCCCAGGTGTCTACAGGGTCATGCTCCTCTGAAACCAATAGGGAGAATCCTGTTTGTGTCTTTTTAGCCTCTGGTGATTTGTCAGTAATATTTGATATCCTTTGGATCTCAGCTGCAGTATTCTGATCTCTACTTCCCTCTGTCTCCACATAGCTCTCTTCCAAGAATATCAGTTGTCTTGGATCAGGGGCCCATCCTACTACAGTATGACCTGATTTTAATGAACTATACCTACAGTGGAACTATTTTCAAATAAGGCTTTCAATAACATTTTAAAGTACTAGATTTAACAGTTCAAGATATCTCTCTTGAGGGATGAGCTACAATTCAACTCATAACCACCCTCGATTGACATTTTTTCACATCAAATAAATTTTGTGATTAAAGCAATAATTTCCATAACTAAACAAATATTTGTTAAATCCTGTCAACAATATGAGTTACAGGCATCTCTTTCACACACCCACACTTACTTATTACACACTTACTCATTCTCAGTCTATGTATTGTGAGTTCTTAAATTTACAAATTAGAAATGACCTTGATAAAACTTGGTGATTTTTCCCAAGGTGGGATTTGGGGGTGACATATGGGGTACAGATTTCACTGAACATGGGCTTTGGTTTGAACATTCCACTGACCATAGTCATCAAATTTTATTCTTACTCAAATACTGTAAGGTAGTATAATCTTCAATTCCATGGATAAGGAAAACATGAATTAATGTAGTAAATAAACATGTCCTAGAGAGTTATGTAAGTTAGTATTCTGACTGTACCATGCAACCCTTTTTAGGCTTTGGGGGCACCAGGGGTAAAATAAAATGAAAAGCTGAAGAAATTGCACAGGACCTTTATAAGTAATTTATTTTTACAACAGATTCTGTAGTGGTATAATCTCCTAAGGCTAGTAATTTCATAACTGTTGCTTAGAACACAGGAATACCATACTTTCTTAGTTTATCATTGGGATATGCTGGTAAATTTAGAAATAATTTGCCTTAATTTAACTTCTAATATCAGAATCAAATGAGGTTAAGGCTTCAGAGCATGGATAAAGACTGGGAGACTTAAATAGCAGAACCCTTTCCCTCACCCAAAGAAATGGGCATAATTCAATAACATTGAAAAGATAATGATTGCTCTGTAATTGCAACACACATTTGTAATTATTTTAACAAGTCTTATTGATCATCTCATCAGAAGCCATCAATATGTCGGAGGCCAGTTGTCCTGTATGGCCTCCAAGTAAACAGGCTGATGTTGCAATCATTAGCTACTATTACAGCTATAGTAACAGACCACATCAGCCCTCTATCTCCAACCACTGTGGCTGCCTACTGGCTTCACTGTATGTTAGGTGCACACACTCTCACCACCAGTTACTCTATATTATTCATTCCTCTTTCTCCACAGGTTATTGATATGTTTTCCAAAGATGCATATATATGTATATATATATATATATATATATATATATATATATATATACACTTACATATATGTGTGTGTGTGTGTGTGTGTGTGTGTGTGTGTGTGTATCCCATAATTCCATTTAAGAGTCATTTCCTTGGAATCACACTTAATACCATTTACTATATGCTATAACTTCAATGTATTTCTCAAAGTTCATAAAGTAAAAACTTGATCCTTGGTTGAGAGTTGGGCATAATGGGAAGTCTTCATTGATGGGGCATCACCCTTATGAATAGAATAATGCCACTACTAAGGAAGTATGTATGTTATCGCAGGAGTAGGTTTTTTTAAAAGAATTACACTTGAGCCGGGTGTGGTGGCGCACGCTTGTAATCCCCGCGCTTGGGAGGCAGAGACAGGAAGATTGCGCTGGTTTGGAGCCAGCCTTGCTGGTTTAAGAGACCCTGTTTCCACATAAAAAAGTAAAAAAATAGGTCTGGGAGTGTAGCCTGTGGGAGTGTATCCCGGAGGTAGAAGGGCTTCCAGGAACCCCAGTACCACCAAAATAAAAATTAAAATTAAAATAAAAAAAAATACACTTGACCCTCTATCATGCTTTCTCTCTCTCACTCTGCTTACTCCTTTCTTTCTTCTCTTAGCCCTTAACTTTCCATTATGGGGGACCTTCAATCGTGGACTTTCAAACCTCCAGAATTGTGATCCAATACATTTTATTATAAGTGATTCAGCTTTAATATTCTGTCATAGGACAACAAAATGGGCCAAGACACTGTATTTTTCTTTATATTTGTAGGAAAAAACATTCTGAAAGTTGGTAACTTGAGAGAGCTATTTGCAAAGCTGTACATAGACTCTAGGGAGACTGTAAGGTATAATATAGTATCCTAGCAGTAGAAAGAGTGGAGCATCATAACCACCCCCAGGCTTGAAAGAACAAGGCAAGAAAATATAGAAAATAATAAATCTGGGAATAGAAAGACACATAACAGATTCCATGCTCTCCATTTAGAATATCTGATAATTTATGCAGAGCCCAAGAGGAGAAAAGCAGGGAAAATGAAACTAGCACCTTATTCTTTTTGTCAACTCCAATATCCTATTGACCAAAATCAACCAGTATCTGGAAGACAAGCAATGTAATTCATACAATCAGCCACCCAGTGCACAGAAGAGGGTAGTGGAAGGGGAGATCCATAGTGCATTCTTTCTGGAAAGGTAAAGTATTTTTGCATGTTTACTACTTGAAATCAAGAACACAGACTCTTTAGAGAAACATTTTTTTTCTGTCTTTTTCAGATTTCCTCTGCTAATAACCCTTAGCAACATCCATAGTGTAGATGCCATATGACCCTGGTCTGAATGTCCTTTGAGCCTCCCCTTAATCCACTAACATACCCTCAGAAGGGAGGGCCTCCTAGATGCTACAAATCTCATAACACTACACCCAGAGTCCCTGACATTATCGAGAACAGTTTTTAAGGATTTTTGCAGAACTTCTGGTAGAATTTCTACTAGAGCTTTTGGTAAGTTCTCTAACACCTCATCTTCCTGTATTTCTTTTGCTATTGTAATATTCCTTTGGCATCAACAAAGATATTGCCAATCCAATTGCAAGAAAAGTGATTCTTCACGTTGAATAAACTGGTCCTGGCATCTCTATTTATCTAAATCACAAAAATGAATGATCCACAGTCACTCACAGCCTCATCCCCACAAGGCTTTGCAGAGATGCCATTTTGACCAGGTGCCCTTCCCTCCACAGCTAATCAGTACCTTCACCCATATTATCTGGAATGTCTTGTTTCTCATCAGCAAAATCCCTTAAACATTTTTCTTAGGACATTGCTATTACATAAAACCTTTTGAAAGATTATTTAGTTTACTTACATTTTATGTGTACACTGAGACTTAGAAGTGAGATTCAATGTGTTTCTTGATCATAGTTATATTTCTAGATCATTTTTTAATTTTGCTAACTTTCCCTGCCTCTTAGATGCACCTGAAACCAGGTATTACTCACTGATAGTACCAGTGACATCTCTGTCACCTCATCGATTGTTTAGTATGATTTGCTGTTATCGTGTCTATATTACATTTTTTATACTTTTTGATATAATTACATATAATAGTGATGTTCAAAGTAGTGATATAGTGTCTGTATATTATTCTTGTTATCATTCTTTTTTTGTTTGTTTGTTTTGGTGGTACTGGGGATGAAACCCTTCTACCTCCGTGCTATACTCCCAGACCTATTTTATATTTTATTTGGAAACAGGGTCTCTTATCTTAAGCCAGCAAGGCTGGCTTCGAACCTGAGAGATCTTCCCGTCTCTGCCTCTCAAGTGCAAGGATTACAAGTGTTTTTTTTGTTTTGTTTTGTTTTTGTTTTTGTTTTTGTTTTTTGAGTCTGGAGATGGAGCCCAGGGGCATTCAGCATCCAAGCTACACCCCCTGCCCTATTTTTATTCTTTATTTTGAAACCAGGTCTCACTGAGTTGCAGAGGGCATCACTAAGTAGCTGAGGCTGTCTGTGAACTACGATCCTCCAGCTCAGCCTCCCGAATGCTGGGATTACAAGCGTGCTACACCACGCCCGGCTCTTGCTATCATTCTTGACTTCACTTCTTAGTTCTAACTGCTTTTTCCCCACCATTCTAATTAGACTTCTTCTCTGATCATCCCATCATTTCCCAAATACTGTAATGCCAATTTCAGGTATTTTTTCTCTGACCTTTCTTATACTTCCAACTCAATTTCTCTAATACATTTATTCCTACAATTCTTCAAGTCCACCAGGATTTTCAATTCACTGATCTGAGCCAGCATTATTGTTATTTTCTTTACATTTTATCTAGCCTAGATTTTATATTCTCACACTATAATTACTCCCTTGAATACACTCAGTTCCCTTGGCCCTTGTTTCAGTCAGTATTCTCAATGCTTTAATCCCAAACACCTAACCACTACAACTTATAAGAATGAAATTTTTTTTTCTCAAGGTTCTGGAGATTTGAGGGATTCAGTCCACATGAGGCTGGGTAAAGTCTTCAGAGATTAGGGCATGGCATAGGGAACAGAGAGAGATAGAGAGATAGAGAGATAGAGAGAGGGAGAGAGAGAGAGAGTGAGTTTAAGAGCTCTTATATCACAGAAACCAGAAACCAGAAAGAGCTCCATTAGGGAGTTCAAAGACACATGCATATTTCCTTAGGCCATACCATCAATGAACCACTTCATCTAGGCATGCACTACCCACCTTGGTTATCACTCAACAAATCCATTGCAATGCCTTTACCTACTGATAAAATTAGAACCCTTGTGATTTGATTATATCACCTATGAACATCAATACATGTGCCTTTTCAGGGGACATTCTATATTCAAACCATAACAGCCATCTACCCTCTTATTGTACTTGTCTAACATAAACTTTTCCTTGACTGTATCCAACTGTCTGTATTCAAACCACATCCATATTCAAACACCTGAACATTGACTAGAGTAGAATATGCAACCATATTGACAGGTATCACTTGAATTTGTAACACAAGTTTCAAGTAGACTCTAAGCACTGCTAAACAATCCTACCATATTATCCTAGTGAAATCTTCCATTCTTTTTTTTTTTTTTTTTTTTTTTTTTTTGGTAGTACTGTGGGTGGAACCGAGAGGCTTTCTACCTTCGGGCTATACTCCCAGACCTTTTTTTTTAAATATTTTTTATTTGGAAACAGGGTCTCACTAAGTTGCTGAAAGCCTCACTAAGTAGCTGAGGCTGGCTTTGAACTCGTGTGATTCTCCTGTCTCAGCCTCCCAGGCGTGGGGATTACAAGCATGTGCCACCACGCCTGGCTAATCTTCCATTCTATAAACTATTATTTCACAGTTTATTGGGACCTCTCACATTCCCCGTTTCTTTAAACACCAGAAGTGCCCTTGGATCTTTTTAAGTGAAATATTGAAACAATAAAAATATCTTACTCTTTCCCCTCTTAATAAACAGCTATCAGCATCTGTATTTATATGTTTTTGCCTTTCACCTTCCTAATGATGAAAACTGACTTTTCTTTGCTTATAATTATTGGAATATCCCTGATTCTCTCTAAGTTCCACTCTTCAAATTGTGCACTGGATTCCATGTTATTTTTATTTATTTTTAATGGTGCATTGTAGTCATACATCTTAATAGATTACAAGATGGTTGAGGAATACAAGCACCTATAACTCATTTAGCCTTTCCCCAATTCCCAACCTAATCCCTCCCTCTCCCTTCTTCTCATGTTTGGCTTAGTAACTGACTTTCATATGTTTGTAAAAAATATGGCTTCTGGGGTGGACTCAGAAAAAGAGCCACCCTCTCCCCTGTCCTATAATTCACACACAGCACATGGGGAACCTAGTGCTAACTCATCCTAGATGACCTGTTTTTGGTTCAGGGTTCCATATGTAGCAGAGCAGTTCCCTTATTGCAATGTATTGAAAGTCAATCCTTGGCACAAATTTTCTTTAAAAAAATCAAGAAAAAAGAACATTGTTTCTTCAATCATTACCCCTTTGTTCTACCTTGTAATCTGAGTTTTTCCTTTTTGGACTTTAAAATAAACAAATAACCTGTCCTTACATACCTTTATCCAACTGCTACATTGTTACTTTTTATCATAACAAACTTTGAAAAGAGCTGCCTAGGATTGCTGTCTGTCATCTATAATCTCTCATCTACGTCTGACCTTTCTTGAAATTACTTTATCTCTGGACTTCCAAAGCTATAGAATCCCTAGTTTACTCCCAACCTCATTGCTGACTCCATCTCAGAGTTTACTTTTCTCCACTTTTTTTCATGTTGCATTTGCGTAAGATCCCATACTTCAAACTTCACCTTTTTCTCAGTCTACATGTATTCTTTAGGTCATTTCATTAATCCAAATGGCTTTAAACATCATATAGTTGATGGTTACTCCGTTGTGGTGTCATAAACCTGGTTTACTTTGTTCTGTCTTACCTTCCATGGAGAAGTTAGTGTTCAGCATCACTATTTCTTTAGGTCCAAAATGTGTGTATCAAAAAAACCCAAAAACAGATCTGGTGTTTCTTTGCCATCCACCTCCCTGGCCAGCTCCTCACCTTACAGAATAGAACAATCAATCATCTAGTTTTCCAGAGAAAATTTTCTTTGTCCTAGTATCCTTATCTAAACCATTAATATCTCCTTTATCCATAGCTTGAAAAACTCCTAGACATAATCATTAACTCTCATGTATATGACTTTCAAATAGTGACATTTACCATTATTTCTTACCTGGGGTCTATAAGTAAATAGTTTGCTAGATTTTCTACTTTTACTTTTTGGATCATATAGTCTATTATCTGTTCAGCAGATGAAGAGAAAAAAAATTTTTGGTGGTACTGGGGGTGGAACCCAGAGGCTTTCTACATCCAGGCTATACTCCCAGACCTTTTTTATATTTTATTTGGAAACAGGGTCTCACTAAGTTGCTGAAAGCCGCAGTAAGTAGCTGAGGCTGGCTTTGAACCTGTGTGATCCTCCTGTCTCAACCTCCCAAGAGCAGGGATTACAAGTGCGTGCCACCACGCCCGGCAAAATTTTTTAATCATATATCTAATCTTGCCACTATAATTATATATCATAGTGATGTTCAGAGTGATAGATAATTGAGCATAGCAATTGTGTGTGTGTGTTTTATTTTGAAACAGGGTCCTGCTAAATTGCTCATACTGACATCAAACTTGGGATCCTTCTATTGCAGCTTCCCAAGTAGCTGAGACTACAGGCATGTGCCACTTGGCCTGCCATCCTCAGAGGAATGTTTGCTGTATATAGTCATACCATATACTTCCTTTTAGCCATTTCCTTTCATGGGGATATTCCTTCTTATATATTCACTTGGCTTGCTTTTTCCCCTTACTCAACAAAATTCTTTTCACAGAAACCCTGTCAAAGATTCCCATCTAAAATGGAGCCAACATCTCGATTTATAAAACTTAAAATCAAGAACATGCGTATATTCTGGACCTGAAGGCATAATAATATTCAAATCTAACTACTCCATGCAAGATAAGAATAAAACCAAGTGAGCTATTAGGATTATGACATTGAAGTAGACTAATGACTCTTATTCTGAAAAACTGAAATTAATTTTACATTTAACTTATTATATATAACTCAAATCTTATTATAAGTCAAATCTTAACTTATTATACATCCATTAAAATTATTTACCTAATAATATAAAGTCTAGTAATTATAAAATTATGATAGTGCCAGGTGTTTTGTAGAATCAGATTTTTTTTTTTGGTGGTCCTGGGGTTCCTGGAAGCCCTTCTACCTTTGGGCTACACTCCCAGACCTATTTTATACTTTTTTAAAATTTGAAAACAGGGTCTCTTAAGCCAGCGAGGCTGGCTTCGAACCTGCATGATCTTCCTGTCTCCACCTCCCAAGCACGGGGATTATAAGGGTGCGCCACCACGCCCGGCATAGAATCAGATTTTTATATGCATTAAATACAATAACCACAGTTTAACAATTGTCAAAGTGAAGCTATGTTGCCATTAATTTAATGTTTGCTATTATAGGCCCACACCAAACCTCAAAGAAATAGTGCATTTTTCCTTAGGTCTTTATTTTACTTCCAGAGACAATGAAAGTACTAAAGCATTTGTGAATGGATTAAAAGTATCAAGCATCAATCATTGTCATAATCTTTTCAACAAGGAAAGTAATTCTTCAAAACATATTTTTGTTGAAATGTGTTAAAAATTAAGGGTTATATCAAAATAGCAGATGTGAAAAATATGTCCACTTTTGAAGCTATAAAAATCATATGCAACACGTCTTACTATGCAATTGCAGTAAAAATGGATTCAGCTGCTGGAGACAAGGTTCACTTAGTCTGAGAACGGTTAGTGCAAAAGTAATGAGGCTATTACTTTTTTAGCTTTGTGTCCAATCCAATAAAGAGGGTATTGTTTTCTACTGGCAGGTGTCTCATTATTAGATCGCTAACATTTTCAAAAATATTTCTGCATAAAGATGAGGTTAAAGCAATTCATATATAGCCAAAAAGTTTCTAGTATCAGTATATGAAAGACAGTGATGAAAATTTATCAGAAGCATTTTCTCCCTCACTTTAATGCCAGTTTTCTCACTTCATGACTCTAGGTAGTCATAGATATTATAATAAGCCTGCTCTATAAAAGGAAAAATAAAAACATACACAACTCATATAAGATGTCCATGAATGTAAAACAGGGAAAATAGATTCCGGAAAGATAATGGCCATGTAGCTTCAGGCTAAGGGAATGAAGAATGGCCTGGTCCTAGGAATGAATATATATCTGAATCTTGCATATCAGAAAAAAAATATCACCCAACACAAAACTTGAATCAGAACCTTTTTAAATGTATTGTTATTTCTTTTAAATTATAGAATTTTGATTTGGGCTCCACTTTTTGTAGGCACGGGTAAAAGACTCTCAATCTTGGTGGTTCCAATTCTGTCCTTTATTTCAGCCAGGACACACTGCTGTTGGGTGAATACCATGTGCACAATAATCTGACAATCACTTTATGTTTTGTTATCCAAAATCAACAACAAAAGGTGTTGAGTTAGATTAATGTTTCTCCACTTGCTGTTCACAAAGCATTATTGACACATTAAAAAAATGTTAGACTAGATTGAACAACACTTTGTGTTTCAGTTTAGGATTTTTTACTTATTATAAAATATATAAATTATTTTAGAATGTGTATTTTTCATTTATATTAAATTTGTATATACTTATTAAATGTCTAAAATGCTTATTAGAAGTTATAGGAATATGCTTGCTACTCCACCAATATGGCCAATGTTAAATTAGATTCAGATCAATTCATCTATTACCCATTTTGTGAACTCATGATAATTATAAATTACTGTGCTAAAGCAAAGTTAAATACAATGAAGGACTTTGATGGAGTCTCAGATAGGAAAAAAAGGAATATATCTGAGCATATTAAGAGACCCAGGAGATGTGTGAGGAAAAATTTGGAGTAGTTTAAAGAACAGAAGTACCACCCAGTTTGAAAATATTAAGAAAGGCTTTATGGAGGCATTATTAAAGATGGGAAACTTAAAACATATAAATTATTACCACCTGAATGAAATTGGAGAGCCATAACCCAGATAACAAAAGGTATAAACAAAATACATAGATTTGTTTTCAAAGAAGGGGAAAGCCATCTTTAAATACCACTCGGGTCAAGGAGGAATTAAATGAAGGCAGGTTTCTAGAGTGTGCCAGGGAAATGACCCTCACTTATTAGGACAGAATTATTCTTAACTGGAGTTTTATACAAAGCTGATTATACTTATTTGAGATTACATCTTTGACTACAGATATAATTTTAACATGAATGACTCTTTGAAATCTGTACTTGGAAGTGTCATATATTTTCTAACTCAACAGCGATTTACTATGTTTCTGA
This sequence comes from Muscardinus avellanarius, assembly GCF_963383645.1. Classification (NCBI taxonomy): domain Eukaryota; kingdom Metazoa; phylum Chordata; class Mammalia; order Rodentia; family Gliridae; genus Muscardinus; species Muscardinus avellanarius. The sequence goes on along the minus strand of NC_137802.1, from coordinate 41,784,195 downwards.
AAATCAACTTTTAAAAGAAACAATATATATATATATATACATATATACTGTGAATTGTATACATATACATATATACCGTGAATTATATATATACACATATCTATATTGTGAATTGTATATATACATATGTGTGTATATCTATATATATACACATATACATATTATATATATATATATATATATATATATATATATATACACACATACATACATACAATTCAGTCCCCGAACATAATACAAAAAATTAAATTTTAGCTTCATGAACCTTGTTTCCAGTACTGACATTTCCATCTTCTAAGGCAGATTTTTAAAATTAGAGTACTGTAAGTGACCCCAGTTCTTCACCAATCACCAGTTAATTTTTTTTTATTTTTTTTTATTTTTTTTTATTTTTTTTATTTTTTAATTTTATTTTATTGGTGCACTGTATTCATACATCATAGTGGGATACAAACTTTTGTAGACATACATGCACACATCGCCCAGTCAGCCCCCACCCGATCCCCACCCCATTCTCTCCCCATCCCTCCTTCCCATGCTTGGCTTAGTGGTTGACATCTAGTATTATAGCAATTTATCCAAAATTAAAAATGATAATCTCACATAACAGTTTCATTTGTCTGATACCAAGCGTTTGATGATTTAAAGATAGCATTTCAATATTTCTTTTTGCTTTCTTTCTTACTAGAGCATATTTTTTTCTGTTTTTTTTAGGTGAAACTATCATATATTTATATATTTATTTTTCAGAAAAAAATCTATCCTAATATGGAATATGAATTCTAGATACCCAAAACGATCTTGAAGAAGAACAAAGCTAGCAGATATATATTTTCTGATTTCAAACCATATAAAGCTACAATAATTGAAACAGTGTAGTACTGTTCTAAAGGCAGATATATAGACCATTGGAGTTAAATACAAGCCTAGAGCTAAATTCTTCCCTATATTGTCAAGTTTTTTTGACAAGGTCTCCACGAACATTTGGTGGTAGAAATAATAATCTTTTAACTAAATATTGTTGAAAAATAATAATTACATGGAAAAGAATAAAATTGGACCTTTACCTAATCCCATATACAAGTATTAACTCAAAATAGATAAAAGACCTAAATATAAATCTTAAGACTATAAACTTTTAGGAGAAAATCTGGGTCATAAAACCTCACAACATTGAAATTGGCAGTGATTTCTTGGATATGATTTCAATGGCACAGGCAACAGAAGAATATACAAACTCCCTAAAAAATAAAAGAAAATATTGTATATCCAAAGACAATGTAAACAGAGTTAAAAGTTACTAATAGAATTGGATAAAATATTTCCAAATGCTATATCTGAAGGTATATTAATATTCCAACTAGAAATCCTAAAAATTAACAACAATAAAGGCAAACAATATAACTTAGAGATAGGTAAAAGACTAACATAAATAATGAATCTCCACAGATAACCAATCTTAGTTGTCTGTTGGATGGAAACTCTTGTTTCTCTGGTTCTGGTGAGTGTTACCTATTTCTTCTTTGTAGTTAATCTCTTTGAGTATTTTCTCTAGTGCTGGTTTTGAAGACATAAATTCCTTCAGTTTCTGTTTGTCATGGAAGCTTCTTATTTCTCCATCTAATTTGATAGAAAGTTTTGCTGGATAGGAAATTTTTGGCTGGAAGTTGTTTTCTTTCAGAGTTTGGAATATGTTACTCCAAGCCCTTCTGGCTCTCATGACTTGGTTTGGGAAGTCTGGAGTGATTCTAATTGGTTTGCCTCTGAATGTCACTTGGCCCTTTGTTTTTGTTGCCTTTAAGATTCTCTGCTTGGCTTCCACATTGGTCATTTTGACAATTATATGGCGTGGGGATCCTCTTCTCCGATCCTGTCTAAAGGGAGTTCTATAAGTTTCCTGGATCTGTGTATCAACCTCTTGCTCTATATTTGGAAAATTTTCTGCTATTACTTCCTTGAAGAGATTGTTGATCCCTTTGGTATCACTTTCTTTTCCCTCCTCTATTCCAATTATTCTTAGGTTAGCTCTCTTAAGATGGGCCCATATTTCTTCAATGTCAGATTCCTGCTGTTGGATATTTTTTTCTAGATTAGAAACTATGCATTCATTTTTGGATTGCTCATCTTCTAAGAGCGAGATTCTGTTCCCCATGTGGTCTAATCGGTTGTTTGTGCTTTGAATTGAGGCCTTTACTTCATTAATTGCATCCTTTATCTCTTTTTGGCTCTCTCTGAGTTCTTTTCGAAGCACCTCTATTATTTCTACAGTTATTTTCCTGATTTGATCTTCTAGAAATCTCTGATTTTCTGTTTTATCAGGTTCTGATGTTGTGGGGTTGTGCACATTCATTACTCCAGTGTTATTCCTCTTTCCCATGATTTCGGAGGTTTGTGCCTTCTCTGGGTTCTTCCCTTGGGTCACTATGGCTTCACTTAAGGTGCTCTGGATCTCGAGTCTGTATTATCTCAGACCCCACTACTCCTTTACTGGGTTGTATCACAGAGTCTCCGACCCAGGGAGTCGATAGAGGCTGCTTTAAACTATGGGGGGTGCCAGGTTGCACATTCTCCTATGGTGTGATATCTCTGCCACTGCCACTCCCTCACTGGGTCAAGTCCCAGGAGGCCCAATACTGCGATTTCTCCTCTGTGGCCCGCAATTTGACTCACTGTTCTTGAGTACGCAGATGTAGCTGTACTGGACTCGGTGAATTCACTGCTGCTGCCGCCGCCGGTGGCAATATGGCGCCTCTGCCACACCCTCGGCCATGAGGCTGGCGTATTTTTTCTTCTCTGGTTTTGATTTCCACTGTGAATCCCTGCAGCGTGTGCTGAGCTCAGCCACTGGGAGCTTTAAATGCTGTCTGCGCCGAAAGATCCCGCCTGGCTGTTCCGCAGCGGCTCACCTGGCTTGCTGTAGCCGTCCGTTGAGTTCGCCGCTGCTGCCGGCAGTATGGTGCTGCTGCCGCGTCCTCGGGCGCGTGTGTCTCCTCTGTGGCCCTGAGCTCTGTTCTCAGTCCGCTTTCTCTCTGGAGCCTGGTGGTTTTTTTTGTTTTTCTGGTGATGGTGTTTTCTGGCTATGAAAGGCGCTCTTTTTGTGGTAATGAAGATTGGTTGTTAGCGGGACTCTTAAGCCTCGCTTTTCTCGGTCGCCATCTTCACCAGTTAATTTTAAGAACATTTTTTTTTTAGGCAAACCAGGAGTGTTGGCACATGCTTGTAATTTCAGTAACTTGGGAGGCTGAGACAGGAGGCTTGCAGGTTTGAGGATACCCTCAGCAAGTTGTAAGACTCTTATAAACCTAGGGAGACCCTGTTTCAAAATAAAAATAAAATAGGGATGCAGGTATTATTCAAAATTAGAATGTTCCTGCATCCAATCCCGTGTGTGTGTGTGTGTGTGTGTGTGTGTGTGTGTGTGAGACACACACACACACACACACACACACACACACACATTCTCTCCTCTCTCCTCTCTCCTCTCTCTCTCATAGAATAGCTTTTCTTTTTTACCACCCAGTTGTCTTTCATTTGAATCTTAGGGAAACTAAAGAGCCTCTTCAATAGTGTCTGTCAGGCCTGCCTTCCCCATTTGAGGGAGAAGAAAGTGAAGTATTCACTTATCAGTGAAGGAATTCCATGTTCTTTGGCTTTGTTTCTCTTTTAGCCTTACAGAGTGCTTGGTAATCTTAAAATCAAATTAGATGCTTAGGGCACACGCCAACAATGAAAGTCTGGAAGTTGTTTCTAAGGGTGTGAATAGCAATTTGGGGTGAGGACTTTTGTTAAGGCTGTGCTATTTTGATTCCTATAAAATACATTACATGACTACCGGAAATCATGATTTTTATGTCACTGATAGTATCATGACTCAAGGTATACTACAAAATTATAGTATACTAAGGGGTCCTTTATTGGGAAGGGACAGGTAGAGAAATATTCCTATTCAATAAGGCAAAGATTATGTTCCATCAATGCATAGATATAAAGCCTGTATATAATACCTGTAAAAAATTAAATTGAGCACATGTATATATAGGTGTCCTGTCCATAAGATAATGGAACATAATGGGTTACTTGATCATTTAAAACATCTACCTCTTACCTTTTCTCACATTTTGAATGTACAGAGTTGTTTTTCCTATTAAGATAATATATGTTCTAAAATGGTAAAACCTAGCCGGGCGTGGTGGTGCATGCTTGTAATCCCAGCATTTGGGATGCTGAGACAGGAGGATCACTGCTTGCAGACAGCCTCAGCTACTTAGTGAGGCCCTCTTTCAAAATTTAAAAAAAAATAGGGCTGGGGATGTGGCTCAGAGGTAGAATGTCCCTGAGTTTCCATCCCCAATACTACAAAAACAAAAAGGTAAAAACTTAGACAACTTATTAAGCATTAATTATGAATGAACTCTTTTACTCTCTGATCAACTTTGTCTAAGAACAAATATAAATAAGGTTTTAAATCAATTCAGCATAAAACTAAGAACTAGCCTCCTGTTCAATATAGTGTTTGGTACTAGGGGCTGAACCCAGGGGCTTTTCTATCTCTGAGCCATAATCCCAGACCTAATTTTATATTTTATTTGGAAACAGGGTCTCACTAAGTTGCTGAGAGCCTCACTAAGTAGCTGAGGCTGGCTTTGAACCTGTGTGATCCTCCTGTCTCAGCCTCCCAAGCACAGGGATTACAAACCTGTGCCACCACACCTGTCTCTTGCCATTCAGTTTAGAATCACACACTAGTTGTTGCCTAAATCTCATCCCACCTCCCTTTTGATTTTCAAAGACAAGCTAAGAATGATTAAAATTAAAATTTAGTGGGTTCAATTTCAAGGGAAACTGAATAGCTACGTAGTTGATTTAAGATACATGAGTAATAAACATAGCCCCATCCATTTTCTGTTCCATTGTACTACTTACTAGTCTTCCATTAAAAAAAAAGATTTGTGACTTGAGATTTAAATGATAAGTAACAAATCGATGTCATGTACTTTTGACTAATTAGATGAAGCTCTCATTCAACATGGTTCTTGACCTTTAATAACCATAATAATGCTAACATAATACCAATAACCCAAAATGATACGTTTTAAGTGTCCACTTCACCGCCATTGAATATAGCAATTAGCAGGACAGGTCCTTATGATGCGAACTGTAAATACTGTCACAGTGAGAAAGAGCTTTCAAAACTGTTCATCATCACTCTTCTCCTATCTCAGAATGGCTTTTTTCAGTACCAATGAACACTTTCAACATTAGTAACATTCCCATGTATTTTATGCAGGTGTCTTTGCATACCAATATTCACATCCCCATGTTCTTTTCAGGACATATTTCACAGAGTTATGATATTGATTTGCAGTCTTGCTCTGAAGCTTCTTTCAATGCAGTGGCAGTCATTAGGAAATTACAAGGTCGAGTGAGGAGACTATACTCTGAATCTAACTTTTACTATAATATATTCCAAGCCTTTTCAGCCCAATGCTTTATAATTTGAGGTTTCAAACATTTGTTTGTTTTCAATATTTCAGGAACCTGATTTTATAGAACATAGGCAGCCTCTCATTGCTGCAAGCATCCTGGGCAATCCTCTTCCTCATCTTTTTCATATATTACTTTTATGAGTACATCCAACAGTGACTGATCTGCACAACTACAGTTTGGTTTTTACTACTTCCAATTTTATTAAAACAAGAAAGATCCTGGGCATGATGATGTACATCTGTAATCCCAGTACTTGGCAGGGTGAAACAGGAGGACTGCAGGTTCAAGGACAGCCTGGGCAACTTTGCCATGCCTGCAGCAACTTAATGAGATCCTGTTTAAAAACAAAACTTAAATAAGGCTGAGGGTGTAGATAAGAAGTAGAACAATCCTGGGCTCAATACACATGAAAATATATTAAATAAATAAAGAAAGAAATAACAACTTTTGTCATCAAGGATGATGCTTTGTCTAATGTTTTGTTCCTAAAAACCATAAATAATCATCTTTTCAGGCCCTAATATTAGTATCACTACACTCAGGTTGTATATTTAAGATTTCTCTTTAGTATAGCACCCTACATTCAAAACTAATTTGTCTTCTGATCAGGTTTGATTAGGCTCTATGAGACTACCAACTCTTTAAACTCAGTGGCTCAGACACATAAACATTTGATTATGTTTTATGCAGCCTGTTACCCTGTGTCTTAGGTGGTCAGTACTGGACTTTTATGCTCAGAGCCACTTGGTTACCCAGGACAAAAAAAAAAAAAAAAAAAAAAGGAAAAAGGATGCCAATTTAGAACTGTGGTACCGTTGAAATAGTAGGCTTCTTTGGGATTCTCAGCAGAAGTAAACATGACAGACTAAATTGACTTTGCTTTTCTATGGCTCAGGCCATAAATGGCATACATGTCACCTCTACTATTGATTTTTTGGTCAGGACTTTATTAATTGGTGCTGACCTTGTGTAACTGAAATAAGGTAGGCTGCTTAGGAGAAGATATGGCTGTTAATTGAGCAGTAAATACCTGACACACTCTAGGTAAAAATCACATGATCATGACTTACAACTTTTCGTCCAAGATTCCTTTGGCCTTTGTGGTTCTCCTTAGGTGATCATAGCTACTTCAATATTTCATTAAAATTTTACCTGAATGTTCAAACTTCCTTTTATGCCCTTAATATTCAATCTTATATAGATTTTATTTATATTATTGATTAAAATTGAAACCTTATCATTCAGACCATTTTTAAGTGTCTAGATTTCTATGGGTATATAAGAAAATAACTGACAAGAGATAGAAATAGATAGGTAAAGAAAATGTAGAACAGCAATTTCTAAGCCTTGAAGCATTGAACCAGGAATAAATGGAATAAATCATACTCTTTGAAATATGAACACAAAGAAATGCATCTTGAGAATGGTCACTGATGTATCATGTTAATAATAGATTACAATGTCTTTTAGAAGTTTTAAACTTTTGCCTGGCAACTAAACATATTGAAGTAAAAAATTAAAGATATAGCCACCTGTATGATCCACAAATAATTAATACATATGAGAGATAGTCATGAACATCCTATAGGTGATAGATAGAATTCTCATACCAATCTGAACCTGGGAAACAAACCTCATTATTCAGGAAATTAAAGGCCAATGCTTCTCAGAGCTGCGAGATGACATCGGCTTTATTACCCAAAATCTACTTCTCAGATATTGACATGGAAGTAGCTTTCACTTAAAAACTTTCATTTTTAAATGAAAGTTTAAATTGTTAATAAATTTGGAGAATAAAGTTTTCAGAATAATCAAAAAATTTTGGTTCATATGTCTGCTATGGTTATCATATATCTGATATGATTATCATGTGTGGAATACAACTTTTGCTCTTTTGTTTTGCTTTTTATACTGAGTATTGAACCCAGAGGCTTTCTATATCTCGCCTATATCCCTTGTCCTTTGTTTTGTAAAATTTGAAACAGGGTCTCCCTAAGTTACTCAGGACTTGCTGAATTGCTGAGGCTGGCCTTGAGCCTGTATCCTTCTGTTTTAGCTTACAAAGTCTGGTATTAGAAGCATGAGTCACCACACCTGGCTGAAATACTGGTTTTGAAAGAACTAGTATGTTATAAAATCTATTATTATTAACATGATATAAGGTCACTTAGCATTTTTTTGCTGATACAAATGATAAATGAAGATCTTCTAGAATCTACATAGTAATTATCAACTATCATTTTTTCTGAAGATTTAGGAAAAATCCCTTTAATAAATGCTTCTAATTAAGAATAATATCACTGTTTTTTAAATAATATAGGCCATAGCTTGTGTTTTACCCTTGCCTCTTATGTGCTAAATATTTTGAGCCATTTACTCTCCCCAAAGAACTTTCCTTATCATTCAGTAATTTAAATATTGCATTATCTGAAATGAGAGTAATTCGATATTTATATTAAAGTGACTTAGATTTTTCATCTTATTATATTAATTTATTTTATGTTGTTCTGTTTAAAATAGGTGAATTAATGCCTGCAATTCTAGTACGTGGAAGGCTAAGACAGGTCCTAGGACAGCCTAAGAAACTTGGCCATATTTCAAAATAAAAAAAAAAAAGTGCTGCTGGGCATGGTGGGGTACACTTGTAATCCCTGTGCTTAAAAGGCCGAGACAGAAGGATTGCACAAGTTCGAAGCCAGTCTCAGCTCCTTAGTGAGGCTCTCGGCTACTTAGTGAGAACCTGTTTCCAAATAAAAATATAAAATAGGTCTGAGAGTATAGCTTGGAGGTAGAAAGCCTCTGGGTTCCATCCCCAGTACCACCAAAAATTAAATAAATAAATAAATAAATAAATAAATAAAAATAAAAAGTGCTAAAGTGCTGGGGTATAGCTCTAATATAGAATGCTCCAGGTGCCAAAAAGATATATATATATATATATATCTTTTTTTGTGTGTGTATATATATATATGTGTGTGTGTGTATATATATATATGAATGTGTATCCATATATATATATATACAAACACACATATATAGTACACATAAAAATATACATATATGCATCCATATATATACATATACCCACATATATACACATCCATATATGTATCTGTTTGTGCCTCTATATGTATATATACTAGCATTAGAATTTTATATATATATACATATATACATGTATTTGCTAATTAAACAATTCTGAATACTTTCTTGGAATAGGAAATATGTAGGTAGGTTAGGCTTATCACATTAAGTGCATTTGGTCTCAGAAGTTCTTAATACTTAAAGTCTACTGTGTCCTCCAGATGACCTCAGTCCCCATCTATTTGAGAAGTGGACATGACTTTTACTTTTAATATATTCTGTGTTGTCTCTTGTCCACACTTGTGTTTTTCAAGGATTTACCTCAACTGGATTTTCTTTCCCGGACTTTCTTCCTCCTGACGTTGTCTGACTCTTTCAAGACTCATATCTAACATCAAGGTTTCGGAAGTATCAGTCTCGAATGTTCAGGTTAGATTCTTGAATGAATGCAGTGTTCACACGGTACCCAGGTATGAGAGAGCAGAAGAAACATGACAAAATCCCTGAGTTTAAAAAAACAAAACTATGATATAGGGGAAGAGACCTATAAAGAGTTAAGTTTGATATGAGGTGATGATTCTACTGAATTTATTTATCTGGACCCAAAAAGCAGATTGCCAATGTCCCTCTTATAGAAATAATCTTATTCAATAGCCAAGTAGGGTGAAAAGAGAAACTTGCCTGAACTGAATTTTAATCCAAAAAATTTTACTGACTCTTTGTGACATGAGGCCACTTAAATAATTCTCTTAGGGTTATTAAAATATTTAATTGGAGTAAGATGTATACAACATAAAACTTAGCATTTTAACCATGTTAAGTGTGCAGTTCACTAATGTTTAGTGCATTCACATTGTTGTGACACCAGTTTCTAAAACTCTCTTATCTTACAAAATGAGTATTTGTTAATTGAAGTAAATAACATGCTATAGGTTTTTCTGGTAATTAGATAAGATAGCATGTATAAAATACCTAGTTTAGAGCCAAGTACATAGGTAATGTTCAAATGGCACATCTCTCTACTGCTGAGGCTTGAACTTGGGGACATGTGCATACTGGGCAAGTGCTCTGCCATGGAGCTATACCCCAGAACTTTTCATTTATTTATTTTTTTCATTTTTGATTCAAGGTCTTTCTAAATTTTCTAGTCTAGTCTTTAATTTATAATCTTCCTGCCTTGGCCATCTGAGAATCTGAGGTTACAGGGACTGCCCCACTTTGCCCAGAAAATGGCAGTTATTTTGTTTTTCTGTACCCCCTCCATTATAAAGTAATATTGTTTTCTTAATTGACTCTTCTAAGATATATACACATATATGCAAATATATATACAGAAACATATGTGTCTGTATATATATGATATATATACATATATACACATACATACATAGACACATGTATGTGTTTTTATAATACATATGCATATATATGCATATATATATTCTAAGTTGTATCTATTACTATGCCCAATGTTTTTGTAAAAGTTGCTTTGAAGATACTATAATGGAGTGAATAGGGAGAAAAGCAGAGAGTTACACAGAGATAAAAATTTGAGCTGGGCATGGTGGTGCACGCTTGTAATCCCCGCGCTTGGGAGGCAGAGACAGGAGATCATGCAGGTTCAAAGCCAGCTTTGCTGGCTTAGGAGACCCTGTTTCAAAAAAATATATATATATATATACACACACACATATGTATGTTAGGTCTGGGAGTGTAGCCTGGAGGTAGAAGGGTTTCCAGGAACCCCAGTACCAACAAAAAAAAAAAAATTGAAGACTGCTCAAGGCAGATGTCTCAAACAACACTGTTGCAAGCAAAGGGACCAATGAGATGTAAATTACAATATAATTTATTGCACAAATTTTGAACCTTAAATGTTATATATTAGAATTCTGAAGCTGATCTTATTTTATAATCATACCTCCTTTACCCCAAATACAAATGCACATAAAAAATTAAAATCATTAAGTCACAGCCAGCAAGGATTTAACTAAGATCACAAGAGAAACTGATGTTTAAATACTACTCTGATTATTTCTAGAAGAATCTTACCCATTACCTCTTCCTCTGAAAATAAATTTTTGTGTTATTAAAAATTTCTCAGTTTTGAATTTAATTTTTTACACACTACTATTAAAGGCATATAAAAATGGATACTAATAATCACCACCATTTACTCTCTTCTAGTCATTATTGAATATAAAGGAAATAGCAAACATAAGTAATTAATTTTTCCTCTTCTTTTCTTAATAATGCCATTGAAAGTGAAGTGAAGAGAAATGCTTTTAGGAAATCTCTTGCCTTAATATGCTTCATAGAGCTCCACATAAGACTTACACAAGGGAACTATTCAGCTTCTGCCCAAATTATTTAATTGTATCTTGGGGCCTTAATGCATTAAAAAATGTAACAAGGATGTGGAGACGTAAAATAAAATCTGTATTTTAAAGAAATCTCTAGGTTCTTGAAGATGGCGACCGAGAAAAGCGGGGCTTAAGAGTCCCGCTAACAACCAATCTCCATTACCACAAAAAGAGCGCCTTTCATAGCCAGAAAACACCATCACCAGAAAAACAAAAAAACCACCAGGCTCCAGAGAGAAAGCGGACTGAGAACAGAGCTCAGGGCCACAGAGGAGACACACGCGCCCGAGGACGCGGCAGCAGCGCCATACTGCCGGCGGCAGCGGCGAACTCAGCGGACGGCTACAGCAAGCCGAGGTGAGCCGATGCGGAACAGCCAGGCGGGATCTTTCGGCGCAGACAGCATTTAAAGCTCCCAGTGGCTGAGCTCAGCACACGCTGCAGGGATTCAGAGTGGAAATCAAAACAAGAGAAGAAAAAATACGCCAGCCTCATGGCCGAGGGCGTGGCAGAGGCGCCATATTGCCACCGGCGGCGGCAGCAGCAGTGAATTCACCGAGTCCAGTACAGCTGCATCTACGTACTCAAGAACAGTGAGTCAAATTGCGGGCCACAGAGGAGAAATCCCAGTATTGTGCCTCCTGGGACTTGACCCAGTGAGGGAGTGGTGGTGGCAGAGATATCACACCATAGGAGAGCGTGCAACCTGGCACCCCCCATAGTTTAAAGCAGCCTCTATCGACTTTCTGGGTCGGAGACTCTGTGATACAACCCAGTAAAGGAGTAGTAGGGTCTGAGATAATACAGACTCGAGATCCAGAGCACCTTAAGTGAAGCCATAGTGACCCAAGGGAAGAACCCAGAGAAGGCACAAACCTCCAAAATCATGGGAAAGAGGAATAACACTGAAGTAATGAATGTGCACAACCCCACAACATCAGAACCTGATAAAACAGAAAATCAGAGATTTCTAGAAGATCAAATCAGGAAAATAACTGTAGAAATAATAGAGGTGCTTCGAAAAGAACTCAGAGAGAGCCAGAAAGAGATAAGGGATGCAATTAATGAAGTAAAGGCCTCAATTCAAAGCACAAACAACCGATTAGACCACATGGAGAACAGAATCTCGCTCTTAGAAGATGAGCAATCCAAAAATGAATGCATAGTTTCTAATCTAGAAAAAGATATCCAACAACAGGAATCTGACATTGAAGAAATATGGGCCCATCTTAAGAGAGCTAACCTAAGAATAATTGGAATAGAGGAGGGAAAAGAAAGTGATACCAAAGGGATCAACAATCTCTTCAAGGAAGTAATAGCAGAAAATTTTCCAAATATAGAGCAAGAGGTTGATACACAGATCCAGGAAACTTATAGAACTCCCTTTAGACAGGATCCGAGAAGAGGATCCCCACGCCATATAATTGTCAAAATGACCAATGTGGAAGCCAAGCAGAGAATCTTAAAGGCAACAAAAACAAAGGGCCAAGTGACATTCAGAGGCAAACCAATTAGAATCACTCCAGACTTCCCAAACCAAGTCATGAGAGCCAGAAGGGCTTGGAGTAACATATTCCAAACTCTGAAAGAAAACAACTTCCAGCCAAAAATTTCCTACCCAGCAAAACTTTCTATCAAATTAGATGGAGAAATAAGAAGCTTCCATGACAAACAGAAACTGAAGGAATTTATGTCTTCAAAACCAGCGCTAGAGAAAATACTCAAAGAGATTAACTACAAAGAAGAAATAGGTAACACTCACCAGAACCAGAGAAACAAGAGTTTCCATCCAACAGACAACTAAGATTGGTTATCTGTGGAGATTCATTATTTATGTTAGTCTTTTACCTATCTCTAAATTGTATTGTTTGCCTTTATTGTTGTTAATTTTTAGGATTTCTAGTTGGAATATTAATATACCTTCAGATATAGCATTTGGAAATATTTTATCCAATTCTATTAGTAACTTTTAACTCTGTTTACATTGTCTTTGGATATACAATATTTTCTTTTATTTTTTAGGGAGTTTGTATATTCTTCTGTTGCCTGTGCCATTGAAATCATATCCAAGAAATCACTGCCAATTTCAATGTTGTGAGGTTTTATGACCCAGATTTTCTCCTAAAAGTTTATAGTCTTAAGATTTATATTTAGGTCTTTTATCTAGTTTGAGTTAATACTTGTATGTGGGATTAGGTAAGGGTCCAATTTTATTCTTTTCCATGTAATTATTATTTTTCAACAATATTTAGTTAAAAGATTATTATTTCCACCACCAAATCTTCGTGGAAACCTTGTCAAAAATAACTTGACAATATAGGGAAGAAGTTAGCTCTAGGCTTGTATTTAACTCCAATGGTCTATATATCTGCCTTTAGAACAGTACTACACTGTTTCAATTATTTTAGCTTTATATGGTTTGAAATCAGAAAATACACATCTTCTAGCTTTGTTTTTGCTTCGAGATTGTTTTGGGTATCTAGAGTCCATATTCCATATCAGGATAGATTTTTTTCTGAAAAATAAATATATGATAGTTTCACCTAAAAAAAAGAAAAAAATATTCTCTGGTAAGAAAGAAAGCAAAAAGAAATATTGAAATGTTATCTTTAAGTCATCAAAAGCTTGGTATCAGACAAATGAAACTGTTATGTGAGATTATCATTTTTAATTTTGGATAAATTGCTATAATACTAGATGTCAACGACTAAGCCAAGCATGGGAGAGAGGGATGGGGAGAGAATGGGGTGGGGATCGGGTGGGGGCTGACTGGGCGATGTGTGCATGTATGTCTACAAAAGTTTGTATCCCACTATGATGTATGAATACAGTGCACCAATAAAATAAAATTAAAAAAAAAAAAAAGAAAAAAAAAATAAAGAAATCTCTAGCTTAGAGTAAATGAAGGGAACAGGAAATCAATTACACTTGGGTATGTAATTTGAATAAATAAAAGTGCCAGAATGATTGAAGCTTATATATACTCAGCATGGTACAATGAGTCTGATAGTGGGTAACTGCATTTTATTAATATGAATACAGAGGAACAAAGAAGAAACAACTATGTGAGAGAGTAGGAGAGAATAAAAGTTACACTAATGCCTTCAATATTTTGAAATCCTAAATGAGTGACGTGTGCATGTATGCCTCTACCATCTTACATTCCATTAAGATGTATGACTACAATTTACCAATAAAAAGTAACATAGAAAATAATTACAGCATAAAAAAGCAAGGATTGCCTTTGCTGGAGAATCAAAAGCTAGCTTGAATTCACTGGAATAGAGAAGAAACAAAACGTAAAATGCTGGGACTTTTTAACGTTACTTTTTAAGGATTAGTATGGGTAATAATAGCTTAATTGGATTTGGGAGATCATGCATTGCTAAAGGAATGAATGGTTTGTGCAAAATTGAAAAGTAATCATGCTCTTTGTGTTTACTGTATGTACCCTTCCTCAAATTTATAATTAAACATTATCAATAACACACATACATATAATCACATGTTTTTGTATATGCACACACTTCACATGTACCACAGTTTCATTTGTTTTGTTTGTCCATTAATATTTGTTTTTATACAAGATGCTCCTCAACCTATAATATCTTATCTCATCTTATGATGGGGTTATAATCTGTTAACTTGAAAATACTACAAGTAAAAAATAAAATGTATAAAATGCACCTAACCTTCCAAACATATTTGATTGGCCTAACACATCTTAAATGTGCTCTAGCTGTGTTGAGGCATACCATAATTTCAGTACTTGAGAGGTTGAGACAGGAGAATCACATGTTGGAGTTCAGCCTTAGCAATATAGTTAAACTCATAGCAACCTAGCAAGACCCAAAACAAAATATAAAATGTGCTGGGAGACTAGCTCAGAGTTAGAATGTTCCTGAATTCAATCCCTAGTCACACACACACACACACACACACACACACACACACACACACACACACTATGCTCAGAATACTAATATTAGTCTATTGTTGGGCAAATCATCTAACACAAAGCTTATTTTAGTAAAGTGTACTTTTTTTGTGTGGTACTGGGGTTCCTGGAAGCCCTTCTACCACCGGGCTACACTCCCAGACCTATTTTATACTTTTATTTGGAAACAGGGTGTCATAAGCCAGCATGGCTGGCTTTGAACCTTCACGATCCTCCTGTCTCCACCTCCCAAGCGTGGGGATTACAAGCGTGCACTACCAACACGCCCGGCTAGTAAAGTGTACTTCTTAGTGATTTGGTGGTTGACTTGTAACTGCCCCTTGCTACCACTAATCATAAGCACAAGGCTATCACTACTCCAGGAAAAGATCAAATCTCAAAATTCAAAGTATGGTCTCTATCGAATGTATATCAATTTTTGCCACCATAATAACAAAATACCAAAGTCAATTCATTGTAAGTCAGGGACTGTATGAATTTTCTTTTTTCTTTTACATGATTCTTTTGAAGAACATATTAGATTATATATGTAAGGTAATAAGTAGAATTCAAAATGTCCATAAGAAGAAAGTTAAAGATGGAATTTCAGAACTACTCGGGAGGACATTATTGAGTTATATTAAGTTTAGGACTATTGTATTTGCGCTAAATTTAGTTATAGGAATAATAATGGCCAAGGGAAATTATGAGGAATTACTTTTATCTCATAGTTAAATATGAGGAAACATGGTAAATATTACCTGGTATAAGTTGTATGAAGATACACTTATTTTATTAATATACAAAGAAATTGGAACAGAATAATAGAATCAATAGCACAGTGTTGAAAATACACTCAAAACACATGAACTAAGGCATAGTGGCTCACCATAATTCCATTCACTTGGGAAGCCAAAGCAAGACGATCAAATATTTGATGCCATCCTGGGCAACTCAGCAAGACCCTGTCTCAAAATTAAAAAATTAAAAAAGAGCTGAGGCTGAATCTCAGTGTTAGAGCACCCTTGAGTTCAATCCCCAGTATCATAAAACAAAATGACAACAACAAATCTACATGGAATTGCACATAAAACTGAAGGGGGAGAAAAGAATCTCAGCAAAAATTGGTTCATTCTGACAAGAGTTAGGATGGACAGAGTGAGTTGAAATTATATCAAATTGACCTTAAATAAGTGAGTAGCTGTCCTGTTTTAGGGAATAAGAGAAACAGAGTCCTTGACTTACCTTGCATGTTGAAAGCTGAAAGTAGTCTTCTTTCTTATATTTTTTATCCACACTCTTTTATTTTTTTCTAGAAAAAAATTTGCTTTTATTGGTGCATTATAGTTTCACATCATAATATAAATCATATTGACAGTGACACCCATGCACATGCTCTTGGTACCCCTCTCCCCATTTCCCTTTCTCCCAATATGGAGTACCCTGATTGACATCGGTATATATTCACATGTATACACATTGTCTATGGTGGTATTTCTATTAATGAACATAAGCCTTCCTCCACCCACCCCTACACTTATATGGCCTCCCTGGCTCCCCTGCACTCTGTTTTATTTAAAAACAAATCCTATAGAAGTGAGCAAAAGAGGCACAAAACTAAAGCTTATAAAACACACAAGAATATGGTATCCCTAGAGCAATGGAGGAAGGCCTTGCCATGAAAACTTCAGAAGATTTTCTGCCAAGAAACTCAAGGATTTGGCAGTCTGCTGTAATTTACAAAGGAGTGTATACAATGACCTTCATTGGGGATCAACATGGAAGCTCTCAGGATAGAAAGTCTATCTGCTTTTTTCTTTCAGTGCCTGTGTTTTATGAGCCTGCACAGATAGAATGATAATATGACTCTATTATTTAGCCTTGTTTTATAATCTGTGGATATAATGTTCACTATGTGTTCTCCCTTCTAATTAAGTGGTTGCCTTTAAACTTAAAGTAGTTATAAAATGGTTGAGAGAAGAGCAGGGAAGGCTAAAGCAAATTTTTAGCACAAGATACTTTTATGAGTATTAGAGATTGTCTAACACAGTATCATTGAGTAATAATTAAAATTAATATAATGTAAATATTCTTTGTATTGCTTCTACCATTAATTATTAGAATTTCTTATATAAAATTCATTGGTTTTGTTATTAACTTATTCATTCAGTAAGTATTTCTGGTGTACTAGTTCTGTTCACTACTGTTGTAGACATCAAGGATATATAATTTTGAATGAGACAGAAAAATTTTCTATCTTTGTGAGTCTCTTATTTTGATAAAAGGGATAGATAAAGGATAGATATACAAAATACACTGATTTTTTTATTATGGTACAGGGGATTGAACCCAAGCTATTCCATCTCCGAGCTATACCCCCAGCCCTATTTTATTTCTTATTTTGAAACAGGGTCTCCTTAAGTTGCAGAGGCTGAATTTGAACCTGCCATCCTCCTGTCTTAGGTTCTCAAGTACTAAGCTTACAGATGTGTTCCACTACACCCTGCATAAAACACATTGGATATAAATTACAGTAAAATAAAGGAGGCTTGGAAGTAAGAGTTTGATTACTTAGAAAAAGCTCACTGAAAACAGTGATACTTGAGTTAAAACCTAAAGGAAGTGAAGAAACAAATAATGTAAATATTCAGGAGAAAAGCCTTCCAAGAAGAGAAAATGACAGCACAGAGGGCTTTCCACTCTAGCATATGGAATGCTCCAGGGAAATGAGAATAGTGTACATTTTAATTTCATGTTCTTCCTTTTTTTCTTCAATGCCTGATTTATATCTGGCATATATTATAACAGGTACTCAAATATATATTAGTTTAAATAAAAATTATTGATGTCAAAACTTTCTGCATCTAGCTAATACCTACTTGGATAGCAATTCAAATGCAATACTTTAGGAAGTCTTCACCAACTTCCCACATGTATTGGGTCTTTTGTCATATGTGCTTATAGCAGTGCATGTCTTTCCCTCAACATGGATCACAAACTGGGTGTGGTGGCACACACCCGTAATCCCAGTACTTGGGAAGCTGAGACAGGTGTATTCTAGGTTCAAGGCCGGCCTCATCAACTTAGTGAAGCCCTCAGCAATTTTATAATTCTCTTTCAAATGTAAAAAATAAAGGGCTAAGGATGTAGCTCAGAGATAGAACATCCCTGAGTTCAATAAACAGTACTTAAAGAACGTGCATCCATCACATGGTTAAATTAATATAATAAATATTTATAAAACTTTACTAGATATCGGCCTTGATTAATCATATTCCCAGTGACTAGTGCTTGAATACAATACATGCTCCATAAAGATTTATTGAATCGCTGGGCATGGTGGCACACACGCATAATCTCCACGCTTGGGAGGCAGAGACAGGAGGATCACGCAGGTTCGAAGACAGCATAGCTGGCTTAAGAGACCCTGTTTCCAAATAAAAATATAAATTAATCTGGGAGTGTAGCCCAGAGGTACAAGGGTTTCCAGGAACCCCGGTACCACCAAAAAAAAAAAAATATTGAATCAGTGCATAGTAACCACATTCATAAACTTTCCTAAATATTTACATGATTTATTCTAAATTATTGTCAACAAACACATCTACATTTACACAGAAACAGAACCCATCTGATTGGAATATCTCATTCGAGTAATACCACCTCTGCTTGAGTCCTCATTCTTTCATTTTACGAAAATAGGCTTCCCTCCATTAGGTATCTGTGTGAATGTTCCAGTGGTGATGGTCACAGTAAGAAAATCAGGTTGTTTGGCATTCACAATGTGGCAGACTTCACACTTTTCTAGGAATATTAGGTGATTTATATAACTATGCACTCTCAACTCAATTAATTTTGTAATGCTTTCACTTATTTGTCATAAAAAATAAAGTCCTCATTTAAGTTTGTGCATCCTCCAGGTTTCATTCAATTTATTTTAATCCAAAGCCAAATATCTCAAAAGAGTGGAAGGAGCTTAGAGCCTAATCTCTCATTTCTCAATCCTTTCCAATCTGGTACCCTCAGAACTGTTCAGTTCAAGTCACCAGTGGCTTACATTTGCATTGAAGTAATGATAGTTTGTACATCGACATCTTACTCATCTTACCAAAAATGACAAAAGATTTTCTGGCCCCTGCCTTTTGCAACATAAAACTACCTTAGTTTTCTTCTTATCTCTCAGATTCTTCTTTTGTTGACTGATATAAACATATTCATCTGGTAATTAAATGTTGGAATTATTCTGGGAAGACTGAATCCATGAAAATTGGCTCTTCTATGTCCGTACCCAAAGAAATTTAGATTATGTCTATAGTTCCTATAATATTTTCATGTGAATTATTCATAAAATTTCATTCTTCAACTTCTGAGATTTAGTCATTATATGTGAAAGTATTTAACATTTGCATATAAATATCACTTTTCATGATACTAGGGGTTGAACCCATGAACATTTCACTTCCTAGCCTTATTTTTTATTATTTTATTTGAAAACAAGGTCTTGCTAATTTGCTGAGGTCTCAATATGTTGCTATGAGCTCTGCTAAGTTGCTGAAGCCATTCTCAAACTTGGAATCTTGTCTCAACCTCCTAAGTACTAGGACTAAAGGTATGTCTACCACGTCCACTGCATACAAATAACCTAATGGCACATTAAATGTAACATATACAAAAATCAAACTACTTTTTTACAACACCAATTTTGTCTATTCCAAGCATTTATCAAATACTAATATTTCTGTAATTATTTTAGCTAAAAACCTAGGAATATTTACCATAATGATGTCATATAGATTGTTTTTTGTTTTTTTTTTTTTTTTTTTGGTGGGTCTGGGGATGAAACCTCCAAGCTACAGCCCCTGCCCTATGTTCTATTCTTTAATTTGAAACTGGGTCTCACTGAGTCGCAGAGGGCCTCACTAAGTAGCTGAGGCTGTCTGTGAATCACGATCCTCCGGTCTCATCCTCCTGAATGCTGGGATTACAAGCGTGCGCCACCACGCTCAACTCATAGATTGTTTTCATTGTCTTCAAGATCCTCTAGGTTCTTCTTGTTCATCCTGCCCTCTCTGTATAACCTCTAGAAACCACTGGATTTTTACTATCTTTGTAGTTTTTACCTTTCCAGAATGCCTTATAATTTGAATCATATAGTCTATATCCTTTTAGGTTGGCATCTTTTACTAAGGTAATATGTATTTCAGTTTCTTCTTTGTTTATTCATGGCTTGATAGCACTGAATAATTATTTCCTGGATATATCATAATTTGTGTATCCATTCAAATACTGAATGGTCTGTTGTTTTCTTCCAACATTTGCTAATTATGAAGAAAACTACCATAAACATTCATGCACAAGTTTTTGTATGATCATCATCATCAACTTTTCCTTTGTTTAGTATAAAACATAGCGTGTTGGGTTATGTAGTAGAAGTATACTCTGTTTTATATAAAACCACCAAAATGTCTTCCAAATTGGCTGTGCCATTTTCATTCATAACATCAATGAGTCAGAATTCCAGTTGTTCCACACCCTCAATAGCACTGGGCATTTTCAGTGCCCTGGATTTTGGCCACTTTACTAGTTGTGTTAATGGCATCTGGCTTAACTCACTTTTCCTGATAGTATATAATATCGTATATCTTTTCATCACATGCTTATTTGTCTTATAGATCTTATTTCTCATATATATGGTAGAATAGTTTTGTCGTAAGGTCTTTATCTCATTTCTTAATTGAGTTGATTGTCTTAGTATTATTGAGTTTTAAGTGCTATTTGCATATTTTGAATGAAAATAACTATCACTGATAAAATCTACCTTCAACCCCTTTCTCTCTGTCTGTATCTAGGTAATAATAACTTTTGTGTGACACACTGAAACAGTTATTAAACAATTGAATCTACTTCCATGCTTCTCTCCTTTGATCTTTTCTATAAGTCACTGGAGTAATTGGTACTGAAACACAATAATGATTTTTACTGCTCTTATCATTAAAGGCAAAGTTCTTTAATGTGCCCAACAATCTTTGCATCATTCGGCATTTACCTTAAATTCTAGCTTTAATCCATAAGCCACATTGTCTCTGAATTTTATCCTTTACTTGATTTTTATGCCTTTATTTCACATTTCTTGATCTTTACACTGTCTCTGAGTCTTTCCACATGCACTGCTAAGTGCATAAAACCTTTCTTCACAAACTTCTTCATGATAGATGCTTACATGAGATCATTCATAATTCTCAAACCTAAGATTAATACAGGTTTGTAGACTCTTCACACATTGACTCTGGATATGAGCATGTAAGTTGCTCTGACCAATGTGACATCAACAAGCTGAGACCTGATAATATCTTGCTCATTACAGCTCATCCTCTTTGTTTCCTCACTAAGGTAGATAAGTACCATGCTTTAAAAATGAATGGACTGAATTATTAAGTGATTGGAATACCACATGGAGAGAAAAGTTACAGGAAGTATCACTGACTACCAAACAATTAATGAAGGTTTCTTAAATCATTGAACCCAAACCCACTGCCAGATAAATGCAGTCAGTTGTCTTCAATCTATACCATGTGGAGTAAACTCCACAGCCATGATTCTTGACACATAAAATCCTGAAAAGTGAATTGTCATTGTATTAAGTCACTATATTTTTTTTGTTTTGCATTTCCCCTCCCTTGTGAGTATATGTGTGTTTGTGGAGGGGAACACGAGGGGATGCTTGTGTGGTTGTTACACAATTAATGATATCTACCTACTTAATTCCTAATTATCTTTCATAGCTAACCTTCATCATTAAAAAAAATTTGTTGGTTTATTTGTTTATGTTGGGTATTGAACCCAGGGACATTCAATCTCTGAGATAGAATGTCCAACCCTATTTTATTTTAAAACAAGGTCTCACTACATTATGTCGGGCCTTATACATTGCTGAAGCTGGCCTCAATTCTACAACCCTCCTATCTCATCCTGCCAGGTACTGAGATTACAGCCATGTCCCACACTTGGGTAGGAAGTTTTTCTTTAGTTACTAAACAACTAAATAATAGTAATAATCAGTATTAACTCAATATTTACTATACACATGGCATTATTTTAAGTATTTATAACATTTATTTACTCTATTTATAATGCTTTTTGAATATTATTGCCTTACTTAATGTTTGTGATGATATGAAATAATAAGTATTAACTGGCAAGAAAAAAGTGAAGCAGAGAGGTAAGCAAGCTCCCTGTTAACTTCTGTTCATAATCCTCATTTTTTTAAGCAAATTCCTTATCACCACATCATTTATCACAATTGTAGTTACACATTGTTAGGAAAATCAATCCAATGCATGCAGTCTTTTCCCATCCTCCCTGCCACAAAACAATGAGCCTTGGGCCTACTATTCTTTATTACTGAGAAATAAAGATAAGCCTGTGCTGGACTTATCACTCCATATGTTGCGTTATAAATATTTCTGAATTTTCTATACATTCTGTCTTGAGTTCTCATAAAACCATTCTGAATGGCACAAGTCTTCTAGCTAATTTTGAGAGATAGCAAATGGTCCAGCTTTTATCAGGTCTTTGTGATGTAAGTGAACTAGTTCTCAGCCTCATTTCTTCTTTCTGACCTATACACCCAGGAGACCCCATTCCTTCTTTAATCATCTCAATGCCAGGTACCAGACAACTAGAGATCACTTTTCTGTCTTAATGCCCACAAATATTTAAACTAACTAACTTTTAACTAGGCATCTTTTCTGCCTTGCCTTCCTTATGGGAACTCCAATTTTGTGTATTTCAAACTTTCCTCTTAACTTTCATTTTCTGCCTCGTGACTACCCTGGTATCTTTTCTTTGTGGCCTTGGACGCAATGCCATGCCTATGGTCTCTAGGACCTATGAATTCATAAGTACCTTAATTCATATTCTTCTTCATGTATAATTTCTGCAGCCATGTAAGAATGATCCTTAAGGGCCCTGCAAGGAGGAATTACTTCTCAATTCACGGCACAAATCAGAATAGCTTTCCTTGTTTCAGACTCAGTGGGTTCCTTTGTTCTGCTTAAGTGTGTGTGTCACAGGGCACCTCACTAGCCTGGCTCTGTCTCCTGCAGAGAAGGAAAGGGATCTTTTTGTTGTAGTAGAAGAGGGATGCATGTCGCCAATTGCTTTGTGTTGGTATTAGAAGGACTTGCTGGCCAGAGAGGACTGATAACCATGATCTTGCTGCTCATGATAATCTCATTCTGTCTCTTCTTCATGTGAATAAAGTGTTGATCCATCCAGTGCCTAGCTTGACTTTTTCTAGTTGACACTAACACCAAGATGTAGTGTATAGAGATGATCAGACATTTTTTTTCCTAATTGTAGGCAAGAGATGTCACTTGTTCAGTAATTATGTGATTGTATCATATTAATTTAATACCTTTTTACCTGAATATATCTGTTCATCCCAATATACTGAAAAATCAAGGAAGGAGATGGCCATAATATTTTTTCCACTTCATTTTATCACCAGAACCTATTTGTAATCAATTTAGAGAATACTGTTCAATGAACAATCGAGTGATTTATTTTTTGTATGACCAATTTTCTGGCATGACACCCCAGAAAATGATGCTTTCTTTAGGGATTTTTTGTCACTTATGCAATCTTCCAAAAACTCTTAAATTATGTAATTTATATAAGTGTGAATTTGCAAAATATGAAATAATAAATATCCTGGGTTATCTCCTGGCATACATTTAGGTAAAACGTAACAAATATTTGTTTTTAAAAAAGAGAAAAACACATTTTGAAATAAAAAAAAGAAAGGAGAAAACAAACATACATAGATGAACCAGCAGTGACACTATAGGCACTCTGAGAGAATTTTACCATGTCAACAAAAAGTCTGGTTTTTGTAGTCACATAGTGTCAAAAGACAAATACAGAGAACTGCACAGGGGTAGAGTGGAACCAATACTTATGTTTGAAGATGGAACTTAGAGGATTTGTAAAGGTGTATACTAGAAATATCTACCTCACAGCAAAGGGAAACAGTAATTTAATTCTCTCAGCCAGGCCGTCAAAGGTAAAAATATGTTCCCTAAAAATTTGAAATCATGCATGTGCTTTTACCTAGAATTTATGTTTTAATTTACCGTATCTAAAAGGTCTGAGAAACACCATGCTAAGTGGCCATGTAATAATATTAGCATTGCAGTAGAAAGCACAAGTTTCTTCTAAAATGACATTTCTCCAAGTAATAACCAATTAGAATTCCTATAGAAAAATGTGATCCCCACATCAAACTAATATTTGTAACCAAATATTAAATACAGATACAAGGTTTTATAAGAGTCATCAGAAAAAATAATCTGGGCATGGTGGCACACACTTGTAATCCCAGAATTTGTGAGGCTGAGACAAAAGGATCCAGGTTCTCAGCCAGCCTCAGCTACTCAGTGAAGCCCTTTGAAACTGAGTTAAACCCTGTTTCAAAATAAAGAAAAAAAAGGGCTGGAGGTGTAGCCCAGAGGTAGAATGTCCCTGGGTTTCATCACTAGTACTGAAAGAAAAAAAAAAAAGGACAGAAAAAAATACCTAACAGAATTAGATCCAAAAGCATAAAATAAAATAAAATATACATATATACTTTTGCAATAAAAAGTTAAAAAATTTAAAAAAATAACGAAAGCAAAGCACTATGTAAAATTTTAAAATGAAATTAATAAAAATGTTAGTCCTGAGAAATATAATCATTAGAATTAAGAAGGTCAATACATTGCTTAATTAGCAGCTTAGATACAGCCAAAAGAGAATTACTGAACAGGAAGATGGGTGTGAAAAAATTTTCAAGAATGTGGCACTTACAGAAGAAAATATATGAATTTCTTAAAGAAAACCTACACAATATAAAAGATAAATTTTAAATCTATTCATAACTTATAAGGAGAATACAGAAGAAAAGGGAAGAGAAGCAATATAGAACAGTATGATTTCTGTTTCTGGAAATAGCACACAATTTAAGCAGAATAAATTTACATATAGGCATATAAGAATTGAGCTTCGTGTTAAAGACAAATATAAGATCCTAAAATCCGTTACAGAAAACAACCTACCTGCCAAAAGAAGAGACTATTTTTGTTTCTGTCATCCAGGAGACAGTATAATACTACCTCTAAATTTTAAGAGAAAATCATTGCTAGGCTACAAATGTGTAGATAACTACTTCATTATACAAAAAGACTTGAGACAAAGATTCCACAACAAAACTAAACTGAGTATCTTGCCATTAATAAATATCATAAATAAACTTTAAAGGAGTAAACAAACACATGCACATACACATAGAATCAGAGAATGAACTGAGATGTAAGAAGGAATAGTGGGTTAAATACTGATAAATATATGAGTAACTCCAAGTAAACACTAATGATATAAGGTATTTTAATAATATGAATTTTGTTGACAGGGAGAAACCAAGGTATAATGAATATATTGGACTTCAGAATTGTGAGATGGGAAGTATAAGGTGAGACATAAAACATTTTAAGTTGTTTCAATTGTGCTTGAAAGACAGTAAAAATAAAAAAAACTTTTATGAATTATACTAAAAGAAGGTAAATAAAATAAATATTCTTCACATTTTCACAGAGTTTCCTTACTAATGTTTTCAGTTAACAATATGGAATGAAAATCTTTAAATGGATAAAAAACTCAAGGTTAATGAAGCACAGAAAATGAGTGATAGAAAACAGTCTAAGTTTTAATAGACAATAAATTTAAATATTCTTTTCTTTCTGGTTAGAAGTCAGGGTGATTATATTCATAAAAATATGTATAGCACTCTGCAGTCTCTCAAATATATTCTAAACCATACAGAATAGAAATTTTTTGAGAAAAATAAAAATGAAACCATCCCCTCAAAATGTGAGCCAAAAGTAATGACTCAATAAAAGTACCTTTCAACATTTGGAGTAATCCTGGCAACAATTCAGGACAAATTTAGCCCTCTGCTCTGTTGTTATGCTCTCAAAACTTCATCTGTTTTGTTTTGTTTTGTTTAGAAATGTCATGTTTAAAAGTACACATTTTATTCTTTTGTTTTTGTAAAAAATATTTCCCTTCCCTAAACTCCTTGCTGCTGTTTTTTTTTATTTAAGATATTACTTGCTTTATTTATTTGTTTACTATATCAATCTTGTAGAACAGAAGCTCTAAGTGATCCAGAAGTTTCTATCTGGTTTATTTATTGCTATGTCCTTGATGCTGCAAAGAGTGCCTGGCAGATATTAAATATTCAACAAATTTGTATTATAGGACTATTAGCAAACCTGAAACCCTGGCCACTAGTAACAAATCATTTTTTGAGATATAATGCTTATGTTACAATTTTATTTATACCCGCCTTTGAAGCATAACTAATTTAGGCATTATTTATGTTATGACAATCAAAAAGAAATTCATAATGATATAATTCAAAGATACAAACAATCTGTCTTTAGTTTATATATTCTACCATTATTCTGTGCTAATTATCTATGGGAAACAATGTTGCTCTCTTACTTAATAGAACATTTCCTAATGAGAAAGAATGTCTTTATGTTACAAAAATAGGAAGTCAGTTGTTTATTTAGTTATCTCAAATATATTACTTACTGCCTTAGCTGTTGTAATACAAGATGCTTTTTAAGTGAGCATTATGTTGCAAAAAGTTTGTAGTTGGCAGATGTTTCCCTGACATGTAAATATTCTGTAAAACCTAATATATTTTAGGCTATTGTACTAAAACCAAAACTGGACAAACTAGATGAAGAAGAAATCACAAATGAGCAAATAAGGTGACCTACCTGAGGGGGACGGGAGGGAGAAAGAAAGAAATTCTCTAATGTACATGATGTACATTCCCGAACATATCAAAGTCAAAACATGACTATGTAACAACACTAAGCCAATCCTGAGAAGGTTGGGGAGAGAATGGGGTGCCAAGTGAGGAAGAGCTAAATGGGTGATGTGTGCATGTATGCCTCTACTCTCCTGAATCCCATTAAGATGTATGACTACAATGGCCCAACAAAAATAAAATAAAAATACATAAAACAAACCCAGACAATAGAAACGACCCTGATGAAACTTGCCCATGATTCCAGCTCTGTTTAGCATTCAATCCACTGACTAACTCATAATTTTGAGGCACTTACTATATCAGTTATACTCTGTATACTTAATTGCTGTGCTAGAATATATTATAAAGATTAAAACCCAAAAGTAATCTATTTTAGGAACTATTCATAACCAGGAGCCCACATATGCATAAATTAAAGCTCAAAAACCATGTCATTCATATTTTATATATAAGCTATCTTTTTTCAACACAATTTAAACCACCAATATAATGAATACATTGTTTTATTTTACTATTTTGACCTATGGGTGAGTACATATATGTGTAGCGAAGTAATCATTTAATTATGCATTTTCTTACCTATTTCTGGTTTTATTATCTTTTGAGGGCAAAATGAAGATTATTGTATGTGTTTAACGGCTCATTGGCCAACTCTCTTATTTGAACATACTCATTTTAAACTGGGAAAGTGGTGTTCTTGGGGCCTGACTAGTTTCCATTCTTTACTTTGAGAAGAAAAAAAAAAAACTTGGTTTTCTGGTTTGAATCCACCTACCCCTACAGCAAATTTCACAGTTTGGTAAGGATGAGTCTTTGTTTCTGTAGCGATGGACATATAACCTGAATCTGGCCAGTTAGAGAGGTAACATCTGGTGTCTACTATTTTCTTGAAAGGTGAGCAGCTGGATCTGGATAAGTCAATGAAAGCCATCTTCCAACTTTTGCTAGGGTCATTGGAAAGGAGAAGTTTTGTTTCTGCTCAAATTAGCAATTGAAGAGGGCATGGGACTGGTGGTGATGGAGCCAACTTGACAGAAGGCCACCTAAGTATAAAGACAACAGAAAAGCAAAACAAGAAATGGTCACAAAAAAAGAAGAAATTGGATGCTTTCGCTAATATCCAAAAGCTAGGGAGAAAAGGGTAACAGGAGGAACTCTAGATGAAAAAGGAGATCCCAGAGAGGAGCAAATAAGACTACCTACCTGAGGGGATGGGAGGGCGGAAGAGGGAAACTCTCTAAAGCACATGATGTACTTAAACAAACATATCAAAGTCAATCACTAAGCCAAGCATGGGGAGGAGGGATGGGGAGGAAATGGGGTGGGGACTGGGTATGGGCTAATTGGATGATGTGTGCATATATGTCTTCACAGGTATTTTATCCTGTTAAGATGTGTGACTACAATGCACCAATAAAAGCATTTAAGAAAGAAAAAGAAATGGATGAGCAGCTGATTTTTTGTTTCTGCTCTAAAACTATCTGCTAAGCTCTTCACTTGTGTAGAATGAATTAAGATATATTTTTAGATTAATAACATCCAGAGCCTCAGATCACTTCTGAAGGACCTTGAGCAACACAATGGTTATTAGGGCTCTATGAAATTATACTAAAGGTAGCTGGGCGTGGTGGCGCACGCTTGTAATCCCTGCGCTTGGGAGGCAGAGACAGGAGGATCACGCAGGTTCGAAGGTTGCAGGTTTAAGAGACCCTGTTTCCAAATAAAATATAAACTAGGTCTGGGAGTGTAGCCCGGAAGTAGAAGGGTTCCATACCTAGTACCACACACACACAAAAAAAGAAATTATACTAAAGCTATTGAACAGTAGAGGCAATTGAATTAGAAATTTACACAATGATGGTATGTAAACATTTTGAATGAGTCAATAAATTATTATTCTACAGGCAAATATATAAATGTATACACATTGTGGGATGATTTTATATCTGTAAAATATGTAAAATATTGAAAATAAAGCCAATGCTAGTGACATTTTTGAGATAGGGGGTTTTGATCATGTGATATACTTTTAGAGATGTTGAACTTTATTCTGGTCGCTTTTAAATTTATTCTACTAAATAAAAATTTAAAAAACATTTTCAATATAATATTTTTCAGAATATGTCTTAAATATTTAATATTTCATGATATTAATGTTTATGATAATAATTTTATGATATTTAATATTTTATGATATTAGACCAGGAACACAAATAACATGTCTCTGTATACTTAACATGTTGAATGTTGAATATACTAACACATTGAATTTTTTTTTTTTTTTTTTTTTTTTGGTGGTACTGGGATTCCAGGAAGCCCTTCTACATCCTGGCTACATTCCCAGACCGATTTTTATATTTTTATTGGGAAACAGGGTCTCTAAGCCAGCAAGGCTGGCTTCAAACCTACGTGATCTCCCTGTCTCCACCTCCCAAGTGCAGGGATTACATGCATACGCCACCACGCCCAGCTTATTGAATTTCTTGAAAATGAAAAAAACTGTAATCTTACCATGTCCTATTTTATGTGTCATGAAATATTAAAGATACATACTTTTATAAATTAGCTCTTTTAACTCGTAGAGCCAATTGATTTTTTTCTGCTACTGGGGATGGAACCCAGGGGTATTTTACCTCTGAGCTACACCCCCAGCCCTATTTATTTTTTATTTTGAGACAAGGTCTCACTGAGTTGCAAAGGGCATCACTATGTAGTAGGTGAGGCTGTCCTCGAACCATGAATCTCCTGTCTCAGCCTCCCAAATGCTGGGATTAAAAGGGTGCGCCACCATGCATGGTTTATTTTTTAAATAAAATCTAAAATACGGATAACTGGATGTTTTCTTTCAGGATAAAATATTTTCTGAACAAGAATAATAAATGTAAGCTCATAATGTAAATGAAATGAATTGGCAATAATTCTGGGACTGTTTGAGTTCCTTTGTTTGGCTTTATTTATAATGAATTATAGCTGAAAATATTCCCAACATCCTGTTTCTACAATATCTCAAGATTGAAGATTTCTAATGGATTTCTTGACTTCTGAGAATAAATTCTGAATCAACTGGTTAAACACAAAATAATGTACAAATGCAACCACAGACACACACATACAAACATATGCAAGAAGGCAGCGTAGTCTGGTACTGTGCTTTTCAAAATCAATGTGTACCTAAACCACCAGGAAATCACTTTACCTGAAGATTCAGAATCAGTAGATCTGAATTAGGGTCTGTATTCTACATCTCTAACAACGGGGCAAGCAATATCCACTCTGCTGCTCAGGAAGCACACTTTGAACACCAAGGGTTACTTGGCCGAATGCAAGCCCCAGTGTGTTTTTTAGCACAACGGTTATTGCATGATTTCTCCATAACCCTCCACTTTTTTAATATTGCAAAAGAAAGAGTTTAAGATGCTAGCTTTCCCCATCTTTTTACTGTTCCTCTATAATGTTTAGAATACTAAGATTCTTTATTTTAAAATAAAAATTCCAGCCATGTCCAGAAATGCTTTTAAGTAATGTTTGTGATTCAATAAAAATTTTACCTAGAGAATCAACATTTTTTTCATTCTTCTTAATACTTCTGGGATTGTAAATTTATTTTTTATTGTTTTGCTATTTCATGGGATCTTCAGGTATTATCTTCCATTGTTTGCTTTTTATTTTTTAATTGGTGCAGTGTAGTCATACATCTTAATAGTGTACAAGATGGTAGAGGCATACATGCACACATCACTCTTTTAGTCCTTCCCCAATTCCTTCCCCATTTCCTCCCCCTTCCCTCCTTTTCATTTTTTACCTTTTAAAAATATTATATATTTTTCCAGGCGTGGCAGCACACGCTTGTAATCCCCACGCTTGGGAGGCTGAGACAGGAGGATCACGCAGGTTCAGAGCCAGCCTCGCTGGCTTAAGAGACCCTGTTTCCAAACAAAAATATAAAATACGTCTGGGAGTGTAGCCCGGAGGTAGAAGGGCTTCCAGGAACCCCAGTACCACCAATATATATATATATATATTATATATTTTCTGTTTTCCTTAGTTTAAAGAAATTGTAAAAATAACTTCACTATTCTTACTTCACTGCTTCACTGCTATTTTTTCTATTCTCTTATTTTTTCTCTGTAACTTTTATTTATCTTATATTAGCTCATTTAAATATATTTTTATTTTTCATAAAGGCAAGATTTATCCAAAAAATATTTTATATGAACTTATTTACATATTGATAACTTTATTTATGTAATCTACTGCGGAATAACCTCTATTCTTCAAACCTTGGTTGTGTCTGCTTCTCAAATATCATTATATCTAAATGAATTGTCAGTGCCTACCTGATATAATTGTTCATTTTAAGTATGGATTAGTAGAATAATACTATCATTTGTAAATGTTCTAGAAAACCTGCATTGTCATCAATTTAATATATTCTTCTTAGAAAATAGAAGTGAATGCATGCTACCAACATTCATATGAGTTGATCATATTTGGTTAAAGTTTATAGAAAATTATCAAGCAATAAAAAAACCTCACAGAAAAAAATACAGAATTAATTTTAGAATCTTCTGTAATGTTAGCATATTTTATGTTCCTTTGTAAGGAAAAGCAAATCTACAAAGAGCACATTAATTAAACTGAAATATTATATCACCTATTATAACTGAAATGAAACATGCCAAGTCAAACAGAGGCATGATGTCATAACCCTCACTTTATTTAATAATAAGAAAACCATAAATTTCAGAATTCATACTTATTATTAAAAGATAACTCCAATATGACTAGAATGGAACCTAAACAAATTTTATAGTAAAATAGAGTTCTGAAATAATCTGACTCAGAGAATATACACATATAGGTAAAACAGGCCAGAAATCACCAAACAATGCCCGAAAAAGAGTAATTGAAGACACTCTTGGGTGGTGGTTATTGTTGTTGTCTGTTTGAGCTGAAATTCACATACACAAAGTTAACCATTTTAAATTCAATTCAATTAAAGTTAACCATTTTAACATAAAGTTAACAATTTTAAAGTGTACAATGCATGGTATTTAGTATACTCACAATGTTCCTCTGGTTTTTCTTCCATTATTAACTTTTAATATCTCTGTTGAGTCTCTAATATTTTCATTTAGCCCAGGAAAACTCTGTACCCATTAATCAGTCACTCTCCACTCACCCTCTGCCCAGATTGACAATCAGCAAAATGTGCTTCTTTCTATATGACTTACCTCTTCTGAATATTGCAAATACATTGAATTAAATAATAAACAAACTTTGTGCCTGGCTTCTTATGTTTGGCAGTGTTTTGAAGATAATTCATGTTGTAGATGATATTACTTTATTTCTTGTGTGTAAATAGTAATCCATTGTGATATATATATACACATATATATGTATATGTATATGTGTGTGTATATATATATATATATATATATATATATATATAGAGAGAGAGAGAGAGAGAGAAATGTATAACTTTGTGGTCAATGAATATTTGGGCTGTGTAATTGATATTTCAATCTAGTTAAAGATATATTGATTTTCTAGATGCTTTCAGAGAGCTTTTTGATTTGTTCATTTTCTCTATTGTTTTCTAGTCTGTTTGTATAAAATTTCTGTTCTAGCTCTTATTATTACCTTCCTTTGAATGACATGGGATTTAGTTTGGTCATATTTTTGTAGTTCTTTAGTGTATAAGCTCAAGTTATTGATTTGACATTTTAATCTTTTTATATAGATATTTATATCTATAAATTTCCCCATAGGCTCTACTATTCAATATCTCATAAATTGTGGAATTTTATGTTTCCATTCATCTTTTAAGGATTTATAATTCTCTCTTGAGATTTTTTTTTGACCTTTTGGCTAAGAACGTGTTGTATAATTTCTGTATGTTTTGGTTCATCTATTCCTCTACCCTCTGCTATTAATTTATAATTATATTCTATTGAGCTGGTAGAAAAAACTTTGAGGTACTCCAGTGCTTCAATACTAATTGAGACGTGTTTTCCATATATGGTTGGTCCTAGAGAATGGTCTTTGTGCTCTTGAGAAAAATGTATACTTTTCTATCATTGGGCAGAATGTTCTTTATAGGTCTGTTAGGTGCAATTGGTAGTGTAGGGTATTATCCAAGTACTTTGTTTACTTATTGAACTTCTGTTCAGTTTTTTTTTATCCACAGTGGAAAATGAGGTAATAAAATGTCCAACTATCATTATAAAACTCTCTCTTCCTTCATTCCTGTCAATTTGTGTATCCTGTCTTTTGAAGCTCACTTCTTAGGTATGTCTGTATTTATACTTTCTCTAGGTTCTTAATAGGCTGACTCTTCTCTCAGTGTATATTGTCCTTCATTGTCTCCTGTAACAGTTTTTTAATTAAAGTATTTTTTTGCTTATATTAGTATATATACACAATCCAGATCTTTCTTGGTTACATTGGAATGTGATGTCTGTTCCATTCTTTAATTTTCATTCTGTTTGTGTCTTAAAGTCAAAATAATTTTCTTGTAGACAGCACATACTTAAGTGATATTTAATTGCTCAACTCATTCTTATGATCTTTACCATTCACTTTGAAAAATCAATCTCTTAGCTTTTAAGTTAAATATTAATAAGAAAAACTTTTTAAAACCTTGCTATTTATTTTATACTCGTCTTCTGTTTTTATGCTCAATTGCTCTATTACTAACTCTTTTGTTTGATTTTTTAGTATTGTGCTATTTTCATTATATATATATATATTTTTTAAGTTACTTTTTGCTCATTAACATGGGAATTACAGTTAACCCTAAACTTACAAGAATTTATTAGTTAATATGACCTTAGCTTTAGAAGTATACATAGATGCTGTCCATATGCCCATTATTATCCATTATGTTGTTACAAATTTCATTTTTATGTTCATTTGCTCATTAACATGGTTTTATAATAATTATTTCATATATTTATATTTTAATAATATAAAGGAGAGAAGAATTATATACCAGAAACAATGATATTTTCTTCTTGCTTGACAGTATTTTTTTTTTCTTTCAGAACTTTACACACATCTTTTAACTGCCTTCTGACCTCAATAGGTTTTGCTGAGAAATTTTCTTCTAATCTTTTTAAGTATTCTTTGTACATAACATTATTTCTTTCTTTGGTGCATTCAAGATATTTTCTTTGAAATTGCATTTTTAAGGTTTGTTTTATGAAATTGAAGTTTTGGAATTATTCAGCTATTATTTCCTCAAATAATTTTCTCTGTTCTCTGCACTCTTTCTGGGACTCTTGGAAAGCCTACAGTTATATGTTTCCTGTTCTCCCACAGGCTTCTTGTTTTTTTACTATTCCCTTATTTTTTTATCCTTATCCTCTTCGCGTTGGATAATTTAGTTTGACTTACTTACAGGTTGGCTGATTTTTTTATGCTGCATTCTCAACTCTGGTATAAAAATTTTAAAAGGGAAGCCAGGCATGGTGGTACCTGCCTATAATTTTAGTACATGGGAGGTTGAGACAGGAGGATCATAGGTTCAATGTCAACCTCACCAAGGAATGAGAATTTCATCAACCTAGCAAGATCCTGTATCATAATAAAAATAAAATATTGTTAGGATGTAGCTTACATCCGGTAAGAATGTTCCTGGGTTCAATTCCCAATATCAGAAAATACAAAATCATAAAACACAAACAACATCAACAAAAAGCTCTACAATGAATTTTTCATCTTAGTTTGTATAGTTTAGCTTCAGAGTTTATGTGACTTTTAATAATTTCTCTCTCCAAGTTGATATTTTGTTCATACACTATTCTTCTAGTTTTCGCATGTATTCCTCTCCGCGTCTCACTTATCTCCTCTCTTCTCTTCTTTTTTCTTATCTTTCCTTTCCTTTCCTTCTAGTGCTAAGGATTGGAACCCAAGTTGTAGACTAATGTTCTACCACAGAACTTTATGCCTAGCATCTTTTTCCCCTGTTTCTACATGATCTCTTTTGGTACTTGCATACTTAATACTCTTAATTAGAAACCTTTTTCTAATACATGTAATATCTGTGTTTTGTCAAGGACAATTTCTTTTACTTTATCCTGCAAATGGGCTTTACTTCCTTATTTATTTTTATCTTATAGTTTTCAAAGTGAACATTTTTAACATTTTCAAACTTATTTTAATTCTAGAAATTGAATTGTTTTTCATCCATAGGATTTTTTTTATTGCTTGCTGTAGATTGCTAGTTTGTCTGCTTGGTGACTTCTTAAAGTATTTTCATAAAGTTAGTATCTTTTGTCACGTGTGGTCTCTGAATTCTCTGTTGCTTTATCGTACTGTGGTCAACTAGTGTTTTGGTATTGATTTCCTTTAACAACAGAAGTGAAAAAGTAAAAAAGAAAAAAAGAAAAGAAAACTTCCCTAATCTTAGCAAATTGGCTTTGTGTTGGGGTATTACTTCAGTGCTTGGTCAGGCCACTTACAATTCTGCTTAAGCCTTCATTTTCTGCTGCTCTGAGCCTGGGATCAGCCCAAGGTGCAAACTTAGGATTTTCTCATGTCTTTCTGAGCCTGGGTCTTTCTCTGGTCAGTGTAGTACTTTTGAAATTCCTTGAAACTGAAATTCTTTGCGTTGAAAATGCAGGTGCTTTTTAATGCTATAATTTTCCAATGAAACTCTCTAGCTATTCCTCCCAGACATCATCTAAACTGCTGTTTGCCTTCTGTATTCTTATCCTAAGGCTTACTTATATCTATTAAGTTGTTCATTTACAATAGTTTGAAAGAATGTCCTCTGTGTTGCTGTATTTTGCACACAAAAAAAATTCAAGATGGAGAAATAAAGCACCTTATGCCATCCCTTCTCATAGCCACCAGCTAAGTCAAAGCAGATAAACACAATGCTTTCTTTGTTTGTTTGACTTTTATTTTTATGTGATCATATTGAAAATGGCATACATTCAGACAGTGCATGGAGCCCTCCCTACCCCCACTTCCCTTTTTCCCCCACTCAACAATGAGTGTCCAGGTTGATCAAGCTACATTCATACTTTTATATGTATTTGAATGTAGCTCCTTCATTAATCAACCTCAGTCATCTTCCTCTCCTACCCTCCCATTCTAACTTTGCTGAGATTTCCCCTCCATTATCTGGAGTCCCTCTGGTATCCCCAATATTCCTTAGTTTGGGTATATTAGAGAAAACATATGTCTCTTCTCTTTCTGTGCTTGGCTGATCTCACTTAACATAATGTTCTCCAGGTCTTTCCATCTTCTTGTGAATGACGTGATTTTGTTCTTCTTTATTGCTGAGTAGAATTCTATTTTGTATATTTCCCATAATTTTGCAATCCATTCATCTGTTGATGGAGACCTATGTTGGTTCCATATTTGGGCTCTTACAAATTGTGCTGCCACAAAGAGAGGTATGCATATGTTACTGTAGTTCTCTGATTTCAACCCCTTTGTAAAGATACCCAGGAGTGGTAGAGCTGGATCATATGGTAAATCCATTCCAGTTTTCTAAGGAATCTCCACACTGATCTCCATAGTGGTTGAACTACTTTGCACTCCCACCAACAGTGTAAAAGAGTTTTTCTTTCTCCATATCATTGCCAGCATTGTTGTTATTTGATTTCTTTATGCTTGTCACTTTGATTGGGGTTAGATGGTATCACAGTGTAATTTTGATTTGCATCTTCTTAAGGCTAATGATGTTGAACATTTTTTTCATATATCTATAGGCCATTTGTATCTTTTCTGAAGTGTCTCTTCAGTTTCCCATTTCTTGATTGGGTTATAAATCAACCTAAAAGTATTAGTTGTTTTTCTATATTCCAACAATGAATCCACAGTGAAAGAAATAAAGAACACAATTCCATTCACTATAACCTCAAAATCAATAAAATACCTAGGAATAAACCTACCCAAAGACATAAAATATCTCTATAATGAAAACTATAAAACATTAAAAAAAGAAATTGAAAAAGACCTTGGAAGATGGAATGATCTTCCTTGCTCATGGATAGGCAGAATAAATGTCATCAAAATGGTGATTCTGCAAAAAGTAATCTACAGAATCAATGCAATCCCTATCAAAATGCCAACGACATTCTTCATAGATCTAGAAATATCCATCATTAATTTTATATGAAGAAATATAAGACCCAGAATAGCCAAAGCAATCCTCAGCAATAAGAACCATGAAGGAGGCATCAGAATCCTTGACTTCAAATTATACTTCAGAGCAGTAGTAGTAAAAACAGCATGGTGCTGGCACAACAACAGGCATGTTGACCAATTAAACAGAATAGAAGTTACAGAAACAAACTCACATACCTATAGTCAATTAATCTTTGACGAAGGGGCCAAACTCATACGCTGGACAAAAGACAGCTTTTAAACAAAATGGTACTGGGAGAACTGGCTATTCATTTGTCGAAAGATGAAACTGAATCCTTACCTCTCACGGTGAACAGAAATCAACTTGAGATGGATCAAAGACTTAGAAATTAGAAATTAGACCAGAGACTGTGAAGTTATTAGAGGAGGGCATAGGCCCAACATTCCAACATATAGGAACAGGCAATAACTTTCTCCCCAAGACCTCCAAAACACATGAAATTAAAGCAAAAATTAACAAGTGGGATGGCAGCAAACTAAAACGTTTTGGAATATTAATATACCTTCAGATATAGCATTTGGAAATATTTTATCCCATTCTATTAGTAACTGTTAACTCTGTTTACATTGTCTTTGGATATACAATATTTTTTTTATTTTTTAGGGAGTTTGTAGACTCTTCTGTTGCCTGTGCCATTGAAATCATAACCAAGAAATCACTGCCAATTTCAATGTTGTGAGGTTTTATGACCCAGATTTTCTCCTAAAAGTTTATAGTCTTAAGATTTATATTTAGGTCTTTTATCTATTTTGAGTTAATATTTGTATATGGGATTAGGTAAGGATCCAATTTTATTCTTTTCCATGTAATTATTATTTTTAAACAATATTTAGTTAAAAGATTATTATTTCCACCACCAAATGTTCGTGGAAACCTTGTCAAAAAAACTTGACAATATAGGGAAGAATTTAGCTCTAGGCTTTTATTTAACCCCAATGGTTTATATATCTGCCTTTAGAATAGTACTACACTGTTTCAATTATTGTAGCTTTATATGGTTTGAAATCAGAAAATATATATCTTCTAGCTTTGTTCTTTTTCAAGATCGTTTTGGGTACCTAGAGTCCATATTCCATATTAGGATAGATTTTTTTTTTCTGAAAAATAAATATATAAATATATGATAGTTTCACCTAAAAAATAGAAAATTAATATTCTCTGGTAAGAAAGAAAACAAAAAGAAATATTGAAATGTTATCTTTAAGTCATCAAAAGCTTGGTATCAGACAAATTAAATTGTTATGTGAGATTATCATTTTTAATTTTGGATAAATTGCTATAATACTAGATGTCAACCACTAAGCCAAGCATGGGAGGGAGGGATAGGGAGAGAATGGGGTGGGGATCGGGTGGGGGCTGACTGAGCAATGTGTGCATGTATGTCTACAAAAGTTTGTATCCCACTATGATGTATGAATACAGTGCACCAATTAAAAAAAAATAAGGGAAACCATCAAGCCAAGTGTGTTGGCACATGCTTGTAATCCCAGCATTCAAGAGGCTGAGACTGGAGGATCGTGGTTCGCGGACAGCCTCCACTACTTAGTGAGGCCCTCTGCAACTCAGTGAGACCCAGTTGCAAAATAAAAAATAAAAAATAGGGCAGGGGGTGTAGCTTGGAGGTCGAATTGCCCTGGGATTCATCCCCAGACCTGCAAAAAAAAAAAAAAAAAAAGGAAGCCATTAAGAACCTAAAGAGAAAGCACGCACACACACAGAATGGGAGAAGAATTTTACCAGCCACCACTCAGATAGAGGGCTAATATACAGAATACACAAAGAGCTCTACACTAGCAAAACCAATTCAATGCTTTGAAACTTCTGTCTGCTATGCTCTTTCCAGTAGTGTTCACTCTAGAAGTATGGGTTGTTGACTTAAAGACCCCCCTCTGCCTTAGGGAAATAGGTGGGACAGAAGAAAATAAAAGTGTCATAAAGGTTTCACATTTGAAGTAAGTTGCCTATTTATTGATTTAGCATTTGAGTCTCAAAAATATTGTTTTATTTTTGGATGTTTCTATGAAAGGTCCCACACATAGATTTACCTACTTTGTCATTTTAAAAAATGTACTGGTACTTTATAATTATGCACTGTAGTGAAATTCAGAGTGATTCACTCATATATCACTCATGTGACATCTCTTGGTACATTTCCCCAGTACCACACCCCCTTCATCCCTCCTTGCACATGCTAATAGGATCTATATACAAACATAACATTTACTGATATTTTCTTTCTTGAGGCTTTATTACTATAATTTTACTGACATTGTATCTCACTGTGTGTTTTTGAAGATAGATTTTTGTTATAAGAACACAAATTTTTTTATAAAATCTATAGCTTTAGACTGGAAAAGTTGAGTAGTTTCAATAGAGATGAACTAAAAAGTTTATGAACTAAAAAGTTTGTTATCTGGCTATTTACAAAAAATATGTATTGACCTCTGTCCGCTCTAGGATAAAGGAGTTCAGAGATACTAGTTCATATGTCAGTGGTAGGTTTTGTCTATAATAAAGAGACTATAAATTTTTAGTAACTAATAATAAAATGAATCAGATAGATACTGACTTTATTTAATATTTTCAATAATATGTTCACGTGATAAATGTGATTATAGTGGTTCACCTTAGTTTGAAAATACCATATTATGTACTGTAGAATTCTATAGCTTTGTGGGCTTCATTTAGATTGACATCAAGGGTAAGAACCAGAATACTGCTATATCTGAACTAGAGAATTACTACTTTTATTTGTCTTGAATATTTCAAGATGCATACAGTTTCATTTGTAAAGATGCTTATTTTGATTTATAAAAATATTAAGAAACATTTCTTTATTTTAACTCCATAAAATTTATATCTAATTACAGACTTGCCAGAACTTAATTTATACTTGTAATACTTTTATTTTACTTTATTATTCTTTTGAGATCCCACAAAATATTCTCGAAGTACATAGCAATCCATTTACTGTCACTCTGGAGAACTAGAGTGTTTTATCAAAGATTTAAATTGGTGGGGTTTTCCATGACTATAATGATTTGTGAGTCTTCATGAAGCAAATAAAATAGGGGGTTGTCTTCAGTAATCACAAAGTTATTATTGCATTTCTGTAATTGGACATATGGTAAATTTCATATTATTTCAAAGAGAATTGTTAAGTTTATACTTGAATACATGAAGAGACTAAAAAATTAGTGGTAATTTTTTTCAAATAAAAGAATCTTCTGTAAGTCATAAAGCACATAAGAACACGAAAAGAAACTTTTGGAGGAAATTATAGAATTTGGTATATTTCTGCCTTTGTGCTTTTAAAAATTTGGGCCTTTAATTTTTTTTCTTTTGTAAAAATTAGAAAATAGTTGATAATTGATCATATTTGGGAAATACACATATGTATCCATTTTCTAACAGTTATGAGATTCAAGTAAGGAATCATGGTCTTAGCCTTTCAGAACTATTATCTAAGCTAATATAAGCCGTCATTTGTCTTTATAATTCTTTTTTTTGTGTGTGTGTGGTACTTGGGATGGAACCCAGAGGCATTCTACCTCTGAACTACATTCCTCAGCCCCATTTTATTATTTATTTTGAAACAGGGTCTCACTGAGTTGCAAATGGCCTCACTATGAAGTAGGTGAGGCTGTACTCAAACCGCAATCCTCCGGTTTCATCCTCCCAAATGCTGAATTTGTATGTGTGGACCACCACACCCAGTTTTTATAATACTTTTAAAATCAACTTTATTGTGTATATTTAAGACATAAAATGATGTTATGAGATAAAGATAGGTAGTAAAATAGTTAATAGAGTGGAACAAATCAATAGGCTCTATAAAATATTAGTTTTAATACAGTTTTGTGGTATCTTTAAGGAGTTTTATTCATTGGCTATTAAGAATTAAAAATTATAAATATTTCAAATGACTGCTTTGTAAAATCATTGTTAGACAAATATTTTGAAAACAAAGTTCAGAATGTTTTCTCAAATTTTGTGCACACTGACTTATCTTTTCATGATAATTTTTCTATCTTCTAAATATAAAATAAGCAAAAGCCCAAAAATTAAAATACTGGTCTCGAAGTTATATGGATAAATAGAAATAAACAATGTGGTTGTGGAACACACTTCAGAAACTCATTTTGAAGGATACTATGATCCCTTACTCTTCTGCATTCATTTACATCAGAACCATTTTTTTTTAGCCCTATTGTTCCCGTATCCTAGACGACCCCAAATTTTTACAAGGTTCCACATTCAGGAACTATGCATGATTCTGACCTTCTATAGAGTTTCATTTCCAACAATACTTATTTCCTCCATCTATTTCACGTAGAAACTATTATATATGCATCTGCATCTATTGTCTTTTTTATTCATGCATTGTTGGTCATACATTCTAATGAAGTACAAGATGGTAGAGGCATATGTACACACATCACTCAGCCCTTCCCCAATTTCTATGTCAATCCCTTCCCCCTCCCTCCTTCTCATGTTTAGCTTAGTGATTAGCATTGATGTATTTATGAATGTACGGCATTTATATTAGGGAATTTTTCTCTTTCCCCCTCACATCCCCTCAGTTAGGTTGCCTTATTTGCTTATCTATGATTTCCCCTCTTTGTCTAGAGTTTCTCCTATGACCCTTTTTGTCCCTAACTTCCGTATATTAGAGAAATCATCCAATCATTTGCTTTTTGTGGCTAACTAATCTCAGCATAATGTTCTTCAGTTCTATTCATTTCCCTGAAAATGACATCATTTTGTTCTTTGTGGCTGAGTAAAATTCATTCATCTGTTGATGGACATCTTGGCTGGTTCCATAGTTTGGCCATGATGAATTGTGTGGCTATGAACACGATACACATGCATTAGTTTGATAGTTTTGTTTCCTGTCTTTTGGGTAGATACCCAGAAGTGTTGTATCATATGGTTCTGTATCATATGTTCTGTATCATATGGTAAGTTTGTTCCCGTTCTTCTGTGGATCCTCCATACTTTTTCTGAAAGTGGTTGCACTAATTTGCAATCCCACTAGCAATGTATTAGTTCTCATTTTCCCACATCCTTGCCAGCATTTGTTGTTGTTTGTGTTTTGAATGATTGTCATTCTAGTTGGAGTTAGGTGAAATCTCAGGGTAGTTTTGATTTGCATCTCTCTGATTGCTTATATAAATGTTGAGTATTTTTCATGCATGTATATTATTAATTTACAGGAAAATGGATGAAACTGGAGGACATTATGCTAAGTGAGACTAGTCAGTCAAAAAATAAGAAGTTGAATGCTCTAATATGTGGAAGCTAGGGAGGTGTGATAGGAGGAACTCTAGACAAGAAAGGAGATTCCATAGATGAGCACATAAGGTGACCTAACTGAGGGTATGGGAAAGTGGGTGGAGGGAAATTCTCTTATGCACATGATGCACTTTCACCAACATATCAATGTCAATCCCTAAGCCTAACATGAAAGGAGGAGGGGGAGGGAATGGAATAGGAACTGGGTAAGGACTAAATGGATTATGTGTGCATGTATGTCTCTACCGACTTACATCACATTAAGATGTATGAATACAATGTACCAATAAAAAAATTAAAAAAACAAAAAGTTACTCAATCCTGGCACTATTTTTAGAATGACTCTAAAAATAATGATATAGGTCTTACTGTCCAATACATTAATCAGAAATATCTAGATGAAGAATTCCAGCTTGATCCAGAGCAGCAAGCAACCCATCTCATCATGTAGTTATCCTTTTTATAAGGACCATTACATATTAACAGATGGAAAATTCATTTAAGCCAGAGTGTAAAAAGCTATTTTAAAAGGGGAATTATACATTTCTGGAAAAGGGCACAAGGCTTTCTCTATTTGAGAGAATATTTCTATATTTTTCTATATATCTAAGTACACAAATTGATTATCTTTGACTATGGGACTTGATATAAATGCTTAATATAAACCTCAGTAAGTTGAGGAGTCACGTTTATTTCTTCTGTATAAAATAGAATAAAACAGGAATGTAATGCATGGAGTTTGACCTTAAGCAAATTCCTTATCTACATCAATAGAATCCTTATCATATGGTTATATCATAATGACAAAAGTGGAGACTACACATGCTTTCCTCATTTGTGGTTTTACTTTTTCCCTTTCATGAAATGGTTGCCTTACATCTCTGTAAAAATTTTAACTTACTTACTTACCTATTTTACTTATTTATTTATATTGCTAAGTATAGAAAACATGAAGGTTTCAATATATTCTTATTAGGGAATGTTATATATCAGAGCTCTGAAATGTCAAAACAATCTTGGGAAATCAGACAAAATAAAACAAAAGAGTTGGGTATGGTGTGAACTGGCTTATAATCTTAGTATTGAAAGGCTAGAAAAAAGACTGAAGGTTTAAAACAAGGCTCAACAATTTATCAAGACCTTGTCTTAAAATAAAAAGATTAGAAAGTACTGGGGATGGAGCTCATAGGAAGAATGTTACTGAACTGAAATCCCAACACACACACACACACACACACACACACACACACACACACACACAGTCTTTCTTAAAGAGTAAGGTAGGAAAGAAGTCTCTGTGTATATTTATTGAGATTTAATGTGAATAATTCATACTTCTTTTTAATTTTTAT
The DNA here is from genome assembly GCF_963383645.1 of Muscardinus avellanarius. Taxonomy (NCBI): domain Eukaryota; kingdom Metazoa; phylum Chordata; class Mammalia; order Rodentia; family Gliridae; genus Muscardinus; species Muscardinus avellanarius. The sequence continues at coordinate 41,740,631 of NC_137802.1, read as the reverse complement.
GATTAAATTTTTTTCTATTAAGGTTGTAAATTGAAGCTGGGAGTGGTGGTGTATGCTTGTAATCCCAGCATTTGGGAGTCTGAGAAAGGATTGCAGTTTGAGGCCAGCCTCAGCTACTTAGTGAGGCCCTTTGTAACTCAGTGAGACTCTGTTTCTAAATAAAAAATACAAAATACAGCTGGAGTGTTGATCAGAGGTAGAATGCTACTGGGTTCCATCCTCATTACCCCCCCAAAAAAAGTTTGTAAGTTGAATCTAATTTTATTGACTCTGAGGAGATATCTTTGGGGAAATACATAGTAGTTCTTTGTAAAACATATTTTTATTCAATAATCTCATAAGTATATAAAATCTTTTTCTATATTTGTTTAAAAGGAACATGTAGAAAAAACAAGAACAAAGTGTAGTAGTCATTCTCTATTCTTTGATTAGTTAAAGACAATCTTCTAGACTCAGTAGAAGACAAAAACAGGCACCTGTGAATATTTAAGAAATAGATCCTCATAAGAATTAATAAGCATAAAGGAACAGTGATGGAGTAACCATGGGATATGGTGTATATGTGCAGAGATCCCCAGCCATGCAACAGAATCTGGGAATAACTAGACATGAAAAGAAATGTCAAAAACAAAAAAGTCTCAATTATGACATGTGTAGATCCATGAATCTCCAGAGAGCTGTTGGATTCACCTAAAACCTGGTCCTGCATCTCCTAGAATATTTATATAGATTTAATATTATAGAAAATAATCCTCAAAATTGAAGTTTCTTTTAATTCATATAAAGAGAATAATAATTCAGAAGCTAAATTGTTTTAATTTGATGCATGCTAAAGACACAGTGCTCAGTTGAGTTTGTTTAATGAATTCTCTTTTCTCGTGTAATGTCTACTATCAGACACAGATTCAGTAGTAGTTCTGCTCAATGCCTTGCTTGGGAAAGAGAAACCAGCTGCACGCTCAGCTGTGGCTGGGGGCTGGTTTGACTAATGTAAAGTGAGAGACCAAGTTGATAGTTTGCTTTCTTAGAGGATTCTTATTGAACTTTGGACTTTATAGTAATCTGGAGAGCTATGCTGAAGGCTCCTGAGAGACAGACTGAAATCATCCTCTCTTCCAGTCTTCAGGAAGAAGAAAAAGCATATTTCAAACTCACAGCTGTTCTCTACCTCTGAACATTCACAAGATCCTGAAGCTATTTGGAACAAGCAACCCCCCAAAATACACTAACACACCAGGAAGGCAGAGAGTGAGACTTTCTGAGAGTTGTGGTGATTAAGAAATAAATTCAGATCTTCCTTAAGGAAACTGTAGGCTCACCTGTCAATATATGACCCAATTTCTTTTTTTCCCCTCTTTTTTCTTCCTCTTTTTTTCTTTTTTTTCATTTTGTTTGTGTTTGGGGGGTGCTGGAGTTTGAAACCAAAGGCAATTAATTTCCACACAATTATTTCTAATGCATAAAGATTCTTTATTCCTTTCGTGGCAGAATTTTATTCTTTATATAGTATACTGGCCTTTTATTAAACTTCCTCATTTATGTCCCATTCTTCCTACTTAAGTGAAAGATGAAAGTGGAATAACAAGTTAGTACTTTATGAATCAGTCACAAATCTTGTGTGATCATGAAAAAAATTTGAAGCATGTATATGGTCTAATTTTTTATACGACAAAATTTCAGAAGACACAATAAGTCATCGTAAGTTAATGACATTATAAAAACAGTATGCAAACTCAAATCTACATTACTTCTCTTCATTTTACCTAAGAACTGAGACTTACCTTTACTTTAAAACTTAAACCATCTGACCCAGCTATAACACTTCTTGGTATCTACCTAATAAAATTGAAACTCAGTACCATAGTAATGCATGCATGCTTGTGTTTATAACTGTACAATTCATACTTGCAATATGGAACCAGCTGATGTGTCCATCAACAGATAAATGGATTACAAAATCACAGTATTTATAAATAATGCAATTCTACTCAGCCATAAAGAAAAATAATATATTCATACATTTACATGTATGTGTGTGTGTGTGTGTGTGTGTGTGTGTGTGTGTGTGTGTGTATGTTTCAGAGAAATAGATGGAACCGGGGATCATAGGCTAAGTGAGATTAGTCAGTCACAAAAAACGTAAGGGTCAGATGTTCACTCTTATATGTGAAAGCCAGAGAGAAACTGGGACACAGAAGGAACTCCAGACAAAGGAGTAAAAACCTTAGTGGTGTGAAGAAGAAGATCTGACTGAAGGAAGTGGGAGCAGGGAGACTTGAAAAGGGAACACCTCAATGGACCCGAGGCACCTACACAAACTTAACAAAGATAATCAATGTGTTGAACATGGAAACATGTGGAGGAGAAGGAAGGGTGGGAACTGAGAAAGGCTCAACCAGTGCTGTATGCACATAAGCCTCTATCACCCTGTACTTCATTAAGATGTATGATTCCAATGTGCCAATAAATAAAGAAAAACACCTTATACTTTAATTCTACCTTAGAATTAGAACCTGTAAGTTGAGAGCTTTAAAAAAAACACCTTTTTGTATCCCAAGATTAGTACTTCTGGACATTTGTAGATTCTACCCACCTGCATATAAGTACACCTACATGATCTCGTGTGTGTGTGTGTGTGTGTGTGTGTGTGTGTGTATACTAGCAAATCATAGAATAAATGAATACAATTTCATAAACTCATTTTAAGGACAATCAAGAGCTACTTATAATCTAATAAATTGTAAAGATACAATAGTATTTGCTACTCATAAATTAAACTTTGCACATTATTAAAGTTTATTTAAAAAACTAATTTGTATACTACTAAGAAATCTGGCTTTTACAAAGGCTAGATAATTTTGAAAGGCTACTACAAAAAATTTGGATTTCTATATTTTTCTGTAGGATATTTTATTACTTCTTCAGTATCAGACTGAAGTTTGTGTCATCCTTTCATTAATTAAATATTATTGATTTTTCTTCAGTAATGTCACAGTAAGCTGCTGTGAATATTTTAGTTAGCCCTTCCTATGGACACTATTTTTGACAGTAATACATATGTGTTTTATAGTTATAATGAGAATCATTCATAAACCTGCTGTTTAAAGAGATGATATGTTGCCACTGAAAACTTAAAGATATTCAATGTTGATAAGTTATCAGGCAGATTCATTTTATTTCATATATTGTAATATACTATCAAAGTAAAGGTAATAGATGAAAAGATAAATACAAATTAAAAATAAGAATTCTAATTCTCCATGTAGGAAATAAAGAATTTTCTCCCATTTTAGAGTATTTACTGCAGCAAACTTATAATTATAAATCCTTTCTTCCTCTCTTTGAAGTGTATATACATATATCAATTTTAAAATTAGGCCTTTATGACCCAGAAATGTCTCCAGTACCTGCAAGCCATCTCTTTGAAATGTAAACATCAAGGGAGATATTACTGGTCTCTCTCAGTTATTAAAGGAAGATAGGAACTTGACTTCTGTGGGTGCCTTGCTCCATGTTGCAAACCTACTTTCTGTCAAAAATATTTGAAATGTTTGTTTTTTTCCTTTGAATAAAATAATTAGCTTACACAGATGGTCACCCCAATTACCAGGTGATTCTAGACTGAACTAAATGTGTCAAACGGTGCTGTCAATTCCTTGTATTTTAGCACTCGCTATTATTTATCTCTCAAATATGTACACAATGGGTTGCACTTACTTTGAATATGTAAAAAGGGTGATTTTTTTCCCTGTCTTCGCAATCTCTTAGTGGTATGTGGTGTGCATCACATCCAGGGTTAAAGCTTATTTGGTAATAAAACTCTTCTCGCTACTATCTTTGTAGAGAGGTTTTCTGAGTTAGCAGAATATTTTTTTTAATTACATCTCCCCAATACAACTCTCAAGGCTATCTTTTAAATTTATAGAGATTTGCATAAGCTGATAGATGAGTGGCCAGGTCTTTTGTCTCATCTGTGCTGAGTCAGTCAATTTGAGAACTGATGTCTTCTCAGTCTTTGTCTCCCTGGCTTACCTGTGCTTTTCTGTTTCTATCTTCGCAGATGTCTTCCTTCTTTTTCCCAACATCACCTACACAAGTTGCAGTGATTTAAGAGTTTTGTTTAAAGTACTATAAAGAAGCCAGGTGTGGTGGCGCAGGCTTGTGATCCCCGTGCTTGGGAGGCAGAGACAAGGAAGATCACACAAGTTCGAAGCCAGCAGTGCTGGCTTAAGAGACCCTGTTTCCCAAAAAAAAAAAAAAAACAAAAAAAAAACATAAAAAATAGGTCTGGGAGTGTATCCTGGAGACAGAAGGGTTTCCAGGAACCCCAGTAACACCAAAAAAAAAAAAAAAAAAAAAAAAAGGACTATAAAGAGAGATTGCCAAAATAGGCCTTATAGAGTGCTGTGTACTTTTTAGCTAGGAGAGATCCAATGCTTTCATCTGGATTTTAAATTATTGGACCAAATTTTTTTACACAAACCATACAGATGCGGAGTGATTTAATTACATTCTATGATACACATTAAGTTTCAATTTTATCATTTACCAAATTTTTATCTTTAAGAAGATTCATTTTGTTCACAAATGGGCAAGAGAAACATTAAAACATTATTCCAAGTGTTTTGGTGGGTGTCAAATGAAAAAAACAGGATTCAATATTCATTTTTTTCTTTCTTAGTAAACCATTTTTTCAGTAGTGCTTCCATTTCAGAAATGAGTTTTGTGACCATTATATGCCACTACTATTGTTCCAGTACACTGAGTCTTGTCTAAAAGCAGAATTAAGTTGAGCTATGAATATTTTAATCCAGAGTTCTATCTTAACTCATTTAACCAATACAATTGGCATTTTTAGGGAAACGATTTTACTTCTGATGTATTTCTTATCTTCCTCAATTACCATTCTCATCTAGGATGTCCCTGAATTGATTCAAAAGAAAGTAGTTTTCTTTTCCTCCATGATGAAACATCGCATCCTTTCTCACTCAGTCCATTCAGTGGAGTGCTACTACATGTCAGGTATCATTCTAAACACTGGGAAACTGGATGAAGTTATAAAAGACACATTGTACTCGAGGGAAAGCCAGGTGGCTTATAGTGAGTTACTATTATTTCAGAGGAAAGGCCCAGCAGTGAACTCTTCTAACAAGTGAGCAGTTAGCCAAAGGGTCAGGCAAGGGAGCTGCCATGGGGAGGGGCAGAGAACTTTACTTTTGGATGAAAACTGAACCTTACATTACAGGCATGGGATCCTTGTGCTCAGCTTTTATTCTCTTCAGAGGTAAGCATTTTCTACAAGTATTAAGAGAATTCTGGGTGCTTTGCCTCAGGAGAAGAAAGAATTGGAGGAACTACTCCGTACATTTTAATTTATTAGAAAATAGAGTTCCTAGACAGTGTGAGAAAATCCACATGTATATGTGTGTATGTTAGAGGAATGGTAGAAAGCTTCAGAAAGCAGGGCAGCACAGGGTACTGCTTTTCCTCTGCAAATTAATAGTTATTCATATAATGTGTTGTAGTAGTGATACCCAATAATGATATCGTGTTCCTGTATTTTTAACTTTAAAAAATGGGCAATATCGCCGGGCGTGGTGGCGCACACTTGTAATTCCCGCGCTTGGGAGGCGGAGACAGGAGGATCGCGCAGGTTTGAAGCCAGCCGCGCGCTGGCTTAGGAGACCCTGTTTCCAAATAAAAATATAAAATAGGTCTGGGAGTGTAGCCCGGAGGTAGAAGGGCTTCCAGGAACCCCAGTGCCACCAAAAATAAAAAAAAGGGCAATATCAATAAATATACAGCATACTTTTTATAAAAAAACTTTTTTGGGATCTTAATACTTTCTAAGGATGGAAAAGGGCACTAAAACCAAGGAGTCTGAAAATTCCTGCTAGAGTATTAATAATGATGTCCTGAGTTTGGAGTAAATCAAAGGGAAGGTAGTCTCTGGGTAATTTTGAAAGAAAGGCTTCTGAACTTTTCTTAGGCATAATCCCAAATTACACAGTTGAGATCCAGACTGTCCTGGCCACCATGAGAGGAAGGAGAGCTACAGCAAAGGAATAGGGAAAGAAACAGGAGACAGCACTGATCCCCAGAACTGTCACCTGCTGGGAGAGCTCAGCAGAACCAGTGTGTTCAAGGAGAATCCAGTGTGCTGGAGTTGCCTCAGTAAAATGGTAAGGAGTGTTGTTAGTTCAACCCAAGTTACTAGCTGCTGCTATTGGGAAACTATCTTAGATTACCTGCTTGCATATATTTATCTTTGCATACATCAGACATACTGAATGCTTTAGATGGGTTTCTTCACTTAATATTAAATAAACATGAGGTCCGGCATGGTGGTGAATGGCTCTAATCCCCATGCTTGGTAGGCTGATACAGGGGAATAACTAGTTCAAGACCAGCCTGGGAAACGTAATTAGATCCTTAGCAACTGAATGAGATCCTGTTTCTAAATTAATTAATTAACTAATTAATTAGTGCTAAAAAGGGCTGAGGTATAGCTCAGAGATAAAACGCCCCTGTGTTCAATTCCCACTATCAAAAAAGGAAAAAGAAAAAAAGAAACAATGACAAAATCTATAATTACGTAGATTAAATATCCAGCTAGTATATATTATTCTCTTCATGTCTACACATGCACAGAAAAATTATTTGCAAGAGATGCTATAGAGCTGGTAATTAGTAGAGCAAGGATAAATCCCAGGCAGCCCAAATCGAGGTCTACCTTCTTTAATTCCTCTTTCCTTCTCTCTCTTTCCCTCTTTCTTCCTCTCTCCTTCCTCTCTACTCTTTTGTCTTCCTTCCTTCCTTCCTTTCTTCCCTTCTTTCTTTTCTTTTTCCCTTTCTTCTTTCTTTCCTCATTTTAAATAATTATCATATAGCTTTTGAAATAATCAACACTAGAACATAAAAATCATCCTTCTGAAAAAAATCCTGAACACTGAGTAAAAATTATGTTACTAGGAGGGAGAATCTCACCTCATGTTTACAAACTAATATTTTCTCTGGTGAATTAATTAAAATATTGACTCTGATGATAAAATACCAAGTGTTTTTGCTGCCACAGACTTAATTATTTAGTAAGAAATGAGCATAGAGTGATAGCAATAAGTTAAGGAACTGTCAAATCATCACATATTCTTGTCCTACAGGAAACAGTCAGAAATGGCTAATTCTTTTCTTAGCTTGCACATGGACCAGCCTCTGGGGATGCTTCTTCTTCCCCTAAAATGTTTGTTATGCAGTTATAATTTGCCAAAATGAGGACTTCCGGGAAGATGGCGACCGAGAAAAGCGGGGCTTAAGAGCCCCGCTAACAACAAATCTCCATTACCACAAAATCAGCGCCTTTCATAACCAGAAAACACCATCACCAGTGAAACAAAAAATCACCAGGCTCCAGAGAGAAAGCGGACTGAGAACAGAGCCACAGAGGAGATACACCGACCTCGCACCCGAGGACGCAGCAGAAGCGGCAGAAGCGGCAGCAGCGCCATACTGCCGGCGGCACCAGCGCCATACTGCCAGCGGAACCGGAGAATTCACAGGACGGCTACAGCAAGCCGAGGTGAGCCACTGCGGAACAGCTAGGCGGGATTTCTCCGCGCAGAGAGCATCTAAAGCTCCCAGTGGCCGAGCTCAGCACACGCTGCAGGGATTCAGAGTAGAAATCAAAATCAAGAAGAAAAACGCCAGCCCCATAGCCGAGGGCGTAGCAGTGGCGCCATATTGCCACCGGCGGCAGCAGCAGCGAATTCATCGAGGCCAGTACAGCTACATCTGCGTACTCAAGAACAGTGAGTCAAATTGCGGGCCACAGAGGAGAAATCCCAGTACTGTACTCACTGGGACTTCACCCAGCGGGGGAGGGGCGGTGGCAGAGATATCACACGATAGGAGAACGTGCAACCTGGCACCCCCCACAGTCTAAAGCAGCCTCTATCGACTCTCTGGGTCGGAGACTCTGTGATAAAACCCAGTAAAGGAGTAGTGGGGTCTGAGATACTACTGACTCGAGATCCAGAACACCTTAAGGGAAGTCATAGTGACCCAAGGGAAGAACCCAGAGAAGGCACAAACATCCGAAATCATGGGAAAGAGGAATAACACTGGAGCAATGAATGCCCACAACCCCACAACATCAGAACCCGATAAAACAGAAAATCAGAGATTTCCAGAAGATCAAATCAGGAAAATAACTGTAGAAATAATAGAGGTGCTTCGAAAAGAACTTAGAGAGAGCCAGAAAGAGATAAAGGATGCAATTAATGAAGTAAAGGCCTCAATTCAAAGCACAAACAACCGATTAGAACACATGGAGAACAGAATCTCGCTCTTAGAAGATGAGCAATCCAAAAATGAACGCATAGTTTCTAATCTAGAAAAAAATATCCAACAGCAGGAATCTGACATTGAAGAAATATGGGCCCATTTTAAGAGAGCTAACCTAAGAATCATTGGAATAGAGGAGGGAAAAGAAAGTGATACCAAAGGGATCAACAATCTCTTCAAGGAAGTAATAGCAGAAAATTTTCCAAACATAGAGCAAGAGGTTGATACACAGATCCAGGAAACTTATAGAACTCCCTTTAGACAGGATCGGAGAAGAGGATCCCCACGCCACATAATTGTCAAAATGACCAATGTGGAAGCCAAGCAGAGAATCTTAAAGGCAACAAAAGCAAAGGGCCAAGTGACATTCAGAGGCAAACCAATTAGAATCACTCCAGACTTCCCAAACCAAGTTATGAGAGCCAGAAGGGCTTGGAGTAACATATTCCCAATTCTGAAAGAAAACAACTTTCAACCAAAAATTTCCTACCCAGCAAAACTTTCTATCAAATTAGATGGAGAAATAAGAAGCTTCCATGACAAACAGAAACTTAAGGAATTTATGTCTTCAAAACCAGCGCTAGAGAAAATACTCAAAAAGATTAACTACAAAGAAGAAATAGGTAACACACTCCAGAACTAGAGAAACAAGATTTTCCATCCAACAGACAACTAAGATTGGTTATCTGTGGAGACTCATTATTTATGTTAGTCTTTTACCTATCTCTAAAGGGTATTGTTTGCCTTTATTGTTGTTAATTTTTAGGATTTCTAGTTGGAATATTAATATACCTTCAGATATAGCATATGGACATATTTTATCCCATTCTATTAGTAACTGTTAACTCTGTTTACATTGTCTTTGGATATACAATATTTTTTTTTATTTTTTAGGGAGTTTGTATACTCCTCTGTTGCCTGTGCCATTGAAATCATAACCAAGAAATCACTGCCAATTTCAATGTTGTGAGGTTTAATGACCCAGATTTTCTCCTAAAAGTTTATAGTCTTAAGATTTATATTTAGGTCTATTATCTATTTTGAGTTAATATTTGTATATGGGATTAGGTAAGGGTCCAATTTTATTCTTTTCCATGTAATTATTATTTTTTAACAATATTGAGTTAAAAGATTATTATTTCCACCACCAAATGTTCGTGGAAACCTTGTCAAAAATAACTTGACAATATAGGGAAGAATTTAGCTCTAGGCTTTTATTTAACTCCAATGGTTTATATATCTGCCTTTAGAATAGTACTACACTGTTTCAATTATTGTAGCTTTATATGGTTTGAAATCAGAAAATATATATCTTCTAGCTTTGTTCTTTTTCAAGATCGTTTTGGGTACCTAGAGTCCATATTCCATATTCCATATTAGGATAGATTTTTTTCTGAAAAATAAATATATAAATATATGATAGTTTCACCTAAAAAATAGAAAAAAATATTCTCTGGTAAGAAAGAAAGCAAAAAGAAATATTGAAATGTTATCTTTAAGTCATCAAAAGCTTGGTATCAGACAAATGAAACTGTTATGTGAGATTATCGTTTTTAATTTTAGATAAATTGCCACAATACTAGATGTCAACTACTAAGCCAAGCATGGGAGGGAGGGATAGGGAGAGAATGGGGTGGGGATTGGGTGGGGGCTGACTGGGAAAAGTGTGCATGTAAGTCTACAAAAGTATGTATCCTACTATGATGTCTGAATACAGTGCACCAATAAAAAATAAAAAAAAGAACATTAAATATCAAAAAAAAAAAAAAATAATTTGCCAAAATGAAAATCATCCAAAGCATCCTTGAGGGGGAAAGAAAGCTCACAAAAGTGAAAGTTGGAACGAAGGGTGAAATATAAAGAGACTGGGCAGACCTACTCTGGCCTAGGTCACAGAGGTGACTTAGGGGCTCATTATTTACATGTACCTGGAATAATTTTATTGCCAGTCACCCAGCAACTCACAAAGCCTTGACTACATCCCTGGCTTGGTAACCATATTCTCTCTTCCTCTAATTTTCTGGGTCCAAGGTTATTGCCTTCCTTCATCAGACCCCATAAAATATTTGATTTTGAAGATGCCATGTGTGCGATAGGTTTGTTATCATCAGCATAGTGAAATACCATAGACTTGACGGTTTGAAAAAAATTTTTCTCACAGGTCACTGAGAAATCCAGTCAGGTTGGATGGGAGCCACCTTAAATGTGTCACTTTAATTAAATCATCTCTTTAAAGACCACATTTAAATATAGTCACAATCTGAAATGCTGGAGATAGGGCTTCAAAGTATAGATTTGGGGGATGTAAAATTTGACCTGCATATATACATACATAACTGACTTTCTATATAAATATCATTTTTCATATGCAAGTATTGTTTGGGGATTGAATATAGATTTAAAAACTACTTAAAACCTATATGTGCTATTTTAAAATCTATATTGTAATATAGATTAAAAATATAAGAAGATATGCTACCCCAGGTCTTTAAAACATACATTTAATTGGGAATAGTGGTACATAACTGTAATCTGAGTACTTGCAGGCTAAGAGAGAAGAATTTCAAGTTCAAGTTCAGATTCAGCAATTCAGTGAGACCTGAAGCAATATAGCAAGAACTTGTTTTAAAATAAAAAATAAAACAGAGCTAGGGGTGTGGCTCAAAGGTAGAATGTGCCTGGATTCAATTCCTAGTGCCTCAAACAAAACACAATGAAACAGCCCTATATTTTGTGAGCTTTAAGTGAAGAGTAATGCTAAATGATCATATCTTTTGAGCATAGTCACCCTTTGGTATGACTTGGGCATTGATTCTAGGGCCCTCCCATTTAGGTACTATAATTTGGTAACGCTTAAGCATTTTATATAAAATGATATCATGTTTATGTAGAAGCTATGCACACAGCCTCCTGTATATATTAAATAATCTATATATTATTTGTAACAGTAAATCCAAGAAATTTCTATGTAAATAGTAATTAATGCTGTAGTACATAGACAATCATAACAATGATAATAAAGCTGATCCTGGCATAGTCACACCCACATAATTGCAGCTACTAGAAAGGCTAACACAGGATGACTGCAAGTTTGAGCCTAAAATGGGAAAATTAGCAAGGTTATGTATCAAAATAAAAGTTTAAAAAAATCAGACTGGAGAAATAGCTCAGAGGCAAAGTGTCCTGAGTTCATCCCCCAGTATACAAAAAAGTCTGTACATGTTCAGTATACATTTTAGTTTACTATAATTTTCTCTAATATTGTTGATCGATGATGAGTTGAATACAAAGATGCAGAATTCATTGATACAGAGGGCTGATTATATTATATAAGTAACTTAAGGCAAAAATGATTTTTAAAAAATTGATATCAACAAATGAGGGTAGAAATATTTTTAAAGTAGTACATCTTCAAACTATTCATTATATATTCCAACAAGAAAAATTTGCAGAGCTAGTTCTTTCAAATTCTTGATCTGGTATATTGTGTGTGTGTGTGTGTGTGTGTGTGTGTGTGTGTGTGTGTGTGTGTGTGTTGAAATTCTTACATGCAAGCCTCATGGGAAATTCCCTAGAAGGAAGAAGGTTATAGTAAATCCACATGTTCTGTATGCACTCTGGCTTTCACAGAACCAAGGGATGGAGTTTACTTTAGAAAGAGACTGTGTTATAACCTAGCATGGCCCAGAATTATATATTATTTCTCTTATGTTCAACTGTTAGCCCAACTTGAGATAGTGCAGGATACACAATGCTGCTGTTTGCTTCAATATAATATCAGGTACATCACATAAATAAATTACTTATGGTAGCCTGGTGTTTGTACTGATTTTCCATTGCCTACCATCTAAAGGAAATAATAGAAACATATGTTCCAAAGCCCATTGTCCAATATATTCACATAGTGAAGTTAAAATGTTTGGTTAGAAAATCGATATTGTTATACTAAGCAGCAAGTATTGTAAACTAGAAGAATTGTAAGAAGCTGTGAACTCGCTTAAAATCAATGTGAATTCAAACCAGGGAGTAACAAAATAGATAAAACTACAACTTTAAATAGTAACCTAGGGAGAGCTAACCAGCATCTCAGCTTTTGCCACTGCAAGGAGAATCAATGAAAAACACAAACAAATAATAAAAGTAATACAATATTTGTGTTGGCATTAAGGCTCATCAGTAGTAAATTTGAGGACAATGACTGCTGTGCAGTATTGGCAACTATATTAAGAATCCTCTGTGCAATGAATACAATATCAAGCACAGAGAATAAATGAGAACATAGATTTAGAACTCTATTGGCAAAGCATCAGGATTTAAATGACAAGTGGGAAAATATACTGATGTTCAGAAAAGCAACTCCTCAAATTCTGGAAATAAGGTATATTTGAATGTCTTTAAACATTCAAACTCTAAAATGAACAAACGATGGTTTGCAGGGTATATTTGCTAACTTAGCTTGAGTTTTAGATGCTAACACAATAGACTGTACAAGATACTTATGGCACAACGATGGAAAACAGGAAGTGACATAGCTTAAACAAAGTCAGTGCTAGATAGTCTGAATCCATATCCTATTGGAAGAATGGGACAGGATGGGTTACCTTCAAGGTGCTCAATCTGGATCATATCCATCTGAGTTCAAATCATGATTTGACTACCATTTTGCTCTTCTGTGATATTGGAAAATTATTTGATCTGCTTAACCCTTAACATTGTGTGTGTGTGTGTGTGTGTGTGCGTGTGTGTGTGTGTGTGCGTGCGTGTGTGTGTGTGTGTGTGTGTGTGTTGTGTTGGAGGTGTACTGGGGATTGATTCCAGAGGTGTTCTACCTCTGAGCTACACCCCCAATCATATTTTTATTTATTTTGAAACAGGAATTCACAAAGTTGCTGAGGGCCTTGCTAAGTTGCTGAGTCAGGCAATGACACCCCCAGTCATATTTTTATTTATTTTGAAACAGGATTTCACGAAGTTGATGAGGGCCTCACTAAGTTGCTGAGACTAGCAATGAACCTGCGATCCTCATGTCTCAGCCTCCCAACTACTCGGCTTACACGTGCCACTATGCCTGGCTCCTTAATATCTTCTTTTGTCATGAAATGTGTGTGCATAGGGGGAAGAGGATTAAAATACACAATACTTGTAGATAACAGAGACTCACATTGCAAGTCATTATAATTTTTATCATCAAATTAAATTTGGAAAGATGATTTTTACTCAGAAGAGGGTGCATGAATTCACTTTGCTTTCATTCTCTCAGAACTCTCTCTAATCATGTTACTTTAATGACCTCCAATCTTTTTATCATTTTTGGTCCATTTTTAATCTCTTCATAATATTTATAAATTTGTATTTTTAATTCATTTGTATTTTTCAAAAGGAGGTTATTCACTCATTCCTTTATAAGTATTTTAGTAGAAAGTCCTTTAGTTCCTTTGCTGGTGGTACTGCTCAGTTTTAGAGCACTTGCCTAACATACACAAGGACCTGTGTTCCAATCCCAGTACTACAAAAAAAAATTGTCTTAAACACAAATATTTTTTACTTCTCCTGTGATGAATCCTACTATGTGGTAAGTGTTCAATAAATTCTGGTTAGATAAGTAAAAAAAAAAAACCTACAACCTTTGCTAGCCTATGGGCATTGTACATTCATCTATATTACTAAAAGTATAACTATGTTGAATTTGATGCATGACTTTTCTTAGCCTAATGTCAGTGCAGTTTTTCTTGGTGATAGCTACTCTTATTTTCTTGCAGTATGTGATCAAGCAATAGGGACACACAGGTTTTCATTTGAAATTTCTCAGCAAGTGAAGATCTTTAGTAATATATCCCTACAATTTTTGTACTTCTGATTATTTTACTAATCATAAAAAGCAAACAGTTTCTAATTTTGTTTAATTTGTTCATGTGGACCATTTGGGAAGGACATAAACTTAGGGAATTGGCTTTGAGCATTTCTCACAATAGAAGAGTAACTTTATTCTCCCACTAAAATCTACAGTTTATTTCTTGTTGAAGATACTATTGTTATTAAATTATTTTAACATATTTTATATATATTAGGCAATAATTGTACAGATTTATAGGGTACAGTGTGATATTTTGATAGGTGTGTATGATATATAATCATCAGATCTAAGTAGTTGTCATATCCATTTATAGCAGCATGGATGGGACTGGAGGACATTATGTTAAGTGAAATAAATTAGGCACAGAAAGAGAAATACCACATGTTTTCATATATAATTGGAAACTAAAATACTTATCTCTAGAAGTAGAGATTAAAGGTTACCAGAGCCTGGGAAGGATACAGGGAAGGAGGAATGGATAGAGGATGGTTATCAGGTACAGGGCTGCAATAGGGTAGAAAAAATAAACTATAGCAATAAATAGCACATTAGTATAATGATTATTGACAACAAATAATTTTTTGTTTTAAAATAGTTATTAGGATAGTGAATATTCCCTGCCTTCTCTTTTTCCATGGCCCATGGGCTAAGAAGGTATTTAATTTTTAAATGACTAAAAAAAAAAATCAAAGGAAAAATACATGCATTTTTTTAAACCTGTAAGAAATTTGACCATCAATAATGTTTTCAAACTCAATCACTAAGCCAAGCATGGGAAGGAGGGAGGGGAAGGGAATGGGGCAGAAGTTGGGTAAGGGCTAATTGGGTGATGTGTACATGTATATCTCCACCATCTTTAATCCCATTAAGATGTATGAATACAATGCACCAATACAAAAATTTTTTAAAATCCTAAGAAATTAAAAAGTAAAATAAAATTTTATTGTTACACAGCCATACTAATTTGTTTATATATTGCCTATAATGAATTTTGTGTCACAATGTCAGATTTGAGTAGTGGGAGCCAATATCTTATGGCATAAAAAGCCTAAAATATCTTATGTGCTATTAAATATTTATAGAATTCCTACAGAAGAAAATTTGACACCCTCAAATTATATTAAATAATACTATACTCTAGCCGGGCGTGGTGACGCACGCTTGTAATCCCCGCACTTGGGAGGCAGAGACAGGAGGATCACACAGGTTCGAAGCCAGACACGCTGGCTTAAGAGACCCTGTTTCCAAAAATAAAATAGGTCTTGGAGTGTCACCCGGGAGTAGAAGGGCTTCCAGGGACCCCAGTACCACCAAAAAACAAATAATAATAAAAATAAATAATACTATACTCTAAAGAAAGAAATGCCCTTAATAACAGGAACAAGACAAGGATATCCATTTTTACCAATAAAGACAAAAATCACATGATCATTTCAATAGATGCTGAAAAAGCACTTGAGAAAAGCCAATACACTTTGAAGATAAAAGGACTGCAGAGAATTTGAATAGAAGAAACATACATAAACATCATAAAGACATTATAAAATAGGCCCACAGCTAACAACATATTAAAGGGGAAAAAAACTGTCAGAATTCACCCTCAACACAGGAAAAAAACAAGAATATCCCCTATCACCACTCCTTTTTAATATAGTCTGTGAGACTCTAGCCAGAGCAATGAGGCAAGAGAAGGAAATCAAAGGAGTACAAATAGGAAAAGAAGAACAAAATTTATGTCTAGTTGCAGATGACTGGATACTATACCTAGATGACCCAGCTAACTCAACCAAAAGGCTTATAGAACTGATCAAAAAATTCAGCCAAATGTCTGGATATAAAATAAATCTTGAAAAATCAGAAACTGTAAGAAAATAAGTATCTTTCCTCTAAATTGCATGTTCAAGTCTTTAGATTATGTCTGTAATAATGGTGACTGGAACATGTTCTAATTTGTGGAGGGTTTTCATTCTATGTGTTTTCATACACAGATGACCATTAAGGGAATATTTTGTGCCTTGAAATTGTGAACTTCCTAGATGACAAAAATATGAAGAAAATACATTAATACATTAAAATCAAACTGTTCTATATTGATAAGGACAAGAACCCTCCTTTTTCTTCCTTCATTTTAGAGATTTTTAAGTGCATCACAGATTATTATCATAAAAATCATCTTATATATTCCCTAAATCTGAATTATGTTTGAGCTCCAGATCTATATTTCTGTGTTCTAGTTAATATTCCTCAAATGTCTTAACATTGACTTAAACTCAATATTATCCAAATTGCATAAATTACATATGACCTTTACGTACAGTTGATTCCTCAACCTTACAACAATTACAAAAGTGATCACAAAAGCAACAAAACTGGCTCTGATTCTGGAACCATCCTCCCCAAAGCAAGGCTAGCTATCGTGGCTTCACCTTTGAGTCCTACATTCTCTATCTCCCTGGATTCCAACTTTGACTTAGAACATGCCCATGTTTGCTGACAGCTCTCCCACCCTTTTGTCAAAACTCAACTGTAAATTATCACTTAGTTTTGGACCAAAGTATTTTATTAGCTGTTAGCTGTTCTTTACACATTAGTTTCTTTTTTCATTTCACATTTACCATCTTCTAACAAATCATATTTTGAAGGTCAATTTCAATCAAAAGATGATCATCTTTTCTCTGTTGTTCTCATTTACATAGCTTCAAGCCAAATCCTGTCCTCCACTTTCCTTTTCAAATAATTATCTCAGTATTTTTCACTTCCCATTCAGTCAATTTGAAATTTCAGGACTTTTCCCCCTGTGCCCTCTTCTCTCCCAACACAATGTAGATACTTGTTTGTCCCTGCTACTTAGAAAATTACTTCTACTCTTTGGTTATCCACCTCTAAATCACAGCCAGAAGTCCTTATTCTAAAAAGTCTTCAAGGTTCCCTTTGAATTCCAGTGTCTCTATATAGTCTCCCTTGCTTATCCACTCTGAGATTCTTTAGATCTAAATTATCATTGCAATACACTCATATTTTACAACCAGATCTAGCTTTATTACCTGCCATTAATTCTCGACTTTATTTTATATAACAAATCTTAAGCATATCATAGATTTTTAATTATCAAAATAGAAAGAATAAATCTGCTTTCAAATGTTTCATAGTTTATAAGTTACATATATGAATTAAAATATTTAAAAGAGGTATCAAGAAAAGTTGTCATCTAACAGTCTGCCACAAAGGGATTAGGCTTTATGTTATTAGCATTCTGTAATAAGTAGTTTTAGATCTGAATTTTATGTACTAATTTTATTGTTTTATTGAGACCGACTCCTGTGGAAGAGATTGTAGAATTGAGAAAGAACATTTTTAAGGGGCGGAACAGAGGTGCAGGGGATTGAATCCATGGGCATTCTATCTCTGATATATATATACCCCCAGCCTTTTAAATTTATTTTTATTTTGAAACAAGGTCTCCTTAAGTTGCTAAAGCTGGCCCCAAACCTTCAATTCACCTGTCTCAGCCACCCAAGTACTGGATTACAAGCACAGGATTATAGGGATTACCATACCTTGCTGAAAAGGAACTTTTTAAAAAGTTGACTTTCTTGGATTTCTTAAGACTTCTGGTACTGTTTTTATTGAGGTGATCACGAAACTGACAGGACTATCAGAGAAGATTCTCTGTTATGTTTTTATTTCTGCTCGTTTATTTGAAGAATTTATTTGATTATCCAGACAATATTTTTTGAAAATTGCCCTTCAGATATTTGTGTGTGTGTGTGTGTGTGTGTGTGTGTGTGTGTGTGTGGTAATAGGAATGAACCCAGAAGCATTTTACCTCTGAACTATACTCCCAGAATTATTTCTTATTTTTTATTTTGAAAAAATTGTCTCACTAAATTGCAGAGGGCCTCACTAAGTACCTGAGGCTGGCCAGGAACCTGCGATCTTCTGGTTTCAGCCTCCCAAGTACTGATACTACAAGCATGTACCACCATACCTGGCAGAAAATACTTTTACCAATGTATTCTCATGCAAATAATAAGAAACCAGCATGAGTTATTATAATTAACCCCTCTTGAGAAAATGATTTGAAAATGGAGAACATTGTACAATTTGAATTTCCTTAATTTAAAAACAACATTTTAATTGATTTATTTAGCAAATATTTATTATGTTTCTATGAGAAAATTCAAAGAAAGGAGAGCAAAACAGACATGGTTACTTTTCTCTAGAAATTTATAATATAAAATAGCAATATTACTAAAAATAAAAGTATGTGCCAAAATTATTTTAAAATTAAAATTAATAAGTGCTGCACAGTACTAGGAAAATGTGTAGGATAGTGACTTAACCATCCGGAGCTGAATCCAGTTTTCCCTGTGGTATTATTTATTCTCATTAATTGCTTATTTAAATTTATTCTTTTGTGAACTAGCTTTTCATTTCCTTTGCCTATTTTTCAATTGGGGTGTTTATCTTTTTCTAATTAAATACATTAAAGAAAATTTACTGGCAAAATAAATCCAGTGTAATGACACAACTGAAGTAAAGCTAAAGTTATTATTGTGAATTGCTTTATTTATATGTACATTTCCTAAGTATTTATTTAATGTAGTGATATAATTTTGGATCCTGTTTTTATCTTTTAATAATAATCCATAATTACTTAATTTGTTTACTTCTAAGTTGTCTCTATTTTATGTTTTTCTAATGAGAATGCAAGTACAGGAATACTTGTATTTGTCTGTCTTGTTCTGCATAGTAGTAGGGTTTGGCAAAACCTGGATATGAATAAGATACACATTGAATAGTAATGCATAGATATTTCCACATAGCATATTTTATGCAATTCTATTACTTCTAATGTTTGATATTTATGTGGTATTACAGAAGCTATATATATGACAGTGGATTACATATAATTTCTAAGGCAATACTTTCAAATATTACATAGTCATTGTATTATCTAACATGATAGTGCATAGAGTTCCCCCCCAAAAAAAAAAGAACTTAAGAGATTTAGGGCTGAGTATACTATGCTAAAAGAATTTAAATTTAAATTGCATTAAATTTAACAGATTAAAAACAGTATGCATTAGATGAAAATCTAATGCTTAACTATGTGAAAGAAATATCATATCATTGCAGACAAGTTTTGCAGTGATACATCATAGTCATGGAATAGGTTAATATTACAAATGTACCCGGGAAGGAACTGACACTTAGATAAGTCTAGCATACATGCGATCTCAGGTAGACAAATCTTAAAAATAGAGCTGTTTCCTCTTAGAGCTTCTTCGTGTTATTCTTTTGAGTGTGTAGCTATACTTATGCAGTGACATATGATTATTCCATGCTGCTTCTCAAAACAAATTGTTCCAGTTTGACTGTGAGATCTAGGAATTAATCTATATCTGATCTATTTTTAATACTCGATTGCATTTCACTTTGGTATTCATAAAGAACTTGGCTCTGTTGTCAGACAGCATGCATTAGCAATGTGACTTACATAAGATAATTCATTCCTTCAAGCCTTGAAAACAAAATTTCATTTGAAAAATGGTGAGACTAAAAGTGCGATCTTTATTGGATTGATATGGAGTTCAGGAAGAAAGGCATGCAAAGTGCTTGAGAAATAAAATGCCAGCTATTATTGTCTGAGCTAAAATGTAATGGATATGTTAAGAAGCATTGGCTTGCCCTTCCCTTCATCTACATTGAGATATAAATGACAAATAAAAATTGTATGTACTTATGGTATACAGGTGGACACTTTAATACAGGTATACATTGTAAAGTAATTGTCACCATCCAGCTAATTAATGTATCCATTACTCATGTAGCTACTGCTTTCTTTTTATTCTTATTTCTCTTAAGAATACATAATATATGTCCTCTTGGCAAACTTTAAGTAGGCAATACAGTATTAATTATATTTACATTACTATATATTAGATCTTCAAAAGTCACTCACCTGGTGTAACCACATCTTTGTCTCTCTCATCTACTATCTCTCCATTTTCTCTTCCTGGTTCCTGGCAACTGGTATTTTGTTCTCTGCTTCTATCAGTCTGAATACTTTAGATTATATATGTAAATTAAATCGTGTAGTATTTGTCTGGCTTACTTTGCTTATGCACATCTACCAGGTTCATGTATGCTGTACCAAATGTCACTATTTCTTTTTTTTAACACAGAATAGCTTTGTGTGACTCTCTCTCCTCTCTCTCTCTCTCTCTCTCTCTCTCTCTCTCTCTCTCTCTCTCTCTCTCTGTGTGTGTGTGTGTGTGTGTAAAACACTTCATTCTCTTTTGTGTTTGTGGTACTGGGGATGGAACCCAGGGACATTTTGCCTTCAAGCTATACCCCCCAGCCCTGTTTTTTATTCTTTATTTTGAAACAGGGTCTTGCTGAGTTGCAGAAGGCTTCAGTAAGTATTAGTTGAGGCTGTCCTTGAGCCGCCATCCTCTTGTCTCAGCCTCCCGAATGCTGGGATTATAAGCATGTACCACCATGCCTGGCTCATGGGACACTTCATTCTTACACAGGGGCCAAACTAATCTTCTCTGTGTTGCTCCAGTTTTAGTAAATGTGTTGCCAAAGTGAGCATCATCAATAGACATCTTGGGAGTTTCTGTATCTTGGTTACTATAAATAATGTTAAGACAAAACACAAGAGTACTGATGTCTTTTGAAATATTAATTCCCCTTTTCCTTTGAAAAGGAAATCCCAAGAAGTGGAATTTGCTGGGTTATAAGGTAATTCTATTTTTAGTTTTGGGACAAATGTCTATACATTCCCCTTCATTTCTGTACACAGTAAACTCGCACCAAGAATGTTCATGGGCTTCTTGTTTCTCAGCATCTCCATCAATGCTTGCCATCTTGTTTCTTTTTTATATTATCTATTCCCATTGGTGCGAGGTGATACCTCCTTGTCTTAGGATTTGCATTTGGTGAATAGGAATGCTGAATAGCTTTTCAAATACCTAGTCACCATCACTCGGTTTTCTTCTGGCATATGTGTGTTTAGGTTCTTTGCCCATTTTTTAAAATTTAGTTTATTTTCCTATTTTTAATATATTTCAGGTATTACATCCTTATTAAATTCGTGGTTTGCAAATGTTTTCTCCTGTTCTAAGGGTTTCTTTTTCACTCTGTTGATCATTTCTTCAGGGAAAAATATAGTGGCTCTAGAGTTAAACTGGCTCAGTTTAAATCCAGTTCACTCGCAGACATGGGATAATGAGATACAACAGGGTTCATGGGGGCGATAGACTACTGGTTCTTTATTTCCACATCCTTTTATCAAGTGTGGGAGTCATTGCCCATCCTCACTGAACCGGGGCTTACCGATCAGGTTTAGCACATGCAGCATAAGTCCTCTGTGGAACTTCAGAGTCTGTGCTTCCCAGCATTGTCTCCTGTCCTCTCCTTCAGATAGTGGCTCATCTGTAAATTTGATCTTGGGAAGAGGAAGATACAAAGCTGAGGAAAGGGAATCAACACAAGGATAAGAGCTTTGGTTGTTCTGTCTGCCTCGATTGATTTAAAACAATGCAGTTATAAAAAAATTAAAAACATATAACTCCAAATCCTGGCTCAGTCATCCATACAACAAGAATAATAATTTGGCCATTAAAGTTTATGGTGCCAAGCAACTTGCTAATAGCTTTGTATCTTGTTTGTAATATTTACGATTGAACCCAGGGGCATTCTCCCTCTAAGCTATACCTTGAACCCTATTTTATTGTTTATTTTGAAACAGGATCTTGCTAAGTTATTCAGTACATTATCACAATAGTGAATAGGGATTTTTTTAAAATTTCCTGCATATTATCTCCCTATTGTGGGAAAATTGATTCAGAGGGTATAGCCACATTTGCAGACAGTTTAGCATGGAAGTTAAGCTTGCAGAAAATGAACACAGATTTCTCTGAATCCTAGGCCTTTTCACTCACCACACATGTAACTCTGTGTCTCTTTACTTTGTTATCTGTGAAATAGAGTCAGTGATACCATATGTCTTGTAAGGTCATTGGAAAAATTTCAGTGAGTTACTCTACATTGTGTTTATGGTACACAATAAAAAAAAAACATATGTTTGTTGTTTTCCTTGCAATTACTCTGTTTTTATGTAAACCACTTCTCTTGTGTGTCTGGTAATGGGAATGAAACTCAGTAGCATCCCACCTCTGACCTATAGCCCTTTTTTATTTTTTACTTTGAAGTAAGATCTTGCTACATTGCTTAGGTTGGTCATGAACCTGTGATCCCCCAGCCTTAGTCATCCAAAAAGAGGGATTACTGACATGTGCCAGACTTCTAATTTTCTATCTTAATAATTGATTACTATCTCCTTGAACATTATCTTCATATAACTATCAAGAACTGTCCTTCAACTTTTATCTTCTAAACTTTAAATTCTGAGTCATTTATTCATAGGACATACATGTATAAATATCGTTATTCAACCCAACGAATAGGACTAAAAAGAAATGATTTTAATTCCACCTCTATCTGCATCTCACTGATAGGTGAGATGGCCCAGCACTTTCAATTTTATTCTTGCTTAGCATTTATTGCCTTGTCTTTAAGCTGAGGGCGATATTAATAATTTATATAGTTATTTCAAGTTTTTAAAAATGGTATATGGAGAACTGTCAGGCACAGTTCCTGGCACACACTAGTCTTCCAAGAAGGAGTACCTCCATTTCTATATCAGATTATGAGTATGTTCCCTTCACTTGTGAACTATGAAGCAAAACTTGGAGCACCATTACAGAATGTGTATTTGGAATTTTATTTAAATTCAGCAAAACCAACAAATTTCAAGATCCTCAGGGACCAGATTTCTTCATATCTCATATATGTCCATACACAGTGGATCCAGGAAACATTAGAGGATTGTCTTCAATTAAAACAAAAGCTGACAGCAGAGTGTGGTGACACATGATTGTAATCTCAGCATTTGGGAGTAAGAAACAGGAGGACTGGGATTCACAGATTGCCTCAACTACTTAGGAAGGCCATTTGCAACTCAGTGAGACCCTGTTTCAAAATAAATAATAAAAAAATAGGGTTGGGGTGTATGTCGGACATAGAATGGTCCTGGGTTCCATCCCCAGTACTGCAAAAAAGAAATTAATTAAATTAAATTAAAAAATAAAAATAAAAGCTGACAGCTACCAGATAAAATAGTTGTCTTTGGCCAACACAGTGCTTTGTAGTTTGAACCTAGTATGTTTCTAGGTTGATTTATGTTGCTAATATTTCTAAATTTGCTAAGGTTTGTGTCCTTTGATAGGAGAAAACTTCTTGTTTTATTAAATACATTTTTACAATATAATGTTTGGTTGCTACTTAGCTAGCACAATCTTCTTTTAAAAAGCATGCATTCAGAATGGATATTACATTGCAATAAGAATCTCATCTTCAGTTTCAATTACACCTTACAGATGTAATGGGTTTTGCAAATTTGCCAATAGTGGATGGAATCACAACAACCACTGAAGAGTGTAAGCTCGGCCTTTATGCTCAGCTTTTCCAGCTCTGCTATCGTCTTGCTTTGTTACCTCTAAAAGATTCTGATAAGTGGTGGGATGCATTCAATTATAGCATTGTTTTCTGGCTTGTATCATAAAACCCTAACTGAAAAATTTGAGAGCTTTGTAATTATGGTTTCTACCCATTTTAGATATGGGCTAATCTAGTCCCAGGTCATAGTATCTTTTGCAGGATGAGCTTTATTCTTATTGGGTAGAAAGCTATACATAGCCATGTATGTCATATAATATTGCATTTCTTTGTTCACATTTAATTTGTTGAGCATAAATTGAAGCCTACTATGTGTACATCAGGAAGGGTATATGCTAAAATATTTTCTGCAGAAATAATTCAAACTGAGTGCTTATTAACTCTGGTTGGATACTTCAGGGAGAGCTCAAGAGATTGGGAAATCCTTGAGCTGAGGCTTATAGAGAGAGGCAGTTTCCAATAAGTGAAGGGGAATAGCTTTCTAGAGAAGAAAATGTGTAAAAATAGGCAGATAACAGAATGGCGATGGCACATTTGGGGAGCTATGAATAATTCAGTATGATAAGAGAATAAGTTGCACATGTGTAAAGAAATGGTTAGAACCAAAGAGTGATAGTAGCCAGGAGACATATTAGAAATGCTTTATATAAAATGATAAAAATTTAAATTTCATAGTTTATGCAATATGGAACTATACAAGGCTTTACAGAAGGGAAGTAAGATGAGTTTTTATGTCTTAAAAAGATGACCGTGTAATAATATGAAGGATATAGTAAAAGGATGAAGAGACACAGATCAGTAATCTAGGAGAAAGATGATGGCAGGGCCATGCTTAGATCAGAGAACACAAAGGAAGGGAAAATCTGTCCAGACATAGGAAGTTGGGGCTAAGACAAATAGAAAAGATAAAGAATCATAGGTAGTTTCTCTCTCAAAATGATGGAAGGGATATTAATTTTGATAACAAAGAAGAAGCAATGTTTTACAAATTTTTGTTTTTATTTGTTTTACTTTGTGTTTTTTTAAAGTTCATAAAGATAGGTTTTAATGGTTTATTGCATTCCTGAACATAGTATTTTTCCTGACAAAAATTTGCCTATATATATCACTCTCTTTCTTTCTTTCTTTCTTTCTTTCTTTCTTTCTTTCTTTCTTTCTTTCTTTCTTTCTTTCTTTCTTTTTTTTGTGGTACTGGGGTTCCTGGAAGCCCTTCTACCTCCGGGCTACACTCTCAGACCTATTTATATATATATTTATTTATTTGGAAACAGGGTCTCTTAAGCCAGCAGGGCTGGCTTCGAACCTGCACGATCCTTCTGTCTCCACCTCCCAAGCGCGGGGATTACAAGCATGTGTGTGTGTGTGTGTGTGTGTGTGTGTGTGTGTGTGTGTGTGTATAATCTTAACATGAGCTAGCCTCATGACTTGCTTTCAACTATATAATGGGCAAAAATTCAAAATATGCTTATGCATTCCAATTGCATCCAATTTTACTCTCTTGAAGCCTTGATCCACCAGTAAAAAAATTGTTAAACTGCTCATTTGGAACTAGGTACTAAGGTCCTAACACTTCAGGCACTCCAATAAGAGCAGGGAGCAAATGCACAACCAACTTGAGTAATTCTGTCCAAGTCATGCGAAACACAGATAAGGCATCCCCACTAAGCCTGAACCAGACTGCAGATTCAGAAGCAAATGAATTGTTATTATTGTATTTTAAGCTGTTTAGTATTGCAAGAGACTTTTTTGTTTGTAACACTTGATATTGATATCTACTATTTTTTCTTCCTACCTTTCTTATTTTTTCTCCCATCCACAAGATGATAAACAAACAAACAAAAAAATTCTATTTTTTCTTTTTTTGCAGGTGTGGGGATGGAATCCAGGGGCATTCAAACTCCAAGATACACCTCTATCTTATTTTTTATTCTTTATTTTGAAACAGGGTCTCAATAAGTTGCAGAGGGCCTCACTAAGTAGCTGAGGCTGTCCATGAACTGCAATCCTCTGGTCTCAGCCACCTGAGTGTTGGAATAACTGGGTTATTTTGGATTACGACTTTCATAAGGAGGTGTGAGCAGTCTCTATTCCTTCCCTTTGAAAAATTTCTAAATTAGTATTTTCTTTCTATAGTTTTTAAGTATAACAATGAATAGATGAAGGCTGACTTTCTTATACAGTGCCAACTGATAAATTATCTTTAACAGTGTTGAAATTACGTGTGCTTTTTAAATCAGAAATTATAATTCATTTTTAAATAACATATATCTCGGAACTAACTTAATTGTTTAAATATTTTATTAATAATAATTATATTTTGGATTATCATCTGATTAATAAATTGAAAATTAGTACAACCACTTTGAAAAATAGTATGAAGGATCCTCAAAAAAATGGGAATTAACCTATCATATAATCCAGCAATACTACTTCTGGATATCTACCGAAAAGAATGAAAACCAAACTCTCAAACTAATGCATGTGTATCTATATTCATATATACAAAATTCATCATTGCCAAACTGTGAAACCAGCCAAGATGTCCATCAACAAATGAATGGATTAAAAAAAAGATGGGATATGCACACATGGAATTTTACTCAGCCATAAAGAAGAACAAAATTACATCATTCATGGGCAAATGGATGAAACTAGAGAACATTATGCTAAATGAGAGTAGTCAGTCACACATACAAAAAAAATGGATGGAAGCTAGGAAGAAAAGGGGCCATAGAAAGAACTCTAGATGAAAAAAGAGAAACTGTAGGTGGGCAAATTGGATGACCAACATGAAAGGAATGGGATGAGGAAGAGGGACATTCCTTAATGTTTATTATGTACATTCACATACCTATCAAAGTCAATCACTAAGACAAACAGGAGAAGGAGGGAGGAGAGTGGGAATGGGATGGGGTGGGGATTGGCGAAGGGCTAAATGAGTGATGTGTGCATGTATGCCTCTACCATCTTGTACTCCACTGAGATGTATGACTACAAAGCACCAATAAAAAAAGACATATAAAACATGTTTTTGTGGGTAGTTGTCCTGAAATCTGGGAGCCTTCTGTCTCAGGATTTCAAGTACTAGAATTACAGGTATGGGCCACTATGCCTAACAGTAGCTTTTTAAAAATTATTCCCACACTGAAATAGAGGCAAAATTGGGCATTTTATATACATATATTTATATATAAAATATTGCATATACCTAATATATATTATATACATTATGTGTTACATTGCATAGCTCTCAAACTACTATCAGAAACATTTTAGAATAGGACAAGGGTAAAAAAGAGATTTTTACATTTTTTTCTTTATACATTAAGTTATTTTGATTTCATTATTTTATAAGATAAATTTTAAACATCTCCTCCATTTCTCCATTATCTGGTTGCAAACAACCTGTTGTTAATTTATGTTCGACCTAAAATATCTAAGTTCACACTGGATGACACTGCTTCCCAAATCCTCATATTTTTTGTCTTTCACCCATTCTAACTAATATATCTCATTTTTATGGACTTACCTGTATCTTTTTCTTTTTTTAGTACTTGTCAAATATCCATTATTCCCCTGTATTTATTTCTTATCTTTATTATCTTCCATAATAATATTATTAGCAAAATAAAATAATATGTTCAGTAAACTTCTAAGTCTTTGTCTACTGTTTAGTTCAACAAAA
Organism: Muscardinus avellanarius; assembly: GCF_963383645.1. Taxonomy (NCBI): domain Eukaryota; kingdom Metazoa; phylum Chordata; class Mammalia; order Rodentia; family Gliridae; genus Muscardinus; species Muscardinus avellanarius. The sequence continues at coordinate 41,713,224 of NC_137802.1, read as the reverse complement.
CTGGGTATGTTATTTCTACAGAGCAGAAATTCAGTAGTACATAATTTTAAGAGAAGGAGCAGTATAGACTATTTGTATGATACCTGACTTGGGTTTTCTGCCCCTTTGCATGGATCATCTTGGGCTGGAGCCTTGACTTTTAGACGTGTTAGATTATATCATATGTAATCAAGATCATCTTCTCAAGGGCTTTTTCATGTAATTGGTTATGGCGTGTAATATGAGATTTTCTGCTAGAATTCATCCATGTACTTTCTACTGTGAAGTATTATTGATATGTTATCTCAGTAGACATGCCTGTAATCTCTGTGATATGCAGGGATACATTTTTATATTTGTGTAAGAACATGAATGATACAAGGAGCCCTCTATTCTCAAGAAACTTATAATTGTGAGGTCAGTAGTGTAGATATTGATAATCAGCTTGAACAATTAAATAGTCACCACAAACACCAGAGGGTTAAAGATGAACTCCTGGTGTCTGCTTTTGATTAAGTGAAATTAAAGTATCTCAGAGATGTTGACATTTTGGCTCAGTTCTATGCAGTAGAAAGTTAGATATACAAAGCAGGGGAAGAATTCCAGGTAGTACAAGGACTCTAAGGACCTGGTTAAGTAATAGAAAGTATATAATGGAAGCTGGAACCCAGAGAGAAGACACAAGAGTTTAAAAAACTCACATTAAGCAGAAGCCAGATCATGTAGCTTTGAAATGATGGACAGGGAGGTTGCCTTGATTTCCAATATGATGAGGAGGGAATAACTTTATTCTCAGAATCTACCTTTAGTTATTTTCACTTCCATGTGAATATTGTTTAATTGTCTCCCCTAAAGAACAAAACTAGGAACTACTTTATGTAAATATTTAATAACTGTGAACATTATCCTAGCACACCAGAATAATTTCAGGCCAGCTGTCTGACATCTGCAGTATGCGATTAACATTTTTTTCAAGCTTCATAAATTAGAGAAAGGGAGAGGATGTTTTATTATATTCTCTCACAGATTTAAATAAAAATATGATTGGATTTAAAGTTTTTAATTATAGCATTTTTATTTTCAAAGGAATTTGCTTACAGATATTTTTACATATATACAAAGTAAAAATGGATATTTTTATATAAATCACAAATTAATTATCTTTCTTTAGTGTTCCTAGATTGACACATATCCTATTACCTTCTGATAAATGGAAAAGAATATAAGCCTGGTCTAACCCTCTGACACAAAGGATTATGTACAATTTTTCACATTTCTATTTGAATTTATATAATTACTTAATAACTGGAAATATTTTTTATTTTATAATAGCTAAGTGACAATTTGGTATTACTTCTTGTTTCACCTGGGAAATATAAATTGTTTATATACAGTGCATATCCAAAGTGTAAGAAAAATTGCTCTTAGGAATCTTATGAAATATTTACTGAGAGTCTGTATACATATATGGAAAAGGGGTGGAGAGAGAAAGAGAGAGAGAAGAGAGAGAGAGAGAGAGAGAGAGAGAGAGAGAGTGTGTGTGTGTGAACTGTGCATATGTGCAGCTTCTCAGTAGTAACTGGTGTTTATATTTTAGTTAGGAAATTATTACAACCTCACCTTGTTGAGGAAAAAGTATTTTAATCATCTTTGTATTGTTTATATATTTTTTAATGTGTGTGTGGTACCGGGGATGGAACCCAGGAGCATTCTTTCTTTCAGCTACACCCCCCAGCCCTATTTTTCTAGTTTTTTTTTTTTAACAAGGTTTCACTGAGTTGTGAAGGGCCTCACTAAGTATATGAGGCTGTTTGCGAACCGCAATCCCCCTGTCTCCGCCTCCAGAATGCAATTACAAGAGTGTACCACCAAGCCCGGCTGCTTATATCTTCATATTCATGGTACACTAGTATAAAAATATCTATCGATAATGAGGCTATATTTGAAATAAATTTCAATGTATAAGATTATAGTTTCTCCAAATTAGTTAATATAATCATTAAATTCTATTTTTTCCATCTCATCCTATAAAATCAAAACTATTATCAGATGATGTGTTTGTGGTAATTTTCACACTCAGCATGAAATTTATCCCAGTGACTTTTTGAGCTTTAGAAAATTGATTAACAGGATGAATAGAGTGCTATTCACGTAAAGATAAATGCTAGGCATTGAATGAAGCTAATCAGTCAGGAATTGTGTAAGTGTTTAAGTCACAGCCCTGCCCTCAAACAGCTTTACAGTATAATTGCACAGGAAGTTAACTCAAAGTATAAGACACTGATCATTGGACAGAGAATAAAAAACCAACTGGCCTTTAATTCTCAGCTATGCATTTAGGAAAGTCACTTAAACTCTCATGCTATTTGTTTGCAAAGTTATTAGGAAAAAATCAGATTAATTTATGTTTGAGAATGCTTCCAACTCTGGTATTCTAAGTGTCTCAAAAGAAAGAAAACAGAAGTTGTTACCATTAATCCCAGCCCCAGTAGAACCATGTATTTGAGGTAAGCACAAATTGATCGTAGCAACAGGGTTGAGACAAACAGCAGAAATCTCATTCTCCCACCTTCAACCTGTAACTATTAGTATGGAAATATGACTATGAAAACAATGTTTCCTGTTTTCTTGAGGAAGACAAAGGATGAGAGCGCCCAAAAGAAAGGGAAATTTGTCATATAGCGAAAAGTAATGTGCCAGTTATAAATACTTACTTCCCAAACCCACTAGCCGGAAGGGACGGCCCTGTCAGTCACCTCAAGCCATACAGAGATGTACAGAATTGGATGACTGTGGTTACTGGGTAAAGGTGTTAATTGTAATAGTCTCAGCTGATCTATCTCTTTGACCTTTAGTTCATATTCCCTTCTCCTTGATTGGAAGAGAGAATTGGAGCATAAGAACAAAATGACTATAGATAAAAATTAAGCCACAAACTGTAGAATACAATGGAAAATGTAGGAAAAAAACATGACTATAATTGCTTTAGGTAACATCTGTACCATCCTAAAAGAGATGATAAAATTTTTTATTACGTATATGATTTAAGGTTCAGTTGAATGCATTTTCTGTGACCTTTGTTATCTGCAGTTGAATGCTATCTTTCCTATTGCATGCTAACAGTGAAAGTGAGTCTCACAGATAGAATAATAATTTACTTCTGAAAATATGGTAGAGTGGGAGGTTGGAGACTATAGAGTGGGGTTAGAGGTATAGGTAATCTCTCTAGCTAAAGACCTCAAATTCAGAGCTAAACATGAGCCATGGTTCTCAACATATGAATGCCTATTACAAAATCACCAAAGAACATAATGGAATATGTTATCTTTAATTAATTTAATATTAACTAAAGCCATGTATAATAGTCAAATGACAATATAAACCCCAAGAAGTATTGCAAAAATAATGCTCATATATATAAGTTTCGGAATAATCAAAATTATACTTATTTGTGGTCAACTAACTCTTAAGTAGTTGATAGGCATGAGTGCCAGAGGCATGATGCTGAAACTCTGCAGTACTCTCCACCCTGGACATGAGTACTGAGAAATGCATTGCTAAGTATCCTTAATAGCTTTCCATCCCTCAGCGACTCTCTACTTACTGAAAATTTCTCAGGCGTTCCCATAAACAGCCAAACTCTTAAAACTTATAGAAATTTCCAACAAAATATAGGTTCACTCCAAAACTATCCCTAAATAGACAGACCATCTTTAAAACCCACCCAAATGCAAATAACTTGTAGAAATTGTGTTTAAAACTTAGGTTTCTAATAATTAGAACTTGATAGATTAGGGGAATGCCTCTGGACACTTTCACAGAGAGTTAACATATCGTTAGCATTCTCATTTTACTCCCCCATGAGCTTTGTTTGGGTGGTTATGGGTAACCACATGTGCAATGGCCAAAAATAGATATATAAGTTCTTCTACCACTGAGCCCTGCTGAAATGCAAAAAAGGTAAATTTAAGGTCAGCTCGTTCATCAGAGAAAACAAAATTGACAGGTATAAAGAGATCTCCCCTGAGGTCAGAACAAATTTAAGAATAAAGATTTACCACAAAACAACTTCAGAAAGATCAAGGAAAGAGACAGATTGACAGACCTTCTAGAGCCACTACTATTCATTGTGGTCTTATGTATAACCAAGCTGCACTTTCTGTGAAGGGGCATCATACTTCACAATGAAGAAACAATAGATATGCTAAAATAGTCCTCTCATGGTGGAATTAAGTAAAGAAGAAAAATATGAGAGAATCCCTAGGTATGGAAGAATCATAATATATTATCCAAAATGACCAAATTTAGCCGGGCATGGTGGCGCATGCTTGTAATCCCCGTGCTTCTTGGGAGGTGGAGACAGGAGGATCACGCAGGTTCAAAGCCAGCCTCGCTGTCTTAAGAGACCCTGTTTCCAAATTTAAAAAGTATAAAATAGGTCTGGGAGTGTATCCCGGATGTAGAAGGGCTTCCAGGAACCCCAGTACCACAAAAAAAGAAAAAAAAAAAGAGAGAGAGACCAAATTTCAACAACAAAAAATATGATCAATGCAAGAAAAAAGAAGAAGGAAGTTTTAGAAAATGCATACAATTCATGAGAGGGTCTAGAAACTATCTGACAAAGGATTCATAGCAACCATTAAAGATATCTCTATACTTAAAGAAGTAAGGAAGTCAATGATAACAAACTCTTACCAAATACAGAATTTTCATGAGCAGACAAATACCCAGACTAGTTTCTCCTAGGGTATATCCATAACAAACATAACTTCTAACAACACCATATGCAAATAATATTGTCTCCTGCATCGAGTATGACACCAGCTAGAGGGGCCTTTAATTCAATTCAATTCAGACACTTTCTACTTGGAAATAGTGTCAAGTCTCTCAGAATAGAAAGTTGCCAACTCTTCTTCCCTCACATTAGATACCAAACAGCTATAAATAGAGGTTCCCATAACTCCCTACTCAGGTTTTATTTGCTTTAGTAGGTAACAGAACACAGAAAAAAAACATTGACCAGATTCTTAAAAGCATATTATGAAGGACACAGATGAAGAGAGCATGTGGGGGAAGCCTTCATCCTTTCTGTGTACACCATTCTCTAGGACTCTCCATGTGTTTGCCTGTCCGGGTGTTCTTGAAACCCTATATTTTTTACTTTTTATGTAGATTTCATTGTATATGTATGACCTGAGTATAATAACCATGTCACAAAAATGTGATTTGAAAAAAAAGAGGGTATTATTACCTAGTGCCAATAAATATTGTGGGGTAACTCCAACTAGATTTTTTTTTTTTTTTTTTTTTTTTTTTGCGGGTCTGGGGATAGAACCCAGGGGCATTCAACCTCCAAGCTACACCTTCTGCCTATTCTTTATTTTGAAACAGGGTCTCACCAAGTTGCGGAGGGCCTCACTAAGTAGCTGAGGCTGTCTGCGAACCACGATCCTCTGGTCTCAGCCTCTCGAATGCTGGGATTACAAGCGTGCGCCAACTAGATTTGTCTCTCCATAGTCTTCAACATCTCTGCCTCATGGATAGGGGCAGGGCCCTTTGTGGAATGGGGAACTTTCCCTCTGCATTAGAAATTAAATGAAAAATAAATTGTGGTATATGTATTAGACATGGTAGGTCAGAGAATTTATGACCAACTGCCTCATGCTTTGTGGAGGAAGTTAGAAAAATCAAATGGCCAATAAATGTATAAAAAACATTCGACATCATTAGCAATCAGAGAGATGCAAATCAAACCAACCCTGAGATTTCACCTAACTCCAATGAGAATGGCAATCATTCAAAACACAACAAATGCTGGTGAGGATGTGGAGAAGTGGAAACTGTAATATATTGTTGGTGGGATTGCAAATTAATGCAACCACTTTAGAAAAAAGTATGGAGGATAATCAGAAGAATGGGAATGAACTTCCCATATGATCCATTTCTGGGTATCTACCCCAAAAAATGCAAACCAAGCTATAGAACTAATGTGTTCATATCTATCTATGTTCATACCTGCACAATTCACCATTGCTAAACTATGAAGCCAGCCAAGATGTCCATCAACAGATGAATGGATTACAGACTATGAGATATGTACACATGGAATTTTACTTATCCCTAAAGAAGAACAAAATTGCATCACTTATCCAGAAATGGATGAAACTGGACAACATGCTAATTGAGATTAGTCAGTCACAAAAAATAAAGAAATCAGATGTCTCTAATATGTGGAAGATAGGGAGAAAAGGGGTCATGGGAGGAACTCTAGACAAAGAAGAAGAAACCATAGATGAGCAAATAAGATGACCTAAGAGGGATGAAAGGGAAGAAGAGGGAAATTCCTTAATGTACATAAAGCACATTCACAAAAACATCAAAGTCAATCACTAAGCCAAACATGAGAAGGAGGGAGAGTGGAGGAAATGGGGTGGGATACCTCTACCATCTTGTACTTTATTAAGATGTAAGACTACAATGTACCAATAAAAAATTAAAAAAAATAAAAAATAAGCTAGAAAAATATACATATTTAGAATTACATAATCGACCCAAATGGAAGTCCTGTGATTTCAACAATAAAAGAAAAAGGAAATCCTACAGAAGAGCAAACAAGAAGGAGGGGAAAGGAGGGGGATAAGAAGAAAAATCTCTAAAACACACAATTTACTTAAACGTATCGATCGAAGTCAACTACTAAGCCAAGCTAGGGAGGGAGGGAAGGGGAAGGAATGGGGTGGGAATTGGGTAGGGGTTAAATCAGTGATGTGTACATGTATGTACACACAAGATTTTTACCCCAATATGATGGATTCATGAATATAATGCACCAATAAAAAATTAAAAAAAAACAAGTAAATTAAACCAGCAAAAAAAAATATTTACCAAAGACATTCATAGTAGATAAAAACTGGTAGAAAATAATTGGAAAATTTTGATGGCTAATTTATAGAGATTTTGTAATCTGATGAACAAAAGGAAAATAGTGAAGACACAAGCTCAGAGGTTTGGAAAGAAAATGTGAAGCCAAGAAAGAGAGGAGAGCAAAAAGAAGCAGCAAAATAGATATGCAAGGTAATAATGGCTGAATAATTCCCCAATGAATGAAAAACATTAGTGGCCAAGCACTTTCTCAATTTATAAAAAAAAGTGAATGTACACATCAAATAGGCTTACTAAAAAACCAAATGTGACAAATTCAAAGAAATCTACTCCAGACACATCAAAGTATGATGCTAAAAGCTGAAGAAAAGGAAAAAATCTTCAGAAAAGAAACCAAACAAAAAACTTATCATATACAATTGAATTTCAATAAGATTAACATCTGACTTTTTATTAGAAACAAAGGATGTACCGAAGGCCATTGTATAATATAAAAAATGTTCAAAGAAAGCAAAACAAAAGACACACAAACCTTGTAAAGTAAGAATATTTCTAATTCCATTATTTTATATTTTAAAAGCAAGTGAGATAAGTATACTCCAAAACCAAAAAAAAAAAGAGACAGAGAATTTTGTATGTTAGTGAATAGATCATCTTCCAAAAAATACCAAAGAAAGTGATAGGAACTGAAAGCAAATAACATTAATTCATCATTCAAATTCTAAAAATGGCAAAAAAGAATACCTAAAATGGAAATCAACAAAATGAATATTTTTCTTTCTGTTTTTAACTGTTTAAAGTATGTTTGTTGCTGAGCATATAACAGAGATATGAGATCAGTTTTTTCAATATCTTCCCAAAGAAAGGATGAAAAGAAAACCTCTATTAATATACAATATTAGATAGCTGTTTGAATCCAAAAAATGAAAGAGCCAGATAAATAATAATAAAAAGTCAATATAGCAATCTATGATGCAAATTTTAATTTTAAACACTAAAAATACAACTGACTTAATATAAAACTAGTAGAGGGACAGATACAATAAAAATTAAAGTTTAAATAAAATATAAAAAGAATAAAGAAAATAAATAAACCAGAAGTTATCTCTTTGAAATGATCAACAAAATTGTCAAACATTTAAGGTGCATTTACTAAGAAAAAAGATTCAAATTATTTAAATAAAAAATTAAATCCAGGCTTGGTGGTGCACACTTGTAATCCCAGCGTTTGGGAGGTTGAGACAGGAGGATCATAGAGGTTCGAAACCAGCCTCAGCTACTTAGTGAGGCTTTCAGCAACTTAGTGAGACCCTGTTTACAAATAATCATAAAAAAGGGCTGGGGATGTAGCCCCAAAGTAGAATCCGTTTGGGTTCTATCCCCAGTACTGAGGGTACATAATTTCCTTTCAGAAATAAAAAGATAATGAGACAGTACTCTAAAATAATATCCCAAAGAATTAGATGTTTTAAATGATATGGGCCAATTCCAAGAAGAATAAATATTACTGAAACTGGCTTGTCGAATAAAAGTTTTTTTGAATAGGCTTATAACCAATGGAGATTAAGTTAATGATAATAAGACAAAATAAAATTACCTCCAAAGAAAAAACCCAGTCCCAAATGAGTTCACTGTAGAATTTTAGCAAATTTTAAATATAAATAAATTCTTATTTACAAACTGAGAGTCACAGACTTAATTTTTTAATTTTTAATTTTATTTTTATGTGGATCTATTGAAAATGACATACATTTAGACTATGCTTGGTACCCTCTCCTACCCCCACTTCCTCTTCCCCAGTCCCAACAATGAGTGTCCAGGTTAATCATGCTACATTCATACTTTTACACATATTCAGATATAGTTCCTCCATTAATTAATCTCAGCCTTCTTCCTCTCCTACCCTTCCTTTCTAGCTTTGCTGAGTTTCCCCTCCATTATCTGGAGTCCCTCTGGTATCCCTAATACTTCCTAGTTTGGGCATGTTAGAGAAAACATATGTCCCTTCCCTTTCTGATCTTGGCTGATCTCATTTAACATAATGTTCTCCAGGTCTTTCCATCTTCTTGTGGATGAAATAATTTTGTTCTTCTTTATAGCTGAGTAGAATTCCATTGTGTATGTTAACATTTGAAAAAAATAGAATCTAAAACAGATAAACAGGCAAAATGCATCATGACTTTTGTTTTAGTGGTTTCTGAGATAATATTACGTCAAACACACAAACGCTAAAATACAAAATAAAGTAGATTTGCTCAAAATAAAAAAACAAAAATTTTACTTCTGAAGACATCATTAAGGTAGTAAAATAGCACCCCACAGAATGGGAGGCAATATTTGTAAACAATACACCTGATAAAGGAACATATAAATAATTACTAGAAAAATAACAAGAAACACAAATATATTTTAAAATGAAAGAAATATAATAAACATTTTCCAGCGAATATATTCAAATAGTAAGCACATAGAAGGAGGCCTACCTTGATTAAAGATCAATAAAATGTTAATCTAGACACAATAAAATACCACTGCACACCTATTAAGTCCTTTATAATAAAAAATAATAAATTATGAGTTTAAGTGAGAACATAAATTGGAATCATTGTGTGCTGCTAAAAGGAAGGTAAAGCGCTGGGCATGGTGGTGCACATTTGTAATCCTCCTGCTTGAGAGGCAGAGACAGGAGATTAGCGCTGGTTCGAAGCCAGCCTCTCTGGTTTAAGAGACCCTGTTTCCAGTTTTTTAAAAATATATAAAAATAGGTCTGGGAGTGTAACCCGGAGGTAGAAGGGTTTCTAGGAACCCCAGGACCACAAAAAAATAAAAAATAAAAAATAAATAAAAGGAAGGTAAAATGGTGGGGCCTGTTCACAATGTAATGACAATTCCTCATAGATTAAATTTAGAGCTACCATATGAGCCAGTAATTCTACTCTTAGCTATGTAGCCAAAACTTATATATAGGTGTTCCAGAACAACAGAATAGGTAGAAAAAATGAACAAACCTAAATTCCATCAACTGATGAATGGATAAAATGTTAACATAATAATAAAATGGAATGTTATTCAAAAGTACAAGCAGAAATGAGTTACTGATACTTGCAATATTATGCTAAGTAAAATAATCTTGTCAATAAATACCAGATACTGTATGTTTACATTTATCTGAAATGTCCCAGAATAAGCAAATCTATTGAGACAGAAAGAATTGGTTGGCTAAGAATACTGATAGTTAAATGGTGTGAAAATATTTTTAAGATGATAAAATTTCCTAAAATTGACTACAGTGATGGACACATTGGTGAACAGAAAAAAATAAGCTCTAAATTGTATACTTTAAATGGCAAATTTTATGGTATATGAATTATATCTCAGTAGAGCCTCAACCAAGGACAATGATTCCAAAAACTCGTAAAATAATTTTGAAGTTTATATAAATAATGAACATGAAATAACCACCAAAACATTTTTATCATGTATTTAACTCAAATGAAAATGTATTTTACTTACTTCAAAAATATGAATAGAATATAGCAGAATCCAGGAATTAGGTCTAGGTATATATAAATATGTATATAGCTGGCTATCTTTTAAAATTAAACCTTTTTTGACATCATTGTAAAATACATGCACAAGTACAAAATAATACAGATAAATTCCTAAACCATTTAGGCAAACTTTGTAAAAGATATTTAGGACCCTTTTGTCTTCTTATAAGAAAGTAAAATTTAACTACTGCTTCACATAATACATCGCAATAAACCAAAGATATAATAAAATTAACTATAATAAAAGAAAATAATATAGGAATATGTTTATGGAATCTTTTGAAAGTCAGCTTTCTATTAAAAAATCTTAAGGAGGGGGTGAAGGAAGGAAGGAAGGAGGGAAGGAAGGAAGGAAAAGAAGGAGGAAAGAGGATAGATGGATAAAGGGAAGGGAAGGCAGGCAGGCGGCAGGCAGGCCTGCAGTCCATATCGAGTATACGTTATCATTGTTTTAAACCCCCAAGTTGAAATTGATTAATCCCCCCAAGAAAGGAAAACTGAAAACAGCAGATATTCTAAAATTATCTCCACAGTCACTTACAAATCAGACAAAGACCCTGTGTTTAACATTTCAAAAAATAAAACTTGGTTTTGAGATAGTAAATTTAGAGTATCTACATCAATAATCAGAACACCAAAAGGAAAATTTTATCTCAATGGTATAAGACTTTTTATTATAGAAAACCACTTAAAACTTTACGCTCAATATCAAAATTTTTTCTCATCACCAATGCAAATAAAAACTACATCATACACCCCATAAACATAATCACAACTTCTCTCTATGGTAGTATTAATCCCAATAAACTATGGTTTGCTTAGCACCTATCTAAACTAAGATTCACACTCACAGTCAAGGAAACACTTTTTTTTTTTCTTGTTTTTGTCTTGGTACTGGAGAGTAGATCCAGGGACATTCTACCTCCAAGCTATACCCCCAGCCCTTTTTATTTTTTGTTTTGAAACAGGGTCTTACTAGGTTGCTGAGAGTCTCACTAAATTTCTGGGGCTGATCTAGAGCATGTGATCTTCCTGACTCATCACCCCAAGGACTAGGGCTACAGGTACATGCCACCACACCCAGCGAGACAGCTTATTTTATATGATCATCCCCACATCCTTCCACAGTGTCTGTTCATATAATGCATCGATATAAATGTATAAAAATAAATGAATAGTGTTTCTTAGCAACCTTGTTGAAAATCAGGTGATTCTATATGTGGGTTTATTTCAGTCTCTATCTTAAAAGTTCTATACAGCCAAGCGTGGTGGCGCACACTTGTAATCCCCGCCCTTGGAAGGAGGAGACAGGAGGATCACGCAGGTTCAAAGCCAGCCGCGCTGGCTTAAGAGACCCTGTATCTAAAATTTAAAAAAAAGTATAAAAATAGGTCTGGGAGTATAGCCCAAAGGTAGAAGGTTTTCCAGGAACTCCATTACCCCCCAAAAAAGTTCTATACAAATTTCTTCTGTCTGACTTTACACCAGTACCATATTGTTTTAATTAATAAACCTTTGTAATGAGTTTTGAAATCAGGAGTGTGAGGCCTTCAATTTTGCACCTATTTTACATGCTTGCTTTTATTCTTTGGAGTCTTTAGTAGTTTCATATGCAACTTATACTTCTTTTTTCTATATAAAAAAACACCATTGAGATTTTCATAGGGATTATATAAAATTTATACATAGTTTTGATTAGTATAGAAATTTCAACAATGTATTATTAATAAACATAGGATATCTTGATTTTTTCATGTCTTTAATTTCTTTCACTGGTGATTTGTGGCTTTCAGTGTGCAAGTCTGTCATTCCTCAGTATTTAACTTTTATGCTATAGTCAACGGGCTATTTTGCCAATTTCTTTTTCAGATAATATGTGATTAGTGTATAGAAATGCCATTTATTTTGTATATACTTCTTTTGCATCCTATATCTTTGCTGAATTTATTTCTTCAGTTTTGTTTTATTTTTACACTGTTTTTGGAGTTTTATATTTTATACCTACATAGTAATGTCATTAGTGAAAAGAGGAAATTTCTGATTGGATGACTTTTACATATACTTCTTGCATAATTTCTCTTAATTATAATTGTCTAAGATTTCTCATATTATGCTCAGGAAAATGGCAAGGTATGGGTATTATAAATATTATACTTTTATATGTCCATCTAACCATATTCTAGTTAATAGAACTAGATGCCTTAATATGTATACTCCATATGCCAAGCTTTGAGTCAGGATGTTATGAACGAAATTCTTTTGTTGTCTTCATACTTTTTTTTTTTTTGGGTGGTCCTGGGGTTTCTGGGAGCCCTTCTACCTCTGGGCTACACTCCAAGACCTATTTTATATTTTTTTAAATTTGGAAACAGGGTCTCTTAAACCAGTGAGAATGGCTTCAAACTTGCGCCATCCTCCTGTCTCCGCCTCCCAAGTGCGGGGATTACAAGCGTGCGCCACATGGCTGGCAGTTTTCATCACTTTTTGAAGGTGACAGTATTGTTCTCTTGTAAAAGTTAAATCAGAGGCTGCAAGACCTTATTTAATCATTTTTACCCAAAGTTATAAAGCAACTAAGGCTGGAATTAAACTTCTCTCAGTGCTATGTTATAGGCCTTTTATTTTCTCCCATATTTAATAACAAAACCTACCGGACAAAAGAAGAAATAGTAGAAATAACAAAATAAAGCAAATATGTTCTTCAAATGTGAGGGTAGGAAAACTCCCCATTTGGTAGCTCATTACCAAGCTAGACCTAAATCACCTTGTCTAAGTCAAAGTTTCAGTGAGTTGACTATGATCATACCTAAATAACTTCCTAATCCAGCCCTTAGGTTTAGTAAAGTGGGCCAAAGTCTAGGTGTATGGGGGAAAAAAGAAAAATGAAACAAAAAACAAACAAACAAAATACAGTCTAAGTTCAATATAAATTTTTACATGATCATATTAAGAAATTAAAATGAGCAAAGTTGAAGATAAAAGGCTACTCAGTTATAACACTATATGATAAACCTTGAAAAGATACTTTTAAACTATTAAATTTAGTCAAAGATATGTACATTAAAATAAAAATCTATTTTTCTTAAATATGCTAAATTCTGTTTCTAGTGCTTAAAGTACATACATTAACGTGGTATCATCATAGTTTCTTAGACAGCAGTGCAAATTCTCATGATGTTTTTGGAAAAAAAACATATATATATATTTGTTTTTTTTTCCGAGTCTGGGGATGGAACCCAGGGGAATTCGACCTCCAAGCTACACCCCTTGCCCTATTTTTTATTCTTTATTTTGAAACCGGGTCTCACTGAATTGCAGAGGGTCTCACTAAGTAGCTGAGGGTGTCCAAGAACCGTGATCCTCTGGTCTCAGCCTCCTGAATGCTGGGATTACAAGCGTGCGCCACCACACCCAGCAAAATTTGCCATATATTTCTAATGCCATAAAAATAGATCCTATGATTTGTGCCAAAAAATTGTGCCAAAGAAATTATCAATAAGTGAAAAGCTAGCCAGGCATGGTGGTGCACACTTGTAATCACAGCATTTAGGAAGCTAAGAGGAGGATCGAGGTTCATGGACAGCCTCAGCTACTTAGTGAGGCCCTCTGCAACTCAGTGAGCCCCTGTTTCAAAATAAAGAATGAAAAATAGGGCTGGAGGTACAGCTCAGAGGTAGCATGCCTCTGGCTTCCATCCCCAGTACTGCACAAAAAGAAAAAAGTTGAAAAGCAAAGGCAACAGGATTGTGTGCATGTATGTCATTGATTGACATTATAATGTGAGGCTATAATGCACCAATAAAAGCACACAAAGAATAAAACAGTGAAAAGTTAGCATCAACTATAGCTATGAATATTACACAGCAACTTAAAACAGATGTAGGATGTCATGCTACAGAGTTAAATATACATACACTCATTCTACTTGCGACTGTTTAGAACAGTTATTCGTGGATGAGGTCTCAAAAGGAACTATCAAAATAATACAGTGGTGATACTGGGATGGTGGTATCCTCCCACATCCTCTGCCCCCTTTAATTTCATTATATTACCAGATAAACTTGGCACACAGAAGAAAAGCAAGTGAGTAGAAGTGCTAGACGATGTATTCATTACATTCCCTCACCATCTCAAAATAAAGGACGTGGGTAAAAGGGTAGAAGAAGAGAAGGAGCGCATTTCTTAGAACTTACAGAGCTGTCAAACTGGTCAGAAATCATTTGCTAAAATGTATTGTAAGGCTTTCCTTGGCTTCTTTTTTATTGTTTTTTATCACCTGCGGATCTGGCATAACAAAATTATGATGATTCATGTTATGCCATGGTGAGGTTTATAATGTATATGGAAAATTCTTAATAATGTTAGGAGCTTGGGGGTCTGGAAAATGCTGTGGGAAATTGCTTCCGAGACCACACTGAAATGCGAACTTAATTTAGAGAGACTGAAGGGGGGGCACTGCGGATAACAGTGACTGAAATAGAGTATTTAGAATGACAGGTCATCACAGACGTTAAAAAATGCATTTAGCTCTTTCAGGTGTGCTGCACTGACTCAATTTTAAAGGTCTGTTAGTAAGCAAAGCACATATTATATTATGTATCTTGGAGTTTTCATTATTTATCTAGGGTACCAAGTAGAAACATTCTCTTAAAGGAGGTGTGTTAAATACTTACAAAAATAAACCAAGTTAAATCTCAACTCTGCCAGGTGAAGTTTAGCATTTTTTTTTGGTATGAATTGAAATTTTATTTTGAAAAATAGAAATTCAATAAGTCATTTATTTATTATTTTTTATGGACATTTTTTTATTTTTATTTTTTTATTTTTATTTTTTTTATTAATTTATTTTTTAAATTGGTGCATTGTAGTCATATATCAATCACATTGGAGTACAAGACTTGAGAGGATACACAAGCACACATCATCCAATTAGCCCTCCTTCAGCCCCCATCCCATTCCCTCCCCCTCCCTCCATCGCACGCTTCCTTGGTGATTTACTTTGATACATTTGTTTATGTACCTCCTGCGTTTTAAAGAGGCTCCGTCCTCCAGTATTACATACCCTCTGATTGGTCACATTAGTTGCTTCACTATAGGGCCCTTTCTATAGCTCAACCTCTTCCTGTTGCCCTTTTCCTCCTAGTTATTGCTGATTAAGAGAAGCGTCTGATTTATATTTTCTGCGATATTTCTCTGTGCATGCTGCGTTGCAAGTACCGATCCCACTCTTGATGGTCCCAGTAGTGGCCTGGCTACTCAGTGGACTGATCCAGACCTCGCTGGCTCAAGCAGCGGCCTTGCCTCATGGGAGGCCCCAGGTCTAGTCTCACTGGCCCCTGCACCAGTCTAACCCCTAAGCTGGCTTCGGTCCTGGCCTTGGAGTGGCCTTGCCTCACGGCAGGCTCCAATGCCGGCCTTGCTGGCCCCAGCACTGGTCATGCCTCAAAGCAGGCTCCGATGCCGGCCTCGCTGGCCCTGGCACCAGCCTAACCCCTCGGCACGCTCTTATCCTGGCCTCGGAGGCCCCAGTACCGGCCTTGCCTCAAGGCAGGCTCCGATGCCGGCCTCGCTGGCCCCAGCACCGGCCTAACCCCTCGGCAGGCTCCGATCCCAGCCTTGGAGGCCCCAGCACTGGTCATGCCTCAAGGCAGGCTCCGATGCCGGCCTCGCTGGCCCCAGCACCAGCCTAACCCCTCGGCAGGCTCTTATCCTGGCCTCGGAGGCCCCAGTACCGGCCTTGCCTCATGGCAGGCTCCGATGCCGGCCTCACTGGCCCCAGCACCGGCCTAACCCCTCGGCAGGCTCTTATCCCGGCCTCGGAGCCTCCAGCACTGGTCATGCCTCACGGCAGGCTCTGATGCCGGCCTCGCTGGCCCCAGCACCGGCCTAACCCCTCAGCAGGCTCTTATCCTGGCCTCGAGGCCCCAGTACCGGCCTTGCCTCAAGACAGGCTCCAATGCCGGCCTCACTGGCCCCAGCACCGGCCTAACCCCTCGGCAGGCTCCGATCCCGGCCTTGGAGGCCCCAGCACTGGTCATGCCTCATGGTAGGCTCCGATGCCGGCCTCGCTGGCCCCAGCACCGGCCTAACCCCTCAGCAGGCTCTTATCCTGGCCTCGGAGGCCCCAGTACCGGCCTTGCCTCACGGCAAGCTCCGATGCCGGCCTCGCTGGCCCCAGCACCGGCCCAACCCCTCAGCAAGTTCCGGACCCAACCTCGGAGGCCCTAGCATAAACCTTGCCTTATGGCAGGCTCCAATGCCGGCCTAGCT
Source organism: Muscardinus avellanarius (assembly GCF_963383645.1). NCBI lineage: Eukaryota > Metazoa > Chordata > Mammalia > Rodentia > Gliridae > Muscardinus > Muscardinus avellanarius. The sequence continues at coordinate 41,696,542 of NC_137802.1, read as the reverse complement.
GGCCCCAGCATCGGTCTAACCCCTCTGCAGGTTCCAATCTCGGCCACGGAGGCCTCAGTAGTGGCCTTGCCTCACAGCAAGCTCCGATGTCGGCCACTGGCCCCGGTGCCTGCCTAACCCCTCAGCAGGTTCCGATCACTGTCTCTGTGGTTATTATTTCAAAGGTTCCAGGTGTAATGTATCAGATCTCTGCCTCCCCTGAGTATTGGCCACTGGCATTGCCACTGCCTCCACCGTTTCAAATCCTTCCCAGGCTCTTTTTCCACTCTGAATGTTGTCCAGTGTTCCTAAGCATGTGTGATGGTAGCATTCGACATTTGGTGTAATTTCTCCAAAAAAATAAAGTTGGTAAGATCCGGTTTCTGCTTCTCCTGAATACAAGTCTCTACCACCATCGCGGAGAACTCTTTCAACACCGCATTTCTCCTTGGTCTCCGCTAAACTCTCTCCTTAAATGTGATGTCTGAGATTCTTAACAATATAGAGAAATAGCAGTCCTCTTTCACGGCGAATTTTTCCATAAGTTCCAGTGCATTTAGATAAGTTTTGTCTGCATCTCCAGTGTCCTGGCATCCATAAAGGCTTTCTTATCTCCTCTCCGATATTTTTCTTTATCTTTTTCTGTTCTGGGCCCGGTTTCTCCAGGGGTCTGGCGTGCTACTCGCAGTTCTGCCGGGGCCCAGAGTCCCGCGACCCGGGCCCCAGCTGGCACGCCCCGCACGAGACCCCCGCCCAGATCCCAGCATCTTACTGGGCCTGGTTTCTCCAGGGGTCTGGGGTGCTACGCGCAGTTCTGCCGGGGCCCATAGTCCCGCGACCCGGGCCCCAGCTGGCATGCCCCGCGACCCCCGCCCAGAACCCAGCATCTTACTGGGCCTGGTTTCTCCAGGGGTCTGGCGTGCTACACGCAGTATGGTCGGGGCCCAGAGTCCCGCGACCCGGGCCCCAGCTGGCGTGCCCCGCGCGCGACCCCGAAGTTTAGCATTAATAACCTGACAAAAGATGAAGTTTGGAGAGACAGTTATGACTTTCATTACCTAGATAGAAATCTAACTTTGCATAATGTCAAAGCATATTGTGTTAGTGTACAATGCCATCCCAGTGACCCACCTTTGAGTTTTTATATTGTGAAAGAGACTTGTCTTGTCCTTTGTTCATACCCATCAAGATGTGTAAGGAGATTAAGGATATAGCTTACTTTTCTACTAGATACTACCACCCATAATTTCTCATGTATGACCAAGCCTTTTGGCCTAGAATCAAAATTGATGATTTTATAAAGTGGATGGGAACCTCATAATTTGAAATTGAAATTGTAATTGGAGTCTTCATACCAAAAATTTTACCTTTTCAGTAGTTGGAACAGTCAAGAGTGACTTTTTGAGGCTAATTTTGTCAAAACATAAATGGGGACAAAGAAGTTAAATGACTTCTTTAAATTAATATATCTTATTAAGGTAAGAGAAATAGAAACTTATATTTGTTTCTTCCAGATAACTAAGCTTTGAAAATACTTGTAATAGCCGGGCGTGGTGGTGCATGCTTGTAATCCCATCTTTTGGGAGGCTGAAACAGGAGGATCGTGGTTTGAGGACAGCCTCAGCTACTTAGTGAGGCCCTTTGCAACTCAGTGAGAAACTGTTTCAAAATAAGAATAAAAAATAGGGCTCGTGGTGTAGCTTAGAGGTAGAAGACCCCTGAGTTCCATCCCCAGAACCACAAAAAATACTTGTAATTTTTTTTTTTTTTTTTTTTTTTTTTTTTTGGTGGTACTGGGGATGGAACACTTCTACCTCCGGAATACACTCCCAGCCCTATTTTATACTTTTTTTTTTTTTGAAACAGGTCTCTAAAGACGGCACAGTTGGCTTCAAACCTGCATGATCCTCCTGTCTCCGCTTCCCAAGCATGTGCTACCACACCCAGTGCAATACTTGTAATTTTTTAAAAGAGTACATTCATAGGAGACTTATAGATAAATAAAAATGATTACATTTTTCTTTGGGTATTTCATAAAGCAAAAGGGGAATTGCCATTAAATGGTAACTGTCTTAAAGATAAAAAATAGAGAAAACATCTCATTTCTCTAGATTGATAACAATGAACCTTAAAATTACAATCAGACATATTTATTATGTTAATACTGAGCCCAAGAAAGAGTAAAGTCTCTATGTCTACAGGAAGCTCTTAGATCTCACAGAGAATTAAATAAAATCCTGTGGTATAGATGTGAGGATTTCTTGAGTACCCTAAGAAAATCTTTAATATTGAAAAATGGAAGATACATGTGAATAGGAAACAAATTATATGCACACAGTAATGAACTCAGGGACAGCAGTTATGATACAGAAATAGACAGAACAGTTGCCACAAACCATGCCTAGGGGTGTTATGGTTATATACAGAATACTCTCTGAAGAGTTCATGTATTAATGGTCAGAGTTTATGCAATTAAGTCAACAAGGTTGTAATCTCATCAGTAGATAAGTCTATTATGATAGATTCACTGAGTGGTAACCTAGGCTTGTTGGGACGTTGCTGGAGAAAGTGGGTCCCTAGGGATATGGCCTTCGGGTCTGTGGTTTAGTCTTTGAATCCTCCTGCTTATTGCCTCTCCTGCTTCCAGGATCCATGCTGTGGGAGCAGAGTCTGGCTCACTCCTTCTCTCTGTTTCCTCCTGCTATGGTCTAAGCACCAAAGGAGCAAATTAATATTCCTTCCTATAAGTTATGTGGTAAGTGGTTTGGATTTAAAACAGCGAGAATGCTGACTAAGGCATTATTTTGTGGATTATTAACTGGTAAAAATCAGGAAATCATCTTGGCAAATTTGAAAAGCTAAAGAGAGCTGGACACGGTGATGGGACATGCTTGTCATCTCAGTACTTAGGAGGCTGAGATAGGAAGATTAAGATCGCAGGTTCACAGCCAGCCTTAGATACTTAGTGAGGCCCCTGGCAACTTAGTGCTCAGAGGTATAATGCCCCTGGGTTCGGTATTCACACACACACAAACACATAAAACGCACACACAAACACACACACACACACACACACACATGCACATACACAAATACACAATTCGATCATCTTCCTATATAGGAATTAAATGAATCCAGGTGTGGCGGCATTTACCTATAGTCCCAGCTACTGAAGAGGTGGAGACAGAAGGTCTCTGAGCACAGGAAGTTCAAGGGCAGATGACGCATTATAGTTAGTAAAACCTAATCTCAAGCAAACAAACAAAAAATAAATACAAGAGAAGGGAAAGGACAAGGAGGAGGAGAAAGGCGGATGGTTGAGAAAGAAACTTTATTTGTGGGAAACATTGAGTTATAAGATATTATGAGGACAAAATTTTTAAAAGTTGACTAAGAAGGAGAAATCATAGAGGAGCAAATAAAGCAACGTAACTGAGGGAATGGGAGAGAGGGAGGAGAAAAATTTTCTGATATACATGATGTACATTCACAAACATATCAAAGTCAATTACTAAGCCAAATATGAAGAAAGAAGGGGGAGGAAATGGGGTGGGAACTGGGGAAGGGCTAAAGAGTAATATGTGTGTGTATGTATATCCCATCTTATGCTCCATTGAGATGTATGACTACAATGCACCAATAAGAAATTTTGAAAGAAAAGTTGAATAAGAAGGGAAATCCAAGGAATAAGGAGATTATAGAAAGAAAAGTAGGGGAACTCGACCTGTCAGTTATAAAGCCCACTGAAGCTCCAATATATTCTTAGAGACATGTTGTCCCCTATCGTGGCAGTGGCAGCCTGGCAATGACTATTGAGATAATTTCACCTGAATGCTGTTACTGAGTCACAGCTGACACCTGAACCAAGCCTAGTTGATACTGAATTAGAGTTGACATTAAATCAAGTATAGATATTCCATAATATAGCCAAGTAAATGTGGACACTGGTAGAAAAATTTGCTACAATAATCATATTATCTCCCTTGAATTATATTGAGAAAATGAGGAGAAATAAAAGAAAATTAGCAATAGGAGTTTAAAAATCCAGAAAGAGGCCCGGCGTGGTGGCACACACTTATTATCCCCGTGCTTGGTCGGCGGAGACAGGAGGATCACACAGGTTCAAAGCCAGCCTTGCTGGCTTAAGAGACCCTGTTTCCAAATAAAAATATAAAAAATAGGTCTAGGAGTGTAGACTGGAGGTAGAAGGCCCTGCGTTCCATTCCCCAGTACCACCAAAATTATCTTCATCATCATCATCATCATCATCACCATCATCACCATCCAGGAAGAGGATGGCAGAAAATATTGGTGCTAAGAATAAGTACTGTAAGTAAAAAAATGAAGACACAGACACTGTGGAGTAGGTGCATGGTGCAAAAATTAGAAGAAGCTCTGTGCCAGGGGACTATGGGGAAAGAATGGCACCAACAAACAAAACGGTTAACACATGTTATGAGAATGGAAAGAATTATTTTTGTAAAATGGAATGGCCACTCCCCATGACCTTTATATTTTTAAATTTTTTGTTCAAATTGTGATTAAAAGAAGTCTAACATTAGATTCATCACTTTAATCATTTAAAAATGTACAGTCCACTAATGTTAAGTCCATGCATGTTATTGCACAACAAAATTTTAAGAATTTTTCAGTGTGTGTGTGTGTGTGTGTGTGTGTGTGTGTGTGTGTTACTGAAGATAGAAGCCAGGGGTATTCTATCTCTGAGTTGTATCTCCAAGCCTTTTTATTTTTTGAAAGAGGGTCTTGCTAAGTTACCAAGTATTGGCTTTACACCTGCAATCTTTCTGTTTCAGCTTCTCATTCTATATCCCTTATAAACCAATCCCCTCTTTCTCCTCCCACCAGTCTTTGACAACCACCTTTTCACTTTTCATGTTTATATTAGTTGCTTCATATGAGTAGAATCAAATGTCTGTCCTTTTTTTTACCTTTTCAATTTTGAAGTCCTGTGGTTTCCCAGTGTCTGATTCAATTTAGGTTCCTGTGAATGTTTACAATAGGAAAGATTAAAATAAAACTTTCTTCAATTTATACAAATAAAACAGTACAAAAAATGAACTAGTGATAAGAAAAGAAATAATTGAAATATATGCTTTGTTTTATTCAACAACAAAAATTTTAGGAGTGCATAAGCCAAAATGATGGATTGGGTATTGGTGGTTAATGGAGATTAAAATAAATATATCCTACCTTTGCTTTGTGCCAAGAAGAAACCTTTTAAAATACTTTATTGATTTTAAAGTAAGCTTAATGTATTTTAACTGAGCTAAGCGACTTGAGGGGGAATGCAACTAATGATGGATTTTTTAATAATGTTTTCATAAAACATTAAAATAGGTCTTCGTTCCACTCATCTTTCACGGTGACAATACTCATTGCTAGATTAATCTTAAAATAAACTTGATGTATTTTAATCCTCTGGAAAGCTTTCAAATATGCATTGTAATGTATTTTAATAAAACATATAAATGATGACATCTCTCTAAACAGTTTAAAATGCATACAGATACTGCTGAGTTCACTGGCTTGATAGACTTGAGGTTATGCAAAGTCTTACAGACCTTGGAGGACTTCAGCTTCTTATCATGCTAAAGTCTTCTGTAGCAAAACTATATTACCTTGCATACTGTGAGAATTAGTAACTGGATTTAATTTAGAGTATACTAAGTGCTAACAGAGAATCTTTGTGAAAATCCTAGGGAATATACCATATTTACCCATCATCTTACATATCAAATACCAGAGATTAAATTTCTAAAGTAAGAAAATTTCACCAATGAAGGTTTTTTGTTGTTGTTGTTCATAATTACTGTGTTTTCCTTTGAAGAAGTAGACATGCCTCAGAGCTGGGCATGGTGGCTCACGCTTATAATCCCCACACTTAGGAGGCTGAGACAGGAGGATCACACACGTTCAAAGCCAGCCTCAGCTAATTAGTGAAGCTCTGAGTAACTTAGTGAGATCCTGTTTCCCAATAAAATATAAAATAGATCTTGGAGTGTAGTCCAGAAGTATAAAATCCTCTGGGTTCCATCCCTAGTACTATACAAAAAAAAAGAAGTAGACATTCCTCCTATTTATATCAAACTGGTAATATAAAATGTCTTTAAGTAACATCGTAGAATAGGAGCCAAAAGCAAACCTCTAACAGTTGACCCTTGAAAAAACTAATGGTATTATGATGGCCAAGAAATTGATTGAAGAGAAAAGGTATGATCTGATTATGTGAAAGACTTTTTATACTGATAAGTATCTGGAAAATCTACATGTGGTAATTGCAGGATCGCTGTAAACCTATTTAAATAAGTGACTTGTAGATCTGGGGCTGTTGGGCCATATGAGAAGAGAAAGAAGTAGATACATCCAGGTTCTAAATTAGGTTCGGTTCTGCATGAAGATAGTATAAACTAGTGGGGTATGATTAGAGCAAAGGGGCCACTAAGTGAACAGGAGTATAGCAGAACACCTTTTGGGACATCTTTATTTCTTAGAAATCTAGGTTGAAAGAACAAAATCCTTTGTATGTAGAGGATTAAGTAGTACAGAAATTTCTCTGACCTCCTGGATTAAGGAATCTTCATGAGAAAAAATTACCTAGGAAAATAATTGTTGAAAAGATGTGTGTGTGTGTGTGTGTGTGTGTGTGTGTGTGTGTGTGTGTGTCATATATATGAATGAGTTATCTTGTCCTCACATTCTCATGGATCTATATAAATGCAAAGGAGGGTTGTTCCTTGATACTAAACTTAGGGACCAAGTCATTATACCAGAATAGAAAGTGTGACCATTGAGTCTGGAAGAGAAACATGGCCTTGGGTGCTTCAGGAGGACTCTATTTGGACAATTTTTCTTCCTGTGCTTTATCTGAGGTCCTTGTCTCATAATGATATCATTTAATTGCATTATCCCAGAATTTTATGCTACAAGGCATCTTAAAAACTGCTGTATGCTTCTCAATATAGGGAGTATTCCTCTATCACTCCCAGAAATGGAAAACAAATTCCTCTCAATTCCATTGGCTCTTCCTTACTACGTTATGTCTCTCAGAACTGAGACATAAAAGATACTCGGAAACTTGTAGGTGAATATTAGACTCCATTTTCTAAACGCCTCGGATCTTTTATACCATCCCTTGATGTGAAAAAGAGAGCAGAGATACATTTGGGCAGTGGCTCAAAAAGTTAAATCAAACATAAATAGGGAAGCGGGTAATGTAAAGAATCTCTTAAATAAAAATTATGAATAATCTAGAGCTATTTTGAAAATACAGATTGGTCAGGCTGAAGCAAAATCATTTACCAAATTACTTATTAAATGAATTTCATATTGCAAATAAATTGCTTAGATTGGCTCAAATATTAGAATGTAATATGTGCTTGAAAGATCCGAAACAATATACCTATATAAGTAAAATGAAAAAGTGATGCTGTAGAAACTACTTTCTAAATGGCCAGCAGTGAAACTGATTGTGTTAGGTCACCCCAAGCCAAGATGCAAAGCTAAATGTCTAGTTCTTATTTTAAATCAAAACTTTTCAGATAACTTATTCTTTAAAAACAGGACTGAGGAGAATAAGGAAAGAAAAATCAAAGACATAGTATAATACAAGAGCAAGGTGTGTAGAATCCAAACTTAAAATTGTTTAATTGGAAGAATCCAAAAACCACCAGAGACAAAGAAAAAAATAAAACATGTTGAAAATGTTAGGACAAAAAGAAAAGTCATAAGAATTCATAATAGAGGCTGTTAAGATTTTTTTCAGAAAAACAGAATCAGCACAAGTGGCAAAAGAGTATAAATCTTCAAATTCAGATTCTGGTACACCTTGATTTAATTGTAGAAAATGCTAACTCATGGGATATTACAGCACGTGGGCAAGGACCACAGCCTATCAAATGAACACCCGTCCTGAGTAGGGATGGAAAGGCCACAGGTCTTGAATTGCTAGAGGACTCCAGAAATCAGATTCCCTAGTTATACCCACTATTAATTATCAAAAAAGAAAGAAAATACACTTTTAAAAATTTATATTTTGCTTTCCCTTTACTACACTGAAAGAAACACAAAAGAAAAAAATTGCTAATATATATATATATATATATATATATATTTTTTTTTTTTTCAGTACTGGGGTTGAAACCCAGGGGGGTTCTAACTCTGAGCTATCCCCCAGCCCTATTATTTATTTATTTATTTATTTATTCATTCATTTAGTTATTTATTTTGTGGTACTGGGGTTTCTAGAAGCCCTTCTACCTCCGGGCTACATTCCCAGACCTATTTTATATTTTTATTTGGAAACAGGGTCTCTTAAGCCAGCAAGGCTGGCTTCGAACCTACGCAATCCTCCTGTCTCAGCCTCCCAAGTGTGGGGATTGCAAGTGTGCACCACCACGCCCGGCTATATATTTGTGCCATAAGTATTTATGTGGATATAAATCTTCTCTACCAATACTAAAGAAAATACATTTTTAGATTTACAAAATAACCAACTCAGTATGATTTTCTTGACTTACTTGAAAATAGAAGGTCTGTCATTCAAACCAAAATCTTGTTTATGTGTTGAATTTAAAAGCTATACTTTTTAATAAAAATTCCCAGAATTTTCTGGCTTATGCTCAGCTATAAAGTCTGGGATAAATTTTTTAGAGTTTTAAAAATTTTTAACAGGCATCAAACATCTATTATTCAATAAAATTCTGTCTTAACTTTGGTATAACAGAAGCTACTGTAATAGATTCAGAATGATCTTTGGTCAATGGCAGCCTCTGGGGTGCATTGTCTTTACAAGACACCAATAAAAGTATGACATACAACATACAACATATTGATTTAAACCCCATCATTTTAGCACCTATAATTCCTGGGTCGGGACTGATAAAATTACACACACACACACACACACACACACACACACACACACTTTTTCTCATTTTAGAAATGTGTTAATAGGCCATACATTTCTTTATACACTGTCATTTGAAATCATAGTATATAAATTATTTATATGCAAAGAAATATACCAGAAGAAAATAATACTTGAGACAAAACCCCCATTTCATAATTTGTGACTTAAGCAGTCATATATCTCAAAAATAATAAATCAACTTGAGTAATATCACAATTGGTGCCCCCAGTTATTGAGAATTGTTTAGGTATATTTATGATTCTAAATTGCTTTCAACTTTTATTAAGATGAAAAATAATTTAGGATTACTTTAAAGCTTTCAACCCAAATGTCACTTTGGTGTTGAATAATAAAGGCAATTAGTATTAGGATTTTTTTCTTTAGCTTAATATCCAGGGTGTGATAATACAAAATGTCATCTACAAAGTTCTATTAGAAACAGTTGTAACCACGTTTTGTGATTCAAAAGCCTAACATCTGTGAAAAACACGCGGAAATCTTCTTGATAACAAACTAATCACAGTCTGTCATGGTATTAACAGTTGTGAAGTATATATAATGAAAAAACCCCTCTATTTTAATAGATCTAAATACAGTTTAATAGATCTAAAATTTTTAAAAAGCTAGGTATTTTACTCATCTGAGTGTTTTTGGTTTCTTAGTTTTCTTTCTTTTCAGTGCACTAATATGTAGACATGTTCATAGCTTATGTACTCCAGGCTTTACAGAGCAAAAACAAATTTAGCTTTAATAATATATCTTAGCACCCAAAATAAATGATTCCTTCAAATATATAATTATATAAGATAGTGATGGACAACCAGCATATCAGGCTGTTATCAGATTTTATCATTTATATGGTTGACATTAATTTTGTTTTCTATAGGAGCTAGTATACAGATGCTTTCAGACTTGACAAGAGGAATTTTATAAGTAAATGTAAAACCTACAAAATATAAATCTCCATGAAATTTTATACCAGCAAATCCATGAGCACTGAACTGAAGAAAAGGCAGTCTATATTTTATGTTATTTAATCTCTTCACAGCCCTTTAACACATAACCCTAATATAAAGTCCAATTTTCTTCTGCTTAATAATTTTAACATGGTAAAGAACAAAAAGTTACAATTGTTTCTATTGTTTTAAGAATAAAAATCATTTTCTTCTGGTCAAAGACAACATAAAAATTAATTAATTGGAATAGAATTATTAAGAAACTTATCAGCAAATGGGCTTTACAAAAAGACAATTATTTTGCTCTTTTGTAGCTGAAAACCACCTTAAACACCTTTCAAATTCTAGGTCTGAAACTTAAACAAAAATCTTGTAACTTTTTTTTTTTAAACAAAACTGCCCCCATTCAGTAGTAGCCTGTAGAAGAAGCAAAATGGCGAGGGCTCTATTTATGTGGCAGAGTGGAAAGATTCCATGAGTTCAATCAACCAAGTTGTCATTGCACTAAAAATTATGAGACCAATGAAGAACACACAAGTGTGAGTGAGAGTTCATAGAAAAGTAAATCAACTTATTTAGGACACAATCTAATTAAGAATATGAATGAATTCAAATTTAAAATACAAAATAAGCATATATGCATTATTTAAAATATAAGTGAAGAAAAAAACCCCAAATTTATGAAAGCACAGGCATCTTAATGTCCAAGAATAACTAAGGCACAAATAAGAAGAATTTGTAGAAAAATATGATTATTGGTATAAAGAACTAAATGGACATTTTAGCAATAAATGAGGTAAGCTAAGAAAGGAAATTCATAATTAATGGGAAAATTCACACTCAGAGTGCATCATAGGGAAAAAGTTGTAAAATATAAAAATAAGCTTAAGATACAAATTTTTAAATGTTATCAAATCATGAGATCTAAAAGAAAAAATCATATATTTTATTGATTTTGATATATAATTATTATAGATGACTGATTTTTATTTATTTATAATTTTGTCTGGTTTTTATTTGTTAAAACTAATGATACATATTTGTTTAAAGGTACATGGGTTATAACATATTACAAGCAAAATTGCATGGGAAATATTTTATTAAATCTGCAAAACACTAAAGACAAAAAGAGGATCTGAGCTAGAGCCAGAGAGGAAGAGGTTTAAACTGCATAAATGAGATCACCTATAAAGCAATTAGAATGAAACTGATGCCTGACCTCTCAATAGAAAAAAATACATAGTAGAGCTTGGGTCCAGACTTAAAAGTTATAAAAGAAAGTCATTATCAACCTGGAACTCCATACCCAACATAACTACAATTTGAGAACAGTGGCCCATGCTTTGTCTTATTACTTTGGAGGCTGAGACAGGAGGATAACAGGGCCCAGGTCAGCCTAAGAGATTTAGTGAGAATGGCCACATGTTAGTAAGATCCTGATTCAAAATAAAAATAAACAAGAGCTGGAGATATAGCTTAGAAGTAGAATGTCCATGGATTCAATGCTGAGTACAAAAGGAAGGAAGGAAGGAAGGAAGGAAGGGAGAGAAGATGGGCCTCTCATGCTCTCAAGTTGGCCCACACTCTCCCTTGAATGTGTACTCTCACTTTTTAAAATAAACCTTTGCCTTTATCTCTAAAAAAAGGTAGTTATCATTTAAATGAAATAATTGTGATATGCAACTTAGCATAATTGATAAGGAAATACATAGCATTTGATGCTTAAATAAAAAATACAGACTGAAAATGTATAATCTAATTGTTTAAACTGAGACTTTAAGAAATAAAAATAGAAAAACTCACAAAAGTAAGAAATAGACACTAAAACATAGGCAAAATTGAATGAAATAGAAAAATTTAGCATAGCTAAAAAGTGATTATTAGAAAAATAGTGAAATCAAAGCATGCCAAGATTTATTCAGTTTTCCAAATTATAAAGATAAGCATCAATATGTAAATTTTAATGAGAATAGGCCCATAACTATAAATATTCCAGTTTGTAAAAAGATAAGTGATCACAATTAACATTTTTACCACTAAAATTGAAAATTACAGAAAATGGATGTATTCCTATAAAAAATAATTAGTAAAACTGATTCAATAGAAAGTATTAAACCTGAAAATCTAGAATGTCTAAAATATGTTCAAATAGGGAACATCTGGCTCAGACAATTTTACAATCAAGTTCTAATAAATATTTAAGAAAGAAATTGGGCCAGGCGTGATAGTGCATACCTGTAATCCCAGTACTTGTGAGACTGAGACAGGTGGATCACATGTTTGTGGCCAGCCTCAGCATCTTAGTAGGGCCCTCTGCAACATAGTGAGACCTTGTTTAAAAATATAACAAAATAAAAAAGGGATGGGGGTATATCTCAGAAGCAGAATACCCCTATGTTCAATCCCTAGTACCACAAAAAATTTTAAAAAATTATTTTAGCTAATCATGGTGGCACATACCTTTAATCCCAGTGCTTGGGATCTTGAGATAGGAGGATCACAGATTTGACATCAGCCTCGGCAATTTATTGAGTTGCTATTTGAAAATAAAACATTTTTTGAAATTGGCTGGTGTGAATTTCAGAGTTATAATGAATGCCCCTGTGTTTAACCTCTAGTACAAAAAGAAAGAAAGAAAGCAAAGAAAGTAGGGAAAAAAGGAAAAAAAACTGAAGGAAGGAATGAAGGAAAGAGGGAAAAGGAAGGGAGAGAAAAAGGGAGAGAGGAAAAGAACTTTAATTTGCATGTCATTTATGCAATAGCAGATAAAGGAACATTAATTCATTACACAAGGCCATTTTAAACTTTCTATCAAAAGCTACACATGAATAGATGAATAAAGAAATTCACAAGTAACTAATTTACATAGAAATAAATATTCCAAACAATACTGGGGCAGACTGAATCTAATAGATTAGTAGATAGAATATTGACTCAAGAATATGTCCATGCCCTATCTCCCAAAGTCAGTATATATTTTAGTTTACATTACTAAAAAAACTTTGCAGTTGTGATTAAGAATCTTTAGATGGGAAGATCATCCTGAATTGTCCAGATAGACCCAGTGAAATCAACATAGTCTTCGTAAGATATATAGGGAGGAAGCAGGGTTGGAATCAGAGGAGAAAACACAACAGAAGCAGAGGTCAGAGACAAGAGATGTGTAAAGATGCTATGCTCCAGGATTTGAAGGAAAAGGATGTGAGCAGCTTCTAGTAGTTAGAAAATGCCAGGAAATGAGTTCTCTCCTAGAGCCTCTAGTGAGAATACAGCTCTTCAGATAGATGGATTTGAGAACAAGAAGATCCATGTCAGATCTTCGACCTCAACAAATGTAAAATAATAAAAAATGTACTTTTTTTTTTTTTTTTGGTGGTACTGGTGGTGGAACCCAGGGGCTTTCTACCTCCGGGATATACTCCCAGATCTATTTTATATTTTATTTGGAAACAGGGTCTCCCTAAGTTGCTGAGAGCCTCACTAAGTAGCTGAGGCTGGCTTCAAATGTGTGTGATCCTCCTGTCTCAACCTCCAAAGCCCTGGGAATACAAGTGTGTGCCACCACGCCCAGCAAAAATGTACTTTTAAAGTTATCAAGTTTGTAGTATCTCATCCAAGCAGCAAGAGTAAAATCATAGAAATATCTTGTGCAAATACATGCCATAAACAAGTTATATTTATACTAAATGCAATTTACCACTTTAGTAGCTCAAAGGAAAGAAAAACTGTATTACAACAGATTCATCTTCTGATTCTATACTGGATTCAAATATAAACTTCAGTTATACTCTAAAACAAATCAATTCAATAAAACTAATCACAACCAAAAGCTTCTTAACTCCATAATGGGTATCTATTAAATATCTATAGGAATTATTAGTCTTAACAGTAAAATATTAATTCCATTTTATTGTCTAATATCACTAGAAAGACAAGAAAACAGCACAATCATGCATTCCACAAAATAAACACATATAAAATTAAAAATTAAGAATCAGGGGAGGAACAAACTATAATTTTATAAGCAAATTTTTACATGGAAAACCCTACACACTTATATATAATTAAGAATATGTATTGGCTTAGCAAGGTGGCTGACCATATCATCAGTATTCCAAAACCAATTACATTTTTGTATCTTTATGTGGTGGGTAGACTTCAGGACAATCTTTGATGATCTCTGCCACTGGTATTCATGCCCATGTCGCTCTTCTTCTTCTTCTTCTTCTTCTTCTTCTTCTTCTTCTTCTTCTTCTTCTTCTTCTTCTTCTTCTTCTTCTTCTTCTTCTTCTCTTTCTTCTCTCTCTCTCTCTCTCTCCTTTCTTCTCTCTCTCCTCTCTTTCTCTCGTGTAGGCTGAATTGATAACTTGAGTTTAATCAGTACAAACCAGGATGTGATGTCACTTCCAAGACTGAGTAACATTCAATGAGACTTTGTCTTTCTAGCAGTTTCTAAAGAGAAATTATTTCCTGATTTGATGAAGTAACCCTGTTATGCATTATGGAATTGTGGGTAATACCCAATATGAACTATTGGCAGCCTATAGAAACTGTGAGTCACATTCAGCTGACTATCACAGAAGTCACCATTAAAATTAATGGGCAAAAAGTGTGAGTGAGTATTGAAGTGAATTCACCCCAGATAAGAATATATCCCATCAGTCACCTTGAATGCAGCCTGTAATGCTCTTAGCAAAGTACTACATCAAGCCATACCTGAATTCCTGATCAGCACAGGCAATAACACAGGTGTACTGGGTTAAGCTGCTAAATTGTATAGTTCATTATGCTGCATAGGAAACTAGAACAACTAATTACAAATAACTTTAGAACACATTTCATGAGTAACAACATATCTATGATTAAATATGACAGAATATGTATGAGATAAATACATGATGTAAGGAAATTAAATAATATATAAGAATCTCTGTCATGCTCATTGATAGCTCAACTCAATATCAAAAAAGTCAGTTTTCCCTATTTGATATATGAATTAAACAAAATGTTATTTAAATATTAGCAGGATTTTTTGAGAATTTTAAGAAATAAATTATAAAATATATGTAAATGAAAGCAGGACCAAAAATGGTCTAAGCATTTTGAAAAAAAATTGGGGGATATTTTTAAACAGATATCATAGCTATTTATCATAAAGTTATTATAGATTAAAAAGTATATAATGACACTCATATAAAAGTTATTAATAGGCATGGTACTACATACCTGTAATCCCAGGCTGAGACAGAATGATCACAGTGTCAAAGCATCTTAGCAAGAACCTGTTTCCAAATAAAAAATAAAATAGAACTGGGGGTGTAGCTCAGAGGTGAAATGCTCCTAGATCCAGAGCATTCTGCATCCTCAGAACCAGAAAATAAAATCAGTAGTGAAAAGTAGAAAGCATAAACAGAAATCAAAAAACTTTTTGTAGAATGACAGCACATTCTATAATGATCAAAATCTAACAAAACTAGATAATCTATTCTGACTAAACACATTTGTGCATGTTATATACACATATATATCCAGATGTATACTACATGTATACATATATATAATGCATATATTCTGAATGTAAAATTGAAATCAAGAAACTAAGAACATTAATTTAATTATATAAGATAATATTGATAATATTCTTGTTCATATATTAGATAATAGCTTATCAGGTATATATGTTACCATAAGTGCAATGATCAATGTAGATGAAAGTTTTTCATGTTATATATTATACAAATACAAATTATATAAAGATAGAAACTTACTTGATATTTGAATGTTTCTTAGAATTAAAATGACTTAAATTCATCAACATAATGATTTGGGTTTTTTGTTGTTGTTTTTTGGTGTGTGTGTGTGTGTGTGTGTGTGTGTGTGTGTGTGTGTTTGGTGGTACTGGGGTTCCTGGAAACCCTTCTACCTCCAGGCTATACTCCCAGACCAATTTTATTTGGAAATAGGGTCTCCTAAGCCAGTGAGGCTGGCTAGGAACCTGCGCTATCCTCCAGTCTCCGCCTCCCAAGCGTGGGGACTACAAGTGTGCGCCACCAAGCCCGGCTTAACAAAAATGATTTGTGATGTAAGTAATTTAACATTTTCTTCGGTGACCAAACATCAATAAAGAACTCAAGTTTGGATTCAAATTATGACACATGTCAGCATCAAAGTATATTATATACATTTGAAGAATTAGATTTAAATTTCTAATGGTTCTGTTCTGATATTATGTGATGCAATTTATGCCCTTGGTATATTTTTATGCCAAGACAGTGTCTATAATGCTTTTGATTTATTACTTGTTTCCAAGTATTGTAACTGTCCACTTATATGTCTATTTCATGTGAAATTTTCAATTTTTTCAAACATAAATGGACTTTTACGCTGGGCATGGCAGCTCATGCCTGTAATATCTAGTATTGAGGACGCTGAAGCAAAATGATCCATATTCAATGCCAGCTGGGCAATACAGAGACCATATCTCAAAATTAAAAGAAAAATAAAACAAAAGCTCAGTGGTAGAGCACTTGCCTACAGTATGTGAGATCCAGAATTCCATTAGTCTCTTGTATTACAAAAAAGGGGGGGGCAGGGTTGTGGTGGATGTGGGGAATCTAACTTTTCATAACCAATGTTTGACAAGTAACTTTTCATATCACAATACAAAAGTATTTGTGGCAAAAATAACAAGTAAAAAATTTTAGCTATGGTAGTGTATTTATGACTTTTGGATTAATTATACTGAATCTTTGGCTTCACTGTGGAAAGTGAACTTGTTTTAAAAGATATTTATCCTCTCCAATTAATTTGATGAAGTAAGGGGATCACAAATAGTGACATTTTTTTAAGATATCTGCTCCCAATATTGATGTTCTTGTCATCATCATGATTTCATTTCTTAAAGACATTGTGCCGTGTAAAATCAGTCTCATAGTCTAGCATCATCTTTTTCTCTGTTGAACTAGAAAGAATAGATGCTTTGATCCTTTTATGTCACAAAAAAACCCTGTGTTTCTTCAAAAAGGTAGAAAGTCTCCCTAAGAAAAGGTCTAAGAAAAGAATGAATAATTTCCTACTAAAAAGTCACAAACACTAAATGGATGCAGATGAAACAAGACAACCTATTAGATGCAGGTTGAACAGAGGAATTGGTAAATTCTAAAATGCACTGTTAGAAATAGTAGTATTTAAAGACAATTTATATGAATATAAATGAGTTGAAATGTCTAAGGGCATCGTGTTTGAGAACATGTCAGTCTGTCATTCGCATAAAGATAAAGAGCTAGCCAGAAATGGTGACAAATGCCTCTAATCCCAGTACCTGGACGATTTTAGGATCACAGGTTAGAGACCAGGTTAGAGAGTAGGTTATTAAAACCCTCCTTTGAAATAAAAAAAAAAATACAGATAACTAGGGTATAGCTCAGAGTTAAACCTAGATTCAATCTCCAGTGTCACACACACAAAAAAGAGCTAGCTTTTAACATATCTAAAGAGCTGATATTTTTCTTGTAGGAAAATATGATCTCTGCAGTGTTCAGAAAGACAAGATGTGATTTCTGTGTGATGGTTCTATAAGTTCATATTTTGAGCAGAATTTTGTGTTCTAAGTGCATACCATGATAGAAAAATAAAACTTTAAAGAAGGCAGATGAGTGACAAATTCTGAATTAAAATGAAGGACTTTGAAAACATAAATGGGGCATAAAATAGAAACAAGATAGAAACCACAGCATGGCAGTACTACTAGAGTGAAAACAGAGAGAGGTGACTGAGCATTTGTTTACTTGGAGTAATTAGGACAAAATTAGTTGTATAAGAGGCTAAAAATTCAGAGGACAGAGTCTTTTCTTTTCCACTCATGGAAATAGGACAAGAAAACCACTGCTTACTTCTGACTGGGGCTAATGCTCATGCTGGGTTCATTTCAAGCAAGGAAAAGAAGCATTTGAGAAAAGAACCAAATACTCCCAAAATTCATTGACTGAATTGCAATATCTTTACTCTCTTCATGGAACAGGAATTTCCAAACACATTAGGCAAGAACTGTTTATGAACCAGAAGCAGCAGAAGGCTAATTTGAAGCCCTGGGAGTATATTGGTGGGGAGAGATTGGCCATAAAAACTCCAAAGAAAAAAGATTCAGGAAGGATAAAATAAACACAAGCACTAAATAAAACTGCTGCAAATTTAAAATAATACTGAAAACCAAAATTCTAAAGCGTATAGAAAAATACAACACTAAGGAAATTACTCAATAACCAAAGTATTTTAGTATATGTGACAGTGAAATGATATAGTAAAATTGCAGTGTGCTTACAACACTCTAAAAAACAAATAAGTACAATTCTTTAAAATTGAACAAGAAATTATAAATCAAAAAGCCATAAGAATTATAAAAATGATGGATAGGAAGGTAATATATTGCACATTTAGAAAATAAAATATACTGGTACCCAAAAATCTGAGTGTTTTTTTTTCAACATCTGCAACTGATCTTTATGTAGAAGTTCTAACCAATTTGGTCTATCTTATAGTTTGATATAAAATGTTTGCTAAACAGCTCATTTGAGGGGTACTGGGGATTGAAATCAGGTAACTTTTACCTCTAAGCTACACCCTCAGACTGATTTTATATTTTGAAACAGAGTCTCACTAGTTTTCTGAGAGTCTCATTTCTTGCTGAGGCTGTCCTTGAACCTGTAATTTTTCTATCTCAGCCTCCCAAGTACTTGGATTACAAGCTTGCACCACCACGTCCAGTACGAGCTCATTTTATTAACGTCTGGAGTTAATGTAATTGGGCTTCAAGGGTTATAATCTTAGGACTGGATAAATCCATTGTAAAGAATATATCTGGGTGCTAGCATGAGCAGATAGGTTGTGGCTGGAGTGGGTGGATCCCTGGGGGGGGTATAGCTTTGGAAATTATATATGGTTTCTCCTCCCTTTGATCTTATTCTCTCTCTCTTGCTTCTGGCCTCCATAATGGGAAGAGCAAAGCTTTGTGTACTCCCTTTCATCACTCCTTGCTGCTGCCATGCCCTGAGGTCTACATTCCCCAGTCTCACATGGACTGAGCTCCAGTATCTCCAATTAAAACCATGAGCTAATAATTCTACTTTCCTCTCAGTGGCATAGTCAGTTCTTTAGATTATAGCTGTAAGAATACTAATCAGAAAAGAAAATGGCACTATGAGTGGAGTCCTGATTATTTCTAAGTCTATGGATTCTGACTCTTTGGAACTGGTTTGTGAGAGGAAATTGGGAATGCCAGATGTGGCTGAAAAAGCAGAAGGGCGAAGCTGACTCCATAGAGAAATTAAATAGAGGCTACACATGTTATATTTTGGCAAAGAATTTATCCACATTTTGCCTGTGTGAAAATTCTGAAACTTTTTGTGAGACAAAATTTAGTGGAGTTCAGGTGATGGTAGTGCCACATGTGAAAATGCAGGAAAAACACTCTTTGAAACCCTTTTCAAGTTTTCTGAATAGTATATTCACCAACAGAATAGTAATTCACTTCCTCTCACTTTGATGGATGTCTCCACATTCACAAGAAGATGAAATAATGCTTGCATAATTGTCTGTGAATTAAAATGGGAATTTGTGATATAATTTGCAAGAAATTTGACCAAGGAATGACAGCAATGGATGCATTCTTTATTGATTGAAGTTGAGCCTGGCTGGCATACTAGTTTAGAAGATACCGCTTTTATGACCTTACTGCAGGGATGCCTCTCCAGTGTCTCTTTCTATTGACGACTCCACCTGATTAAAAGAGGCAACACCAGCATGTGACAGTATCTGTTTAATCAGTAGGCACATCCCCAGATATTCACTCATTATATAAATTCCAAGTGGGGATTGATTCTTTTGGGCTTTTGTTCTTGACTTTGCTTTGCTTTTTGGAAGTCAGAAATCTCCATGTGATTAAAAAATGGGAACATTACTAACTTCTTTCTTTCCCTCTATTCAGGTCTTTGCTGGGGCCAGGCACCAGGAAAAAAAGAATAACCTTCTATCTGTCTCTGGGTTTTGAACATAGATGGAAAGAGATTTTAATTATTGGGATATTTACATTCCCAGTGATTGAACTCACAATATTTGACCATCCCAACTTCACATCAATTATGTAGGCCCTTGGAAGAAAGCATTCTTATTTCCATGTCCTGGGTTACATATCTGTCCAATTATTAAAGGTCACACTAAACTCATAAGGAATAGGTTTTCCTAATGAAGAAATTCATTATCAAAGAAAAGAGAGATTTGAGATATGCCAAAATATCAAATATCTAATGTAGTTTCTATTTATTCATGTGTATAATTAAATTATTGGAGCCATACCAATATAGAAGTGAGTGCCAGGAATTCTGTTGCCTTCTACACTTACCCTTCTTCATAAGATAACTTTAAAGTGAGAGCTCATATTGCAATATGAATATGTCCTAAGGCTCTTGGCTTTGAAAATATCTAGATAATGGAAAAAGTGATCAAAGGAAGTATTATTTATTTTTCTATTACCTCTATAGAAAATAATATATTAAAATTATTACCATGTGAAAAGGTGCACAAATGCAAGCAAAATAGAAAATACACTGCCTATAATATTAAAAATAGCATATTAAACATGTGTGAAAGGTTTCTTTTAAAATAGAGCCCTTAAAAATAGCAATTTGGGAGGGCATTGTGATATTAATAGTCTATGTCAGCTACATAAAAAACACATAACTTTGGTGGTTTGTTTTCTTCTTATAAGTAGATATTCATTTTTGTAACTAATTAGAAGTATTTTGTATATTTTTGTGTATAATATTCATATCTCTCAAAACCAAATCTTTTTTAACCTAGAGTGGTGATATATATATATATATATATATACACACACACACACACACACACACACACACACACACACATATACACACATGAGTGTGTGTATATGTGTGTTTGTTTGTGGTTCCAGGAACTGAAAACAGTGACCTTCTACCTCTGAGTTACATCTCTAGTCTATTTTATTTTATTTTGAAGCAGGGTCTTGCTGAGAGTTTTACTAAATTGATCGTCTCAAACCTGCAATCCTCCTGTCTCAGCCTGCCAAGTACTAGGATTATAGGCAAGCATCACCATTATCATCTATGATTTTATATTTTAATAGAAAAAGTTACTCATTAAGAGTAGTAAATTTCAACCAGGGGCAAATTTTCCCTCCAAGGGCACATTTTTGGACACCAGTGACAACTGGTAGAGTATATGCTGCTATATCAAAGGTATGGAGGTCACAAACTTTGCTAAACCTTCAGCAATGAAGAGGAGAGTTCTTCTCTTCCCACACATACCAAAGAGTAACCCAACTCCAAATGTCAATAATGTTGAGGTTGAAAAAAATATGCTTCAAAATGAATAATTATACAAAGGCCGATTTTGTCAGGCTGGACCTGGGGATCCTAATAATAACAAAGAATAAATAGAACGAAGATCTATCAAAACTGGTGTTTTTCTCTTAAAGGGAATGTTGAAAGGCTGATGGAATTTCATCAAAAGAAAATTCTAGGGCATTGTAATGTCATTGAGGGAAATAAATATTTTTAAGGGATGTTTATCCTGGCATCCATGTTCCAACATGTTCTTTAAAACCTGTCACATGAGTTCATAACTATACTTAATTGGACCTGGTATAAGTTTTGATTTTTTAAGTGTGAGTATGATTTCTCTGACAGTCTTAGAATACCACTTTAAGTGAAAAACTCATTCTGGCTTGTTTATGATCCATCAGTACTGGCAAGATATCCTATTTATCCATAATACCAAACCCTAATCAACTTCCTTTCCAGAATATTTTTTCTTGCTAAAAACAGACTGTTCCTCTTTGCTTGGTATAAAGGTGTTTTTTTTTTTTTTCAGTTTTGGTTTCAGTTTGTCACAAGCATTCCCTAAAGCTGGGAAGTATTGATATGAATTGAATTTCATTGGTCTTTTGTTCATGCATATGGAAGAGTAAAGAAGTCAGCAATAAGTATTGGTGAGCCAGGTTCTGTGGTACATTCCTGTCAACCTAGTACTTGGTTCAAGGCCAGCCTCAGAATTTAGTAAGAAGCTTTTTCAAATAAATAAAGAAAAAGGGTTGAGTTTGTAGATCAGAGGTAGAATATCCCTTGGTTCAATTCCCAGTACCAACAAATGAAAAATAAAAAAGTGTGGGTGACATTTGATCTCAAAAAGGCCAGTAGTTGAGGTGTTGGCAGTTTATGCCCAGAGTGATAACCTCGATGACAGTAACACATTGTGTAGCTTGTGCGTCTGCCAGCATCAACCCTGTGTCACCCCTGCTGTTCACAATGTAGTTGCCACTGATAGATTTTTTCCTTATTCATAACTGAATCAAGGTGATACAAGCCAGTTAGTATTTTATGAAAGGTCTGTGCAATGTGATGTAGGGATGTAGGAATAGAAGCAACTAGCTTTAGATTTTATAGGTGAATCACATATGAGGCAGGACACATGTGAGGTATTTTTAATATATCTAACAGGAAGTTTCTTGATTCAGTCAAGGCCACGATGAGTCTTCCTTGAAACACGGAGGGCTAGAGCTCGTAACCCTTTGATAAACAGGTACATGATGGTTATGCTGCTATCTCAAGGAAGTCAAAGGTCATTCCTTCTTTTCTGTGGCTAATGAAAAACAACAATTCTCTGTAGACCTGATATCATGCTCTTCTCACTTGATTGCCATCGTATCTCTCTTGTTTTATTTTATATTTTATTTTTATTTTTTATTGGTGCATTAATGGGATAAAAGACTTGTGGAGACATACAAGCGCATATCACCCAATTAGCTCTTACCCAATTCCCACTCTATTCCCTCCCCATCCCTTCTACCCATGCTTGGCTTAGTGATTGACTTTGATATGTTTGTTTAAGTACATCATGTGCTTTAGAAAATTTTCCTTTTCCCCCTTCCCATCCCCTCAGTTAGGTAACCTTATTTGCTCCTTTATAGGGTATTTTTCTTCATCTAGAGTTCCTCCTGTTACCCATTTCTCCCTAGCTTTCACATATTAGGAAAAGCATATGATTTCTACTTTTTTTGTGACTAACTAATCTCACTTAGCATAATGTCCTCCAGTTCCATCCATTTCCCTATATATGATGTAATGGAGTAATTCAAACTCTCTTTGTTTTCACAATTCTAGCTATCTCAGCCTTCACCCACCCAGTACTGACCTTCTACCACTATTAAACAAAGTAATCACAAGTCACACACACACACACACACACACACACACACACACACAGTGCCTAAGCATTCTTCAATGCCTGCAAATAAGGAAGTTTCTTAGAACCTGGAAATTTTAATACTAAAACTAGAATAGCTTCAGGCAACCTGTTAAAGAAAGGTCTCTGTACATATATATTTCCAGTAAACCTTGGGTTGATCATATATTTTAGCACTTAGACACAATCATTATTTCATAACTTAATCACAACTGAGCACTGATTCTGCCTCATTCATACTCTTGGTTCCATATGGAGGTTTGGAATAAAATATGAATAAATAATTTCCCCAAATAAATATTAGATCCCCTTAGTTCACAAAAGCAGGAGTGAGAGCTGAGGCTGAGCATGGCATTGGAAAAACATCTCAATTTCATGAATAATTTCAGGGTAGGTAGCCAGACAGAAGGTGCAGATCTACTTATACTTGGCATCAATTCTAAGATATATTTCTAGAACAACTTCTACTGGTTATATCTATTTGTATTATTTAAATAAGTTTCTGGCATTGGCTTGTTCCCTCTCACTCTTTTATATGATTTTACTAACCTCATATAATGAATTAAGATGTGTTTACTCTTTTTCTATATTTTGGAAAATTTTGTGTAAAACATATTACACATTAGACATATAAAATTATGTCAAGTAAAATATGTAAGGATTATTACCATTAATTAATATGTTGATTTTAAAAGGCATTTATTAGTTAGCTACTAAATTGTTTTTATTTCTGGGGTTGGATTACCCAATATGGAAGATAAACAAAAAATTCAAAATATTTTTGAAAGTCTCTGATTATTTGGTATTTCTCACAAATGAATAAATGCAACAACCATCCTGAGAAGTACTAGAAATTTGTGGACCGCATTACATATTTTTGACAATTGTGTTAAACTATTTTGTACATCTATTTATTTTGTATTTAATATTTGAAATTGATAAATGGTGATATATCAGACAAAATTTTTTTAGAGCTTAAGGACTTTCTGGTTCTTAAAAACGTTATCTTTAAAACATGTAGATTTAAACCTGTTGTGGTGGAGCATGCTTGTAATCCCAGCATTTGGGAGGCTAAGACAGGAGGATGGCAGTTTGCGAACAGCCTCAGCTACTTAGTGAGGCCCTTTGCAACTCAGTGAGACCCTGTTTCAAAATAAAAAAATAAAATAAAAATAGGGCTGGAGTGTAGCTCGGAGGTAGACTGCCTCTGGGTTCCATCACCAGTACTGGGAACAAAAGCATGTAGATTTAAAACTTTTTAAATGACTGTTTCAGCTATTGCTTCAGAGGATGATTCAAACAAGTATCCCTGGACATCCTTTTTTTTAGAGGTAACAGAACAAATTTGTTCAGAAAATAAATAACACATTCCATTATTCATTTATCAGAAGGATAAGAGAAAGATGGACCTTGGTAAATACTTTTTGTGTTGTTGATTTTTCTTTTTTTAAATTTATTTATTGGTGTATTGTATTCATACATTATAATGGGGTAAAAACTTGTGTAGACGTATATGCACACAACACCCCCTTAGCTCTACAAATCCCCACCCTATTCTCTCCCCACTCCTCCTTCCCATGCTTGGCTTAGTTGACTTCGATATATTGAGGTACATCATGTGCTTCTCTCCCTGCCCATCACCTCAGTTAAGTTGTCTTATTTGCTCCTCTCCTCTATAGGATTTCTTTTTTTGTTTGTTTGTTTGCAGGTCTGGGGATGAAATCCAGGGGCATTTGACCTCCAAATTACACCCCCTGCCCCATATTTTATTCTTTATTTTGAAACTGGGTCTCACTGAGTTGCAAAGGGCCTCACTAAGTAGCTGAGGCTGTCCACAAACCACGATCCTCCGTCTCAGCCTCCCAAATGCTAGAATTACAAGCATGCGCCACCACGCCTGGCTTATAGTATTTCCTTTTTAGTCTTGAGTTCCTACTATGACCCATTTCTCCTTAGCTTTCACATATTAGGAAAAGCATCTGACTTTTTACTTTTTGTGACTGACTAATTTCACTTACCATAATGTCCTCAAGATCCATCCATTTTCCTGTAAAGGATATAATTGTGTGTGTGTGTGTGTGTGTGTGTGTGTGTGTGTGTGTGTTTTATGGCTGAGTAAAATTCCATTGTATACATATCACACAGTTTTGTAATCCATTCATCTGTTGATGGACATCTTGGCTGGTTTTATAGTTTGGCTATGGTAAATTGTGCAGCTATTTACATTGATACACATGCATTAGTTTGGTAGTTTGGTTTCCTTTTACTTGGGTAGATACCCAGAGGTAGTATTGCTGGATCAAATGGTAAATTTGTTCCTATTCTTCTGAGAAGTCTCCATACCGTTTTACGAAGTGATTGCACTAAT
Organism: Muscardinus avellanarius; assembly: GCF_963383645.1. NCBI lineage: Eukaryota > Metazoa > Chordata > Mammalia > Rodentia > Gliridae > Muscardinus > Muscardinus avellanarius. Next base: position 41,671,032 of record NC_137802.1, on the reverse strand, counting down.
TTGCAATCTCACCAACAATGTTTTAGAGTTCCCACTTCTCCACATCCTCGCCAGCATTTGTTGTTGTTTGTGTTTTGAATGATTGCCATTCTTGTTGGAGTTAGGTGAAATCTCAGAGTAGTTTTGATTTACATTTCTCTGATTGCCAATGATGTTAAGCATTTTTTCTTGCATTTATTGGCCATTTTAATTTCTTCTTTTGTTAAGTGTCTATTTAGTTCACTTGCCTACTTTTTGATTGGATTATATGCTTTTTAGTGTTGATTTTCTTGAGTTCTCTGTATAATTAGATATTAGCCCTCTAATATCTGAGGCATAGGTGGCAAAATCTTCTCCCATTCTGTTGGCTCTCGATTGAGGTTCTTGAAAGTTTCCTTTGCTGAACAGAAGCTCTTCAGTTTTAAGCAATCCCACGTATTGATTTGCCTTTTAATTTGTTGTGCCTTTGCGGTCTTGTTGAGAAAGTGTTTATCTGTGCTTATGTGTTGAGTGTTGGACCTATGTCCTCTTCAAGGAGCCTCAAGGTCTCTGTTCTTATTTCCAAATCTTTGATCCGTCTTGAATTGACTCTTGTGCAGGGTGAGAAAGTGGGATTCATTTCCAATTTTCTGAATACGGTAAATCACTTTTGCCAACATCATTTGTTAAACAGGTTGTCTTTTTTCCAGTGTATGTTTTTGGCCCATTTATCAAAAATCAATTAGCTATAAGTGTGTGGATTTGTTTCTTGGTCTTCTATTCTGCTCCATTGTTCTATGTATCTGTTTCTGTGCCCGTACCATGCTTTTTTTTTTTTTTATTACAATGGCTTTGTAGTATAAAGTCAGATATTGTGATTCCTCCTGTATGGTTTTTGTTGCTGAGAACTATTTTGGCTATTATGGGCTTTTTGTTGTTCCAATGAATTGTATTGTATTGTTAAAATTTCTAAATGAACAAATGTCTCTTAATATTTCATACAAATATAAAATAAGTAAACAAATTGTGACATATATGTAATTTTGGCCCAAACTAAATATTCACAGTGTTTTACAATTACTTACTAAAAGGTAGACAGAGTTGGACATTTGCAGGCAATCCCCTAAATTACTTCTGCTCAAGAATCTAATCAATGAATTTTCATAGATCCTGAAAATTAATTTCTCACCTAACACATAAGAACTTCTTGTATTCTGATTATGACTTACTAATTTGACAACAAATATGTGCTGATACCTCATTATCTACAATGTGTTTTCAGTCCTTTGTCCTGTGCCTGAAAAAACTTTTGCTGCCCCATTAATATACAATTTAATCTCTACATAGCTGTAAAGCCTGATTAATCAAGAAAGCATATGAATTCTTCTTGGCTTTCACTTTTGCCTTCTGCCTGCCAAGGATTAATTCTACTTACTTTCTGTCAATTCAAGTATTACCATTTTTTGAAGCCTAGAGTTGCCACCTAGCTTACGCCTATTTGGGCATTCTTTTGATAAATGATGGTGGAATTTTAAGAGTTTGATTATTCCAAGAAAAGCAAGTCATATAACAAAATCTACCACATACTGATTCTTATTTCAAGACATTTATTAGAAACTAATCACTAAGAAGTTAATAGAACCTTTCTGAAACTTAGAATAATTCCGATTATTTGCTGTTTTAAATTGCCAACTATATTCAAATATTCACTCAAAGCAGATCCTGTGCTATTCAAGAGAAATGTTCCCATATATCCTTGTAGCCAAATAGGTAGCCAGAGTCTCCTCCTGCATGTCAGAAGACAGGACTATTTAGGAACAAAGACTTAGATGCCATTCATAAGGCTATAAATTTCCCTAAGTCTTACATTTTTTTCATATAAAAGAAGAGTTTGTTCTATATTTTTTCTTTTCCTTCAGCCACTCCATACAAAAGATTTATTAAGGAAAGCCAGCTTCTTATAAACTGTTATGCTAATTAATAAATATTCAAGTAAAGTAAATCATATCCAATGTTAAGACAAGAAACCTCTGCCTTTGGACAAACACAAGCTCTTATCTGCTATGGCATGTACATTCCCAATTATTATGCTGACTGATCACTAGTCTTTTATGAATTATGATCACAGCATTCAAATCCACCTAAAGTTTGATGTAAAGTAACTTACACAACTAATCCAAACTGACCATGACAATGTCTAAACTACAGTATCTTTAAAAAATTACAATTGTCCATTTGGTAAAGATATTTAGTCCATCCGGGCATAGTGGCGCACACTTGTAATCTCAGCATTTGGGAGGCTGAGACAGGAGGATCTGGGTTCGAGGACCATCTCAGATGCTTAATGAGGCCCTTTGCAACTCAGTGAGAACCTATTTCAAAATAAAGAATTAAAAAAAGAAACGGGGGTATAACTCGGAAGTAGAATGCCCCTAGGTTCCACCCCCAGTACTGCAAAAAAAAAAAGATATTTTTCCATGATATATTATTTTAAGATAAATTTAACTCACCCTTAAGTAGGTTTCAAATTAAAATAAAATACAGATAATTCTAAATTACTGGTTTCTTAAAGACTCAGAGAAGGTAAGAACACAGGAGAAACAAAACCTATCTGTTGTATCGTTTAGTATATGCTGATGAGCAAAGTTCTTAGAAGGAGCATTCTAAAAGCCTCTTGTTCAAAGATGCAGGAACCAGAGATAAGGATGGGATCTTGGAAAATATTGTAGAAAACAAATCTTAATTTTACTAATGGTTTCAGAATTAAAATCTCTATTGGTCATGAAAACTTCAACTCAACATATACAGGTCATAAATTCTAAGCGTAGGCCAAGTACATTAGTAAGAGAAAGTGTACTACGTAATGAGTTAAGGTTATAAATTTCTTTATTTGTATTACCTTAATAGCTTCCTCACAGACTTAATGATTGTCTCCAAATTGTTTAATTCTAAATATTTAATACCCATGATATAAACTTTTTAACCCATCAGTGTTTTTAAACTATATATATATATATATATATATATATATATATATATATATATAGTTTAATTCTTTTGTAGTACTGGGGATGGAACCCAGGAGCTTTCTACATCCAGGCTACACTCCCAGACCTATTTTACATTTTATTTGAAAACAGGGTCTCAGTAAGTTGCTGCGAGCCTGAAGCTGGCATCTAGCCTGTGAGATCCTCCTGCCTCAGATTTTTAAGTACTAGGATTACAAGCATGCACCACCACACACTTAAACCACATTTTTAAAGTAATCTTTCTCTAGAAATTTTTTCCCTTGGTAATGATTTTTTTTCTTTTACTATGGGGTTTTGGATGATACAAAGAACTGGCACAGAAACCCACATGTATAATAGATATCATTTTCTGTTGTTGATATATTCTTTGTGGCCTAATAATGTCAATTTTGGTGAATAACACGTGTGCTTTGTAAGAATAAACATTGCATTATTACTTGGTACATTTTTTTCTATTTACATATCACTATTAAGGCAAACGTGATAGTTCTGCTATTCAAATAGTCCACAAGCAGGCTAATTGTTGATCTTACTTGGATGATATTTGCTTAGGTAAAATTTTCTAGTGTCATCTTATTTTTTATCATTGAATAGTATCAGATTTTATTTTATATAACTGGATACAATATTATGTGCATTTCAGACTTCTAAAATTCTTTTCATTGTAAAATACCTTTCAACAAAATGAAGTAACTGCAAGTTATGAAGTAAATTTATTTGTCTAACATTTATACAGCTAATACTGCTTTATTTTATTTATATATTTTATATGTTTGCCTCCATCTTGTTTTCTGTAAGTTTTTAAAGTATCTAATCCAAGCAGCATGCAACTAGATATAACATGATTTTTTTTTTTTTTTTGTGGTACTGAAAATGGAACCCAGGGGCATTCTACCTCTGGGCTACACTCCCAGACCTATTTTCTATTATATTTGGAAACAGGGTCTCTTAACCCAGCTGAGGCTGGCTTCAAACCTGCACGATCCTCCTGTCTCAACCTTCCAAGCGTGGGGATTACAGGCATGCACCACCACGCCCAGCTTAACATAAATATTTATGTTTTTAATTAACATATACTGCTCATTTATTGATAAACTTGGATTTAAATGTTTGTCATCTGTTTTCTCACTTTGTATTTATTTTTCTCTTTTGCTTCATTTCTCTACTCAGTTTCTACTATATTATCAATACTTTCAAAAAGACTATTTATCTTAATAGAAATGAAATTCTACCCTCTCCTTGTTCCTGAAACACATAATAATAAATCTGAAGCACAAATCTGAGTAGGACTTCTACCAGTGGGTATAATTTTCCTGAGATTTGTACTTTTCTGCTGAGAAAAATAAATAAATAATTCAGTTTATTACCTCACTTTGCTGTCAGTAGATTTTTTTTTCATTTTCTTTTTATTTTTTGTGGTACTGGGGATTGAACCCAGGGGCATTATGCCTCTAAGCTATATTCCCAACCCTATTTTAATTTGAAATAAGAGCTCACTAAGTGGCAGAAGGCCTTGCTAAATTGCTGAATCTGACTGTGATTCTCCTGTCCCAGCCTCCCAATTACTGGGGTTATGAACATGTACCACAGTGCCTAGCTAACAGATAATTTCTGGTTTTTATTTTTACTTCAGATATTATGTCTGAATACAAGACTAATTCTTAGACTCAAACTCTTACAGTATTGAGATTGACATGTTCTCTTTATGTCAATATATATATGAGCCAACACACATGCATAAGCATCAAAACTGCACAGTAAGCTCACAGTTTTATAACTTATATTTAATTCCATTGCCATAAACTCTAAAATAAACTCCTGCATAAACTTTCCTTGGCACTCAACCAACAAGAGTAGCACATACCTGTAATTTCAGTTATTGGGAGACTGAGACAGGAGGACCACAGGTTAAAGTCTGGTAATGCCCAGTAAATTAGTGACCCCATTTCAAAATTAAAAAATAAAGTAGTAATGGAGTTACAAATCAGAGGTACAATACCCTGGGTTTAATTCCCAGTACCACACAAATAGATTTTCTTTGAATTCATGTTTGCATTTTATTTTATACTATTTTCTAATAATTTTATGCTTTAATGAGGATATTGTTTTCCAGTTATTGAATATATGAAAAAGTTAGAACTAAAAGTGCTTTTCATTCTTCAATCACTCCAATATAATTTCAGTCACACTGAAAGTGTGTGCATTGGCAATGCTAATTACGATCCCTGTGTTGTCGAATGTGATTGGACCATTCTGTTATCATTTATCTTTTCACCTGAATTACCATCAGTATTCAAAGGCCCTGGCCCTCTTTTGCTCCCTCTTGAAGCAGTCCTGTCTGCTTTTGTGAAAATACTCATCTTACTTTCCTTTTCATTCACTGCTCTTTAGTTCAGTTTTGATATCTCTTCTGCGATTCTCTACATCCTTCCCCAACCCTGATGACATTTATTTACACCCTTTCATTGCATTCAAATGTAGATGGTTACCAAATATATATATATATATATATATATATATATATATATATATATATATATTCAACATATTTTGCTTCTGTGAGCCTGAACACCATCTATGTAGCCATGTACTGATCACTTCACCAGTATCTAAGTTTCCACTGAAGAACCTATGTTTATGATGTAATCCAGGAGACTTCCCCTTCCTCATAAGTGATATGACTGTCAAAGGACTTGGTTAAGCTAGAAACCTATAGTCCATACATGATTTATTTATTTTTCTTATCCTTTATGTTCAGGTCATAGGTAATTCTGACTCTTTCTATTTGTTTTCATCTATATTACTTCCATGATCTATGTCTATCGTTTAATCCTTTGTTAATTTTGAGGCAAAGTTTTTAGAACCAGGATATATAACCTTAAAAATATATTACAATGGCTTTGTAGTATAGTTTAAAGTCAGGTATTGTGATTCCTCCTGCGTGGTTTTTGTTGCTGAGAACTACCTTGGCTATTCTGGGCTTTTTGTTATTCCAGATAAATTTAAGGCCTGATTTTTCTATGTCTGTGAGGAATGATCTTGGTAGTTTAATGGGCATTGCATTAAATCTGTAGATCACTTTTGGGAGGATGGCCATTTTAATGATATTTATTCTGCCAATCCATGAACATGGAAGATCTTTCCATCTTCTAAGATCTTCTTTGATTTCTTTTTTCAGTGTTTTATAATTTTCTTTGTAGAGATCTTTTACCTCCTTAGTCAAGTTTATTCCTAGGTATTTTATTTTTTTGTGGGAGATCCTGAGCATGGTACTGGCAAAAGAACAGATATATAGACCAATGGAGCAGAATAGAAGACCCAGAAACAAGTCCACACACTTTCAGCCAATTGATTTTTGACAAAGAGGCCAAAAACATACACTGGAAAAAAGATAGCCTCTTCAACAAATGGTGTTGGCAAAACTGGTTAACCATATGCAGAAAATTGGATGTTAATCCCACTTTTTCACCCTGTACAAAAGTCAACTCACGATGGATCAAAGACTTGGAAATTAAACCAGAGACTTTGAAGCTCCTTGAAGAGGGCATAGGTCCAACACTACAACACATAGGCACAGACAAACATTTCCTCAACAAGACCCCAAAGGCACAACAAATTAAAAGGAGAATCAATACATGGGATTGCATGAAACTGAAGAGCTTCTGTTCAGCAAAGGAAACTATCAAGAATCTCAATCGAGAGCCAACAGAATGGGAGAAGGTTTTTGCCACCTACACCACTGATAGAGGACTAATATCTAGAATATACAGAGAACTCAAGAAACTCAACACTAAGAAAACAAAGCATCCAATAACAAAATGGGCAAACGAACTCAATAGACACTTCACAAAAGAAGAAATTCAAATGGCCAATAAATGCATGAAAAAATGCTCAACATCACTGGCAATCAGAGAGATGCAAATCAAAACTACCCTGAGATTTCACCTAACTCCAACTAGAATGGCCATCATTCAAAACACAAACAACAACAGATGCTGGTGAGGATGTGGAGAAGTGGGAACTCTTAGACATTGTTGGTGGGATTGCAAATTAGTGCAACCACTTTGGAAAACAGTATGGAGAATCCTCAGAAGAATGGGAACAAATCTACCATTTGATCCAGCAATACCACTGTTGGGTATCTACCCAAAAGAAAAGAAACCAAACTACCAAACTAATGCATGTGTATCTATGTTCATAGCTGCACAATTCACCATAGCCAAACTATGGAACCAGCCAAGATGTCCATCAACAGATGAATGGATTACAAAACTGTGGGATATGTACACAATGGAATTTTACTCAGCCATCAAAAAAAACTCAATTACATCATTTTCAGGGAAATGGATGGAACTGGAGGACATTATGCTAAGTGAGATTAGTCAGGCACAAAAAATAAGAAACCAGATGCTTTCCCTAATATGTGAGAGTTAGGGAGAAAAGAGGAGCAAACAAGTCAACCTAAAGGAGGAGAAATGAGGGGGGAAGAGGAAAATCTCTAAAGCTCACAATGTACTTAAACATATTGAAGTCAATCACTAAGTCAAGCAAGGGAGGGAGGGACGGGGAGGGAATGGGATGGGATTTGGGTAGGGGTTAAATCAGCGATGAGTACATGTTTGTACACATAAGTTTTTTACCCCAATAAGTTGTATGAATATAATGCACCAATAAAAAAAATTAAAAAAAATATATTACTACCAGGCATGGTGGCATCAAGGCTGAGACAAGAGGGTCACAGTTTGAAGGGCAGTATCAGCAATTTAGCAAGCCTGTGTTTCAAAATAAAATATAAAAAGGGCAGGGAGGGGTAGCTCAAAAGTGGAATGCCCCAGAGTTCAATCCCCAGTACTCAAAAGTAACAAACACAAAGCATATTACTTATATGTATTGTTCTGTGCTTTTCTACCTATAGTCTCAAATTTAGCATTGCACCTAAATATGTATAAATAAAAAATTACATGAGAATTATTATCATTGGCATTAGAATCATAGATGTCCTTTGTTTTATTTTTATGTTTTTCTCTTTTCATAAACAATATAAAACTGTAACTAAAAAAGCAGGTGATTAAAAAATTTTAAAACTTTTCTTGAAACCAAATATCTTAAAAATTATTTTTGATAATTTAAGCAATCTACTGCATGTCCCCAAGCTCAATTTGCTTCATCTCTAGACACAAATAAGGATAGGAGGGAAAAAGCATTTCCAGTCTCACATGTGAATTGAATATTAATATAAATCTAATTCTAATGTTCAATATTTGGGTTTAGTATAGTAGATACAAAAGGGTTACCTGGGAATCAGAATTGTGACTTCTATATAATTGAGTACATGTATGTGGTTAAATCACTATGAAAGTCATAAAATTGAATGAGTTACAAGGTAAAATGCATTTTATATATTGTTCTCTGCTTCAATTATGTCATTAAGATTGTATTCTTCAACTGATAGTATTCTTATGATATTTACATTTATGTGTGCTGGTTTAAGGGGCCAATGTTGACTCTTTCCCTTGCCTATAATAGGTGATTAGTAGAAACATTATTTTGAATTATGAGCACCCTAATAGATATTTTAGAATGTGTACTTTAAACAACTGCAAATAATTCTGTGAAAGTTTACATCAAAGGTTGAATTATATGACAGTTATGTGAGAATAGGGAGAAATTGTAGGCACTTGATAAATTTATTAAATATCAAGAAGCTTGGTTAATGGGTGTGTTATTGATAAATAATTCACTTAAAGAGGTGTGTTAGTAAACTCTCTGTCACTGTGACAGAATGCCTGATAAAATCAGCCAAAAGGAGGAGACGTGAATGTTAGCCTATGGTTTCAGAGGTTTTCTTCCATGGTCACCTGACTCTGTAGATATTTATGCCCTTGGAGAAGCAGACCATCATGTTGTGGAGTACATGCTGGAGCAAAGCTACTCCCCTCATGGAAGCCAGGAAGCAGGGAGATCGCAAGACTGGGGAACAAATATACCTGTCAGGTGCATCTTCCTGTGACCTATGTTCTCTGTCCAGGCCCCACCTCTTAATGTTTCCACCAGCTTTCTTTTTAAAAAATTTTTATTGGTGCATTGTAGTCATACATCTTAATGGGGTACAAGCTGGTGGAGGCATATATGCACACATCACCCAGTTAGCCCTTACCCAATTCCCACTCCAGTCCCTCCCCCTTCCCTCTCTCTCATGTTTGGCTTAGTGATTGATATATTTGTTAATGTGCATCATGTGTACAAGAGAACCTTACTCTTCCCCCCTCTCATCCCCTCATTTAAGTCGCCTTACTTACTCATCTATAGTAATCCTTCTTCATCTAGAGTGTCTCCTATGAGTTATTTTCTCCCTAGCTTCTGCATATTATGGAGAACATTAGATTTCTTTTTTTTTTCTTTTTCTTTTTTTGGTGACTGACTAATCTTTCCACCAGCTTTCAATAGCCCCTTAAGCTATGGGGCCCATCAATGGATGAATCATTTTATCAGGTTAGAATCCTCAGGGTTCAATCATCTCCAAAGGCCTCACCTGTGAACACCATTGCCCTGGGAAATAAGCCTTCAATGCATATGCTTTTGGAGGTCATTTCAGGCCCCAACCAATACAAGGAGTGAATCAGCCTGGGGAAATGGAGCACACATTGACTTTGTAAAAGATCTGATTTGAGTTTTACCTCTTATTGAATATAGTCTACTTAAGGTCTCTATCTAAAACTGTGGAAAATAATGATTATTGTGTATGGTTGCTGTAAGAATCAGAAAAAACTTACAAAATAGAACAGTTGGCTTACAGTAATTTATACCTCCCTGATGACCACTACCTTATTAACTTAAATGGTGAGAGATCTGCAAGTCTGCTACTCCCAGATCTACTACCATGTTGCTAGAAGATCATACTGACTGGTCAACCCTCACTGGCTGTTTGATACCTGATTCTCCTGGATGATTTATAGTTCCTTAGCTGAATGTTGTGTCAGGTATTTGAGAACAGGCCAACCAAGAATTACACCTATACACACATTTAGCATAGTGTAATCAGGTCAAAGCCCATGTGTGCTTAGGAGACTTTCTATAAATTCTTCATCAATATTCAGGGCTCAATAATCTTGTCTTTGCTCATAAAGATGATTCATGTCCTCTAGAGTAATCCAAATTGGCTTTGTAGCCTCCTCTCTCCCATTTCTGCTGCCTCACCTTAAAAGTAAGGAATTCATCCAGCTTTTTCTCAAAGTAACACCTATTCTTTCATTGGCATTACAATTCTTTTCCTTTATAATCCTTAATATCCTCATTTTCTTCTTTATAATTGACTTCATGACCATTTCTCCAAAGAATTTTGATCTCAGTAAGCAATATGTCCTAGACAATATGATACTGCCAATTTTCTACTCTTTATAATAATCTACAATTTTTCATAATTTTAAAGCTAAAAAATTTCCACTTCCCACCCCATTTCCACTCCCTTATGGAATTATATGCCTCTTTAATTTTTTTGGTAAACATGACAGTTCAATAAAAGGGTTTTATATATAGTGATTCTAATCGCTCTTAAGGTAGTATAATATTTTTAGTATAATGTGCTAGAAGCTGGAGAAACTGTATACAAGTCTTCACTAAATTACACTGCCTAATTAGCAAATAGTAATGGAGTAATAAGCAAAGTAAATGCAATATTAGCTATCATGGACTACCCAGTGAGTATAAATGACATATTGCTGAAAATTTATTTTTAGTTTTGCTTATAGTAGCTCAGTTTCTCTCTGAATCATCATGGTATACAAGATCAGCCAATAAAACATGCTTTGGGACAAACAGTGCAGAATCTGAAATAATTATTGATCAGGGAAATACTCAGCACAGTTATTACAAGATACTTCAAAGCATTTGGTGGTGTAAAATGTTCCATTTAATTATGAAATAATATATCTAATCAATAATATATACATATTTCTCATTTTCTGGTAAAACCTTAAGCATAATGGGAAATTTCTGAAACTGGAACTAGAAGAGACATTTAAATGTCCTCTTGTTTATTTCTCTGCTAAAAAATGAACTTAATTCCATTTACATATATTACTATTGATTCTATTTATACAAGTGGGAATGAAAAGCATAGCTGGTATGTTTTAAACTCTACCAAATGTCAATAATTTTCACCACATTATAATGTTTTCACCATATTATATATGTTAAGATGCAAGAATGTTTTTTTAGCCTCTCTTGGACACATCAAATTAAGTTATAAGCAATATTATTATAACAAAATTACGGTGTAAAATATATTTTCCAAGCATCTACTTAGGACTGGCTAATAGAAATTTGAGTCATATTATTATAATGCCCAAAGTACATTGGTGACAATTTCTTAAGGAGTTCTTTGGGAATTTCCCAAAATACTATCTGGAGATAGTCATTGTTTATTGTTTTTTTTTTGTCTTTTATTATTATTATTTTTTTTGGTACTGAGGATTGAACCTAAGAACTTTCTACTTCCAAGCTATATGCCCAGCCCTTTCATTTTTTATTTTAAAACAAGGCATGGCTAAATTGCTGAAGCTGGCCTCCAATCTATGATCCTCCTGTCTCTGCCTCCCACTTTTTGGGATTATAGGCACATGCCACCATGCCTGGCTAAAAAGCTCATTTTCTTAACTTGTGGGCAGATGTATATGTACTTAGAGGCCAGAGATCCAAGTCTGAGAATTTTTCTATGCCCCTACAGTATATAAACATCTTCCTCCTGAGGCGGCTCCTCACTGTGTTTTTATTGTATAGTCTTACAGAAATATATTTTTTCTTTCTTTTTTTTTTTTTTTTGTGTGTGTGGGCCTGGGGATAGAACCAGGGGCATTCGACCTCTGAGCTACACCCCATGCCCTAATTTTTATTCTTTATTTTGAAACAGGGTCTCACTAAGTTGCAGAGGGCCTCACTAAGTAGTAGCTGAGGCTGTCCGTGAACTGCGATCCTCCATTCTCAGCTTTCCGATTGCTAGGATTACAAGCATGTGCCACCACGCCCGGCTCGTCTTAGAGAGATTTTCCTATAACTTGTTTATCTTTATCTTTTTACAATTTTTATTGATTAAAATGAGTGCTGATTTTATTTTATTTTTATATTTTTGTTTTTTTATTTTTAATTTTGTTTTTATTTTTCTTGGTGCATCGTAATCATATATCATAATGGGATAAAAGACTTGTGTAGACATACATGCCCACATCACCCAATTAGCCTTTACCCAATCCCCACCTCATTCCCTCCCCATTCCTCCTTCCCATGCTTGATTTAGTGATTGACTTTGATATATTTGTTTAAGTACATCATGTGCATTAGAAAGTGTCCCTCTTCTCCCCTCCCATCCCCTCAGTTAGGTCACCTTATTTGCTCCTTTATAGGGTCTTGTTCTTCATCTAGAGTTCCTCTTGTTACCTATTTTTCCATAGCTTTTGCATATTAGGGAAAGCTTGAAATTTCTTATTTTTTGTGCCTGACTAATCTCACTTAGCATAATGTCCTCCAGTTCCATGCATTTCTCTGTAAATGGAGGTAAAAGACCTCTACAAAGAAAATTATAAAGCACTAAAAAAAGAAATCGAAGATCTTAGAAGGTGGGATGGGATGATCTTTCATGTTCATGGAGAGGCAGAATAAATATCATCAAAATGGCCATACTTCCAAAAGTGATTTACAGATTCAATATAATATCCATTAAATTATCTATATATTTTAGAGCACATACATTTATATTTATTACTTAAATTTGTGTATAACAAGGATTCTAAAATTCGCTAGGTGTATATCAAAATCATATCACAAACTTCTGAAGAGCCCATTAAAAGAACATAGCTCTCCTAAACTTATACATGCCCACTAGTTAATTCTTGTCCATCCCAAGGTTTGTGATTTTGTAGAAGTGGAATGAAGTCTAGTAATGTTAAAAGTAAAAGCTAGAGTGATTCTAAGGCAAATAGATTGAACTATTGATAAACAGATGTACAAGTCATTTTTGTGCTTGTTGTGTGAGGATCCTAGGGCATCGAGGTCACCCTAAGCTTGAGATACTTTGTAAAATGGTTCATCATTTTCAAGGCTGAAGTGAGTTTCAGAGACAGGAGTTGTCTTCTTAATACAAACTTCTGAGGAAATAATCATTATTTGGTGACTTTGGAAGATGAAAAATCCTTTTTGATGGTATTTTGCTTATAACTTACTATCACCTAACTGTAAATATATAGCTCTATTTTTATGTTGGCCTACTTTGATGCATTTTAATAACTTTTTCTTTTTTACAAATTATTTTGTTATATTTACTTCTAGTGTTAATATAGGTTTTATTACTGATATAGAAGGAAATTTTCTTTGCATTTTTACTAAGTATTTATTTTTATAGTATAGGAATTTTGAGTTATGGGCACTTATATTTATGTTAGATTATTTATATCTAGAAACATGGGTGAATTATTGTTAATTACAGTAGTATATTGAAGTTTATGAGTTTTTCCATAAGCACAAAGCTACATCTAAAAATGATTTTATCTGGTCTCTTCAATTTTTTATTTTCTCATCTTATATGTTATATTCTTACTCTGACTATATTCTTTAGAAAAATTCTAAAAAAAAAAAAAACAGAATTGATGAAAGCTCAAAGCCCAGCTCCTTTATCACATAGCATAATTGTCAAACTTTACAAGTTTGAACATTTACATTGCATTTGTTGTAAAATTTTCTATGAGAAAGTAAAATAATACAATTTCTCTGAAAGCCTTCATAGAATAAATATTACTCATTCCATGAAGTGTGAATGCATTGATAGAAACTGCTCATTTACATTGATATAAATTACTCATATCTGTCAGTGAGACCCAAATCTCTCAGAAAATGATACTTTATCATTTCAGTGTTGCCTACCTCTTTACTTCCAACTTGTGTGGGTATTGTTGCTTTTTAATTTCATATTTAGATTTTTTACTCTAATAAAATAGGTATTTAAGCAATGAGTACAGTGTCCTTTAATGACAAATGTTTTTAGTATCATCTCATCATTTTCTTTCACTATGCTTTCCTTTGGTTCAAATTTTAATTTTTTCTTACCTTTATTAAATTAATATAATTTTAATTTTCTATTTTTGTGTGTGTTGAGATGCTGATGCAATATCCTTTGGAAGCTGTCCCTTAAATACATATATGTATCTATATTTTCATTTTGTGTAGGGATATTAAATGAATTCGGCATTTCTGTTTCTCTTTCAGCTACATTTATCACTTCAAATTATTTTAAAAACTCATATTTTACTCTCCCATAAAGCTTCCCTTTGGAAGAAATAAAAAATAGGGATTGGGGTATAGCTCAGAGGTAGAAGGCCCTTGGACTGCAAAAAAAAGTACTGCAAAAAAAGTACTGCAAAAAAAAGAAAGAAAGAAAGAAAGGGAGAGAGAAAAGAAGAAAGAAAAGAGAAAGAAAGAAAGAAAGAAAGAAAGAAAGAAAGAAAGAAAGAAAGAAAGAAAGGGAGAGAGAAATGGAAAAAAGTTCCCTTTGGGGAAATTTTTATCTTTCTCATGTATAAAAGTAAACAACCAAACATATTTTAATGTTTGCTAAATAATGAACATTTCTAAAATTGTTATCAATTTTAGGGCCATTTTCTTTGAACTATGACCTTTTTAAACATATAAATTTCCTCTCTTATAGCTTTTCTTATAATATATTCAGGGAATATTGTTGATTAACATTATTTTCCTAGTCTTTGTATGAAGATATCAGAAAAGTTTTGCTATTAACATATATAATAGAATTTCCTCATAGCCCTGTGAAAGAGACTCTGGTATATTAAAATAGCCCAAAACATTTCAGTTCATGGCAATAGTTGATAATCCAAACTCAAGATGAGTGATTGTCTTCCCAGTTTTGAAAACAGTTATCACAGATAACCTGGAGCACAATAGAGTAAAACAATAGAAAATTTGTATGCTAAGATTGTTGAAATCTGCTAATAGAAACAATAACAGGACTAGTAAAGCCAGAAAGCCCTCCATTTCTCAGAGGAACCAGGAAAGATAACCAACTTCCCCAAAACAGATTTATGCTAAAACCTGTCTATAAAAACTTGAGTTCAGCCAGGTGTGGTGGTGGACGCTTGTAATCCTTGTACTTGGGAGGCAGTGACAGGAAGATCTCACAGTTTTGAAGCCAGCCTCCCTGTCTTAAGAGACCCTGTTTCCAAATAAAATATAAAAAAAGGTCTGGGAGTGTAGTAGCCCGGAGGTAGAAGGGTACCCAGTACCACACACACACACACACACACACAAAAAAAAAAAAAAAAAAAAAAACTTGAGTTTAGATTAGCATTTCTGTTCAGCATAATGACATGTTTCTACAGAAGGCCTCAGGCTAAAGAGGATCTCAGGCATCACAAAAGATGAACATATAAAGGTTCAATTATGAAGATTAAAACCTAGGCAAATTAATCAAGCACAATAAAAGTTTGGGGATAAAGACAAATATTAGCTTTATAATTCTATCAAAGGCTATTTCTAATTCCAATGTCCACTTTTGGAACACTCAGGCATCTACTTTGCAAATTTTATAACTGCAAGAAAGCCTATATGATTAAATCTGAGCATTCTAGGCCATTAATATTCACTGAACTTACTTAAATAGTAGCACTCTTCTAATGATACAGCCAAAGAAAAACAAAAAATAACTATTTCCAGGGAAAGGCTATAATCTAAGAAAATTTTACTTGCACCTTGAATTTCTCCTTGTTCACAAAAAGAAAAACTCAAAGTTATTTAGTAAGTAAGAAATGCCTAGCATGTTATAAGATGCTTAGTATATGTGAATTTATATAGCTTTCAAGACAAATCATGAGAAGGTATCAGTCTATTAACCTTCAAAAGAAAAAAGCACAACAAAATGATGACATAATTTTTCCAAGGCAACATAACTCATGTCTGAATAACTTAGACACTCTTCTTTTTTTATTCAAACATGATTTTTTTCATAAGCAAGCTATGTTGGTGTATCTGAGCTTTATCAGTTCAAGTCTTATTTGAAAAGGTCTGCATGGAATTTAACATGGAAACAATTATAGGAAGTACAAATATCATTAACATTGTATGTTGGTGCATACATATAGAAAAATTTCTATGAATTACATATCAAAAGTAATGTGCCATCATGTATATTTTAAATAGATGGATAAAGAGAATTAATTTTCACCTAAAAATGAAAATAATTCACATCATTGTGTTTAATATGTATCATACTAAAACCTGACAACATATTAATGACTAGATGTCAAGATACCCATACTAATATTTTTATAACCCCAAATACCTTTCAGGGTAATTAAGACAAACTACAATAGATCCATAAAATTTCACAAAGAATGTAGACCACAATTATCTGCACCTTCACTGTCAAGTATATTTATGTTATTTTTTCTCTAATTAAATGCAAGATAACATATTCTAAAGTATTTGACTGTAAACCTGCTTCCAGATTTTAAATCACAGTTTAAAGATGTGATTTTATATAAACACATTACTTTGCATTAAGATTCTTTTAAACTTCAAAGACAAGAGAAGATTTCTTCAAACTACCCAAGATTTATGTATTAAAAATTCTTTCTAATCTTTCAGAGCTCTGCTAATCAATATCTGTAAACTTAGCATAGTACAGGAAAAATCAGTAGTTGAAAAGAAAGATAAAAATTAATAATATTGATAGTCTCCAGAAGGATTTGGGTCTATACCACCAACTAGATAAAAAAAAAATCACAAGTTTAGAATTAATGTATGTATATAAAATTTTCTGCAGTACACTGGTAAATTTTTAAAGGCCCTACATGCTGTATCTCTCCAGAAAAATATATTTTGTTTTTTAATTTTTATTTATTTATTTATTTATTTATTTATTTATTTATTTATTTATTTTTCTTTTTGGTGGTACTGGAAACCCTTCTGCCTCTGGGCTATACTCCCAGACCTATTTTTATACTTTTTTATTTAGAAACAGGGTCTCTTAAGCCAGTGCAGCTAACTTCGAACCTGCATGATCTTCCTGTCTCTGCCTCCCAAGCACGGGGATTACAAGTGTGCACCACCATGCCCGGCTTTATTTCTTTATTTATGCAAAATGTAGTAAAATTTTAATATGATTCTCTTATTTGCTGATTATAAAAAATAAATTTTTGGACATTTCTCTCTCTCTTTTTTTTTTTTTTTGGTGGTACTGGGGGTGGAACCCAGAGGCTTTCTACCTCCAGGCTATACTCCCAGATCTTTTTTTATATTTTATTTGGAAACAGGGTCTCACTAAGTTGCTGAAAGTCTCACTAAGTAGCTGAGGCTGGCTTGGAACCCGTGCCATCCTCCTGTCTCAGCCTCCCATGCACGGGGATTACAAGTGTGCACCACCACGCCCGGCTTGGACATTTCTTATTTACTGAGGCATGAAACTATGGGTAGTTTATTCATTCAAAACTTATTTCAGTCATTCAACAGTAACAGTACACAACTGATAAATTGCCTGACATTTCATTAAATGTACATGAAAGAAAGGACAAGGGATAAGGGTCAAAAAGATAAGATCTACAGTTTCAAGTAAATGAATTCCATTATTTTCTAATTGTCATAAATAAACTAATGTAACCCAATGATTCTAAGATATTATAAACTATAAAATTAGAGTGTCTTACCTTAAAACTATAAGTTTGAGGCTGGGTGTGGTGCTACAAGGCTGGAATCCAGTACATGGGAGGCTGAGGCAGGAGGATAGCAAGTTAAAGACAAGCCTCAGTAACTTAGAGAGACTCTAAGCAACCTAACAAAACCCTGTTTCAAAATAATAAGTAAAAGGCAGAGTGCCACTGAGTTCAATTCCCAGTACCACAATCACCGAAAAAAAAAAAAAAAACCTCCTAAAATGTGGTACAATGTTAAAAGACTACAGAAGATCTAAAACCCAAACTGATTTAGATTTTTTTAGTTTGTTTTGGTATTTTCTTATTCCACTTTACATCATAGTATGATATTTTTACAAGTTACTGAATAGTCTTTGAAAATATAATTTTAGTGACTCCACATTAATCTATTATATGAGATTTCCATAGTTTATTATGAGATCCCTGATCATTATTTTTACCTTTCCCTTTGAATATTACCTTTTGAAATATCATGCTTGCCACTTAATATTTTCCTAGGATAAATTATATTCTTGCTTATTAATCTGAAGTTAATGATATTATATGATCCTCTCAGCTGATACGCATATATTTTACTCTGAAACATTTTTATTTGTTTATATAACATAAAATACTTTTATGATTTTTCTTTAGGAGAAATATTTAGATAAAATATAAAAAGTATTTTATGTAAAGAAAAAATCAGAAATATTTATATAAAATGTTTAAATCACATTTATATTTTTTGGAAATGTTATTCAGCTTTATTCTGATATTAATCACAGATTTCTGAGGTCACCATATGTTTTGTTTATTTATGCAATGGACATTTATTGAGAATTGCTAGAATACTAAGTGCTGGTAAACAGACAAGTAACACAGGTGGCTTGGTGATCATCCACAGGGGACATTTTTACCCTGAGAGCTTAACATTTTAGACTGCTACCTTTTTCAGCCTACAGGTTTTGAGATATGGTATTTCCTTGTCTTTTAATCCTTAAGCTTTATGTTAAAATCTACGATGGAAAGCAGGTTTCATCCTATCTACCAAATCTGATGGATTTCAAATAGCTGGCCACCTCTATGACTGTCTTAAAGAAGAAAACAAGGTTGGCTGTGAATATTTTCAGAAATTGTTCCAAAATCAGTCATAATGATATCTCTCATATCTACTGAATATTTTCCAATATATAAAGGAAAAAATCTAAATATTTTTTCTTCTTGTATCTTGATGATGAATTTCAATTTCAGGCTTGCTATTTATTATTTATTTATTTGTTTGTTTGTTTGTTTAGCAGTACTTGGAATTGAATCCAGAGGCATTCTACCTCCAAGGTACATCCCCCATCAACTATTTTACTCTTTATTTTGAAACAGGATCTCACTAAGTTGCAGAGGGCTTCACTGAGTACCTGAGACCAGCCCCAAACCTGTGATCCTCCTGTCTAAGTCTCTCAAGTCCTGGAATTACAAGCATCCTGCCTAGCTTTCTTTTTATTTTAAATCAGACTTTGTTATTTTCTTTTTTTAAATTTATTTTATTGGTACATCATAGTCATACATTTTAAAGGGACTAAAGACTTGTGGAGACATATATGCACACATCATCCAATTACCCCTTACCAGATCCCCACCCCATTTCCTCCCCATCCCTCCTTCCCATGCTTGGCTTAGTGACTGACTTTGATATGTTTGTTCAACTACATCCTGTGCCTTAGAGAGTTTCCCTCTTCCCTGATCCCATCCTCTGATAGGTCGCCTTATTTCATTGGCTTTTACATCTCGGTCCCTCCCCACTTTGACAATATAGATTATATACATCCTAGGCCTCTATATCCTGCCAACCTTCTGCTTCACTTTCTCTTATTTATTTCTCTATCCCTCCTTGTAAATCTGGGAGCTATTTTAGACTTACATTCCTTAGGCATTGATCTTTTTATTCCCATTGCAGCCATACACTACAATGACTTTTTCTGTGATGATTTGTGTATTAGATACTTTGTGTATCATTCAAAGATGTCATTGACTGTATGAGACTCTTAACTTTGGTATTTGGAAAAATGTTTTCATAAAGGCCAGTTTACACAGATGTGGGATGGGTATGAGGAACCATAGGGAAAGTGGATTAAGGCTGGAAATACTATTAGCAGGGTGCTGTTTTGCCCTTGTGTGTGTGTGTGTGTGTGTGTGTGTATATATATATATATATATATATATATATATATATGTATGTATGTATGTATATATACTGATATGTACTAAAGCCAGTATTTTTCACTTTAGTGAAAAATATCCGCTAAATATTATTAATATTTATATTATATTTATATTAATATTTATCCACTAGATATTATTTTTCATTATGTTATTATTTCAGTACATCCTAAAATGTAATCATTCACATATTTGCTTATTTTAAGATATTACTTGTAATATTTTTAAAATATTACACATAATCCTGTTTTAAATATCTTTGCATGTAAATTTATCAGGCGGTTCGTTTTATTGCTATACCTGGGGTCAATACTTAAAAATTTTACAATTTCTAACCAGGCTTAGTGGTGTACGTTTAAAATCCTAGTACTTGAGAGGCTGAGATGAAGATCTCGGTTTGCAGCCAGCCTCAGATACTTAGTGAGATCCTCCACAACTTAGTGAGACCCTGTTTCCAAAGAAAGCATAAAAGAATAGAAGTATAGCTTGAAGATAGAATGCCCCTGGGTTCAACACTCAGTTCTTAAAAAAACAAAGAAATTTTAAAATTTATAACACATATGTCAATGGTCTTCCATAAGAATTGGCCGTGTTTACTACTCATCAGAAATTTGTGAGAGTGTATTTTTTTTTTTTGGCTCCCCCTCTACCAACACTTATTATGCTATATTTTTATACTTTCTCTTTATTAATATTTAGGGAGATATTTGTTTTTTGTTTTTTTGGGGTTTTTTGATGGTACTTGGGGTTGAACCCAGAGGCTTTCTACCTCCGGGCTATACTCCCAGACCTATTTTATATTTTATTTGGAAACAGGGTCTCAATATGTTGCTGAGAACCTCACAAAGTAGCTGAGGCTGGCTTTGATCCTCCTGTCTCAGCCTCCCAAGTGTGGGGATTACAAGCGTGCGCCACCACGCCCGGCTCTTTAGGGAGATATTTTCATGGCTTCTTTGCTCAGAATTTTCTTTCTCTTTTTGAACACATTTAAATTATTTAAAGACTTGGTGTATTGAGCCCAATGTTTACATTTCTTCAGGGACGACTTCTTTAATTTCTTTTTTTCCTCCTCTTTATTTGCCATAATTTCTTGTTTCTTTAAAAGCTTTCTATCTTTTGTCTGAAAACTAGACATTTTAAACATTATAGTATAGCAACTATGAAAATCAGATTTTACCTTCTTCCCAGTGTCTGATTTTGCTGCTTTATGTAGTGGTTGTTTTTGATGCTATTCCTTTAGTTATTTCCCTGGTTAATGTGGCCAAGTCTGCATTTTTATTGTTTGTGGTTGCTGCATTCCTGTTTTGTTAACTTAGTGGTGAGCTAAGAGATTCCTTAAATACTTTGAACCAATCAGTGTCCTGGTCTTGTTGAGATGGTGTGTGTGTGTGTGTGTGTGTGTGTGTGTGTGTGTGTGTGTGTGTTGGGACATATCTTCATTGTCTAACAAGACTGACTTAATCTTTGTTTTCCACTTACACACAGCTTAACATTCAGCCCGTGGTGAGATACTAGGACTCTCATTTGCATTTCCTGGTCACCTGCACAGCCCTTCTCAAATGTGGTGCCTTCGGAATCACCAGAAGTACACTGGAACTTTTCAAAGTTCCCTGTGAAATGTTAATTCCTAGTTTTTTTTTTCTTTCTGAATTTTTTTGGTCAGTCTCTAGTTAGGCACAGTTGATATTATGGCCTTGGGAGCCTGAGATAACAAATAATTTTATGAATGTTTTAAACAAATGCCTTAGTGACATAGCTGCTTAGATAAAGTTAAGGGAAGACAAGACATAAGGATGGAGCTTTTCGGGGAGATTGTCACCAAATCAATATGCAGCAATTATGTGAATATCTCATATTATTGCACACTGTTGGTTAGTTTTCAGATTTTCAAAAAAATTACTTTTATTCTTTTTTGCCTGTATTCTTCTTTTTAAAATTAATTATATTGGTGCATTTTTGTCATACATCTTAATGGGGTACAAGATTATAGAGGCATACATGCACACTTTACTCATAGAGCCCTTCCCCAGTTCCCACCCCAATCCCTCACCCCTCCCTCCTCATGTTTGACTTCATGCTTGACTTTGATGTGTTTATGAATGACTCTTTGGAGGTCTATGACCTATAATTTCAGAAATACTTTCCCAAGTCCGGGCACATTTATCACAGGTTGTATATGAAATTTACCTTTGAAAGTCAGTATAGGTGGATCTATAATATTTGATTCACATTTTTTCTTCATAAGTCTAAAAATATCATTATTTTATGGCATAATATGTTACTGTCAATAAAAACCAGAGAGCTAACTTATTTACTCTTTTAAGTGACTTATTCACTTTGCTATTCTATCCAAAATATGTTTTGTCTCCAGGGCTTTATTTCAAATAAAGCATCTGGCATCATTTTTTCCTAATATATAGTACCCTTTCAATATGTAATTTTAAGCATTTTTGCTCCTATGTAGACTTCTAGAGCATGCTTTGGAATTTATATTATAGTATTTGTTTCATAGATGGAGCTTTCTTTTGGAGGGATATTTATTATGTATATGCTCAGTCAGCTTTGGCTTCTTTTCTCTGTTTCTTTTTCTCTCCTTTCTTGCACTTTCTTTGTCTTCCGATGTTAAAGTTGTCCTCCTCTTACCCTAAGACATTCAGTCTTGTGTTTCTTTCAGGTAAAGTTTCTGAAGCATTGTCTTTTTTGAGTGCTGTTACTTTATATGAGTTTCTCTAATTATCATTTACTTATTGTTTTCTATTTTGCATCACTGAATATATTTCAGTGTGCTTTGAAATATTCTGTTAGCAATTACACTGTTTTATACCCATGTATTTGTTGTGCAATCTCATGGTCTCTGGGAACAGTATCTGTTTATTTTGCTTTTATAATAACTTTTCATGAGATTTCATCATGATACTTTTAAATTGCTCATTTATACGTGAAATTAGCTTTTTGGAATCTGTGAAAATAGGAATTGGTTTTTCAGTTTTCCAGCCCTAGTTCTCCCTTGTCTGTGGGTTATGTGGTCTATTGAGAAATGCTACTTTGAATTCCCTGTGCTTTGCTGGTCTGTCCACCTTCTCCTTAATTTTCAGAGTTATGGATGGGGAGCCTGATGCCAGCACTTTCTTCACTATTTTTTTTGAGGGTCTGGGGATGTAATCCAGGAGCCTTCAGCCCCCAAGCTATCCCCCTGCCCTATTTTTTTATTCCTTATTTTGAAACAGGATCTAAGTTGCAGATCTAAGCTTCATTAAGTAGCTGAGGCTGTCTGTAAACCACGATCCTCCTGTCTCAGCCTCCTGAATTCTGGGATTACAAGTGTGTGCAACCACGCCAGGCTTCCTACCCTGTTTTAAACTCCTTTGATTGTCTCTTTATTTCTACATGTAAAATTTTAAATTTTCATTTTTGCTTTAGAGTTAAAATCTGACCAGCACAAATCTAAGTGGACTTAGTCTCTTTTAATCATTAGTGCCTGCTATTCATTAGGCACTAATCATTTAATCACTAGATGCTAATGATTAAAATTAAATTCAATAGTTTTTTTAAACTACTAAATTCAATAGTTTTATTTTCCTTTCCACTCTGCTAAGGCAAATTAAATTTTATATGTCTAATAGAACCATATATAGAGTAGAATCAGACAATAGGTGATAATACTTGTGTTATTATCTCTCAGTAATGAATAGAATAAAAACATGTATAAGAATGATAAAGAAAAGGGGAAATCATAAGTTTGTCTTAGCATATTGTTGTTATTGTATGGGAAATAAAGATGGTGTTCAAGTTTTTATTGCTTATGTCTTAGTTTGTTGCTCTTTTTTTCTCATGGAGTTCATGTTATACATAAAATGCATCACTTAACCCTGTCTAGTGGTCTTTTACCTCTTCCCTAATTTTTCCTCTCATTTAAACATTAGAAAAATTTCTTAATATGTGTGTGTGTGTGTGTGTGTGTGTGCGCGCGCGCGCGCGCGTGTGGTGCTAGAGGTTGAACCCAGGGGAATTCTTCCTCTGAGCTACACTCCCAGCCCTATGTTATTTTTTATATAAAACAGGGTCTCACTAGGTTGCTGAGCATCTCACTAAGTTACTGAGGGTGGCTTTGAACACTGCTTTTGAACCTGGGATTCTCCTGTCTCAACCTTCCAAGTAATATGATTACAAGTGTGTGCCATAATGCATGGCTTGATCTGCTCTGTTGATACACTGTTTTTGCAGAAATAAATCTGTTACTTTGTTTCTTCCTCATATATATTATTCTGTAATAATCTTTCTTAAGGTTGCTCATAGTTTAGGTCTTCCTGAATCTTAGTCCATGTATAACTTGTTTGTTGCTATATATTTTATTTCTCCTTTCCTATTATATATCTTATTCAACTGGGACTATTTGCTATGACTATTTCATTCCTTTCTTCCAGTTGCTCAGTTTTAATAAAAACCCTTTAATCTTATCCAATTGTTTATTTTCAGAGGGTAGTATATTTTAACCAAGACGGGCTCAACCAAAGCTTTGTAATTACCTATTCGAATTATTAAATTCTGTACAGAAGGAAAATCAACATTTTCTTACTTGTTACAGTTTAGAAGTCTCACTTGCTTGAAATAAGTACAAAGTAAGATGCAACCTGAT
This sequence comes from Muscardinus avellanarius, assembly GCF_963383645.1. NCBI lineage: Eukaryota > Metazoa > Chordata > Mammalia > Rodentia > Gliridae > Muscardinus > Muscardinus avellanarius. The sequence continues at coordinate 41,646,508 of NC_137802.1, read as the reverse complement.
GAGGTTATAAAATAAAACATATTCTCATCAAGGCACAGGATTCATATTCTCTATTTTTATCACTGCTGTATTTGTGTGATGAGGATTAACTGGGACATAACCCTGCTTTCCCACAGTCTCCCCACACACTTTGGGAGCTTTCTGTAGCTCTCTTCTTACTTAAAATACACTCCGAGCCAGGGGCTGGCTGGCCATGACCACAGTGTCCGATGCACCTCCTTGTCATTTCATACAGGATTGTACTTAGCTCCAGCAATTGCCTCCTGACCTCCCAACCAACAGCCCTCGTTTCAGTTGAAAGTGTGTGGTAGTCTGAGCTAGGGGGAACAAGCCAAGCGTGTAACTGAGTAGAATTCTAATTTCCTGTACAGAAGCAGCCACTACGACAGGAAGAGTCAGTGCTGGGTGGAATGCATTTATTACCCGCTTTTGTCTGGCAGTCAGATTTAACAAGAGCCTGATTTCCCTACCAGCTAGCAAACTCCCCATTAAGACAACACCTCCTCCTTTACTTACAGTGACCCAGGCAGTTCTTGAATAAAAATGAGCTCCGCAGCCAGCTGTCGGTGTGCTGCCAACTCTAAATGTCCTGGGGTAATCTTTAAGTTGAAGACATATGATGAAGTAGTGGCATCACCTAATTTTAAGAAGCTCAAATTCTATATATCCTGGTGATATACATCAGATTCTAGAGGTGTTTTGCTTTTGGTTTAATTTGGATTTTGCAAAACTGATATCTAGGTCTCAACCCAAACTATCTATGTGATTGATATTTTTAAAAACCTCCCCCAGGTGATTGTAATGTGTAACTAAGATGGAGAGTCACTAGTGTGAGCATATGGTTTTATTATTACTTTTCAATCGACAAGCTGTATAGCCAAGCAGTATAATTTGAGTTATCTGCTGAAAGGGTATAGTGAGAATGTTTAATTCATATTAAGAGTGATAAAGTAATATATCTGGAGAAGTCTCTATGTGGAGGAGTTGGGATTGCAGGGTATGGAAGGGCAGGAATGACTAGTCCACTTTAAAAAAAGATCTATTTGAGTGAGAATGTTAATAGTGATTGTTTATTCACTGGATATACTGCATTGTTATTAATTTAAAAATCATTCTTACCTTCCAAAGTAAAAATTGCTTTCATATTATTAAAAGTTATCAATTTTATAGCAGCTGACCTTTAAATACTTAACAGACTATATTTGTGGACATTTGAGATACAGTAAATGATATTTAAAAAGATAAGGTATAGTTCTTATCAAGGATTTTAAAGTCTACTTGAGAGACTAGGGGAACAAACTATAGTGTATTGTGATAATTGCTACGATAAAGAGAAATGCATAAAAGAATAAAAATAAATCAAATTCTACGTCCTGTACATGTGGTTGGGGAACAGAAAAAATATGTGTGGTACATCAATAAAGGCTTAAAATAAATAATATAGTATCAAGAGCACTGAATAAATATGAAAGACATGGAATCAGTCATAATTCAGAAATTTTCTAGTTACATGATCCTGACCTACACCCTCTAGCTCCCCTGAATCTTTCTTTACATTTAAGCCTAAAATTATAATTTTGGCATGCATAACTTTTTAAAACTTTATGAGAAACACAACCATCTATGTAAAAATTATTTGGAAATTAGTGCTATATAGATATCATATACTAACAATGATACTTAGAAGTTTATGTTTTTTTAATGACACCATACAAAATATGTTCATAGAACAAAATATAGAAACCATGAAGAAAATCTTGGTTATCCAACATAACAGGAAGAACATGTTATTTCAGTCAAGGTTAATCACGTACTTAAAACATGCATATATTGGCTATAATGTTTAGAATGTCATCAAGTTATCTTTTATGACCAATATAATATAATATTGAAAATATAATATTTATAAGTGTATCACACATATTTCTCTAGAGGCGAAAAATACTGCCTTTTCATCCCCAGAAAGAAAGGGCACGGGAGGGAGAATATTACTGCTTCTTCTCTTTATTCTACTCACCTCTTCTTTTATGAAAGGACTCTGAACTAACCTACATACAATGATTGACAAACTTGAGAAGGTGAGAGAAAGGTGCTATCTTGTGTTTTCCCATAATTTATCTTGTGTTTTACCTCTTCTTTTTCCCATGCCATCGACTCTGGAATTTCCTTAGGCTGAAAAGAATCTGTGTGTTTGCATTACATTTCACCTGAGTTTCAGAATCATAATTTTGCCTGATTATCGCTGGGTCCATAATTATCAGGTATAAGCTACACACCAGCCTAAAGTAGTTACTTTAGGTACAATTCCTATAATAACAAATAACAGCAGCACCCAATGTTTGACAATAGCAAATCTTTCTGTGTCATTTTCATAAGCTGTGAGTATTTGCTTTGCTCAGTTCACTTCTATGTGTATTTGTATTCTGAGGCCAAGCTGAGGCCAGCTTCAATCTGTGACGTGCTACTCTCTCGCCAGTGGTCAAGAGTGGAAAAGAACCTAACCTACCCATGCAAGTACCCTTAAGCTTCTACCAGGTCATAGAAAGCATTGCACGATCTCATATTCCATTAACCGGGGCATGTCCTGAAGCTGAGATGACTACCAACCCTCTAGAATGCATGTGGCAATGAATTGATTGTGGGCACTGAGGCAGTGATTCTTGAACAAGGAGGTAAACGGGTGAGAAAATATAATCCAACTTGATCCTGAACAGGTGCAATTTACTTAAGAAGAAATCTAAAATTTAATCAGACATCTGAGTGAGGCTGCATGAAAAAGAGTAAAACTGGCAATAGAAATGTTATTATTATTTATTATTTATTGACAAGTAGAACTTTATATATGCATTATTTATAACATGTTCTAATATATATATATACATATATATGAATATATATATGTTGTGAAATGGCTAAAGAGAACTAATTGACATAATATACTATGGTAAAAACACTTAAAATATGTTTTTTTGTTGTTGTTGTTATTTTTTTGAGTACTGGGGCTCAAACATGAGAGAACTCTATCTTCAAGCTAAACCTCCAGCACTTTTTTTTATTTTTAATTTTAAAACAGCGTCTAAGTTTAGCTGTGAGTCTCACTAAATTGTGGAGTCTGTCCTGGAATTTGCAATCCTCCTATCTCAGCCTCCCGAGTTCTGAGATCGTAAACCTGCACCATTCCACCCTGCTCAGACACAAATAAAATTAAAAGTTTACCAGTACCCCTATTGCAAAAATGAACATATCGAGTAAAATCTAATTGAATAATATATTGTATCCAATTCGGTAAGTTCCAACTATTATCATTTTAATATGTAATCAATATAAAATTATCAATGAGCTATCCTATTTTTGCAATAGATATTTGAAATAGGATGTGTATGTCATATTTAGAGCATGTGTTGATTTAGACTAGCTGCATTTCACGTGCCCATGAAGTACAAGTGGTGGGTGGACCCCTGTGGATAATGAAGGTCTACAGCTCTGGTTTTGTTTCTGGAGATTAGAAGAGGTTGCTATTTCCTTGGATCCCTTTCTTAACCAGTGCAGTTCTGAGGGGCATATAATAAAGTAGCATTTGAGAAGAACGTATTCTGGTGTGTACCAAGGAGAGCTTGGACCTGTCTTAAACCTCATTTTCTCCTGTGTACCTGTTCTTACATAGTTTATCATAACAGCTATTAAAATTAAGAAATATGACTTATTTTCTGTCTTTATGAGGAACATTCTACCTTGTCAGGCAAGTGAACCCAAGGTCTCCTGCAAAGTCAGCCTAACATGACTTGATGTCAAGGCTTGTAAATTGCAAGAGTTCATAAACAGACAACTACTTGCAGGTAAAGTTAGAGCATTTTAAAGGGCATAGAATATTTCATAAAATTTCAACATGTAATGTGGAGAAGGGGAGGGAGTGGGGAGGAAAATGGAATGAAAGCACACCAAATGCTGTGTGCTGGTATCACCATCACTGTGACCTACATCATGATGAGAAACTACAATGTACCATTAAAAGTATAAAAAATTCTCTATGTATTTCAATTGAGGCAGAAAAGTGCAGCCACAATTATATGGCTTTCATTTTAGAAGCAAAGTGTTAATTAGTAACTCATATTCTAGCTGAAGTGTAAACCTTAGATAAAAGTATATATCTAGTAATAAGATATATATTTTTGGAGGTACTGGGGTTCCTGGAAGCCCTTCTACCTCCGGGGTACACTCCCAGACATATTTTATACTCGTTTGTTTTTGGAAACAGGGTCTCTTAAGCCAGTGCGGCTGGCTTCGAACCTGCGCGATCCTCCTGTCTTCACCTCCCAAGTGTGGGGATTACAAGCGTGCGCCACCATGCCCGGCAGTAATAAGATGTTTTAAAATTTCAGTAACAATACTTATATTCCATCTTCCTTTCAGTTTGTGTATTTGATATTGTCCAATAAAGATAATTACTTTTCAGTTGTCCTGTAACGTATATCAGTGTTTGGCCACTCATGAGAACAGAGAGCTTTATTTAACTTCCAATGAAATAGCAAAAAAATCCAAATAAGGAAGTTCCAAGGTGTCATAATCATTGCCATACCAAAGTGATACTGCACTGAAGTCATTACGTAATTTACCAGTAATTTCAAGCAACCTATACAATTTTGAATGTAAAGAAGAGAAAGTCACTTGAATGTGTGTGCATGTTTTTACTCTCTTTACAGACTCACTTAAAATTTTAAAACACCAAAGTCTCATAGTGTCTGCCATGATAAAAGAGTCTATTGTAACATTATAAAACCCAACTTAAGTAGTCAGTCACTTTAAATTCTGAAATCCTTTACTGGCCAGAATTACATTGGGCATGGGATGCTTTTATTTTAATTTCCCCTACTGGTAATAGATTCTAGAAGTCATTAAATAAGACATGAAATGGAGTATAAAGTAATCATTAAGAATACAGGTCATGGCACTGGGGCCATGTCTCCGTGAAAGAGTACTTGCCTAGCTTTAATGAGGCCTTGGGTTGATCAACAGCACTTCCAATGGTAATGGTTATAATAAACAGATTTTGGGCTCTGTGGGAAATAATTCTAGTTTGCCTTAAATGTAACACTAGCTAGCTCTGTAATCTGGGCATTCTATTAAAATCCTTTATTTCTTTGATTCACTTATTTTTAAGGCAGGGTAATAATAGTGAGTAATCAATAAAGTTGGTGAAGACTAAGTTAATTAATAGATGTAAAAAATCAGAATGTTCTTAACTTATAGGAAGCACTCAATAAACCTGTGGTAATGTGTTTTAGTTGTAGTACTATTATTTCCCTTATCAGTAAATTGGCATAATGTTTGGATTACCCTTCAATTAAGAAAGTAGAATATCTTCATTCCAGGATTCATTTTTTTAAAAAAATCTCACATTTACCTTGTGAACTTTAATTCCCTTCATTCAGTATCTTAACAAAAATTTTCTTGTGGGCAAACATTATTGTTATTCAAAGAATAAATTAAAATGCATGCTACTATTCATGCCATGTTGATAGAAATTGCTTTGTAAACATCAGTTATTGTTGTTAATATGCTGTGACTTATTCCCCTATCTATTCTGGTCTAGTCTTTGTAAAACTTTACAGATGCACAAAGTTAAAAACCTCTGGCAAGCTTATTTATCCTCATTTGCTCTTTATTGTAATCACTATAAATAAAGATCCTTCATCAATCACTCATTCTACAAATTACTTATCTAATACCCATGATAAAGATTGGTACTGTGCTAGTACTGCAAATAAAATCAAAGCCGTGGTTCTGTAGGGATGGTCTCCAGAATAGGGTTTGACACTGAGTTGTTTGCCTAAATTTTCATATTTCCATTTTACATTTTATATATTTTAAAATTTTCATTTAGTGTATAATGTATATACTACAAATGCTTAAAGAGTCATGTGTGAATATATTAAGAAATACAAGTATTCACAGACTTATAAAGTGCAAGATGATATACCATAGAAGCAAATTATATAAATGTTTAGAGATCATGACATAAGCAAGTCTAATAAAATAGAAAATGTATGATTATAAGAATCTATTAAATAGAAACAGATAGTGAAGAAAAAAACTTAAACCTGGAAGTTTAAAGATAGCTGTATCCTATTGTCCAACTACAGGGTATAATAGTAGAAGATATGAATGAGACCTGTAGGCTTAGTCTACCACAAGAAAATCCTGAGATTATGAACAATGATGGTTGTATGATTGATATGAAATGAATGGGAAGACCAGCTAGTCTGAATAGTGAGCAAAACTAATTCATTAGAACTCTGCATGCTAAGCTTAGGGCTTGGTGTTACCTTGTGGAGAACTGAGAATTTATTGGAATTTAAGTAAAAAAGAGGCATGGTTAGATTTGAATTTTAGAAAGATAAAGCACTTAACATATACGGGCACTCACCTTGTGTGTATCTTATAAGCATCATATCACTTACTGTAATCTTCTTGTCCTGGGAGGGAGGGACTATTATGAAGTCTCTAGACAGGTGAGTAATAAAAAAATACATACAAGGGATACAATTAAGAAATTGTAGTACAAAGATCACATCCAGGTCTGTTGGACACAGATGTATATTCTCTTTCTTGTGGGAGTGAGGATGAATTTGGTGTAAGACTGGAGACAGTGAGGCAGTATTTATAGACACACCAAGAAAAAAATGGTGAGAATCCAGTCTACTGTTCTGAACCAGTGGGCATTGAGATCAGGGAATGAGATGTAGTGGCAAGTAGTGCCTTCTTCATGGGCAGCTGAAATCCAGGGTGGCCATGGCTTATACTGATGGCATGCAGCATAATTACTGATATAGACTCCATGATGACATTCAATATCACCTCATAAAAATGATACGTACATTTTCACGAAAATGCCTACATTTCTTGCCAGTTCAGATTTTTATGACATTAAAGTTATATAACAACTTTACCATTATGTTGCAAATTTTAGAATACTGCAGGTGAAAATTAATAATTAATTTCTTACAGTAACCTAGTTTCCTTATGTTTTCATTTTGATCTCTTTGTTTAAAAATCATGTTCTTTTTAACCATTTATTTATCAATTATTAAAAGTCATATCAAGTTTTAGAAAGAAATATACCATATGACATAAATGTTCATGGAATAAAACCCAGTTACCATAGAGTTATACACTGAAATTTATAAAAATATTCAGCTGTGTGTCTTTGAATTGAGATACTTTAATTATATAAAAAGGAGGCAACAATTGAAAAAGTTAAAATACTTTCTAATTATATGAATACTTCCAAATTAAAAACAGAATCACCAAGGCCCTTTAGTAAACATGTTTCTTCATACCCTGACCTCTATATTTTTTAATGGAAGATTAATAACATGTATCTTAGCAACCACACCTGGACCCAAGGCACATGGGAGAATCTTGGCAGTATTCAAGGTGAAATGCTCTAAGCTTGGATTGAATGCCAATAAACTGTATTCTGTTTTGCTTCTAAAACATAGTAATAAAATTTGTCTAAATGGAAAAAGGAAAAAAAGAGGAAAAAAGAAGACAGAAAATAGAAAAAATTCTTAATACATAGGTAGATAACTATTCAATTAGGATTAAGAAAAACTTTAATTTAATCAAATATAAGTTTAAGTTCCCCAAATCCTTTGCTCTACTGCCAGTTCATAGTTGGCAGATTTTCAACTTGTGACCATGGCTAAGGGAAAAGAATAGTGTATAATGAATATTTATGGAAGATAAAACAATGATGATATTTATTATAACTCCAAGCATTTAATAGGCATAGAGATCAGGAGTGTATGGGAATGCAGATTTTTCAGTTGAGGTCAAATGTTAACAACTTTAACTGCCACACTAGCAAAGTTATAAGAATGAGGTTTCAGGCTGGGAATAGTGGTACACACCTATAATACTTGTAATTTGGAGCCTGAAACAGGAAGATCACAGGTTCAAGGCCAGCCACAACAACTTATACAGAGCCTCAGCAACTTGGTGAGATCATGTTTCAAGATTCAAAAAATAGAGAAAAAGAAGAAAAAAAAATGGCTGAGAGTGTAGCTCAGAGGTAGAATGCCCCTAGGTCCAATCCCTAGTACCAAAAGTAAATAAGTATGTAAGTAAATAAATGACTGAAGTTATCAAAAGAGGTCCGGAAAACATTAATATTTTATTCTTACAATCATTTTCATACATGTGGAAATTGAAAAATAACTCTAAAAGATAAATTTAATTTTTCAATTATAATAAACATGGGAACTTCAATAGTTCTACATGTAAAATAAGACAGAGAATGTAGACATAAGAACTGCCCTTGTTTAAAAACTGGCACATGAATTCTAGAAAATATAAAAGAGGTGAGACATTCTAGAGAATATTGTTGAGATAGAGAACATGCACATTTTTAAGATATATTAATTTTCATATAAGTTTGTTATTAGTTTAACAAACTATAGCCTAAATTAACTCTTTGCTGTTCCTTCATAGATACAATGTTTCCTACCTGTCCATTTTCATGGCTAATGAACAAACTCTGCAAATTAATGCATAAAATTTTCAAGTTATCTCTGTATCAAGAATTTCACATTACTGAAAACTTGGGGTTACTAAACATATGAGGTTTATTTCTAGCATTTAAATTTAAACAATAGGTAAATAATATTTATAGAAAGATATACCTTTACTGTGAAGTAAAATTATTATAACTATTTTTTTGTCTAGATTTTCAAGAAAATATGCAAAGCATTTAATTTGCCTGATCATGCCAATGGTAGGTTAACTTTAGCAACCCAAGTTTAATTTTTTACTTAGAGCAAAAATATATGATTATATTCACTTTCAATGTCTTTGTTGTAGCATCTTTTTGTTATTTGATCTGTAACCTACTGAATGTGTTTATTCTATCTTATCATTTTACTTATGATTTTGATCATAATATTCACATTCTGAGAGTCAGAAAAAATGAAATACTTTAAAATTATTACAGTCAATAATCTTAAGAATGGAGGTTTCAGAAATATATAATACTGAAGGTTAAATTCATAGATCTTATAGTACAAAGAAAAATGATCTATATCTCTGCAGAATAGTCAGAGAAAATTATGTTCAGGAAGAAAATCTTGTCATAAACAGATTTCATTTTTACTTTCCAGTATGTTTGTGGAATTTTGTCATCATGTCAAGCTTCTCCCCTCAAAACAAACAAACAAACTTAAAAAAAATGCTTCCAACTTTTCTCTCAGGAAAAATTGATATACTAGTAGAAAACTGCATGCGCATTTTCTCCCTAGAACAAAGAGATCTGAGAAGTCTCATGTTTATGTTCTTTATTTTGTAATGTAAATAAGTGATAAGGACTCAGATGTTGAACGTGATGAGCTGGGACAAAACTCCGCTCCTAATTCTACAAGTACCATTCTTCTTACTCTTAATTCCTATTACTTTAAGTTAATATAAATATTATAGTTATAGAATTCCCCTAAAGATCTCAGATTGGTGTTCAGAGTTGATGTCATTACGTCATGATATAATGAGGGTTGTAATCTCAGCAGTGGATAAACCCATTGTAACGTATTTATCTGATTTGTGGCTTGGGACCTAGAGTGTGGCAAGAGGGTTGGATCTCTGAGGATGTGACTTTGGCTTTATATATGGTTACTCTTCCCCTCACTTGCGATCCATGGCCTCTGGCTTTACATAGACTGAAGCCCAGAATCTCTAAGGGAAAATGAGCATATAAATCCTCCTTTCTCTAAATTACTTGGTCAGGTCTTTGAGATTATAGCAAAGAGAATGCTAAGACTGCAAGTAAACTGTTAACAAAAGGTAGCAAATCCACAAGACCCATAGGGGATTAATAAGTGCAGAGAGTTCTTGTATGATCAGAGAAGGTTTACAGAGATGGAAGAATCTTTGGGGGGCATAAAAAATGTAGAACTAGCCTGTGCAACAGAATATTTATCCTTTGTGTCTCAGGGAGCAGTGTAGCATAGTGTGCCCATCTCTATTCAAGTATCTCCTGGTTATACCACAGCCAAGGTTCTAGTGTCTCTCTCAGCCAGAATTCTCATTAATTTCTTATATTTTTAAGCAAGAATGAAGATTTTCCAAAATATTTCAGGTACACTATCATGCTGTAAGATACTGTACACATTTTATCCATAAGAAAAGCAGGGGTCAAGCAATGTACCTCATTTATCCAGTCATATAAGTATTTATCCCCAGCGATGGAACGAAACACCAGTCTCTGACTACTCTAAGTCCTGTATCTATCAATCACATAACAGCTGAGAGCTATCCAGGTACAGACTGAGTCCATTTTTTTTTTTTTTTTGTGTGTGTGTGTGTGTGTGTGTGTGGTATTATGGAAGGAACCCAGGCACATTTTACTTCAGAGCTATATCCCCAGCCCTATTTTTTGATCTTTATTTTGTAACAGGGTCTCACTGAGTTGCAAAGGACCTCATTAAGTAGCTGAGGATGCCCACAAACCTGGATCCTCCTGTCTCAGCCTTCCAAGTACTGGAATTACAAGTGTGCGCGACCATGCCTGACCAGACTGAGTCCATTCTTAACCAATGTAATATCCTAGAAGTAGGTACAGGAGTGTTTTAAAAACATGCCTCTTTTTGTCAGTGAGCTCATTGTAGCTTTAATTTAAATTTAACTTTAAGGAATTCAAGCTCAACTGTATCATAAATCTGGTTCCCTCATGGCAACTTATATGTCCTCAGGCTTTTTTGTTGGCAGAAAGCTCAGAGATTAATGTGGCTGGGATCACGCTAATGTCCCATATGCATTAGATGGCTCTTATTTGCACCATTTAATGCTTAACTAGTCAAGGGTAAGGAAAGAATGACAGGATTTCACTAAGTTTAATAATGAAAAATATCTACTGGAAATGATATTGTAATTTAATGTTAACAAATCCATGATATCATGTTTTTATTTTTTACTGGAAAACAACTCATCCCATAATTCTCCTACCCCATGTAGGGGTTGAATTAAGTGTCTCATGTAACAGTAGGCAATCATTCTACCACTGAGCTCCTAGCTTTGACTTGCCTCCATTTCTCTAATTTACTTCTTTATCGAAGCTTAAATTGAGTTTATCATGATTTCACAAATCCAACTTAAAAATCTGTCATATCTTTAAAAACCAAATTAAAAAAAAATAGTGACTAGTTAAAATAATCAAGTATAAAGCCAGTCATGGTAGTGGATGCCTGTTGCCCCAGTACTGGGGAGGCTGAGCAGGGAGGAATATAGGTTTAAAACAAGCCTCAGTAACTTAGCAAGTCTCTCAGAAACCTACCAAGATTCTATGTCCAATAAAAATAAAATAGGGTTGGGGTATATCTTAGAGGTAGAGTGCCCTTGGTTAAATCCCTAGTACCACACAGCCACACACGAAGAAAAAATGGTCAAATAGATACAATTTTACAATAGTTCCACAATATATTTACCAAATTGCCTGCAATTTTTGGTGAATTGTATCTTATAAAAATGTAACTAGTTCCTTAATATAGGCACTGTGGTAAATACGCAGGCATCATTTACAGGCAAATGGATGCTACTGGTGAACATTATTCTAAGTGAAAATAATCATCACAAAAAAGTAAGAAATTGGATGTTTTCCCTAATATGTGGATGCTAGGGAGAAAAGGGGTCATAGAAGAAATTTTATATGAAGGAGGAGAAATCATAGATGAGCAAATAAGGAGGCCTAACTGGGGGTAATGGGAGAGGGAAAGAGGAAATTCCCTAAATGTATGTGATATACATTTACAAACATATCAAATTTAATTACTAAGCCAAACATGAGGAGGAGAGAGGAGAATGGAATGGGATGGGAATTGGGAAAGGGCTAAATGAGTAATGTGTACATGTATGCCTCTACCATCTTGTACCTCATTAAGATTTTGACCACTTGTATGAATATAATACACCAATAAAAATAAAAAAAAGATTTTGACCACAATGCATCAATAAAGAAATGAAACATTTTTCAAATCTGGTAAAAAAAATAAAAACATAAGCAGATAACCTCTCCTATTAGCTTTTATACCTCTTCCTCAGCTTGAGAGAAAAGGTCACATTATTCTTGGGGTGGTCTCTGGCCACTGAGGAAATGAGGTAGTGGTACAGATGACCTCTTTTAGCCCTTCCTACTCCCAGGCCTCTGTCCTGTCTCAGTTCTGCATTGTACAAAGAACAAAAAACAGGAAAGGTTAATAAGAAAAAATGTAAAAAAGCCAATCAAGAACTTTGTATATAAAACAAAACTTCAGCCCTTTCTGTGGGTGGCATGCTGAGAACAAGTTGGGAGAGGAGGTAAGCATCCAGATGGAATCCGGAGATCAGAGTCTACCAGTCCAGGAGATAACAATTCAAATTAATGATAAAAAATGGGCAAACAATAATGGACCCATAAGACACAATTCTGACTGATCATAAAAACATAAATGGAAAACCTCAGTAAGGCATAGAACCTCATCTTTCAAGAGTGTTGACTATTACTCTTTTGGGGATCCTTCCCCCTTTTGTGGGGGGACTTTTATTTCTCCTTCTTTCCGTATATAAAAATTCACTTTCATACTTATATACTGTGTTAGCCTTGAACATTATTTGTGAAAATCCAATGAATAAGGACCCATTAAGAAGATACCCTCTGTATCAGTAGTACAGAGTTCCCATATTTATTTTCTATCAGCATTATTTTCTTGTACCAGGCAACAGGCACTTAGGAGCCCAAATGAGAATGTAAAAGGTTTTGTAGATTTACATTATGCCCTGAAGAGATCCCTATTTCATCCTACTTTCTTCCATTTCTCTTTTGAAAATTTATTATCCAATATTGTAATTATATATCATAGTGAGAATCATCTCAAATCATAGGGTATCATCTCAAAGTGATACAAACACAGGTACACAGCACTTGGTGTGCTTCCCTCTGGATCCCATCCCTCTCTCCCTCTGTTACCATTCATGTTAGTGAGATTGTTAGTAATAACTTTATGTATGGACATTGGATCTATATAATGTATCAATTTTCACTCATCCCCATCCCACCTCCTTTTCAAATATCCTTTCCCTATTCTACTGGTCTCTTTTCACATTTCACATTTATCTGAAGTCCCTTTTGTTTCCTATTTTCTCTCTAGTTTCTACATATGAGTGAAAATATCCAAATTTCTATGACTGGCTCATCTTACCTAGCAAAAAAAAAATCAAGTTCCATCCATTATCCTCCAAATGACATAATTTTGTCCATTATGGCTAGTAAAATTACATTGTGTGTATATATATACACTACATTTTCCTCAGTCTTTCACCTGACGGCAGATACATAGAAATTGTCACATCCTATAAGAAATCTCTGTCATCTTCAGGAATTCTTGTTCCAGTGATCCACACATTTGTTCTTTTCTGTAATAAAAGAGTAACAACATAGTGCCATTATAATTATTTGGTGGGGTTGCCCTCTCTAAATCTGACAAATGAAGTGGTGTTTATTTTTCCATTAATATCTCGGTTGGATTTATTAATTGTCTGTATACACAATGCATATTTAGAAAGGGACATTATTCTTTGAGGAAGCTTTGTCGTTTTAAAACAGAAGATTGTGGAAGATTAGGGGATTAAGGATGAAGAAAATGTGTGAGAATTGTAATCAGTCTCTATCTGCTAAGTAATCCACTGCTTACTTTACCTTCATAAAGAGATGCTAATAACTAAAGTATGTATTAATTTATGCTCCAATCCTAGCTCAGAAATTTAGATAAAAATGTCATGTTTGGTGATATTTAGTACTTCTATGGAAAGTTTAATTTAGAAACCTTTCTTGAACTCTGCATTTCAATTACCTTTCTCTACCGAAGGGATAAGAATGCAAAAAAGAAAAATTCCATGATACAAAATAATTCTGAGAAATTCATATATAATTATGTATGGATAGTATAATAGTGTAATTAACTGAAAGGCAATAACAACTCACAAAAACTTGAGTTCAAATCTTTCTATCTTTCAAAATAGAGAACTATAAATAGAATTCAAACAAAATCATTAAGATGTTTTATATCTGGGCTTTTGATCCCATTGTTTTGCCTGATTGGAGTATATATATATTTAAACATGGCATTCACAAAGAAAGAAGGAAAGAATGATGAACCATCTTTAACAGTCTGGGAATCAAGATTGAGTTAGACTGAAACTGGAGGATCATAGTTCGCAGACAGCCTCAGCTACTTAGTGAGGCCCTCTGCAACTTAGTGAGACCCTGTTTCAAAATAAAGAATAAAAATAGAGCAGGGGTGTGACTCAGAGGTCAAATGTCCTTGGGTTCCATCCCCAGACCCGCAAAAAAAGAAAAAAAAAGACTTGAGCTAGTGACTAGCCAGGGGTCATCTGTTCATTACAAGTAACCAGGTTCAGAACTCAGAAGACAAAAGCAGGTTAAGTCAAGTCAAGATCAGTTGAATTCAAATGCAAAGTGACCTCTAGACTAAAATCAGAGAAAAATGCTGAGTGGAGTTGGAATCTGTAGAAAAGTGTGAGGCTAATGAAGGAGATTGAGCTACATTAACATATTACAAAAGAAAACATCACTACTGATCTTAACATCATCTGACTTCCATTAAAAAAAAAAATATATATATATATATATATATATATTTTTTTTTTTTTTGCGGGTCTGGGGGTGGAACCCAGGGGCATTCGACCTCCGAGCTATACCTCCTGCCCTATTTTTTATTCTTTATTTTGAAACCGGGTCTCACTGAGTTGCAGAGGGCCTCACTAAATAGCTGAGGCTGTCCGCGAACCGCGATCCTCGGGTCTCAGCCTCCCAAATGCTGGGATTACAAGTGTGTGCCACCACGCTCAGCTTCAAAAATATTTTTTTAAATGACCCACATACAGTTATTTATATTTTCTTTCTCAAAGGCACTTTGGCTGGTGAAACAAGTATGAGCTCTTGAGGACAATTTCCACTCTATTATACATTTTTTATGCTAAGCTAATTTCTTCAGCTTTTAGTAAATTTTAAAGTATCATTTGCAGTGAAATGTTTGTACTGCAAAAATACTCCTGGTTTATTAACTAATAACTGATAAGAATTCTGAAAAATAGGTGTCAAATGCTTAAAAATTTAATAAATTATATTTATATTATAAAAATAACATCTTGAAATTTAAAAAGAAAGCTACTTACTTTTATGAAGAAAATCATAAAATCATATTGATGAGCAGGAAATAAGATATGAATGGGGTTAGCAGTTGTTCTTCAGTGGCAAATTTTCATGAAACAAAATTTCCTATAGTTAATGCATACAGTTATAAAATTTCAAATGTACTCTCAGGGGAATGTTTTAAAATTGTAAAATCATATAAAATCTCATTTTAAAAAATGTATATAAGCCAGGCATGGTGCTGCATGCTTGTGATTTGAGTATTTGGGAGGCTGAGACAGAAAGACCACAGGTTCTTAATCACAGGTTCTGAGGCCAGCCTCAGCAACTTAGGAAGACCCTGTTTCCAAATAAAAAAGTATACAAAATAGCCAAGGATATTATTAAATCAAAGAATAAGGGGGAATAATAATAAGTATTCTAAAACTTCTAATAATCATAATATTACACCACTGAGGTAATTATTCAGACTCAAAAGTGACAAGTCTCATGGAATTTTTTTTGTTGTACTGGAGTCGTCTACCTCTAAACTTCACCCCTATCCCTATTTTTTATTTTGAAACAAAACCTCAAGTTTCAGAGGGCCTCATTAAGTTGATGAGGATAGCCTCAATCCTGTTATTCTCTTGTCTCTGCCTCCCAAGTAATGAAATTATCGATATATGACATCTCTCCCAGCTTTATTGGAGTATAATATATGAAAACAAAAAAAAATATTAAAAGTTAATAGGAAAAATAGCTTGCTCAAAAAATTGAGCTGGTACTATTGGCAATCCAGCAGGAAAAAAAAGTTGTGTTATACCATAAACAAAAAATTCAGATATATCAAAAATCACAGTTAAAACTTGAAAAAAATACATGAACATTCAATATGCTATTTTTACTATGTGAGAAATGAAAAGGTCTTTGTAATTAAAACCATAAGGTGATGAAACAGGTACACTGGACAATTTAAAAAAAATTAAAAGTTATATTAAAAATTTCTAGACAAAACCAAAACACAATAGATAATAATTTCAGAAAAAAAATTTAATGCCCACATATGAGAAATTCAGTCATTCACTCACAATTCATTTAGCAAACCTTGCTTCTGAGGCTGCTAAAGTAACAAAAGATAAAGCACTGAATATCAAAGAGTCACAAGGTCTGTGTTTTTGTGGGATTGCATGCTAGTTGGTAGAGGCAGATAAGACAGGGAGAAACAAATAGTATGTTAAGAAGTCATACCTGCTCTAGAAATAGTAATGTATGTTAAAAGCTTAGAACAAGATCAAGTGTGATAGGATGTGCTAATTCAGATAGGAGGGTCCAGGAAGGCCTCTCTGATGAGTCATTGTGTGAACAGAGATCTGAGTTAAGGGAGCAAGCAGCCATGCCAATATCTGGAGAAAGTGTATCCCAGAGCAGAAAGGTGAGGTGGTACAGACCCTAGGTAGAAGTAGCTAGGGTGTTGGATGGCAGAGAGGCATGAGAGAGGAAGAGATGCTAGAGAGACAGGTAGACGGGTATGAAATACCAAATCTCACATAGGCTAACTGAACATAAAAAGGTGTAGATTTTAGTATCTGTGATATCAGAAACCATGGAGAATTTTGAGCAGAAAAATGACATTAGTCGTCTTATTTTCCAAGAGGTTCTCTTTGGAAATTGGGCAGCAATTCTCTATTAAAAATCTCTTCATAATGAAACTAACTCATGACAACTAACTCAGTAAAAACAAAACAAAGAAAAAATAGCTGAATGATATAAACTGAAACTTCATTGAAAAATAATTTTGTTGTTTTCTTTTGTTTTTGATGCTAGGAATTGAACCCAGGGGCATTCTACTTCTGAGCTACAACCCTCAGGCCTATTTTATTTATTTTGTTCACTAAGTTGCTTAGGCTGCCCTCAAATCCATGATCCTCCTGTCTCAGCCTCTCAAGAACTGGATATCACCACACAGAGCTATACATTTTTTTTCTAAGTAGAAAAAAAGTGGATAAAAGTATCATCTTCATTTCTAGTCGTGAAACAGAATGCAAGGTAAAGTAGTAGTGAAATAGTTTACAAATGAAATTGGCAAAAAGTGTTGAACATCTGCTATGACTTGTTGATGGTGGCAATTACAGTAAAGAGTACTCTTATGTAATTGCTAGTAGAAATGTGAATTCTTATAGCCATTTACGCCAACTGACTGGAATTCTCCATTAAATAAAATTGCATATACCCTTTTGCCCAGAAATACTGTTTAAGGGTTTTTAAAAAAAATAGGTTCTTGCCGGGCGTGGTAGCACATGCTTGTAATCCCTGTGCTTGTGAGAGACAGGAGGATCGTGCAGGTTCAAACCCAGCCTCGCTAGCTTAAGAGACCCTGTTTCAAAAAAAAAAAAAAAAACAAACAAACAACATAAAAGAGTTCTGGGCATGTAGCCTGGATGTAGAAGGGTTTCCAGGAACCCCAGTACCACCAAAAAAAAAAAAAAAAATAATAATAATAAAATAAATAAATTAATTAAATAAATAAATAATAGGGTCTCATTAAGTTTCTGTGGTTCTACTAAGTTGTTAATGCTGGCCTTGAATGTCTAATACTTCTATCTCAACCTCCTAAGTACTGGGATGATAGTACTGGGATACATGCACATCACCACACCTGGCTTAGAATTTTAAAATAAGTTAAAACTCCTAAAATTAATGGATCTATGTGGAAGAATATTTATTGCATCACAATGTGTAGGAAAAATTTAAAACCAATGAATGTGAATTGTTGAACAAATTGCTTGCCAGCTCTATGTAAGTAAATTATGCAGCCACTAAAGGAAGCAGAGACATCACAGTCTTCAGTGTATAAAGTAAAAAACTTAAAAGTATAAATACTATAACACAATATTGAAACAATTGATGACAAAATTTCCACTACAGATAACTTGAATAACTTTGAGCATATCATCATTTTATGTGCATATCATTCATTTAATGTGCATACTGAAAAAGGAACTCTAAAATTTTAATTGTGGTGATCTGGACATAATGCGGTTTCAGGTGGCTTTTGCTGTTTTCTACAGATTTTATACATTATTTAGACTTACTGTGATAAGTATTCATAATAAATTTAATGAGAAAAATCATTAAGCTACTTTGTTATTTTTAAGGGTTTTTTAAAAAAATCTCATAGTAAAAAAAAACACTATAAAATTTTAACATGTTCTTTTGTAACTTACCTTACAAGACAGAATAACTTTTTGAACACCTAAAAATATCTCCTGTGACTATTATTCCTAGGGGAAAGAGCTTGGACACACTGTTCTAATAAGTATTAAAAATTATGATTAGCTGGGCACGGTGGTGCAGGCTTGTAATCCCCGCTCTTGGGAGGCAGAGACAGGAGGATCATGCTGGTTGGGAGCCAGCCTCGCTGGCTTAAGGGACCCTGTTTCCAAATAAAAAATATTAAAAAATAGGTCTGGGAGTGTAGCCCGAAGGTAGAAGGGCTTCCAGGAACCCCAGTATCAAAATAATAATAAATAATAATAATAATATTAATAATAATAAATAAAAATAAAAAAATATGATTAAGGTAGGCATGTAAGTGCACACCTGTCATTTTTCCACTCAGAAGGCTTAGACAGGAGGATCATAGGTTCAATGATAGGGTAAGCAGCTTAGTGATAATGGGTTTAAAAATAAAAATAGGAGACTTCCGGGAAGATGGCGACCGAGAAAAGCGGGGCTTAAGAGTCCCGCTAACAACCAATCTCCATTACCACAAAAAGAGCGCCTTTCATAGCCAGAAAACACCATCACCAGAAAAACAAAAAAAAACACCAGGCTCCAGAGAGAAAGCGGACTGAGAACAGAGCTCAGGGCCACAGAGGAGACACACGCGCCCGAGGACGCGGCAGCAGCGCCATACTGCCGGCGGCAGCGGCGAACTCAACGGACGGCTACAGCAAGCCAGGAGAGCCGCTGCGGAACAGCCAGGCGGGATCTTTCGGCGCAGACAGCATTTAAAGCTCCCAGTGGCTGAGCTCAGCACACGCTGCAGGGATTCAGAGTGGAAATCAAAACCAGAGAAGAAAAAATACGCCAGCCTCATGGCCGAGGGCGTGGCAGAGGCGCCATATTGCCACCGGCGGCGGCAGCAGCAGTGAATTCACCGAGTCCAGTACAGCTACATCTGTGTACTCAAGAACAGTGAGTCAAATTGCGGGCCACAGAGGAGAAATCGCAGTATTGGGCCTCCTGGGACTTGACCCAGTGAGGGAGTGGTGGTGGCAGAGATATCACACCATAGGAGAACGTGCAACCTGGCACCCCCCCCCCCATAGTTAAAAGCAGCCTCTATCGACTCCCTGGGTCGGAGACTCTGTGATACAACCCAGTAAAGGAGTAGTGGGGTCTGAGTTAATACAGACTCGAGATCCAGAGCACCTTAAGTGAAGCCATAGTGACCCAAGGGAAGAACCCAGAGAAGGCACAAACCTCCGAAATCATGGGAAAAAGGAATAACACTGGAGTAATGAATGTGCACAACCCTACAACATCAGAACCTGATAAAACAGAAAATCAGAGATTTCTAGAAGATCAAATCAGGAAAATAACTGTAGAAATAATAGAGGTGCTTCGAAAAGAACTCAGAGAGAGCCAAAAAGAGATAAAGGATGCAATTAATGAAGTAAAGGCCTCAATTCAAAGCACAAACAACCGATTAGACCACATGGGGAACAGAATCTCGCTCTTAGAAGATGAGCAATCCAAAAATGAATGCATAGTTTCTAATCTAGAAAAAAATATCCAACAGCAGGAATGTGACATTGAAGAAATATGGGCCCATCTTAAGAGAGCTAACCTAAGAATAATTGGAATAGAGGAGGGAAAAGAAAGTGATACCAAAGGGATCAACAATCTCTTCAAGGAAGTAATAGCAGAAAATTTTCCAAATATAGAGCAAGAGGTTGATACACAGATCCAGGAAACTTATAGAACTCCCTTTAGACAGGATCGGAGAAGAGGATCCCCACGCCACATAATTGTCAAAATGACTAATGTGGAAGCCAAGCAGAGAATCTTAAAGGCAACAAAAACAAAGGGCCAACTGACATTCAGAGGCAAACCAATTAGAATCACTCCAGACTTCCCAAACCAAGTCATGAGAGCCAGAAGGGCTTGGAGTAACATATTCCAAACTCTGAAAGAAAACAACTTCCAGCCAAAAATTTCCTATCCAGCAAAACTTTCTATCAAATTAGATGGAGAAATAAGAAGCTTCCATGACAAACAGAAACTGAAGGAATTTATGTCTTCAAAACCAGCACTAGAGAAAATACTCAAAGAGATTAACTACAAAGAAGAAATAGGTAACACTCACCAGAACCAGAGAAACAAGAGTTTCCATCCAACAGACAACTAAGATTGGTTATCTGTGGAGATTCATTATTTATGTTAGTCTTTTACCTATCTCTAAGTTGTATTGTTTGCCTTTATTGTTGTTAATTTTTAGGATTTCTAGTTGGAATATTAATATACCTTCAGATACAGCATTTGGAAATATTTTATCCAATTCTATTAGTAACTTTTAACTCTGTTTACATTGTCTTTGGATATACAATATTTTCTTTTATTTTTTAGGGAGTTTGTATATTCTTCTGTTGCCGGTGCCATTGAAATCATATCCAAGAAATCACTGCCAATTTCAATGTTGTGAGGTTTTATGACCCAGATTTTCTCCTAAAAGTTTATAGTCTTAAGATTTATATTTAGGTCTTTTATCTATTTTGAGTTAGTACTTGTATATGGGATTAGGTAAAGGTCCAATTTTATTATTTTCCATGTAATTATTATTTTTCAACAATATTTAGTTAAAAGATTATTATTTCCACCACCAAATGTTCGTGGAAACCTTGTCAAAAATAACTTGACAATATAGGGAAGAATTTAGCTCTAGGCTTGTATTTAACTCCAATGGTCTATATATCTGCCTTTAGAACAGTACTACACTGTTTCAATTATTGTAGCTTTATATGGTTTGAAATCAGAAAATATATATCTGCTAGCTTTGTTCTTTTTCAAGATCGTTTTGGGTATCTAGAATTCATATTCCATATTAGGATAGATTTTTTTCTGAAAAATAAATATATAAATATATGATAGTTTCACCTAAAAAAACAGAAAAAAATATGCTCTAGTAAGAAAGAAAGCAAAAAGAAATATTGAAATGCTATCTTTAAATCATCAAACGCTTGGTATCAGACAAATGAAACTGTTATGTGAGATTATCATTTTTAATTTTGGATAAATTGCTATAATACTAGATGTCAACCACTAAACCAAGCATGGGAGGGGGGGATGGGGAGAGAATGGGGTGGGGATCGGGTGGGGGCTGACTGGGCGAGGTGTGCATGTATGTCTACAAAAGTTTGTATCCCACTATGATGTATGAATACAGTGCACCAATAAAATAAAATTAAAAAAAAATAAAAATAAAAAACAGGCTTGGGGTGGAGCTGCAGCTCAGAGGTAGAAAGCCCCTGAGTTCAATCCCGGTATCAAAAGAAAGAAAGAAAGAAAGAAAGAAAGAAAGAAAGAAAGAAAGAAAGAAAGAAAGAAAACGAAGAAAAAAACCAGAAATGATTAAATACCATCACAATTATGGTACAAGTAGGCAATGTACACGTATTATCACAGTTTTATTCCAAGTTAATATGGGGGGCTCATTACTGTCCTTTTTTTCTCTGTGATCAAAAGATAAACATTTTGCAGGCATGGTGGCTCAAGCTTGTAATCCCAGCATTTGGGAGGCTGAGACAGGAGGATCAGGATCTCAGTTCACAGATTGCCTCAGCTACTTAGTGAGGCTCTTTACAATTCAGTGAGACCCTATTTCAAAATAAAGAATTTTTAAAAAAGTAGGGCTGGGGGTGTATCTCAGAGGTAGAATGTCCCTGGGTTCCATCCCCAATAACCACTCCCCCAAAATAGACATTTGATGCTGAGTGCAGTGGTAAACACCTGTTGTTCAGGTACCATGTTACCTGCAGAATGCTACTTTCTTGAGTATAGGAGAGAGGGACAGGAAGAACACAGACTTAAGGCCAGTTTCAGCAAATTACCAGTGCCCTCTGCAATTTAGTAAGACATTATTTCAACATAAAAAAAAATTCCCTGGGTTCAATTTCTGGTACCAAAAAAAAAAAAAAAAAAAGACGGACATTGAAGAAGAAATTGCCAATGGAAAACTATATGCAAGGGGCAGCCTGACACAATTCATTGAAAGAAAGGTAAATATCTAATAAATTCATGAAATAATATTCTAGATCTCATTTATCAATTTAATTACAAAGAAATACAATTCTATTCCTCTATATTGTTTTTTTTTTTTTTTTTTTTTGGTGGTACTGGGGTTCCTGGAAACCCTTCTACCTTCGGGCTACACTCCAAGCCATACATATACATATATATATATATACATATATATATATATATATATACATATATACATATTTACATATATTTACATATATATAAAATTTGGAAACAGGGTCTCTTAAGACAGTGAGGCTGGCTTTGAACCTGTATGATCCTCCTGTCTCCGCCTCCCAAGCGTGGGGATTACAAGCCTGTGCCACCACGCCCGGCTATGTTGGTTATTTTTAAAAGATTATTAATTGTAAGTGTGCTAGGAATTGAACCCAGGGGAAATCTACTTCAGAACTACACCCTCAGCCCTATTTTATTTTATTTTTTTTTTATTTTGAAACAGGGTCTTGATCAAGTACATTGGTGGTAAGATCATACCTGGTACAAGCTTACAGGAGAAAATTTTGCATTAATTTTTTTATATGCCTAGTAGCAGAATTACTTCTGCTTATATAGTATATGAAATCAGAAACACACTATTTAGTGACAGGGATGTTCACTGATGCATAATTTTAATAGCAAACACTGAAAGCAACATTGAAAGGAATCATCAAGTAATTTGTAATGTGTCTGAAAATAAAAATAAAATTTGTGCACACTTTTTAATGGTAGAGGGAAATCCCCATTGTATGTAGTTTGTTTCACAATATCTACATAGACATTTTAAAAACAAATTTTAAAAGACGGACAATGGAAGAAAATGTGCTAATGCTAATAGTCGTGTTAGTATTCTATATAGTAGGACTTGAGGTGACTTTTACTCTATTCCACATATAATTTGACTTTTAAATTGTCTTGTTTACTTTTCAGTTGAGCTAGTACATTGGGGGGGCAGGATTCTAAGATTAAAAAAAAAAAAAAACCTGGAGGTGGGATGTGAACCATAGGGCTTACTGAGAAAGGCTTATGGGAGAAGTCCAATGGTGGCAAGGGACAGACAGGTGCTTTGCCATGTCAAGTGACTGGGCTGGACAGGTGCTTCTGCTGCACCCAGCACCTCTGTTGCCTCAATAGAAAGTAGGGCTTCTTGCCCTTGTTCGTGCTTTGTCCAGCACTCTCCTCTACAAGGTGCTTAGTTCTATCAGAAGAAGAGTTTTGTACGTTAGGCTACAGAAGCAATGCCATCATCAGTATTAACTTGCTCTTCTCCTCATGTAAGCTGCATCCAAAGGTGTGCATGTCCTGCCATTCATGCAAGAAAGTAGCTTTCTGCAAATGATACTACCTTGACTAATTTCTAGCATACATGAGAGAGAGCCAGATCCTTCAAGATAATGTGTATCTGAACCTTTTGGTCTAGATCTTCTTCCATTGTTTCTTCTACTTGGTTAGATTTTAAGAAATGGAAAGTAGTATTCCAGGACTATTATGTCTTTCTGTCTTCCTTTATTTAATGATGATATAAAAGTAGACTGAATTTAAGAAGTAGAAGTTAAGAATTAGGACCAGAAAAAAAGTCTATAAAAGTTTAAAGGAGCCAGGTATGGTGGTGCATGCTTGTAATCCCAGTACTTGGGAGGCTGAGACAGGAGGATTGTGGTTCACCACCAGCCTCAGTTACTCAGTGAGGTCCTCTGCAACTTAGTGAGACCCTGTTTCAAAATAAGGACTAAAAATAGGGCTGGGCATGTAGCTCAAGTCTACAATGCCCCTGGGTGCAAACCCCAGTTCCACACCCACAAAAATGTTGCAAGGATTATTATGTTATTTCCAACATTACAAGAAATTATCTATTGTCTACAAGTCAAGAATAAAATTTGTTTGCTCCTCATGTAGAATATTTAGCTGAAAAATAGACATTACAACTGACCAACAAAGAAACTGACACATATTTAAATGAATTTTCAAATAGTTTTACTGATGATAGAATGGTAATTGCATTCTTTTATTTTTCATATGAGCATAGCAAATTTCCTTCTGAGATAAACACAGTAAAAATACAAAATGTACACTCTGACTTCAAATAATGAAACCTCAGTTAACTAGAGAGGAAAAATCTAAAATCAATGAACATACTGCCGGAGCCAGCCAGCAAGAGTAGGGGTTCTGAAGTGAGGCATGAGGATGAAGAGTTTTTAACCCCACCGTGGGGGAGCCGCCAGCCTACTATCTCTACTGGTCGAACCCTGTTGGTGGGGCAATATTTCCTACGGGTCGACGACTATGCCTGGGTCAGTATTCTCTATTGTGCGGACACTCTTGGCCAACGCAGCTTCTGGGTCAATCTCCTCTTTATTGCGCCGATGCCGCCCTTGTTTTTCCAGAGGTATTTATACACAGCTACAGGTCAATCAACATTCTCGCGCTACCACCACCGGAATACAATACAGACCAATACAAAACACACATTACAGATAAGTCAATCAGTACCCTCATGTCATCACCACCTGATCTTCTCTCAGACCTCGTTGGACTTTCCATAACCCCAAACTTGTTGACTCTGGGCGAAAGACAATCAGCTGAGTCAGAGACACCAATCTAGGGGAAGGTCTTAATGGCTCCCAACAACATACGATGATGAACATTCTAAATTCCTATTCCCCTGCGACTGTATTAAACGTGACCCTTCAAAAGGAAATTACCTCACAAGGTTTTTAAACTATGGATTAAGAAGTTGTTTAATCCCAGTGATGGCAGACTCTTGTTTTCCCAGAATTTGGGAGGCTGAGACAGGAGGATCACCTTTTGCGAACAGCCTCAGCTACTTAAGCCCTTTCCAACTCAGTGAGACCCTTTTTCAAAATAAAGAATAAAAAATTGGGCTGGAGCTGTAGTTCAGAGGTAGAATGCCCCTGGATTTCATCCCAATACTAAAAAAGTAATTTTTTTAAGCCAGATGTGGTGGCACACTCTTGTAATCTTAGTAATTGAGAATCTGAGACAGGAGAATCACAGATTTATGTCCAGCTTCAGAAACTTAGCAAAGTCATCCACAACTTAGTGAAACCATGTTTCAAAATGAAAAATAAAATAGGCCTGTGAATGAATCTCAGAAAAAGAAGACCCCTGGGTTCAATCCTTAGTACCACAAAAAATAATATTTTTAAAAATGCCACCAATTTGCGATTCAGAGGGAAAATAATGGTAATTGAGAGAACAATATAACATGGAGTCTTTAAGCCTTCATCAGTTTTAAGAAAACAACCTTTATTATTGTTAGGGTTTTATTTTATTGTCTTTAAAATCTATATGTAGCCAGGCACGGTGGCGCACGCTTGTAATCCCCGTGCTTGGGAGGTGGAGACAGGAGGATCATGCAGGTTCCAAGCCAGCCTCGCTGGTTTAAGAGACCCTGTTTCCAAATTAATATATATATATAATAGGTCTGCAAGTGTAGCCCAGAGGTAGAAGGGCTTCCAGGAACCCCAGTAACACACATACACACACAAAATGTATATGTATATGTATATATACATGTGTATATATGTATGTGTATTTATGTGTGTGTGTGTGTGTGTGTGTGTGTGTGTGTGTGTAAAACTGAGGCACAGCAGCTGCTGAAAACTACTCCCTTCATGAAAACAACTTCACTTGATATCATTAAAATGTATGTAAAGCATATCCTCCCCCCAATTTTTCTCAGCAGAAGCCTCCCACCCTCTCTTCTAACTCATAACACACTTTTCCCTTTGCCAAAAGAGCCAATAATGGCCAATGTTAGAAACCCGGAGCTCTTGAAATAACAACTGAAAAGTATAATGTGAAAGATAGGAACAATATTCTAATTAATCAGGGTCTCCATTATTCATCACCTAACAATTTCTGAGCATCTATTATAAATTAAGCCTGTGCTAACTATTATTAATACAACAAAATAAAAGTCTCATCTCATGTGATTTTCCTATAGCAAATGTCAAACTAATAAAAGTATCGGGTGGTTTGGGGAGTGTATTATAGGGAAAACTAGAGAAGTCAAAGAGAATTCAGAGGAAGTGGCATTGCAATGGAGACTAGACATGTGAGGAAAATGTATTGGCCTGAGTATGAGTAGTGTTGGCCAGAATATCTTGCAAGTAATATTGCACAAGAATTTCTTGAAGAATTAATCCTGGAATAGATGGGAAGTCCATTAGTTGAAGGCCAACATGGTAACTGCAGAAAAATAGGAGTGAAAGATTTTCTTAAAATATCTCATTTACCAGCCAGGCACAGTGGAATATGCCGCTCTAATCCCAGTACTTGGGAAGCTAAAACGGGAGGATTTTAGGTTTGATGCCAACCTCAGTAATTTGGTAAGACCCTCAACAACTTAAGAGGATTCTGTTTCACAATAAAAATAAATAAGTAAAAAGGGCTGTGGGTAAAATTCAGCAGTAGAATGCACCTAGTTTCAGTTCCTGGTACAAAAAAGAAAAATAATTCTGTTTATACAAAAATTCTCACAGACCATTAATCACATGATGTGTCACAAAAATAATTTACAAACTAGCACAAATAAAAATAAAAAGCATAGATGATCGAGTAGATTAAAATTAAGAAAAAACTGGAAAAATTAAAAGCTAAGAAAATAGAATAATATAAATGAGGTGATTTTTTATAATTAGATAAATTATCAACTTAAAATAAAACTAAGTTTTATGTAATGTAAGACTTAAAATACCACAAATGAGACAAATAGGAAAAACAAAAAGAGTATAAGAGAGATGTCTGTAATTATCAAATATAAGGAGTCTTTTAAAAAAAGAAACTACTCTTGAAAGATATAAAGTACAGCTAGTATCTAGAAGAAAATGGACAAATGAACTAAATAGACACTTTTCAAAGGGAGAAATACAAATGGGCAGTAAACATGAAAAAATGTTCAACCTCATCAGCAATCAGGGAAGCTAAAATCCAAACTACACTCAGAATCCATCTAACTCTAGCCGGGCGTGGTGGCGCACACTTGTAATCCCTGCGCTTGGGAGGCGGAGACAGGAGGATCACACAGGTTTGAAGCCAGCTGTGCTGGCTTAAGAGACCCTGTTTTCAAATAAAAATATAAAAAATATGTGTCTGGCAGTGTAGTCCAGAGGTAGAAGGGTTTCCAGGAACCCCATTACCACCAAAAAAAAAAAAAAAAAAAAAATCCATCTATCTCCAGTTAAAATGGCAGTCATCAAAAACACAAACAATAATAAATGCTGAGGAGTAGGTGGGGAAATAGAAACTCCTCTGCACTCTTGGTGGGTTTGTAAATTAACACAGTCACTGTGGAGATCTGTATAAAATGTTGCTCAAAAGACTAGGAATGGTGCCACCATATGACATAGCTATAATACCCTCTCAGAATTTTTTCAAAAGAATTAAAGTCCAAATACTATATAGTGATACATGCATATCAGTGTTTATATTAGCATATTTCACAATAGCCAATTTAGAGAACCAGCCCTGGTATCCATCAACATATGAATGAATGATTAAGTTATGGGATATACACATAATGGAATTCTACTTAGCCATAAAGAATAACAAAATCATGTCATTTGCAGGAAAACGAATGTAACTAGAGAATATATTAAGTGAGACTGACCAATCTCAGAAAGCCATGGGTTGGATGTTTCATCTCAAATATGGAAGCTAGAAAGAAAATAGAAAATAGCCGGGTGTGGTGGCGCACGCTTGTAATCCCCGCGCTTGGGAGGCAGAGACAGGAGGATCGCGCAGGTTCGAAGCCAGCCGCGCGCGCTGGCTTAGGAGACCCTGTTTCCAAATAAAAATGTAAAAATAGGTCTGGGAGTGTAGCCCGGAGGTAGAAGGGTTTCCAGGAACCCCAGTACCACACACACACACACACACACACACACACACACACACACACACACACACAAATAGAAAATAAAATTGACTTCAGATAAATGAGAAGAAAGACCAATAGAATAGTGAAAGGGGGCTTGGGCAATGAATTGGGGAGGGGGAAAAAGTGAGATTTGGAAAAAAAAAAAACCTCAAATAATGCTCTGTTCATATATGAAGATATACCTGACATGTGGAGTGAAGAGGCGGTGGGGTGGGCAATGGGAGGGAAGGAAGCACCAAATACCATGTGCATTTATGTTTGTATCACTTAAACCTTATAATGGAGTATGGAAAAAAAGTGTAGTGATGAAAGGAACATATAGGCATCAAAGTAATAATGGGAATATTTTAGGAAAGAAAGAATAGCTCACTGTTCTGTATGGCCAGTTAAATTTTATTTCATAGATCCCTTGATTAAACAGATGTCTTTTCCTTGGAAGAATCCCTGAACTCAAATTATTTTCTAATTAGCAAGAGCTTAGAGGCAAAGGGCTACATAGAACCTGACTTTCCTCTTACCTTTGGGTGAGTAACAAGAGAGCACCCTATAATTTGAGTGCAACTTCTAATACCTGTCAGTGAGGTTCAGGCTCTGGCTGAAGGATGGCTGAAATCATCAGGAAAACCTAGGAACATTTTAAACCTTCTGACCCAAGGTAAGATGCACTCCGTACTGAATTTTGTAAGGAGAAAATATATTTAACTTCAAAGTATTGTTTTATTTGCTCAAATAAACAATATACCTCCTCCTGAAGGGGCTATATCTCTTTGCTAATGACAATTCATTACTTATTAATCTGTCCCTATGATTAGTTTCACTGTCTTAATTTTTGGGTCCCTTGCTGAGATTGAAAGTCTTGTATCCCTATAAGAACTGATGCTTTCACTGGACAGGATAACAAATATTAGTTTCACCTTCTCTGTATTTTAGTCTTAATAAAATTCAAATTCTCTATATTCAAGAGGATGCTTCTTAAAATCCATCACTGTTTGGTGGTCTCTACTGATTTGGAATGATCAAGTAAATATGCAACCTGTTCCTGTTTGAATTACAATCGGAAGTGTAATGTGGCTACTAAGCATCACATATGCTTTGGAAGTAGAAATGAATGGCTGGCAGAGGAATATTATGTGCCTCATATATGCACAGTATCACATAGTGAAGCTATGAATAACAGACGAAGAAGAACCTAGATTCTCAAAGTCATAAGCCTGGGGATGAAAGAAAAAATCCTTCTGGGAAAGTCTTTTCAAATTACAACTTGCAGAATGTTTGAGTCACTTCTCTGCTATACGACTACAATGTACCAATAATTTTTTTAAATGAGTTAAAAATAAGATTTTTAACAACATAATTTTTTCTGATTTTCTACTTTAGCAAAAAGTTTTAAGGCAAGCATTGGAGAAGTAATTAAAATCAAGGTGTTCAGGAAACTAACTTCAATAGTATTAGAAGAGAAGGCATAATACTTAGGTGTGTTATGTTTTGTACAACATGTATAATAGGGTTTGGAAGAAAGAATTGAAACGTTGGATATAATGAAGCATACTATTCTGCATCATATTGGTACTATTAAAATCCTTATCTGAAATTGTAATTTCCCTTTACATCCATGCTAATAATCTATCATTTATGCCCCAGATTGGACCTAGGTCTTAACTGATTCACATAAGACACATGTATTTATAATTAATGATATTCTTTTTCTTTTTCTTTTTGTTTCTGAGGATTACACTCAGGGTCATTCTATACCTGAACCATACTCCCAGTCCTATTTTGAATTTTTGTGTGTATGTGTGATACTGGGAATTGAACACAGTACCTTTGAGATACACCTTCAGCCCTAATTTTTATTCTTTATTTTGAAACAAGGCCTAAGTTGTAGAGGGCCTCATTAAGTAGTTGAGGCTGTCTCCAAACCATGATCCTCTTGGCTCAGACTCCTAAGTACTGGCATGCACCAACATACCTGGCCCTATTTTTAATTTTTATTTTTAAATAGGTCTTGCTACATCACTGAGGCTGGCCTCAAACTTTTGATCCTTCTGTCTCAGCCTCCCAAGCATTAGGATTACAGGGATGCACCACCACATCTGGCTTAGATGTAATTATTTTTCTAAAGGAAATATTTGAATGGCATCCATTTGTATTTGTTCCTTTGTTTTGTGTGTTTTTAAAAAAAGTAACATAAAACTTGACATTTTAATAATTTTAAAAATATAGTTTGGTATTGTCAAGATAGAGACCTCCAGAACTTTTCACCATGCACATCTGCAAATCTATTCTCATTAAATAATTCTCATTTATTAAATCTTCTCCCAGTTCCTCATTATTATCCTTCTACTTTCTGTATCTAATTATAGATCCTTATTGTATAGATCTTTAGATAGGTGACATCACATAGCATTTGTCTTTCCATCATTTGTGATTAGATTATTTAATTTAGCATAGTATCTTCAAAGCTCACCCACATTATAACAGGTGTCAGGGATTTCTTCCTATTTTACACTGAATACTATCATCATATGCACATTTTGCATTTTGTTTATTCTTTTATCAGTGGATGAATATTTGGGCTGAATCTACATCTTGGCTATTGTGAATTGTGCTGCTACTTAGATGTATAAACATCTCTTTGAGATGAGCTCCTGCTTTCAATTATTTTTGATATCCATAGAGAAAGGGGATAGCAAGATCATGTGAAAGTCCTATTTTAATATTTTGATGGAATTCTGCATTGTTTCCCATATTTATCTGCACTGGTTTACATTGCCACCAATAATGTAAGTGTTCTAACTTCTCTATATCCTCACAGGTACTTCTATTTTTTTGTTTTCATTTGATTTTTAAAGTTTTATAGCAAACATCTTAAAGGGCTGTCAGGCCATATCTCATGGAAGTTTTGATTTACAACTATCTGATAATTCACAATGTTGCCCATCTTTTCATATGCGTATCTTCCCTTTGCATGTCTTTGGAAAAATTTCTATTCAAGTCCTTTTTCTGATTTTTAATTTTTAATCAGGATATTTGTTTTGTTTTGAACTGTAGGAGTCCTTTTTATATCCTGGATATTAACCCCTTATCAGATTTGCAAATATGTTATTTTATTCCTTAAATTGCCTACTGACTATTGATTGTGTCCTTTGATGCATGGATGTTTTTAAGTTTGATGTAGTCCACATTTGTCTATTTTAAAAAATCTTGCCTCGGTGTATTCATTCGAGTCACCCCTCCATGCCAGTCTGGTATGGAGCTGTACCTATCCTCTGTATTTCTATCTAATAAACTTCTTTAAATCTTAAAAGAAAATCTTGCCTATGCTTTGGCAGATATATACAAGAAATCATTGCCTATTCCACTTTCATGATGTTTCTTTCTATAAAACTTTCCAGGAATTTTATAGTTTTAGATCTTACCTTTAGATTTTTAATTCATTTGAATTACTTTTATGTGGTATAGGTTAAGAGCCCATGTTTATTCTTCTGTAAAAAAAAATCCAGTTTTTTCCAATACTATGTATTGAAGAGCCTATTCCTTGCTTATTTGGTGGTCTTGGCATATTTGAAAGTCATTTGATCATATGCACAGGCTTGGTTTTAGAGTCTTTCTTCAATTCCACTAGTATATTTGGCTTTTTTTCTAAAAAATATTTTTATTGGTGAGTTAAATTCATCTTAATGGGATAAAAAGCTTGTGTAGATATACATGCACACATCACCCCATTAAATCCTACCACCTCCCCATCCCATTCCCTCCCCTTTCCTCCCTCTCATGCTTGGCTTAGTGTTTTTTTTTTATGTACATCATGTGCTTAAGAGAGTTTCTTTCTTCCCCCCTCTCATCCCCTCAGTTAGGTTGCCTTATTGCTCCTCTATAGGATCTCCTTTTCACCTGGAGATCCTCTTATGACCCATTTCACCTTAGTTTTCACATATTAGGGAAAGCATCTGTTTTCTTACTTTTGTGACTGACTAACCTCTCAGCATAATGTCTTCTAGTTCCATCCATTTCCCTGAAAATTATGTAATTTTGTTCTTTTTATGACTGAGTAAAATTCCATTGTGTACATATCCCACAGTTTTGTAATATATTCATCTGTTGATGGACATCTTGGCTGGTTCCATAGTTGGCAATGGTGAATTGTGCAGCTATGAACATAGATATGCAGGCAATACTTTGGTAGTTTGGTTTTCTTTCTTTTGGGTAGATACCTAGAAGTGATATTGCTGGATCGAATGGTAGATTTGTTCCCATTTTTCTATAGATTCTCCATACTGTTTTCCAAAGTAGTTGCACTAATTTGTAATCCCACCAACAATGTTTTAGGGTTCTCACTTCTCCCCATTCTCACAAGCATTTGTTATTATTTATGTTTTCAATAATTGCCATTCTAGTTGGAGTTAGGTGAAATCTCAGGGTTGTTTTGATTTGCATCTCTCTGTCTGCCAATGATGTTGAAATTTTTTTCATGCATTTATTGGCCATTTGGATTTCTTCTTTCATGAAGTGTCTATTTAGTTCACTTGCCCATTTTTTGATTGGATTATTTGAGTTTCTTGAGTTCTTTGTATATTCTAGATATTAGTCCTCTACCTGAGGCATAGGTGGCAAAAATCTTCTCCCATTCTGTTGGCTCTCAGTTGAGGATCCTGACAGTTTCCTTTGCTGCACAGAAGCTCTTTAGTTTCATGCAGTCCCATGTATTGATTTGCCTTTTAGTTTGTTGTGAATTTGGGGTTGTTGAGAATGTTTTTATCCGTGCCTATGT
The DNA here is from genome assembly GCF_963383645.1 of Muscardinus avellanarius. NCBI lineage: Eukaryota > Metazoa > Chordata > Mammalia > Rodentia > Gliridae > Muscardinus > Muscardinus avellanarius. The sequence continues at coordinate 41,613,370 of NC_137802.1, read as the reverse complement.
ATTGCAATGTTGGACCTATGCCCTCTTCAAGGAGCCTCAAGGTCTTTGGTCTAATTTTCAAGTCACTATCCATCTTGAATTGACTCTTATGCAGGGTGAGGAAGTGGGATTAATTTCCATTTTTCTGCATATGGTTAACCAGTTTTGCCAACCCCATTTGTTGAACAGGCTATCTTTCATCCAGGTATGTTTTTGGCCCCTTTGTCAAATATCAATTGGCTGTAAGTCTGTGGATTTGTTTCTGAGTCTTCTATCCTGCTTCATTGGTCTGTGTATTTGTTTTTGTGCCAGTACCATGCTGTTTTTATTACAGTGGCTTTGTACTATAGTTTAAAGTCAGGTATTGTGATTCCTCCTACATGTTGTTTGTTGCTGGAACTACTTTGGCTATTCTAGGTTTTTTGTTGTTCCAAATGAATTTAAGGACTGATTTTTCTATGTCGGTAAGGAATGATCTTGGTAACTTAATGGGTATTGCATTGAATCTCATATTTCTTCATTCTCTAATTCCTGCTGTCGAATTATTTTATTCTATGTGATAAACTATGTGTTCATTTTTAGAGTGATCATCTTCTAGGAGCAAGATTGTACTCGCCATATAATCTAAGTGATTGTTGATAGTTTGAATAGACACCTTTACTTCAGTTATTACATCCTTTATTTCTTTTCAGACACTCTCTAAATTCTTCTAAGATTCCTGTATTAATTCTACAGTTACATTTCTGATTTGGCCTTCTGGAGAACTCTGCAATTATGTGTTATCAGACTCTGTTGTTGTGGAGTTGTGGGTGCTCATTGCTCCTTTGTTGTTCCTCCTTTTCATGGCTTCAGACATTTGCCTCTGTGGTTTTTGATGAAATTCTCCCAGTTTCTAGGTGTCAGCTGGTAAATCCAAGGACAGTTTGTATTGTATTCAGTAGTGAAGGTTGAGGAAGGAGGAAAGTGCAGGAGTAAATGGAAAAATAGGGTAAAAACTCAGGTAGAGCCGGGCATGGTGGCACACGCTTGTATTCCCCGCGCTTGGGAGGCGGAGACAGGAGGATTGCGCAGGTTCGAAGCCAGCCGCACTGCCTTACGAGACCCTGTTTCCAAATAAAAATATAAAATAGGTCTGGGAATGTAGCTCGGAGGTAGAAGTTTCCAGGAACCCCAATACCACCACCAAAAAAAACCAAACAAACAAACAAACAAACAAAAAAACTCAGAGTCAAATAGAATGGAAGTATCAGTTTGGTATATTAGTATATAATAGAGGTTAGAGATAGTAAGGTTAAAGTAGTGTTCTAGTAAACAATGTAGAATTTGTGGTATAATTATATGAAGTAGGTTTGATTCAAGTCAAGGGAGAGATAAAAAGCAGAAGAAAGATAGTAAAGGGATGGTGAAAAAATAGTTGGTATGTACAGAGGCAGAGCTTGGTAGAGGCATTGGGGACAGGTCAAAAATAGGAAACAAAACAAAAACAATAATAACAACAAAATTACCAACCAGGTATATACACTCACCCACATAAAAAGGAACAAATAACACCAAAACAACCTCAATCACAATTTAATGCAATTCTACAACTGAATGACAATCCAGCCTGTAGGTCTGCAGCAGTTTCTCTCTATGCAGATACCAAGTACCACCGGCACCCTTTCTGCTGTGAGTTTGGTTCTCTGAGATTTTCTCAGTCTATGTAAATGGCCACTACTGGTCCAGCTGTGTTAGATATAAGCACAGGTCATCCTCCCGCTTTCTGCCAGTTTGGAGTCTAGATCTCTCTCTCTGCCACTGTTAGTGATGTATTTCTTAGCCCAAACTCAGTGTGGGAGTCTCTGTTCTCCACAGTTAGGATTGGTCAGGTCTGACTTCTTCCTGTTCACCACAAATGGGAGATCTGTGGTAATCCCAGAGGTTTTATTAGTTGGGTGTATCTATATTTTCCCCCCACATTTTCCACTGATCAAAGCCTGAGTCTGTTAGAGCTTCGGTATGTCCAACAGCAGCCCCCCTCCAACTTTCTCCATGCTGTTTCGGAAAATCTCAGATCAGGGGTGTTTACTGGGGCTGTGCAAGACCCTAAGGGTGTTTTGCTTGGTGATTTCCCACAGGGGCCTCGACCTTGCTTACAGTGTTATTGAGGGCAGCTCTGAGCCTCTGGGGAGTGTGGTACTCTCTGTCAGCACTCTGCCTTTACTGAGTTTAACCACTAGATCTCAGACCCAGGGAGCTTATCGTGGCACAATGATGGAGGATCCCCTCTCAGCTGCTGCTTTACTCACACTTCTGATGCTCACTGGCTGGAACTCTGGGGGACGTGGTCCTTGGGCTGGCACTGGGTTAATGGTATTACAGTGACATGCCACGAGCGTGGCGAGCTTCTATTCTGGTGCTGAGCTCAACTCTGGGTTCCTGGGTGGTGAGGTTAGCTCCCATTTTCTGTAGTTGGTCTTCAAGCAGGTTGGCTTACAACCCATGCGTCTGCTGCTTCTCCCTTCAAGTGCTTGTTCTCCTTTCATCACTGGTGCTGTGCAGGAAGCCTGTGCCTGAGTTGGCACCAGCCACTGCCGACAGGGCTTCCCCTCCCCTCCTCTGGACGGTCTTCTAGTCTTTTTCTCTGTCACTTGTATTTAATGTCCGAATTCCTCTGCTGATTGTTTTATCTGGCTTTGTAGTGCTCAGTTTGGAGGACAGTGGGGATCGAGTGTCAGCAGGACTCTTAAGCACTGCTACTCTTGGTCACCATTTTCAGCACCTATTTGCGTGTCTTTTTGCCAGTACCACTCTGTTTTACTTTGAATAACTTTGTAATATATTTTGAAATTAAGAAGTATGGATCTCCCAACTCTGTTCTTTAAGTGTTTTGACTCTTTAATATTCTTTGATATTCTTTAAATTTTTAATTGAGTGTGTGTGTGTGTGTTTGAATGTGGTACTGAGGACTGAACCCAGGGACATTCTACCCTTGACTTATAGGCCCATCCCTTTATTAAGTTTTACTTTTTTAATTAGAAACAGATTCTTACTAGGTTGCTGAGAGTCTCACTACTTGCCGAGGCTGTCCTTGAACCTGTGATTCTCTTGTCTCATCCTCCCAAATAATAAGATTACAGGCATAATTTTGATAGTTTTTCTTGAATCTGTAGACTCTTTGGTTAAGATAGAATAATTTACAGCTGGTTCTTATTTTATGGAGTATTCCCTGTCTTTGTTATGTTAAATTTTTTCCATAGATTGTGAAAATCCTGTGGTTCTAAGGAACTTCTTTCCAATTGTTTCATCTGTTATTGAAAGTGAATTCTAAACTATCCTACTATTTTTATGTTGCTATTTGTTTATTCCTTCAACTCTGTCAAAATTTGCTTTGCTTCATACATTTAGAATCTCAGAGGTTTTTTAACCAAACCTTTGAACTCAAATGTACGATCCTCCTGTTTAGCCTCTCAAGTGCTAGGAATATTGGCAGATGCCACCAGCAAATTCCACCACACTTATCTATATTTTACTTTTTAAATTCATTCAGACACTCTATTTTTAATTGTACATTAAATCCATTTATATTTTAGTAATGACTGATAAGAAAGAATATATTTGCCATGTTTATTAATAATTTTCTGTGCATCTTGTGTTTTTTTATTTTTTTCATTTTTCTTGATGCTTTTCTTTGTGTTCTGTTATATTTGTTGATTTTATGCTTTGATTCTCTTCTCATTTATTATTTTGTTTGTTTTTGTTTTGTGGTATTGGGTATTGAATGCAGGGACATTCTAATTCTGAACTACACCTCCAGCCCTAATATTTATTTTTTATTTTAAAACAAGGTCTCAGTTGTGAAAACCTCACAAAGTAGTTGAGGCTGGCCTCAAACCTGTGATCTGCCTGTCTCAGCCTCACGAGTACTGGGATTACAAGTGTGTGCCACCACACTTGGCTTATTTGATTTTGTATATATTTCATAAAGTATATTTGTATATGTGTCTGACAAAAGCAAAATTAGTATGCAATGATACAAAGCATCTTAAAAATAAATATTTATCTTTTAATCTGATAAAATTATATTTAATAAACATAAAACCCTATCCCCATAATTTAGGCTATTAATATAAAAATTTTAACTTTATAAATTGCACGTTAAGGTTAGAGATGTTGGAATAGAGGATGACAATGCATTTCAGTTGCTCTGAGACTCAGAACACAGACAGTGCAAAGGTTGCTTCTTGGCAAGAGAAAAAAAATCAGCCAGAACTCAACGAAAGAAAGACAGTCAAATGTGGTGGAATTGGATGAACTACAGATTTCAGAAGACGAAAAAGAGCTCGCCAGATCTCAACTGGTGAGTGGAGAGTAAAAGTGGCATTACCTTGGCAAACCTGCTCCAGGGTGGGTGGCTGTCTGGACCTAATGGCTCTCAGACCAACCTCAACAAAGAAGAGGCAGAATCTTGTCAAACAAATCATTTCATAGAACTAGAAAAATCAATCCCTTTGTACTGTCCATGCTCAAATACCTCAAGACTACAACTTTTCTGATCACCCAGTCAAACCACCCAAGATCTATATCAGTAGCAGTATCCCTGGGGATAAATAGCTGAGCATCTCAAGGTCTACACTCAGAAAGGTACAGTTTCTCCCATCAGATATTTGGCCCTGAAATCAGGGATGGTAGGGACCAGCAGGGGCTCATGTGATCGTGAATACAGGCTAAAAACACAACACTTTCTCTGTCAGCAGAGTTTTTGACTGAGGATCATGTAAGCCAGTGACTAATAGGGCTCCACATAATTATGACCAGCAGATTAATATTGATGTCCCTGGGTCATCAAAGCTCAGGCAGCTGGGCCACATGCTCAAAACATAGGAATTTCTGGCCCTGCTTAGTTTAGATCCAGTAATCATAGATACCATATGTCATCACTCTGCATGTTTTCATGGGTTCTCGACCAACTAAGCAGCAGTGATATCCATGGTGCATTAAAACTCAAGCTGAAGGTTTCAGGCTCTAAACAGAAAATCAAAATTTCTGGTCCTGCTGAGTTTGGTCTGTAGAGCATGATGGCCTGCAGCCAATCAGAGGCTCCTATTTGCCTGTACTGAGTAATAACTATATCCTGTCAAAAAGGTTTTGCAGAACAAGTTTAAAATTCTGAATATGCAAGGCAGATTCATTGAATCAAATATATACCATCAGTATAAAACTTATTATAAACAAGTAGACATAGAACTCTCATGCATGGAGGGAAATGATGACAAGACAACAAAAACACAAACATGCAAATTCTGAAAACATGAGAACGAAGAACAATGAGGAAATAGCAAATGTCCACAATGCAACAAAGGAGATCACCAGTACTGAGCTGCAGAAAATACCAGAAAAATAATTTAAAATTTTAATTTTTTAATATGATTAGAGACTTCAGGAATAAAATCAGAGAAAGTGTACAGGAAATAAAATAACATATGAATAGAGAAATTGAGGCCATAATCAAACAAGACAAAGAGGCTTTGATCAAGATGGAGAAGTTAATAAATAAATTAAATGCCTCAATAGAAACCACCTCTGGCAGATTAGACCACATAAAAAATAATGTCTTATGCTTGGAAAACAGCTCATTCAAAACTGATCACACAGTCAATATAGAGAAGACAATATGACAACACAATCAGAAGATTCAAGGTATAAAATGGGATATAAAATGACCTAATACTTGAATGATAGGCATTAAAAAGGGCTAGATGCACAAACCAAAAACATTAGTAACCTCTTCAAAGAAATAATGTCAGAGACTATCCTAGACATAGAATAAGAGTTGGACATCTGCATGCAGGAGACATTCAGAACATCAACAAGACAAAATAAAAAACTTATCTATGCCACATAATAATCAAAATAACTAACATAGAGGCTAAGAAAGAATTTTAAGTATATCTAGAACAAAAGAGCAGGTACCATTCAGAAGGAAAACAATAAGAATCATGCTGGATTTCTCAACCCAAGTCATGAAAGCCAGGAGGAATTGGTTGAGAAGTTGAGATTATTAAAATCAAAGAAGAAATCAATTAAATATAAAAATAAAAAGATAAAAATAAAAAGCTGATTCCTTGAAAATATTAACAATATTGATAAACCTTTAGCTAATATAATGAAAGGAAAGAGAGATTTAACCCAAATTGTTATAATCAGAAATGAAAAGGGACAGTGGGTAAATAGAAATAGACAGTGGGTAAATTCAGAGGATCATCAGAAACTATTTAAAAAATATTTATATTCTAATAAGCTGGAAAACATAAAAATAAACATTTTCTACATGCACAAAACCTACCTAAATTGAACCAAAAGGATAGAGAAAACCTAAACTGACCAATATCAAGAAAAGAGATAGAAACAGCAATAAAATGTCTTTAATTAAGGAAATCCCAAGTCTAGATGGAGACTGAGCTGAATTCTACAAAACTTTTACAGAAGAACTAAACTCAACACTTCACAATGTATTCCATGGACTGGAAAGTGATAGCATCCTTCCAAGATCCTTCTATGAGGCCAGTGTCACCTTAATGCCCAAACCAAATAATGATCCTTCAAGAAAAGAAAGTTGCAGACCAATATTCTCCTTGAATGGAGATGCAAAAATTATAAACAAAATATTAGTTATATGCATTCAAATCCACATCAAGAAGATTGTACATCATGGTGAGGATGGTTTAATTCCAGAGATGAAAGGCTGATTTAACATACATATGTCATTAACCACATAAATAGAAGTAAGGACAAAAATCACTTGATAATCTCAATATATGCTGAAAAATAACTGACAAAATTCAATATGTATTTGTGTGAAAAAACACTGCAAAAAATTGGGAGAGTAGAAACATACCTCAACATCACTAAGGCAATATACAAAATACCCAAAGTCAATGTTATTTTGAATAGAAAAATGGCATGATAAGGAAGCCCACTATAACCAAAACTTTTCAATATAGTATTAAAGTATTTAATACTCCTTGCCAGGAGTATTAAAGCAAGAGAAAAATATTACATTACAGACATAAAAACACTAGTCATAAATTTCAAATAGAGAAATAAAAGACTCAGACTAGTTAAATACTTTGTAGTAAAAAGCATAACAATCCCTGGCTTCAAATTATACCACAGGTCTATATTAAAACAAATACCTCAGTATGATATTGGCACAAAAGCAGAAACATAGACCAATGGAACAGAATAGAAGATACAGAAACAAAGTCATACTCTTTAACTTATTTATTTATTTATTTATTTATTTATTTATTTATTTTTAATTTTATTTTTGGTGGTACTGGGGTTCCTGGAAGCCCTTCTACCTCTGGGCTACACTCCCAGACCTATTTTATATTTTTATTTGGAAACAGGGTCTCTTAAGCCAGTGCAGCTGGCTTCGAACCTGAGCGATCCTTCTGTCTCTGCCTCCCAAGCGTGGGGATTACAAGCGTGCGCCACCACGCCTGGCTTACCAATTCATTTTTGACAAAGGTGCCAAACACATACTTTGGAGAAAAAAATCACCCTTTTAGCAAATGATATTAAAAATGGTTATGCATTTGCATAAAAATAAAGTCTCTACTTCTCACCCTGCACAGGAGTCAATTCAAAATGCATCGAAGACCTATAAATTAGACCAATACTTTGAAGTTACTAGAGGGGACCATACGTCCAACATTTCAACATATAGGCACAGGTATATATGTTCTCAATAAGATCTCCAAAGGTCAATAAATTAAAACAAGACTTATAAAATTCTAAAGGAAGAATATCTTTTATAGCCGGGTGTTGTGGTGCACGCTTGTAATCCCCGCACTTGGGAGGCAGAGACAGGAGGATCACACAGTTTAGAGGCCAGCCACGCTGGCTTAAGCGACCCTGTTTCCAACTAAAAAAAAAAGTATAAAATAGGTCTGGGAGTGTAGCCCGGAGGTAGAAGGGCTTCCAGGAACCCCAGTACCACACACAAAAAAGAGAATATCTTTTATAGCTATTTCTCAGATAGGGCACTAATGTCTTGAATATCACAAATACTTATAAAGCTTTTTTAATTTTTTTTTATTGGTGCATTGTATTTATACATCACGATGAAACAAAAAACTTGTGTAGATGTCAATCCATACATCACCAAGCCAGGCCCTCCCAGTCCCCACTCCTCTCCCTCCCCTCTGGGTCTTCTATTCTACTCCATTGCTCAATGCATCTGTTTTTGTGCCAGTACCATGCTGTTCTTATTACAATGGCTTTGTAGTATAGTTTAAAGTCAGGTATTGTAATTCCTCCCACATGGATTTTGTTGCTGAGAACTACTTTGGCTATTCTGTGCTTTTTGTTGTTCCAAATGAATTTAAGGACTGACTTTTCTATGTCTGTGAGGAATGATCTTGGTAATTTAATGGGAATTGTGCTGAATCTGTAGGTCACTTTTGGAAGGATGGCCATTTTAATTATATTTATTCTGCCTATACATGAGCACAGTAGATCTTTCCATCTTCCAAGATATTCTTTGATTTATTTTTTCAATGTTTTATAATTTTCTTTGTAGAGATCTTTTAACTCCTTGGTTAAGTTTATTCCTAAGTATTTTATTTTTCTGTTGGAGATCCTGAGTGGAAGTGTTTTCTGAATTTCTTTTTCAATGGATTTATGGTTGGTGTACAGAAAAGCTTCTAGTTTTTTAGGATTGATTTTGTATCCAGACACTTTGCTGAATTTGTTTATCAGTTCAAGTTTATTGGGTCTTCTAGGTATAGTATCATGTCATCTACAAATAGTAAAAGTTTGAGTTCTTCTTTTCCTATTTGTACTCCTCTTATTTCCTTTTCTTACCTTATTTCCCTGAGGATATAAGAAGCTTCCATGACAATAGAAGCTTAAGGAATTTATGTCTTCAAAACCAGCACTAGAGAAAATACTCAAAGAGATTAACTACAAAGAAAAAATAAGTAATACATGCCAGAACCAGAGAAACAAGAACTTCGATCGATCGGATAACTAAGCAAAACAGAGCAAACAGTATTTCAAACTGAAATTAAACCTTAACATGTCAGGAATTAAAAATCATCTCTCAATAATCACACTGAATATAAATGGCCTCAATTCCTCAATAAAAAGAAATAAATTGGCAAAATGAATTAAAAATCAAAACCCATTTATCTGCTGCTTACGAGATATACACCTTACAAATAAAGATAGTAACAAAATTAAGATAAAGGGCTGGAGCAAGGTAATCCATGCCAACGAAACTCGAAGACAAGCAGGAGTAATAAGTAATGAGATATCAGACAAGTTAGACTTCAAGCCCAAGCTTATTAGAAGAGACAAAGAAGGTCATTTTTTACTGGGAAAAGGAACAATCCAACAAGAGGAAATAACAATAATCAACATTTATGCCCCAAACATAGGTGCAACTACTTTTATAAAACAAACTCTCTGTGACATTAAAAAACACATAAATCCAATATAATAATACTGGGAGACTTTAACACCCCTCTCACACCATTTTTCATCTTTTATCTTCATAATTTGGGTTGATTCTTTTTTTTTTTTTCTAGACAAAAGTTCAGTAAAGATGCCTCAGAACTAAAGAGCACCATTAATCAAATAGACCTGTTGGACACATATAGAATATTCACCCAACTACAACGGAGCTCATATTTTTTTCAGCTGCTCACAGAACCTTCTCCAAAATCAATCATACCCTGGGCCACAAAGTGAGCACTAGCAAATTAAAAAAATGTGACATACTTCCTTGTGTCTTTTCAGACCATAATGGAATGAAATTAGAAATCAAATATAAAAAGACCCAGAGAAACACATGAACATGTGGAGGCTGAACACCACACTTCTGAATGAAGAATGGGTCATAGAAGATATAAGGGGGGAAAATCAAGAAATTTCTAGCCGGGCATGGTGGCACACGCTTGTAATCCCCGCACTTGGGAGGCAGAGACAGGAAGATTGCGCAGGTTCGAAGCTGGCTTAGGAGACCCTGTTTCCAAATAAAAATGTAAAAATAGGTCTGGGAGTGTAGCCCAGAGGTAGAAGGGCTTCCAGGAACCCCAGTACCACCAAAAAAAAAAAACGAAATTTCTAGAAATAAATGAAAATAAAGATACAACATATCAAAACCTCTGGGACACTTGGAAGGCACTATTAAGAAGAAAATGTATAGCACTGAGTGCTCTCATAAAAAAAACAAAACAGAAAATCATAAAATAAATAACCTAATGACATACTTTAAAGCCCTTGAAAAACAGGAACAATCTAACCCCCAAGCCAGTAGAATACAGGAAATTATTAAAATCAGAGCAGAAATTAACAAAGTAGAGAATAAAAAACGATACAGAAAATCAACAAAACCAAAAGCTGGTTCCATGAAAAAATTAACAAGTTAAACAAACACTAGCCAACCTAACCAAAAAAAAAAAAAGAATCAACCCAAATTATGAAGATAAAAGATGAAAAATGGGATATCACTACTGACAGTGTAGAAATCCAGGGGATTATCAGAAACTACTTTGAAAAACTATACTCCATCAGAATGGAAAATATGGAGAAAATTGGAAAATTTCTAAATAAATACAACCTTCCTAAACTGGGTCAAGAAGATATAGAACACTTCAAACAAAAAGAATCAAAGAGATTGAAACATCAATAAAGAGCCTACCATCAAAGAAAAGCCCAGGACCAGATGGTTTCCCAAGTGAATTCTATAAAACCCTTATAGGAGAGCTAATACCAATACTCCTCAATCTGTTTTGTGAAAAAGAAAAAAACGGAACTCTCTCAAATACATTCTATAAAGCCAACATCACATTAATACCAAAACCAAATAAAGACAGTTCAAGGAAGGAGACTACAGGCCTATATCTTTGATGAACTTGGATGCAAAACTGCTAAACAAAATACTAGTAACAAGCATTCAAAAACACATAAAGGAAATCATACACCATGACCAGGTAGAGCTCATCCCAGGGATTCAAGGCTGGTTCAACATAAGAAAATCAATCTATGTAATTTCATCGTATAAACAGAACCAAAGACAAAAATCTCACGATCATTTCAATAGACGCTGAAAAAACATTTGATAAAATCCAACATCCATTTATGATAAAAGCACTGCAGAGAATTGGAATAGAAGGAACATATTTCAAAACCATAAAGGCAGTCTACCATAAGCCCACAGCCAACATTATATTAAATAGGGAAAAACTTCAAGAATTCCTCCTAAAAACAGGGACAAGACAAGATGTCCATTTCAAAACACTAAAATAAAATACCTAATAAAAAGTGGGCCATTGAATTAAATGGACACTTCACACAAGAAGAAATGCAAATGACCAATAAATAAATATTAGCAATTTAGCATCATCAATAATCAAAGAGATGCAAATAAAGATTACATTTAAATTTCCTATAACTCAAATCATAATGACATTCATCAGGAAGTCAAACAACAATAAATACTGGCAAGGATGTGAGGAAATAAACTCTTCTACATTCTTGGTGGCATTGCAAATTAATACAGTCTCTATGGAGATCAGTATGGTGAGTCCTCAGAAAATTGGGAATGAATCCATCATATGCTCCAGCTGTACCACTCCTGTATATCTTTCCAAAGAGAATAAAATCAGAATATTATCCTAATGTATGCATATCTATGTTTATTACAGCACAATTCACAATAACCAAGTAATGAAAGCAACCTGATAAAAGGCATACAAATTTATGAGATATATTCACAATGGAATTCTACTCAGCAGTAAAGAAAAGCAAAGTTATGTCATTTGCAGAAAAATAGATGGACTTGGAGACCAATAAGTTAAGTGAGATTAGCCACTCACAGAAAGTGAACGGTCATGTTTCTCTCATATGTGGAATCTAGGGAGTAAATGAGATACCAGAGGGACCTCAAGTAGTAGAGGAGAAACTCCAGTGGGTCCAGGGAGGTGGTCTAGGGGAAGGAGGCAGAGAAAAATCAACAAAGTAATCATTCACATCCACATTATGTACATATGTGAGAATATCAGTGTTGATCTCAATAGGGAAGGGAGACTAGGGAGGGAATCAGGGTAATGACCACCAAGTACTGACTATCACTGTGAGCTACGTTAGGATGTGAGACTACAATACTCCAATAAAAGTATAAAAAATTAGTTGCATATAATCTTAAAATATATAGTCCTTTGTTTTAGTCATTTACATTTTATGCACCAACATTTATATAGTACAGGTCACTACATTTGTCTATGTGCTTACCTTTGCCATAAAAACTCTAATATTCAAGTTCCTGTCTATTATATTTTCATTTCATCTTGATGGACCTCCCTTTAGCATTTTTTAGAAGCTAGGCCTAGCAGTAATGGACTGACTCTGCTCTTGTTTATTTGATGATTCTTAATTTCTTTTAGGAGTAATGTGTGTGTGTGTGTGTGTGTGTGTGTTTTATGTTTTTATTTTTTGTTTTTATTTGTTAGCACAGAGAACATTAAGAGAGCTGGATGGCCAGGCAGAGACTCAGAGGCATAGAGAGAGAAATAAAACTACCTGATGCTCCAGTATCTGAACAGTCTGGAACATGTTCCCAACACTTGACTAGACACAAAGAGTCTTCCAGGCCTATAGTGAAATGGTAAAGAGTTCACAAGAAAATAAGTGTTAAGTAATTTATATTACTCCAAAGAAGTTAATACCTTTATCTGGCATGGTGGTGCATGCCTATAAATCCCAGTACTTGGGAGGCTGAGACAGAAGGATCACTGGTTTGACCCCAAACATAACAATGTAGTGAGATCCCTCAGCAATGTAGCAAGACCTTGTTTCAAAATAAAAAATAAGCTGTAAGTGTAGCTCAGAGGTCCATAAATTCAAAAAAAGGAAAAAATAAGGTAATGTCTTCAAAAAGCTTAAGTTTAAAATTTAAGTCTTCTACCCTAAGAATCCTTACTAATTTTGAAATGACAAATGATTTCTTTTCTGATACAAGGATGAGGGCACTTACCATTGGGATATATGGAGGATGTTCTCTGGAGGTCTGGAAGTCATTCAGTGCCTGGGAAATACAAAAGCCCCCACACTGTGCTAGCCATTGTCATTGATGATTGCATAACATTTATTTTTCTCTTTCCAACAAATGTCTTGATTTTCTCTTGACAATACTTTTTCTGTTTTGTGCATAACTTTGACAGAATGGTAAATCCAGATACCTGCATCCAATGCCAAGCATTGTGGTACCTGATCTATTCTCTTCCCATCCAAATAGAGTTATAGAACATATTCATAGATATTGAAGGCTTTTTTTCTCTTTGGAAGAACTTGACCAGATTCTTACTACTGTGGGTCCTGCCTCCTGGCTCCTTAGAAATACTCCCATCTATTTTCTGGGCCCAGTTACCCATCTGGTATATAACTTCTTATGTGTTTAATTCAGAGCTTTCTTTTTCTAGAAACTAGCTAATATATTTATCAAAGAGCTGTGCAACCTTGAGGATGTTATATTCTTTCTGGGGTCAACACAAGTATTTGCCTCAGAATGCTAAGAAAATTAAAAGCATTATCATATGTATAGTGCTTAGCATGTACTTAGCTATTTTATTATCATTATTATTGCAACTCCTGTGCAAAGTGTACAATCCTAAGCCAAAAACATTAAAGAGCATGAGTGTCTGCCCTAGGGCTATGAGGCTTTCTTCTAAAAGCCAACAGAGTAAAAGTATAAAAGCTTAAGGAGTTTACTCTCACATATCCAACGACCACCTTTAAAATCATTTTCCAAGCATAAAGCTTGACCTTGGCTTAGGAATAAATGGAATTAATTAGCAGTAACTGATTGAAATCACTGCTTTCTAACAGTGACTCCTGCTCACCAATTATCATTAGTAATTTAGCTTGTTTTGAAATCCCTACAGATCAGATTTCATTCAAATAAAATTGTCCAGGCCATCAAAATTTTAAAAAAAATGTTCAGTGGTAATAGATTTGTTAAGAAAGAGAGTAAGTTATCAGCACAAAATACCTTCTCACATGATATAGTGTCATCGAGTGCACCTGTAGTCCCAGTTACTTGGGAGGTTGAGACAGGAGGATTTCAGGTTCAAAGTCAGCCTCAGCAATGTAGAGAGTGCCTCAGGAACTTAGGGAGATACTTTTCTCAAATAAAAATAAAATCAGCCTGGGGGTGTAGCTCAGAGGTACAATGCCCTTGAATTCAATACCTAGTACTATATACACAAAAAATAACTGAAAAATGAAAAATAAGAAATTGAGGAAATAATATCTATCTATTTCCCCAGTCCAGGAACTCACACAGGAAAAACTAGAGAATACAGAGGAGTAGGTGATCGGTGGCTGGATACTTGAATCAAATTGATTAATAACCTGAATAAATAACCAATCAATCTGTTCTGATGAGCTCATATTCTTATGTAAGAAACTACTAAGAGAAACCAAAAAATATGGACTCAACTCCATCTAATAAAGCAGCACAATTTCATTTCAACCATTTTACATGTTTCACCCTTTAAACTCAAGGTCCTTTTTATGTGGCCTTTGATTCCAGCTGACAGAATGAATATGTGGATGGATTTTTTTTCCATATAAGTAATTAAGGTGTTTGAGTTATCGAGGCAAGCTAAATAGTACCTACTGATTAAAAGCTTCAGCTCTTGGTTATAAAGGGTTGACCTTAAATTCCCTCTCTTCCTTCTCCCTATGGTACAAACTATACATAATTGGAAATGTTCTTTCCAGGGCTCAGAGAAAGCTTATGTTGTGCAGGGTTGATTACTACATAGAGCTCACTGGATCTGGCCTATCCAGCACCTTTCTGGCTTGTCTATAAGGAATTGCAGCCATGTGGACAATCAGTGCGCTCAAGTGTTCCATTTGTAAATGGCATAGACATGCATACTACAGTGTATTTGCCCAGAAGACTAAGTATGATGTCAGTGAATACAGAAAGGCAGAGATGTGGATTTGTATTTTACCTTGTAAAAGATCTTCATATGTTTTCTGACAAGAGACCTTTTTGATTATGCACAGGGAATAATAGCTCAAATTCACAACTGATCTGGTTATGACAACTTAAAATCAAACCCTGTTGGCTATATGATTCCTTGAAAGCTGACAGTTTTAGGGGAGGAAGAGGGTAATGGTGGATGTATTTTTTTAAAAAAAGAAAAGAAAATGAAGGAAGGAAGGAAGGAAGAAAGGAGAAAGAAAAAATAAAACAGAAAAACGGGAAAAATATCACTTACTATCACTACCTAGTCCTGGTTCCCACACTCCTTTGAATTCAATTCTATATAGAGTTCATTTAGGAAATGCAGGTACAATGAGCCTGGCCTTTTTGCCAGCCATCAGTTTCCACCAGCATAGCTTTTCCATTGGTCTAAGCAGATGTAGGGAATATTCAAGTTAAAAATTTTATGAACCACCATTACATTTATGCCTAAAGATTCAAGCAATGCTATTATTTAGAGTATGGTATTTTGGTATTTTCTGCAGTATTATTCTATTCTTTTTTTTTTTTTTTTTTTTTGCGGGTCTGGGGATGGAACCCAGGGGCATTTGACCTCTGACCTACACCCCCTGTCCTATTTTTTATTATTTATTTTGAAACAGGGTCTCGCTAAGTTTTGGAGGGCCTAAGTAGCTGAGGCTGTCTGGGGGCTGTGATCCTCTGGTCTCAGCCTCCCTAATACTGGGATTACAAGCCTGTGCCACCACACCCGGATATTGTGGTATTATTCTTATTTATTTTAGGTTCTCACAACCAAATAAAGTAAAAAATACCCATGTTTTAATATTATGTTAAAATTATTAAATGGCCAGGAAAAAGAAGAGAGACATAGCAAGGCAGGTTAGTCACAGGAATGCACAGTGCATAGCTTCGTAAATATTACTTAAGATAATATGATAATTAGTTTGTTATTATATTGAAGAGATGAAGGCACTTTTTCAGTTTTTCACTTGTTCTCTTTAGAGAGCTTTGGCATTCAACTTTTAGCTTATTCCTGGTAGAATGTCTGAAATGAATTCTATCCTTTATCAAGCATATATTAAAAATTTAGTTTGGCCGGGCGTGGTGGCGCACACTTGTAACCCCCACGCTTGGGATCGTGCAGGTTCGAAGCCAGTCTCTCTGGCTTAGGAGACTCTGTTTCCAAATAAAAATATATTAAAAAATAGGTCTGGGAGTATAGCCTGGAGATGGAAGAGTTTCCAGGAACCCCAGTACCACCAAAAAAAAAAAAAAAAAAATTGGTATTTGAGAGTTCAATACACCAGACATGAATGTATCACTTTCTTGCTTCGCTCTTTATCCACATTTTTTGAGCCCACCCATATGCATCTGCACTCCTCTTCCTCAGCAAACACCTTACTCTGTTTCTGCAAGAGGATTCTCTTAGCATCTGGCACAGATCATCATTGATTGTAAAAGCCCATCTCACGCTTGCAGACTGTAGCACCGGTGTCTCCTCAGAAGCTGCATACACTAATAGAATACTCCAGTTTTCGTAATCACTAATAAAGTTCTCAGATCTTTCATAACAACCCACCCTGGATGCCAACCTTTGCCATGTTTTCAGATTCCTGTTCCTTGATCCATTTGCAGTAGTTGATGCTACTTGAACTGGTTACATATCACTGTACAGTAGTTTTCAGAAAACATCAAGGGTTTAAAGCAATGCATGTTATCTTATTTTCAGTACATTGCCAGTCCTATGGCCTAGTTGGTACTTGCTTTATAGTCTCTTATCAAGTCATCAGCAGAAGCTGAGGTCTTATCCCAAGGCTTAACAAGAGGAGGGTCTGCTTTCAAGTTCACCCATGTTCTCAGTGAAATTGTTTCTCATGAAGTATTAGACTGAGGGTTTTAGGTCTTCACCAGTTGCTGGTAAAATCCTCCCTTATTTCCTTGCATTTGGGGCCTCTGCATAGGTGAGCTCACAGCATGGCAGCTAGCTCCATAAAGGATGGTCAGAGGGCAAAAGAGGGTGAGTACTAGAAAGATGGGGTCATGGTCTTTTAGAACTACAATAAGAAATGACATCCCACTTTGTTTGGCATATGCTTTTGGGTGGAAGTAAGTCACTAGGTTTTGATCACACTCATGGAAAGTGAATTATGCAAAGACATAGCTGTGGTCTAAGTATTTGTGTACAGATCAAATTCTTATTTTGAAATTCTAACTCTAAGGGTAATATTATTAAAAGGGGGGGGTTTGGGGAAGGTCATTAGGTCTTGAGGGCTCCACCCTCAAAATGGGACTAGTGAGCCAGTCATGGTGGCACACACTTGTCATCCCAGCATTTGGGAGGCGGAGATCAGAGGATCGCAGTTCATGGACAGCCTTAGCTACTTAGCAAGTCCCTTTGCAACTCAGTGAGACCTTGTTTCAATAATAAAAAGACAAAAAATAGAGCTGGGGGGTTTAGCTCGGAGATACAATACCCTTGGGTTCCATCCCTGGTACCGAAAAAAAAAAAAAAAAAAAAAAAGAATGGGACTAATTCCCTAATAAATTGAATAGACACCCAGAAAGCTAGTTAGCTCTTTGGCCATGGATCTCCACATTGAGTTTTATGCCATTGTGGATAAAATATTTCTATTTTAGTTCACTTATTTTTAAGCTTGAAATGGTTTATTTTTATCAGTATTGAGGTTCAAAGTCTTTGCCAGAATCAGCTTAGATGTGAGTGTCTAAAGACTCAGATTTTTAGCCACAAAATCAGAATATCATGTTTCAAACAGGTATGTTAAGATAACAAGAATTTGCTCTAAAGATGATAGTAGGTATTTATTCAGTCATAGTTTAAAATATATCTAATTACAAGCGCCGAGTGTGGTAGCGTACGCTTGTAATCCCCACACTTAGGAGGCAGAGACAGGAAGATGGTGCAGGTTCGAAGCCAGCCAAACTGGCTTAAGAGACCCTGTTTCTAAATTAAAAAAAAAAAGGTATAAAATAGGTCTGGGAGTGTAGCCCAGAGGTAGAAGGGCTTCCAGGAACCCCAGTACCACAAAAAAAAAAAAATCCAATTACAGAAAATAGTAAAATTACTAAGAAGTTATAAATTCTGCATATACAAAAAGTCTTGCCAGCTTTGCCCCCTTTTATGCTATAAAACATTCATAACCATCTATTGCTCTTCAGACACATGCAAGCACGTACTGTGAAGCCAATGAGAACATTATTATGTGTGCTCATTAATTTCTATTGACTCCTTTCTTAGGAAAGTTAAGACATTCTTCACTCAAAACACCACTTTCAGTGCAGGACAAAGAGTGCCTCTGAGCTTTACTCTGAAGCTACTACTCTCATTAATTAATCTGACATGATTTGTCAAGCCTCCATTTTCTCCAAACCCACAGGGCAAGAATTTTTGTAAGCATATTGAAGCCAAATGGTTCCAGGAAGTGAAGACTGCTTTAAGACCCTGACACCCAAACTTTACGGAGCCTTTTGTTTCCTTTTTGTGCAGACACTAAATCATCACCTGACCTGATTGTTTTCCTAGGTTTTTATTTTTCCAGTTGGTTATTCCCTCATTGATCTGATTCTCATTATATGAACACCTCTATCCACCTCTATTTCTTCTTTTTTTGTATGTGTTTACTGCTCCTTGGGAGATTTCTGACGGCCTGAGTCATTGGCTCTGGCTGCATAAATTGGTGAGCTGAGGCTGCAGATGGGAGCTGTCCCAACCCCCACTCACATTATAAATGATGCTGTCTGGCTGGAGGACACTGCATTAATGGGCATTATGGATAGGCCTGCTCTATTTCAGAACCGTGATTCCAAGACAGTCACTTCTCTCTGAGACACAGGAGATGCAGAAGGCCACTGAAGAAGAAAAAGAAGTTACACCTTTGTAGAAGTAAAACAAATTAAAAAAAAAAAAAACATAAAGTGACTAGATATAGTAGCAATTGAAGAGAGTCAAGACAGGCTGGTGAAAAAAAATCAAACAAACTCATTTTTTGTACAAATAATCTATAAAGCCTCAAAGTGTCTTTCACCTTAGGAAATGAACAAGTTTAAAACATATTTTTTCTGACCTATGTCAAATTCTTTTCCTTTTGAGGAACAAAAATGAAAAAGCACTGTGTATGATAAGGTGAAGGTACATTTTAAAGCTAATAGGAAGCAGGGACAGCTATCTTAGACCAGAAAAAGATAAAGGAGAGAGAGAGAGACAAGACAGATAGTTAACCCTGGCTTGATGTAAGACAGGGAAATTGGTATTAGAGAAAGTTATCAAGAAGGGTAATGAAGAACAGTATGAAAAGGATTTGTTGGGTCAATGTCTTTTATGTACCTGCCTTAATATTTTATTTGTTCTAATTTCTTCAAGGAAAAATTTTAAGGATAAAAATATAACTTAAGGAAATGTATAATACTGACAATGTAGAGGGAGCAGAGGAAGTAAATTCATTTGAGACTTGGAGCTTAGGACACCAGGGTTATTTTCTGCCCTTAACAAATTACTGTATAATCCTAAATCAGTTATGTAACCTCTCTAGACTGGCTATTCCTCTTCTGCAAAGGAAATGTGACAACAGATTTCAAACATCGGTGCTAAAAGACTCATGTAATGATGTGTTTTAGTAGCAAGCACCGTGTTCAGAACATTGTAAATGATCAGTATATACCTGTTTCTTCTTTCCTCTAAGTCTTCTCATTAGTCCTGCCTTGACTATATACATATGTATGTGTGTGTGTGTGTGTGTGTGTGTGTGTGTGTGTGTGTATACAGTGTGAATGTGTGTTTCATGCAGGGTGCTTTTTTCTGTTTTATTTTCAGTCCAATGTTTATAGCCAGTACCTAAAATTTATAGTATCTGTCTTTGAAATGCTCAGCTTCCTCTTGAATAGTGAGGTAATTGAGTAAATCATAGAATAATCCCTAGAATGCAGAGAAAATCCTACTAAGCCATTTTTACTTTGATAGTGTCTTGGCATGTCTGCTAAAACTAAAATCATCTGAGGAAGCAGATCATTTGAAGCTAAGGGCATTCGGTCTTATTCTCAATTTAGAGACCTTCTACTAAGTATCAATTACAACTCACATTTTAGAGAGGGTCAGACATCACCCTGATTTCACATAATTTGACAGAAGAGAAATAAATGACTAGGGAGGAAGTGTCAAGTAATTTCTGTTTTCACTGTTTAAGACAAGAAGGATGAAGATGGAGGATCACACTGAAATTCAACCTCATCAGTGAAGTTCTTCCTGGATAAAGAACTAGAGGGCTATTGTTCAGATCCTTAAGGAAAAAGCAATACAATCTCAAGGTTAAGCTGTTGAGGCCACAGAAACTTAAACAGTAAGGAGAGTTGGGCATGATTCACTCCCCAAAAGGCTTACATGGATTCTCTAAATTGGTCTCACTTCTAATTTCTACGGGCACACTGGGAGTGCAGTGTGATTATCTATGAAGTGGGGAATCCTCTTTATACAAAGCATATGTACTTAGGCACAATGAAATTCCTCACCAGGGAACTGCCATCAGGAAGCCATGCCAGCATGCTGCAGAGGTAAAGTGATATCTAACAGATGGAAAGTTGGAGCCATTTGAGTTAAATGTTCCTCTCCCTCAACCTCTGGAGAAAAATTCTGACATATAGAGCAGGGTTCTGTGATAGTGTCATAAGGGAAAGCTTGATTCTATGAGGAGTCTGAGGTGATTTTCAACAGGGAAACCCAGCTGGGGACTGGCAGGATCCTTAGCTTATATGACAGCACATGCCAGTCAAAGACATACAGGTTTATTTAGGAAATTAGGAATACACATTTAATTTGGAATAGGCAGACCTGGGAAAAAAGAACTGGTTTGGAAAGTAAACATTGAGGAAACTTAACACCAGATTTTATAGAAAAGTTATACTTGGCTTCTTGTGCCCATCTGTCTCCTTCCTACCTATTCACCTTTTTAGAACTTGGATTATATACTTTTTCAGATTTAATATTGAAAGAGTTTGGCATGGGAATGAAATTTCTGAGGCAAAACCACTTGGAGGAGGCAGATGTGGATTGCTTTTGTGACCTTCTGGGTGATCAGATGGCCATTGACACTGGCCACAGATCACTAATGTCTGACAGGACATGATGAGCGAGTGTTTTACATGTGAGTGCAACTCAGTGGGCTCTCCAAGGACTTTATTTAGGCTTGGCATGCCGCTGCCTAGCCCACTCCCACAATCCCATACCACCTCCCTCGTGTTCTCTTCAACAGGCTCACAGGATAACTTCCTCTGGATATATATTGGAAATGTGGTGATACCAGCAGATGTTCCATAGACAGCATTTATGGAAGGCATGCATCTCCCCAATGATCATACCAGACAATGTGCAGTATAGCCATAAAGGGCTCTGACAGGTGCACTGCTTTATGAGGTATCCCCTGGGCCCAGAGCAGGAAAACTGTAAGCACATAGCGACTAGTTGTTTGCTTTTAAAACAGGGTTTATTCACCAAGACAGGGTAGAATTGACAAGTATCATGGTTTTTGGAAATTTAGAAGGTAAATCCCTGTCAGGCTGGGTTTGAAGAGCTCAGTAGATGGCAGTGGGAAGCAGAGAAAGGAGAACACAGGCTCTTCTCTCACATTTGTGGTGGCCCGAAACAGAGATTGAGCAAGAGAAGGAGAGAACCATAGATAGTCTCTAAGGTCAAGTCCTCAGAGACCCTGCTACGCAACCAGCCCCCACTTCTAACACTGCAGCCTTGTTTCTGTGAGGACTAGAAGCACAAATTAAATCTAAAACATTTTATCAGGTAACTGCAAACTGATAAAATTCAAAGGTGGAAGAATCGATGTGTTAGATGCTGCAGAGACTCAGAGAGGATGAAGACTTAGAACTGACAGCAGTGTATAATTAGATGGCATAAATCACAAGGTGATAATGCATGTTTGGCATCTTTATCTTTCTCTTAACCCTGGCTGTGTGATCTCAGGCAAGTCGTTTAGTCTCTCTGTTTCTCCATTTTATGTTTTCTGTAAAATAGAGTTGTCACTTTGAATGAGTGTGAAAAAAATTAAACAATACCAATTAAATAATAAGCAACATAAATATGATCCTTCTCTTGTTTCTCTTTCTGCAAACTCTCTTCTTCACTTCTACTTGCAAGAGACACATAGAGGTGGATCTGAATGATTGTAAACTCTGAGGCCACAGGACTCTGCCACACAAATCTGCCCAACACTGATCAACTAGGCTTCTAAGATGCTTTGTTTTGCTTTTTCTCCCCCTACCAATTACCAACAGAATTAGTACAACATAGGAAGGTTTCCTACCCCAGAGCTAATGATCTCGGCCAGAGATTAAGGTCAGATGGTCTCTGTGACCTGGGTTGGCACACTTGCCATTTGGAATACCAAGGTACACAGTGAATGCCAGCAAGGTCAAGTGTAAATTCTGGATTCAGGGTGCCACCTTCTGTTTGTGTCTGTATAGTACACATGACCAGTGCCCAAGAATCCTGGTTGAGAAGAATACTACTGCACAATTCTGGTCAATCCCATGTCAGAATCTACCAAAATGTAATGGAGAAGGAGCAGGTGGTAAGGACATCATCTCTGATGTACCTTTCCATTCCAGAGTCTCTGCCATCAACTATTACTGTGAGACAGCTTGACCGTTCACCTCAAGGTTAGACTCTAAATTTAGACAGTACTATGTTTTGAGTAATAACCTGCCAATTATTCTACTTGTGACCTTGTTTGTTATCCTATAATATTTGTGCCATAGTTTCTTCATGAGTAAAACGGTAACTTGTTAAGTAGCTCACAGCTATGTTATGCTCATCACAGTGTAGTAGTTCATCACATATGTAGTAGATATTCAATACATGCTGCATCCATTAGAATAGAACACAAAATTGAAGCATATTAAAATATGAGACAATGTGAAATAGAAGGCATGCTACTTGGGCAAAAGTCCTAAGACTTCATTTTTTATTTTTTCTCTGTATAAACTTAGCTGCATGATCACCCTTAAAAAAAGGGTAGCATTAAAATATCATGTCTCTGAATGTCTCCTTTCTGTTCTCCCAAACCTAGCCAAGATAGGAGAATAATGAGAGCAAGTCCAGATACATTGGACCTTGGTGGACACTGGCTTTTTTTTAAGCAGATGACAACTAAGGCAAGGTGCTGCTTTCCTGCATGTGCACCAGGACAGCTGCTCCTAGGGATATGTGTTATGCAGCAAATTAAGCAAGCTGATACTGGTGATGCTACTGCTTCTGTAGCCAGACATAGAAGACCCTTTCTCAGTGTTAACTAGGGTGGAACTGAGGGAATTGTAGAGAGGATATATGTCACTTGCTGAGCTGATTGCCACTGGATAAAATACCTTAAGGGAGAGGAGGTGCTCCTTGGCAAAGCACCATGAAAATATAGAGATGCTACCAGCCCATGTCACTGAAGTTTTCTTGGAATACTCACTAATCTCATATAAACTCCTCCCAGTAAGTCACATGTTTCCCATACTATCCCCAGGTACTTTTGTTGGCCTGGCTGCAATCTCCAACATTAGCCTGGCATAACTGGAATCTGTATGTGATGCCATATAATCCTTAAGCCTCAATTTTACTTTGAACTTCAAAATTCTCATGTATAAATATTTTTATTTGTTTTAAATGTTTCATTAGATAGTCAAAGACCTAAGTGAGTTAAGGTATAGGAAAACACTTTTCAAATTGAAATAATAAATATGCAGTCTCAGTAAAGCCTTACTTTTGCCATTAATCTTCAATAATTGGAATTTTAAGATATAACCCACATAGACTTCATATTTGTTAAACATGATTGAGAGTCAAGTGTAGTGGTACATGCTTGGAATCTCAGAACTTGAAAGGCTGAAAGAGGAAGATTGAAGATTTGTGGCCAGCCTTGGCTACTTAGTGAGATTCTGTTTCAAAATAAAGAATTAAAATAAAATAGGGCTGGGGGTGTAGCTTAGAGGTAAAATGCTCCTGGGTTCAATCCTTAGTACTACAAAAATTAAAAAAAAATACACCATTAAGGTAGGTCCTAGAAAAAAATATATTTATCTTAGTCTTTAACACAGAGAGTTCTTATCCTTAGGCAAAATATGATGAACAGATGGGCTTGGATTTGCCCACATATTGTTTAAAAAACAATGTTAAAGATGTTTTTAAAACATGTTTAAATGAGAGAATTTATATAAAATCTTCTACATGCATCTTATCTTCAAAAATAGAAGACATCTCTTTTTTTTTTTTTTTCAAAATGGCGACTGAGGGACACAGTACTCCTCAGTAGCTGAAGCAAATAAAACTTCAGATACTTAGAAAGCTGTGTCTTAATCAACAAAATAAATACATATCAGGAACCAAAACAAATCCTGGTACCTCGGGGGAACTCTGAACTTGAAGAAGAAGAAGAACATAGACCCGGACACCGGACCAGCTGCAAACGCTGATCGGTGGCCGCGGGCTGCTTTCGCGGGCCCGCGGAACTGCCTGCCCGATAGCCCCGATAGTCCCGCAGCAAGATAATCCGGGACTGAAAACAGCGAGCAGCTCCCACGTCAGAATTCTGTGTGCCCACCAGCGACTGGATCACAACAGCATAGAGACTCCCACGAATCCTGAACCAAGGAAGACAGGTACCTGCAGGCAACGGGAAGTGCGGACCCTAGTGTGCGCTGCACTCCAACCCCCCAGCACTCCCAAGCCTCAGACCCGAGCACTCCCCTCTGCGCACCTTGTCGGCGCCCCGGTTCCCTGCTAGCAGTCATTGCCTGTCCCACTCTCTCCACTAAATTGGAGCCTACCTGGGTGTCTAGCCCCCCCGCCACCTTGCCAGAGACTGCCTTCAAGGCTGCGAAAGCCCTGTGTAAACCGGAAATCTCCTTGGGGCACCCCCAGTTTCTACATCCCGCGGGAGGCAGAGGCCTTTACTGGGCACCACGCACTGGATCCTTGAGCACCTATCCTGCACTCCTGGCCCACCGCTGGGTGTTCCCACCCTCCTGCTAGCCAGAGGCTTAATTCTAAGCGAGAACTCAGCTCAATACACCTTGGAAGAGCATACCAGCAGCAACAGACAGCTGCATCCACTCACTCCTGGGTCCAGTAAAAGCAGCTCACCCAGCCTGCACCCTTGGAATAGGCAGAGCTCTGGCAGCAAGCGTGGGCACCCAGGAACCAGCACCCATTTGCCCAGGGTACATCTTGGGACCACACCGGCTAACCCAGCTGGAATTTCCAGAGACACAGGAAAATCCATCGGGCCACAATATCTGCACAGGACCTCAGGGGGAGGTTCTAATTATACCTTGGTCATGCTCCACCCGTGTCGTAGGGAAGCACAGGCTGGAGTCTAGGGTGGTGAGTGCAGAGGTACTGACCACAGGTTAGAATTTCGCAGAACCTGTGAATTGTACAGAATCAAATAAAAGTGAAACCAGACATCCGGACACATAAACCTAAAGCAGCTAAAGGAGAGAAGGTGTCCAAACACCCAGAGTGACCTAAGAAGATAAAAAAAAAAAAAATAGAGTACAAAGAAAACTAAGAGACATTGGATGGTATTCTGAAAGTTACTAAAGCAATCACATACGCACATATTATATAGGCCTGACCCCATATGCATAAATAAGGAGGACTGTTTATTTTACTTTTAATGTGGATGTTTTGTTTTATATTGCTTTTACAGTGCTTTTGTTTTGGTATGGTTATTGCTGTGTTATTTTTTTTTTCTTTCAACCCATACTTCTCTTAATTTCACATGTTTTTTTTATATATATATTGGATAGTTTGCCTTATTTTTTCATTTCACACAGCTGCTAGCTCCTTTTATTTTATTCTTGTTCTTTTGTCCTCTTTCTTCCTCTTTCCTTCCTTTATTTTCATTCTCCTCCTTTGATTGGTCTTCCTCCCTTTTTCTAGGATTACATAATAGTCTTGGTATCTTGTGTGGATTTTTTTTTTCTATTCTTTTTTTGTGTCTGTCTGCTCCTTCCATCACCCCTATTTACAAACCTTCCCACACTAACCCTACATACTTTTCTCCCCCAAAACTTTTCCACATAATATACCTCCTGGTCTAATACTCTAAGTATTTCTTACATTCATAATTACTCCACGAACGACAAGAGTCCTAGTAGTCAACTCTCTCTTATTCCTAGCAAGATTTCACCTTACGATACTCAAAGTCTTTCTCAACCTAAACATATCCTCTACCTAATCCGACTCCTTTACTAATCACCCCAGCTCCTCCCACATCACCCACCCTCAACACTGGAAAGGCTCTGCTGACTAGCCGATACCCCAACTCCTAATATTAAGATTTGACTAAGCATAATACTCACGAACGATGGGTAGAAACCAGAAAAACAGGACAGAGAATGCTACAAATATGAGAACCAGGAATTATGAAGAGACAGCAGAAATCACGAATACTGACCTACCAGAAATGCAAGAAGGGGAGTTCAGAATCTTGTTGTTCAATATGATGAAAGGATTCAAAACAAGTATAGAGGAGGTTAAAGGTGAGTTAGAAACACTAAAAAAGAATCAGAAAGAGGTCTGGAATGAAATGAAAGAGGCAATAAGTGAAATGAAGACAGCAATTGAAAGAAACTCTGGAAGATTAGATGAAATGGAAAACAGAATATCAATATTAGAAGACAGTACATCCCAAACCGAAAACACAGTCAGCGATATACAGAAATCTTTACAGCAACAAAACCTAAACATCCAGCAATTATGGGATAATATGAAGCGCCCTAATCTACGGATAATAGGCATTGAGGAAGGGATAGAGGTACAGACCAAGGGCATCTGTAATATCTTCAAGGAAATAATCTCAGAGAATTTTCCGAATATGGAAAGAGACTTCGATCTTCAAGTCCAGGAGGCATACAGAACTCCACTGAGACAAAACCAAAGAAAAACCACTCCACGCCACATAATAACCAAAATGACCAATATAGAGGCTAAGGAAGGAATCTTAAAAGCAGCGAGAACAAAAGGACGGGTGACATATAGAGGCAAAACAATAAGAATCACCCTAGACTATACAACCCAGGTCAGGAATGCTAGGAGAGACTGGTACGACGTGATTCAGACCCTGGAAGAAAATAACTTCCAACCAAGGCTCATCTATCCAGCAAAACTACTATTCAAGATCAATGGTGAATCCAAAATCTTTCACGATAAACAGAATCTCAAAAAATTCATGAATTCAAAGCCAACACTAGAGAAAATTCTTAAAGAAATAAACCATAAGGAAGAAAAAAGAAGCAGACTTCAGAATCAGAGAAGAGAGGAAGTTAATAAGTGGGCCACTTAAGTAAAGAAGAAAGATCACACCACCCAAGAGTAGACAGAACACAAAATGGCAGAAAACAAAAATCATATTTCAATAATATCTCTTAATGTCAAAGGACTTAACTCACCAATCAAAAGACATAGATTGGCAATGTGGATTAGGAAACATAATCCAAATATATGCTGTCTGCAAGAAACACACCTCACAGCCAAAGACATTCACAGGCTGAAGGTGAAAGGATGGAAAAAGATATACCATGCCACCAGTGACCAAAAAAGAGCAGGGGTAGCAACCCTAATATCCAACAAAACAGACTTTAAACTAAAACACATCAAAAGAGACAAATCAGGGCACCTCCTTTTACTAAAAGGAACACTATACCAAGAAGATATAATGATAGTAAATATTTATGCCCCAAATATGGGTGCAACCACATTTGTAAAACAAACCCTTCTGGACATAAGATCCCAAGTAGACCCAAACACAATAATTCTGGGAGACTTTAATACGCCTCTCACACCACTGGATCGATCTTCAAGGCAAAAGATGAGTAAAGACGTTTTAGAACTAAGGGAAACCATAAACCAAATGGACCTAATAGACATTTTCAGAGTATTTCAACCAGGAACTACAGAATACACTTTCTTCTCAGCAGCCCATGGAACCTTCTCCAAAATTGATCACATCCTGGGACACAAAGAAAATACCAGCAAATTCAAAAAATGTAATATAATTCCTTGCATCTTTTCAGACCACAACGGAATAAAAGTAGAAATCAACAACAGGAAACTCGAAAGACAAGTATTCAAATTCATGGAGAATGGATGATACACTATTGAATGACGAATGGGTAAGAGCAGAAATTAGGGAAGAAATAAAGAAATTTATGGAAATAAACGAAAACAGAGACACAACCTACCAAAACCTATGGGACACCATGAAGGCAGTACTAAGAGGAAAGTTTATTGCATTGAGTGCCCACATAAAAAGGATGGAGAACCACCAAGTAAAGAACCTAATGACACAGCTCAAGGATCTAGAAATTCTGCAACAGTCTATTCCCAAAGCCAGCAGAAGGCAAGAAATCATCAAAATTAGAGCAGAAATAAATGAAATAGAGAACAAAAAAACAATTCAGAGAATCAATAAAACAAAAAGTTGGTTCTTTGAAAAGATTAATAGAATTGATAAACCCCTGGCCAACCTAACCAAAAGAAAAAGAGAATCAACTCAAATTATCAAAATTAGAAATGAAAAAGGAGATATCACCACAGATAGTGAAGAAATTCAAAATATTATCAGAAACTACTTTAAAAATTTATACTCCAATAGACTTGAAAACCTGCAAGAAATTGATAGATTTCTAAGCACAGTTAACCTTCCTACACTTAGCCAAGAGGACATAGCAAGCCTAAACCAACCAATAACAACCAAAGAAATAGAAATAGCAATAAAAATTCTTCCACCAAAGAAAAGCCCAGGCCCAGATGGGTTCCCAGCTGAATTCTACAAAACCTTCAGTGAACAACTAATACCAATACTGCATAACATGTTCCGGGAAATTGAAAGAGATGGAACTCTTCCAAATTCCTTCTATGAGGCCAGTATCACATTAATCCCCAAACCAAATAAAGATACCTCAAGAAAGGAAAACTACAGACCAATATCCTTAATGAACATAGATGCAAAAATTCTAAACAAAATACTAGCTATACGCATTCAAAACTATATCAAGAAAATAATACATCATGACCAAGTCCGTTTCATCCCAGAAAAACAAGGCTGGTTCAACATACGCAAATCAATACTTGTTATTCACCACATAAATAGAACCAAGAACAAAAACCACATCATCATAGCAATAGATGCTGAAAAAGCATTCGACAAAATCCAACACCCATTTATGTTAAAAACACTGCAAAAAATTGGGATAGAAGGAAAGTACTTCAACATCATAAAGGCAATATACTGCAAACCCAAAGCCAACATTATATTGAATGGGGAAAAACTGCAAGAATTTCCGCTACAGTCAGGAACAAGACAAGGATGCCCACTTTCACCACTCCTTTTCAATATAGTCCTTGAGACTCTTGCTGCAGCAATCAGACAAGAGAAGGAAATCAAAGGAATTCACATAGGAAGAGAGGAA
This sequence comes from Muscardinus avellanarius, assembly GCF_963383645.1. Lineage (NCBI taxonomy): Eukaryota > Metazoa > Chordata > Mammalia > Rodentia > Gliridae > Muscardinus > Muscardinus avellanarius. The sequence continues at coordinate 41,583,909 of NC_137802.1, read as the reverse complement.
TTAAAATTATCCTTATTCGCAGATGACATGATCCTTTATCTGGAAGACCCAAAGAACTCAACCAAAAGACTTCTGGACCTGATTGACAAATTCAGCAAAGTCGCAGGTTACAAAATCAACCTAAAGAAATCAGTGGCTTTTCTTTATGCCAACAACGAATTCACAATGAAAGAAATAAAAACAACAATTCCATTCACTATAACCTCAAAACCAATAAAATACCTAGGAATAAACCTAACCCAAGATGTAAAAGACCTCTACAACAAAAACTATAAAACATTAAAGAAAGAAATTGAAGAATACCTTGGAAGATGGAAAGATCTCCCGTGCTCATGGATAGGCAGAATAAATATCATCAAAATGGCCATTCTGCCAAAACTTTGCCAATGCAATTCCCATTAAAATACCAGTGACATTCTTCAGAGACCTAGAAAAATCAATCATGAATTTCATATGGAGAAAGAAAAGACCTAGAATAGCCAAAGCAATTCTCAATAACAAACACACAGGAGGCATTACAATCCCAGACTTCAAACTATACTATAGAGCAATAGTAGTAAAAACAGCATGGTACTGGCACAAAAACAGATATACTGACCAGTGGATTAGAATAGAAGATACAGAAACAAACCCACACATCTTTAGTCAATTAATCTTTGACAAAGGAGCCAAACACATACGCTGGAGAAAAGGCAGCCTTTTCAACAAGTGGTGCTGGGAGAACTGGCTAACCATTTGTAAAAAGATGAATCTAAACCCCTATATCTCACCAAACACAGGAATCAACTCAAGATGGATCAAAGACTTAGAAATTAGACCTGAGACTGTGAAGCTAGTAGAGGAAAGCATAGGTTCAACACTACAACATATTGGCACAGGCAGTAACTTTCTCAACAAAACCTCCAAAGCTCAGGAAATTAAAGCAAGAATAAACAAGTGGGATAACATCAAACTAAAAAGTTTCTTCTCATCAAAGGAAACTATCAATAACCTAAAGAGGAAGCCTACAGAATGGGAAAGGATCTTTACCAGCCACCATTCTGATAGGGGGCTAATATCCAGAGTATACAAAGAGCTCAAAAGACTCTACACTAGCAAAACAAACAACCCAATCAAGAAATGGGCAAATGAAATAAATAGACACTTCACAAAAGAAGAGATACAAAGGGCTAATAGATACATGAAAAGATGTTCTTCATCACTGGCCATCAGGGAGATGCAAATCAAAACTACACTGAGATTCCATCTAACCCCAGTCAGAGTGGCAAGTATAAAGAAATCAAATAACAACAAATGCTGGCGAGGATGTGGGGAAAGAGGAACTCTTTTACACTGTTGGTGGGAATGCAAACTAGTTCAACCACTATGGAGATCTGTGTGGAGATTCCTAAGAAAGGTGGGAATAGATCCACCATATGATCCAGCTATACCACTCCTGGGTATCTTTCCAAAGGAGTTGAATTCAGAGAACTACAGCAACATATGCATACCTATGTTCATAGCAGCACAATTTGTAATAGCCAAAATATGGAACCAACCCAGATCACCATCAACAGATGAATGGATAGCAAAACTATGGGAAATACACACAATGGAATTCTATTCAGCCATAAAGAAGAACAAAATTATATCATTTGAAATAAGATGGAAAGCCCTGGAGAACATTATGTTAAGTGAGATCAGCCAAGCACAGAAGAAGAAGATACATATGTTTCCTCTAATATGCCCAAACTAGGAAACACAAAGAATACCAGAGGGACTCCAGATATTGAAGGGGAAATACTAGCTAAGTTTGGATGGTAAGATAGGAGAGGAGGAAGGCCGGTCTCGATTAATAAGGGTCTACACTTGAACATGTGTAAAATTATGAATAAGACATGGTTAACCTGGACAACCATTGGTGGTGGTGGGGGAAATGTGGGCGGGGGGGGGAGGCACCAAATATAGTGTAAATGTATACTATTTATGTTCAATAAAAAAATTGTTATAAAAAAAAATAGAAGACATCTCTCATAACGTGAGGACAGCATTTATCTTACTCATTCTTTTTTGTCACTGTGACCAAAATGCCTGGCAAGTATAACCTAGCAAAGGAAAGGTTTATTTGGCTCAGGGTTTCAGAGGTTCAGTCCATGGTATATTCTCTTCAAGGCATACACATCATGGCAGCAGGGCATGGCAGAGAAGAGCTGCTCAGCTCATGGTAGCAGAAAGAGTAAAAGGAGAAGGCCAGAAACAGATACAATTCTCAAGGCCCCACCCATAATGACCCACCTCCTCCAGACATGTCCACCTCTGAACCTTGCTGAATGGGGGACCAGGCTTTTAACACATGGACCTTTGGGGACAGATTCCAAATGCAAACAATAAAAGTGTTTAATAATAATTAACAATAATTTCCCTTAGCTGTTTAATGGCCACCAAGTTTTCAAGTCACCTACATGTTTGCCATAGATGCCATCACTCCTTATAATCACCTCACACTAAAGCTGAGTGTCACTTGCTATTTATTGTCAAACAAAAGTCAATGCTATTCTTATAACACACTGTCATTTGAATGCCAAGTCTGTTTTTTGTGTTTACTTTATCTTTCTAACAGTTGTTGGCAACTGGGTTTGTGATCTTTGCTCTAATAGATGCCCAGGTAACTCAGTATTTTTATGTAGATAATTCATTTTCTAGTATAACAAATAGGAAAGAAAATATCTGAACCTCCAATACAGTTTTATGCTCAACAGCCAAAAACTAGATGGTTGTTTTTTAGAAATAATTCCAAATATAAAAGTAATGCAAAGGTTGCTACTTTCCTGTTAAGTAAAAAAGTTCACTGATTTGAATTGCCTGTTAACCTAGAGATCCCTACATTTTACATGCATTTTCTTATAAAACCAAAGATGTTTCACTGCTTGCACCTATGAATGAGATTCTTAGAGTCTGTAATCTCTGACATCGTATATAAGTGTGTGTGTGTGTGTGTGTGTGTGTGTGTGTGTGTGTGTGTGTTTGTAGTTGGATATATGTATGACTTTACTTTATCTACAGGGAAGTACCTAACTTTAGTTTCTTAAATAGGCCAGCACTCCTAAAAGTTATGAATCACTTAACTAAAGGGAACTGAAGAAACTCTTTTAAACTGCTTGAGCCTTTGATAAACTTTGATACTTATAAAGAGAAGGAATACATGTTATCAGTGTGTGTGTATGTGCATGTGCGTGTGTGTGTGTGTGTGTGTGTGTGAACATCTGCATGTGTGTGTATGCATGTGCACATGCACCTAGTACCAGAGTCTGATCCTAGGGACATTCTACAATTTTAATTTGAAACAGGGTCTCACTAAGTTGCAGACGGCCTCAGTAAGTTATTGAGCCTGGCTATAAACCTGCAATCCTTTTGTTTCAGCTTCCAAGTACCGAGATCTGGTAGTTGAATGCAGAAATTGCAAAAAATAAAATAATCTTTGCATTCAAATGCATAAATATGCAAATATTTGTATTCATACATTCCTGTTATTGATGGAAATGTAATAAGAATATGTGATAAATGTAGAAATAGGGTTTGTATCCAACAAAATCTTTTCAGATACTACATAGACTTTTTGAAAGATAATTTCCCACCAGTTTCTCATGTTTATCATATTTCAAGCAAAATAATTACCCTTTTGCTCTAAATTATCTATGCAAGAATGCTTGAATAACAAATATACTTGGAAGATAGAGATAGCATCTTTTTCTGAAGCAGAGGGCTGGTGTGTATAACATCCAGTGTGACGAAAATAATATTTCCCTTCAGAGGAGATTTACCCCTTTCCAGTTTGCAAGTAGAAGGAAAATCTCACATCTATCACAGTGTTTGACAACACTCAGCCTTACCCAGTCTTTGTCCTTAGAGTTTATCATTCTTCTGTTTTCTCTGGGACCGTATCTTCACCGATGTTGACATAACCCACTATTTTGGACTATGCATTTTATCCAGAATTTAGAGCCAAATTACAATATGAATTTTCTAGCTGATTCAATTTTCTAGCCCATTAGTGCATTAACTGACATATCAGAATTTGTATATTCCAGTTGAACATGTAAAAATAAAGGAAAAGAGCATGTTATTTTTTAATCGAAAACTGATTGTTCACTTAAAAGGAGAATAGAATCTTATAGAATCAATAATTTTAGAAACCCTACCCCCATCCAGATATGAGTGAGAGCCATGAGACTGGCAAACTTATACAGCCCTGATAGCCTTGGGGAGACAGAGTAGCTTCTCAAAGTCTAGGAAGTTCTGACATGGAGCCAAAGGATATGAATCACTCATGGGAAGTAGGAGAGTGTTACTGATTTGTTCCACGGTACTGTGCCTTATCCTTCTGAAATATGTTAGTGACTTAAATTTGGGATGTCCAATGGCTGGTTCCTGAATACTCACTTTGAAATAGCAATTCTCACTTCACTTATATTAAGCATAGGGGAAGTCAAAGTGTACAAAAGGTAAAGTAGAAGTAAGAAATGGAATTTGCAGTAGGAGGTTGTATTAAGTTGCTTTCTGCTTACTTTTATCATATTATGTCACTGGAAGTTTCTACAACTATGCAGACTATGTAGCTTTTTAAAAATGAATTTAAAATTAAATGAGTTTTACATGTAGGTTGAAGCTAAGGGGACCATTTTATATTTGTATTTTACATATACATCACTGTATGTTTTTTTAAGTGTATGTGTCTCCATGGCAAGACATTTTAAAAAGGCAACCTATATAACAGAATATTTTCCCCAAAGATATTTTATTTCTCATTTCTTTCTTTGTATTTCTGACCTATATCTTTTCTTATTTAAGCCAAGATGTCAAGATTTTCCCTTTGGGATGTTTACAAACATTGACCCAGGAATATCAAATGCTTAATCAAAAGCCTGCCTTCCAAATACATGTAATCAATGTGATAAATACTGCAGAGATTTATACTCTGCCCCCCCAGTGTCCTTCGACAGCTGTGATATCCTATTGTTCAATTTTGCAATACTGCTTATGTTTTATTTATTTTTTGCCGAGTTAAAATGAATTAAATTTTAATTTTAGGTTGAAATTGATTTCAAAATTCAAAACATCTTGAGGTAACTGGAGATGCCCTAGGGGCCACAGGCTGGAGGTGGAAAACAGGCAGAGAATTTAAAAGCAGGGATGAAATGCATGGTGTGAGGCTCAGGGCTGCTTTCTTAAGCATATGAATACCTTTTGGGGTAGACCAAATTTCTGCAAATCTATAAGACCAACTTTTCTAGATTTAACTTATGAATAGGAGCATGGAATATTTCTATTTCTGTGTCTGACTTGTTTTACTTAACACAAATATTTTTTCAGATCTATCCCTGTTTCCATGGATGACAGAATGTCATGTTATTTTAATGGCTAAATAGTACTCCATTGGGTATATCTACCACATTTACTTTATCCATTTGAATATCAAATATATATTTGTCAGGCATGGTGACACGCAACTATATCCACAGTATTTGGGAGGCTGAGACGGAAGGATCATATGTTTGAGGACAGCCTCAGCAACCCAGTGAGGCTCTCAGCAACCTAGCAAGACCCTGTTTCAAAACAAAAAATCAAAATGTCTGCTAGTGTAGTTTAGAGGTGCAACTTCTCTGGGTTTAATCTCCGGTACTACACACACACACACACACACACACACACACACACTACTCACTACTCTTTTTAGACCCTTTGAGAAGAATAAAAGTAGAACCTGCAAAATTAAATAGATGGTGGTAGAATCAGAGATGCATACTGCCATCTACACTATGCCTCAATCAAAGAAAAATTTGACATAAGAACAAAATAATGCAATATGCTTTCCTTTCATCTATGTTGAAGTATCAAGTAAATGATTCACCATAAGCTTAAAGTATTTATGAAACAAAAAGATGAATCTATTTATGTTAGATACTCGCACATAAAAATCCATCCTTATTTTAATCATGTTTCATCGAGAGCCTATTAAACTTCAGACACAGGGTTAGGCGGCTGGGACATATTCATGAATATAAACTCGTCAAGAGCTTGGCCTTTGTATGCCATATAGACCGATGGTTGAAGTCTCTACAGATATCTACAGTAAAGGAAAGCCAGGCATAGCGGTGCATGTTTATAATCCAAGTTTTTGGGAGGCCAAGAGTGGAGAATCACAGGATGGAAGCCAGTCTCAGCAATTTACAAGAGATTTTTTCATAATTAAGAATAAAATGGGTCTGGAAAAGGAGGAGAAGAAGGAGGAGGAGGAGGAGGAGAAGGATGAGGATGAGGAGGAGGAGGAGGAGGAGGAGGAGGAGGAGGAGGAGGAGAAGGAGGAGAAGGGGGAGGAGGAGGAGGATGAGGAGGAGAAAAAGGAGGAGGAGGAGAAGGAGGAAGAGGAGGAGGACAAAGAGGAGAAAAAGGAAGAGGAGGAAGAGGAGGAGGAGGAGGAGGAGGAGGAGGAGGAGGAGGAGGAGGAGAAGGAGGAGGAGGAGGAGAAGGAGGAGGAGGAGGAGGAGGAGGAGGAGGTAAAAGTTTAATTACTCACCTAAACCTAAACTACAAAAAAAAAAATTCAGTGTTGTCTGTGTGTGTATGTGTGAGGAGGAGGAAGAGGAGGAGGAGGAAACAAACTGGGGTGAAAGTTTAATTACTTACCTAAACCTGAACTATGAAAAAAAAAGAGGATATTGGGAGGATGTAGTAGGCAATTCTAGTGTTCAATCCTACTCAGCTATCATATCATTTTGAACACAAGGAAAGATCATGCTTCCAAATCTTTCAGCAAGGCAGAGCAATGAGTTTGGCTAGGATCAGAGGGCTATGGAAAGCAGTGTGTTTCACATTTAAGGCAGAGCATAAGATACCCAGGGCTGCCTCATCAATCTAAGACAACTGCAGTTGCCATTATAGATCCTTAGGGGTGAAGTAGCTTGGATTGTTGAGTTGCTACATGGAAGACAGTTTCCTGAACAGTAGTCAAGATTTGTAGTGGGCTCTGCAAAACAAAGGAACACCTTTAGTTGTGTTAAGCTTTGAGATGGTATTTAGTGTAGTATTACCTATTGTGCACTGAATACTACAGAGAGGAACAATGGTCAGATTTCTTGAGGTAGGTATGAGATGCTGGAGAATAGAAGTTAGCAAGAAGAAGAGGAGAATATAAATTATTTTTGCATTTTTAAGCTAACAAATGAAATTACAGATATCCCTATTGTATTATTATTATTATTATTATTATTATTATTATTATTATTATTAATTTTCTGGTGGTACTGGGGTTCCTGGAAGCCCTTCTACCTCCAGGCTACACTCCCAGACCTATTTTATATTTTTATTTGGAAACAGGGTCTCTTAAGCCAGTGAGGCTGGCTTCCAACCAGCAGGATCCTCCTGTCTCCGCCTCACAAGCACGGGGATTACAAGTGTGCGCCACCACACCCGGCCCTATTGTTTTATTTAAAAAGCATATCCAAATCCATTTCAATCTGTTTGCAAAATGAGACGCTGTTTGAAAAATTACTTAAAATACAACTATTCTAGATTTTTAAGAAAGTACATTTTCTCTGAGATCAAAAAAAGAATTTATATACACTAAGTCTAGTAGAGGTTTCCACTTTTTATAATAACATTACCATTTTTTCATACTAGCAATTTTGTGTTCATTCATATGAAATGTACAAGTATAAAATTCAGTGGTTGTCTGTGTATTTGTAATATAAAATGATTTAATTTTACTTGTTTTTTAATAACTGAATTCTACAATGAAATGGGTTTTAGGTACATAGGCTTGAAGCTCTGCCTTATGGGAAAAGGGAAATAACAATATTTTTGTTTTGTTCCAAAACTTGGAAAAAAGAAACAAATAGGAGAAGTTCAATAATACATTTTATAATATTTCATTTTGTCTCAGTAGTAAAAATAAATAAATAAATAAATAAATAAATAAATAAATAAATAAATAAATCTTACTCCTGTCATGGCTATTAAGAAGCTATAAGCTCCTAGTCCTTTTGTCACTGAGAACCTACTCATTAGTTGATTCAATGAGTAATTCATTCATAAAGATCTCTCTATATAATAACTAATATATATTATTTAATGGAGAGAGAGAGTTATTCACATATGCCTGACACTAGAGGTTCTGAGAATTGACTGGAGATAGCAGTAGACATGATCCATGCATATCTATTCTAATAAGAATATGTGAAATATTAATACCAACAGCAGTATCATGTATGGGGAAGGTTGAAAGTGGGGAGGGATCTGGGGAAACTTCACCAACTGCTATGTGCATTAATGCCACTCTTACTATGAATTACATTATGATGTGAGACCATAATGCAGCAACAAAAGTATAAAAAGGGATAAAATAAAATATCAAGAAGCAGTGTTGAGTAGGAACCTTTTCAGATAAACCACACAGAAGGTCTTTCTGAAGAAGAATTTTTAAACAGAAACCTTAATGACAAGAAGAAAATACCTTTGCAACAAGACTGGGGAAATAGATTTGCAGGCCAAGAAAATCACAGCTACAAGGACCTAAAGGCAGAAAGCAAGTGGCATAGACAGGGAACAGAAGGAAGACCTGTTCAAGCATGGTAAACAAGGATGAAGTATCAGGACATAAGACAGGAAGCTTCTCTTTACATAGCACCTCACAGTAGAATGTAGTTTGAATTTTATTCTCTATGTAGATAAAAGCCATTGAGAAATATTAAGCATACCAATGACATAATTTGAATTTTTTTTCTTTTTCTTTTTTTTTTTTTTGACGGTACTGGGATTGAACCCAGGGGCACTCAACCTCTGAACTATATCCCCAACCCATTTTTATATTTTGTTTTATAGAGGGTCTCAGTAGATTTCTGCGAGTCTCACTGCTTGACTCAACCTCCCAAGTATCATGATTTCAAACGTCTGCCACTGTCCCAAGTTGGATTTAAATTTTTAAAGTTAATAACTCTGCAGAGAATGAAAAGTGAGTTAAAAATGGAAGTCCAATGATCAATTAAAAGGGTTATTAAAGTAGTTTAATAAATAGAATAGAATGATTAGAGAAATGACATGTTTTGGATATATTATAAAAATGAAATCAATAGAATTTAATATTGAAGTGGAACTCAATGTTGGGCATAAATGCAAGGAGAGACACTGGCTATTGATTAAGGCAACACAATGCATAGTTTATTTAATGATATGGAGGTGGCTGAGGGAGCTGGAAGTTTTTGTTAGGAAAACTGTAGTGGTGTGATTGGATTCTTTTTTTCAATCATATTAAGTTCGAAATGCCAAGTCAGCATATGAGAAAAGATAACAAGAATACAATTAGATGCAAATGTTTGAAATCAAGAAGTAAAATTATGTTTGGAGAAAATAAGAGGGTATAACATAAAATGTATGTAAAACTTTGGGACAAAATGATATGGAATGAGCATCAAGGGAATATATAGAGAGAAGAAGAAAGGATCCTGCATTGATGTTTTGGGAAACAACTATATTTAGGAGGAAGAACGGCAATGCTGCCGGAGAAAAACCAGGTGACTCTATAGTTTACAAGCCAAGGCAAAGCAGTCCAGATTAACACTATCTGATTATATTGAAAGGTAATTTAGAGAGAAAAGTCAAAAATTGCTACTGGATTTGGCTTTGTGCAAATGTATGAAAGTTCATTAGTGACCTTGAAAAACCAAGAGACCTATCTATATGCCTGTCTATGTATATGACTTTGAAGCTCAGTTTGATGTATAATTACAAGGCACCAATAAAAGCATTTGAAACATAATGATTGTAGGAGCAAAAGCTAAAATTAAGTAAGAAAAGAATGGAGGATGGAGAGAAAAAGTGGAGACAGTGACTACAAACAATTTTATAAAAGTGTATTCTAAAGTCAAGGTGAAAAATGATACTTCTAGGGGGTATATTAAGAAGCCAAGAGAATATCTTATTATTTTTTAAATATAAATTTCAAAGATATGTTTTAATGCTTTTGAAGGAAATTCAGAAGAAAGGGAGGATCAAAGTGTGGTAGCTCACACCTGTAATCTCAGAACCTGCTTGGCTGAGACAGGATCATAGGTTTGCAGCAATCCTCAGTTACTTAGCAATGCCATCTTAAACTCAGTGATACTCTGTTTCAAAACACACCACTAAAATAGGGATGATATGTTACCTTGGAAGTAGAATGTTTCTGATTCAATTCCCAGTACCATAAAAAATGATTTTAAAAATTCAGGAGAACACACTAGAGGGAAGGACATGTCATGTTCATGGATTAGAGGGAAGTAAGAAATTAATGACAAGACAAAAGAAGGTTATAAACAGGAACTCTTGAGAATGGAGAGAGATTAGATTGTAAAGCCTTAAATAACTCATAGGCACACATAAACAATCAGGTTGATTCTACTTTCTTAAAGACGTATGAGACCTGGGCATGGACATAGAATAATATGAAAGGTGAACATGAAGCTGGGCGTGTTGGCACACGCTTGTAATTCCAGCATTTAGGAGGCTAAGACTGGAGGACTGTGGTTTGCGGACAGCCTCAGCTACTTAGTGAGGCCATCCATAACTTAGTGAGACCCTGTTTAAAAAAAAAAAAAAAAGGCAGGGGCTGTAGCTCAGTGGTCAAATGCCCCTAGGTTTCATCCCCAGACCCGAAAAAAAAAAAAAAAAAAAAAAAAAAAGGTGAGGATGTGAGTTTAGTGAACCAAGAAAATGCAAGGGAATCATTCACTGTAATCATTTGTTTTAGTGGCAGTCTAAAACAATAGAAACGAGTTGTAATTTTTGAGATTGTATTCACAACTTTAAAAGAAGAGTTGGTTTCATTCAGCAAAGACCACCTGTTTGGATTCACTAACCGAGTAGATATATAATAATAAAAACAGATGACAAAGAATATTAGAAAGAAATTAAGATGTTAGAGGAAATTTAATTATTAGAAATAATTTAAAAAATTTAATTTTGCTTGTTTAAGGCAGGAGATTAGTATATGAGGAACCAATGGATAATAAAAAAAGAATAGGTTCAATAGAAAGAAGGGCTACTAGTGGATGTAGGTAAGAAGAGTAGGAGAAAATACTATTTTTAAAATATCGACTCATTTTTCCAAATTTAATTAAATTTTAAAAACCAAAAATCTGGGTATTTTGGTGTGCACCTATAATCCTAGTACTTAGGAGGCTGAAACAGGAGGGTCTTCAGGTTCCAGAACAGCTTCAGCAACATAGCAAAATCCTCAGTAATTTAACAAGATCTTGTTTCAAAGTAGAGAGTAAAATAGGACTGGTAGTATAGCTCAAAAGGATGTTTCTCAGTTCAATTTCCAGTACCAAACACATATCTTAGGAGAACATGTGCACACAGAATCATGACATTTTATAGTGTTTAGGTTTTCAAATTCTAGTTCATATAGTGTGAGTGATAGTTTCATGTACATATATTAGGAAATGCTCTCAAAGATGTAATCTAGAGTATAAGCAACTATTCTGGACCATGTCATGAAAAATGTTTTAATAACAGAGAAGAAACCTGGGAACCCAATTTCTACTAGCATCTGTCTCTCTGGGACTAGGATCAAACCCAGGAGTATTCTATCTTTCTGAGCTATAACCCCACTTTATACATATATACATATATACATATATACATATATACATATATACATATATACATAAATACTATATATATTTTTTTTGAAACAGGGTCTCACTAAGTTGCTGAAATCAGACTCAAATCTGTGATTCTCCTAACTCAGTCACCCAAGTATGAAGAATACGGGTATGCACTACCACATCCAACTACATCCATCCCTTTGAAGGACAGACAGATCAAATTCAAATTTTCATTTGTATTCAGGGGTTTTGTTCTTATATGCAGATATACCTGTTTCTAAATAATATAGAAGGATGAAAGGTTGCCGGAATGGTAATATTTTAATTTGGCACTTTGAAAATGATACAATTATTGGTAAATGTGAAATTCAAGGGTTAGCACCATGAAATGGGAAAAATTATCATTGGGAGTGAAGACATCATGAAGGTGAAAGGCTAACTAGGGATAAAGATAATTCCAGCAGATGTTGAGATCACAGACTTGTAATGAAATTTCAGTATGGAAGAAAGAATAATTAGCCAGGATCTAAAATCATCAGTAAATTGGAGAGAGTGACCCAGGATATGTAAAGAGCAAAAGGAGAGGTATTGATGACTGTTTGAGAGAAAAGTGTTTTTTTGAGAAGTAAATTGGAGCCCAAAAAACTAAAGGTTGCACAGGATGCTTACCATTTTAGGAAATATTGTGCGCATTCAAGCTCACAAGTCAGAACACTGAGCTACAATCTGTCACCAATTTCTAATTTTGATCCTGGTCAAGTCCCTTAACCTAACTGTGATTCATTTTTCTCATTGAAAAAGGAAGATAATAGAAAGTAGAGTCTTGTAAGAATAAATGAGATAATTCATGTGATGTTGTTAGTAATTTATCTTACAAATTGTCATCCTGCAGGATATTGTCTGTGGTTTTGATTATCCAAAACATACTAATTTTTTACTCACCTGGGGATATGGCACAAGGGGTAAACATTTATCTCCTATCAATTTTTAAAATGGGGTTCATGATTTATTTATTTATTTATTTATTTATTTATTTATTTATTTATTGTGGTACTGGGGATGGAACCCTTCTACCTCCGGGCTACCCTCCCAGACCTATTTTATATTTTATTTGGAAACAGGGTCTCTTAACCCAGCACGGCTGGCTTCAAACCTGCAGTATCCTTCTGTCTCCCCTCCCAAGAGCGGGGATTACAAGCGTGCGTCACCATGCCCTGGCACGGGGGTTCAGGATTTAATACTCAACAGTAGGAACAAAGCTACAGACTCACAATATATTTCTTTGGAACTCTTATTAGCTGTTTTATGTGGAGTATCTATTTAGCAAAATTAGAGAAATGTCTCTGAGAATAAGTAGCACACCCATGTGCAATGTCCATAAGTTTGTTAGAAACTTAAGAACTGTGTTTCCTCCTCTTCTTACTTCCATGAAGCATGCACACATTGGTGTAGATGAGGCCAGGTCTGGGTCCTTCTGCACTTGATGGGCTTAAGCCAGGCTGTACTTCTCTGCTGCAATGTCTCCTAAGAAACTATTCTGTAAATCCACCAATCCCTTTGGTAGAGGCAACCATGGAACAGGGAGTATTAAGAAGTCTAGTTCCTCTAATGCAGCCTACTTCATAATAAAGTTCATACTGAGCTCTTGTAGATACTCAGGGCTATTCTTCTTTTTTTTTAAAGAATTATTTGATAAAAGTGATTTGATTATCACCTAAAAGACTTAAAATGCAGGAATCCTCACAGAGAAAGAGGCTTGCAAGATATAGACAGTTTGAAGTGAGAGATAGTAAATCTCAAAAACACAGCAGGAAAAAAACAAGAGCACTAATGAATGATAAAAGAAAATACTACAATGAAGAATCAGGAGAAAATTAATGTGTGAGAAAGTACTCTAGTACAAATGACAGTAAACTTTACTTCCATAAAAATTAAAACAAAATAAATGCAATCAATGAAGCACAAATGCCAAGACAGAGTAGATTGACAAATTAACCTTTATAAGTAATTGGCATACACTTGTTGAAAGGAGTGTGTGTGTGTGTGTGTGTGTGTGTGTGTGTGTGTGTTGATTATTTAGAGGGAGGTGACCTAAATAACTTGAGAGAGCAGCATTTGACTGTATATTTTAAAGCTAGTTATAAAAAATAACTATACTCTAATTGGTAGATGTGTTTTTCCACAAGGTTAGCAATTCTGACATTATATTAAATATACAATTTTAAATATAGAAAGAAATTATAGGCTAGAAGAGCCAAGTGTCTCACTATAAGATAATGAAGTCGCAAAATGAGCAAGGGGAAAACTAGAATAAAACTTGGTAATGACTGTTTTAAGCTAGGAGATAATAGTATAAATGTAATATATAATTGTATATATGCAAGAATTAGTAGACACACATGCATTTTCTACCTCTGTCCACTGAAAGATCCTAGAAGAAATAACACCTTGGAAGTAACAAGCATACCCAGTATATTGATCTTGGCATGTGTGTGTGTGTGTGTGTGTGTGTGTGTGTGTGTGTGTGTGTGTTTATGTGTGTGTGGTACTAGGGATTGAACAAGGAGAATTTTACCTCCAAGCTATACCCTAGCCTGCCTCTTTCTTTCTTTCTTTCTTTCTTTCTTTCTTTCTTTCTTTCTTTCTTTCTTTCTTTCCTTTCTTTCTTTCTTTCTTTTTCTTCTTTCTTCCTTCCTTCCTTCCTTCCTTCCTTCCTTCCTTCCTTCCTTCTTTCTTTCTTTCTTTCTTTCTTTCTTTCTTTCTTTCTTTCTTTCTTTCTTTCTTTCTTTCTTTCTTTCTTTTGTGGTACTGGGGTTCCTGGAAGCCCTTCTATCTCCAGGCTACACTCCCGAACCTATTTTATATTTTTATTTGGAAACAGGGTCTCTTAAGCCAGCACAGCTGGCTTCGAACCTGCACCATCCTCCTGTCTCCGCCTCCCAAGCGCGGGGATTACAAGTGTGCGCCACTACGCCCGGCTAAGCCTTTCTTTATTTTAAAACAAACTTTCACTAAGTTGCAGAAGGTCTCAGTAAGTTGCTGAGGCTGGCTATGAACCTACAATCCTCCTGTCTCAACTGCCCAAGTATTTGGATTACAAGTGTGTACAACCATGCCAGTAATCTTGTTTTCTTAATATCATTTGTCTGAGAGAAAAAAAAAAACAAACTCATAGACTCCTTGGAAAAATTGCTGATTATAGAGCAGAGGCAAAAAAGATAAAAAAAAAATCTGCAGTATATTGTAGAAATAAGGAAGTGAAAGAAAAAAATGCTATGGGGTATATAAAACAGATGCAGAAGCCAGCCTGAAGGAGCTCTCAGTGTCCTAACTAGAACAATTTGAGCAATAAAATAAAATAAATGATAACATAAACCAAGAAATAAAGAAAACGTTTATGAATGCATAGTCATGTAAATAAATAAAGAGAAGAGAAAGGACAAATTTCAAGTAAAGGAAATTTTTAAATAATTAATAAAGGAAGAATGAAGGGAATAGAAAATAATCATTAGAACATAACAGTAATAACTGATTCAGGAAAAAAACCCATTGCTAATTACTAAAATGATGGGTATTGTGGAAAGATATAGAAAGCCCCCTGAAGAGTTTATGTTTTAATGTTCAGAACTGATATAATTAATTCATGAGGATTGTGATCTCAGTACATAAATCCATTGAGATGGATGTACTATAACCTAGGCAATTGGGGTACGACTGGAGAAAGTGAATCCCTGGGGATGTGGACATAGAGAATGTTCTTTTGTCTTTAAATCCCCTTGCTTGCTTGCTTGCTTGCTTATTTACTTCTGGCCTCCATGACGTGAGAGCAGCGCCCTTATTTACTTTGACTCTCTGCTCTCTGACACCATGCCCTGAAGTATGCAGTCCCTAGCCTGACATAGATTAAAACCAAAAATACAAAAACTGAGTGAATAAGCCTTTCTTCCTTGAAGTTGTGTGAACCAACTCTTTTGGATTATAATAGGGAAAATGTTGACCATGGCAATGGGTGACACTTGATAGAATATAGGATGCGTACATAATCTCTAAGCATCTCCCTCCAAACAGTTATTCAGTGTTATGGAGGTTTTAACATATGTCCACACACTTTTGATATTTCTGCTCCAGGATTTGGAATGTAATTGACATTCTCTTAAGTGTTAATTAGACTTAATGGCTCATGCATAGACTATAGAAAAATCATAAAAGTAACTTTTCCATGGAAAAAAAACCAGGCAGGCTAATTTAGCCAAGTGATCAAAATTAGTATCAACACTAACTATTCATGTTAATGTGAAATACTCCCACTTGGAATGATAAAGGAGGCTATTTCATTTCTGTGTTATTTTACCCTAATATCTATAATTTCAACCTAATCATAAGAAAAAAACAAATAATTATTTTTTGTGTGATACTGGGAGGTGGAACCCAGGGGCTCTCTACCTCCAGGCTACATCCCCAGCCCTATTTTATAATTTATTTGGAAACAGGGTCTCACTGAGTTGCTGGGAGCCTCACTAAGTAGCTGATGCTGGCTTTGAACCTGTGCAATTCTCTTGTCTCAGCTTCCCAAGCACAGGGATTACAAGCATGCACCACCACGCCTGGCTTAACAACAAATAATTCTAGAGGATCACTGTGTAAAATACATGAAAAATGGTTTTCTAACATGTCACAAAAACAAGGAAAGATTGAGAAACTATAATAAATTTATGAGACAAGCAGACATAATTACTTAAGACAACATAGCACCCTTAATTGGATGCTGGAAGGGCATTATTGCAAATAATGGTAAAATCCAAATAGTCTGCAATTGAAATAAAAGCAGTCTACTAATGACTTTTTAAATTAGATAACAGTTTCAAGATTATATAAATTGTTAAAATTGTGGGGAAAAGCATAAGGAAATTCCTTATATTTTCCTTGTAATCCTATCATATACCTAGAATTGTTACAAAATTTTTTTAAAGTAATTTCAATTTCTTATTCAAACAGTACAATGTAAGCATGTTAGAGATTTGAATCTGGTATTCTCCATGTTGGTTATTTTATCATGCCTTAGACTTTTCCCAAGATTAGTGTTGTTCTCAAGGATATTAAACTTAAGTTAGCATAATAGACAGCTGATAACCCATATACATATTTTCTCTAAGATTCAGAGAGAAATTAAAGCAGCAGTAAGTAACTCACAGGATAGATATAAGGATGTAATTGGATGATGCCTATAAGCCAGGCATGGCGGTGTACACCTGCAATCCCAGTACATGGGAAGGTTTGAAACTAGTGCACAGAAAATCTGTTTCAAACGAACAAAATAAAATAGGGCTTTGGATGTAGCTCAGAGGTAGAGCATCCTTGGGTTTAAACCATTATTGAACAGGACCAGACTATCTACTTCAAGACTTTTTGTTGCATAAAGCAGATAAGCACCTTACATGTTTAAACCTCTATGCTTTCAGCCCTGGTCAAACTTGCCAAAATCAGAAGTAAATGGAGAGGTCAGAATTTAAAACAAGGCCTAACTCAGTGCTCACACTCTTAGAGGAAATACTAAAGAACCTCTCCAATTTAGATTGTTATGATGTCTCTTTCTTGCTCTTTCTATTTTGATCAGTCCAATGAATCTTAAGTTACTAACGTCCTATTATGTTGTCAATTTTAGAGACTCTCATTATTTCACAGCATGAATTTGATTTGGAATTTTAGTGATCTTAAAACAGAATGATTTGCATGTTCAGCTCCTGATTAAGATGGTATAAGACTATTAAATGAATAAAGTGGGG
The DNA here is from genome assembly GCF_963383645.1 of Muscardinus avellanarius. NCBI lineage: Eukaryota > Metazoa > Chordata > Mammalia > Rodentia > Gliridae > Muscardinus > Muscardinus avellanarius. The sequence continues at coordinate 41,566,505 of NC_137802.1, read as the reverse complement.
AATTTTTATAAGCATTCAAATAAGTTGATTGTTAGAGTAATTTTCTTTTCTGAGATTCAGTCTCTTTACACTTTATATTTTTTTCTGCACTTTGTACAAGGTACTAAGGGAAGGTGATAAGCACTTTGAAGGTAATGATACTGAGTCTAAGGGGAAAATAAATATATAGAACATGTCTAAGTTCAGATTCATATATAGGAAGTATTTGCCATATTGGTAGCCATAATCATACTTAAAAACAAAATAATGGGCATAACAGTCATTAAAAATAATATCAACTATGTCTAAATACTTGATAGAAAATCAATATTAAACAGAGGAATTTATAGCCTAAATGTGGGTCTTATAATCAATCTTTTAAAAGTGTTGTTGTTTTTTTTTCCAATTATATTAGGTAATACCTTCACAGGCTTCAAAATTCAAAAGGAATTGATGAACATGCTATTAAAAGCCTTCTCTGCACCTTCTTCTTCAGGTGCCTTGGAGGTAATTGCCTTAGACATCTTTTATGAGTAACCCAAGCAGATCCAAGTTTATGGTACCCCATCTTCCATCATCCTCTCCACCTTTTCAAAAAATAAAATGGTAACTCTAGTACATTGTTGGTGGGATAGTAAGTTAGTGCAGTCATTTTGAAAAACTGCATGAAGTATCCTCAGAAGAGTGAGAATAAGCCTATCATATGACCCAGCAATACCAATTCTGAATATCTACCCAAAATAATGGAAATCAAAATACCAGACAAATGCACATATATTTATGCTTATAGCTGCACAATTCTCAATTGCCAAACCATGGAACCAGCCAAGATGTCCAGCAACATATGAACGGATTACAAAACTATGGGATATATACTCAATGGAATTTTACTTATTCATAAAGAAGAACAAAATGATGTAATTTGCAGGGAAATGGATAGAACTGGACAACCTTATGCTAAGTGAGATTTTGGCTCTTGGTTATATGTATTCCTAAGTATTTTATTTTGGGGTAAGATATTCTGAGCAAAAGTGTTTTCTGGATTTTTTTTTTCAGTAGATTTATGGTTGGCATACAGGAAAGCTTCTAAATTTTTAAGATTTATATTTTATCCAGACACTTTGCTGAATTTATTGATCAATTCTATAAGGCTTTTGGTTGATATTTTGGGTATTCTAAGTGTAATATTATGATATTTGCAAATAGAGATAATTCTGTTTCTTCCTTTCCTATCTGTACACTTGATTTCCTTCTCTTGCCTTATTTCTCTAGCTAGAGTCTCAAATACTATATTAATAAAGAGTGGTAATAGTGGAAATCCTTGTCTAGTTCCTGTTTTTAGGAATAATTCTCACAGTTTTTCTCCATTTAATATGATGTTGGCTGTGGACATATTGTGTATTTCCTTTATTATGTTAAGATATGTTCCTTCTATTCTGATTCTCTGCAGTGCTTTTAGCATAAATTGCTGTTGGGTTTTGTAAAATTCATTTTCAGTATCTATTAAAATGAACATATGATTTTTGTCTTTATTTCTGTTTATGTGATGAATTACATGAATTTTTTTTTGTATATTGAACCAGTCTTGCATCTCTGGGATGAACCTGGCTTGGTAGTGCTGTATAATTTTCTTGATGTGGTTTTAAATGCTCGTTGCTAGTATTTTGTTTAGCAACTTTGAATCTAAATTCATCAAAGATATAGGCTTGCAGTTTTCTTTTCTTGAGCTGTCTTTATTTGATTTGGATATTAATGTGATGTTGGCTTCATAGAATGTATTCAGAAGATTTATTTCTATTTCATGGAATAGGCCGAGGCATATTTGAATTAACTTTTCTATAAAGGTTTTATAAAATTCACCTGGGAAACCATCTGGTATTGGGGTTTGTCTTGATGGTAGGCTCTTTATTATTGCACAAATTTCTCTTCTACCTCTAGCTTCACCCCCAGAGGATTGAACCCAGAGACATTCTACCTATGAGTTTCATCACCAATTTTATTTTTTATCTTTTATTTTTAAATTGGGTTTCACTAAATTGTGGAGGCCTCACTAAGTAGCCAAGTCTGGCTGCAAACCTGTGATCCTCCTGTCTCAGCCTCCCAAGTACTGAGATTACATGTGTTCAACACCACACCTACCTTTTCTTTAATCACTTTGATTTCTATGGTTGGTTTAAATTTTCAATATCTTCTTGATTCAAATTAGGAAGGTTTGTTAATTTCTTCTAGGTTTTCCATTTTGATAGAGTATAGGTTTTAAAACTACTCTTATAATCCTCTGGATTTCCATGTTATCTGGGGTAATATTACTTTTTCATTTCTTATTTTAGTAATTGGGGTTGATTCTCTATTTTGGTTAGGTTGGCTACTGGTTTATCTATCTTGTTAATTTTTTTCAAGAAGCCAATTTTGATTTTGTTGGTTTATTATTTTATTCTCTACTTCATTGTTTTCTACTCTGATATTAATAATTTCCTGTCTTTTACTGGCTTTAGGATTAGACTCTTCCTCTTTTTCAAGGGCTTTGTGATGTGTCATTAGGTTATATATTTCATGATTTTCTGTTCTTATGTGAGCACTTAGTGCTATGAATTTCTCTGTTCCTTACTGCCTTCAAGGTGTCCCAGAGATTTTGATATGTTGTGTCTTTGTTTTAAGTTTTTCTAGAAACTTCTTACTCTCCCTTATTTCTTCTATGACCCATTTCTTATTTAGCATCATAGTGATCAGTATTAATTGAAAAATACAAAGGCTAAGCAAGCTTGGTGGTTCATGCCTGTAATCTAAGTATTCAACAGGCTGAGACAGGAGGATTGCAGGTTCACAGCCAGACTTACTAATTTAATGAGGTCATCTCCAACTTAGTGAGATTGTGTTTTTAAAAAATATAAACTAGAAAAGGTCTGAGAATTTAGCTCAGAAGCAGAATTTGCCTGAGTTCAATCCCCAGTACAACACACACACACACACACACACACACACACACACACACACACACCCCAACAACAAAAGAAAAAGAAAAAAAAATTCATGGGCTGATGCTGTAGTTTAGTGCTAGGGTGATTGCCTTACTTGTGTGAGGCACCAGTTTTTGATGCTCAGCACCTCACAAATAAGAAAATAAATAAACAAATAAATTAAAATCTGTAATATGTATAGATTAAACATTTAACCCATAAATGTGCTATTTCAAGCATTACAATATACAAGAACTCACACTCAGGTGAAGAAATAGTTCATTTAATAGGGCTTTATTGTTATTTTTTATTTATTTATTTTTGTGGTACTCGGGGTGGAACCCAGGGGCTTTTCTACCATCCTGGCTATACTCCTAGATCTATTTTACACTTTATTTGGAAACAGGGTCTCACTATGTTGCTGAGAGCCTCACTAAGTAGCTGAAGCTGGCTTTGAACCTGTGTGATCCTCCTGTCTCAGCCTCCCAAGTGCTGGGATTACAAGCATGTGCTACCTTTAGAAACCTCCTAAGTAATTTCAGTATCATCAGCTTATCTCCAGCACACCTCAAGGCAACCATTATCTTGAATTTGCTAATTATTCCTTGTGTTGTTTATAGATCTGCGACTTAAACATGTAATGTTTAAGAGTGAACTATGGCTGGACATCATGGTGCACACTTGTAATCTGAGTAGTTGAAAGGCTGAGATAGGAGGATTACAGTGTAGGGATAGCTTCAGTAATTTAGTGAGGTTTTGTTTCAAAATAAAATGGAGAGGAATCTGAGGGCATAGCTCAGAGGTAAAATGTCCCTAGATTTAACCCTCAATTCCAAAGAAGAGTATACTGTATTATTCATTTTGAAATCATGAATAGCAAGCCCCAAAATAATTTTGTAAGAAAAGTGGCCTCTCACCAATGTTAGGTAGAGACTCACAGGAGAACAGAATGTCTTAAGGGGATGTGAATGACAAGGTCATGGAAATGAGTTTTGTGAAATTCAGAGCTGCCCACAGCTTGGGCATCTGGTAGGGTTGAGGGTAGAAAAGGTGTCAGACAGCTGGCACATACTCTGATCAAAGGGAGTAAGATGTTCTCTTAACTTTGAACTCAACATGTCACATCTTGGCAATTCAGGGTACTCAGAGAACACTTTTATAAGGTGAACTGCATAACCAAAGCTGATGCAGGTTGCCTGGCTTTGAGAGAAGGTGGTCAGAAACTTCAGCACACTGTCAACAAGGACAGGTAAATGCCAGAGGTGTTTGGTGCTGTAATGTTCTGTGCCTGTAAAGAATTCTGCATTCTCATGATTCTACTTTGGAAGTATATTTTTGGTGCCTAATATGTGAGCAAACACATACCTATCTGTTGTTCAACTCCCAACTCCTCTGACTTTCCTCATCTTTTTATGTCTTCAGACATGTTGTTATAGTAATTGTATTCAGTATTAGGCTGATAAGAGGGTTAAATGGGAACCTTTAAGCCACGGGTTTTACCAAGAAGCCAATAAAAATCTTTTCAAATAAATAGTCGTGATGCACTTTACTTATTGGTATAAATCCAACTCATATAATTTACTCCACAAAATTTTACGAAGTTTGTAATATAAAGCATGTTACTGTTGTAGTAAAAAAAATGTACTCCAAACCATATTTGAAGTATTTTCCCCTCACCATGTTTTGAAGAGCATTCTCATTACTGTAATCTCAAATACCTAGCTAACACAATTTTATGCCCTCATGGTGTGTTGGAGATTTCAGGGTTCAGTCCCTTTGAGGCCAGATCTATGGAGCTCAGGGCATAGTGGCAGAAAGCAGAGGCAGAGAGAGAGAAGGGCTTGCTCTCACATCACAGAGGACAAAGCAGAGAGCAAGCAAGGGGATTCAAAGACCCATACACAGTCTCTAACCCCACATCCCCAGGGACTCATTTTCTCCAGCCACACTTCAACTGCCTAGGTTACCACCGAGTAAATCCATGACAATGAGTTTATCTACTGATCAAATTACAACTCTGGTGACTTAATTATAGCAACTCTGAACATAAATATATGAGCTTCTCAGGAGGTATTCTATATCTAATTGTAAGAGCATCCCCATTTTATACTTTTCTGTCTTTAACTTATTCTTATTGCTAAAAAATAAGTAATTGAATAGCCTGCATCAAGGATCATGGGATTGAGGAAGATTTCTTTGATGATATTAAGAAGGATTGATGAAGAAATTTGTAACTCATGACTTTGCCAAAGAAATTCAAGAATATTTGCTCTCTACTGACTTTTTTTTTCTGAACCATATTTCTTCTGAAGCAAGCAAAAGCCATAAAATATCACTATTTCTTTCTCATGATGCATATGTAGTGACAATATGCTAAACATCTGGATTTGATCCTCATACCATTCTTTTTTTTTTTTTTTTTTTTTTTGGTGGTAGAACCCAGAGGCTTTGTACCTCTGGGCTATACTCCCAGCCCTTTTTTATATTTTATTTGGAAACAGGGTCTCACTAAGTTGCTGAGAGCCTCACTAAGTAGCTGAGGCTGGCTTCAAACCCGTGCAATCCTCCTGTCTCAGCCTCCCAAGCACGGGGATTACAAGCGTGCACCACCACGCTCGGCTCATACCATTCTTATCGGTGTCTCCCAGTGCTGTGCCTCTCTCTTCTGTAAATTGTTTCTAAAATCTCATTACCACTTGTATAGGTGTACACTTTCCTGTCATCTCTCTGATATAGAAGAAGTAAATTTACAAAAACCTTCATGTTGCAAGGAGCTTGGATCAGATGCCTACTAAGGTTTCTGGAAATTATATATTTTCAGTTGAAGATCAGGACTAAGTGAATGACAGTACACTGTCTTAATTTCTGTAAAAATGTATTTGATCTCTACCATGTTGTATATCCACTCCTGTCCATTGATTATGACAAATAAAGAATATGACATAATTTGAAATAGCCTCTTCTTTTTCCAATTTATGGAATATTAAAAATGATAGAGTATAGGAACCATTATGATTATAAGACTGTCATTACCTAGAGTGTAAATAAATACTGGAAATTATAAATAAAAAGCTAGAATAATGATGTGTTGATGTCTGAGAAAAAAATTTACAGGTCAAAGTAATCAGTGTCAGAGAGCATGAAGGAACATTATTTTAATTATTTTATTAGTTCATTGCATTTATACATCATAGTGTGATTCGATGTGATAAATCATACATACCCATTACTATTGGGATATTTCCTTCCATAACCCACAATATTGCCCACTCCTCCCTCCTTACACATGTTAGTGAAATTGGTTGTAATACACATATTTACATAGTATTACTTGAACTATATGATGAAGTAACATTCTGTATTATATTCTATGTGCAGTTTGAAGGAAGCCTGAAATAATTTTAGCATGTAAGTGTAAGAGAGAGAGAGACTGACTGAGAGCGAGAGTTTTAGTATGGTCGATACCATGAGTTTACATCAGGAATTTTATAAATTTGGCATTGAAAGTAGAAAAGAGCAGTAACCTATTTGTGAAATACTTCTCAGTCTTGCAAACATTAATAGGCAGATGGATTTTTAATGCCTTTTAAAATCAACAGTAAAAATATTAAAGATTTACCATATTACAAAAAATCTACACTATAGGCCATTCACATAAAGGGGTTGGAAAAATGCTGATCTAATTCATGCTCACAGTGTTAATGGACTGCCAAGAGCATCTCACATAAAAGATGGAGGGAGACCTGATGACTTCAGTACTTAGGTGTCTTGAATATTTTCAAATGACTTAGCTCCTTTCTTACACTTCAGGTTAAGTCAGAGTTAAAGTGATATTTAAGACTGCTGCCAAGAATTAACTGTGTAATAGACTGGAATGTCCACATGATAACGGGCAACTTTGAGTCTATCAGTTAAGGGTTTTGCTTATAAATCGCAGAAACAGGATTTGGTTTATTTAAGTAAAAGCTTACTTATTAGAAGGATAATAAGGCGATTTACAGACTAGAAGGGAAGCTGAATTAGCTTTTGGAAGGACAAGAACTAGGGCAGCTTTGAGGAACTTGGCAGTAGAAGCTCAGGGACCATTTGTCCTGAGTCCTCTCTCATGGGAAGCCTGCCCAACAGCCTTACATCACATTTCCATTAGATATGCTTAATTCTCAAGAGAGAAAACAGAATTAAGTTGGAATCAGATGTATCCCTCTCATGAATAATATTTTATGTTTAGAAGACATAATTATGGTGACAAAATAATCATGAGCTGTTCAATTCTAACTTTTTATGTCTATTATGTGAACCAGTTTCACGGATTCTTCTCTTTATCTGAAGTGGTTTTGAGTACAATATTTTATTCTTCCTTGTATATGACCTGTCCTAAAGCTTGCAACTTGCCTCAAAAAATAAAATATTAATAAGTTTGATGAGAACTTGCTGTACCCAACCTCAGTTGTAAATGTTTATTTTTTGTTAAATTATCTCATGTGAGATGGTTATTACTGTTCACATTTTCCAGGCAATAAAACTGAGACATAGAGTATACTACTTTCTCAGTTACAGAGTTACAAGGTAGTGAACACAGGATTTTAACTAAACTCATCATTGTTGATGAGCTGTGTTCTTAACAGTAATACTGTGTCTGCTTCACACACGCTTCTTTAACAATTTCTTGTTCAAAAAAAGTCATAGTTCAGATTTTGTTTCTCAATGCTAAATGTTGATTGGATGCAAACTAAAAGCTGCCCTCCCTACACACACACACCTAAGTAAGACTGATAGTCTATCTTCTTCCCAGAGATATACCTCTATGGCCCTGGATAAAATCTATGTACTTCTCTATTAGTGCACTAAGTCATATCACCCTCAACTGCTAAGGATATCTAGCTAGCAATAGTCCCTCTCTCTTTTTATTATCAAAGTTTCCTTCTTGATCATACTCATAAGCATGCAAATTCATATAAAGCATTTCTTCACATTGCATTCCTTCTAGGTTTTCTTTGAGCTTGTTGCAACAAAATTCTTAGAGTACTCAGTGCTCTCTGTCTCAAAGTATCTTCTACCATTACTCTTTAAAACTTTTCTCTATTTTGTGGTACTGGGGATTGGACTCAGGGGCATTCTACCTCTGAGCTACACTCCCAGCCCCATTTTTTATTCATTATTTTGAAACAGGGTCTCCTCAATTAGTAGGTCAGGTTGTCCGCACACCAAGATCCTCCTGTCTCAGCTTCCCAGTGCTGGGATTACAAGCGTGTGCTCCACACCTGGCTCTAAACTTTTTCTATTAAGCACCCTTTGACATTCTCTGAGGAAAATCAGTGATCAATTCCAGTTCCTTATCCCCAGACAGCATTGACCAATAGTTTTTCCTCAACACAAATTTCTTTCAGCACCCCACATTTTCCTTCTAGATTACAGGCTGTTTTTTTTTAATCTCTATTACCATTTTTCCTCTTTGGTATTAGAGATTGAACTCAGGAACATTACATCCCTGAGCTATACCTCCAGTCCTTTTTATTTTTTATTTTGAAATGATGTATCATGAAGTTCCTGAGGTTGGCCTCAAACTTGTGATCTTCATATCCTTATTTCCCATATACTGGGATAACAGGCATGCACCACCACATCTATTGCCAATTTTTCACTTTTGTGATCTCAAAATGAATCAACCCAAAGGTCATCCTTGGACCTCTTTTATCCTTCGTTTATACATAGTTCTGTAATGATTTTCTACCATCTTATAGCTTGATGACCATTTTCCATCATGTCTATGCTGGAGATGAGATAAATTTTTATCTCCAACATAATCCTGTCCTCCAAGTTCATATCTTCACTTCTAACACCCTCTTTCTCATCTCATTTGGATGATTAATGAGACGCTATTTATCTATTATGCCCATAACAATAAAATTCCAAATATATATTTCTAGTCAGAAATAACAAAACCCTTGGTTCATTGTTGACTTTGGTGAAAAACAAACCCAGATGGCCCTGGAGCTCATTTTCTTCCAACTTCTGATAGTTCCATAGACAACTAGCTTTGCTGAGTTGAACCTCAGTTAAGGCCTTTACCTGATACTGTCATTCTCAACATGTAAGGCTATGTCTAGGGCCCTTGATATATAGACTTCAGTGCTCAGCATGCATAATCCTAGCATCATTCCTGATCAGAAAATTTATTGATGCATTTCTTGTTATTCATAAAAAATACAAATCCCCCAAGCTGTCTTGGGCACATAAATATCAGGCATTGGAGTCTACTCTTTCTTTTAGAACCTTGGTGTATGCAAGACATCCATGTTTGGCCTGGATTATGAAAAATTGAGATTCAAAACCTGTGGGTGCTTTCAAAATTCTCTGCTTGTATGATTGTCTCCCAGAAGCCCTAAGTTTTATCTGCATGATGTGGTGCTGGGGAAGTCTATCAGTGGCTGCTTTGATTGACAGACTCATCCTTTTTTCTTCCTCCTCATTTAATCTGTCAGCAAATAGCATCAACTCTACCTGCAATGTATATTTAGACTATGACCACTTCTTATCACATTCCCTACATGCGTCTTATCTTAGATGCCATCATGTCTTGACTGCATGATTTCTGTCCCTAAATAGTTTCTCTTCTCTTAGCATTCTTTTCTCTATAGTCTATTTGCAGCATAACAGAGACCATTTTGAAAACAATGTCATAATATCCCTCTGTCAAATCCCCCAGTAGCCCCTCATCATATTGAGAGTAAAAGCCAAAACCCTGGAATATATAATGGCCACCAAGAACTGAATTGATCCCCATTTTTCTCAGCTCTCAGACCTCATTTCCTACTATTTAAGTCTTCATTTACTATATTAGTGGGCTAAAAGGTCGTGATCAGATACCACACACTGAGTTAACTTCATTATATAATTTTATTCTGTTTCTGATGGCTGGAAGTCTGCAGTCCAAGTTTCTCCAGGGTTGTTCTTGCTGCTTGGTGCATACTTTGCCATCTTCTTGTGTATCTCTATATGTGCCTGTGTCTAAATTACCTGTTCTTTTAAGGACAGCAGTAATATAAGCTGAAGACCCAATGTAACTACATCATTTTCACTTAATTGCCTTTTTAAAGACCTTATTGTAATATTTAAATTGAGTCAGGGGTCACAAAGGAGGCAAAATCAAGCCAAGTTTTTGTGTGAGAACAGGCCTTTTTAATTAATTGGCACCTTTGGGCAAGGACTTCTAACTATGTAGAAAGGGATCTATTAGCAGAATCATACCGCAGATAGGAAGTGAGGGTATTTATGTAGCTGGGATCTTGGGGTAGGCTAGTGAGGCAGGAGAATGCTGGTCCTCTCTCAACATCTGGAGTCTGACTTGAAACATCTGGAATCTCGTGACATCTGGAGTCTGCCGCATCTTCACTTCTGGCTTCCAGGGTTCCACCTTCTGTCCCAGGGAGGGACCCAACCTATCATCCCAGCCTTTTGGTGCTATTGCTCAACAACTGAGTCAATAACTACTTCCTACTGTCAGAGGGGACATCATTATAGAGGCCCCTTGGCCAAGAGATGTCAGATCATTCAGAAGTGGGCAGGAGGGAATATGGCTGAAGCAGAAGTTGATTGAAGGTTACCCTGGACAGCTCAGTAATGCATGTTTGAATAAACTTTAACAGACAATGGCCTATTAAAAAGAAAAGGCGAATCATGATAATGGGTCCCAGGAAGAAAAAGAGCCCAGCAGCTACTGGCCCTTGGAATGCTTCCAGATATAAGGTAGACTGTTGATATCATGTTTTTCAATTTTTGCCTAACCTGGTCAGAGTTTGGACATTTTCCTCCACTAGACCAGATTCGTTAATTTAATAGCAGCATTTTTTCCCTGAGAAAGAGACAAACACCACCCTTTTAAGCAATGAGTAAATCCAAAGCCCATCTATTTTGGAGGCTTTCCTAGCAAGGGAGGTAATTTGTCACTGAAGGGAATCCAAAGAGGAGGTTGTAGATTCAAGAGCCACTTGAAGTCACCTCTACTTGGATTAGGAAATATGGGCCAGTCTGGTCAAATGGAAAGCATGCTATTGGGTCAGGAGCATCAGTAACAGATTTTAGAGAGAGTTCAATACTTATGACTTTCTGGCATCCAGAGAGAGAGAGAGAGAGAGAGAGAGAGAGAGAGAGAGAGAGAAGAGAAGAGAAGAGAAGAGAAGAGAAGAGAAGAGAAGAGAAGAGAAGAGAAGGGAAGGGAAGAGGAGAGGAGAGGAGAGGAGAGGAGAGGAGAGGAGAGAAGAGGAGAGGAGAGGAGAGGAGAGGAGAGGAGAGAAGAGATGAGATGGAGATGGAAAGGGAGAGAGAGAGAGAGAGAGAGAGAGAGAGAGAGAGAGAGAGCACTGCACTGATCCCACTTGTGTTCAGTCCAGAATTTTGTGGAGGGGAGCAAATAGGTCCCCTGCATGGTGAATTTCCAGACATAACAGGTGGGCCTGCTGAAGTAAAAGCATTGAAGAGAACTATGCTAAGAAAAATGGAGCTTAGTAGGCCCAACATTGTAAAGGAGAAATTGTCATGAGCTGTTGTAATGGAGCCCTTTTTAGCCGAGTAAGGTGATGCCAGTTAGTGTCACTCAGCAGTTTGGCCACAAAGGTGTGGTAAGGATCAATATAATAGCCCCAGTCCACTGTGGTTGATGATGTTTTGGTTGTAGCAAATTGAGGAGCTTGGTCTCCTGGCTTAAAGGCCTTGGCTTGCGGGAGTGAAGCTGCTTCTCTGGTCTCAGGTTGGGGAAGATATTGGCCAGTGTGTTCCTGAGGGTGGTGTCTTTCCTGATGACCATGGATAATATGGGATGTAGAGCTTCCAAGAAATGCCAAGGGCCTGTGCCACAAAGCTGGTCCATTATCAGATTGTAAGAAATTAGGAAGTCAAAACTGAGGGATGATGTCCAGGCATAGAACATTGGCCACCGTGCTGGCTGTCTTGTCCTTTGAGGGAAAAGCCTCTATCCAAGCTGTTAGAGTGTCAACCATGGCAATAAGATACTTAAGTTTTTTGTTTGAGGGCATATGAGTGAAATCAATTTGCCAGTCCTGTCCTGGTAAATGTCTTTTCATTTGGTGGTTAGGAAAATAGAGGCGTAGGCCTTCTTGAGGAGAAATGATGGTGCAGCCTGAACATGTGTAAAATTATGAATAAGACATGGTTAACCTGGACAACCATTGGTGGGGGGGGGAGAGAAAACGGGGGCGGGGGGGGGAGAGGGCACCAAATATAGTGTAAATGTATACTACTTATGTTCAATAAAAAATTGTTAAAAATAAAATAAAATAAAATAAAATAAAATATTCAGGTACTTCATGAAAAAAAAAAGAAAAAAAAAAAAGAAATGATGGTGCAGGTAAAACAGGAGGCCCTGACTTTACTAATCAGCTGTTGCAGGAAGGGAGAATAAAACAAGGGATTTAAGAAATGTTTAAGTGCCATATGCCCAACATGTAGGGAATTATGTATTAGGTTAATGACTGCTTTGGCCTGACCTTCTCAAGCAGGTCAATTTTGTTCTATATTATAAGCCATCCATACTCTGTGCAAGATGCCCTAAGTTTGGTTAAAAAGCCTTTACCAAAAAGAGGAATAGAACAGGAGGAGATAATCAGGAATGGATGGGAAACTGTAAGGTTTTCCAAATGGCATAAAAGTGGGACTGTAGTATGTGGGCAGGAGATTTACCATAAGTTTCCTCTACTGAGATTGGAGAAGGAAAACTGGGACCTGAAAAGGATAGAAGGACTGAGTAGATAGCTATCATGTCAACCAAAAAGGACCCATTACCCAATTTGTGCTGAGGCCATGCCATGTTACAATAAAATTGGAGGTGCTCAGGGTATAAGTCTTCCAATAGCCCCAGGGTCTAGAGATTAATGAAGAGACAACCCAGTGGGAACTTGGATTCTATTTTGGAATTTTTGCTTCCCATGTCTGGTCCAGGGTGAGAACAAAACACAGGAAACAGGCATCCCCATTATCCTGGTCAATGCCTGGGAATGGGACCAAGAGGATGGGAGGGATGTCTCCATTCCCTTCTCAGGTTTGGAGAAACCAAGAGGACAGGACAGGAGGGATTTCTCCACTCCCTTCTCAAGGCTGGAGGATGACTTAGTTGTTCGGAGGCAACTCTGATGCAGCCATGCATTTAGACAAACAGAGAAACTGGAGGCTAGAAGCTGGAGGTGATGACTCACTGACCAGAGGAATGGAAGGGAACTTATCCTGTCTGAGAGTGGTTGGTTCAATTAGGGGTCCAAGAGTCCAGTTTTCTGGGAGTAAAAAGGAGGGCTCCCCTCAGGAACCTGGTGGAACAACCTGGGAGTCACAAGGGCTCAGGGAGGAGTAAAAATAAATAAATAAATAAACTCTCCTGGGTTTGGCACCAGATATAATGTTGAAATTGAGTCAGAGGTCACAAAGGAGGCAAAAACCAGCCAAGTTTTTGTGTAAGACCAGGTTTCTAATTAATTGGCACCTTTGGACAAGGTCTGCTGACCATGCAGGAAGGGATTGATCGGCCAGCAAAGTAACACTGCAGAGAGGAAGTGATAGTATTTATGTGGTCGGGGTCTTGGGGTTGGGCTAGCAAGGTGGGAGAATGCTGGTCCCCTCTTGACATCTGGAGTCTGCCCCATCTCTGCTTCTGGCTTCTTGGGTTCTGTCTCCTGTCCCAGCTGCCCATGGGGGAGGCAGAGGGACCTGAACTATCACTTATCTCCACATACAGTGGCCTTCTGAAAAACTGGGGATTGGGGCATCAAAATATGAATTTGTGCAGGGATATAATAGTTACTTTGCCCAGATCTACTGGCCTCTGTGCAGGTTCCAAAGCTTGAGTCTAGCTGCTCCAGGACCAGAACTGTTTCTCTCTGCTTGTTGAATTTCTCTAGATATATTCATGTGTCTGTCACAGAAGGGCTGGTTACATGAAGCATCAGAAGCAGTTCCCAGTGGAAGAGAGAAAGAAACTTTACTTGGGACCAGTAGGGTTACATGGTTTAGAAGAATGTCAGCATAATTTAGTCAGTGAAATATACAGATATTAATTTAGGAAAGAAATAAAGACACATTCAATAGAGAATATTGGCCACATCTTAAAAGTTAAAGAGGCATAATTTGGAGGTTCACAGCTCTTCTATTACAGGTGACTTTTGTGAGGGGTGGGTAGGAGTACATATATGAGAATGATATGTCAAGTAGTCATAAGATGATTTAGGAGTGTTTTAAATAAACTTCTAGGTCCTGATAGAGCATTCCCTATCTAATCAATAGGTATTTATTTTGTTTAAACTTTCAAGGAAAGCCAATAGTGTCCAAGAACTCCTTTTTTAAGCCATTCACAGGTGGGAGGTTTAATTGTACCCAAGGAGATTACTCCTTGTGTGATCTCTATTCTCTGACCAACAGCTATCTCTTTTACTTAACTATTCCCAGATTAGAAAATTGACAGTTCAGGGTATTTTCTAAGTTCAGTCCCCAGTATGGTGCCTGACCACTTTTCCAGATTTTTGGTATAGTCTCTGTTGTCTGATGAATAGATGCCTCTTTGAGTATAGTTGGCAGTGATCAGGTTCACTTCAATGATTTTTTTGCCCAGTATACTTAAAATCATGACCACTGAGCAAAGCTCTGCTGACACTCTGTATCACCCTTACTATTTTGTATATTGTCTGTCTCCTTCAATAAGGAGTTTTTGAAAATACTGAAATCACAATAGTGTGTAAGAGTGCCTAGCAAATGGCAATAATTCTGTAAATATTTGTTAAAAATCTACTCACTGAAGTCTGAATCCATTGGTTTCTGAATATGACCTAGAACTGCTAAAAGTATCCATTTCAAATCCAATTAAAATAAGTTATTAATAAAAGTTCAAGTTCACATTGGTGTATGATGGCATTAATAAATAGCAATTGTGTTTAATAGAAGAAATAAATAGTATAACATAAGACGAGAGATGGACACTTCCAATATATTTTCTCTTTTCAGGTCAGCTTCCTCTGGAATTCTGTGAGTAAGCATAAATTCACGTTATTATTCCCTAACCTAAGGTTTCTTTTTTTCTCTCTCTAAATAGACAAGCACTGTTTTAAAAAAAAAAAAAACAATTATTTTGCACATAGGTGAGTGTTGTCCAAGCTTCACAGAAATTGTGAGAATTCCCCATTCAGAGTTTCCCTCCTACTTGCACCAGTGAGAAGGAACTGCTGGGACAGACATAGCCCAGAGTCCTGCCATAGGCACTCAGGGAATGTTCCTTCTGTTTTCTGCTTCCTGGAAGCAAAGTGTGGTTGTTAATACATCAGAAAGACTGGAGACTACAAAGAGAAGGAAGAGCTGGAGCACTACTCAGTAAATACTTAACGTGCCCCAGGGGCTGGAGGAAGTACCTGAAGGTAGTATCACTGTTTACCAAACAAAGCTAATATTATCACATTTCATATTTTGCCTGGCTCTGACTATGTGAGCCACATAAAAATGCATTCAACTGTGACAATGTCTTGCTCCACCGGCTTTAATTAAACTTGCTTTTTGCTTAGGAAATTAGCAAACTCTTTGCAGTTGAGAGGAGAACAACACGGGTTACTCACATGGGAAGGTTTTTTCCCTTTTACTTGCACAACTCAGATATTTTGTCACATTCAGTGACTCTCCTGGCTACAGCACGGGGCCAGAATCTATTAGAGTCTGCCCACCATGCCTCCAGAATGGAATTGCCACCTGACTCTGGTGCACATGATTGATAGCATCAAAGGAGATCACTGGATTTGGGCCCCTCTCAGAGATCTGTCACTCTGCGGAATGGTACTGCAGCAATAAGCAGGAAACTTGGATTCCCTTGTTGGCCCAACAAAGACAGTTCTGTGGGGGTTTCTGGCCTTCCCAGGGCTCAGCACTCCTTTTATTTTCTTTCCATTTTGGGGGGTGGGTAGGAGGAAGAAGGTTGTTTTACTTTGTTTTTAGGTAATAGGGATTGAATCCAGGGTCATTTTACTTCTAAACTACATTCCCAACACATTTTGTGTTTTATTCTGAAGCAGGGTCTCCTTAGGTTGCCTAGAGTCTTGATACGTTTTTGAAGTGGGCCTGGAACCAGCAATTTTTCTGTCTCATCCTCCCAAATACTGGGATTAAAGGTGTGCACCACCAAGCTTGTCTATACTACTCCATTTCATGTGAGAATGATTGGCTGGTCTTAGAGGACTGAGCCCAAAACAAACCACTTTTCACTAGTTACAAAGAAATAACATTATCTGCTGACTTATCAGGTATGAAAAATTAAAGCTTTAGTGGTGGTAGTAATTTGGCATCTCAGTTCACAATTAAGGGAAATCCAGAAGCTAAAAGAAAACAGAATCCTTTATAGTAACAGGAGGATGGTTTCACTTCATTTACAGGGAAGCACACAGGTGAAAAAAAGTGATTAAAGTGCATTAAAAAAAATTGATTCTAGAGCAGAAAAACTGTAGCTAAGAAACCTGAAATGTGCTTGAGACCAAAAATACTCAGGTGACAAATGCTCTTAAGTCAATCACAGAAACTACAAATTGGCCTCCATACAGGGCCACAGAATACCACCCAAGGTCTACTTTATGGAATTACAAAGCTTCCAAAGACAAGACTCCCTTTAATTAATCCCCTTGACCACGTTCTGTTTCTTGAATTCTTTAAATATGGCTCATCACATTCACTCTCTGCTCTGGCCTCCTTTTCCTAGAATCCAGTTCCAATGTCTTCTTGCCTTTGTATTTGTACTTCTGATGGAGAGTTTCTCAAACAGGGCAGATGTTTTTTTTACTGGATTTTGTGACTTCAAATGAGCCCCTTTTTATATTCATATAACACCATATTGACAATTCTTTTTATTTATGTTTTTGCTGGTACTGGGGATTGAACCCAGGGGATTACTACCTCCAAGCTACATCCCAAGCTTTTCAAAAATTGTTATGATTTTATTTTTGAAACAGGGTCTCACTAGGTTGTTGCTAAGAGTCTCAAATTTTCTATGACTGGTCTCAAACCTGTGATCCTCCTGTCTCAGCCTTCCAAGTACTATAATTATAGGCAAGCACCACCATGACTAGATCTCTATTGCTAGCTCTTGAAAATGAGTCAAGAAGACCCTGGGAGGTCAAAACCCTGATTGATTAATGTTTTGTTCATCGTGGAGTTTGATGGAGTGGTACTTATGAAACAGGGGCCCATTTCAGAGCTTCTAAGTGGCTGCTAACAGATGGCCTGTTTCAAAGCTGACACTTTTTTCCTCCTCACTTTTTCTTCTTGCCCAGATCACAGAGAAACATGCTCTTATCAGTTTACTGGCTTAAGGAATGAAACACTAGTGCCTATCAGTCTGAGGAACCCATCTCAAGGACAATGTGAACATGAACCATGTCTTTCTGATAAACACATCTGCATGACTCTCAAGTCTATTCTTGCTTTAAAATTTTTTATTGGTGCATTGTAGTCATACATCTAAATGGAGCATAGGATGGTAGAGGCATACATGCACACATCACTCACTTAGACCCTTTCCAGTTCCCACCCTATTCCCTCCCCCTCCTTCCTTCTCATGGTTGGTTTAGTGATTGGCTTTGATATGTTTGTGAATGCACATCATGTACATTAGGGGACTTCCCTTTTTCTCGCTCCCATCCCTCTCAGTTAGGTCACCTTATTTGCTCATCGATGGTTTCTTCTTCATCTAGAGTTCCTCCTAAGACCCTTTTTTCTCTTTAGTTTCCACATATTAGGGAAAGCATCCAATTTTTTTTTTTTTTACTTTCGTGACTGACTGATCTCAATTAGCATAATGTTCTCCAGTTCCATCCATTTCCCTGAAAATGATATAATTTTGTTCTTCTTTTTGGCTGGGTAAAATTCTATTGTGTTCCTTCCTCTGGTCAGGAAAGAATCAGAGTTTGTTTTTGAAGGTATACTCACTGATTTTTCAGATTTGCTATAAAATTAATAAAATTTATTCCTCCTTCTTCCCAAAGGTTTGTCCCAATTATTTGATTAGGCAAACTGGGGCAAGTACTAAACTTTTAAAATTTTTTTTACTGGTGCATTGTAGTCATACATCTTAATGGAGTACAAGATGATAGAGTCATACATGCACACATTACTCAATTAGCCCTTACCCAATTCCCACCCCATTCCTTCCCCCTCCCTCCTGAACTTTCAGTTATACCTCAGAAGTGCTAACTTCAGGATTCTGTGTCTTCCTGAGCTCTCTTCTTCCAAGTATTTGACATTACTCTTTAATGAGATCTTTACTCTAGTTCCTAAGCAGGTAGCAAGGTGCATTACTAGTTTGGAGCACAAATGGTATAAAAGATATCACCAGAGCTCTGGAAAAGTGCAACTTTTGGGTAATATAAAGTGCCTTTCCAGAAAGGAGGAGTTTGTGACCTTAGACACACTCATGGGAAGCAAATGCAAGCTGGTCTTCATTTCAAGAGGAAAGGCTTTCACCCCAACAGTTCTCATGCCTTAAAGATGCTTTCCTCAAGCATCCCCTCACCACTATTTTTCTACTAAACACTCACCTCTGCTTTAAGTCACAATCTAATTATTTCTTCCTCAAAGTAGTATTCTCTGACCAGTGAGTCAAAAATAAAATCCTATATTGTGCCATTGGACAACACCCTAAGTTTCCTCCCCTGTTATAAATCTTTTCCTTTATGGTCCTTTCAACAATTTCTGCTGTGTATTTTCATCATCTCACATTGATTAACAAGCCTGCCTACTTTTTTTTATTGATGTCCTCTTGCATCTAGCAAGGTGGCTTGGCATGATAAACCTATAGTGACTATGCAATGAGTAAATAAATAGACTAAAATGAAACTATCAAAAATGAACCTATCCCGGAAGGGGGTGAACATACAGATATTCAAATAAAAGTGAAATTTTTCCTAATACTAGGTTATGTTAGAAGATCTTAGTATGAAAGTAAAATACCCTGCTGGCAGTGGCTAAGTTACTATCCCTAAGCTATAGCAACATCAGTCAACAAATCTCTATACCCCAAGACTGTTTACTTATCTCTTCACTGTGGTTGTTATTAAAATGATATTAGCTAGTACAGGTGGAAGTAATATGCCTGGTACTATATCACTATTTTTCTTCTTTGATTGTTGGCTCTGAATTCTCAAAAGTGCTGGGGTCTAGACGATTAGCCTACAAAGCCAGGTCACAGCTGTCCATGACGCAGAGGGCTACATGGAGACAGTTGCAAAAACGTGTCCTCCTTTCCATTTGTCTGAAGTCAATGTATAAAAAAAGCCTCTTGTTGAAAGTGAGGAGCCAAATGTGTCATGGCTGATAGGGGAATACATCACTGGAAATCATTAAAGCTGACGCCACAACAGAAAGAGTTTTGAAGAAGTGAGGACATTGAAAGTTTGACCATAAAACCTTGAAAAGATGAAAAGAAAAGAAAGCTTAAATCCAAAGTTAGGAATGTGATAAAGATGTATAGAGCAACAATCCATCAACAAGGCAGTCAGAAGGCAATCAACTTTTAAAGCATTTCTGTGCTGCAGGGAAGTTTTCTGAGGTCCAGGTCTCAAGGTGTCATTGTTAAAATGATAGGTACCCTGTCCTAGGCTGTGTGGGGTTGACCTAGTCTTTACTCACAAACACTCAAAATCTGAACATTAACACCCAGGACGGGGGCCATCCTAAGACCAAACATTAGGATGAAGAACTAACACAAATGAGAAATTATACTTAATGTTTTTCCTGAGATCTCATGAAATGAAATACCACATTTTATTTATTTATTTATTTTGGTTGGTTTTCTTTCAGCTTATGGCCACCCCATTTATTTGAAATTGTATAAAATGGGGCCAGATCCTACAGGTAAGAAAGAGGTAATATAGGACTAATAGAAGATTACATAAAACCTTTGTGCCACAACTCAATTAAGCAATTGGCAATTTTTTTTCATCTCTTTAAAAACTGAGTTGAGAAATTTGCAAACAACCTCATTTTTACCAATAAAGGGCAAACAACCTCATTTTTACCAATAAAGGGCTTCCAAGCTGGTGGATAATTTTTCCCCCAAGAATTTCACAGTTCTTCTTAGTACTGTTAATACTGGTGAATCTACACTATGTAGGGAGGAATTCTATTCTTATACTTGGGTAATTTAGAATAATTAGTAAAAACTATGCAAATAAATGTGCTATCAATATATAAGTAAAATATATCCTTACTGCAAGGAAAGAATGTGATGGTTTAGTTGCATTTTTATAGTTTCAATTTGTATCCTTGATACTAGAGATCCACATTAAACAACAATTTAATGTAAAAAAAAGCGGCTTATTAAATGTAGTATTTCTTGGTTTGGGGTTTGGTTTGCTTTATTAAAGAACAAGGGAACATATTGATTCCATTTCACTCCCTCCTTCATTTCTGCTCCCAAAACCAATAGTTAGGTTTCTTTCCTGCCTTGAAAATGCTTCTCAAAGCATGGTTCAGTGGAATTGCAAATATTTTCTTCCACTTTCCCTTCCAATCCTTTTCACAAAGTCCTGTTTCCCAGAAAAGCCCCCCATCAATTCTTTCTTCCACACAAGCTTAACTTCCTTTAGAGCTGCTAAATTCTTGGTCAGTGGCTAAATTCCAACCATATGCCTCTGTGAAACAATTTAGGGGAATAAAACATCAGAGAAGTTTATCTTTAAGTTGCTTTATTCTGGTTTATCTTGCTATTTTTCATCAGTTGCAATTAATAGCAATGAGCCTGAATCTTGAATTTGTAAAAATAATATTCTGAGCTAAAAAACAAATAATTTTTTTTAATTTATTGGTGAAATACTTTCTGGGAGGCAGCAAATTCTAACTATTAGAAAGAGTGAAAAATGTGAAATTATATACTTCTGTGTTTTAATCTTGCACTACAACTACTTCTTGTAAATTATCTGAGTCTTAGCAGCCCTATTTTCAGGATGTGAATGTTAGTAACAACTTTTTAAGCTTTATAAAGCAATTAAATGAAATTAAATGTAAAATGTTTACTTATTCAGTTTTACTTCCTTCCAGTCTTAATTTTAAAAAAGACATACATTAGCACCCCCTGCAAGTCTTAGATGCAGAAAATACAACCTGATTGATTTAGAAGCAACTAGTTTAATAGGTCCCGTCCTCCCTTTTCCATCTTATCCTGGGAGAAAGGAGGTACCACTGAGAAGAGCCTTAAACACTTTAAGGAAAGACTATTGGACCAGCATGGGAATCAAATGATACAACAAAAGAAACAGGTTTTGGAATCACACCTGTACACAAGTCCTGGGACAACCATTTGATAACTCCCTGCTCCTCATTCAATCCTTGCATCATTTACCAAATATGAGTCCAGCTGTTGCTACTGCTGGGAATTTAAGTACATACTAAAGGAACAGGTGAACAAGACAGTCTCAGGTGTAAATACGGATCTGATTAAAAATTGCAATAAAGTTTTTGTTCGCGTTATATCCCTGCAAAGAAATTGGTTGCATTAAGTGCATGCTTTAAGACTTTGTAGAAGGCCAAACTTTAAAAAATGGACTAGTTTATTTGGCAGAAGAAACCTCAAGACAACACAGCATTCAGATTGTAGCATGGTTTTTATTGAACACTTTGAGTCTGATTTACAGTCAAACTGGGAGTAAAAAGAAATAGAAAGATTTGGAAAATTTGCAATATGGCCAGAGAAGGAGAGAAGACAAAGTTTAATAAGAAATTAGCACATATAAAAAGGGATCCCAGCCGGGCATGGTGGCGCACGCTTGTAATCCCCGCGCTTGGGAGGCAGAGACAGGAGGATCGCGCAGGTTCAAAGCCAACTGCTCACGCTGGTTTAGGAGACCCTGTTTCCAAATAAAAATGTAAAAATAGGTCTGGGAGTGTAGCCCAGAGGTAGAAGGGCTTCCAGGAACCCCAGTACCACCACCAAAAAAAATAAATAAATAAAAATAAAAAATAAAAAATAAAAAGGGATCCCAATACTTACTGAACATGACAATGAGTAAAGACCTTGAGGGCTTCTCAAAATCTTTAAGACCAACTCTCCTATCTCAAGCCCAGAGGCCTTCCAGGGCAACATCAGGCCAGAAAAGGGTCATCAGGTGCCCTCCATGGGCTTGCTCAGGGCCAACTTGAGGTTCCTCAGCTTGAATAAGATGAAATACTCCACAGAGGCTGCAGCTCTCCCAGGCACTACTCAAGCCAGACAGTAGATCTTGGCGGTGAGGCAGGGAAAAAACCTGTGAACAGGAGGGATGACAAAGGCCATCTGTATCACTTTCTGTGAGGTGGGGAAAGTTTTCAGGGAGGTGAGACATCAGTGGGTGCCAGGAGATCAGGGTCTATCAATCCACAAGCTAACAATTCAAATTAAGAACTGAAATTGACCAAAAGACATTGGTTCCCCAAAACCCAGTTGTGTTCAATCTCAATAGAACAGATAGGGAACCTCAATAAAGTTTAAAAACTCAACTTCCAATGGCTGTTTTGGTTTGTTATTTTTGGGAAGACCCCCACCATGTAAAGGGAGCTACTTTGTCTATCATTTCTTGATTTAAAATGAACTTTCATATTTCTATACCTTTCATTAGCCTTTGGACTTCATCCATCGAAATTCACTGGACAAGAACTGTATAAGAGGAGACACAGTTTCAGTGGCATGTGCACACCATGCTGATTTTGCAGCTGTGGAAGTGTGAGGGTTATGAGGTCAGGCCATATCCACTGAGGTTTCAAAGGAAAATCTACAATGCTAAGCAGGAGTTTGTCACAGCATCAGTGTCTCTACAGAGGACTCTTTGTGGTATGATATCTGATGGAGTCCCTGAAGTGGGCCTCCACCAGAGATCCCAGAAAGGTGGGTGGAGCAGGCCTGGCCCCCACCCATTTGCTAAAGTATGCATAAGGTGCCAAACTTGGAGCTGAAAAATCCAATGTATACTCTGCTCTCTTTCAGTCTCTGCTTGGTTCAATTACCCCCCTTCTACTTTTCTATTTCTTGATCCTCTTTTTTGGAACAGAAAGGTTTTTTTTTTTTTTTTCTTATCCTTCTCCTGTGGCGAAGGGGATGCATTTCAGAGCCTCTGACTCTGACAACTAAGAACCACTTTCAAAACTGACCACTTTTCTCTCTTCCCTTTTTTGTCTTCCCCCTTTCTTTTTTCCATAAAGAGTGAGTATCATGTCTTAGTGGTTTACTGACATAAGGAATGAGGCATGCCTTATGATATTTAATATCCTGGTGCCCATGAATCTGTGAATCTCATCTCAAAAACACCTTTTATTTTTGGAAGGCCTGGAGATGGAACTCAGGGGCATTTGGCCTATGAGCTACATCCCCTGCCCTATTTTTATTCTTTATTTTGAAACAGGGTCTCACTGAGTTGCGGAGGGCGTCACTAAGTAGCTGAGGCTGTCTGCAAACTGCAATCCTCCAGTTTCAGCCTCCCGAACACTGGGATTACAAGTGACAAATTGTATCTTTCTGATAGGGATATATGTGACCCTAAAGTGCTATTTTTTAAAATTTTTTATTGGTGCATTGTAGTCATAGATCTTAATGGAGTACAAGATTGTAGAGACACATATGCACACATTACTCTTTTAGTATAACTCTTAAAAGGTATAACTTTTCCTCTCATTGGAGAAGAATCGAGGCTTTTTTCTTGAAAATGTTCTCACTGAATTTTCCAACTTGCCAGCAAATCAATAAAATTTATTTTTCCTTTTTACCAAAGGCTTGTCCCAATTATTTGATTAGGCAAATTGGGGCAAGTACTAAATTTTGGGTTATACAGCTATAGCATCTTGGAAGTATGTAGCTTTTTTATTTTATTTTACAGGTGCTCATGGGAAAAAAAGTTTGCCTTGAATCTCAGATAAAACTTTATAGAGTTGGACTTTTATTTCTTTTTATGACCTGGAATTAAACCCAAGCTTGGGGCCACTATATAAATATTTGAGAGGCTGAGACAGGAGGATCACAGGCTAGAGGCCAATGCTGGGTAACTTAGCAAGATCCTGTATCACAATAAAAAGGACTGGGAATGTAGCTGAGTGGAACACCCTTAGGTTCAATATTTAATAAAATAAAAATAAATTAAATTAAAAACAAGCTTGGACAGTGTCTTCAATTTCCTGTCTTGCAAAATGATCTCTCCCTCTTGTATGCATTGTGAGGATTGTGCTGCCATAAGCCCTAAGGTCCCCATCAAATCCAAGCTGACATCAATGCCACACTCTTGAACCTGCATAATGACAAGTTAAATAAACTTCTTTTATCAAGTGCTCACACTCAGTTATTTTGTTACAGTAATAGAAAACAGACTCACACAGAGTTATACAGGTATAAGACTTGCAATAGGTACAGATATGTAGGGAAGATATTATAGCAGCCTTTGTGATCAACAGCTACCAAGCTCTACCAGATGGCTATCTAAAAGAGATTTATAGCCTCATAATAGTAACTTATGAATTGCCCCCTTGGAATTTTCTCAGCTTTGATAGCTCAACTTTTGTACGTATATGTTCTTTATGTTCTTTACCTCAGTAGGAGGATGCAATGCCAATAATCAAATTTTTTGCATATAGTAGGCATATCTAAAAGAATAGTGTCCTCTTTAAACAAAAAAATGTATTAAATCTAAAAGTATATTAATGCAAGAAACAAGCTTCCAGGGGAACAGGAAAACTCATAAACATGCACTCTGCAAGTCTCAATATGCTAAAGGTGATCCCAAGCCCTGAGGTGTTATTTGGAGAAATGAAGTATACTTGAATATTATAGATGCTCAAAAGATAATAATTATTCTTTACCATGCTCTGACTATATGCTCACATTGTTAATAGCCATCAATTGGCCTTCCCCATCTGTGGGTCCCACAGCTGTAGATTCAGCCATCCAGAGATCAAAAATATGTCTTTAAAAAGTGTCTGTACTGAACACGTACAGAATTTTTCTTGCCATTTTCCCCCAAGTAATATAGTGTGAAAACTATTTATATAACATTTACATTATATTAGGCATTATTAGTCAAGAGATGGTTTAAAGTAAAGGGTAACAGATATGAACATATACTATGCCATCCTGTATAAAGGACTTGAGCATTTCTGGACTCTGATATTTGCAGAGGATCCTAAAATCAGTTCTCTGTGGATACTGGGAGATGACTCTGTGTATACATATTGCATATGGAGGGATTGAGGGAGGACACTATAGCAGCCTTTGTGATTAACAGCTACCAAGTTCTACCAGAAGGCTCTCTAAAAGAGATTCATACCCTCATAATAGTAACTTATGAATTGGCCCCTTGGAAGTTTCTCAGCTTTGCTAACTCAACTTTTTGTATATATATATAAAATTGTATAGACATCAAAATTGTGAGGTAAACATTATCCATATTTTAAAGATGAATTTTATACTCAGAGAAATAATCTAAGATCCTGTGGGTAGGCATGTATCAATTATGTTATTCTAGCTGAGGTCTGGCCTCTCCAAATTTCATGTTCTCAGCTACTAGGCAAACATTATCTGTTTAAGTAAAAATATATGCAAATAAGGCATCCTACCCCCCATCAGGTTGGTGCTTTACATTAATTTAAGAGGCAAATATGTTCATCTAGAGCAGGTTGTAGCTTGCAGGACAAAATTTTGAGTAGGTAATTGGGTCCTTTACCACGTATCCTACAGTTACAATTGCCTGCGTAATAGTTGTATTTGAATGGACTGCTATAAATTTTTAAAATAACTGAAAAATCCATATATTTGAACATAAGAATTGAAATAGGAACAAATTACCTAGGTGTTATCTACCATTCCAATGACCCCAAGACACATTCCTTCTCCATTAACATAAGGAATTCCAAATTTAGTTTCTTTTTTTTTATTTATGGAACTACGTTTTGAACCAAGAGGCCTTCTATCTCTGAACTACACTCACAGCCCTATTTATTTATTTATTTATTTATTTATTTATTTATTTATTTATTTTAAATATAAACAGGGTCTCACTAGGTTACTGGTGGTCTTGCTAAGTTGCTGAGACTGACCTCAAATCTTCAATCCTTGTGTCTCAACATCTCATGCTGAAGTACATGCCTGGCTTGTTAGTAAAACACACACACACACACACACACACACACACACACACACACACACATCTAACCTTAAAACTCATCAAGTTTTGCAGGAATAATCAAGGTATGAAATTGTTTACCAAAGTGGAAAATGCATGTCTCCATAAATCCAGCAATTCAATTTCTAGAAATTCACTGTGTAAAAGATTTCACTAATATACTTATAGATGCACAGAAATCTCATTAAAGCACTATTTATATATAAAAAATAAGCTGGTATTGTGGTGCAAACCTATAATCCAAATACTTGGAATGCTGACATAGGAGGTCTGATGGTTCAACTCAGAAACTTAGTGAGACTCTTTTACAAAATAAAAGATAAGAAAGGCTGGGGTATAGGTTAGAGATAAAATAGAATACCCTTGAGTTCAATTTCCAGTAACCCCCCCAAAAAGAAGAAAAAAGAACAAAATAAAAGTCACAAATTAAACACCCATTAATGCAGACTAATTGAAACTATCTTTTATTTAGTAACTTCTCCTTATGCATTACTATTTATCAGGCACTACTTGGAGCACTAAGAATATATTAATGAAACGACCTTCTATAAATGATGTCACATCCTTATAATGAAAAGGGATAAACCCATTACAGTGGGTCAGGCTCTCCATATAGGTGAACTGTATTCTGTGTTTAGAGAAAAGTAGAAACAAGCCAGAAAACATTTTGTACAATATCATATAGATACATGGAGAGATACATGATGCATATACATTTGGGCATGGATATTTCTGCATAAAGACTGCTAAATTGAGGAAAGAGGCCTCCTCTCCATGTGGGATAAATTATACTTTGACATTTTAAATCACAATGAGATGAAGAAAATTTTTAACACCAATAGAGAGAGAATTTTCAAAGGGCTATGTTATCTCAAATGCAGAGAGAAAAAAAAAAGTACATAAGTATTACAAACTCAACCAGTAAGCCTCTTCCAAAAGACAGAAATAATTTTTAGTCACTTTATCAACTCTGGGCCCTCAACTTGCTACTACCCCTTGGTGGTAAGTAACAAAACAGTGTCTATAGCCTATAACCATTTTAAGTCACCTGAGGTCTTGACTGCATCTGGTCCCAGGCAGAAGTGGGTAGTGGATGCAGGTGTTTGACTGTCCTGTCAGAATCCTGAATTTCCCAGGGATTAGAGTAGATGGTCTTGGGTAAAATTTAGTCATCCTCCTGCCAGTGCCATTATAGTTTGGGCTGATTTGATTTTGTTCTCAACCTATTAGTGAGAAAGAAATATTTTTAAAAATGAGTAAGTAAACAGATTTTCTAGACTAAACAAGACCCAGTAAGCAAATGCAAAGAACTCTCTGAGGTTTAAAAACATATCCTTAAGTTTAGTTATGCAAATGACTTAGAAGAAGAAAGTGTTCAGCCATTTTGTCTATTTTACCTTGCTTTAGAGAAGGGACCATAATGTATCTTCCTTTCATTATTGTCTACAAGAAGAAAATATCAGTATGATGCCAAAGCACTGGGTTTTTGTGTCCTCTATCAGAAGAACCAGACAGAGGCACAACCTGGATGAAAATAAGACTTTTTTTTTCCTTTTTGTATTGGGAATTAAACTCGGGGGTGTTCTGTCTCCAAGCTTCGACCCCACTCCTATTTTTTTTTTATTTCAGAGTAGGATTTCACTAAATTTTTGAATCCTACTAAATTGCTAAGACTGGCTTCAAACCTGTTTCTGTTTGTTTCAAACAAACTCTCCTGTTTCAGCCTCCAAAATACTGGGATTACAGGAGTATGCCACTATGCCAAGTTTATTTTTATAATTTTGAAACAAGATCTTGCTAAGTTGCTGAGGCTATCCTCAAACCTGTGATCCTTGTCTCAGCTTCTAGAATACTGGGGTTACAGATGTGTACCAAATGTCAGACTAAAACAAGACTCCTTATTGGGACAGAGGGGAGACGTAGCACTGACTCAGAAGTGTTGGGCTGGGGACAAAGGAGAGAACTGTTGTTCTTTGTGTGAGCAGGACTGTTAGCAAGGGGTGGGGAATGATGGTTTAAGAATGTCCATTGGGTTTAGGTACATTTCCAAGGATGGTTTTCTTCTTTTCCTGTGAGGGGCCCTTTAAGTTTTGAGGAAGGCAAGGTCAGTCTTCCAAACTGGAGTCAAATAAATTTTTATATTGTAACTGAATTCTTCCTTTATTGGGCTCTTTCCCTCATGGTCCCGTCTGGAATACCAAAAGGATACAAGGCTTCCCTTCTTATTCAGTTATTATCTCCAGAATTAATGAATAAAGTTAGCAAACTATAGAAGGTTGTGTATATGGGTCTAAAACTTTCTTTTAAGCCAAGGGAAGCTAGAACACACACACACACACACACACACACACACACACACACACACACCTCTAATCCCTTCTACCAACACACACAGGGAATCATTGAGAATAATCTTTGAGATTATTTCTTGGGATGCAAGCTTTTATCCTTCTTATGGTTCCCTATCACTCTTTTGTGATTCATCAAAATTGGGTTCTGGGAACCCAATAGGTTTAGCTTAGTTTCAATTCTTACTCTGAATCTGTATCTCAAAAGTCGTGGGCTCTTGCAATCTCTGCACCATCCATCTTTTCCCTCATCCATTCCCCTTGGGTCACTCTTGTGCCTGAAGTTTTGTATTAACTTGTACTGTTATCTCTGTAACTATCAACCCTTCCCATCTCTGTTCTTTATACAGATGGCCTCTTTTAACCCTTCTTGTTCCCAGGTCCTGTGCCCTGCCTCAATATCAGTGCTACATCCTGTGTGAACATCTGTGCTTTGTGATAAGGACATGTTCTTTGGCTGTTAAAGAGAGCCCATAGGTGGGGAGTAGAGGGATTTACAAACCATAGCAGTTAACCAGTCAAGTGGCCCTGGAATTTGCTGTGCTGATTCCTCAGCAGTTTTATGCTTTATGTTGTTTGTTCATTTCTAATACCTAGAACCCTGGTCCTAAAAATGCACCCGGCCTTTAAAGCTGATAAGCACATACCAAGCTTTGAATAGCTAACAAGCCATGAGTAAAGGCTCAGGAGTGCATTTGTTTGCCCTTTTTCCCTAGGCTGGACACTGGTTCAATTATGAGACTGTTTGTCAGTAAAAGAGGGGTGGTTTCTCAAGCCTTGTTTGGGAAATTTCAAAAGCATACTCACAGTGTGTGTGTGTGTGTGTGTGTGTGTGTGTGTGTGTGTGTGTATCTTTGTGGAAATGTGTCTAGTAGTTAACTCCAGCATGGTACCTGAAAAGTTTAGGGATTTTTGGGAAAAAGAATTACCTCTTGAAATTAACTTTACATTTTAAATCAGGTCAGACTTACAGAAGTGTTGCAATGATAATGCAGAATTCCCACACACCCTTATCCTGTCTCCCTGGTTTTTAATACCTCACACCACCGTAGCTCATTAATTGTAACTAAGAAACCAACGTTAGCTTATTTCTATTAAATAAACCCCATATCTAGATTTCACTAGTTTTTCCATTAGTGTCCTTTTACTATAGGAATTCTTTTTTTTTGTTATCTTACTATTGTTTTATAATGATGGGTATTACTAACCTTGTGTACTGTTTTTTCAAAAGCATGAAAATATTTAAAATATAAAAAGAAAAACTCCAACACAGATATGTAAGTTATAATTACATTTCCTGATTCAAAATTTGCTTAATAATTATTTATCAGGTGAAAATACATAACTAAGATACAGAGAAATTGATAGTAGATAGTTGCAAAAGGAAATATACTCATTTCACTTAATGTGCTTAAAATGATTTTTTTTTTTAACAGCATACCCTAAGTTGATGAAAGCCTCACAAAATTGGTGAGGCTGGTCTTGAACCTGTGATCTTCCTATCTCAGCCTCCCAAGTACTGGGATTACAGGCATATACTACCACATCTGGCTTAAAATACATATTTCTTAAATGACAGGTATATTATCACAAACATATATTTAACCTAGGATTATAAGTTATTAAATGCTAAGGATAGTGAAAAATACTGTTATAATGTTAAAAGAGCCGTGGAATTCCGGGTTTGAAGCAATGCATTTTATATGCATTCCATGCATTTTTTTTCTCACTTACGCTTCACAATAACTACAAACAATTGGATACCATCCCTAGCAAGCAGTGAGACAACTTGTATAAAGAAAAACTACTCTATGACAGATTTAGTATTTGAACCTCTCTATGAATTGGAGGTCTGTCTCTTTCAGTCTTCCATGTAGTTCCTCTTACCGTTTTCAACTTGACCATCATCAGGTCAAATAAGTTGACTTTGCTATTTCTGAACTCAAGCTACTTGACAGGGTAGGTAAATTAAGGCAAGAAGGTAGAGGACAATAAAATAAAAAAGAAGACTCATCAGAAGGAAAGTCACTGCACATTAATTTTGCACATTTTGCATAATCTTTAATGGCCATTTTAAATCACACTGTGCTCAAGACATTATGTGAATATAAAGCACACTCAACTTCAATGTGCCTTAATGTGCTTGTAGCTCAGACCTGAAACTGCATTCCTCTATGATTTGTTCCCATTTTCATTAAATCTTGGGCTTTTAAAAAATTTTATTTCTTTCTCCTGTAGATTCACCCATAAAATATGTTGAGGAATCATATCTTCTCTGGAGGCCTTTTTTTCCTGGGTACTGTATATTTCAAAGTGATGGCCCAGAGGTAGAATAGAGATTAAGTAGGGGAAGATGCATCAAGAGGGAGGCTGCATCTGTGGTTAAAAGAATAAAGCAGAGAAAGATTGGAAGAGGAAATGGGCTCTTGGCTTAAAGTATCCGCATCTCTTAACATAGGAGAGGGCTGGCACTTTCTACCACAGTTGTATTTTCATGAAACTCTGTATTTATTCATGGGTCTTAAAGCTTAAAAAGCAAGGACTCAGCTAAAAAGTTTGAAAGCTCATTGAAACTCAGGCATTCTTAGAAGTTTTCTGGTTTGAGTGTCTAAGGTTAGGTAAATGCTTAGCTTAGGTTTCCTCAGCAATTCTGAGGCTGGGAGTAGTCAGAGAGCAGTTTCTTAGAAGATTAAGCAGAATACATGTCTCAAATACAACTATGCCTGGTTATCAAAGAAGAAAGGCGAAACTCATAGAAATCAAATGCCAATTACTAAGTAGGATTAAATCGGGGATATGTGCTGGTTGTTGTGGTGCATGCTTGGTAGACTGAGATAGGAGGAATGCAGGTTTAAAGCCAACCTCAGCTACTTAGTGAATCCCTTAACTGTGTAATGAATTCTTGTTTCAAAATAAAAAAAATATATAAAGGGATAAGAGTATAGCTGAAAGGCATAATGTCCCTGGGTTCAATCTCTAGCAATACATATACAACATACACACACACACACACACACACACACACACACACACTCAGTCTCCTAAATCTTATCACTAGAGATTATTGTTTCTTGGAGAAAAAAGTAAACCCTAAAAAGATAGGAGTTTCTTCAATATATGATTAAACATATAAGACACTACAACTAAGATGAATAAAGTTGCTCTTGTTATTATATTGTAAGTTATTTGGAGGCAAGAACATGCTCTCTATTGTGTGTTTCATATGACCTTGTGACCTTTGGATATGTTCCTTGGTAATCTATTATTGTGATATAGCAACTACAATAAAAAAATAGAATATATTTCAGTGCTTCATTAATCTGTATTATTACTTAAAGAAAGAATCTAAATAATGCAAATCTGTAATGCATCAATAAGTGTACTTAAAAATATCTCAACTAAAAATCTATGAGAATGAGAATCAAAATAATTAAATAACGAGATCTATTATCAATAAAAAGATTCAAAATGTGCAGGTTCCTCTCACTTACTAGCTCTATCATTTTTTGTTTTGTTTTTAGTGGTCCTGAGGATAGAATCTAGGGTAATTCTAATTTTGGGCTACAAGCCCAACCCTATTTTATTACTTTATTATGAAACAGGGTCTTGCTAATTTGGATAGGGCTTCACTAAGTTTCTGAGGCTGGCTGTGAACCTGTGATCCTCCTGTCTCAACCTCCCAAATCCTAGGATTACAAGTGTGGGCCACTCCAACCAGTTTAGCTTTGCTACTTTTGAAAAGTTACTTACAATACAGAATTGTATTACATAAGACAATGTACATTAAAAAATATAGACTAGCTGGGCATGGTAATACATGCTTGTAATCCCAGCACTTGGGAGGCTGAGACAGGAGGATCTCAGGTTTGAGGCCAGCTTTAGCAACTTAGCAAGACTCTGTTTCAAAATAAAAAATCAAAGGAGCTGGAGGTATAGCTCAGAGTTAGAATTCCTCTGGGTTCAATCCCTAGCACCACAAAAGAAGCATATATTAATATCTATCTATCTCTCCATCTATATACATATGTAGGTATATAGATTCCAATATATTATTTCATATTATGAATATTAGAATATTTAGTTAAATAACATATGTAGCCTTTTTCTTCTTGGTTATTTATATTATATATAGTATCTTCACCAAGAGTATAGACACCATCTCCATAAGTATACAATAGGTTACACCAGACCACAGAATATGCCATTTATCAACTATTTTCTCAGTCTCAAAGGAGATGTTTGATTAATGCGAACAAATGGCATAGAATTCACTGACCAATAAGAAGGCTGGCATGAGCTCAACATATCAAATCAAATCTGGTTGTCAAATGATGCAGAATGACAGTGGGCATTTCATCTGCTGTGTGATGTATACGTATCTACTTTGTCCCTGGCCTTTGTGAGACAGGCTATTGTCTTAGATTGAATTATTCTAGATAACAAACTAAAGCCAAGAATTTGAGTAGAACTAGTGATTTGTAAGATATACCATCTTACAAACAACTGGTTAATGGAGTGAGAGAAACAGAACAGAAAAGAGAAATAAGCCAAGCAAGGGTGCAATTTCAGAGGATGTTCCAGCTTCAGCCTGGTCTATGGGGAGCCCTAGAGTGTATATTACATCTCAAAATGTGTGGTCCTAGGAGGCTTGGAAGCAGGTGTCAGAGACTGGCTCCTGGTAGCAGTGCGGAGCATGGATAGGGAGTTATGACTCATGGGAAGCTACCTGGCTCAGCAGAGAAATCCCTTCCTCCCTCCCTCACAATGTATAATCTGTCTGCTTGAGGCAAGGATCATCCAGTCACAAGTAATAGAGGATACTGCAAGATTTTTAAAAACAAAAATAAATTTATTAAACTAATATTTGAATATTTTTTAAGACACTAGGTAAGGTAATAATCTGGTCATACCAGGGACTGCCAATGGCAATCAGAAAGCCAAAATGAATCACAGAAGCTTTCGTCTTCTTTGTCTCCATTGTGTCTGCTTGTTTCTAAAGAAACCTTCTCTCTGTTGCTCATCAGCCTGTTAGCACCTCCACATGGTTAATCCAGTACCTGAGTCTTCATAAACTTTCAACTTCCAAGAAAATGCAGACTGATTCAAAGCTTATGGGTCTCTTAGTTGGAAGCCTTCAAAGAGGGAATCTGATGGGATGGGTGGCCACCAGTTTTGTGACCTTTATCTGGAGATGAGCACTGGTATAATAAAGAAAATTTCCTGAAGAAACTCATTGATAGCAACTCACAGAAAATAACTGCAAGCCAAGCAGGAATCCACAAAGCCTTTCTGCTGTACTACAAATTTACAATTCCCCAGCATAGAGAAGAGTTTTTAGAAGAAGGCAATTCAGTGTTTTACCTTTCAGTGTATTTACTGATTGGGTGAGGAACAAAAGTCAAGTATGAGCTCTCTTTACTACTATCTTAATCATCCCTCATTATGCATAATGCCGATACAAACTAGAAGTACAGAAATGAATAAAGTAGGATCCTTGAGAGAAGCCAAAATATTAAGATTGCTCTAAAATGATTGAGCTTTATGCATAGTCCGTGGTACTGTAAATTGGTAGAATATCTTAGAAAGTAATTAGATAATAAGCACAAGATCTATAAAAAATGTTCATGTCCATTGACCCAGTAATTCTACTTAAGAGAAACTGCCATAAAGAGTTCAAAATTTGGAGAAAAAGCTTTATGTACCATATGTTTATGACAGAAGTATATACAGAAGAGAAATAGAAGATAATTTGAATGTAATTTTAAAAAGGGAATAATTGAACTACCGAAACATTCATCAGCAATTAAAGTTCTGGTTATGAAGGGTAGGTAAACATCATGGGAGTGTATTTTAATGTTCTTATATGAAATAGCCACATGTGATACTGGAAGGGAACTCAAAAAACAGCAAGGGTAAGTGCTTGGAGGGAAAATTACCCCAAGACTCTAATCATGATTGAATCAGTGTCATGAAATTATAGGACTTTTTTGACTTTTAATTTCTGAATTGCTTCCAATGTACTTATGTTTATAAAAATAAAAAATAGCTTAGCAAACTGCTCCTGTATTACTGCCACTTCTCTACTGGATACAGTTTGTATTTTCTAGAACTGCTTCTTACCACCCTTCAATGGGCTGCTGGCTCTCTTGAAGCCTATTACATTTTGAAAAGATTTTATAAGTTAAAGACTATATCATTGAGTACTTGGAAACTACTGAGAGGAAAATAGAAATGCCAGCTTAAGTAACAACTTTGAAGAACATTTAGAAGGATCTTAGAAAAGTGGCTTTGTTAAAAAAAAAGTACTGGAGGTTGAGAAGCCCTGTAATCCTTACAAGTGTCTGAAACTCTCAAAAATAAAGCAGCAATATGGGAGAAGGATCTACAGCACTCAGTATATGTCTTGTGAAGCAGCTTGGAAATCTACACCAGACGTAGCAATTAACACATTTTCAAATAATCATCAGCCATGTAGTTTTCTCTGCCAAGTGACTATTAGCATGATTTTCCTACCTGTTCATAGGAGGTTAGCATATTATAAAACCACACAGAAGTGCAAGAATTTGTATCTTCCATGCTCTGAATAAGTAAAATGTGGCTGTCTGATTGAAACTTTTTGGGAACATCCTGATATGACCAGATAGCACAAAAGGTAAATTAAACAGTAAAGCTATCATCATAGGTTATACTATGGAGAACCACACAACATTTTCCAAAGTATGCTCTGCAAGAGCACCCATCCCAGAAGATGTTCCAGGAAAAACATTTGGGAACATGAAATATATCTGGTACATCTTGCATATGTATCCTCTTTAACAACTAGTACATTTCTAAGAAGTACTACAGCAAAGAAAAGCATACTATCACCATTTAACTGATCATGGTCTTCTCCTAATCTCCTCTTCACAATACAATAACTTTTGGGCTTAAGGAAAAGGAGTGTTCTGCAAAATATAGTTCATTAAAAGTCTGTAGAATGTTGACAGATTTCAGAACTTGTCAGACTTAGGTATAAGTCAATTTTCACCACACCTGAGTTATTTGTCTTGTTCAGTGGAAGATCTGTAAATAGTTTCAGCCTGTCTAAAATATAGTCATATACATGCAAGAATCCATTAGGAACTGATCTTTAAATCTGAACAATTCTTGGATATCCCTTTTATTCACTCTTCTAAAAGGTATTTCTTTGGATCTTTTGCTCTCTTGCCCAAGATAACAAGACCAATATTTGTTTCAGCCTCCCTTGTCTTCATTACTGATTTTGATGCACATTTCTTGGTGTGTTGAGGCTTCACAAAATATAGGGTGGGGCAAAGCAGCACAGGGTGTCAATCTATGTCTACTGCTCACCATCCAAAAGTGCATCAGCTAGAATCTAAAATAGAAGTCCCTTTCCACCTCTAGCATACTGCTAGAGCCTACTCCTGGGAAAATTTAACAGCACAGTCAGACAGAGGAAGATCACTTAAAAAGTCCCATGTCACAGAACAAGTAATGAACAGCAAATTTAGAATGAAGGAGAAATGGGTCATAGGAGGATCTCTAGATGAAAAAGGAAATCCTTTAGAGGAGCAAACAAGACAACCTAAATGAGGGGATAGGAGGGGGGAAGGAGGAAATTCTCTAAAACATACAATGTACTTAAACATATTGAAGTCAACCACTAAGCCAAGCAAGGGAAGGACAGACAGGGAGGGAATGGGATGGGAATTGGGTAGGGGTTAAATCAGTCATGTGTACATGTATATACACACAAGATTTTAACCCCAATAATATGTATGAAATAAAATAGAAGAATAAATTAGGGCTGAAGAAAACAACCCAATCAAAAAACGGGCAAGTGAACTAAGTAGACACTTCACAAAAGAAGAAATTCAAATGACCAATACATGTATGAAAAAGTATTCAACCTCATTAGCAATCAGAGAGATGCAAATCAAAACTACCCTGAGATTTCACCTAACTCCAATTAGAATGGCAATCATTAAGAACACAAACAACAACAAATGCTGGTGAGGATGTGGAGAAGTAGGAACTCTAATACATTGTTAGTGTGATTGCAAATTAGTGAAACCACCTTGGAAGACAGTATGGAGGATCCTCAGAAGAATGGGAATAAACCTACCATATGATCCAGCAATATCACTTCTGGGTATCTACCAAAAGAATGAAAACCAAGCTACCAAACTAATGCATGCATATCTATGAACATAGCCACACAATTCCCCATTGCCAAAATCTGGAACCAGCCAAGATGTCCATCAACAGATGAATGGACTACAGAAATATGGATATGTATACAATGGAATTTTACTCAGCCATAAAGAAGAACAAAATTATGTCAGAATAAAAGAATTAGAGGACATTATGATAAGTGAGATTAGTCAGTTACAAAAAGTAAAAAATTGGGTGCTTACCCTAATATGCAAAAGCTAGGGGGAATAAGGTCATAGGAAAAACTCTAGATGAAGAAGGAGAAACCATAGATGAGGAAATAAGGTGACCCAACTGAGGGGGGTGAGAGGGAACAAGAGGGAAATTCCCTAATATAGATGATGTACATTCACAAACATATCAATGTCAATCACTAAGCCAACCACGAGGAAGAGTGAAGGGGAGGGAAGTGGGTGCGATTGGGAAAGGGCTAAATGAGTGATGTATACCTCTACCATCTAGTACTCCATTAAGATGCATGACTACAATGAACCAATAAAACATTGAAAAAAATAAAAAAATAAAATAGGGCTGAGGGCTCAGGGTTAGACAGCCCCTGAGTTTCATACTTAGTAACACACATACACATAAATACACACACACAGACACACACACACACACACACACACACACAAGAAAACAAACAAAAACATAGACGTAAGAGGCAAAGGCAACATTTAAAAAGAAGAAAGTAGTTGCTAAGGAATGGACAGAAATTGGGGCTTGCAAATTATGAAGCAAGAAAGTAGTATTTTTGTACAAGTCTCATTAGCTTTTAAGACTTGGATATGGATATATTTAACTCCAAAATTTAATATTTATGACAAATACAATAATGACCATAAAAGCAATTTCTTATTTATTAAAACCTTTAACAAAAAAGTTCCAGCAAAAACACTTGGTAATAGGGAGATTCTGTACATTTTTCTATAAATAGAAGAAATGTGGATTGATAAAATACAAACCTACTTGTTAAAGAATGCTGAAGACATGAAAATTGATTGGCAAAAAATGATGAAGATACAGATTTATAAACACAGATTTTTTTGTGTGTGTGGTACTGGGGTTCCTGGAAGCCCTTCTACCTCCGGGCTACAGTCCCAGACCTATTTTATGCTTTTTTATTTTTGGAAACAGGGTCTCTTAAGCCAGTGCAGCTGGCTTCGAACCTGCGTGATCCTCCTGTCTCTGCCTCCCAAGCATGGAGATTACAAGCGTGCACCACCACGCCCGGCTAAACACAGATTTTAACATTGAAATTTGATATAGACTTATGAAATCATGGTTAGATACTGAGATTTA
The DNA here is from genome assembly GCF_963383645.1 of Muscardinus avellanarius. Lineage (NCBI taxonomy): Eukaryota > Metazoa > Chordata > Mammalia > Rodentia > Gliridae > Muscardinus > Muscardinus avellanarius. Next base: position 41,528,546 of record NC_137802.1, on the reverse strand, counting down.
TTCATATAGCAATTAAAAATATATAAGTATTTAACAGGGCTTAAAAGGTCACTAGTATGTCAATGATTAGTTCACTGATGTTATAAAATACTAATCAATTGAGAAATCTAATAAAATAACACTTGATCATCACAAGTGATGATAAACTTTAATTTTCAGGCTTCTCTCCTATCTTCAAATCTATATTGATATCTTCTGTTAAAATTATAACTAATCCTAGTTTTGAAGAAAACTTTGTACATTATATATACAGGATAAGTTATATGTATAAATATATTTAAAATGTTGACCTCTTTAACATAGTTAATAAGATATTTGCATTTATGTATAAAAAAGCTAGATATTCTCACTGAAATCTTAACATCAAAGTACTAAACAAATCAGAGGTTCTTCTCTCATCAGTTAAGCTATTGAACTTAAGTATCCAAAAAGTCCTTAGGGGAATAATAAAACCAGCATTTTCACATTTGTAAATTATTTCTGAAGCTTTATGATAATAATGATGTTAAAACCAAGTTATATATTTTTGAATTTTAAAATATTTCAATCTATGTGTAAAAGCATGACCTCAGTACTTTTGCAAGTTTTAAAACCTCATATATCTTATTTTTCTGTTAAACAGGTGAGGTTTTTTGAAATGATATTTCATCTGTTTATTCAGAACCAATTGAGCCACTCTGTTGGAAGCAATAGACATATTTCAGATCAGGAAAACAAGGAAGAAAGTACCACAAAGCTAGGCCCCACAGAGAAATGGAGTACAATGCAGGACCTAGATGTTTGTTCTTTCTCCTCCTCCTCGTCTCCCTCCTCCTACCCCTCCTCCTCTTCCTTCTTCTTCTTTTATATTTTTTGTTGTTGTGATACTGGATTTTTTTTTTATTTTTTAGTTTTTATAAGTGGAACATATTGAAAGTAGTGTACATTTAGATTGTGCTTCATGCCCTTCCCCCTCCATTACCCTTCCCCCCTCCCAATAGAGACTGTCCAGGTTAACCATGTTATATTTATACTATTACACATATTCATATGTAGCTCCTCCATTGAACAATCTCAGCTTTCTACCTCTCATATCTTTACATTCAAGCTTTGCTGAGATTTCCCCTCCATCATCTGGAGTCCCTCTGGTATTGCCACTACTCCCTAGCTTGGGCATATTAGAGAAAACATATGTCCCTTCTCTTTCTGTGCTTGACTAATTTCACTTAACATAATATTCTCCAGTTCCTTCCATCTTATTGCAAATGCTATTATTTTATTCTTCTTTATAGCTGAATAGAATTGCATTGTGTGTATTTCACATAATTTTGCAATCCATTCATCTGTTGATGGAGATCTAGGTTGGTTCCATATTTTGGCTATTATGAATTGTGCTGCTATGAACATGGGTATCATATGTTAATGTAGTTCTCTGATTTCAACTCTTTTGGAAAGATATGCAGGAGTGGTATATCCAGATCAAATGGTGGATCTATTCCCAGTTTTCTAAGAAATCTCCATACTGATCTCTAAAGTGGCTGAACTACTTTGCACTCCCACCAACAGTGTAAAAGAGTTCCTCTTTCCCCACATCCTTGCCAGCAATTGTTGTTGTTTGATTTCTTTATGTTTCCCACTCTGATTGGGGTTAGATGAAATCTCAGAGTAGTTTTGATTTGCATCTCCCTGATGGCTAGTGATGTTGAACATCTTTTCATGTATCTATTGGCCACTTGTATCTCTTCTTTTGTGAAATGTCTATTCATTTCATTTGCCCATTTCTTGATTGGGTTGTTTGTTTTGCTAGTGTAGAGTCTTTTGAGCTCTTTGTATATTCTGGATATTAGCCCCCTATTAGAGTGGTGGCTGGTAAAATCTTCTCCCACCTGTAGGCTTCCTCTTTAGATTCTTGATGATTTCCTTTGATGAGAAGAAACTTTTTAGTTTGAAGAGACCCCACTTATTAATTCTTGCTTTAATTTCCTGTGCTTTAGAAGTCTTGTTGAAAAAGTTACTCCCTGTGCCTATATGTTGGAGTGTAGATCCTATGCCTTTCTCTAATAACTTCACAGTCTCTGGTCTAATTTCTAGGTCTTTGATCCATATCGAGTTGATTCCTGTGCATGGTGAGAAGTAAGGATTCAGATACAACTTTCTACAAATGGATAGCCAATTCTCCTAGCTGAATTCTACAAAACCTTCAGTGACACTGGATATTGAACCCAGGGGCTTTTTACCCTTGAGCTATGCATAAAGATGGTCATCAGGTATATGATCAGGGAAGTAAATATTGTAACCATATTAAAACAACACATTTGTTGGATGAAAATTACCAAAAACAAATAAAGCTTGGCATGGTGGAGTTCACTTGTAATCCCAGCATTCAGGAAGCTAAGACAGGAGGATTGCTACAGCCTCAGCTACTTGGGCCTTTTGCGACTCAGCAAGACCCTGTTTCAAATTAAATAATACAAAATAGTGCTGGGGTAGAGCTCAGAGGTAGAATGCCCCTGGGCATATATTATATTTATCATAATAAATATAGGAAGTTCTAATTTATTTTGAAATTAACCATCTGTATGGTCATCTGTATGCCTTTTCTAAAGAAATTTAGGTTTTCATCCATTTTTAATTATAATATTAGGGTTTTTATTGAATTGTAGAAATTTCTAATATATTTTAGAAGTTAACCATTTGTCATATATACAGCTTGTAAATATGTCCTCCTATTCAATAGGTGTTGTTTCACTCTATTGATTATAAATGTATATCATTGGCAGGAGCAATTCTACCTCCATCCCCATATCTCACACACACACACACACACACACACACACACACACACACACACACATCTTAACAAAGATATAGAGAGATTAGTACCTCTTAGACTATTATTCAAAATTCAAAATACCATCACAGCTTTAGAAAACATTATGAATACTCCTTAAAATAAATCCACCATATGATCCAACAATCCCACTTTGAGGTATTTACTCAAACAATTTGAAATCACAATAGCCTTCTTTTAGTCATTCTTTCTTCACATCCCTTTTGTAGGGGAGACTTAGTGCATGCTGTGTCTTTTTTAACTTGTAATGCTGCTCAGAAAGTAAATAACTCTAACTTTTAGGTCTCAGCTCCATTTTTACTTCTTTGGGGTCTCTGCTAATGGCAGAGTGTCAGGACAAGATTCACTAACTAGAAACACTCTGGACACAATAGACTAAAACATTTTCAGTTAATAAAGCATGCTTGACCAAATGTATAACTTCTCCAAAAATGAGCTTCCTTATCTATAAAATGAGGAAAATACCTAACTTACAAAGTAACTTTGAGAGTTATAAAGGATCATTGCCTATCAGAGTTTCTGACATATGGCATTATTATTATTTTGTGTGTGGTGCTGGAGTTCCTGGAAGTCCTACCTCTGGGCTACACTCCCAGACCTATTTTGTACTTTTTTTTTAAATTTGGAAACAGGGTCTTTGAAGCCAGCGTGGCTGGATTTGAACCTGTGTGATTCTCCTGTCTCCGCCTCCCAAGCATGGGGATTATAAACATGCGCCACCATGCCCGGCAACATATGGCATTATTTTTTAAACAAAACTTTCGATCTTGAAAACATAATTAAGAATATATTGTTAAAATTGTGTTCCATTATATTTGTTTGGACATACTCTATATGACTATAATAAGAGACTGCAAAATAAACTGCTTCATCAGGACAAAAGTCTATTTTTCTCTTAAATCTGATCATCTTCAGTAATTATCCCAGAGTAATTATGACAACTTTAGAGCATTGAGGAGAAAGGATTCTTGCTGAGAATTTTTTTGGGTGTTGTTCCTCTCTGCACAAAAACATCATCCTACCACATCCATATGATCACGTCCTCTTTAGGCCATCCTTCTGAACTCACACATACTAACATCCACAGGTCATGCTCTCTCTCCTCCTTTAAGTACTTAATTCCCAAGCCACCTGTTCAATGAGGCCTTCCAAAACCACTGCATTTCAAAGTGAAGTCTTCGAGAAGTTCTAATGCCTTCTGTCTTCCCTATTTTTACTCAGTAGTGGTTATGATGTCTTCTCTTTCACTAATATTTTACTGGAAAGGATTCAACCTTGTCTATGGCTACCTGCAAAGAACAGTGGGAAACATATTCTTTACCTTGGAAGCCACAAAGATAAAAATTCCATAACTATAGATTTAAAATAAATCTATAGTAAATGTTTATGAGACATATAGCAGTTGTCTGAAAAGTTTCTGAAATTTAGAACTTTAAGATAAAATAATATCCCACAGGAATATATATATATATATATATATATATATATATATATATATATATTTAGAAGTTTGAAAAGCAGAAAAAAACTCCAAAGAAAATGTTATTGTTAAAAGTTAAATAAAAATATAACATATATTTGTAAAAAAAAAAAGGGATACAAGCAAATAAAGAACTGCATTATATTGGTGAACGGAAGGACTCCAAATCTCATAGTTTTCAATCACATTTAACATGGTGGCACCTAAAACTCAGGAGTAATGTTGTCTGTGTGAGGCACACAGTATATCCAGAACTGATGTTCAGGCTGTCCATCACTTCTGTGATTTCCACTTTGCCTTAACAAAATATTTAGAAACATTATTTCCTCTCTATGTGACACATACAACAACCCCCTCCCTCATACACACATATACAGATAGGGTGCACAATTAAAAATCTAATTGAAAAAAGAGTGGTAGATGCTCTAACTATGCAATGGTCTTGGTTGTTACCATCCTTGCCATCAAACAAATTTTTAGTGGGTGCCTTCTATGGACCAGATTGTCCCCTAGATACTATACTTAAAATGATGATAAAAGGAAAGCCAAATGGACTATGGTGGCACAGGCCTTAATCCTATTATTTGTGAGGCTGAGATGGGAAACTAGCCTTAGCAAGTTAGTGAGATTCTCATCAACCTAGCAAGACCCATTAACAGACAAACAGGGTTGGGAGTGTAGCTTGAAGGTAGAATGCCTCTGAGTTCAATCCCCAGTACTGCGTGCGCGCGCGCGCACACACACACACACACACACACACACACACACACACACACACATCCTTGTCTATATGAAGCTTGCTTTTCACTAAGAAATGACAGAAAATGAATGTAATAAGAATGATGTCACGATAGAAGACATCATAATCACTACTGAGTAAAAATAAGGAATACAGAAGGCATTAGAACTTCTCAAAGACTTCACTTTGAAGTGCAGTGGTTTTGGAAGGCCTCATTGAACAGGTGGCTTCGGAATTAAGTACTTAAAGGAGGAGAGAGCATGACCTGTGGATCATAGAAGAGTATTCCAGGATAGAAACAGTAGAGGCTGGTGCCCTGGCCCAGGAGCATGTCTGATCTTGTCTCCTCAAAGAACTGCAAGATATGTGTGGCCAGAGAAGTGAGGGAGGGACGGATGGAAGGAGCTAACCTCAAATGATTTGAGAGAGAGAAGGGAATGAGTAGGAGGGCAGGAAGATTGTTGGTGTAAATGACCTCAGGGGCATCATCAAGACTCTGGGTTTCACTCCATGAGATAGGAGTCCTTGGAATCTTGTGAGTGAAATTATGACAAGATCTGATGTTGATTTGGGCAGATTAACAATACAGTTATCACTGACTTCACTGATAGTTTACTAAAGAGACTCAGTTTATCAAGCACTCTGTTCTTGACACATTATACATAGCCCTTAATTTTCACAGTACTGCAAAATACTTCATATCATCCTCATTTCTGTATATAGAAAACTGAGCCTCCCAAAGTTGGAATAAATTGCTCAGCTTAATAAACAGCATTCTTAGGATTTGGTCTCCACTATTCCTGCCTGCAAAGTCCTTGTTGTTATTCACAGTATTTTATTTCTATCAGTATCATGGCAGCTCACTCAGAAGGTTTATACATTCTTGTCTCACCATAAAAAATGCTTCCCATTCTATTCCGTCCACTGATATATTGAATAGATGTGATAAAGAGGTATCCTACTGTATTCTTCTGAAGAGCAGCATTACTTATGATAGCAATTATTGCTCATTAGCATTTGATGAAGACAAGCTCTCTGCCACTGCACTCCAAATCCAAACAGGGCACCATAAATAACATACCCCTGCAATTGGAGCAGAGTTTCTACTTTATTAAAAAGGTGTTTCCTTTTGAATCCCAGTAATGAGGCATTTAAATTCATAACTTCTCTCCGTGATTATGGAAGCTTTTCTCAAATCTCCTGCTTCTCTTTCTTCCAAATCTCACCTCTTTCTTGAAAATTGCTCAACAAAAGTTGACTTTCTTAATTTCCAACCCCCAACCCATACAGACCCAGCACAAGTGTAAGGCATAGAAAACAGTATATATTCTATAATTTTTTTGGTCCTGAGATTCAAACCCAAACTTTGTGTATGCCAATCACATGTTCTATTACTAAGCTAGACAATAAGATCATCAGTGGATAAGCTGAACATCAGTGAATATTCTCTCTCCTAGCCACAGACCCACCTTTACCATTTGTGGATCCCAGAGCAAGAGTGCATATGGAGGCTATTTATAAATTATAAAACAAGTAAAGAAACTTAAAACATGTACCATATGATCAATTAATTACTACAGCTTAATTGAAGTTATTTTGTAAAAGTTCTATTCTCAATCAATTTTTGTGGGTTTTTTTGCATTTTAATTTTGATCTTAACTTATTCTCATTCCTAATTTTAAATAAGAAATGAAAATTTGCAAGATGAATTTTATAAAAACTGTACTCAATCTATTTTATTAAAATGCAGGCTAAAATCTCTCAAAATACCCAAATATTGGAAAAAGCATAAGATAAACCCTCCTTATTGGCTCCATTATGGGACAGAGCTTAAAAATTAAATAAGCAAATATAATCTGAATTGAAACATGTGTAAGAAATAAAAAATTATTAAACACACACACACCTTCCAAAAGATCATTTTATCCAAATATCCAAGTATATTAAAATTAAAACATTAAAGATAAGTTATAATATGGAATATACTTTATACATTTATTCTAATACAACTATCAAATTATAAATCATGTAAATTAAATAGAAAATTTATTTGCCTTTTGGAAAAGCATCTATGTATTCAAATATATTAGAAAACTAAAACTATTGACAATTGTAACCTTCAGTGAACATAGAAAAGCATTCTATGGTCATTATTCAGGGATTTCTTATTTGCAGATTCACCTCCTCCCCAAAATTTATTTTTGGCTTCCACCAGTCAATACAGTAGCTTCCTGATATGCACACGCTACGATCGACAAACACTGGAGTTGGCTGATATATAGGTTCCCAGCTGAGTTCAAATAAGGCAAAATCTTTTTTATTCTGCTATCATACCGTAAATAAATGCCGATTCTATGATCAATTTAGTGCCACATTTTCACATATTTTGCCTTTTTAGTCATTGATTTGGCAGTTTAAAATGGCCTACAAGCCTTGTGCTGTCGGGCTGTCTCATGTTCCAACGCAAGAAGGCTGAGACATGCCTTTTTAGTTCCCATTATGAGAAAATATGTGTATCAGATAAGCTTTGTTCAGGCTTGAGTTACTGTGCTTTTTTGGTTCTGAATTTAATGTTAATGAACCAAGAATATATATTAAATAAGATGTCTGTATACAGCAACACACATAAAGCAAGATTATATATCAAGCCATTGATGAAAATTCCATGACCAGAGCCTCTCTGGAACCTAACCCCATATTCTGCTTGGGAGCAATGATTCAGCATTGTCTAATTCAGTGTTTGAGGTGACTTTATGGGATGTAAGTAGTGTGAATAAGAAGACTTGAATGTAATCAGTAGTATCACATCATATATTATATCAGGGCCTGCTTATATACAGATATAAATGTAATTCAAAGTATTTGATATTGCAAACTGTACCTTTGCCACCTTGTGAAACTCTGGCAATACCACAGTAAGTTTTACATATTTCTGGAACCAGGAAACAAAGCATAAAGTGTAAAATTAAATCATCTAACAGGATAACAGTACTTCCTTTCAATTACTGCTATATAACATTTGTGAAATGTGAGAGGTTTATAAGTGCAATATGATAAGCCAACAGTCTTATCTTTCTCCTAGCTTAACCATTTCTTGTCTGCCCCTCCTTTAACCCAAAATCAAAGATCATCTCTGGTAGTAGTAGTGGTTCAGGCAAAAACCTTCATACTACTCCTAAGTGGTCACCTTTGATTTTGACCACAAAAGACAAGAGATGAGAAGTATTTTTCTGCAGTTTGAAAAGCATTGATTTTAAGAAATAACAGGTATATTTATAGGTCTTATTGTGTCAATGGTGAGAGCTAGATTTTAAATGACTAACATATCCATAGCTTTTAAATACATTTCTTTGGAACTGAAGGTCAATTTGGAAGCTATAGGACCCAGAAAAACACCCTTTTTCCCCAGGTCTAAGGGTGGTAATACCTGTCCAACTACACCAGCCTCATACATAGTCCACCAACTTCTAGCATCTCTTTTGCAACTTGTCTTACACACCAACACACTAGGTAACGTTCAGAATAACTGTCCTTATTGAGCTCCTCGTACTGCCTTCGGAGTATTAGATATGCACTGTATTCTAAATTCAAGATTTAGGAACCTCAGTGAAAGAGGTCCAAATCAAATTTCAGTCCCACTTTCTAAAACGTTCATAGCATCTTCTCAAGATTGTCCATGCATACCTTTAGCTCGCTTACCTTTCCTTCTTGGGTTTATGATGTGCCCTAGTCTTGCCAGCTCAGAATGCTTATCCACCCTATTTCCAGATGTCTAGTCCTACCCATTCTGAAGGCCCAATTAGGATGCCTTTTTTTTTTTTGGTGGGGGGGATATTTTCTATTGACTGTAAATAATCATTTCTGGTTCAAAAATCGACATGCCAATCACTCGACATTATCCTTGTAGCTATGAGCCTTTTACGCATAATAAATTGTGATGGCAGAGTCCTGTCTGGTTCAATCCTAGAGTGCCATACACAGTATTTTTTCAATTAACATTTGTCAGAGAAGGAACTTTAAAATAATGAAGGGATGAATTACAGTTGATGTTTCAATAAATAGAGTTATGCTCTGCTCTGATAGGACTTTGTATTAGGGACATGAAAATGGAAGGGATATACTGTTATCCAATCCATATCATGGTACTTTCCAGTGTCCTGAGGCAGCCTTCTCATTCATGGCCAACCTCATCTTCAATGGGTAGTTTAACAGGTAGTTATTACTTCAGAACCCTTATAACAGATGCGTTAAGAAGTGTTGAAGGACAATTAAAGGTTTTTCCTTTTTCTTTTCTTTTATGATACTAGAAATTGAGCTTAGGGGCATTCTACCTCCAAGTTACACCCTCAGCCCTATTTTATTTTTTCTTTTGAGACAGGGTCTTCCTAAGTTAGCGAGAGTCTCACTACTTGCTGAGGGTGGCTTAAAATCTATGATATTTCTATCTAAACATCTAATGTAAGAGAATATTTATGCCAAAGACAAATATTTAACATTATGTCAGACTTAATGTCTAAAATCAAAGAAAGGATTAGGAAAATTAATAATAAAAATAGATATCAAAACTGTTTTATGCATTCATCATTAAATTCCCAAACATAACTGAGATGTACAGAGAAAACTAGCACCTTCATAGTTGCCTATATTTATGCTAATAGTTATCACCATTTCCATGCAGTAAATAGCAAGGGTTTGAGTGTGGTGAATAATAAGCATCCAATACAAGTTAAAATTTCATTAAATCAAAATTAATAATAGTTCCTTTTAGACAGTGTTTCATCTCTGAGATGAAAGCCTTTCAGCTGTTGTTCCCCTTCTCATAAAGGGAGGAAAAGGGTGTGGTTTCCTGGTTATGGTCATAGAGTCAAAGTAGTCAGGCTACTTATCTTCTATGTCTTCCAGTCTAGGGACAATCTCTCAGTCTCCTTTATTAAGTTTCTGCTGTTTGTGCTACTGGTGCTTTGGGTTTTGTGAAGATTCCAGTTAGTGTAACCTATATTATCTGGACTTTACAAGGCCCAATATTCAATGACTGACTGAAATGCCTTTGTCTGCTAATTCTATTACCTGTGTAAATTTTGGATCTCTTTACATTTTCTCTGAGTTACAAGCCATATTTTCTGCTTCTTGGAATATCCAGTATTTCTTTATTAGATGCAGATGTTGTGCATCTCATGCTTGTGTGTGCTGGATTTTGTTTTACTATAAATGCCTCGTTTATATTTTATCCTGTCATAGATAAAAGAGAAATTTGAGCATCATTTCTAATTATAGAATAAAACTTAATTTTCTTTATAAAATGAATTGTAGGCCTCAGTAGGCAGATGATGGCAGAGATATTTGTTTTGTGGTTATTCTTTTCCTCCAGTTGGGTTTTTCAAGTTCTTATAAATGGCAGCCTATTCTGTATCCCCACGGGACTATCCTTCTGTCTCATTCCCTACAGTATCAGTCAATCCTGTATGGATCACGTTGTCTGCACCAAATCCATTCAGGAGAAGTAAAGCTTTAGTTAGAAAATTACACAGGATGCTATGATTTGAATGGCTGCACCTCCATTCATATGTTGAAGCCCAGTCCCCAGAGTGGTGGTAATTAGAGGTGGAGCCTTGAGGGAGTAAATAGGTCACGAGGCCTGAGCTCTGGTGAATGGAATTAGTGATAAAAAGAAGAGGTGGATTGTCTCTGCTCCCCATTACAAGATGAAAAAGAGAGAAGACAACCATCTGTAAACTAGGAAGTCCTCACCAGGCACACATCTGCAAGCACCTTGATCTTGGACTACCCATACTCTAGAACTACTGGGAATGATTAATTTAGCCACTCAGTCTCTAGTAATTCACACTATAGTAGGCGAAACTAACAAACACATATGAGTCTTTTTTATGAGATGAGTATAGTAATCTATCAATCAAGTTATCTATTCTCTATATATAAATATTATAATATATAATATTATATATAATATAACATATATAAATCTATATATAAATCTCTCTATATAAATATTATAGATAATTATATATAATATTTAAATCATATTCTGAACATAATTACATCTAACATGTACATGTGTCTCTCTCCGAGAGATAATTTGTACATTTTATGAACCAAAATGTTTCTCACCTTTGGGCCGTTTTTTTTCTTATTATAAACCAATACATTTTCATTATTTCTCAGTATATAAGTTTTATGAACTCAGTTTAACATTAGTTTTTAACTGAGAAATGACTCTACTCCTTATGAAAAGATCAAACTGAAGTTCAGAGCAAAAAAAAAAAAAACCTGGCAGATTGATCTGTAAACTCCCTAAGCATGGATCATACCTAAGTAGACTTCACAAATCACTCAGTATGGTTAATGATGTGAACCTTTCTGTCAGGGTAGTAGAAGAGTAAAAGATGTTACTTTAATAGTTCAATTTATAGTGCTCTGTTTTGTATTGTATAATACATTGGTTAAATTAATTACAATTCTATTTTCTCTGATTCTTCAAATCAGGGATATATCTATGTTCCCAGAGATATTTTTAAAATTTGCTATTTAAATGTTATTAAAGTATTACAATGTAGTCAAGTCTTCACACATCATGCCAAGGGAAATGAGTCAGACACCAAAGGCCACATATTGTCTGATTTTACTTATAGGACATGTCCAAAATAGGCAAATCCATAGAGAAAGATAGTTGCTTAGTGTTTTCTAGAGTTTAGGAGAAGAAGGATGTGGGAGTGACAGTTGGTGGATATAGAAAAATTTTAGGTGTTGATGAAAATGTTCTGAAATTGTAGAGTGGTTTCAGTTGTACATTTTTATAAACGTGGAAAAAAATCACTAAATCACATGCCTTAAAACAACAGTTTTTTTGGTACATGAATTATATCCTAATTGCAAAAATACTAATATCCATATAAGGGTCATTGGATTTCAAGTGACTTTTACTTTTTTTAATTTTATTTTTAGATTATTTTTGCAATCAGAAATAATCAAGTTTTTATTGAAAGAGGGAAATTAATTAAAAATCAAACCATTTAGAAATTCCAATATAAATACCTGACTAATACCATATATAGCCAAGGGCACACACACACACCAAAAAAAAAAAAATGAATTTTACGTCTCTCTAGCAGGCCTTGATTCTTACTGGAAACACACTAGGTATGGAGTTGTGTAAACCCTTGATCTGCTCCCACTGTGGTAGTCACTTCTTACCACTATCACTATATCACTATAATACCTGTCATGAACAGCATAAAGGAAGTACAATTTAGGTTTTCATCTATGATTGGCAGGCTCCATGGATTTGGGCCTGAGGTGAGGCAAGCCATGCCTTAAAGGGGGGGGGGCAGAGGAGAGTTTCTGGACTCAGAGCAGTCAGGATTCAGAGAAAGAAAAAGGAAAAAAGAAGAGGAGTACTAGATACACCCATCTGGAGTAAGCCCCCAGTTTCCTGCTTTCTACAACTAGGCCCCACACCATGTAGTTTCTACCGCCTCCAAAAAATGCCATCAAATTATTAATCTACCAGTGGATTAATCTACTGATGAGGTTAGAGCCCTACTGAACCAGTAATTTCCCAAGAGCCCCATCTTTGAATATTTCTACAGTGGGGACCAAACCTTCAATATATGAGCCTTTTAGGGATGTCTCAGTTAATACCCCCATATTGAATTATATGTGCTGAAACAGGTATTTACATATAGTCCTTAAAATAAGTTTTAAGAATGAATGAATGGTGGTGCATGCTTTTTTTATTATTATTCTTTATTTTAAAACAAGGTCTCACTGAGTTGCAAAGGGTAGCTGAAGGTGTCTGCAAAGAGTGATCCTCCTGTCTCAGCCTCCCAAATGCTGGGATTACAAATGTGAGCCACCACTGGTGCATGGTTTTAATCCTAGCATTTGAAAGGCTGAGACAGAAAGATCAAGGTTTATGGACAGCCTCAGGTACTTAGTGAGGCCCTTTGCAACTCAGTGAGACCCTGTTTCAAAATAAAGAATAAAAAGTAGGGCTGAGGGTGTAGCTCATGGGTAGAATGCCTCTGAGTTCTATCCCCAGTACTGCAAAAAAAAAATCATTCATACTTCAATAAATATTTCTCAAATAGAAACTGTGTGACAGTAACTGTGTTGCAGAGATTTAAAACAAGTGTATGCAAACACTAGGTTCTTCTACAAATGTTCCACATATTAATATTCACTGATACAGTGTTGAATCTAAAAATCTATTGAGCTGATCCATCATAGTACAAATGCAAGAAAAATGCAAGGCTTTTTTTTCTCTTTTTCTTTACAATAGCTTCCAGTTTATACACACACTAGAAGTAAACGTGAAAAAAACAAACATTTTTATGAATATCTATTTATGATGAGAGAAAAAATATCTAGTGGTGAGCTATATATGTTTTGTGCTGTTAATGGCAATAAAGTTCAGGAATTAATTACCATGTTCTGGACTTCACTTGTCTTACTCACAAAATTGGCAGAGGCTATCAAAGCAATAATCTACAGCTGTGGTTAGATAATCTTATCCTCTTTGGGGTTTGCAAAACATCTTCGAGAAACAAATTGTTTTAGATCTTTCTATTTTGAAAACAAATCAATTTAAGACACATATGATTTAAAAATTACATACAGTTCAAAGAATCAATATTTCTCCTGAAAAACCAGTCAAGGATTCCTGAAGTAGCACAGGTCTTAGGTTAGGAATAACTCACTTATAAGAAGAACATATTAATAATATACAAAATGTATTTTAGTTCATCAATTCATTCCATTAAATGAGTTATCATATAAATTTGAGAATGATCTTCCTCACAGTTAGTACTCAACAAGTATTTGATTATTTTTGCTTATAGTAATATTGAATATCTTACATACTGGGCAGTTTATCAAAGGCTATATTAATAATAGCTAATATTTTCTATCTTTATTATGGGATAGGAATATATTTCATTTTTCTAATCCTCCTAGACGGCAGATACTTCAGTTCTCACTGCTGTATAAATAAATAAACCTTGACTTTATTTTTCCCACTGCTGGTGGCTTTGTATGTAAATTTAGTACTCACACCAATGCCACTATATCACCTCACTACCAGTGTGGAAGTGGTAGGACTTAGTCTTCAATCCAATACTTTTGGTTTCAGAGCCAAGTTCTTCATTTACTCTGATGTGCCACTACTAGCTGATTTCACTCACCCTATTAGAAACTTGTCAGAGAGCCAGGCATGGAGGTGTACCATTGCAATTCCAGTAGTTGGAAATCTGAGACAGGAGAATCACAGGTTCAAGGCCAGCTTCAACAACTTAGTAAGACGCTTAGCAACTTAATAAAACCCTGTTTCAAAATAAAATAAAATAGGGCCAGGGGTGTAGTTCAGAGGTATAATGTCCTTAGGTTTAGTGTATATTGACTCAGATTAAAGTTAAAACCAGAGAGGGGAAGAAATTCTCTAGTTGAAATTTAATGTCATAAATTTGTATGGGCAGTGTGTTCTAAGTGTTACCTTTCCGTAAAGTCAAGAAATATATAAATTATCATAAATTTTCTTTGTCCAATGTACTCCATCCAACTAAACTCACTAGAAAAGGCTGAATATATCATTGCCAATAATTCTATATATAATTTTAATATTATGAATCTTAGGGCACTTTTTGAAAGGTTATTTAGTTTGTGAATGGAATATACCTTGCTTTTTTCCCAATTACGGTATAAGTCAAAGGTGCTGAAGTTTAAAATAGTTCAATCTCAGAGTTGAGCTCATACATTTAAAATCTAGAGAGTTGATCAAAACTTTGTTTCCTTAAAAGTCAAGAAGGATTTTTTTAAACTTTTCTAAGACTTTTTTTTTTTTTTTGCAATGCTGGGAATTGAACCCAAACCCTTGATCTTACTCTACCATTAAGCTACATCCTCTACCCAAAAGTTTTTATTTTAAATATTTCTTAGATGAAAATGTACTTGAATCTTAATTGTTCAGATGGAAAGATAAGTTAAATCTGTTTGCATGTTCACGTTTGAATTCTCAGAAAAAACAGAAATTTCCCACTGTGGTCCTCTTTGTCAAACACATTTAATTTGTTGTAAAAAGGTGCATACCATGAGGGAGCAGATGACCAGACAATAAGCCCTAGAATATCAAATTTCCTGCCATCCTGCCCCCAGGTTCTACCATTGAACAGAATTTGAGCTAGACTTAAAGAGGTAGAGTAAGGATTCTTACAATTTTTAGAATTCTCAGAATTCTTAGCCATTCTGTAGAACATTTTTCATTGCTCAGTGAGTATGTAGGTTGGACAGCTCACTTGGAAATCTATTTCTGCTGCCAAAGGTCTCAATAAAATAAGAACAGATGTGTCAGAGGCAGCCTAGAAATAAGTGACTATCCTGTGGCACAAAAAGATAAAAAGTTACCTTGTATTCTTCATTCTTTATCCACCGTGCACTATGGCACCCTGACATGCCCCAAATGGGTCTCAAATGTGCCCAGATATAGATCCCCTTAGCCCATGAAAAATCTGGTGACATCCCAGTTAACCACAAGAAAGTAAACATTTTTAATGGTGTGAAATAGGCTGGGAAGCACTGCCCACATAACACATGATACTTACACTATCACAGCTTCAAGCTATGGTCACAAGACATAGTACATTCTAGGAGCTTAACATGTATTAATTTATTTAGTATTCATAGCAATTTTCAAAGCTGTAAAGAAACACGACGACCTTACAACTGGTAAAATGTAGGCGAGGGAACAAAGAAACTCAGGTTCAACTTACTGCGATCTTCCCACACTCTTCATAGATCAAACTAACAAAGTTATGTTTAGAATCCTTTTTCCTTCTAGACTGAGTTTCTGCAGACAGAGGAGTATGTCATATTCACATCTGGCTTAGAAACTAGAACATATTCGTGTTGCTTAAATATTGGAAGACTTGCAATGTAAATCTTTCAAGCATGCAGAAAATACAAGATCTCCTTTAGAGGCAGAGCTGATGAGATATTTCTCTCTTGTACAGATTGACAAAGTGTGAGAATACCTTCCTTCTTTCATACCCATTTCTCCTCCCATCTAAGCCATTAAAACTGTGCCCTGGAGCATGGTTCCACCATGAAATCTGCTGAACAATATCATTTTCCAAATATCACCCCCATATCATCTCTCGCTCTCGCTCTCGTCCTCTTGTTCTCTCTCTCTTCTAATTTATCCTAAATTTTACTCTGGGGTACTGTCCTTGGATCTGAAACCTCTGTACCTCAAACAAAGAGACAATTCAAAAATAAACAATTCCTGGCTGGGTGTGGTTGTGCACTCTTGTAATCCCAGTACTTGGGAGGCTGAGACAGGAGGATTGCAGGTTCTTGGCCAGCCACAGCTACTTAGTGAGGCCCTCTACAATGTAGTGAGACACTGTTTCAAAAATAATTAAAAAATAGGGCTGGGAGTGTAGCTCTGAGGTAGAGTCACACACATGTATGTATATAACATACACACACACACACACACACACACACACACACACACAAACACTTTTAAGAGAAATTTCCATAACAGAAAATCAAAATGATCCCAGGTAGGAAATGTTCCTAGGGTAATACTGTATGACAAATGGAAAGACTCCATGTCACATCTACCTATTCTCTAATAACTACAATAATTAGTAGTGAGGCTATAGTTAAGGAGACCCATATTAATCTGATTATCTGCTTTGGAAGATAAAGTTATATATAGTTAATAAGAAAGTAATTTGGGATCTGGGTGTGGGGGGTATATGCCTATAATTCCAGTACCTTGGAGGCTGAGACAGGAGACTTGCAGATTCAAAGCTAGCCTCAGAAACTGAGCAAGGATCTCAGCAACTTAGCAATACCCTGTTTCCAAATAAAATACAGCTAAGGTATAGTTTAAAGTATCCCTAGGTTCAATTCCCAGCAAAAGAGAGAAAGACAGGAAGAAAGAAGAAAAGAAAGAAAGAAAGAAAAGAAGGAAAGGAAAAGAGAGAGAAGGAGGAGGGAAAGGAAATAATTTCACTTTCATTGAATGGTTGGTTAATTAAATCCAGCTGTTTGGGGGCAATATTTCCCATAAACTAAATGAGGAAAATATACGGTTCAAAGCTCTGAGTAAAATTAATTTAACCTATATAAACTCTATGTTGAGAATTAAACATAACAATTTTCAAACATAATTAGAAATTAACTTAAAAATGTGTGGAGCAAGCCGGGTGTGGTGGCGCACGCTTGTAATCCCCGAGCTTGGGAGGCATAGACAGGAGGATCACTCAGGTTTGAAGCCAGCTGCGCTGTCTTAAGAGACCCTGTTTCCAAATAAAATGCATAAAATAGGTCTGGGAGTATAGCCCGAAAGTAGAAGGGCTTCCAGGAACCCCAGTACCACACACAAAAAATGTGTGGAGCAAATGGTTATATTAAAAATATTTTGAGGTAAACAAGCAAACAGAATTGGAAACATTTTGCTTACACTATCTCCAGAACATTGCATTTATTTATGTATTATTTAATTTTTAATTGATGAATAATAATTCTATATAATAATGGGGACCCATGTCATGTTTTGATATATGTCTACATAGTAAAATGATCAAATCAGGCTAATTAACACATCTTTTACCTCAAATACTCATGATTTATTTGTGGTAAGAACATTTGAATCCATTCTTTTAGCTACTTTGAAATACATAAAATATTATTCCTAACTGTTTTTACAAAGCTATGTAATATGTTACTAGAACCTATTTTCTCATGTCGAACTTAAACTTTGACCAATCCTTCTTTCCATGCTCATAACCTCCACCTCACCCTCTAGCTGCATTTAGGCCTGGAATTTACAATTTATTTTTTTAATTTTTTACATTATTTATGTATTTACATATTTATTTATTTTTATTGGTGCACTATGGTCATACATTGTAATGGAGTACAAGATGGTAGAGGCATACATGCACACATCACTCATACAATTTAGTTTTTTTTAATTTTATGTGTGCATTATGATGCTGTGTAGTATTTGGATTTGTTATTTGTATTTGCACATGTACTTATATAATTTGATACACTGTGTGCATTACTAGTAATTGGACCCAGGGGCATTATACCTCTGAGTTAACACCCCTAATCCTATTTTATTTTTATTTCTCAAGCAGATTCTCACTAGGTTGATGACATTTTGGGTGGTTCCATCTTGGCTGGTTTCATAGTTTGGCAATGGTGAATTATGCAGTATAAACATAGATACACATGCATTAGTTTGGTAGTTTGGTTTTCTTTCTTTTGAGTAGATACTCAGAAGTGGTATTACTGGATCATATGGTAAGTCAGACCAGCCCAGCTCTAATTACTTTCATAAAAGCAGATTTGAGCTTATGGAAGGTAGAGCTCCCCAGCACCTAGTGCTGTCTTAGGGTAATAATGTAGTGAATTTCCAACTCTACTACATTTAAGAGAATATTATAACATGTAAGAGTACAGATTCAAAATTATGTTACAGCGCAGACTGTAAAAATATTTGCTGGTAACAAGTCAATTGTAGCTTCCAGGCATGAGAAAATGGATCGGACTCAATGACTAGCTAGCCAGTGTGCTTGGTTTCAAATTTTACCCAAGAAGGGAAGCAAATAAAACTCATTTTAGTAATGGTCAGATTTTCTGTCCTTTCTGATATACTAGTAATAGATAATCAGTACAGTTCTTGTTAAGTATGTGGCAATGCATACCAGCTAATGAATTCCATATCTATAAGGTCTTTGTGGATGGCCCAAAGTGTTCATCAGAAGACTTAGAATCCAGTTACTTAACCCTTGTAATGGAATCAAAGAATTACACAACAAAGTACCAGGCAGTCTAATTACACTCCTTTTTTATTTTTTGTTTTGTTTTCTGTGTTTTATTCACTAAGGAGTCCCCCCCCCCGCGGCACTATATTTTTCGTAACAGTCATAAAGGAAAAGGAAAGAATTAGAAGTACTAGACAGAAAATATTGAGTTACCTTGCAATTTTGAGGATTCTTTATACTGAAAGAGCCTAAATCCTAACCATAAATTTTTGGATAATATTTTAACACCACTGGTTTTCTGAAAAAATAGAATTCTGAGTCATTGTGTATGTTTTTAGAAATACATAAGCTCCATCTTTTATATCTATTACAAACGAATTGGCTTTAATGGATGCATAACAGTATATATTTAAAGGCGACAGAGCTGTGAGGGCTAATACACTCATTTATTTAATTTACAGAAATTCATTGAGCTCCTTATAGCCATGATTTAGGAGCTAGACATAAAGACCATGGGTCCTGACATGATGGGACTTTCTTTTTAACAGACAAATACACTAAAATTATTTTATCACAAACAGTGTCAGTGTTAAAGTCAGAAGGAAAATGACAAAGAATAAGTAACTCCTTGTCAGTTCTTTTAAATTACATATGTTTGGTTACAGAAAAAAGTAAAATACTCACTTGCCTGCCCTGCGCCTATATTTTATGCTCATATGGTCTTTTTTTTTTTTTTCTTCTTAATACTGGAGGTCAGACCCAGGAGCATTCCTTCTTTGAGCAACACTCCTAGCCCTCTTTTACTTCTTATTTTAAACCAAGGTCTCACTAAGTTGCTGAGCTGGCCTTGAATCTGTGTTCTTCCAGTCTCAATCTCCCAAGTATTGGAATTAGAGGTGTGAACCATCATGCCCGGTTATTTGGTCTCATCTTATGGACAGAACATGTCTTATGATTGGAAGGAAAAATGAACTGGAATTAAGTGGAAGTAGATTTGATTTAACTTATTAGCTGTAGATCCCTGTACTCCATTTCCTTGTTTCTTTAAGTGGGGACAATAATAGATACTTCATATAGTAATGAGGATTTAATGAAGCAGTATGCACAAAGCTTACATAGTGTGTTGTTGACATTGGAGGTGGTTAATCAGTGTTTTTCCCTATTTGTCTCCCCAGATGTTTTTGTCCTCCTGTTCATCCTCGCCACCATGAAAGGCAGACAAGTAGACACAGCACTGAAGATGAGTTAGATTCAACTTCTTAACATTTTCCTTCATCATAATCCCAAGAATATAAGAATTTTAAGTACTTCTTTCTACAACTCCAATTTAAAGTTTGCTCATAACCAGGAGCGGTGATGCATGCCTGTAATCCTAGTAGTTGGGAAGCTAAACCAGGAGGGTCACAGGTTAAAGGCCAGCCTTAGCAATTTAGTGAGAACTGTTTCAAAATAAAAAGAAAAGAGCTGGGGGCATGGCTTGGAGTTAGAACTCCCCTGGGTTCAATCCCCAGCAACACAATCAGTCAGTCAATCTAAAGTTTGTTCATCTCATTTTCATCTCCAAAGGGCTCCAACCATGACTAAATGCTGATGCATGCATATTTATTAGCACTGCCAGGGATCTGTTTAGAATACCTGGTCCCTAGGAAAGACAAGGAGGAACCTGTTCAGTTTTGACTATTAGGACTAGTATTTACCAAGAAAGGCAGAAGGTTCTGAGTTTGCAGAGTTCTGCTGGGGCTAAGGTCAAGCCCCTAACCATGAGCAGCCTGGATCTAATGACTTATCAGTGTGGGGCCCATGGGCATGGCTTCCTTTTGGATACACACGTGATCTGAAGGACCATCCTTAGTGGCGTTTGCTGAGGCCATGTTGAGGTTATTGCTGCCCAGCCTCCCCCTCTGTGTCATGCTTTTACCTGCCCCCCCATTGGGTGTTGTTTGAAAGAACACCTTGCAGTGAGCTTCCTAGACAACACACAGACTGCTATCAGCTAATGCAGAGGCTGCCATCAGCCAATGCAGAAAGCTGACTATCAGTGAGGGCCCAGCTCTTTACCATCTTGCTCATTGGCATCAAGTACCCTGCTGAGATTTGTAGCCTGGTGTCAATTCCATAACTCAAATTTCCATCTCAGTATATTTACATGATGGACTTATCCACAGCAACAAACAAATAATGGCTGCGTACACTGAGAGACAGCAGCCAAACACAGAAGATTACCTATGTATGAGGCAAAGTATAAAGGATACCTGTGTATCCAAAAAAAAAAAAAAAAAAAACCTTTGTGTAATAAAGAAACCAAAGATAAGCAAATAGGTGAGGGGGATCAGAGAGGGAAGAGGGAAATTCCCTAATATGCATGATGTACATTCACAAACATCAAAGTCAGTCACTAAGCCAAATATGAGAAGGAAGGGAAAACAAATGGGGTGGTAATTGGGGAAGGATTACATGAGTGATGTGAACATATATGCCTCTTAACATTTTTATACCCTTTTAAGATGTGTTACTATAATGCACCATTTTTTTAGCATCTTCCATATAATATATATGCTTTGCTTTATTTTTTAATATATATTATATTTTTATTGGTGTAATGCACCAATTTTTAAAAAAGAAAGAAGAACAAATTTTAAAAATAAAATTCTATTACATAAAAAAGAATAGAAAGCCAGTTTAGTGGCACACGCCTGTACCCCCAATATTTGAGGAGAAGAGACAGGATTGCTGATTTGAAACTAGTCTCAGTAACTTAGCTAGAAAGACTTGTTTCCAAAGAAAAAGGGATGGGGGAATGCCTCTGAATTTAATTCCCAGTACCAAAAAAAAAAAAAAAAAAGAAAGAAAGAAAAGAATAGGAAAAAGAAATAGAAAAATAAAGAAAGCATAATCTAATGTAAATCATCAGAATATTTAAATAGTGACTACAGTTGGAGAAAGAATTAATGATTAGGTAGGAGGATAAGGAAGTTTCATGGTGTCAGCAATATTCTTTTCTGGATCAGGGTGCTACCTACAGAAGTATGTTGTCTGAATATTCACCAACTACACACCTAAAATCTATGCATATTTCTATAGGTAGACCATATTCCAATAAAATGCTAATGAATATATGTATACATAATAATGTAGATTTTAGGAGAATTGTCTCCAAAATTTAAAAATGCACTTGCATTTTAAGATGCTCAGAAATAGAATCCACCTGCTGCTTGTCCTGAGCACACAAACGTGTTGAGCACAGGATGGGCTTGTAAGCTGAAGAATCATTTAAATATATTTCCTACAAAAAGATTTGTTCCTTTATAATGACAAATTATCATGGTCTGGCGGGTGATCACAGCTGAAATATTTAGAAGGCACTCAAATGGAGAAAAATCCAACAAACACCATTTGAAATACATTTAAACAAAATTTCTCTCCCAAGAGCAGAAAAGCAAAGAGGGCAATTGATGGCAATTTATGACATGACAAAATCAATTAGCTTGTTATTGAATCGGCTTGCTCTTAGACGGAATAGGTTGCAGATAATAACACACTTAGTTAACTCCTTTGTATCAGCACAGCATGGCAAGGAGGTGGAGTGTTATGGAGTGGTTCTGCAAGAAACGGAAGCCAAAGCTAAGCATTGCCTTCATCAGGATGCTTCTTGGGTAGGAAAAATAATTTTATATAAACTAGCATATATGTGGCTCTGTCGTATAATAAATGTATATTTGGTCCTAGTCACCAGTTCCTGACCAGAGCTCCAATGAAACCATTTGTTAGCCGCCAAGTATAGTGAGTGGTACACACCTGTACTCCTAGTACTTAGGAGGCTAAGATTCTCAGTTTAGTATTGCAGGTGTGAAGACTTCCTCAGGACTGTAGTGAGATTCTCTGCAATAGAATGCCCCATGGTTCAACCCTCAATAACCCCTCAAAAAAGGAAGGAGAAGCATCTTTTGTCATTTTTAATAGGGCCCTCTCAACCACACGGGCATTGATCTTAATGAGGAGACTTTTGGGAAACCCCCTAAAGATGGGAAACTGGTTACCAGGGGAAACAATTAGGTGACTAAAAGGCTGGAGCTTTGAGTCCCATAGTCTTAGGAAGAAGGACTGGAGATTGTTAATTATGAATAGGCAACAATTTAACCAATTATACCTATGTAACGAGTCTTCCATTAAAATTCTAAACAGTGGTGGGGTACACCAGTAATCTCAGTACTTGAGAGACTGAGACAGATGGATTGAAAGAGGCTGGCCTTAAACTTAGCGAGACTCTCAACAACCTAATGAGAACCTATTTTAAAACAAAAAATAGAAAGGTCTGGGGGTGTAGCCTAGTGGTGGAATGCTCCCATGTTCATTCCCTAGTATCATATAACAAAACAAAACAAAAACAAATCCCTAACTGAAGGGATTTGGAGGGCTTCTGGGTTCCTGGAAATGTGGAGGTACTGAATTGCCCTCCACCTTCCACCTTGTTTTTCCTGAGTTTTATCCTTTATAAGCCAGTAAATGTAAGTAAGTGTCCTCTGGGGTTTCAGGAGCAGTTCTAGAAAATTACTGAATGAAGATATCATGGAGACTTTAAATTATAGAAAGTCAGAAGCAGAGGTGACGATTTGTGCTTGTGGTTGACATTTAAATATGGGGGCAGGGGAATGGGTATTGTGGCAATGATCACTTAACCTACACAATTTTCCCTAACTCTGCAGAATTCATATCAGAATTGAGTCAAATCATAGACTGTCCAGCTGGTGTCTGAGAATTAGTGTTACTCTGGGGTAAAATCACCTGTTAAGCCTTAGTTATGTTATATGTGTGAGTGTATAGAGAAAAAGGTTATTTCTATTTTATTAAGCAGCTCTTGACATTTGAAGTATATATGCATATTCAAAACATTCAAGACAGAATATATACAAATAGATAATTAGATACATGAACAACTAGACCTTAGGAAAATGGGAACCAGGGACAAAAATCTTAATCTTTCTCTGTCTGTCTGTCTGTCTGTCTGTCTCTCTCTCTCTCTCTCCCTCCCTCCCTCCCTCCCTCCCTCCCTCTCTATCTCTCTCACTCTCTCGGTCTCTCCCTCTCCCTCTTCTTTTCCTTTTATCTTTATTATAGGAGTCATATTCACTTTGTCTACTTTTGTAAATCAGCACAGTGGTTACTCATGATTGAAAGAATGAATAAATGGATGAGATTTATGACGTTTTAAAGAATTTTTAAATTGTAGATCTCTAGTCTCACATATTCCTATAGAAATTAAGTGAAACATATATATTAAATCTTTCATGGCCTTTACACACACTTTCCAGTGTTTTTTTCAAAGCTATTAGCCCATGATTCTTATATCATGATCATATTTTTGTGTCTTCAGGTATACAAAACATTCAATGAAATTTTCTTTAAGTCTGTAAATGTAATCAGTATCAGACAAGGCAAGCTTGTTATTTTCCCATTTCATAGGAGGTATTCACATGCGTGACTAGAGGTTTGACAAGGTTTTGTTTTCCATCCAACAGCCACACTGATCCTTTAAAAGTGCACATCAGAACACATCACTCTTCTCATCTTACTCACAGTGAAAGCAAAGGCCTTAGAGTGGTAAGCAGAACCTCCCTGCTCTGGGGTTCCCAACATAAATTAAGCACTGATATTTTAAGTCATTGACTACCTGTAATGCATTTACTTCTCTCATGCATCTAGAAGATGTTATCTCTGTGCCATACAGAAGTAACTGACAAAATTACACACTGAGATCATATTTCACATGGTGCAATTGTCTTAAAGAGTTGGGAAGAGCTTGCCAGACTCTTCATCCTCCAACCTATGTCTCTCTAACTCATCGGTTTTTCTCATTCCTCACCATGTCTCAGCCTTAAGAGCTTCCTTGCAATTCCACATAGAAGCCAGGCATTCTGTCACAATAAGAGTCTCCTTGTTTGTTCTAATTAGAATGTTCTTTTCCTTGTCCCTACCTCTCTAAATTGTCTGCTTTCTCCTCTCTTCACAGCATTTAATGTCATATTCCACATAAGATACAACCTATTGCCCCTCCCACTGGAACTACTTTCCTGCTTTGGTTTTCTTAATATCATATATACTATGTACCTGTGTATTCTATTTTTTGTATCATCTGTTTCATTTTTTTCTAATATATTTTTATTGGTGCATTGAAGTCAAACATCTCAATGAAATACAAGACTTGTGAGGATATACAAGCACACATCATTCAATTAGCCTTTATCCAATCCCCATCCAATTCCCTCCCCCTCCCTCGATCCCATGCTTGATTTAGTGATTGAGTTTGATATATTTGTACATCATATGCTTTAAAGAGATTCCATCTTCCTCCATCCCATCCCCTCTGATAGGTCACCTTAATTGCTCTTCCAAAGGGCCCTTTCTTCAACTAGATTTCCTCCTATTACCCATTTGTTCCTAGTTTTTGCATATTAGGGAAAGCATCTGATTCCTTATTTTCTGTGATATTTCTCTGTATATTCTGCATTGTAAGTTCCGATCCCACTCTTGAAGGCCCCTAAACTAGCCTGGCCACCCAGCAGGCTCTGATCCCGGTCTTACTGGTTCCATGGCTCCAGCACTGGCCATGCCTCACAGCAGGCTTTGATCCCGGCCTCACTGGCCCTGGCACCTGCTTCACCCTTGCAGGCAGGCTCCGATCCCGACCTCGGAAGCCCCAGCACCAGCCTTACCTCACGGCAGGCTCTGTTCCCGGCCTCGCTGACCGTAGCACCGGCCTCACCCCTTGGCAGGCTCAGATCCCAGCCTCGGAGGCCCAAGCACTGGCCTTGCCTCACAGTAGTCTCCAATCCCGGCCTTGCTGGCTCCGTCATCAGACTCAATCCTTGGCAGGCTCTGATCTGGGCCTCAGAAGCCCCAGCACTGGCCTTGCCTCACAGCAGGCACCAATCCCAGCCTCTTTGGCCCCAGCACCGGCCTCCCCCTTGGCAGGCCCCAATCTCAGCCTCGGAGACCCCAGCATCAGCTTTGCCTCATTGCAGGCACTGATCCTAGCCTCTCTGGCCCCAGCACCAGCCTCACCCCTTGGCAGGCTCCGATCCTGGCCTCAGAGGCCCACGCACCAGCCTTGCCTCATGGTAGGCTTCAATCCCAGCTTTGATGGCCCCAGCACAGGCCTCACCGCATGGCAGGCTCCTATTCTGGCCTCAGAGGCCCCGGCACCAGCCTTGCTGTGCATTGGGCTCCGGACTCTGTCACTAGGAGCAGGTCATCTACAGATGTTGCCTTTTTCTTCCCTTTTTTTTTTTCCTTGGTGGTATTGGAGTTCCTGGAAACCCTTCTAACTCCGGGCTACACTTGCAGACCTATTTTTTTCTATATTTTTGTTTGGAAACAGGGTCTTTCAAGCCAGCAAGGCTGGCTTCAAACCTGTGTGATCTTCCTGTCTCCATCTCCCAAGCATGGGGATTACAAGTGTGTGCCACCACAACCGGCATTCTTCATTTTTGTTTTTTTTTTTTTTTATATGAGAAAGCAGTACATGTCTTTTGCAAAAGCTGGGACACCAAATACCTAGTAGCAATGAATTTTGTCTTCCCTCCAATGTCAGATGTCCACAGCTTCACTTCGGAGAGCAGGGTCTGCTGGTCTACATGCACCCAGGTCTCCCACTCTGCACAGAGGAGCGTGGTGGCCATGAGCACTGGTGTCTCCCATAACACACAGCATGGCAGTCCATCCCAGCTATGCGGGGCTCTTTCTGATACCTGCCAAACCCTCTTACCACTTACCATGTTGTCCAGAATTCCCGAGCTTGTATGGCAGAAGCAGTCTACTTTTGGGGGGATTTCCTCAAAAGTTCAAAGTGGATTGGACTGGATCTGTCTGCCCCTCCAAATACTGGTCACCACCGCTGCAGCTTCCACCACTGCTATCTTGGTTCTCTCTTGAACACCTTTCCCCCACAGTATGATTTCCAGAACTCCTAAACATGTGCAGCAGTAGCAGTCTACCTTTGAGGACATTTCTTTAAACTTAAGGTGGGTTGGATTAGGTCTCTGCCTCTACCAAATACTGACCACTGCTGCTGCTGCCACAGCCAGCTCGGTTCTCTTCCGAGCACCTTATTCATAAAGCATGTTGTCCCAAATTCCCAAGCATGTGCGGCTGTAGCATTCTTCCTTTGGGGCAATTTCTTCAAAAGATCAAGGTGGATTGATTCAGATCTCTGTCTCTCCCGAATACTGGCCACCACC
This sequence comes from Muscardinus avellanarius, assembly GCF_963383645.1. NCBI lineage: Eukaryota > Metazoa > Chordata > Mammalia > Rodentia > Gliridae > Muscardinus > Muscardinus avellanarius. The sequence continues at coordinate 41,501,470 of NC_137802.1, read as the reverse complement.
ATTGCCGATGCCTTCACCATCTCGGTTCTCTCCCAAACATTTTTCCCACATAGTCTGTTGTCCAGAATTCCCAAGCATATGCAGTGGTAGCATTCTACCTTTGGGGAAATTTCTTCAAAAGATCAAGGTGGATTGGGTCAGATCTCTGCCTCTCCAAAATACTGGTCTCCACTGCCTCCGCCTCTGCCTGCCCCCCCCCCCCCAACGGTGGTTGCTGCCACCGATTGGATTGGATCTCTGCCTCTCCCAAATACTGGCCTCCGCCACCCCTGCTGCCGCCGCCTTCCTCCTGGTTCTCTGCTGGCTTCTTTCCTTGCATGGTATGAAGTCCAGAATTCTTAAGCATGTGCGGCAGGAATAGTCCCCCTTCACAGAGATTTTTTTCCAGAAGTTCATGGTAAATTGGATAGAATTTGTCTGCATCACCTGAATCCTGGCTGCTGCTGCCACCATCTTGGCCCCTCTCCAATATTTTTTAATAAGAGAAGACAGTGTGTGTGTTTTGAAGAGGTTGTGAGATCGAGCACTCAGCAGCAATGGATTTTATCTTCCCTCCACAGTGGAGGCCCACAGCCTCACCGCGTAGAGCAGGCAGATTCCAGTCCCCAATGCAGCACAGAGAAGCTCAGAGGCCAGGTGCGCTGGGCTCCCCAGGATGCACAGCTTGACTTCCTGCCTGGCACTGCTGGGCTCCCTCCAATACTCCTGGATCATTTTTCTTACAAGGTATGTTGTTAAGAGTTCCCCAGCACGCACGGCTGAAGCGGTCTTTTCTCTAATCTCTTCTTGGATGTTCTTCCACAAATCACTTTTCTTTCATGGCGGGCGCTTTGTTGTCATCTTGCTTCTAATTCCGCCATTATCCACTCTCTCTCCTGTATTCTAGATAGGAAGTCACGGCTGGAAATGTCCCTTAAGTTGTCCCACTCAGATATTAAACCAAAATCTGATGTCCAGGGCTGCTCTGAGGAATACATGTCCTTTTCAGCGGCCGTGGTTGCCACTGTGACTGTGGCTGCCTCCATTTTCCTCTCCTTGGAGCTACATTCTTTTATCATCTGTTTCTTATTTTAGAAAAAAGCTCAGTGAAAATAGAACTTTATTAATTCTTTTGCAATGCCCTGCCTCCTAAAATGGTACCTATTCCATAGTTAAGTTTTGGAGAGATATGTTGAATGGATGATGAGGGTTGATAGAAAACTGTCTTAATGGTTATAGTTTTAAAATATGCTTAAAGAGAAAAATATATTACATAGAAAATATAATTGACCTTACAGATCAGGTTATAGAATATAAGGTCCTCAAGTACCAGTGATAACAGTGATTATTTTTCCTGAGAGATGGAGCACATGTGTTTTCATGGGTCTTAGATTTTGAATTTCCCAAAGGCACAGTTAATTATCTATATACATCATTGTGAAACAGAGGAAATACCCAGCCTGTTTTCCTAAGTATGCATTACTCTCCTAGTTCACTGAATTCCTTTGAGGCCATGTTGCTCCTGTCCTCTGAGGTATAGCTTTCACAGTAAACCCATGAAGCCAAGTTGTGAGATTGCCAGAACCATTTCTAAGGGCACTCAGGAGAAAACATGTACCATCCTCTCAATGCTCAGATCTCAAATGAAAGGCCATTTCTGTTCTCTGGGCAATGACTTTTCAAAGTTGACTCATGTGTATCAAACACAGGCCCTCACAGATATCTCCTGCAAGTGCTCAGCCTGTAACTGGAATGTAGCCAAAGTCTCTGCTATTCTGGGGCTTAACACTTTAGAAGGACTGAGAGATTTTCTCTTCCGTTCTTGAAATCATTCAGTTGCCAAGTTGAAAGCTCAGCTAACCTGCTGAGGAATACATATAGAGAACTCCTGGGAGGAAGAGGCCCTGAAGCTACGTATTGAAGAAGGGATGAGGTGTGGAGAAATATCCAGCTATCCTGATGTTCCACTTTAGCTAAGCCCTATCTTCTGGCTGTCCATCAGTATGCCAGTCGTGTGAATAAAATATTTTAGATATTTAACCTCAGTTGAGCCCCCAGATAACTGTGGCTTTAATCCATATCCCATATGCAACAGAAAAACTATCCAGCCAAGTCCAATCATTGTATAGAATCATGAAAAAATCTAAGCTGGTTGTTATATTATTAGTTCACTAACTTTGGAGAGATTTTTTTATGCAGCAATACAGAATTAAAACTACTAAAAACTATTACTATCTCCTAAATCCAACTGGAGTAAAGTAGTGGCATAAGGCTGTCTTTAAAGAATATGTAGAGTGATAAGATTTTTATCTCTATTATTCTTTTTGTATCTCATCTTCAAAGCGGTGGAGGTAGCTGAAGAGAGGGCTGAAGTGGCTATTTCAACCATGAATTCTCCAGAGTCATTTGTCTTCATCAGAATGAAGATTCTAAATGTTAAACTTGCATTATTTTTACTAATTATGTGACTGTTATTTCCTCTGACCATGGGGAGATGTCTGTCTTCTATATCATAGCTCAAATGAGAATAAAGGACAAGGAAAGTTCTAAATTCAAGGCCTGGCAAAGAAACGTCAATAATGTTTTACATATCTTCCTGCAACATTGCTTTAGACCAGACAAATGCCAACAAATCCTCCTCGGCTGACTGGCGATCCTGAAGAGAAACCCGCCCCAGCTCTTAACACTGGAGCCACGAAGACAAACACAAGAAGGGGTGGGGGGAGAGGTGGGAATTGGGGAAGGGCTAAATGAGTGATGTGTGCATGTGTGCCTCTACCTCCTGTACCTCATAAAGATGTATGATTACAATGCACCAATAAATTAAAAAATAACAACATATTTGTGTGGCACTGGAGACTGAGCCTAAGGGAATTCTACCTCTGAGTTACTCATCCCCCAGCCTTGTTTTATTTTGAAAGAGGGCCTGGCTAATTTGCTGAGGGCCCCCTAAGAATTTGTTATAATGGCTCAGTAAAAGAGATCAAATATTTCAGGATTAGAAGCTCCACTCAATAAGATTCTTAAGCCCAAGTGAGCAATCAGGGAATCAGAAGTTGATTCTCACTCTTTTCTCAGATGTGTATTTGTTTTCCTTTTTTTCCCTTTCTATTCTATATGATGTGAAATGGCTCTTCCAGCTGATTGTGTCTTAAAGGAAATAAACGTAAGAATCTAATCTCCCTCACATTCAAATTCAAATGCACAGAGCCCTTTATAAAAAGATGTGTTAAATAATTCAATGAACAGATTATTATTCCAGTGAATTAAATAAATGGATGTGGCATATCTCTAATACCCATGTGGAAAGCCTGTTTTAATTCTATAATCCCAAATGGATGCAACATACTTAAATGAACACATTAACTTGTATTTTTTTTTCTATTCTGTTTAGAAACATAATAACAGTTGAGAAACATTTATTAAGAAAACATCCACTCTATTTGCACATTCTTAAAGAGAATATTAAGAAACATAATTTTAATTTTCATGTGTATAATTTGTTAATATAATTAGAACAGAATATAATTAGGTACTTTCAGATCTTTCAGTGTTAATTAAAAAGCTAATAACTTGAATGGCTATAAATACTGAATTAGAGGGGCTAATGCTTTTGGTAGCTAATCCTTTATTTGTCACTTACTGAAGACCACTTAGCTGAGATACCATCTTTATGTCATGAATCCTTCACCAATACAATTTCTTGAATTGTAAGGTCTCTAAATCTTAGATGTTAGGTCTTTTGAGCTATTTGCCAATATAGTGCATTCTACTGTGGGGATTTCCTAACAGTCATCATGACTGCCATGGAATTACTTCATTAAAGAATTTTACGGTCAGCAATTTTCTTGCCTCCCTGAACTTATATGATTTCTAGCATTTGGAGAAAAAGTATCTCTGCTAGAAAATAAAAATGAATGGCTTTAGTTCTACTGTTTAGAAAAATTATCAATAGTGAAAGAACATAGAACAATATGATTAATATCGGTCTATTTCTTAATGTTCGTATCTATATCGTCAAGCTTTGGCTACAATAGTGTTGCTCAATACATAATCTCTAGACTTTGTACCCGGCTTGACTTCAGGATCACTCTACCACTGAGAAGTATCCCCAGTCCTTTCTGTTTTTCATTTTGAAAGAAGGCCTCACTAAGTTACCCAGGTTGCCTTATTTCTTGTGATCCTCTTGTCTTAGCCTCCCAAGTAGTTGGAATTATGGCCGTGGGCCACCATACCTGGCTCATTTATTTCTTAATTACAAAATAAATTGGATCTATGGGTCATCTGATACTGACTTAGCTCCAAATTGAGGTTGATTTCAAGTTTATTTTTGTCTTTCCAACCTGTAGCCCAAGATTAAAAAAACTCACTTTTTTTTCTTTCTCAATATTTAATTTTTTAATTTTTTAATTTTTATTTTTAACAATTATTTTTGTTGAACATAAATAGTATACATTTAAACTATATTTGGTGCCCTCTCCCCCCCACCCCCGTTTTCCCTTCCCCCCTCCCACCAATGGTTGACCAGGTTAACCATGTCATGTTCATAATTTTACACATGTTCAGATATAGACCCTCATTAATCAAGATCAGCCTTCCTCCTCTCCTATCTTTCCATTCAAACTTTGCTGATATTTCCCCTCCATTATCTGGAGTCCCACTGGTATCCTCTGTGTTTCCTAGTTTGGGCATATTAGAGGAAACATATGTAACTTCTCCTTCTGTGCTTGGCTGATCTCATTTAACATAATGTTCTCCAGGGCTTTCCATCTTCTTGCAAATGATATAATGTTGTTCTTCTTTATGGATGAATAGAATTCTATTGTGTGTATTTCCCAGAGTTTTGCTATCCATTCACACTGAGATTCCATCTAACCCCAGTCAGAGTGGCAAACATAAAGAAATCAAACAACAAGTGCTGGCGAGGATGTGGGGAAAAAGGAACTCTTTTACACTGTTGGTGGGAATGCAAACTAGTTCAGCCACTATGGAGATCTGTGTGGAAATTCCTAAGAAAGGTGGGAATAGATCCACCATATGATCCAGCTATACCACTCCTGGGTATCTTTCCAAAGGGGTTGAATTCAGAGAAATACAGCAACATATGCATACCTATGTTCATAGCAGCACAATTTGTAATAGCCAAAAAAACTCACTTTTTGAAATGCTTGATTTTCATGGCACAAGGGAGGTGTTGAAGAGGCATGAAGTTGTGGATGCCACATCCATTCACGTTCTGTAGGCTATCGCAAGTCACATGAGAATGCTCAATGCCACTGTAGTAGAGAGGCACACTTCCCTTAGGAGGGTTTGGAGAGAGAAGGGTTGAGTGGGAAATATTATTTTATTGGAGAGAGAAATATTATTTATTGGATAATAATAGGATCTATTGCAACATGAGAGAGAGAGAGAGAGAGAGAGAGAATATGAATCAGACATTATGTACATCCCATGTAGCTAAGTAAAATGTGTGCAATACAACCTGCAGAGTTATTTGAACTTAGCTTTTATATCAGATTACCATTTTACATGAAATAAAAGCAGGGGTATGGGTATGAGGAGGGGGATCAACCTTACAAGGAGGTGATTGTTGAAACTTAGAATATGGGAATTGCTGCAGAACAATGAGTACTTTAAGTTTTATAAATACATGAAAAAATGTGCAACATCATTGGCAATCACAGAGATGCAAATCAAAACTACCCTGAGATTCCGCCTAACTCCAACTAGAATGGCAATCATTCAAAACACGGACAATAACAAATGCTGGTGAGAATGTGGAGAGGAGGAAACTCTAAAACATTGTTGGTGGGATTGCAAATTAGTGCAACCACTTTGGAAAACATTATGGAGAATCCTCAGAAGAATGGGAACAAATCTACCGTTTGATCCACCAATACCACTTCTGGGTATCTACCCAAAGGAAAGGAAACCAAACTACCAAACAATGCATGTGTATCTATGTTCATAGCTGCACAGTTCACCATAGCCAAACTGTGGAACCAGCCAAGATGTCCATCAAAAGATGAATGGATTACAAAACTGTGGGATATGTACACAATGGAATTTTACTCAGCCATAAAAAAAAATAGAGTTGTGGTATTTTCACGGAAATAGATGGATCTTGAGGACATTATGCTAAGTGATATTAGTCAGTCACAAAAAGTAAGGAATCAGATGGTTTCCCTAATATGTGAAAGCTGGGGTGAATGGGGTCTTAGGAGGAACTCCAGGTAAAAAAGAGATCCTATAGAGGAGCAAATAAGACAACCTAACTGAAGGGATGGGAGGTGGGAGAGGGAAATGCTTTAAAGTGCATGATGTACTTATTCATATCAAAGTCAACCACTAAACCAAGCATGGGAGGGAGGGATGGGGAGGGAGTGAGGAGGGGACTGGGTGGGGGCTGGTGGGTGCTGTGTGCATTTATGCCTACACAAGTTTTTTACCCCATTATGATGTATAAATACAGTGCACCAATAAAAAATTGAATAAACAAAAAATAAATTTTAAGAAACATAAAAGGTGAAGGGGTAACAGATATAAGCAGAAATCTCAGAGAAAGGCAATATGTGCACTTTGGATTAAAATTTGTACAAATCAAAAAGAAACACTTATGAAACCATCAAGGAGAATTGTATAATAATTGCTTATCTGTTTTTATTAGGGCTACTAATTCACTAGGCATAAGAATGATATTATGGTTTTCAAAATAACATTGCTATTTTATATACATATTTACCAAAATATTTGAGAATGAAATGAGTTGTTTTTTCAAGATAAATTATGAGGATAGTCAGAAGTAGGAAGAAGCACAGATAAATTTCTGTGGCCTTAAATACATAATCCCATTTTCTCAAATCTAATTGTTTCATAACCAAAAATGCAAAGGAAGAGAAATAAAAGAAAATTTCTTTTTCTTGCCTAAAAGAAGTAAATGCTGTTAAGAGGGATATGCTCTTGAGAAGATATCCTTTCTTAGTCTTTTGCCTGAGTACCTGAACTTACACCCTGTGTAAAGGTCATAGATTTTCCATTCTCCTGTGTTAACATAGCTGCATAAACTAATGCCTTTCAGTAGCCTTTCATAGACAAATGTGAAAAGTATGAAGCTTTTTTCTTCTAAGAAATAAGCAATACCCTATGAAATTCCCCTCCCTAAAATAGCAATAAAACACTGTAAAATCAGATATACACCTAAACTCTCCCAAAGAATGCCTCTTAATGAACGTAAAACCGATCTTTGCAAGCAGGAGACTTTACTGAGGCAAGATGTTCCTGGCTAAAGGAAATCTCTAATCCTTCTGGAACTGTAAACTATTTCGTTTCACATACCGAAGGAAAAAGGGCCACTGATGCTTTATATTTCCATAAGTGAATGAGAATGTGCTTATTTTGAAAATACCCATTTTATTTGAGATTCTGACCAAACAGCCACCTATTTTTAGGAGCCACAAAGAAAATGAAATTTCAAGAGAAATGGTATTTTCAAAGACAGCAACTAGTGAACGGGGAGCTCATTTCCCTATAAGGAAATGGCAGTGGCTACTTGTGTGTGGCATTTCAACCCACAACGATTTACCTGAAGGAAATCATTAATTCTCCCCAGCATTTTAGAATAATAACATGATGATGAGACACCTAAAAAGCACTCAGAGGAAACATTGGCTGCAGGTACCTGCTCAAATTGTTTAATGTTTGTCAAACTTGAATTGCATTGGAAGGGTGCATTGCTAGTAATGGATTTCCAGTTCTATTTCCACATGGGCAAGGCTTTGCGGCCATTACAAGCTGTAGTTTATTACCTTGCATTATGTATGAGATGATTTTTGTGAGCAGGTACACAAACACAAAAGGGGAAAAATACAGAAAAGCAATTTCTTTTATTGCTCGATATACAGCAGTTAGGAATAATTTGGAAATTTTTCAAAGAGCTCATTTTGGGAAATTCTTAGATCTACTCAACGCATCATTTTCTGTAGTGTTACAAAATAATTTGACTGTAGCTACGATTGGCATTAATTCTTAATGAAGTCCTCCTTCCTCATAGAATAGAGGCAAAATGTCAGAAAAGGTACACTAGATTTGAAATAAACAGATCTTTGTACCCTATTTCTCAGTGATTCGCCCTATATGACCTTGGTCATATAATTTATTTGCTTTGTACTTTATTTTTCTCTTCTCAGAATGAGGAATAGTATAGCCTGACTCATGTGATTGTAATGATGATCTCATGGGCCTGGCTCAATGGTTACAAAAAGAGAAGATGCTAAGAAAACTTGGTTAATACAAATTATTAAATGACAGCTGACAAATGCAAATGAATTTTGTATACTGAAAAACACCATCAAAAGGTAACACAAGATTATCTATGGGGAGATGGGGAGTGAGGGGTGGGAATTCGAGGAAAAGAAACATTAAATGCTACTTCCATCTACATATTCATCACACTAAACCTCACTATGATTTATAATTAGAATGAACCAATTAAAAGAAGATAAAAAAAACCTGAAAAAGAGAGAAAATAAGTTAACGTAAAATTACAATAGGACAAGTTTGTTCCATACAATTTATTTTCAGATGTTATGATAGTGTTTCCCCAAAGACTGTTATTTGAGGTTTTATATTATTAGTGAAAAGACTGTATGTCCAAAATAAAGCCATTCTGTCCTTTTTTTTTTTTTTTCTTTCTGTACTGGGGATGGAACCCAGAGGCATTATACCTTCAGGCTACACCCCCAGTTTTAGTTTATACTTTGTTTGGAAACAGGGTCTCACTAAGTTGCTGAGAGCCTCACTAAGTAGCTGAGGCTGGCTTTGAACCTGTGAGATCCTCCTGTCTCATCCTCCCAAGCGCTGGGATTACAAGCATGCGCCACCACGCCCAGCTAGCCATTCTGTCTTTTAACCTTGACCTTTAACCAATCAGTTCCTGGAGTGTTATTAAAAAGGGTCTTGAACTGCTGTAAAAAAACAAAATACTGGTTTAGGAATGACATAGAATGGCTTCCAAATCCTGGTGTGTTTGACAAATAAAATGCTATAAATTGAAAAATGTGAAAGAAAATTCTGATGTATAAAATGTAGCCACCACAAAGGATCATCTCTCACACAATGTGCCAAAGAAGCTGCATGGTACTTTTACTCTAGGACTTTGATTTACAGCCACACAATCTGTATTTTATGCACACACAAGTAAAATCAGAGTGCATATGCATATCCTTCCTGGTTTTGGAACATTTATTGCCAATTCTAATCCACAACACTCTCAAACCTGGCCAACTTTACACTTTGGAAGAAACATTTTCTTTTGGCCAGAGATTCTACATAAGATTTTTTAAGCCTGAGGAGAAGAATGTTTACAGAGGAAGAAAGATAAAAATTTAGGAAAAATAAAAAGAGGAGATACTGCAAACTTTGCTCCAAAGGGAATCACACATCAACCTTCATATATAGGTTGGCTACAAGTCAGGAAGAAGATTAATTTTCTTTCAGATGAGTAAATTAGTTCTCTAGTTAAAAAACACTCTTGCAGTATGCCTATGAGGTTTCCCCCAAAATTTTGCTTTGAGACTCCAGGATACACTCTCATGGAACGCAAATACTGCTAGCAAGGAAGAACGATAAACTCCTGGAATCCTTCAAGAATATATGAAGATGTTGATCAAGCATAATGTGTCACCATATCCAGGTCCCATCTGAGAATTACTTAGCCTAAGGTGAAAGTACACTTACCCTACCTGTAGATTACCTTCCATTTCTATAAATTAAAAATCCTAGATATGGACAATTTTAAGCAGTAATAAAATTTGCAAAACTATTCACTATAATCTTTAAATCTTCACAGGGTACATCACATTCTGTTATCTCTCATTTCATTTCGTGTCAGAAACTTCTTTCCTGACAAAATTTAGATTACAAACTGGAAACAGTATGGCATTGGAGGAGCAAAAACAGGAATTTTAAAATAAGCTCAAATCACAGCCAATCTTGCTTTAAAATATTTTTTGTAGTACTGGAAATTGAACCCAGGGAGATTCTATCTCTGCACTATGCTCCATACTCCAATCCTTATTTATTTATTTATTTATTTATTTATTTATTTATTATTTTTACTAGGTGCTAAGAGTCTTGTTACATTGCTAAGGCTCCCTTGATCCTGTTATCCTAAAAAATAATTTTTGTTCTGAGCTCAAATCTTAGCAATGAACAATTTTTCCTTCTGAGTTATAAGTTTCTCATCAGTTAAATGAAAATAATATTGTCTTTGAGAGTTAAACAGCTGCTTTAATATTTAAATAGAATGATTATATGTATACACACACACACATATATATATGTATATATATATATATATATATATACATATATATATACACAAAGAGAGAGAGAGAGAGAGAGAGAGAGAGAGAGAGAGAGAGAGAGAGAGAGAGAGGAACAGAGACAGAAGGAGGCATAGACATGACAAAGCATACAGCCAGGTGTGGTAGCACATGATTGTAATCCCAGCATTTGGGAAACAAGACAGGAGGATCTCAATTCAAGGACAGCCTCAGCTACTTAGTGAGGCCCTTTGCAACTCAGTGAGACCCTGTTTCAAATTAAAGAATAAAAAACGGGTTAGGTGTATAGCTCAGAGGTAGAATGTCCCTGGGTTCCATCCCCAGTACCACAAAAAATAAAAACAAAGCAAAACATAAAAATCACACAGAGAGACAGCAGAAGTAAGAAAACGCTTGAAAATAGCCAAGGGACTGACAAATAATAAAACCTCCATAAATAGTGTCTATCATTATTTGTTCTAGTATGCATTTATTCATTGCTCATTGACAAATATTTTGAGCAGCTCCTATGTGATAGATGCTAGAGATGAAACAGTCAACAATGTAGTCATTGCATTCAAGTTTATTCTGTAATATAGAAAATATGCAAGTTGTATGTTAAGACTAATACTACAATAGATTAATTTAAAATGTGGGGAATACTTATATCATGCATTCCTGAAAACTAAGGGGAAACTTCTTATTTAAAATGGCATGCATGTTATAAAATGCTTAAAGCACATAAAAGAAGCAACCAAGTATTTTTTGTGTGTGTGGTACTGGGGGCTTGAACACAGGGGCTTTCTAAAAAACAAAGAAGCAACCAAGCTTGAACCCAGGGGCGCTCTATCACTGAGCTATATCCCCAACATTTTTATTTTTCATTTTGAAACTAAGTTGCTGAGGCTGGCCTCGAACTTGTGATCCTCCTGCTTCAGTCTCCGAAGTACTATGATTATAAGCATATGCCACTGTACCTGGCTTCAGCTTTTTCACTAGTAAATATAACAAATAATAACTGCCTTGTTTAAATCAATAGGCTGCTAACTAATTACAAATGATATGGGATATATAAATACTCCAATAAATTAGAGACACATTTACCCATTTACAGAACTATTGTAATGCTACTAGCTCACAGATTGAAGTTAATACTAAACTTTAATCTGAATTAATAGAAACTGTTTATGGTTAAAAATTATAAGTAATGTTAAATATAATTTTAAATAGAATTTTTATTAGTGATATTTTAAGTTTTCCTTACATATAAAATTAATAGAATTGATTATATCTCATTAAAACATCAAGTATAGAATATAGTACTTTCAGATTAGTGTAAATCATTATAATGAGTAGCATTTATTGGTTTTATAAAATTTATTGATATAATTAATAAGACTGGTAATTATAACTTGGGAGAAAACCTAATGAAAGTGAGAATGCTTTTCCCTTTCCTATGTGAGATAGTCTTTTTATATTTAATGGCCAGTAACCAAGGCCGTTTCATATGTTTCATGTATAACATAGAAGTGTTTGACAATGTCTATGTATTTCTTGCTTTCATATATTCTGTGCTTAATAAGATAAATCATTAGTGAAACAAAAATAAGAATTTGATGTAAACATTTGATGAATAATGTTTTTCAATATTTTTGACCAAATATTTTGGTATGCATAAGTGAGTTAAAACAAGCTCTGTGAATAAATCAATTGTATATAGTGCTGGATATTTATATTAAATCAAATCTGGATTAAAAACTGAATTTTGACTGTTGTTACTCTGAATAAAGAAATACACGCCTTATGGAGAAAAATAATAATAACATTAGAGAAATAAAAAAAGATCAAAGAGCCCAAAGTCAGAGGAGGATCCAAATATTTCTTTTTTTTTTTTCCTCCTGAGGGCTGTCTCTTACCACACCATAAGCTCCAAGTATGCTCTTAACTTGTGAGTGCACATAGGCACTTGTTGGTACCCATTAAAACCATGAATCTTCTCAAGTGACCCTTTCTCATCACTTGCTTATCATAGTTCAGCAAAGAATGTTCATTATTTACCAGGTAAACCAAAATGCATCCTGGAGAATCTCATTTGAAGTGGAAATAATTTTATCGCCATTGAAATGATGCTTACTTGCTTGCAATTAGAAATATTCTTAATTCAGAACCAGAGAAGAATTGGGAGATTGCACTCAACCTCCACCCTTTTTATTTTTCTGAGATGAGAAAATGTCATTTCAGAAAAATGATGCTGCTTGCTCACAGGCAAATAAGAATCAATGCCTTGCTGACAAGGCCCGTCCTCCTTAGTCAGGGTCTAGTGCTCCTTACACTAAATGTCTGTGGCTTGTATTTCATGCAGCGAGTCTAACGGGAGAAGCATAGACAAAAATAAGCAAATAAACACCGTAATTATAAAATGACAATATCATGCACCTTATACTAAGTGGTCACCATGTGGCGAGCGCTGGTCTAAGCATCATTCATGAATTTGTACACATCTGCACCCCGAGGAGGTTGTTACTATTGGTATTTATAGATTAGGACAGCTGAAGAACAGGGAGACTGAGTAACTTGTTCATGATCACAGAACAAGGAAGAAATGAAATTGGGATTCAAACCCAAAAAGAGACAAAAGCATATGGGCACAACAAGTGAACCACCCCAGAGAAGCAGGGTGTGAAAGTCCTTGAGTCAGAAAAAAATCAGGTGTGGTGAAAGCATCTTTTTAAAAGGAGGGCAGGGTGATAAGCTACCAAGGGTAAATTACATAGGGTCTTGGATGTCATTGAAAAGAAGTAGAATTTTTAAACAATCATATGAGAAGTTCTTGAAGTTTTTAAAGGAGGCTTGCAACATGACCCTAAATCAATCTCTGAAAGTTGACTTCAGCTGACAGATTTATGTTAACTGAGGTTTGCAATCATCTTTTTATTCGCTTTTCCATTCATTCATTTCCTTAACAAGCAATTGCTAAATGCTGATTTTGGTATATGAACTTAACCAAAATATGTTGTACTAGTAATACCACTTAGTCACTAAACAAAATACAATTGCCCCTTGAGTGTTGCAGAGGTTAGAGGTGCTAAGCTCCATGGTCAAGAATCTGTGTATAACTCTTCAAAAGTTATTTAAAGCTGGGCATGGTGGCACACACTTGTAATCCCAGCATTCAGGAGGCTGAGACCAGAGAATCGCAGTTCTTGGACAGCCTTAGCTACTTCGTGAGGCCCTTCGCAACTCAGTGAGATCTGGTTTCAAAATAAAGAATAAAAAATAGGGCTGGGAATGCAGCTCAGAGGTAGAAAACCCCTGGGTTCCATCCCCAGTACTGCAAAAAATAGTTATTTAAGAACTTTATTAATAGGTGATTGAATTTCATTGACTTTTAAAAAATCATTATAAATGAAAAGTTCTTACAAATTTTCAATTTGGCTAGATTTGGTACAATTTAAAAACCACTAAAGGCATACTGAGAGCCAGGCATGGTGGTACAGGCCTGTAATCCCAGTACTTGGGAGGCTGAGACAGGAGGATCACAGGTTTAAGAACAGCCTCAGTAACCTAGCAAGACTCTCCACAACCTAGCAAGACTCTTGTTTCAAATAAATTAATAATAAACAAATAAATAGATTATATAGATAGATAGATCTAGGAATATGTATCTCAAAGGTGGAATGTCCCTGGATTCAATTCCTAGTACCACCAAAAATAGCTATATTGAGAAAAAAGTATACAACCATGTTTTTAATTAACAAAGAGTTGTGCTTAGGTAAAAATAATTTTTTAAAAATCTGGGTTGCTTAGATAATGCAAATAGTTCTAGTTGTCTAGTCAGTAGGCAAAAAAGAAATCTTGCACTTAAGGACTTCAGCTCCTATCTTTTGTTTATTTTTATTGCTGAATTTCTCATTCATTTCTTTTGGGATCGCCTCATGATAGTAGAGATGGTAAGCTGCATTTATTTAGCCCCACCTTGCTCAGCCTCAGGAGCAGAGGAATTCTCAGCTGGGGATCTGCTGCTTTTGTCTTTTTGCAATCTTTTAATTTAGGGGTTTTTTTTGGTAAACTTTTAATCAGTAATAGAAACTGCAGTGACACTGATGTTGAGGTGGCTTCTAACCATCTCATTTCCTTGATATTTTTGTTTGTCTTCTTCACCATTATCCTCCCACAGGACACAGGACATGGTGAAATCTTGATTTATCAATTCAATATATAATGTCTCACTGTCTTCCTTGTCTACCTGCCCCATGTCTGTCCACATGTACTAAGGTAGCACCAGCACTAAGGCCAGTGCTGTTGGGTCTGGCCTTAGGGCTTACCCTCTGATCCCTTGTTCGTTTTTCTACTCTGTTTTGGCAGTCCTGCTGGTAAATGCCTGGGGGACTCCTAGCATCTTTAATGGTTATAGCCTGCTTCATATTTACTGCCTTGAACTACAACTCCACTCGGGCCTGTAACATTTGCTGTTTCTGCAACCTTTTCTCTTTCAACACCATCAAACTCCACAGTCGCTCCATCTCCTACACCATGAAAGCACTTCCTGGGGTTATTCTTTATGGCACTCTAGTATACAGCTGCATCTTCTTTGACATCAATCCTCTTTATGAAACCATATCTGTTTCTTACATAGAATCATTTTACTGTTTGCCAGACTTTCCTTCCTATCTGGTGGAGATGCCCCTAGCGGCCTCCTGAGCTGCTGTCCATGGTGCTGAGCTTTGTATCATTGAAGGGCAGCTGGGAGAGAAGCAGGATGTTGCTGTGTCTGGGGGTTGCCCACTATTATAGTGACAACAATGGACACTAGCTGGGATAGAGGCTGCTCTTTTTGCAGTATCTTAGTAACAAGGCCAGCAGCAGTGACGATGGGGTTGCTTATCACTCTCTCATCCCCTCGCCACTCCCAATCAAACTTCACATATAACTTTTTTTTTTTTTTTTTGCGGAACTGGAGTTGAACCCAGGGGCATTCTACCTCTGAACTACACCCCCAGCCATATTTTTAATCTTTATCTTGAAACAGGGTCTCACAAAGTTGTGGAGGGTCTCACTAAGTAGCTATGGTTGGCCATGAACCTGTGATCCTTCTGTCTTGGCCTCCCAAGTACTGGGATTACAAGCATACGCCACCATACCCAGCTTCACATATAACTTTTGACTTTCCAAAAACATAATTACTAATAGCCTGCTGTTGACAGGAAGCTTTACTGATACCATAATGAAAAATATTTGAGAATCACGAGAGATCACTTTTGTCATATGAATTTACTGGAGAGATGAAATATGGAAATGATTAGTGTACCATGGTGTTTTAAGTAGTACTCATAAGATTTCAGCTCACTGAAGTAACAATAGGAGGTGGCTACAAAATTATTATAGTAGTACAGAATTACTAGAGTTAATTTTATGTAGTTTTGATTTAATACTACATCTTTACATTTGTTTACACTTCTCTCAGTGGCCAATACATGAGCAGTCTGCATGTGCATAAGTTTTGATGAACTGTAACTTCCTATGTTTCTATAGAGTTAATGCCAGTATGTAGTAAAATAAAGTATTATTTGCATATATTTTATGTATTTATAGCATGTCCATTTTATTATTTTTGTTATTATTACATTTCTAGGCTACATAGTTCTACCGTGTGTTTTTTTAAATAGTCACAAATCTCAAAAAACAAATAGTCATATAAATAGATGATCAATTCCATCCAGTATTACTTAAAGGTCAAATGTATATTATCTGACAATAACAAATGATTATATCTGCAGGTTTCCCAGTAACTTCTCCATTCTAACAGCCTATTTAGCAGTCTATACATGTACGTGAAATATAAAATAGTCAACTGGTTATATCCATTAAGTCACCTAAATATTTAATGGATGCTGCCCGCTAGAATCAAATGGCTATTCTGACACCATGTACCATTCCTTAAAGTTTTAGCCTTCTTGCTTTATATTTCCAGCTAAGAATAAAGCCATATATTTATTTAAGAATATTTACCATATTGTTGCAAAATGGTAAATCAGTGTTACTCTGTCAGGCAGCTATCAGGCTGTGTCAATGATAAACAGCACTTGAAATATTACCTATAGAGATCCCACTGAGACATGTTAGAGAGGTAAGCATTTTCAGGCTCAGTATGACTTTTATTTTATACACTTAGCAAATAGGTAAGAGAAATCAAAAGAGGGACACGCTGAAGTATCCTATATTTACCTGATGCTATTCAAAAGCTCAATTTAACAAGCATTTATTAAATATGTACCACGTGCAACAGGCTCTTCTTAAGAATTATAGAAAATATAAAATGAATAGCATGCTCACGTTTACAAATCTCTTTCATCAGCATGAGGTCTGGATAGTATGCAATCTTGCTTCATATGGTTAAACAAGAATATCAGAGATTATATTTACAGCAAGCTTTCTGCAGAAACTTAAAGGTAGCTTTGCCAGTAAAATGCATCATGCCTCATTTATTGAAGCAGACTTATCTTCAAACATTCAAAATACTAAAAAAGAAATTTCAGTGATCACAGTATATCATAGAATCATCTTTTTTATTCACAGAACCTCAGAATCATAAAGTCTCTGTACAGAAAAAGACATAGAGGGCCTCTAGTCCAATCCTTTCAGCTTCACAGTAACATAAAATACTCTGGGGTATTTTTTCTAATATAGACTCCCAGGCACTGGCTCCTAGAGGTTGATTCAACAGGTCTTGGTGGAGCCAGATAATCTGTACTTTGTAAAATCTTTCCAGATGTTTCTGCTATTAAACCAGGTTTCAGAACAGAAATCTAATTTAACTCCTGGATCTGTTATAGAAACATGTTTTGTAGTACTTTTCCCAATATGTATTTTTATATATAATTATTGCCTGGTAAAATTCTGTCAAATAAATATGGTGGTGCTATTGGTCTCTAACATGGAGAAATTGTTTATCTAGTCATTTAGTATACTTCCTATAGTATACCTGAAATAGGACCCTAACTCTTATCTACAATTATTAGAATATAAACTATATATCTTTTTTGTGGTAATGGGGATGGAACTCAGAGGTAGTCTACATCCAAGCTACATCTCTAGTCATAATTTTTATTCTCTATTTTGAAACAAGGTCTTACTAAGTTGCAGATGGCCTCACTAAATTGGCTGGCCAAAACCCTGTGATTCTTCTGTCTCAGTCTCCCATCTACTGAGATTACACGTATGCACCACCACACCTGGCTTTATATTTCTTTATCAATATGTATGTATAAATAGACAGTTATCTGCTAATTTTGTGTCAAAAATATGTCAGTGTCTTTGTGTGTATCTATGCAGTTATCTGTTTCCATCTTAAAAATGATTCTATAAGCTACTTGAAGAGAAAAATAAGGCTGTTTGTTTTGCTATTGTGTTTATATCATGTAGGCTAGATTGTGATGTTTAGAAAACATAAAACATAACATTCAAACATTTGTTGAAACTGGGCATGGTGGTGCACACTTGTAATCTCAGCATTTGGGAGGCTGAGACAGAAGGATCACAGGTTCACAGCCAGCCTCAGTTACTTAATGAGGCCCTTTCCAACTCAGTGAGACCCTGTTTCAAAATAAAAATTAAAAAAATAGGCCTTGCTGGGCGTGGTGGCGCACGCTTGTAATCCCCGCGCTTGGGAGGCGGAGACAGGAGGTTCACGCAGGTTCGAAGCCAGCCGTGCTGGCGTAAGAGACCCTGTTTCAAAAATATAAAATAGGTCTGGGAGTGTAGCCCGGAGGAAGAAGGGCTTCCAGGAACCCCAGTACCACCAAAAAAAAAAAAAAAATAGGCCTGTGGGTGTAGCTCAGAGGTAGAATGCCCCTGGTTTCCATCCCCAGTACCGCAAAAATGTTTGTTGAATGTGTACTGAATTGTATGAGGTTCTTCCTAGATTTCCTGATGTCTCTCTGAAATATTTATCTATTGTGCCAGGTTATTATTATTATTATCATTATCATTATTATTATTGGTACTGGGGGTGGAACCCAGGGACTTTCTACCTCCGGGCTATACTCCCAGACCTATTTTATATTTTATTTGGAAACAGGGTCTTACTAAGTTGCTGAGAGCCTCACAAAGTAGCTGAGGCTGGCTTCGAAACTGTGCGATCCTTCTGTCTCAGCCTCTCAAGCGTGGGGATTATAAGCGTGTGCCACCATGCCCGGCTTATTGTGCCAGTTTTTATAGTTCCGGGAAAACTTTTCAGTCTATATGCCAGATACCAGAAATATAAACATCAATAATATATCCTCCTCACTTTTCTTACCTCTACAGCTCTTAAAAATTTTTATTTGGGAAAAAGATGCAAATACATTTATTTTTATTTATTTTTATTTTTCATTTTTTAGAGGTACTGGGGATTGAACCCAGGGGCATTCTATATCTGAGCTACACCCCCAGCCCAATTTTTATTCTTTATTTTGAAACTAAGTTATGAAGGACCTCTCTAAGTAGCTGAGGCTGTCCATGAACCATGGTCCTCTTCCCAAATGTTGGGATTACAACATGTGCCACCACACCCAGCCCAATTACTTCTTATATATAAGTATTGTGTATCTCTCATTATATTTTTGCCATGTCTAATTATTTTAAACTATATGCTCTAAAGAGGACTCTGAAGTAAAGACACATAACACACATCTTACAAATTAGAGCTCTGTAAATGAACTTCAAATATACCTACTTAGAATTGTTTCTGTCATGTTAATGTGAGTTGCAAGCAAATAATACTGGTAATGTAATATATAATTCAGTCTTTCTTTTCAGTATGCTAAATAAAATTGAAAGCTAAAAGATGATTAACACAAATGAGTTTAAATGAAGAAACTGAAAAGTGCTAGCTTTGCCATCTTGGCTAACTTTACAAATTAATTTCTACAATTAACAGATACATAGAAATCCTATAGACATACTCAGGTAAGAAACTTCACTTAATAAGCTTGAGGATAGCTCTAAGTTAATTTCATTGTCAGAGAAACAATTTTTGCCTATTACATCAGTAAGAGAGGAGAGAAACATGGATGTATCTGCTGAAATATCTAGAAACCAGGATATTAGTTGCAATCATAAATTATTATTCTTGTTCTGAAAGATATTTTCCTTTGTTTTCAAAGATACACATGTAGTAAAGCACATCTCTTTTTTTAAAAAAATAACTTTTTAAAACTGCAGAACATGCATTTCATTTCTTCAAAGAGATTTGGAAAAATCTTCTGCATTTCTCTGAAGAATGAAATCAACCGCAGGTTGTAACCATATACTGGAAAAGTACAGACCCCCAAGGTGATCAAACAAGTCTAACAGATGCTAGATATCCATGAAAACAGTGTTAAAAAAGTACATATTTGATGACTTTCTCCTGGGAGATTGTATCTAAAATGAGCCTAGAAATCACAGATTCTGCTATAAAACAACATTGACAAGCCCCAAACTGGGAATATATATGTAATTAATAAATGTAAATCAATAAGCTCATTTTGTGAACTTAGTTCTTCCCACACTTTCCTTTCTTTTGAACTACTTGTAAGGTTTTTGAAAAGAGGGTATATGAAATAAAAAGGCTCTATCACTCAGCTGTTTGTAAAGGTATGGATTTCATAGTAGATACCAAATGTTTAAATAGTAAGATCCTTGAGGCAGGATTACTTTGGCATAATAAGTAGCACACACTAAGAATTTTGTGTATACTATTGTTTGGTTAATTCCAGTTAAATAAATATAGTGGTAGCACTGGTCTCTAATCTGGAGAAATTGCTAATCTACCAAATGGCCATTCAGGTATGGCAAAGGATACTATCTTAAATTGTACCTAGGCCTTAACACTTTGATAAATGTCATTTACCATATTAATCAAGATTCATAGCTTCCTCTTTATTTCTTCCATGTTTCTTTTTTTTGAGTGAGGTATCTGTATATAGTACTAGAGATTGAATCCAGTGGCCCTCTACCACTGAACTATACCCCCTATCTCGGCCCTTTGTAAATTTTGAAATAGAGTCTCATGAAATTGCCCTGTCTGGCCTGAAACTTGTGATTCTCCTGTCTAAGCCTCCCAAATATTGGGATTATAGACATTTGTCATTTTGCCTAGTTTCATAATGTTTTCTTAAATGAACTGGCTCCTCAGAATGAATGAGAGAGAATTACACAGATGGTTTCTGAATTATATATCAGAAACATATTTAAAATATTTATGCAAATGAAGTTCTAACTTAAAAAAATTATAATCCACCCAAACAACTCTTTATAAAAAAGGTTACTGATATAGTCACCAATAAGATTTGTTTCCCTTCATTTCTGAAAACTGGAATCTTAGGTTTCCTTAACTGGCCAAACTCAACCAGTAATAGACACTATTACTTCTGGAGTACTGTCTCAATCTAATGCTATTTTACCTGGTTAATTTCAACAGGGATGGAGAGACTTGTTGAGGGGTACTCATATTTGTGATAGATATTGAAGAGTTCAGGAAAATGAGAAAGAAGAGACAGGCTATTGTAGTTGGAGGTCTCCATTACGAAGTAGTTCTCAAAGTGTTGACCCAGGATCAGCATCGTCAGCAACATTTCAGAGCTTATGAGGCTGAAAACTCTCAGTCCCATCTAAATCTTACTTAATCAGAAAACTTGGCCTGCAAACCCAGTCATATTCCTGTTAACAAACGCTGAAAATTATTTTCATGTGCCCTAATATCAACAACCATTGGATTAGAAATTAGAAATCTGAAAAATAATAGTGCACATAAGGACTTTGATTTCTTTAGTCTGGCTCAACTTTTAGTGGAGAATGGAAGGACCTACAGTTGAAAAAGTAGGCAAAATGACAATATGCTTTTGTGCAGGATTTGTACATTAGGATCATCTTACAAACATTAGCATATGTTTGTAAGAGGGAAATTAATAAAGTACTTGATTAAATACTTCTAAATCAGTGTGAGAAATAGCTTGAGTTCCTGACTGGATTGATTAGGTCACCCATGGAAACAAGATAATAATCCTTTGAAAGATTACATTAAAAAAATACTTCCAGATGCTGAAAAGGACTAACTCTATGTTATGGTGGACTGAGGGAGAAAATAAAACCTCCATGAGGTTGTAGAGAAAGAGGATGTGTTAAAGTCATGAACAGCACTTAAAAAAACCAAAGAGGTGCCATGTTCAGATAGAAAATAGTACTGGGTTTGTTGAATTTCCTGTGAGTCTTTGAGGTTTAAGACTAAATGTCTGATTATCAAGTAACTAGCCAGGTTTCTATATGTAAAATTAAGCTGTGGTAACAAAATACTCAAAATATATAAGAGAATAAAATAAAACTGAAAAGCCTAAAATTGCTAAAGAGAACTTTACAGTTATGCTAGAAAGAAAAAGCAGTCAAAGTAAACTTTAATCTTTGACTTTGGCACAGCTACCATGAACTCAGTCATGTACTGTCTAGTTACAAAAATCATCTTCTTAGGTGTAAAAACATAGCTAACCTGGAATTTATATGGTTTGCATAATTTTCAGAGAGATCTAGCAGGGTTTGGTGGTACATACCTATAATCCCAGTTCTTGGGAGGCTGAGACAGGAGGATCTCAGCAACTTAATGAAGTCCCTCAACAACTAAGTAAGATGCTATTTCAATAACTAACCAAATATGTAAATAAAATAGAACTGGGAATAGCTTCGAGATAGAATGCCTCTGAATTCAGCGTACAGAGAGAGAAAGAGAGAGAGAGAGAGAGAGAGAGAGAGAGAGAGAGAGAGAAAGAGAGAGAGAGAGAGAGAAAAGAAGAAGAAGAAGAAGAAGAAGGAGAAGAAGAAGAAGAAGAAGAAGAAGAAGAAGAAGAAGAAGAAGAAGAAGAAGAAGAAGAAGAAGAAGAAGAAGAAGAAGAAGAGAGGGAGGGGGAGATGGAGAGAGCAAGGGAGAGGGAGAAACACCTAGAATTTTAAGAGATAAATGCAAGCCAGGTGTGGTGGCACACACTTGTAATCCCAGCATTTGGGAGGCTGAGCAGAAAGATCATGGTTGGAGGACAGCCTCAGCTACTTAGTGAACCCTTTGCAACTCAGTGAGACCCTGTTTCAAAATAAAGAATAAAAAATAGGGCTGAGGGTGTAGAATGCCCCTGTGTTCCAACCCCAGCATCACAAAAAAGATAAATGTTAAAAAATATATTAAACTTCTAAAGCAACAATGTATTTATAAAAAGTTAATTTAACCTAATGACAAAAAAAGAATAAGAACGTTTACATAGATCCCTTGAAATAAGAATAACAGAACAACTCATTTAAAGTCCAACCTTAATTCAGGCAAGTAAAAAATTAATAATTATAAAAGTTAATTCTCTAAATCCCCTTTTCTTCTCTTTCCACTAGCACTCAATAATACCCATCCATTCCCCAGAAAACTGAGTACTGCTTACTTACAAATCTGGTACCCTAAGCTTTTCTAAACTTATAGGAAAAGAACTTACCACTAAGAAAGTCAGTGTATACTATACTTTCATTAGTGACACAGGATCCTAGAGAAAGTTGTAAGGGTTCCATGATACTGCTTTACTGCACCTTACTTTAAAGATCTATAAATGACAAGCTCACAGCCTAAAATACAATAAGGTGTAGTATACTGAGGGGCTGGGAGGAGTTGAACATAGAGTGTCATCCTTGACTTCCTCTTGGTTTACCTGGAAATTGATGTTCTTTTAATTTATTTGTTTATGCAAGTACATCATCCCATAGAATTGACCTCTAGTGATCTGAGCTACCTTCTACCCCCTCCACTTCAAACTTCATAACTTCTAAAAGGGACACACACACACACACACACACACACACACACACAATTTAGGCTAGAGAGAGGGTACAAGACAAATTATTTCTTTCCACCAATGTCTCTCCTTCCTCCTCAAATTATGGATAATGAGGTCAGAAGTGTAATTACTGAAGGAGTTTGGAATGGTAATTACTGAGCTCATCTCAAACCCAGTAGTGACTGCTGCACAGCAAAGCTCACTTTATACCTGTCAAAACTACTTTGAATGGGATAAGCATCTCATGTTTGCAAATCTAGGTGCTGTACCAACGGAAGTTCCCTATTAGCAAATTATCACAACAACCTGCTACACTCAACTCATTCTGATTTTGTAATGAGAAAGCCCATTAAACTAGAGTAACTTTAAACGGTGACTGTTGAGTGAGTTTGGGAGATGGAAGGATAAGAAAGAAAGATGGCAGAGTTAAGCAGGCTCTGTCGGATCCAGCCCCATTTCCAGTTTTCAAGCCTGAGATGTCCAAACGTCTCTACCTTTATTGGCTAACATTGATCATGGGAGAGTGAAATTTTAAGAAAACTCCATAGCAATTCTTAAAACAGAAAGTTTTGAGATGGTAGCTCAAGATGACCAGGGAGAAGGAATTTTTCCTAAGGCTTACACTATATACACTTATACAGTTTTGTTTTTTTGTTCTGAGGATTGAACCTAGGGTGTTCTACCTCTCATCTATCCCCTACTCTTATTTTAGTTTTTATTTTTGTATGCTTAGTGTAGTCCCACATCATAATGTAGTTCATAGTCATAATGACATACATGCACACAGAACTTGGTGAGTTTTCCCCTTCTCCCTCCCACTCCCCCACCTTTTTTTCATACAAATACTAAGATGGCATTGGTATTCTCACATACGAACATAATGTATTCTTTTTAAACAGGGTCTCACTAAGTTACTAAGGACCTCAATAAACTGCTGCAGCTGGTCTTGAACCTGTGATCCTCCTGTCTCGGGCTCCCAAGTACTGGAATTACAGATGCGTGCCACCAGCCTGGCTCTACATACAAATGTCAGCCCCATGTTTCTCATGACTTCTGTTCACTGCATTTCCTCACCAGAATTCAGAAAATGCTCCTCATCTTCCAATCCATTCTCCTTCCCTGGCAGAGCACACCCTAGTTCAGCTGTCTTTGCGCTCCACTAACGTGATTTCTTCCCCTACCTTTCACCTGGAGGCTTGAGGCTCCGTCAGTGCCTCTTCTTCTCATCCCTTTGTGACGTGTCGCTGGCCAGGCCCCTGGTGCTCTGGGATCACAAAGGACAGTAGTGCACCACACCTGTGCTCAGTGCTCTGGATGCTTTGGGCTGGCTTGGGCTCAGGTCCTGCTGCTCCAACGCCAAGGGCCCTTGCAAGTGAGCCTCAATATCTCCAGCACTCATCATGGCTAGCCAGTTCTGCCTCCCTCTCGCCCCACACCTCTCACCGCTGAAACCCTTGAAATCATGTTTCGGAAACATCCGGTTGGGCATCTGTGTGGCGATCCAGCGCAGTGACAAGCGGATACACCTGGCCATGGTCACAGAAATCAACAGAGAAAACTCTAGGATCACCGTAGAGTGGGTTGAGAAAGGAGTGAAGAAGGGAAAGAAGATTGATCTGGAGTCCGTATTCCTGCTAAATCCAGCTCTGGCCTCTACCAAACACGCCACGCTGTCCAGGCCCTTGTCTCTAGCACACTCTAAGGTCATGGGGGACCGGCGTGCAGCCGCAAAGTGGATTGTTGTGACTCCCCAGGAAAATGAAACAGCCTCAGGAGACAGCCAGGCCCTGGACGTTCCCAGCAACCCTTGTCTGATGAAGCGCAAAAAGTCCCCTTGCCTACGGGAAATCGAGAAACTGCACGAGCAGCGCGAGAAACGCAGGCGGCTGCAGCTGGAGATTCGAGCCAGGCGCGCCCTGGACGTCAACACCGGGAACCCCAACTTCGAAATCATGCGCATGATCGAGGAGTGCCGCAGACACTTGGATAGCAGCAAGGTGTCGGGCCTGGAGCCCCCGGAGGACCACCGGATCTGCGTGTGCGTGCGGAAGCGACCTCTCAACCATCAGGAGACCACCATGAAGGACCTGGATATTATCACCATCCCCTCGAACAACGTGGTCATGGTGCACGAGTCCAAGCAGAAGGTGGACCTCACCCGCTACCTGGAGAACCAGACCTTCTGCTTTGACCACGCCTTCGACGACACGGCCTCCAACGAGTTGGTGTACCAGTTCACCGCCCAGCCGCTGGTGGAGTCGGTCTTCCGCAAGGGCATGGCCACCTGCTTTGCCTACGGGCAGACGGGCAGTGGGAAAACTCACACCATGGGCGGAGCCTTTTCTGGAAGGGCCCAGGATTGTTCGAAAGGCATTTACACCCTGGTGGCGCAGGATGTCTTCCTCCTGCTCAAAAACCCCATTTATGAGAAGTTGGATCTCAAAGTCTACGGGACGTTTTTCGAGATCTATGGCGGGAAAGTGTATGACTTGCTGAACTGGAAGAAGAAGTTACAGGTCCTTGAAGATGGCAACCAGCAAATGCAAGTGGTGGGGCTGCAGGAGCAAGAGGTGTGCTGCGTGGAGGAGGT
This sequence comes from Muscardinus avellanarius, assembly GCF_963383645.1. Taxonomy (NCBI): domain Eukaryota; kingdom Metazoa; phylum Chordata; class Mammalia; order Rodentia; family Gliridae; genus Muscardinus; species Muscardinus avellanarius. Next base: position 41,475,758 of record NC_137802.1, on the reverse strand, counting down.
GCTGAACCTCGTGGAACTAGGAAACAGCTGTCGGACTTCTGGGCAGACGTCGGTCAATGCCCACTCATCCCGGAGCCACGCGGTGTTCCAGATCATCCTGAAGTCCAGGGGGAAGCTGCACGGTAAGTTTTCCCTGGTGGATTTAGCTGGCAATGAAAGGGGAGCCGATACCGCCAAGGCCAACCGGAAGAGGCAGCTGGAAGGGGCGGAGATTAACAAGAGTCTCCTGGCCCTCAAAGAATGTATCCGGGCCTTGGGGCAAAACAAGGCTCACACCCCATTCAGATCCAGCAAGCTCACGCAGGTGCTACGGGACTCTTTCATCGGCGAGAACTCCTCCACCTGCATGATCGCTACCATCTCACCAGGAATGACCTCTTGCGAAAATACCCTCAACACTTTAAGATATGCAAACCGAGTCAAAGAAATAGCTCTGGATGGAAGGCCCTGCCACCGGTGCCTTTCTCCCGTTAGACCTGAGGCACCACAGATATTGGAAAAACACATTCGGGATTCAGAAACGTCCCTCCAAAGGGATGGGCTAGTTAAAATATCTTGTGTACAGAGCACGGAAGAGAAAGAGAGTGAAAGCATGGCCACGTTCTCCACACCGTTCGCGAAGGATACGGTCACTTCGTGGAAGGATTCTGCTCGGTGGTGGGAGACTATCCAGAAGACCGCTGATGGAGTAAGCTACGATATTGATTTTTGCATTGCCCAGTCGTTGTCCATTTTGGAGCAAAAAATTGGTGTCTTGACTGAGATTCAACAGAAACTGAAATTATTACGTGCTGACCTCCAAAAGAAGAGCAAGGTAGAGTGAAACCAATGGCAAGAAATCCAGACTGGGATGATGGATGCGGTGCTGCAGCTGCTGCCTCTCTTATACAGAAAACGTTGTCCAAATGATCTAAGCATAATGGTCCTCCTGGAGAACTTAGAACATCTTAAAATATGCTGGTCAGAAATAAGGGCTTTCTTCTTCCTATGTGTCTGTAGTTTGCTTTCATTTTGTAGGATATTGGTTCTCAACTGGGAATGGTTTTCTCCCTTCTGCTCCACAGAATAATGTTCAGTGTCTAGAAATAGTTCAGTTGTCACAACTAGGGGCAGGGATTTGGTGTATAGTGGGTAAAGGACCAGGGGCGCTGCTAAACATCCTATAATGTGTAAGTCAGCCGCCCATGACAAACAGTTCTGTGTCTGGTTGAAAATATCTAGAGTGTGCTGTTTGAGCAGCCCTGCTGTAGAAGATGTGATGAAATCTGACACAACACCTTACATTTGCAGGCAGAGAAGCAAAACCCTGAGAATTAAAGGATCTAGAATAGAAATGCACCAATGGTCTACCTATGTAGTAAATCCATGAGAATCATTCTTAAGTCTTTCTCTACATTTCCTTGCTATGTAGACTCAAATGGTTTAGAAGATCCAGTTATACTGGGGAGAGGGGGAGAGGGAGCTATTCGTTTTGTTTTCTTCTTTTTTTTTTTAGAAAATTCATAAACATACATTTATTCAGGAAATACAATTACTAGAGTCCTTAATATTTCAATGATCATTCCACATTATAAAATATTCACAACGTGTATTTTGTTTATTTAAGTCTATACCAAATCATGCTGACATTCTTTCCAGATAAGCCATAACCATTTTTCTGTTAAATGCTAAATATCCATTTTAATTATAAACAAAGCACTTGAGCCAAACTATTTAAGTACTTGAGCAAGAAAATCTAAAAATTTAGAAGAGGAGGACAATGACTTAAAAAAAATTGAATCATCAAAATCTAAAGAATGAGGCCATCTAACTTGTGTTTGAGAGCCTGGAATTACAAGGGAATATTTTCTTAATATTTGAATTGAAATTACGAGGTATTGTAATCACTCCTTCTGGAATCGATTATACATTGTGTGTGTGTGTGTGTGTGTGTGTGTGTGTGTGTGTGTTTTGTATAAGTTTTATTTTTTTTTACTATGGTGTCTAAGCATTTTTTCTCACACATTACAATATTGTACCTATATGAGTTACTTAAAAACATTTTGAAACAAGAAAAATATCAGTAAAATAGTAGAAAAGTTTCCACATAAAGTAAACTATAAAATTTCATAAAGGCTTCATAAAGAATATGAGAAAGTTTAATGCCTTAGATAAATTATATATGTAGCTTTTTTCCTGATATTACAATTCACAGAAGTCCATCCTTTTTTTTTAAAAAAAAAAAGCATGCAGCTTGGGTAGAATCTCTGGTTTATAATCCAGTACTTGGGAGGCTGAGACAGGAGGTTTACAGGTTTGAGGCCACCTTCAGCAATTTAGTGAGACTCAGCAACCTGAGAGTGGGAAGCAGGTATGACTCTGTTTCCAAACAACAACAACAAAAAAAAATCAAAAGTGCAGAGGTAGTAGCTCAGAGGTAGAATACCACTGGTTTTAATTCTCAGTACTACTATATAGCCAATCTAATCTTCAAATATAAATATAATAATCTAATACATATATTAAACTAGCAGTCTCATCATAATCAACAATCATTTATGAGACAGCACAAAATGCTAACAAAAAGAACGATCATTCAGTTCTAAATGCATGGGTTCCAAACTTGTTTCTAAAGTGAAATAATTTACAGTGAAACCACAGGGCAGATTGGTGTAGTTTAAGAGCACAGAATAAAAACAATCTCCAAGTTTTGCTGTTATTTTCATCAGAGATTGCCTATTGTTTCTGAATTTTTGTCTCTAAGCTACAAAGACTCATTGGCATTGAAGATAATGGATCCATAACTTAGCCGTGGAGTAGAATCGTAATGTCCTATTAAGAGCAATTCCTGTAAAACAAGATCATCATCAGCATCTGGTCTTTAGTAAATAGTAGCTTGGCTCTAAATAGTTTCCTCTCTGTGGCTTCATCTATTTGGGTGAAATTATATATTATTTAAAAACGTGTATCTTTGTATATCTGTTGTCTTTTGGCATATCCTATTTTTTCCATCAATATAAGATTTTTCTTGAAACCTCAGTTGTATTTATGTGCACTGATGAATGAGCGTAGGACACTGGCCTAGGATCTAGTGCTAGTCACTTTATATAGATGCCTAATATTGGTCCAATAATGTAGTCCATTGGAGATTTTCCTTTTACATGAACCAGGATAATTCATAGCACCTCCTTCAAAGATTAGAAGGTAGTTTTAGTTTCTTTCTCCCCTTCTTTGACCTTTTGTAGCAATAACTGATGATGTTCTTATTATCACTGACCTACTCTTAATTTAATTATTATCTCCAACACCCTATCTGTTCTGCCACATACATAAGTTTGGGTAGCCTACCAGGAGTTTCAGTATCCTATTATCAACTTTTTTATTCTTATACTTAATGAAGTATTCATTGACCTATAACAAAAAAACCAGAAATAGCCTATATGGTTCAGTGAATGTTTAAAAAGTGTGAACACTTATGCAATGGTTACACACATCAAGAATAGTATAAAACTAGCCAGGCATGATGGCACCTGTTTGTAATCCTAGTACTTGGGATGCTGAGACAGGAGGACCTCAGGTTTGCAGCCAGCCTCAGCAACTTGTGAGGCCCTCCATAACTTAGTGAGACCCTGTTTCAAAATAAAGAATAAAATAGGGCTAGAAGTATAGCTCAGAGATAGAATGTTCCTGTTCCATCCTCAATCACACACACACACACGCAAACACACACACACACGCGCACACACACACACACACACACACACACAGAACAGAATAAAACCAGTGTACCATATGTCTTCTTTTTCTGCCTCATTTTGTCATTAACCTCTACGTCAAAGATAGACTGTTCAGACTAAGATCACTGTATAGTGTTTTTTTTTTTTTATGTGAGTTCAATCACATAATAGATATACTTCTGGCTTGCTTCTTTCAACCCAAATCATCTGTGATCTGACCTTTTATATGGTTCTTTAATATCATACCATTTCCATGTCTTATTTTACAAATTGATGGATCAATAAGTTGTTTCTTGACACCAATGATGGACGTTTCTTGGCACATTATGGGCATTCTTATAAATATATTTTGATGTACACTTACATGTGTTTCCATTAAGTATGTCTAGGTGTATAAGTCTTTGGCCTGTAGCATGTGTACATTCAGCACAAGAATATTATGCTAAGGAGTTTTCAAAGAATTTCTAACTTTATACTACTACAAGCATAGTATAGTGCTTCCTGGTACATGTTAGCCTATACCTGGTATTGTCATTTAATGTATTTTTATTTCACAAATTTTGTAAATGTGGAATACTTTATATTATGGTTTTACTTTTTCTCTCATTAATACTAATTGTATTGAACAATTTTACATATGCTTATAGGCTATTTAGATATCATATTTTAAAAATGTGGATATTCTTCAAATTTTCTGGTTCTTCAGATATATAGATTGAATATATTTTTCCTCAGTCTGTGGAATGTTTATCTATCAATCATCTATCTATCTATCTATCTATCTATCTATCTATCTACCTATTTCTCTCATCCATCCATCCATCTATCTATATTTTGGTACTGGGAATTGAACACATGGACAACCTACCTCTGAGCTATAACCCAGACCTATTTTGAAACTCAAAGTTGTGAAGAAACTTGCTAACTTATTGAAGCTGGTTATGAACTTGTGAGTCTCCTGTCTCAAGCCTCCAATGTATGGGGATTATAGGGCTGTTCTACCATGCCCAGCACCTCTTCACATCTTAATCATATCTTTTTATGATAAAAATTCACATAATTAAAGAAATCCCATATATCTTTAATAGTTATACCCTATTTAAGAAATTTCTGTCTACCAACTCATAAAGCTATTCTTTCTTTAATCTCCTACAAGCTTTATTGACATTTTATTGATATGACATTGTTTTAATATAGCATGAAGTGTGACAGTCAAGATTTTTTTAAATATAGATAACTCAAACCAGAAATATTCACTAGAAAAATACATTTTTGCAACTAAAATGCAGAATGATCCTTTTTGTTGATCAGATAAGCATAAATACACTATTCTGTTCACTTGATATATCCTTGCCTCAAAATCACACCTATTTTGTCTCTTCATACTAGGCTTGATGTGTGTTAGTATAAGTTGCTGCTATGTTTGGATATGTGTCCCCAAAAATCCACTTGTAGAAGGCTTTTTTTCTACCTTGTGCCACTATTGGAAGTTGGTGGAACCTCCTAAAGATGGGGCCTAGTGAAAGGAAATTAGGTCAGTGGGAGCATGCCTGTAGAAGATATGTGGACCCTGACCCTTCTTTTTCTTTTTTCTTCCTGGATATTTTGAGATAAGCATCTTTCTCCACTCCAGACTCTTGCCATAGTATACTGCCTGACTACAGGCTTAAAGGCATGGAACTACCTAGGACTGTTGTACAGATAAAGTCCTTAATAAGTAGAAGCATACTCTGAAATAACAATAGAAAGTATAATATATTAAATAGAACAAATCAGGAACATAATCATTTACTAAAATCAAGTATTATACACTATACATATTTGCATGTGCTCTACTGTAATACAACTGGCAGCACAGTAGGTGGTCCACATCCACTTCACCACAGAGTTATGACTAATGCGTTGCCAGAAGGCATTCTGATGGGTATGATGCCACTATGAGATAAGAATTTTGTAGCCCTATTAGAATCTTATGGGATCATCAGCATATATGCACTTCGTTATTGGCAAAAGTTGTTATAAAAGGGGCACAGAACGGTGTATAAATTGGCACCTGGAGAGCTATATGTTATCAGTGGCTTTTATTGTTTTCATTTTTGCTTGTTTGTTGCAGGCTTACATTTTTTTAATGAAAATTCCACAGAGAAATTCACCCACATTTTTTCTTAACTCTCTTCTTCAGAAGGACTGTTTAGAACAAACTTAGCTATTTATAAAGGTATGGCATAATATGTATATATATATATAGTTATAGTTATAGTTATGGTTATATATTTTCCAAGAATACCTACATCCACATCTGGAGAATATAATTTATAATCTCCAAAATGTTTGTTTGTTCTCTAGTTGCAATTTTTCCTCAATAAATGCAGGTATTCCCATTCATTTTATATTTTTTGAGAATATATATGATCCTTGAAATAATGTGAAGACATGTATCAAAAATTTTATATGAACTTCAGAAAAATATATGATCCTTGAAATAATGTGAAAACATGTATCAAAAAATTTATATGAATTTCAGAAAAATATATTAGTGGAGAAAACTCAAAAAATAAATTAATTGGAATCCACTAAAAGAGGACTGTTGACAGTTTATATAGATGCCCTGAAGTTAAAAAGAATTGTAAAGTAAATTAACACTTTAACAAGATTGTAAGGAAAATGTCAGAGCTCCTAAACTGAGAAAAATAAATACTTTTAGTACTTTGATAGCATCCATATATGCACAAGAACTTGACATGCTAATTATAATCTATGCTTATATATTAATTAAAGTATATTTTCTCCATTCCTGTAGTGGACAGCCTTATTTTACAGGGTTCCATGAGCTCACAATAATTACTACCTTTAAAAATATCAAAGTTAAGAACTCAGAGTTTTACATTTTCCTTCCCACAACTGAACTGTGATAATAAGTGTTCACACTATTATTATACTACATTTTATTCAGTAAAATTATTTTTAACAATCTAAATAATAAGAATGGGAGCTCCAAATAATTATTTAGGTGATCATTAAATGAATAAATTATTGTTTCTTTACAATTTTATCACAGACTTAAAATATCCTTTTAATAGTAGAACTACTGCTTCTAACATGTGCTGCTTAAGAAAAATGTCAAAATTGCCTGTTATTCAAAGTGTAGGATATTATCTTCAAAGCAAACCTATCATTTATAAAGTATTTGTGCAATTCTTTTTATTCTCTGAAAGAGCAACTGCTGGTAGCAAACCTTAACACATCATTTTCCTAAAATGTGATTTTTTTTGCTATTCAAGGCATTTTCTTTGTAATTTTAAATAACTGTGATCTTAGAAATTAAAAAGGACAGGAAGTTTTAATGGCTTAGACAAGATATTGAACAAAATCAATAATTGAGGATAGAAATCATGCAGGCAGCCTCTATACTTCTGAGTTTGAGATGAATAAGAATGAAGCTGTCTACAGTCAGAGCTAGAATGCATGGGCTTGAGTGATCCTATGGTTGAAATATAATTTTTTCCTGTCTGAAACCCACATTGACATTTGATTGCTTTTGTGACAGTATGGGAAAGAGGGATTAAGAGGTGATTTGCTCCTTGAGAGGGATTAATACAGCTCTCGAGGAGCTGGATTGGTCATCACAAGACAGGGTTGCTACAAAGCAAGGGCAGTCTTCTCATTCTCTTGCTTCTACTACCACCTGTTTATATTTCCAATTTTCAGCCATGTTCTGACACCACATGAGGCCTTTGGATCACCTTATCTTAGATGTCCAGCCTCCAGAACCATGAGCAAACTTAACTTCTTTATACATGACTCTGTGTCAGGTATTATGTTATAGTGTCAGAAAATGGAGGGTGACAGAAGGTAATAGCAAAAAACAGAAATGCAATAATCTAGGGGATGAAATGGCATTAATCATCAAAGGAACAAATACAAGTAGTATACCCTAGCATAATAGAAAATAAAAGTTATGGAATGGTACCAGTTGATCATATAACATAGGCTCATGCTTGTCATTTGATCTGTAAAGACCTGACAGGAGGGCTTTACTAGGCCACTTTAGAGAATCTAAATTATTGATTTTATTCTACCTGAACACAGGTTCTAAATATTGACACTAAAGTCAAACAATCTAAGTAAGCAAGAATACCAGTCTTAGTGTCAGATATTCTAGGTTTGATTAAAGGCTCTGCCATCTAGTAGCTATATGAATTCAGACAAATTTTGACCCCCTGCATTCTTTGTTATTTTCTCATTTGTTAAAAGAAAAAAAAAACTAAAATTATAATAGTAATTTTACAGTCATTTTGGAGAACCAACATGTTTTAGTAAAGAAAATGTATTGACAATCTTCTATATACTGTATGCTAAAGACAGAAACATGGATATATGATCATCTCTGTCATTAAGGAAATTATAATTTAAATGAGGTGATAAGCCTTAAAGTGACAAAAATGGTTAACAATCCTATCCTGTTATGTAAAGTGTTATGGCCAAATAGAGGAGAGCATTTAATTCAACCATAGAGGTTAGAGGAAATTTCAGAAAAGAACCCATTCCTACATCTGAAATGATAGAGAAAGAACCTTATAGACTAAAATTAAAGAAAGGTTATTCAAGAAGTCAGAAAGCTGAATTTTGAGTGAAAGAAAAAAAAAACAGCAGGAAGTTGGCTCAAGATTGTTTTTCCCACTAAAACATAGGCTCCTACAAAAGCAAGTTTAGTGCAATGTTCATTTTATATCATTTGCATAACACATTGGTCCTAGGTCATTATAAATATTCAACACTGTCGAATAATTATTTTCATCACTTTTATCCAACAAAAGAGAAGGAAGAAAAGTATAATTGTGCTTTTTGTTGTCTCTCTCTCTCTCTCTCTCTCTCTCTCTCTCTCTCTCTCTGTGTGTGTGTGTGTGTGTGTGTGTGTGTGTGTGTGTGTGTGGCACTAGGGATTGAACCCAAGGGCAATTCTACCTCCAACCCCCTCCTTAGTCCTATTTTATTTTATTTTTATTTTGAAATACAATCTTGATAAGTTGCTTGGAGTTGTGTTAAGTTAATGAGTTTGACCTGGAATCAGAAATCCTTTCTCAGCCTCCCAAATTCTGGGATTAAAAGTGTGCATCACTACACCTAACTCTATAATTTTATTTTTTTGGGGGGTATTAGATATGGAAGCCAGGGGAATTTTACCTCCAAGATACTACACCCCTAGCCCTATGTTTTTATTCTTTATTTTGAAACAGGGTCTGACTGAGTTGCAAAGTGCCTTACTAAGTAGCAGAGGCTGTCTGCAAACTGAGATCCTCCTGTCTCAGCCTCCCAAATGCTGGGTTTACAAGCACTTGCCACTATATCTGGCTTATAATTGTAATTTTAAGTAACAATGGGATAAAGTTTAATGTTTCTACTTTTTCTGTGGGTATTGGCATATGGAGGCCTAGTCTTCAGCATTTGCTTGCATTGAGAGATATCTCGTCTTAATCAGAAATCACATCTGTATAACAACTTTCACCTGACCTCAGCTTTCCAACTTAACCCCAACAAAATCTCCACTGTACAGCTGCTGATGGTATTATTTTGACCACAGATTCTTCTCTGGGGACTTTGTCATGTACTGTCACATATGTGTTATACTCATCCCTATGGAAAAGAATTTGACTCTTTCCTGCCACCTATCTAAGATCTGCCACTGTTATAGTTTGTATCTGGAGTGCCTCCCAAAGACTTATACATTGAAAATATGATCCCAGTGTAGGTGGGGCTTTCAGACAATAATTGGATCATGAGGGCTTTGACCTCAACAGTGGACTAATCCAAATTAATCCATTGATAGCTGAATGGACAGCTGGGAGGTGGTACCTAGTTGGTAGAAGTGATAACTGTGGGTGTGCCCTGGAAGAATGTATTTTCTCCCCAGTTCCTCTCTCTTTCTTCTCTCTCTCCCTCCCTCTCTCCCTCCTTCCCTCCCACCCTCCCTCCCTCCCTCCCTCCCTCCCTCCCTCCCTCCCTCCATCTGTGTGTGTGTGTGTGTGTGTGTGTGTGTGTCTATCCTTCCAGGATGCCATGAGCTACACATCTTTCCTCTACCATGCGTTTCTGCCACCATGATGTTCTTCCTCACCTAGGGAACAGAGCAACAGAGTTGGCCAACCATGAACTGAAACCAGGAACCAAAACAAATCTGTCTCTTCAAGTCGTATTGTTACATTTCTGGGTCATAGTCATGAGAAGCTGACCAACAAACATAAAGATCTGCCAGTGTAAAGGAAACCAACAAGAAACTGGATCATAGGTCATATTAATGCTTACATCCTTAAACAAGTGCAGTGTTTTTCCAACCCTATAGGATGCGGTTCAAATGGAAAGTGACACAAGAAAGTATCTGCTTCTATTAGTACTCTCTCTTGTTCTTACATTCAAAAATTTTTAGAAAAACTTATTTAGGCAAGTAGGAAAATCTGTAATCTCTTATTTGTGGAATAGACTTTATGATATGAGTCTTATAGAACTATACTTTAGAAAAATAAAACTCACTCTCACATGTCTAAGTCTTTTCCATCAAGACTTCAGTGTCTATGATCAATTCAAAAGCCTATTTTAATATACTAAAATAGAATATTGACTCATCTATTTTCCCAGAACTTCTGCCATTAATAACCCCCTCCTAAAAAGTATATTACCATAATGTTCTAGCTGCTTTGGTAGCAGCTGAGACCATAATAAATTGTTTTAAAGAAATTGTGTTTAAAGAGGGAGGATAGCAGAGAAGAAATTATGTGTTTGTGTGTGGGGGTGTCTGACTGTGTATGTATATATATATATATATATATATATATATATATATATATATGGATAAACATGTATGTATATATATCTGTGTTTATATATATCCAAATATATGTAAACAGATATACACATATGTTTACATACATGTATAGATATATGTATATATGTTTATATATACAAAATAATTATTCAATATATTTCTACCCATATTTCTTCATACAAACTAAAAGAATGAGGGAAGAAACCATGTTATTAATACCTGTGTCTTCAGCACCTACAATAGCACCTAATGCATAGGGGAAAATAAATATATACTGAGTAATGACTTATAAAGGAGCTCAAATGTTCTTCACTAACATAACCATTTAGAAAAATATTCATAGAAAAAAAGGCCAGATGCAGAAACCTTATAACAGAAACAATTAAGGAAAAAGATAGTGGAACATTAGTCAATGAAGACAGATAAGAAAGAGAAACCAGAAATGCAGAAGTAAAGCCAAGGCAAATGGAGGTAAGACATGTGGTGCTTCTAGAAAGAAAGGGGAGAGAATAACCATTCTAAGAAGAAAAGGCAGCAATAGAGCAGCATAAAGACTTCAGAGCATGTCACTGGTATTTTAGGTCACTAAAAAATCTTGCATAGATCGACTTGAGAGAATCATTGGTTTTGAAGTCAAATTGAATGTGTTGAGCAGTCTTGATAAGGAGAGAGTGTTTTGTAAAGCCAAAACCACTTTGCAAATACATGTAGGATATTCACTGTGTTGGATTCAAGATCTGGCTATTGATCATTCACCAAACTCACCAAATTTATCTGTTGTTCATCACATCAAGTGCTTGCAACTGACGTGAGAAAGTTAGTCAGTTGGAGAACTTAGAGAAATGAATGTTAAATTTTCTTAACAGTCTTCTTGTACTTTAAGCTAACCTTCTCTAATAAAATGCCCCAAGTTTAAACAATACACTGTTATCCAAGAGTGCTGGTACATGCCTGTAATCTCAGAACTTTGGAGGCTGAGATAAGAAGACTGCAGGTTTGCAGGATTGGGGGTCAACCTCAGTGACATAGGTCACCAAGCTAGTGAGACCTTATTTCACACACACAAAAAAGAGGCTAGGTGTGTAGCTTAGAGGGAGAGTATCCTTGGATTCAACTGCTCAAACACATGCACATACAAACACACACACATACATACGCACGTCCGCGCGTGCGCGCGCGCACACACACACACACACACACACACACACATACACATGACTTCAAAAATTTTTTTAAAAATTAAAAAGTAAGAAAAGTACTGTCATTTCCCAAACTCCAAACATGTCCCACTCTTTCTCTAAGGTCATCCTCCTACTGCCAACAATTTAGCAATTTGACCTCAGAGTCTTGAAAATTCTGATTTGTTTGGTCAAAATTGATAAATATTTGAATATGGCCTTCACCCCAGCCATGAGGTCTAGAACACAATCTATATTTGACCATCTCTCAGAACTAGCCTGGATTGCCTTCCACTCAATATTTCTTCATTCTTGCCTTCTATATCCCTGATTTCCATTTTTTATAGATTCACTGTCAATCAAGTGAATTACTAGCCATTACATGAACTTCAGATATAATTAATTATCGTCCAAGAGGTTTCTTTTCCATATCTGAGCCCATATTCCTCAAATAACATCAGTTTAACTCTCCTTGTAATGACATCTAATTGCCAAAGCATAAATAAGAAACCATAAAATGAGCAATTTTAGAATGATTATATTTTAAAAGATTCAGAAAGTAATGGATTCAGCATATTAATTTAGTTCTTGGAGAAAACACTAGCAGTTATTAATATTTAAAAGATGCCGCCACTGTTTGAAATTTTTCTACCAGAACTTTGTAACTTATCTGTTCAGCACGACAATTGTTTACGAAGAAAACTAATCAAATGAAATTATTTCATAGTTATTTAATTGGCAAAACAGTGACATCTATTGTTCGATGTTAAATAAAATTAAATTTAAAAATTAAAAGCAACACCAAATTTTTTGTGATTAGCTCCAGAATAATGGTAGCTACTTAGATTTACTGTTTAAAAATAAGTGATATCCAGCTATTTATTTTTAACAAAAAACAAAATCCAGCTGATTATCTAGGAGTATGAAAATTTAATCATTATTAAATTATTATCAAAAGGTCCTGACCTGTCTACCTGAAAAAAATAGAGAGGGAGAATTAAGACAATGAAAATATAGAATACAATTTTGAAGCATGTCTACTTTATATTTTACCTTATATTTCAGTTAAATATATATTATTGAAATCTGTGAGAGCCCAAACTAAATTCTAAATTCTAATGCATGTTTTTATTTTTGCCTTACTTTTTGCTAACTGAATCTATGATTTTTGACAAGTTGTTTACCATTTTGTAAATGAATTACTAGTACCTGCCCCAATTTGCCAATTCAAATAATTAGAACCAAAGCCTTTGTAAATAAGAAGAAATAAATTTATTGATTTAAGAGAAAATCAAAGAACCCAGTTAACTCAAGAGTTCAGACCCAAACTTATATTCTCCCTAAACAAAGGAATCAAGTCCCCTTGAAGTATTAGCCCTTTGGGGTCAGCTGATGTCTTATCAGAAGGAACACAATTCATGTCTGAGTCATTCTTGGGTTGATTTTTCTTTCTCAAATCCACAGGATCCAGATCATCAACCTGGTCTTCATACCTTTGGTCAGTAACTGATAAGAGCATGCCATTTGTTAATAGGGGAAGAAGGAAAAGGTGAGAATAGAAGAGAAGGGGGAAAAGTGGTAGGTTTTGGAACAGGCCAGATGTTAGCTGCCAGGGTCAGAATCAGGTCCCCTTTACAATCTTGGCAAGAGCTTATTACTTATAAAATTACAAGATTTGGACCAGAAGGTAGTCAATTTTCTTGTAGCTCTTACATATATATATATATATATATATATATATATATATATATATATATATATAGCATTGTTCGTAGCCAGGAAATGAAAGAAAAAATTTTAAAAATTTGACAATACCTGTTGTCTCCAAAGAAAGAGGGGAACTGAACTTTTCAAACACAGCTGATGGGAGCATAAATCAGTATGCACAGTTTAGAATGAAATTTTCAGGGGCCTATAAAGTTTAAGATAGACATACCTCATCATTGTACATTGCCACATGTGTACAGAAGGAAATATTTTCAAGAACTATATCATCACAAAGGTGGCAGTTCAGAGACAATAATTTATTATAGGAGAATGTAATAAATCCTGCATGTGTATATACTGATAGTCTTTGCAACATAACATGATTGAGTTAGACTAGCTTCTACCAACATGAGTAAATCTCAAGGAAGTAATATAAATAAAAGATACACGTTTCAGAATATGTATCAAGTACAGTAAAATATAATAATTTATTAATTGAGTGTGGACACACACTATGTAGAAAAGGATCAAATTTTCATAGGTAAGAAAAAAAACTAAATTCAGGATAATTGTTACCTTTGAAAATACAGGAAAGGGAATAATGAGGGGGTGGGCACATGGAATTTGAACTACATCTGAAGTGTATTTCTAATTAAAGAAAAGAAGCCAATGTGATGCAAAATACAGGCAAAATTAGCAGTTGTTATAAATAAGGTATAGGCACATCACTTCTCCCTAGATAATTCTTTTTGCAGGTTTCAAATAATCTATATTTTTATTACATTCAGCATTAAAATGCTAGTTATATATTTTGAAGAAAAATATCTAAGTTTTATCTAAAGAGAGCCCCAAATATGTAATTGAGGTGATTTGGAAGGTAGAGATTAATTAATGGGAAATATATTCATTAAATATATATTTTTAGAAATTATTGCCCAAGTCAACAAAAGTAAATGTACTTGTGGTCCCCTGTGAATACAACATTAATATTAAGCCCATTTATCACCAACTAGTGACAAAACACAGGTACTTCAGTATCTGGCCCATTTAAAAAATATGAGCATAATATTTTAGGTATTTTCTCTCATATGATAAGGTAGATAATGGTCCTACTAGAAAACAATACCGTAAGGTGACTTCAAACAGCTTCTAAGCAGCGGTTCAATCTAGATTGTGTGATGCTTGCTTTGCCAGCAGCTCAGAGGGCTGCTAATGGAGAGGACTGCTAATGCCTCCCACTGCTACCTAAATTCTGGCCACTGACAGCAGAATTTTCTTCCTCCTATAGCAATATTGTACTTTTAAGTAACTTTCTATAATTATAAAAATTATCAAAGTAATATTTTTGGAAAAATAGCCCACCTTTAAAAATTTAAGACTTAAGAAAAAATGAAAGAATATGAGGGATCCTCAAAAACTAATAATGAGACAACCATATGACCTAGTCATAAAAATTCTTGGTATCTTTCCAAAGGAATTGAAGTTGAAACACTAGAGTGATATATGCATAACCATGTTTACAGAGCTAGGTTCACAGTAGCCAACTTATGAAGCCAACCTAGAGTAGATAACAGAACTATGGTAGATACACACAATGGAATTTTATTCAGTCATAGAAAAGAACCAAACTTTATAAGTTTCAGTAAAGTAGATGAATCTAGAAAATATTATGCTATGCAAGATCAGTCTTAGAAAGTCAAAAGTCCTATGTTTTCTTTCACATGTGGAAGCTAGAAAAAAATAGGAAGCAAAAAGACCTTTAGTTAAATAAGGAGAGAAAACATTAAAACAGTGAAAGGGAAGAGGGGGAAGACAGAAAAAAGGGACAGTTAGATAAGGCTATTTTCACACAAAACTTGACTACCAAAATTTCATTAATGAGTAGGGGGAAAGATAAAGGAGTAGAAAGGGGACAGATATACAGAGAGAAATATACCAAACAACATGTGCATGTATGTTTTTGTCACTTTGAATCTCATTATGATGTGTAATATAATTGCACCAATGCAATTATTTTAAAAAGCATAAGTTTGAAGAGTATTAATAAAACAAGCTTTAGTTTCATCTTACCACTCAAAGAATTCCCTTTTAAAGTATGTACCTATGCAGTCATTTGTTCATCAAATACCCTCACTTAGTTGATTTTTCATTGGCTCCTCATATTCTACAGAAAATATCTTAAACATATTTGGTGTTTATTTGAGTGGGGAGAGGTCGAGATGTCAAGGGAGGATATGTAACCAAGGATAGGTCCTGACATAATGAGAAAAGTTCAGAGATACAGTTCCCAGTATTCATTCTCAGCCATCTTTACCCCTCATCCTAAACTCCTTGGCTACTAATTCCTCTTACCAATGTTTTAATCAAGTAGGAAAGCCCATTGTTGTTTTCTACTCCAATATGTACATAAGTACATATGCTAAGGCTACTAATTTTTGTTCTGGGATCATATGAAGGAAACACCTCAACAAATCTCGTATCTCCCACCCTCTGCTGAGTCAGTAGGTCATAGGAACACCACAAGACTAAAAAGAAGGTTCAAAGTCAAATCCTCACAGAACTATGATGGGGGTAGAGAGCATTTCAGTCACAAGTTAGAGAGTAAGGATTTGTTTTTTTGGTTGTTGTTTTTGTTGTTGTTGTTGTTGTTGTTTGGTGGTACAGAGGTTTCTGGAAGCCCTTCTACCTCCAGGCTACACTCCCAAACCTACTTAATACTTTTTTATTTTTGGAAACAGGGTCTCTTAAGCCAGCACGGCTGGCTTCGAACCTGCGCGATCTACCTGTCTCTGCCCCCAAAGTGCGAGGATTACAAGTGTGTGCCACCACGCCCAGCAAGAGTAAGGATTTGAAGTACAGGGTATATGTAGTTTGTGGTCTCTTATCTTTGTGTTTCATTTTAAAATTTACCATTCACTTTTACATAGTCAACATTTGTTACTGATATTAATTAAACATATAGAGGTTATCATTTTTCTCTTGCTAATGTAACATTGGAATAACTTAATTGATCTGAAAATGTGGTTCAGAAGTTCACTCTCACTTGGCAGGGCTGTGTTTACCATCAATGACTTTGACATAGCCTCTGAAAACTCATCTTGGAATTTCTAAGTCTGAATTAGTTACCCTTATAGGTGTTCTCATAGTGTTCTGTCAAACATATAAACATTACCTGAGAATTTGCTTGTTTGTTTTATAGATTATATCTTAGCCCAAAACTAGACCCTGTGTGAGAAGACAGCCATATCCTTAAATATTTGCAAATTTTATTATGTATTTGCCTTTTACTGAAAAACTAATTTCCATAGGTACTCTCAATTTTAAAGGTAGTAATATATAATTTCATTACAATTGCTAAGACATATAATACAATAGCAGAGGTAATTTTAATAAAGTTATACTTCAGGTTATAAAATTCTTAAATTAAAAATCTAAATATTACACCTGCCATAAATTTTCATATTTGATATCTGTGTCCATGCAGTCAGCTAATGACTCCAAAATCACTATATAATCATCTTTCCCCCAAAATAATTGTGAAGGTATATATTTTTATTATAGTTTGGTATAGAATGTACCCTTGAAGAGCTCATAAATTGGAGTTTGGAGTTGATATAATTGAGTCATGAGAGTTGTGATCCCAGCACTGGATAAATCCAGTACAATAGTGGTGTAAGGGTGGTGGCCTAGGCTAATAGGGTACGGCTGGAGAAAGTAGGTCTTTAAGGGTGCAACCCCAGGCACTTATTTGTGGTTCCTCTTTCCCTTGCTTGCTTTCTTGCTTTTCACTCTGTGATATCAGAGTGAAGCCTTGTGCTCTCCCTCTTTCTGCTGTCTATCACCACTCCCTGAGATCTACATCCCTGGCCTCACAGGGACTGAACCCCAGTATCTCCAAGGAAATTGGTGGGCAAATAAATCGTCCCGCCTCTGAGTTATGTGGCCAGGTCTTTGGATTATATCTGTGAAAATGCTGACTAATACAATGTTTGTCTTCCAAAAAAATAAAAATGAATAAGTGGAATTGTTTTTAATTTACAAGCACATTAAAGGTCGTAAATAGAACCATAAAAAGATTTTTTGAAGTATATAACTTGCTCCTGCATTTCTTTTTAGATTGTTCTCTAAGGTGGGAAAGGAAAATTATCAAACTAATATTTTTACTGAGATTATGTTTCTAAATAAGTAACTAAAATAATGGACTTTTAAAAAATAATTTAGTGTCAAAACAAGTGGTTTTTCAACCAACTGCTTTCTATTTTAATTGTTTGTTTTTGAATCATTAAACACATGCTGATTGACCATGATAACAATCAAATTAACAAAACAGCTGCAAATGTTAGTTTCAGGCTTAATATGTCTCTTTTGAGTCCATTTAAATTCACACCTACTGGAGAACTGAAAGTTTGGTTCTCAGATTTTTGCCAATAAAAATAAATTCTAACTCCCAGGACACTATGCTATTATAATGATACAATGTGATTGCCAAGGGCAATAGCAAGATGATCCTATGAAGATGACATTTAGTATGTAAAATAGGTGATCAAAATTATAGGATGCATTTATTCAACAAACTTATCCCAGTCCAAACCTGCTAGTAAAGTTTCCACTACTGATGCCAAAAAAAAAAAAAAAAGTGTGCTTACATTTTCAGGCTCTCTGATTATGGCAGCCAAGATTAAAAGGGCATGTGCAGGAGAGAAATCTGTTTTTGTCCAGGAAGAAGAGACAAGTCACAGTACATTAAGGGTCCAGAGGAGTTCCCAGTAAGAGAGAGGAGGACTCAACTTGGGTCTGGTATGGTCCTTGGCTTCCATGAAAGAAAAGGTTTTACCCTGCACCAGAGAACTAAGCAGGGATTTTATTGGGGGAGCAAGAAATACACATTTGAAGGAGCATGTGGATCATCTTCAGAGCTAGAGATGACACTGCTTTTCTTTGAATGGAAGTCTGAGGGACCTAAGGATGAACTCAAGAAACCTAATGCATCTGAGCAGAAATTAAAATAGGCTCTCATGAATGGAAATACAGGACTTCACACTAAGTTGCAGTTAGAGAACGGCAGGGTTTCAGACTCCTGTGGGAGAGTTGCCATCATGGGGGAACAGTTCAGACACTAAGCTATGGTGCTAAAAGTAGACAGTGACTTCTTCAGATGCTTATACACTGGGGGGAAGGTTTCCAGACTGAATGAAGCTATCCACCTGGGAGACTCACTTGCCCTTTTCTACTCCCTGATGGCGATAGACCTTCTCTATGGCCAAGAGAGGAAATAAACACTGAACCTAATTGTCATGCTGATAAAACTCAAAAGCTAGAGCATGAAAGAGAGAAATTTGACCAAATGTATGTGTAGAGATTTGAAAAGGGGTGGAATTATTGGATTGTGAGCTTACTAAGGAAATACAGTGAGTAAAGAATTTGATGTCAGAGAAAATAATTTAGTAATATTTAGAAAATAGTTTAGTTTTTCTAATATCCAGAAAACAGATGTTCCATTTTGTTTCACCATCCACTTCAGATTTAGAGAACTGAATATATTTCTTTGACAAGGTGCTTGGCTAGTAATTCTTGATATCGAGTAAAAACTGAAGGGTATAGATTTTAATCTTTATTCAACTGATGTATCCATCTTGACCAAATCATTTGATAATTCTTGCCATCAAAGTAGAATTAATTATACTTTGTTTTATAATGTTTAATATTGATTTCATTAAAATTACATAATCAAAGAAACTCTGACCTAATGCAACAAGAAACTACCATCTTTATTAAAATATTAGAGTTTTCTTGAAAAGAGATTTGTATAAAACATACAGGAACTGACTTTTCCACATACAAAATTCTTATTTCTCTTCTAGCAAGCTTTAACTTACATAGGTGCATAGATATTCCTTTCATTGTTGAGTGAAACTTTATTAAACATCTAAAATGCCATGTAACTTGCTAATTATTGTGGATACACAATCCAGTCCTGTTGGAGCTTTCAAGTTATTAGTTAAATACTATACATATTCTTAATGCTTAAGCATGTGTAAATCAGGGTAGAATAAGTTAAATACCACAAAAAAAATACACACACAGAAGTAGAAGGAATTATTTCTGACTGAAGAGATTCTAGGAGGCTTTTCCAAAGTACCTGAATAAAGGATGATATTTCACTGAATTTTGGTAGAGGTGAGAAAATGGCAGAGATTATTACATGGTAGAAGACATTTCTGACAGAAGAAATAGCCTCAGGAAAAATAATATCTGGGCAAATATCAGAAATGTGCATGTTTACTTGAATTTGAGTAGGAAAAGGGAGATTGTATGGGTTAAGACAACAAAAGCAAAATGTGAAGAAATTATTCAATGGCAATATAATGCTCTAAATATTTAAAAATATGAGTGATATAAAGAGAGTTTTGTGATTTTAACATACTAAAGGATGGATGCCCTCGTCAACATTAAACCAGGAAAAAACCCTCCAGTTATGGTCCTTTTTTTAAGAATCCCTAGAAATCTTCTCTGCCTCTTTTAGTAACAGAAATTCTCCATCCCTGTGCAACCCGCAGAAGCTCTATGATTTTTGCATTTGTTTATCCAATTTTCCATGAGCTTAATCTGAATAGCTATCTAATTTATTCTCCGAGGACAGAGTAAAACAGCTTGTCTCCTTTCAAAAAACTATGTGGACTGAATTATTTATTTCTAGGTTCTTAAGAAGCTTATAAAATGCAGGATAAAAGGTCAGGATTAATTAAGAAAAATAGTGTGATTTCCAACAGAAAAAAATTATGTTAATTGGCAAAAATGTGCTAGAGCCATTGCCCTACTGATGTTAAAAAATACTTGATTGAACCAAGAAAAAAGTGTCTTATTTTTAACAACTTGTGTGTTGTGATCATGTTGATTTTAGAATTGAAGTGCATGCATTTTTTGACCAGTATTTTTTTCTCCCAAGTGTCCTTCACTGACAGCTGTCAAAGGCAATAGAAAGACACTCAAGATGTTGGTGGAACCATTAAAATAGACTGGGTTGTAAAGAGAACATCAGGATCAGGGAAGTTTTAGCCGTACTTCATAACTCCCATGTTCCCACAATAATGCAACTTTAATGATGAGACCTTTTGTCCTAATGAGAATTCCCATCATTTAAACATAAGTGCATGTGCTGACTGCTGCTCATTGGTTTAATGCATGCGCTAAAAACTGAATGCTGATCTAGGATTCATAAAATAAGGGCTCTTCCTTGATTAGAGCTACTTTCTCTTCTCTACCTAGAGTCATTCAAAGCACATTTTAACTTGTGCAAATTACATTACTGCCTCAAATGACATATCCTCAATAAACCTTGTAATCTTTTCTGCTGAGGTGAATTTTCTCTTGAGTTTTCCAGCCACTTATTTATTTTCAATAAATATGTATTTGTCAGTTACTGTCCCAGAAATGGGGAAATGAAGACAAATGTGCAGGTAGACTGTCCTCAGGGAACTTATGACTAAATAGAGGGAGATAGATATATAAATATATATGGTTCAATACAATTTAACATATGATATGATACGATAGAAATGTCTAGGAAAGATTGGCTCTTGCTGACCTTCAAACCCTACATCCAATCTGCCATGATTTTGGTAATTCTACCATTTAAATGTCAATTCCCCTTCACTAGAATGAACATAAGCCCTAAGTGAGCAGGAATGGTAGAGGAGCATAGTATTCAAAAATAGTTATTGAACAAACTTGTTGAATTCCAAGAATAGTGATTAGGACTTTACAGATAATAAATGACTAGATCTGTTCAATGAATTAAAAGCACATTCCATTTTAGCCTGTCCTGTTGAAATTAAGTTACCTACCATTACCTTCTGCTTAGATTACTGTAGAACATCACTAATCCCCCTTTCTAATTTTTTTTAAAAAAGAACACAAAATATAGTCACCAAATGCATTGACCCTACATGACTAGCATCTAATACAAGTGCATGTAAGTGTTCTCTCTATAGAATAGTTTACTTAGTATCTTCCATACCGTGGTCCATATGGCCTTTTATTTTTTTACTATTACTCAACTCTGCCATTGTAATGGGAAACAGCTATAAGCAATGTGAACAAAGGAGTGAGGTGAGCCAAGCACAGTGGCCACACACTTGCTATCCCAGAACTTGAGTTGACAAAGAATTCCCATACCTTTATTTTGTTATATTTATATGACAACATTATTAGTGATTTTTATCTAGTTGTTCAAAAGCTAGCAATTGATCTTATATGTGTAAAGAATTGAGTTATATACTAATAAGAAGAAAAATCTCTAACCTAGAAGAAGAACTCATAGTCAAATCTAAGGAGACAAGCCTGTAAAAAAGTTGTTACCACTCAGTGAAAAAAAATCCTATATTAATAATACACATGGAATGCTAAGAGAATAGAGAGCAGACTCTAATTATCTTGTCCTTATTTTGTGCTATAATACTAGATAGAGCCCCAGAAAGCAGAACGCAAAGTCCATTAAAACTGTCCAGAGAAAAATATATCAAACTTCAAATTCCACTTCCCCTAAGGTGCTTACTTATAATTTCAATTGTATTTCTGGTTTCTAGTGTAATTCTTCCAGATTGGTAACTGTTGAAAGCAGCCTCCCCCCACTCTCTCTACTTCAAAACCTATGTGCACACTTTGTTCTTTTTTTTTTTTTTTTTTTTTTTTGGTACCGGGAATTGAACACTAGAAAATTCTACCTCCAAGAGTTACACCCCAACCCTACTTTATTTATTTTTGAAACAGGGTCTCACTAAGTTGCAGAGGGCCTCACTAAGTAGTTGAGGCTGGCCACAAATATGTGATTCTCCTGTCTCAGCCTCCCAAGTATTGAGATTATAAGCATGTGCCACCCTGCCCAGCCACACTTTGCTCTTGAACACCCTTGGGCGGGGGTGTAGTTTGGAATTAAAGAGACCTGAATTTTATTTCAGACTCCCATGACCTATTAGCATAAAGATGTTGGAGAAATGTTTGTTTTTCAGATTCTTCATCTATTAAATAATATATATACTATAGAAGCATTTGTTAGAATTAAAGGAAATAAAATTATCAGTTGCCTGGTGTTTTGCAGGTGCCCAGTACATGCTCGTTCACCTTGCTGCCACCTATTGTATAAGCAAGCTATACCTTGGTTCTGATCTTATTCCAAACCCTGTTCCTGAATGCTGCTCCTCTTCCTGCTGAAAACTAGTGAGCCACGGCTGTAAAAACGTCTGTGTTCACCTCTATCCCTACCCTGTTTTCTTATCACTGCACTGTCTCCTTGGAGGAAATAAAATGAATTACATTTACAATGTCCTTTTCTTATAATAAGCAAAACAAGTAATTTAAGATGATACGGTAATTGCATAAATATTATTAGTAGCCACTGATGATTACTGAAAACTTATATTTCAGGCACTGTACGGAATAGTATACTCATTATCTCATTCCATCCTCATCATGTTGGCATGAATAAACCACTATTAATATGAGGATTCTTCTAGTTTTAAAAAGAAAGCATTTGAAATTTAAATGGGTTAAACAAATTGGCAAATAGTGGGCTTCTCCATAATATTACTCTGAAAAATCACAGACTTGCCAGGCATAGTGGCTACTAGCCAAACACAGATCCATGTAAAATTTTTTCTAATAGAATAGTTCACTTGACATCGTCTATGATGTAGTCCATATGTTTTATTTTGCTGTTACTCAACTCTGCCATTGTATTGGAAAAAAGTATATATAGCCAATGTGAACAAGTGAGTGAACTGTGCCAGGCCATACACCTGTACTTCAGAGGCTAAGACAGGAGGATCCCAAGTTCATTGCCAGCCTCAGAAACTTAGTGAGACCCGGTTTGAAAATTTTAAAAAAAGAGGACTGGATGTAGAGGTCAGAGGTAGAGTGCCCCTAATTTCAACCCCCACTACCAAAAATGAAAAATAATGTTCTAGGTAGTTTCTATTGGTATTATCATTGATCTTTTAATTTGAGATCCATGCACATGTAAGAAAAATACAGTTTACATATATTCTTTACCCTTTCAAAAATGCTGAAATATTATAAAACTATAGTATAATTTCACAACCAGCATATTGATTGGCATTAATACAGTTAGAATACAGGTCATTTCATCACCTCAAGGGTCTTTTGTAATTCCTTTTTTATAATGAATTATATTTAATTTTTTCTCACCCTCACCACTCTTCTTGGTTCCTGGCAATTAGTACTTTGTTCTCAATTTCTCTAGTTTTATAATTTCATAAACTATATGCATAGGAACACACAGTATGTATCATTTGGGAGTGAACTGCACTCAGCATAATTATTTGAAGATTCATCCATGCTATTGGTTAGTAGTTCCATGAATCAATAGTTTATTCAGTAGTTTTTTATTTTCTTTGCAGTGCTGGTTGATGGAACCATTGTATCTCCAAGGTATCCCCCCAGCCCTATTATTTTTAGTTTTTTTTTTAAATTTTGAAATAGGTTCTTACTGAGTTGCAAAGGACCTTGCTAAGTAGCTGAGGCTGCCTGCAAACCACAGTCCTCCAGTCTCAGCCTCCCAAATGCTGAGATTACAAGTGTGCGCCACCCCACCCATCAGTAGTTTTATTGCTGGGAATATTCTATATTTTGGATGGGCTATGGTTTGTTTAATCATTTACTCACTAAAGAATATCTGGATTGTTTCTCGTTTGTAAATATAATTAAAGATGCTCTCAGTAGTATTATCATACAATTTTTTGTGTAAATGTAAGTTTTTATTTATCTGAAATAAATGCCCAAGAGTTCAATTCCTGAGTCATATAGTAGTTTCATGTCTCTTTTTTAAAGAAAGCACCAAGCAGGGTGTGGTGGCACATGCTCATAATCTCAGTAGTTGGGAAGCTGAGACAGGAGTATCACAGATTTGCAGCCAGCCTCAACTACTTAGTCAAGCCCTCCACAATTTAGTGAGACCATGTTTCAAAATAATGAATAAAAAATGGGGCTACGAGTGTAGCCTGGAGGTGTTCAATCTCTAGTACTGCAAAAAAAAAAAAAAAAAGAGAGAGCACCAATATGTTTTCCAATTTGTATTCCCACTAACAATGAAAGTAACAATCCAGTTTTTACATTTCCTTGAACATTTTTGGAATTGTCACTTTTTTAAAAATTTTAGCCATTCTAGCAATAATATTTCATTCAGGTTTTAATTTGCTATGGCTAATACTGAACACCTTTTAGTATGGTTGTTTGTCTACTTTATATCCTCTTTGGTGAAATATTTGTTCTTTCTTTTGCTTATTTTATGAACTGATTGTTTGCTTTTTGCCTGTTAAGTGTTGAGAGCTCTTTTCCTAAATATTAGTCCTTGGCCACATTCACGGCACCATTCATTGAAAAAGCCATCTTTCCTCCATTAGTTACATAACTGATCAAAAATATGTTAGGCATATTTTATATTTTTTCAATTTTATCTCTGGATTATGTATTCTGATCCACTGTTTTAAAAATTTGTATTGGTTCATTGTAGTTATATATCTTAATGGAGTACAAGATGGTAGAGGCATATATGCACACATCACTCACGTAACACTCAATTCCCACATTAATTCCTGCAGAATTTGCAGATTGACACTATTTAATTATATTTTATAACTTTATTAACTTTTTCCTCTCTTTTATTTATTTTTGAGAGAATTTCCAATTTGTTGATCTTTAAATGAAACAGCATTTTTTATGTATTAGTTTCTGTTCTCAACTTATTTAATACATTACCTTTACTCTGTTTGTTTGTTCTTTTTGCTTTAGATTTATTTTGCTCTTCTTTTTCTAGGTTCTTGAGGCAAGAACTTAAGTTATTTATTTGAAGCTCTTCCTCTTTTCTAATATACACTAATCTTAGTCCTGCTTTTTTATTATTTTTATTCAGTGCAATGTATTTTTATACTTCCTTTTTAATCCATGGATTATTTAGATATGTGTTATTTATTTTCCAAGTGATTTGAGAGATTCAGTTTTTTACTTGTAGTTTGATTTCATTCTGATCAAAAAGCAAACTCCCTAATGTCAATTTTGGAAAGGCAATATGATTTTTTTTTTGGTCTCAAGGTCTCTCATGGAATATGTTCCTTGGGCACTAGAAAAGAATGCATATTCTTCCATGGTGTATTCTATAAATCTGTGTATCAGTTCTTTGTGATAGTGTTGTTGAATTTTATATACTTGCTGGATCTTTTTGAGAAACGTCTGGTTGTGCCACCAGCTGTTGAGAGAGGGATGCTGATGTTTCCAACTGTAATTGTCAATTTGTCTCTTTCCTCTTTCATTTCTGTCAGTTTTGCTTCATATATATATATTTTTTTAACTATGCTGTTTGGTGCATTCTCATTTAGAATTGTTTTATGTCTTCTTGATGGATTAACCAGTTTATCATTATATGATGTATGTCTTTATCTCTGCTCTTTGCTTCGGAGTATACTTTATCAGATAGGAATATAGCCACTCATTCTTTCATTTTATCAGTATTTTCATGATACAGTCAGTCCTCTACATCTAGGGGTTTCATATTTGCATATTCAATCAACCATGGATAAGAAATGCTCAGCAATAAAACTACATCTGTACTGAACATGTATAGACTTTGAAAAATCATTTCTTAATACAGTGTAATAGCTACTTACCTTAAATTTGCATTGTATTAGGTATTATAAGCAATCTAGATCTGATTTAAATCATATGACAGGATGCCTGAAGATCATGTAAAAATATACCCTTTCTATGTGCTTTTAAATTTTTTTTATTTACATATACGTATGTGTATGTGCAGTATATGCATGTGTTACACATATTTTATTTACATATGTACGTGTATGTGGGGTGTAAAACTCAGAGACTTTCTACCTCTAAGCTACATTCTAAGTCTTATTTTATTTTATTTTATTTTATTTTATTTTATTTTTTATTTTTTGGGTCTGGGGATGGAACCCAGAGGCATTTGATCTCTGAGCTACATCCCCTGCCCAATTTTTTATTCTTTATTTTGAAACAGGGTCTCACTGAGTTGTAGAGGGTTTTACTAAGTAGCTGAGGCTGTCTGTGAACCATGATCCTCCCATCTCAGCCTCCCAAATGCTGAGATTACAAGTGTGACCCACCATGCCCAGCTTCCTATTTTATTTTATATTGTGAAATGGGGTCTCAATAAGTTACTGAGGGCCTTTTTATTTTAAAGCAGGGTCTTACTAAGTTTTTCAGACCTTGCTGAGGCTAGCCTCAAATTATGCTCCTCCTGTTTCAGCCTTCTAAGTACTGGGATTACAGTCCTGCACCACTATGCCTGGTTTACATGCTTATTTTTTTATATTAGAAATGAGCATTTGTGGGTTTGGGTATCTACATGGAATCCCAGAACCAATCTTCTACATATAATGAGAGATCACTATATATCTTTTTTCCATGTTTTTAGCTTCAACCTTTATCATTATTGTTTAAGTGAATTTTCTATAGAAAGCATAAATGGGTCATTGTTTTAAATATAATCTTCTTGTGTTTTCTAAATTCAGTTTGAGATCTTCTGGGTTTTTGTTATAAGTAATTTTTTTGCTAAAATCTTCACATTTCTATATTATGTTACACAAATCTAGTTCTCATTTACATCTCATTTCTAATATGCTTCTTCATGACACCACTTGTGTAGGGCAAATGAGAAGTACCACTTTATCACTACCCGGTGGAAGATCAAGTTCAGTTTTCTCCTCCGTGTGCATTTACTCAGGCCCCTCTTTACTGCTGGGAATAAGGGGGATTTCCAGTTCCACACAGAGTCTCCATTGACAAGAAGATTAGCATATTCTTATTGCTGCTTTGCAGTAGCAAAAGTGCTGAGTCTCCACTGGGCCTCCTTTGGTAATATCACAATGGAAAAGATGAGGAGCATCTTGTTACTGCTGTGTGAGGGCAAAAGTCCAGGTTTTCACATATGTTATCCACTAACACTGTTGATTGAGTAAGTGATCATTTGTTACTACTGAAGGGAAACTGTAATGGTTTGGATCTGGGGTGTCCTCCAGCCCTCATGAAAATGGGGTGCAATGTTGTAAATGGGGCTTGGTTGTGATCTCAGCTCCAGGAACCTGGGCTATTAAGGTATGGCTCAAGATTGTGGGTTCCTGGGGCTACAGCTTTGGGGATTATATATGGTTCCTTTTATTCTTACTTGCTCCTCATTCCAACCTCCAGGGTATGAGGAGCAAAGTCTGTGCTCTCCTTTTCCCTCCTTCCTGCTGTCATACCCTGCCTTGGGCCAGAATGTGACTAGAAAGGCAGATGGTTGGGATTTTGAAGGATAACGAAGACTCCATACTAAAATGAGGTAGAGGCTATGTGAGTTATGCCTTGGCAAAGAACTCATTGGCATTTTGCCCATGTCCTGAAACTTTCTGTGGATTGGAGTTAGAGGTAATGGGCAGATTAAGCTGGCTAAGAAAATTTCAAAACAGCAAAATATTCAAACTGTATTATGGATACTGATGTCCACTTTCAGTCAATTGTTCACTGAATTTCAAGAGCAGAAGGTAAGACAGAGAGAATTTATAGATTTGTCGTTTGGCCAGAAAGGCATGTGTAAAACTGGGGCCCAGAGAGATGATGTTTTGAAAGAAAGTAAGATGACTGAAAGAAACAGGAAGTGGTGCTTATGATGGAGGGTGGAAATAGCAATAGCCATGACAGAAGCAGCAGATAGAGTTAGGACCAATGGCAGCCTGGATGGTTTGAGCCCTGCAGCTGTGATTGAAAAGGGTCCAGTGGCAGATATTAAAGAGGTTGTGACTACCTTTCCTGATGGTGGTCAACCTTGGTACTCACATAATTCTGGTTTTGCTAAGAGAGAGAGAGAGAGACAGAGACAGAGACAGAGACAGAGACGGAGAGAGGAGAGGGAGGGAGATTAGGAGGGAGATCATAGAGGACTAATATCTAGAAATACAGAGAACTCAAAAAACTCAACACTTAGAAGACAAATAATCCAATAAAAAATGGGCAAGTGGACTATATTGACACTTTATGAAGGAAGAAATTTAAATTGCCAGTAAATGAATAAAAGAATGCTCAACATCATTAGCAATCAGAGAGATGCAATTCAAAACCCTCAGATTTTACATAACTCCAACTAGAATTGCAATCATTCAAAATACAAACAACAACAAATGCTGGCAATGATATAGAAAAGTGAGAATTCTAATGCATTGTTGGTGGGATTGCAAATTAACACAACCATTTTTTTTTGGTGGTACTGGGGTTCCTGGAAGCCCTTCTACCTCCAGGCTACATTCCCAGATTTATTTTTACATTTTTATTTGTACACAGGGTCTCCTAAGCCAGTGCACGCGGTTGGCTTCACACCTGCACGATCCTCCTATCTCTGCCTCCCAAGCGTAGGGATTACCGCCACCATGCCCAGCAACACAACCATTTTGGAAAACAGTATGGAGGATCCTCAGAAGAATGGGAACAAACTTACCATATGATCCAGCAATATAACTTCTGGGTATCTACCCAAAAGAAAGGAAACCAAACTACTAAACTAATCCATGTGTATCTATGTTTATAGCTACACAATTCACCATTGCCAAACTATGGAACCAGCAAAGATGCCCATCAACAGATGAATGGATTATAAAACTATATAATATGTACACAATGGAATTTTACTCAGCCATAAAGAAAAACACAATTACGTCATTTACAGGGGAATGGATGGAACTGGGGGGACATTATGCTAAGTGAGATTAGTCAGTCACAAAACTATAAGAAATTGGATACCTTCCCTAATATTCAAAAGCTAGAGAGAAAATGTGTCATAGGAGGAGCTCTAGAAAAGGAGATACTATAGATGAGCAAATAAGGTGACTTAACTGAGATGATGAGAGGGAGAAGAGGGAAAATCTCTAATGCACATAATTTACTTTAACAAATATATCAATATTAAGTGCTAAGCTAAAAATGAGAAGGAGGGAGGTGGTGGGAGTGGGGTGGGAATTGGGTAAGGGCTAATTGGGTGATGTGTGTGTGTAAATCTCCACCATCTTTTATCCTATTAGGATGTATGACTACAATGCACCAATAAAAATTTTTAAAAATTAAAAAATAAAAATAACATAAAAAGAGAGGGAGTATCATGGAGGCTTCTCTCTCGATGTCAAAGTAAGACCTTGGAAGTCAGGCAACATATGGCAAAGTTAGAATTCCTATAATCATGGCCAAATAGTGCAATTTGTGAAGCCATGAGGGTGAAGCCAAGGTTGCAAGAAAACTCTCAAGATTTAGAAATGCCATAAATGTGGAGTGACCATAAATAGAGGTTGCTGCCCTTGAGCAGTGGAGCCATGTTGGAAGAGGCAGTAAACTGTCCATTGCAATTAGCCAAGTCTCAGGTGTGGGGCTGCCAAAGGCCCTTTGAAGATCATATCTCACCACCATGTGCCCTGGATGCCAGAAGTGCAACTTCAGGATCGAATACCTACCCTGCTGGATTTCACTATTGTTTTGATCTCATTTCTTCTCTCTATGGTCCTATTCTTTCCCTTTAAAAAATGATAATGTTTAATTACCATCATATATTGGATGTAGGTAACTTGATTTTTAATTTGATCTTTATTTTCTTTTATAGGGGCTCATGAATGCTCACTTTGAGTCTCAGAGGAGACTTTGGGACTTTTGAATGATGTTAGAACTATAAAGACTTTGGGAACTCTAGGAGATAGATCAAATGCATTTTGCATTGTGAGGTAGCTGTGAGTTATAAGAAACCAGGAGCAGAGGGTAATGGTTTGAATTTGGGGTGTCCCCCAGACCTCATGAAAACAAAGTGCAGTGTTAGAAGAGGGGCTTGGTTTTAATCTAACACTGGATAAATTAATTGTCATAGATGGTGGCCCAGGCTGATAGTGTATGGCTAGGGAACATGGGTCCCTGGGCTATGGCTTTGGGGATTATACCTGATTCCTTTTCCCCTAGCTTGCTCTCTTGCTTTCAGTCTCTGTGGTGTGAAAAGCAAATCCTTGTGCATTCTCTTTCTCTGCATCCCACTATCATTCTCTGAGATCTGTGGTCCCCAGCATCATATGGACTAAACTGAAAATCTCCAACTATGAGCAAATAAATCTTCCTTCCTATAAACTACATGGTCAGTATTTTAGAATATAGCAGTGAAACGGTTGACTAAAATAGGGACAAAGACTCCAGCTCTTTCTGTGACCTATGACACAACATCATCAGTAGTTTAAGGAGTGCCTCAATACAGTCTCGCAAAGGCAGAAGTTTAGATTCCCCCTGGGTCTTTGGTAGTGTGGTTGTGGGTAGACAAAGCTGGTAGAACAGAGCAACTATTTTTGGTGTAAATATTAACTGTCTTGATAGGTCACCTTTTCCTGGTTCTACAACTAGAGAGTGGTTTTGACTGGGCCTTATATGTGGGTCTATTGGCATATTCAAAGTATTCAAAGTGTCATTTTATTCAGATCTATACCTGGGATATTATGAAACAACATGAAAGCACAGGATTCTCACAACCATGTTTATTCTTAGAGTCCCTCAATCCCTAGCCAACCTACCTCATCTGCTCTACCTTCCTGAGCCCTCTTATACTCTGTTTTATGCCTTCCTTATACCTAGGAGTTTAGTTGTTCTAGCAAATGAAATATGAAAATAGTATGTCTAACCCATCTTCCTGGAAGAGGAAGTTGTGTGAAGCTTAAATATATAAATGTGTAGGTCCTATCCTGAGATATCTCAATTTAATCAATCAAGCATATGAACTGAAGATTCATGCTTTAAAATATTCTCCAGTTTTCTTAGGGTACAGCAGTGATATTATAATACACATTATAATTATTTTGGAGGCTTATACATAGTTCCTGGTCATAACTCCCTTAGCTCTTTATATTTCCTAAATGATTAAAGCAATGGGGTTAAAGTGTTTGACCCCCTTTCCCTGCCTCCCAAAGCAGCTTCTGAACAGCTGCAGAGTGATAAAGGTGAAAGTCTTTTGTTATAATGTTAGGGCATTCTAGTCCTCAGAAGCATTACTCAGAAAGTTTAAACTCTCTCACACTCTCCCTCTTGCTCTCTCGCTTTCTCTGCTTCTCCTGCCCTCCTTTCAGATGCTTCTTTTTCTTCCAAAGGTGGACCATAAAAACTAGGATTTCACTTTCCCAAGGTTGGTCATAGAATTTAATCTTCCCCGGTTTTTCTTTCTTGGAACTGGCCACAAAGAAGTTCTCTAAGAACTCTTTGTGAGAGTTCTCTTTGTGAGAACAGATCTTAAAATCTTCATTTCAGAAGTGGTCCTAACTTGGGGGATGCTTCACATCTGGGCACTCAGGCTTTGCTGGGATCCCACTCAGGTTGCTAGCATCAAATCATAGGCCTTTTTTCCCAATGAGATGGAAATTCTGATTTGTAGCCAGTTGGTGAGAATTTCTGAGCCCTGCATTTGTGATACAAGTGAAAGTCAGTTTCTGGTATAATGCTGAAGGACTAATCTGATGCTACTACCTCCAGGTAGATGGCATCAGAATATAGTTGGATTAGAGGATACTCAGATGACATCTGTGGCAAAATTATTGGCTTGCTGTTCAGGAGAGGCCCCCACGAATTTCAAAGTCACAAATGTGATCTATTTTATGACTGTATAATAGGAGAGACTGAGTTTTTCTTCTCTATCCTCAGAGCAGCCATAATTGAGAAATATTCAGACCATCTGTTTTATACTCTGCCTGGAGGAAACTTTTTTTTTTTAATCCCACTGAGGATAATTTCATGCAGGAATACAGAGCAGAGCCAGTGTATCAATCTCCCCTACTCAAGAGAAGTCAGAAAATAGGACCCTTTACAGTGTGAATATTCTCAAGGTTTGATGTTTTTAATGACTTTTATTTTATATGTCTGCTTGGGACAATTTGTAAGTCTCTTAAGACCAATATGAGGATGATAAGAGCTTGCAATCACTAATTTGAAACACTGAGGTTAGCTGCTTTATTTTCATGAACTCACAGTCCTTCCTTGGTGTTCTCATGCCCGCGTTCCAACAACATTAGACAGTCAGACTTGAGAATTCAGTGCTTTCTGATTGGGCAGCTATACCCAATTTCTCTTTCCATCAACTTTATATATTGGTTTAAGATGGTTATTTATACAATATATATAACCAGATAGAGAAATTACAATGACTGATAGTTGCTTATTGTATCAAACCCAATTTATTTTGACACTCCAAATTGTCACCATTTCAAACCAGCTAATCCTGGTGAAATTGGACTGACATATGTTACATTTTATCATTTCTGCCTCATCTTTGTAGAGTACTCTCTTCTTTATCTCATCTTTCTCAAAATCTACTTGAAAGTGCAGCTTAAGTTATATCTTATGAGTAACTTCCTTAATGACCCTCAAAAGAAGTGGCATATTATGGTCATTGAATATAAAACGGACTTTAACAATTTTTTCATAGTCATTGTGATATACCATACAGTTCATGCTTTTTGCTCTGTTATGCTTTATATTTTTTGAAGATAGGGTTCACATTTTATACAGTTAGCACAATGCCACACACATACACATATTTATGTACAAGTATGGCCCTTCAGAAATTGTTGTGATTTAGATTTCATCTTCAATTTACACACACACACACACACACACACACACACACACACACACACACACACACAATGTAGAAAACAAAATAAGAGGCTTCTTCTTTAACCAACTTTTCCAGGTGTATCTAACTTTTTAGAGCCAGGTTATTTTGAAGGGCATTATTCCTCCAGAAGCTAAAAATTTATAAATTCATATAATAAGTTAATGTTTTCTTTATTTGATACAGAGAAATTTTTCTCTTTCAAAACTTCAAAAATTTTATTTTCTTCATGGGCTAAAATCTCATGGGAATGATAACCATCCTATATCCTTTATTGATTTTATGATAAGAGGTTCAATTTACTATTCTTTCCCCAAATATGCCAGGCTCTCCTTTTAGACACTGTGCCTTTTGATTGCTAAAATTGTTGATCTTGTTCAACCTGTTTCTCAGGACCACAAGGGCTCTTCAAACCAGGACATTATGAGGAAGAGTTAAAATATCTAACTCATGTATACTGGAGAGCAGAAAACTAGAAAAAGTTACATTTACCATGTATTCAATCCAGGAACATAAAGTAATAATGCCTGCAAGATTTCCACAGCCAGAAGTTTAGTCTTTTAAACATATATATTTTCTCAAAGTTACTATTAAATTGCTGAATTTTAGAAATTATAACCTAATTTAAATATAGTAACACTTGAAATTATTCAAGTTGATCTTATTCACTAAGATCAACATTTTTTTAAATATTAAAGCAATCCAACAATTTATCTATACATTCATTTTTTTCCTCTATTCTTGAATACAACCACTTTCTGGGACACTTATTGATGTCTCAATGCACTCTAAATTGTTTAATGAATTCATTATTTATCTTAAGTATTTGTTTAAAAGTTATTTTTACAAGGTACTATTAAGAATATTGCACAAAAATATTGTCTTCCACGACCATATAACTATTAAGAGAAATGAGATGCAAAGAATGGTGGTGCAAGCCTGTCATACCAGTATTTGAGAGATTAAGACATGAAAATCTCAGGTTCCAGGCCAGCCTCAGCAACTTAGCAAAACCCTCAGCAACTTAGTGAGATCCTATTTCAATATAAAATAATAAGAAGGGTTTGAAAGAGCTTGGGAATAGAACACTCCTGGGTTCAACCCATTAGCATCTCTCTGATTGCTAATGATGTTGATATTTTTCATACATTTATTGGCTATATGAATTTTTTATTGGTTTAATTGTTTTCTTAATCTTCATACAAATTAAAAAGTCATAAATTACATATATCAACTTGAGGAAAGTATTCATA
This sequence comes from Muscardinus avellanarius, assembly GCF_963383645.1. Taxonomy (NCBI): domain Eukaryota; kingdom Metazoa; phylum Chordata; class Mammalia; order Rodentia; family Gliridae; genus Muscardinus; species Muscardinus avellanarius. Next base: position 41,441,388 of record NC_137802.1, on the reverse strand, counting down.
TTTATAATATTTTAAAATAGTATCCAATAATGTGGAAGAAAAGCCTCATATACCAATTAAAAATATATCTGAAAATAAGCAGAAAATACCCTGAAAAGGATAATAAACAAAAGATGTGCAGCTTTATTACTTTGCAAGAAAATATAAGATAAAACCAATGCTAGGATTTTGTTTCCATCTGTTACCTGATAAATAGGTGGAAGAACTTTGATAACAGAAAGTGTTGATGATAGCATGGAAAAGCGTCTTCTCACACTTTGCTGGTGAAAATGTGAACTTGTCCTAATAGCTCAGTTTGTCAAAATCTATTCAATTTAAGTTGTTTGTTAATCTCACAACTGTAGAGAAATAGCAAGCATATGAATGAGAAGAATTCTAAAAGAACACACTCTATGGTACTGCTTTAATTATTAAAAATACAATAGATGTGATTTTTTAGATGCTTAGATATTGACTACATATTACTAAATATTAACAATTAATATAAATTTTATTTAAATTAATTGTGAAACAGTGTTAGAATCAAACTATGAAACCTGACTTTTGTTTAAAACACATGAGGTAGTTTTATATGAAGCAATTAGACTGACTTCCAAGAAAGACACAGAATAATATATGTATACATTTGAGTATATATGTTCACATTCACTTTTCTTATAAATGATTATTATAAGTGATTATTAAAATTATTAGTATACATACATATATGTATATATATCCACAAAAATATTGCAAGTTATCATTGTTTACAGAGAAATTGTATTTATATTTTTTTTGTATAAATATAAAGAGCAGTTTCTAGGATTATATCCACAAAATCAAAGAGACAGGGGCCAGTATTAGGAAGAGCTGTCACAGAACTATTCTAATTATTTGCAACATATAAAAATTATTCTTGTGTTTATAGTAGAGATATTCTAGTGACTAGAATATATAATTACATTTTAACAGATATGATAAGTCACTTAAAGAATATATTGGAAAGTAATAGTCATTTATAAGCAAAGTGAACTTATATACTAAAATACACACAATTTTTCCTACACCAGCAATGAAAATTGACAATGTTATTAATATTCTTACGTGTGTGCACACATGTGTGGGCATTTGCTGTGCATACGAATTCCAAATATCCAACTTATATGCATTATTATGTTCCTTTCTGGAGATTTAAAAGCTAAAAGGAAGTGGTAGTACTAGTTAATTTTTCATAATTTATAAACATTTGAAAGTTTGATGGACTTGAAGCATGGTAAGATTATTTCTTTATTATTATCCCAGAATAAGATTCATAGAAGTGGTAAAACTTGAAATAGGCTTGCAGTGATGTTGTGGTTTGCTTCTAAGTAGATATGGGTAAAGTCTAGGTAGAAAAACCTCCAGGAGCACAGCAAAAAGCCTGACAATCGTATTTCAGCTGTGCCTTTGCTTAGCTGTTACTCAGTGTGAATTGCTTGCTTTCTTCATTCTAGTCAGTCTTTCCTATTATCTTTTCGGGACCTTATGCCAGTTATCTTCTCTTAGCTTCAAATTTATTTTCCTATATTCAGGTATTTGATGCTGGGGCTGGGACTCTGCAAAACACATTTCTCTTTTGTCAGTTGATTCCATGTTTGACTGCCAAAAAGAGGAGAAGAGATTCTGGAGCAGAGAAAGCAAATGGGGTTATTCCTTCCTCTTTTGCCTCCTGTTCATGGCCACATCACCTCATCTCTTTTTTTTTTTTTTTTTAATTTGCTCTGGTGAAAATAGTTCTTTGCAAAACCAGCAGTTGAATCCAGATGAATTTTTTTTCTAAAATTCACAGACCCAAGCCTCAGATGCACCAGCTCCAGTGTGTACCTCCGCCTCAGAGGTCTAGGTCTCAGTTCAGAGAGGCTCTCCTCCAGATTAAAGGCTCCTGCATCAGATCTGGAGTTTTCTTATCAAAACTGTTTCAATCCATGGAACCTCTCTTCCTGCAAACCTCCAAGTTTTAAGAGTTCTGACCACTTTTCTTTTATTCTGCGGCTTCCAGATAATGCCGCCACTGTGAAATCTTAGATTACCTTTTCATCTTTTCTGATACCTAGTTAACGACTTTATACCTGCTCAAGGAACTGATGTGGTTTCTATCTCCCAATAGGACTCTGATTAATACGAAAAAAGTACTAGAAATCTAAATTTATCTTGGGTTCTTATTTACAAAGCATATTTTCTAAATAAAGCCAGGAGAATATTTGCATTACTCATTTTGCCAACTAATTTATTCAACATCTGTCTAATACCTGTGATGTGTTTGGAAGTATATTAAATTCTAAAGACACAAAGAGGAGTGAGAGACCCACTTTCTCTCTCCAAAGACCCCACTGTGCCATGGGGAGACAAAAATGCAAATATTTAATAACAATTGCAGTATTCTAAGTGCTATAATAAGAAACACAAAGAGCACATAGAGAGTGTTACCTATCCAAGGGGAGGAAGAGAAGAGGTTCCATCTAAACATGATAAGAATATAAACATTTTGCAGACAGGAAAAAGGAAGGAGCTTATTCAAAGAATGCAAAATTTTCGTCAACTATCAGGTATCAATATATGGTATTGGTTAACTAGACAATAAATTCTGAGGGTGGCAGGGAAAAGAGAAAGGCAAAGAGGTATACCAGATCATGAACACCCTTGTCAATATGCCTAAAAATTTATACTTTTTCCTTTGAGCCAAATACATTGAAAAAAGAAACTCATTGCTATCATTTAAAAATAGAAAGGCTTCAAACAAAATTGTGTCTTCTCTTAAAATATCAGACCTTCTGGGTGCACTGGGCTCATATTCTGCACTTGGAGAAGTGTCTAGAACTGCTAAAATTGGGGTGGCCAACATCTGTTTGCTGCTCTTTATATTGAAAGATTTACCTGGCTGAGCTCTGTTTGCATTTCCACCCTGTGTTAGTAAACAGAAAACTCTTAAGCAGGGGAATTACATTCTTAAGTGCATGATTTATAAGAATCATTGCAGGCAACACCACAGGTGGTCTAGAATAGAGACAGGAGGGAAGGCTGAAGGTGGGTGCTATCAAGGCAAAGATACCACAAGCCTTTAAAAAGGCCAGGGCCATGGAGTGCAAGTAAAAGGCCTAGATGTGAAAAATCAATGAAAAACTGTATTAATAAGGATTGAGAGATAGACAAACATGGAAACTGAGAGAAATCAAGGGCAAATATATCTAATTCCAGAGTTTTGGAATTTAGTGTCTAGTCCTAATGTTGCGGGGGTGAAATGTGCGTGGTGTGTGTGTGGGGAGAAGTAATTCCCCCACCACCACCACACAGACAGACAAACAGAAAAACTGTGGATTCTTGTCCTAAGCTAAGAATAAGTATTCATCACTTGGACAGCTGCTGAAGATTTAAAGGAGTTTATTAGAAAGATAGAAATACAGAAAATAGAAATACAGCCCCATGCCAAGATGGCATGAGGGGATGACTCGAATGAGTACACCAAAGGGCTTACACATGGACTTGGCCTTTTATATCCATGACCTCCATCTTGTTGTGACATAGTGAACGTACATCCCTGTAAGGTACCTCCCCTAGCAAGGTGTGGTCAGGTGTCTCCTTTCATGGAGGGCAAGGTCAAACCCTGACCCCCCCCCCCCAGCTCATCAAGTAGATCTGTCTTTAGAAAGAGGAAGCCCTCACTCTCCTCTATTGACTTGTTAATTACTTTGAGCTAGGTTGATTTACATTGGAATAGCTGCCTGTTTTTAGGCGGAAACCAAGTCCTTTCTTTATCCATGTCTGCCTCCATTTAGACACAACTCTTTTGAAATGTAGCAATTATTTTCTTTTAAAATATATTAATAATCAGAGGTTTCCCAAATCTTCCTAGACCATTCCCAATACTGGCACACTAAGGTACCAAAAAAAAAAAAATATATATATATATATTTTTTTTTTTCATTAGTTCCTTTGCTCTTTGCTTCATTAGTTCTGATATATATATATATATATATATATATATATATATATATATATATTTTTTTTTTTTTTTTCTCCTGATATATCATTAGTTCTGATATATCAGAACTAATGTTTGGGCAAGATTAGACACAAATGTGTTAAATAGGAATTACATATGGGATTTCTAGGGTGACTGTCAAGTGGACAGCTGAATATAGAAGACCAGACCCTTTAGCCAAGTGCAGCGGCCTACAACTGTAATCTCAGTCCTTGGGAGACTGAGACAGGAGGATCACAACTTGGAGACCAGCCTAAGTACTTAGTGAGACCTTGCTTCAAAATAAAAAATGAAAAGGGCTATGGGTATAGCTCAAAGGTAGACTGCTCCTGTGTTCAACCATACACACACACACACACACACACACACACACTAGACCCTTGGCAAGAGACTTGGACTATAGATCTGGATTTCTTTTTTTTTTTCTTTTTTTTGTGTGTGGTACTGGGGTTCCTGGAAGACCTTCTACTCTGGGCTATACTCCCAGACAATTTTTTTTTATTTTATTTTTTGAAACAGGGTCTCTTAAGCCAGCGCAGCTGGCTTCGAACCTGTGCCATCCTCCTGTCTACGCCTCCCAAGCACGGGGATTACAAGTGTGTGCCACCACGCCCGGCATTATAGACCTGGATTTCTAATTCACCAATTTATCAATGATATTTATAAACCCCGATGTGGGGAGAAAAATGCATCCTCTCTATTGTAGTACACTATAGTATAATTAAAGATATCTATCTCCTTTCATGTAAGTAGATGGAGCTGACATAAAATACTACATAGAAGAGATGTTACATGGAGAGAAGGGGGGACTACAAAAGAGAACTGCCAGACAGAAAAAGATGTCCGAATATAAGACTATTTCCAAACAAATTGCAGTTAAAATGTTCTTGATAAAATATTAAGTATGCTGAAGTATTCTCTTCAATAATTTTATAGAACATGAATTCAAAATCACAAAGAAAATATACTACTTAACAGAAACTGACTTTATTTTGCAACTTTATATTTCCAACTTTATCTTAATAAGTCTAATGTTCCCACTAAGTAAAATAATTAAATCATGTCTCCTGGTGCTGTTTTATTAACAGAATATTTAGACTGTTGATCACCATTTGCTGGTCTGTGATTATTACTTTGATCAGATATATTGTGTTACAACTCATTCCTAAAATAATCTTAGAGCTGCACTTTGGGGTTGGTCTAATTTTTTTATATTCACACAATACAAAGTATTTGAGACACATATAGAATTTTGTAGTCTAGAGCAGTCACAGAGGGAGTATGGAACCGAGAGATTTTATGTTTTAAGTTCAGATACAGCCACATAACATGTTTGCAAAAAGATTGCAAGTTTGAGATAAGCTTGGGTACTAGAATGCTAAAAAAACAACCCCCACATTTTCTGTCTGTTTTTGTTGCAACCCAGAATGAACTGGTAGGTAAAAGCAAAACCAAGTATTGCTAAAAGGATATATGGTATATTAATTCTTTTTATTACAATTATAACAGTGATAATGAAGAATGAAAGAAAACTTTTGGAGGTGATAGGTTTATGGTATAGATTTTGTTGATGTGTTTGTGGGTATATACTTAAAAACTCATCAAATTGTATATATTAAATAGGTATAACTTTTCAACTGGGCATGATGGCACATACCTGTAATCACATCACTTGGGTGGCTGAGACAGGAGAATCTCAGCCTTGGCAGTTTGAGACACTCAGCAACTGAGCTAGACCTTCTCTCCTCAAAAAAATAAATATAGAGCTGTGACTATAATTTAGAGGTAGAATATCCCCAGGTTCAATCCCCCATACCAAAGTAAATAAATAAGTATATATATACATACATAGATACATACAACTTTTTATGTTAGAAATGTCTTTAAACTGGTTTTCAAAATGCATATTTAAAGCTGGGTATGGTGGTGTATGCTTGTAATCCCAGTACTTGGGAGGCAGAGACAGGAGGATCACAGGTTCTCAGTCAGCCTCAGTTCCTTAATGAGGCTCTCTGCAACTTAGTAAAACCCTGTTTCAAAATAAAGAATTAAAAATTAAAACTACTGGTGGTATAGCTCAGAGGTAGATTGTCTTTGGTTCAATCCCTGGTACCACAAAAAATGCATATTTAAGATGAGCATGGTGGTGCATGCCTATAATCCCAGTGTTTGGGATTGAGGCAGGAGAAGACTAGCTTCAGCAATTTTGCAAGATGCTCAACAATCTAGTGAGACCCTATTTCAAACTAAAAAATTAAAACTGCTGAGTGTAACTAGGAGATAGAATGTCAGTACCAACCATGCATACTTATATTCATACTCATAATTTACCTTCAATCCTGCACTTAACCAACACAAATATCTAATAGCATAACTGTAAATCTGGTAGAAACAAGAAAGCTTTTTGAGGAGCAAGTTGTTATCAAACCCAAGAACTTTTCTCTGAAGAATTTCAATGGAAAACGCTCATTTCCTCATTTAAATAAATTAGAAAATTAGGTAACAGAACAGACACAGTAGGGTTAACCAATAGTACAAAACTGATAGTTGAAGGAATACCATAAAATCACACTATTTTGGTTCAGGACCAAAATACTAAATCAAAGTATAAAGAATATCATGTAAACTACATGATTTTCTTATAGAGATCATTTATAGCATTTTGATTACCATTTCAAAACCAAATTTTGTTTGAAGCCATTTTTAAATGTTTTAAGCTAATCTGCATTTTCTTCAATTACAATCTCTGAATACTTACACACACACACACACACACACACGCATACATATATAATAAGGTTTTCTTTAATAATTATATTAACATTTATAACTGCAAGCATTCAGACTTACTGGTTAAAATTTCATAAAACAAGCTGTGTATGGTGAAGCATGCCTCAGGAGCCTGAGAAAAGAGAAGACTCTAGTGAAATATAGCAAGGTTTTCAGCAGCTCAGCAAGACCCTAATTTAAAAAAAAACAAACATAAAAAAGGCTGGGGGATATAGCTCAGATATAGAAGGCCTCTGGGTTCAATCCCACTACCAAAACAATGTATTATAAAACATACATAGGCTATTTTAACATTTTGATCCATTTATGAATTTACCATGAAAGTTTTCAACAGTTAATGAGTTATAATACCTTCTGCCAGCATAAAACAATTATAAAAGAGACATATGAGGAGATGCTCAAGTTGAATGCCCCAGCCTTGCCCTTGGCATCTTAGACATGATGCTCTGGACCTTCAATCTCCAAATACTAACACTTGATTTTACCTGGTACCATGTAGGAAGTGTGTAAAAACAACGTTTTAAACACAAGTCTTCATGCTGCTGATGTATTTCAGAGGCAGGAAACAATACAGAACACACTTCTGTAATTAGTAATTTCTTAATACCAATTTTAGTTCTACACTAGTCAGTAGAAGTTTCTATTTATGCTATTTATTTCTATTTATGCCTAGAAGTTTCTCCCAGTTGTCTTGAAGAAAAATTATATTTTAGTAAGACTCTCTCCTATTCAGAAGAAATTTAGTAAAGAGGCATCAGATTAATTATTCAGCCAACACAAATCAAACATGTTTGAACGAGGCAGTGATCCCTGCATATTTGAGAACCTCACAAAGAAAAAATCACCACTTTTCCTTAATAGGTTATTTATAAAATACACAGCAGGATAAAAAATAAAATGGAAGAAGAAAGAAAGAAGAAGCCAAAGCTCTCACAGGATCTCTGAACCTCACAGACAAGTAGACACACATGCTTGTGCGCTCTCTCTCTCTCTCTCTCTCTCTCTCTCTCTCTCTCTCTCTCTCTCTCTCTCTCTCTCTCTCTCTCTCTCTCTCTTCTCTCTCTCTCACACCACACACACACACACACACACACACACACACACACACACACACACACACACACAGAGTTTTCACAGGTCAGGACTTCTTGAGATTTGCCACAATCAGGAGACTGTTGAAAGAAGCCCAAACGTGGTCCGTCAGGCTGCAGTACTGAAACTTTTCATGACCTATCAGGTGGCTAAGCTGTTTGATTTGGGAGACAGTTTGGTCTAGTCAGAGCAGAAGATCAAGCTTTGAAGTGAGACAACGTTTTATCTGTAACTAACCTAACTTCTCAACTATCTGAAGCACACTTATCTTTGTACTTCATTTCACCAAGTTGAAGCATCAGTTTATTTATTTTATTTTATTCATTTGTTTGATACTATAGATTGAACCCAGGGTCATTCCACCTCTAAGTTATACTCCCAGCTATTTTAATTTTTATTTTGAAACAGGTTCTTGATAAATTGTTGAAAGTCTCACTATATTCCTGAGGCTGTCCTCAAATCTGTGATCCTCCTGTCTCAGCTCTCCAAGGACTGGTATCACAGACATTTGCTACCATGCCTGATCAAGCATCAGTTTAAAAATCACTCTTTTACAAAATCATCATAGGTTGAAGTTTTCTCAAAAGACATGTTATATTTTCCTCATAATTGTTGGTATTGTTAAAAGGTTGCCTGGAACCCAAACATTAATTTTCTTTCTCTATATTTATCTACTAAAGTCACTGGTCAGAATATAAGCAAAAATGTCATTGTTAGTCATTGTTAGTTTAAGCTAATTTGGTAAGAAAGATTAAGTAGCCAGGCTGAGTGTGGTAGAACAGACCTGTAATCTCAGTACTTGGGAGGCTAAGACAGGAGGATCACAGGCTTAAGGCCAGCATGTGGTAACATAGTGAGAACCTGTTTAGAAAATATATTTAAAAAATTTAAGTTTCTCCTATGACCCCTTCTCTCCCTAGCTTCTAAGGATTATAGGAAGGGGGAAGAAACGAAATTCTCTAATATGCATGGCATACATTCGTAAACATATAAAAGTCAATCAGCAAGCCAAACGTGAGAAGGAGGCAGTGGGGAGGGAATGCAGTGGAAATTCCATAGCCCTACCACCACAGTGAGTGGAGAAGTGGGCCTGAGAGCCAGGCATGGGGGCTCATGCCAATAATCCCAGTACTTGGGAGGCGCAGATAGGAGGATTGCAAGCTTAAGGGGAAGGGCTAAATAAGTGATGTGTGCATGTATGTCTCTACCATCATGTACCCCATTAAGATGTATGACTATAATGCACTAATAAAAAATAAAAAAATAAAAAGGATTGAGATTGTAGCTCAGGAGTAAATGATCCTGCATTAAGTCCCCAGTAACATATACATATGTGCGCCCCACCCCACTAGCCCCTAGCCTGGAAATAAACTGCTTTTGAGTGCCTAGCTTCTCTGGCAGACTGCCTTATGGGTGGGTCTCCTGACAGGGAGAAGTGTGTCTGAAGCTCTCATTCCTCAACTAGGGAAGCCTTGCATGATCATATGGGCGGGGGGGGGGGGTTGTCAAGATATGTCAGTCTGTGAAGGCTTAAGTACCTGCCATTCAAATCAATGTCGGCTTTTCAATAACTATTCTCCAAAGGTAGTAGAGCCCTGCCCTTACACAGGAAGACAAACACATGTGCTGATAGATTAAGTAATACACAGATTCCATTGGAGGACCAAGAAGGCAAAGGGCCAGTCATTAATAGACTCTCCATAGGACCAAACACTAGAAAATTATAGTGATAGAGAAAAGAAAAACACATCTCAGGAAAACAGACCATGAGCAAAGTTATCATATACACACACACATATATATACACATACATACACATATATATATATTATGTAGGTGATATAAATATATAAATTCCTTATATATGTATACATATATGTGTATTTTTTCAAAAATATGTACAACCCAGATGCAAATGTGTGTACCGATACATATACGTGTGTCTTTATATATACACATGCATATGGGTTATACATATTTTTGAAAAAAAATCAGTGAATGTAGGATTGTTAAATTTTTAAGTGCTGCTCAGGGCTTATTTGGTAGTCTTCCTCTCTGTCTCTCTCTTGTTTTCTCGCTCTCGCACTCTCTCTTTCTGGAAGTCTTACTCATCACTCCTCTCTTCCCACAGTTATTCCCTCCTCATCTTAGGTCTCAGGTTAAATGGCCAAATGGTCAAATGGCTTCATTTGGGAATCGCTTCCTGACCACTAAAGTATCACAGACAACTGATATCCGTGCTCTCATAGCAGCCTCTCTGTTCCCTATCAGCATTTAGTACAGAGTGTAATAATTGCCTCTTTGTTTCCCTTGTCATGCTCTAGATGTATAAGTCCCATAAGAACAAGTCCTATTTCTATCTGGTTTAACCTTATACTGTGTGTATATAAATAAATATGTTTAATAGTGATAAAAATACATACATAAAATACATATGGACCAGCTGTGATGGTGCACACTTGGAATCCTAGTGCTTTGAAGGCTGAAATAGGAGGATTGCAGATTTGAGCACAGCCTCAGTAAGTAGTGAGATTCTCAGCAACCTACTAAGACCCTGTTTCAATATAAAAATAAAATAGGGCTGAGGGTGTAGCTCAGAGTCAGAATGCCTCAGAGTTCAATCTCTAGTAGCGTGCGCACACACATGCACACACACACACACACACACACACACACACACACAAATATATATGTACCTACATGTATGAAAAATACATATGTATATATGAAAATACCTGTAGATATATACATAAAATACATATACAAAATGAAATTATACATTTTACATTTATACATATATAAAACATCATTAATATATGTATACATTCATGTACCTCCTTACACATGTACTTACACACATCTACCATGAATTACTTATCTCATTTTAAGTAATTAAGTACATGCCAGCCACACTGGCATGTACTAAATATACCAAGTAGCAAACTGAATTAGGCACAAAGAGAAAGCTAAAATCCAGATGCAATTACTGGAAGCTCCTACTAGGCTGACTCTCAATTAGGAGATCAATTTAAATGTAGTTATTGGAGCTGTGGAATACCAGTGTTTTACTAATGAGTAAACTATTGTGGGCAGGTGAATTCCTGATTGAGTTTTTCTTTGGCCATGGAGAACTTAGTGTCATAGAGTTTAAAGGTCTTTGATCTCTCATTAGAATGATGAATTTAGGCACAGGTGTGTGGGGGGGACATGCAAAGTCTTTATTTTTTCTCTCCTAGCACCATTGCTTCAAATAAGGAAATCTATAGTCACTCTAAAGTTCATTATATTCCTATTTTCTTGTTTTAATTTCATTGCTTGGTCTTGCACAAGAAAATTAATCTAGTTCTAAGGAGTTCCACTACCTGAAACATCTGAAGGGGGGTGTCACCTTGTTTATAATACTGTACAAAAATAGTTGTGTCAATAAGTGTCTCTTTCTCTGGAAGCTGACAGACACCTGGGTTACTAGGCAACCACCCATTTCTTATAACCAAGAGGTATCCTAACACACATCATAAATTGAAGAGGTATCAATACAGTGCTCTCCACAAGGATAAACAAAGATTTACAAATGACAGTAATAAAAGCTAGGCAATAGGTAGGAGAGGGAAGCTGGAAGACGGCTAATGAATAGACTGTCTTGCCCAGAACTGTAAGAAATGGCTTGGTGTCTTCTCTTCCTGTCACTGGGGTATCCTCAGTATTTTGTCAACTCATCCTGGAGCTCAGAGCTTCACTTAGCGGCAGTGACTGCTGCCAGTCCATGAACAACATATCTGACCAGTGATGAGTTTTTCTGGTAGCTCTGAATAGATGGCTGAGATTGGATGACAGGATTGCTGAGTGGCAAGTCCCCCTGTTCATCTCTCCTGGTGCTATATTTTTATGATTACCTGAACTGAGGCACAGGTATTGTCATGTGACCAAATGGTCAAGGAGCTATGCCCTATGAGCTTTACTAATTTAATAGTAGAGAAGAGCAGTGTTCATCTCTGCTCAATTAGAAATTCCTTCAACCTATAAATTCTGTTTTCTCTGCCCTCTCTGTGGAGGCTGTGGGAAGCAGGATTCTATGGGGCCCTTGAATAGGCAAAAGAGAATTGGTAATCCTCATCAAATATAGGACTCTGGAAGTGATTGGGGAAGTCCCAGAAGACCTGGGGTAATATATTTGTGTAAAGTAAATTGTTTTCTACATTTACTTTTTAAAAGGCAAGGACTCATTAAAAAAGCATCAGTAGGAACAGAAGAGCAATGAAACTTACCATCTGAGCCAGTAGTTCTGTGGAGGGAGGGAGATTCCTACTAAGTTTTAAGTGATGATCATAGTAAAAATAGAAATCCACTCATCCTCAGTTGCACACTCGTCAAGGTCTAATAATAATGCCAGATTTTAATTATGTGTTTGGCCATACCTGGAGAGATATATTGGACCCTCCCAACTTAGAAAATGGGAATATTGTAAAACAAACAAAAGCAACAAATAAAAAAAATGTAATTGAAAATATTATTGTAAATAAAAATGGTAGACTTATTCAGCTCTTTTTGTAATCAGACACTACGGTATGCTTTACATACATAATTTATTGCATCTTTACAATAAACCTTAAGAGGTACGTACAAATATTATTCTGATTTATAGATAAGAAAACTGAGGATAAATCTTAGATTTTCCTCAAGTCTATATCAGAGATTTGAGCCCATCAGTCTGGTTTCAGAATCTTCACACTTTGATACTTTTATGACATTTAGTGTGTGTGTGTGTGTGTGTGTGTGTGTGTGTGTGTGTGTGTTACTAAGGATTAAGCAAAAGAGCTTTCTCCAACTGAGATACACTTCCTTCAAGTCCTATTTTATTTTTTATTTTGAAGCAAGGTTTTACTAAATTGCTGAGACTGGCCTTAAACCTGTCATCTTCCTGTCTCAGCCTCCCAAGTACTAGAATTAAAGGTGTACACTAGGATTCTCAGCTGTTTTTTTTTCTTCCTAAAATGTTTATAGACCTCTTTTAAACTTGATTTCTTTATTATAGAAGGACAGACTCAAATTTGTCATAAAACGCTTCATTTTCACTTTTCCTTGGCTGACATACATAATATGTGTGTCATATTGTTACTTCAAAATAATTTTAACTTATAGAAGGGTACAAAGATATGGTCCCTTTATGTTAATTGTACTATTTAATTTTGTTTATATTTAATTTAGTGACAGAGGGACCTTTCCTAGTTCTTCCCCTAATAATTCATGCCCAATAAATCTCAGGTCTACAGACAGTATTAACTGGACTCCAGCTTTCACCTGAATTCCATCAGTGTAAGAGGCAGACAGCTGAAGGGGCAAGGGAGAGGGATTAAGCATGATGCAAGCTCTCCTCTCAACTCCACTCTCTTGGGCTGTGATTTGGGAGGAGCTCCATCCTCCTTCTACAGCTCCCCTCTCCCCTGCCCAAGAAGCCTTGTCACTGAATTGGGGATTATGGTTTCCTTTCTCCCACTTGTCACAGCCTGGCTGATAGCAGGTTCCTTTCTTTGTAGGGCCTCCTAGTTTTCCAAATCCATCCTGTTTTCTCTAACCTCTGCCCAACATCTGGGAACACTCACTTCAGTGAAACCCTTCATGAAATCCTCTTGGACTATGCCATCTGCTTTCTACTATGATCATGATCATGGCAAATGCACTAAATTTTTGAATTTGATAAATTCAGACTATAATTTTTTTCTGTGAAAATAACTCGTAAACATTTTCATTTATGTGGGAAAACTATAACCACCCATTTCCTATTGCCTTGAAGTACCAGTTAAGAGTCTGAACATATGTTTTTGGAAAGCAAATTTTCTGGATATTAGCATGTTCAAGATTCTAGTTATCTCAAATGGAAAGGGAGCATTTAAACCCCTTTCACTTCTTTGTGAACTCACCAGGTTTTGCCTTTTTTGTTTATCTAGGTGACTAGCAATATCCTTTTAATCTGCGATAGCAACATGCCTTGCTACTTGTCTAGCTGAATGTTTCTTTTAAACAAAGTCAATCATTCCCTCTTTCACATGGTTCCGTCTGCATCAAACATTCCTTTCTTTTTATTGTTAGGTAGCTGTGTATAGAACATAAGCACAAAGCTCTTTTATTTACAGCCTTCAAGTAATTTTTCCCAAAATATACATGTCTAAAAATTTATTCTAAGTAAAATTTATTCTAAGTAAATAAAAAATGCCTATATGAAACATATTATTTGCAACATTAAAAAGTGAGCTAGAAAAGAATGCCTTCAAATGGAAATGAATGACCAAAGGGTGGCACAGCCATACAATAAAATATGAAGCCTTTAAAAGCTAACCTCTTGCCAGGTGTGGTGGCACATGCTAGTAATCCCCGGGCTTGGGAGATAGAGGTGGGAGGATCGTGCAGCTTCAAAGCCAGCCACGCTAGCTTAAGAGACCCTGTTTCAAAAAAAAAATTATCTATCTATCTATCTATATATATATCACTCCCAGACCTAATATATATTATATATTAGTATATATATATATTATATATAATATATATTATTTAATATATTTATATTTAATATACTTATTAAATATAATTATTTTAATATAATTATAAAAATTATTTAATAATTTTAATAATTATAAAATATAATTATTTAATAATATATTATATATTATATACATTATTATATATTATATATATTAATATATTAGTATATTATATACATGTTAATATATATTAGTATATATTATATATTAGTATAATATATATTAGGTCTGGGAGTGTAGCCCAGAGGTAGGGCTTCCAGAAACCCCAGAACCACAAAAAAAAAAAAAAAAAAAAAGCTAACCTCTTGGCTGGGTGTAATCCCAGTGATAAATCGGGTCCCTCTCCCATGTGATCTTGTGGCAGTGGCAGGAGGCTGAACCCTGGAGGTGGAGATTCTGCTCAGCAGATTACAGATATTGCCAGAGGAGTGACGGCATTCCCATGCTTAGTCCCACCCCACAAAGTACTGGCTTAAAAGTACTACTTCCCCCCAGCCCGTGGCCTTGAGCAACTCACCTAGCAGATAAGAAGATTGGATTACACCTGTGATTGTGGCTCATGGGTCCCTTCTCCCGACCAGCTGACCTCGCTCCAAACACCGAAGGTGCTGAGGTTTTAAGTTTTTTATTCTTTTCATTAAGGCTGTTTTTCCTATATCTCGCTGGCTGCTTGCCTCCTTTGTCTCCCAAACCTTTAAATCTTTACACCCAGTACTTGGGAGGCGGAGACAGGAGGATTGCAAGTTTGAGGCCAGACTCAGCTACGTAGTGAGACTCTGCAACTTAGTGAGACCCTGTTTTAAAATAAAGAATAAAAATCAGTGTTGGGGGTATAGCTCAGAGGTAAAATTCTTCTGGGTTCCATCCCCAGTACCGCAAAAAAATTAAAAAAAAAAATAAAATAAAAATAAAAGCTATCCTCTAATTGGGTGTGGTGGCATATGCATATATTTGGGAGGCTAAGACAGGAAAATTTGAAGTGTAAGGCCAGCTTCTTCTGCCACTTAGTGAGACTGTCAGCAACTGTTTCAAACTAAAAAATAAAATAGGTTAGGGGATGTTGCTTGGGATAGAATGCTACTGGGTGCAACACCCATTACCACTATAAAAAGCCATCTTCAAACTAGGTATGGAAGGACCAAAAGGCTGTATACAACAAACCTATAGCCAATATTATACCGAATGGAGAAAAACTGAAAGTATCTCCTCTCAAATAGGAACAAGACCAAGGTGCCCACACTTATCATTGTCATTCAATATAGTACTTGAAATTTTAGCCAAACCAATCAGGTAAGACAAAGAAATAAGGCACACACTAGTAATCCAGTACTTGGGAGGCTGAAGACAGGAGGATTGCAGATTTGCATCCAGCCTCAGCTACTTAGGCCCTCCACAACCTAGTGAGACCCTGTTTCAAAAATAAAGAAAAAAAAAATAGAGCTGGGGTATAGTATGGAGGTAGAATATCCCTGGGCTAAATCCCAAGTACTGGAAAAAAAAAAGAGAGAGAGAAAGAGAGAGAAGAAAAAAGAAATAAAAATATCCCTCATTGCACAAGATATGATTCTATACTTAGAAGACCCTAGGGACTCTATCAAAAACACTTGTAGTAATAATTTAAAAAATCAAGAAAGTGGCAGAACACAATAAGATCAAGATCAACCTACAAAAGTTAGTAGCACTCCCATACATCAATAACAAATTCACTAGGAAAAAATTACAAAAATAATACTGTTCACAATAGGCTAAAAAATAAAAATCACAAAACAAAATAAACCAACCTAGGAATATACTTAATCAGGTTGGTGAAAGACATCCTTGGTGAAAGACATCCATGATGAAAATGATAAAAACACTAAAAATAAATAGAAAAGATGCACTCTTAGGGGAGGTTGAGGAGGGAGAGAGAGATGATTAATGAAAGGAATACTTCCACTGACAATATGTGCATATGTGAAAATTTCACATCAATATCAATATTATGCATGAGGAAGAGGATTGGGAAGGGAGTCATATATGTGAATATATGTCACTATCATGGTGAACAACATGATGATGTAAAAATATTGATGCCTTTCATCTATGTTGTTTTGGCAGTGGTTCTTCTTTATATACAAAATTATTTTATATTTAAAGGGCATTACATTTGAAACATAAATATAAAATGCAATGTACTCAATAAGAATAAGAAATCCTCTATAAATGTGTAACTCTTACAGGCCACCAGCTTGCATTCTGGTGAGAGGCAAATTCTAAAATTCAGTCTGGTGGATAACACAAAATTCAATTGTGAAAATCTGTGCCTTGTAGCTCTTGTATAAATGAAAAACTTGTAAGGGAGACCAATAGTGATTTGTCCCCAATTTACTTTTTTTTATTTTATGTGATGATGAGATACTTTGCGAAGCTTTCTCTTGCTTTTTGATCCAGCTGTTTTGCCCAAGGTGAATGCAATATTCAGGTCAGATATGCATCAAACACTCTATTTTGTAGATTTCATTTTTTATTTATGGTTATTGTTTTAGATGTGATATCTTCTGCCTTTCAGCTGAATCTCTGGCAGAATAACTCTTTAAAAATAACACAATTGTGTGAACAATAGCAATTGTACTTAGAATACTTTTCTCTGTGTAACTGACACTGCTGACAGGAAGTGAGAATTTTGGCTTGGCCTGAATGCTCAAGGTAAATATAAATCTAAATGACTCAGTATTTTTTTTTTATTACTGAGCTCTGCCTGTGATAGAATTCTTTGTCACATCCACCCCCGCAGGAAGAAGCTGACACAGGTGCCTGCCTATGCCAGAATTTTCAATTAACTATGTATCAAGGTGACCCTTCTGACCAGTGGGTGCCAATGCTGAAACTTAAAAAAAAATCATTATTTTCCCAGATGAATATATTAAATAACCTTGCCTGCCAATAAGTCTTTTCTGACTTTATTATTGATTTGTGATTTTTGCAAGCCCTCTCTTACCCTATGGATGGCAGATACAAATACAATAACACTAATATTTATCTGAGGCTTTAGAATTCACGAAATAAATTGCATGTCTTTTGCTTCTCATGCAAATTCACAGCGTTGTAGTAAATAATGTGATTGTCTCCATTTCACAGATAATAAAACTGATATTTACCTTGAAAGGACTACCCAAAGCAAATACATGCTTGCAATCCCAGTTCTTGGGAGGCTGAGACAGGTGGACAGCCTCAGTTACTTAATAAGGCCCTCAGCAACGTAATGAGACCCTATTTCAAAATAAATATAGTAGGACTGGGGGGTAGTTCATTCAATCCTCAGTACCACACACAAAAGTAAACAAGATCTGCGAAAGAGTATAAGGTAATTGATACAGCTAGAATTCAAACTGTCAATCTCTTAACTCTCTAAAGTTAGGGAGTTTTTGCTATTACATGTTTTTATACAGTTCAGCATTTGTGAATTCCTATCTTTCACATCATTTTCTGGTTGATAATTAATGAAAGTCAACAAATTACATAGGTTTCTGTAATAGATGAAAATCGAGTCCTTCATCCTTATGGTTTCATAGTCTCAGCCTGTTTTGTGATTTCAAAGAATTCAGTCTGACATATTTTTTATCATCTACCACAGATGTCTATCCCATATTTCATATTATCTATCACAGATGTGTTTCTGAAAAGGAAAGTATCAAAGATACTCAATAGTATGTTATTCTATTTAGGGAAATTAACACTGTTAAGAAAATATTGTGGTACTTTTTATCATAATGTGCATATGGATAATCATCCCCGATTTAAGTTTTGCAAGTTTAAATTGTATTAAGGCAAGGATACTTGAAATAAGAGGGCTTACTTTTCCTAAAGCCTGGAAGAGATGCTTCTGAGCATGAGTGTCTTAAGATTGAAGGTTGTGTTTACTTACTGGTGCCTTGCTAAATTTGAGCCATGCTGAAAGTTGAACAAAGAAAGAGACAGTGTTTGGGGGAAAGGTGGCATGTATCAGTAATCCCAGCACTTGAGAAATTGAGACAGGAGGATTGTGGGTTCAAGGCCAGTCTCAGAAACCTAGCAAGACTCTCCCCTACTTAATGAGACCCTGTTTCAAAATAAAAAATAAAAAGGGCTGTATGTGTAACTCAGAAGTAGAACTACCTCCCTGAGTTCAATTCCCAGCACTACCAAAAAGTATATAAAAATAAAAAAGAAGTGACCGTGTTCATGTCAAAGTTGAGTATGTATTGCTGACTTAATATCAATTTGAAGATGTATGACACTATATATGGAATAATATATATATATATATATATATATATATATATATATATTCCTTCTCTTTTTTATTTCTCAGATCTACTACAAAATTTAAAAATATTTACATTTTTCCATCTCAGTTTTTCTTTCTAGTCTCAAACAAATCATATAATCTATTTTTAATATATTATCAATCTCTCCTCTAGTAGTTTACCCTATTATCATCATCGCCCCACCATCATACTATGCCTTGTATCTTTCTCCTCACCTCCTAAATATCACCAAAAAAGAATAGTTTTTATTTTTAGGCAAAATCTTCTAATTTATTGTTCCTACCTTCCCATCTGCAAGTTCAATGACATTTCCATCTGACCTTTCTTCCTAGTTCTACAACAGAGGAGCCATCTTGCTAAAACTATTTCTCATCACTACTTTTAAGATTATATCCTATCCAGCTTCCTTCAAGAACTATGCTTTCCTTTCAACCATCTCTTTCTCTCTAATAAACACACACACACACACACACACACACACACACACACACACACACACACACACAGCTTTTAACCAAAGAAAACATATACTTCTACTTCTTCCATAATTAATCATTTTATTTCTCTCTCCATTATATACCTGTCTCTTTTTAGTAACGGCACTCATACACCGTACAGAGCCTTTCTGTACTATTTTTGTTTTTTCATCTCTCATTCATACTTTAACCCAGGTAAGGTTTTCAATCTCCAAGCTGCTGATTCTTTTCCTATGAAAATATTATTTTAGTGCCTTTAATGACTTCATATTTTATAGAAATCAAGTGGATAGATTTTATTTTTTAAAAATAATATTTACCTTTTATAATTTCTTCTTTCTTTCCTCTTTCCTTCCTTCCTTCCTTCCTCCCTTCCTTCCTTTTGTTATTTCTTTCTTATTTATTTATTTTTTGCTACTGGCAAGATTTAAATCAAGGGGCATTCTACTTCTGAGCTACACTCCCACCCCAGCCCTTTTTATTCATTTTTTAAATTTAGATGCAGGGTCTTTCTAAGTTACTGTTCAATGGCCTTAGGCTGCAACCTCCTCTTGCAGACCTTTAAGTACAGACATGTGCTGCTGTGTCCAGAGAACATTTATTTTTCTGATAATGAAATCAAGAAGCATGTACTCATTGTAGAAAGACTGTTGTGCATGTGGGAACAATTTCACTCTTCTATATTTTTAGTAGTTTTCATTTTAACTCACTTCATCCCCTATTTTTTTTTACATCCTTGTTTTAATTAGATTTGCTAGCAGTGTCCAGTTAAGAATCAGCTTTTAAACCATTCCATGTTTTATTTCCTTTTATTAAATAATATCTTCTCATCACACATTCTTCCTCATTTCAATAGCATCCTCTTTTGTTCTTGAATGTCCAAATTCAATGCACAGTAATGTTATGATGACAATATTATGAATATGTAGTTTCCTATAAGAAGAGGTATAAGGAATCTGTATTTTAGTGAGCGTGATTCTCACTAAATAATATTTTCTAAAGGTGCTAAAATTTTCTTTTGTTTGGGTTTAGTAGTTACATAGAAAATACTTTTTTCTTTTCTTCAGTCGATAGTCACGTGTTAATCAGTTTGCTTAACACATTTTAAGTCAATTTCTACATTATATTTTTATTAGAGAAGATGAACAAGATAATGTCTTTCTTTCCAGGAATTTTATAGTTAACACATGATGGTTAAACAAGAAGGTATGTTTTTTATTTGTATGTGGCAATCATTAATGCTTTTTAAAATCCTTTATGGTTTTTAAATGTTTCATTTTCTTTGCTTGTCATGGAACAGTAGTTAACACTCCTGCAACAATTTTGTTTCTGTCAAAATGTTGACAGGGTCTCAATACATATTTTGATGCAGTACCATTACTCATCTAATTATACTTTGGCTGTGGATTGTATTTCATAGCAGTGTAAAATAGTTTGAATTGCAATTGATTTTATCTTATGTCAATTTTACCAGGCTTTTTAATTTTTGAAAATCACTTTAAGCATTTTTTCTCTTTTTAGTTTCTCCAGATCCTATTTTACGGACACCAGCACCTTAGCCTCTGGCTGTAAGTCTTTTGGGATTTAGTAATAACCGTGACCAAGCCCTGCATTTCTCAGAGTAACCATTGAACCAATTGTGGGTTTTCTATTATCCCTCAGGACTATGTATTACCTGGGGCTACGGATCTTGCTACCCTAGCCACAGTGGTGTTTGAATGGCACTTAGACAATATAAAAATGTGAATGTGTTTTTAATTAAAATAGACAGTTTTGGCTTTGCCTGAAAAAAGCAAAAAGCTTGAGGAATCTGACCTACCTTTTCTTTTGGTGATAATAACATAAAGCTGGCTGAGAGCTGCCCCAGTAGGTGAGCCCCATTCCCTTAAGCTGGCTCATAAATCTGTTACCTTTCAGACCTTAGAATAATTTTTCCTTCGACCTTTGTTTTTACCCTTGGTTTAGACAGTGCTTCTGCATAGTCAGATTAGTATGGATTGGTCTTTCTGTCATCCCTTGTCTATAAATACACACTTGTAAGAATTCTCCTCTCTTTGCACAAGACAGAAGAACAGAATAGGGCAACTTTGGCTCTTGGACCTCAGATCAAAGCCCTGTTTCCTGGCTTCTCTGCTACAAACTTGAACATATAGCTGAAGTGTGGACTCTACTTAAATGCAAAGCACTTTTGTGTACTGGACTGTTTTAATTTCCTATGTTTTTAACTTTGCCTTCTTTAACTAGTCCTCTTGATTTCCAATACTGTCCACTCATCAATCCTTCTCTTTTCTACCTACCTACACCTTATTCAGCAGAGCTGCTGGATACAGTGCATACAGAGTTTGAACTCTGACCAACTTGGCAAGAGTGGCAATTATCTTAACTCTCCTTTAAACCTTGACTCTCTGCCTTGGCTTCCATTTCTGAATTGATGAGGGATTGGCTCAGAAAGGGGGGAATAAATATATTGTCTCCATGAATGAAAAAGAAAGCATTACTGTCATTCAGTAAATGTGTTCTACTTCCTATTGAAGTTCCCAAATAGAAATCAAACACCGGAGAGAAAACCTATAACAAAACAATTACCTGGAAGGTGAGTATATTCTCTCTCATGCATTTAGAGGGAGTTCTCAGAAAAGAAACATTGCAAAAGCAAGATGCCTGAAATTTGAGGCCCAGAGTGTTTAAACAATATAATGGGAATTCAAGCAGAGCTGCTGGATACAGTGTTATTCTGGCAACTCTATCATAGATTCTTACAGTTTTGTGGCTTATTTTATATGGCTGTCATGTTTGGATTTATTCTGCCAAGGAGTCATTTTCTCTTTTGCTGTGCTGTTCTATATATCTAACTCCATATCCATATCTTCATCTCTTTTCTTACCTTGTCACTCTTGAAGCACTTGTCTTCTCAACATGACACAAATTTTGATTGTTTTCTCTATATTTCCATTGCTTAAGCTAGAGTTAGATTTGAAAATGCCACATTCTTTTTAAAGACTTAAGATGCTATTAGAAATCGTGCCAGCTACATCTTCTGATCATCACCAGCTTCCTGCACAAGCTCTTTCTATTTTGACTTGGCAAATTATTTTGAAGTAAAATACACATTTCTCTCCAATAGTAACCATTCTTGCAGGTCTCATGGAACTTTATAATCTGAGAGAACTCATGCTTGAGAATAAACACGTAGATTATTAATTAATTTGTTTGTTTGTTTGTTTTGCAGATCTGGGATGGAACCCAGGGGCATTAGACCTCTGAGCTACACCCCCTGCCCTATTTTTAAATCTTTATTTTGAAACTGGGTCTCGCTGAGTTGCAGAGGGCCTCACTAAGTAGCTGAGGCTCTCCTCTCAGCCTCCCAAATGCTGGGATTACAAGTGTGCAACACCACAATTGGCAACACATAGACAATTTATAGCATAAGTATGTCCAAATATGTTATAAATGTATGTGACACTTGTGTATAAATTAGTGATTTGCTATATACCATTAATAACTTGCTATTTTGATTTCAGTTATGCAGTTTGCATTAAAATGTGTGTTTCTTGATCTTTCTCTTGGTGTTACTTTATCCTGTCCCCCCAGGTCTCTTACTGGCTGTTTCCACTGCTGCTAGCTGTGCAAAACCTGGAGGCTGGCTCTCTTTGTTATGAGATCAGTAATTGCTAAATGGTGTTAATCAGAAGCGGTAATGGTTTATTAGCACCTAATTGGTACTTCTCCCAGAAGAACTAAAAAAAGGAAGAACATTGTTGAGAAATGTGAGCAGCCTTTGAGAATAAATACTTGCTGATATAGACTATTTATGGATTTCTACACTTCTTTGCTTTTTAACCTGGCAGCATGTTAGCTACTTAGTGAAATATATATTGCTTACTCAGTGAATGTTTAAAAAAAGGGACTGAGCTTTGATTTGGATTTAAGAGAGTGACCTATCTTGAGAGATAAAATTTGAAAAAATTCCTTTTGATTAACATACATTGTGTATCCCTCTGGGGTTCAATATGATGTTTCAATATTTGCAGGAAGCGTACACTGAACAAAATGGGGTAATTAGCATTTCCCTCTCATTATTTTCTTAGGTTTTCAGCCTTTGAGGTCCTCTGTCCTAGATCTTTATAAACTATATAACAGGTTACTGTTAACTGTAGTCATTCTGCTGTGCTGTGGAAGTTCAGAACTTATTCATTCTACCTAGCTGTGTGGTGGTAGCTGCTACTGTTTTTTTTTATTTTTATTTTTAATTTTTTATTGGTGGTACTGAGGTTCCTGGAAACCCTTCTACCTCCAGGCTACACTCCCAGACCTATTATATACTTTTTTATTTGGAAACAGGGTCTCTTAAGCCAGAACGCCTGGCTTCGAACCTGCACGATCCTCCTGTCTCTGCCTCCCAAGCACGAGGATTACAAGTGTGCGCCACCACGTCCGGCAGCTGCTGTCTTTTATCGGAGACACTTTTGCCTGTGATCCTCCTTTCTCAGCCTCCCAACCACTGGGAAGACAAGCATATGCCACCAAACCTGACTCAATGTCCCCTTTTTAATGTTACTCTGATTTTTTTCTGAAAAATTGTCTTATCAAATACTATATATGGACTCAATGGGTGATAAATCCAGCTGCTTCCGTCTCTCAGTGGAAGTTCTTCTTCCTGTCTAGCACAGACCAGCAGAGGTGCCCAATAGGTAGGTGCTGCTCAGTGTTGGAGCACCGAATCATGAACAGGTGAAGGAGAAAGACAGCCAGATGCTGCTCTCATTCTAGTAGTAGTGTTTTAGCTGAGGCTTGTTTTAAAAAGGCTATTGTTGTTTCTGCATTTTAAATCTAGGAACTGAACTGTAAATTTACTATCTGCCCATTGCAAAGCACAGACTCATAGAAATAAGTACAATGTACAGATTAATGTACTAGCATAGGACTTAGTAACATCATCATTAAAGTCATTATGCATTGTGTTTGTACTAGCTTTGCAATTAATTGGATAGTACTGGGCATGGTATTTGGACTCCTCAGTTTTCCATTCTTTTCCCTTATAAAATAAGTACAGTAATGTTGCCTATTCCATTGGCCTATAGGAATATGAAATACTTGGAAATGAGTCTGAGAAAGTTTGTGCTCTCCAGATTTTGAGGCAATCCATTGCCTCAAAGTAATCACTAAATTCTTAGTCCAGTCTCTTGCCTTCTTTTTCTTTCACACATATGCACATATGCACACACATACACACATATGCATATATACACACATATATGTATATAAAGAGATTCTCAACTAATTTATTTATAGAGTTCTCATATCATCTTATTCTCCTAAGATGTTCAAGTTAGTTATCACTAAAATAAGTCAAAGTTACTGGGTTCAATATTAAGTGGGCAAGACTCCACACTAATTTTCACAACACATACATTGAGTATCATTCTGCCAGTGCTGTGTTGAATGCAATTTATATTCCTCCCAGGTTACATCTCAAAGAAATTTCTTCTGTCATAATTGCAGAGCCACCTTTCCAAGGACTCATCCTTATAGTATCTCAGCGAACTGATGGAGTCTATATTGTTGGCACTCCATGCTGATCTCACTGGCTCTTCTTTTGTGTATCTGATATTGCTGTAAGGTTGTTGACTGAGTGGAAAACACTGGGCTAAGTATTAGACCACAAATGTGGAAAACAAATGAAACCTAAGTCTTATTGATATATCAAGTGTCCTATTCAAGATTGACTCATTGTTCAGGGTAAAGTAAAGGGAGAACAATTATAGTGATCTGGAAATCTACATCAACTATTTGGGAGTCACAATAAGGTTAAATATAATCAGTTTTTATATAGATAAAAAAGTCTTGTATAGCATGAAATATTTGGAGAGAGCAAAGAGAAATAGCTTGGAATTATAACTATTTGGAAGCAATCTAAGTAGCTGGCCAGCTCTACTACCTGTCAGTAAACAATATTAATAACATGCTATTCACTCAGAGCTTACTGGTAAGGTTAATGGCATTACATAGGACATGCCCTTACTCCGTTTACTAGCGTGAAAGAAGAAATGTTTTAAGAAGTGTTAAAATTCCATTGTTCATATTACATATAATTTTCACAGTATTTCTATAAAATTAGCTAGCACGGCACAGAAAAAAATTAACTATTTCAAGAGGGGTTTAATACTGCAAAATATATGTGATCCCAAGGATAATAAAGAGTTCAGCAAGAGACTACTTCATTGCAGTAGGCTCTAATGATCAAGAGAGAAGTTGGAAAGGTCTTTCTCTATCTAAAACAGAGATCTTGGATACCATAGTCATTTGTTTTTTAACTTACAAATTCATACAGCATACACAAATTATTTCAAACAGTAGTACAATTTTAATGACCAAAATCAGCATAAAGCAGATATCATTTGTATACACGAATTTTAATCACTTATCACGCATCTATGTATTTTCATTCAACCCTCTTTTTTTGCTTTATTTTGATGATGATTCTGGTGATTGAAACCAGGAGTATTCTACTTTTATACTATAACCCTAGCCCTATTTTTTTTTTTTTATTTTGAAAGAGTCTCACTAAGTTATGGAGGGCTTCAACTATATTTTTATGGCTGGCTTCAAACTTGTTCTTCTGTTTTAGCCAAGTACTGAGATTATAAGCATGTGCCATCAAACCAGGCTCACTCAATATTCTCATTTCCAATGTCTCTTGAAACATTAAGAAATGAAATTTTTGAATTATTAGATAAGTTTAGAGCTAAGCCCACTTTGGTATCAATATGCCAGCAAAGATGCCTTTCCAAAAATTAATATTTAATAGTTGTATTAATACAAAAGGCATTTTCAATAGGTACCTTAATTACATTGTTTCAGTAAAAAGTATATTAAACAATACTGACTTAATACTAAAATTTGATAAAACATTTTATGAGAAAGTTATTATAGTCTCAGAATGAGTAAATATAAGATAGGGGACCTTTTACTAAGATTTCATTTTAACAAATCTTCAATTACTTTCAGAGAGATCCTGAACCAAAGTTGACACATTTGGAAGAAGTTCTGTAAGACAGAGATATCTCTTAATGAAGATTTTATAAGAATATAAAGATGTTCTTAGTGAAAGGTTGAAATATTTGCACTTATTAGAATACAGTTTTCTTAGGTTGGTATGTATATAACCTGAATGTACTTTGCATCTCCTCTTTTTATGGGCCTTACTACATTTGATTATTTTTCTTCTCAGTCCATCTAAAACTGTCACCAAAATATTGTGAATGTTTTGAGTTTGTTCCTTTTAGCTTCACAACCAAACATATTCCCTAGATATGTATCATATCTTTGTGCTGGAAAGGATATGTATGTTTGGCAGGGATTAGAATCTGTGAGAATATAGAATATTCAGCTCTTGAATAGTTAAGAATATAGGAAATTAACCTTCCCTTGGTAACTGATCAAGGAAGAACAAGAGATAAGGAAAATATCACAGGCTATGCCAATGTTAACAAGTCCAATAGTTAAAGAAGGGGGAAAGGTGGGAGGTGTGTGTGTGTGTGTGTGTGTGTGTGTGTGTGTGTGTGTGTGTGATATGTTTATGTGTTGCACAAGGTGAGAATTCAAATAGGTAAGTTGGCACTGAAGAATTTTGTAAGTTTTATTTTCCCACTTTATATATCCCATGGCTATTTATAGGGTGTTTCTCAAACATTAGATTCTGAAGCAATGGGAATACAGTATATACAACATAAAGGCCACAGGAAGAAATGTAATATTAGAAAGGCCTGAATGTCATTGCAAATATCAGAAGCCCTATCACTGGAATAAGTGCAAGGGACTACTGTGAAGCATTAGAGGGATTCCCAGCACCATCTCTGATGAGAAGAAATAAATATTACCAGAGGAGGTTCTGTCTAACCTTAAACCTAGAAGATAAGTGAATTATGAACCAGTAGAAGAAAAGGGAGTGGTGAGCCTAGAGTCTGTAAAGGGCTTCCGAAACAGAAAGAACAAAATGTGCTAATGTCTTGAGGACCAAATCATACATCACACCCTGAGTGCTGCATGTAGTGAGGATGGGTTGGCTACTTCGATGTGAACCTCTTCTTGTTTAGTTTGGATCTTGGCTAAGGCAACAGTGAGAGATACTCTAGGAAAGAATTGTGGAAATATTTGATATCAGAGTTTAAGAGACCAAAGAGAATGCTGAGAAGGAAAGGTGGGCCACTGTGACTCCTAGGCTGCTTTTGAAATTCCATTAGTTTCCTACTCGAGATTATAGCACGAAGATTGCTTATTTGGTTATAAATCAACTCTGGCTAATATAAAGAGAAACAATAATTTCTCAGAAGAATAATAGTGACATATAAAAGAAAAAAATTGAACTCAGAAATAAATAGAATAAATTCATTCTAAATTTGATGGTGGCTCAATTTCTATTTTAATTCAACCAAAGGATTACTAATCATCTGCTATATGTCAGGCACCAGCTGAGGCCAGGAGCTAATGGTAAATTTAAATAAAAGAGTTATATGCCCAGCTTTATTGATCTTAGAGGGTTAAGGGGAAGGTATATGAAATAATCCCAGAAAGCAATAATGTAATTATGAAATACGTTAAGTGCTATGCAGGGTGCTATGAGAGGAAACCAAATTTGAATTAGGGTGTCAGCAAAAACTTAGCCGAGGAGGTGACTTTTAAACTTAGATGAGAAGAATGAGTTATCCAGGTGAGAATCAGGCATGACTCACCTAAGATGCAAAAGAAGTCAGTGCATTGAACATCACAATGGTGAAAGGGTTAGAGCACACTGAGGAAGAAAGAGTGTGGGGAAGATAAAATAAGGGACACAATGTGGAAGAAAAAGGGCAGCTGAGGTTAAGTAAGTTGTTCAAAGATGTGATGTCCTATCCTCAACGTAATGCAAGGAGTTTCTAGCTGAATTGTGCGGCAAAGTTTGCATTTTGGAGACTCATTTGGATTCTATACAAAGAGTAGAGGGAAGGAGACAAGATTGGAAGTGAAAAGGTCAGGCAGAGGTCCTTATAATGATCAGGACACATTAAATACTCACTATGCTTTCCATTTTGCTTCACAATTTTTTTGGGGGAATTTCTCCCCTACCATTTGTTCTAGAGGAGGTTATCAGTCTTAGTACCCAAAACCAGGTATTCAGAGTATCCCCAAGTTTCTACTCAAAGTTCTTGGATCCCAAACAGACAATGGCCCAAGTATAGCCAACTGGTATATTCTGTAGGATGTACATCCATGATTCATAAAAGAAAACTGATGTGCATGCACAGAGATGCTCACAGCCATTTTGCAGGATATTGTGCCCTGGCGTGGAGTCATCTAAGTTCAGAATTTGGACTACAGCGAAGTAAACAACACACTTAAGATGGGATCAGTGCGACTGTTGGGTTGAGCTCTCCTAATCCTAAAATCTGAAATCCAAAATACTCTTAACAGCGGAAACCGTTCGAGTGCCAACATGATGCACAAAATGATTTCTGATTTTGGAGCATTTCAGATTTGAAATGTTCACATGGTAAACTATATGGAAGTATTCCCCAAATGGAAAGTCTCCAAAATCTGCAACATTATGGGTCCCAAGCATTTTGGAGAAAAGATGAACAAGTATGGACATTTTTCCTTTTGCCTCTGCCCCAGTATGTCTCACAAGTTACTGATATTTTATTTAAAAATTTGAGCTTTTTTTTTAGTATGGAAATTTTGCTTTAAATTATTGTTTTAAATGTTACGTTAAAATTATCTTGATTTCATTTGGTACTTTCTTAAATATTTTATGGTGGTAGTTATACTGGGGACTGAACTTATAGTCTCTTTTTAATTTTTATTTTGAAATTGAGTCTTGCTAAATTATCCAGGCTAGCCTCAAACCTGTGATTCTCCTGTCTCAGTTCCCATGTACTGAGATTAAAGATACACCCCAGTACTTACAGCTGTTGATGCCTTAAATATTGCTCGATATATGAATATCAATTTCCTCACCCACTTATACATTGATCATTTTAAATCTGTCTAGCATTTGAGCCCTATTCCTGTGTTCAGGAAATGTTCCGTGCCATTATGAGAAATACTTTTCTCATGAACCTAAAAATGCCAACTATTGCTAGGGTACATCCTATAACTTGGTGCACTCCTCATCCATTTTATTTGGCTTATGTATTGTTTTCCTCTGTTTTAGAAACCAGGAAACTAAACACACACACACACACACACACACACACACACACACACACACACATCCATACTTTCTTGTAAATACTGTCCAGCATACTAAGTTCTACCATTCTTACAACTTCATGTAACTGATAGATGCCATATAAAGTAAAAATTGGGTGCATAGTGATTAAATATTTTCATAAAACTTATGGCAAAGTTTAAGTAGTGTAAGTTCCTCCCACACAATCAAGTTATGTATGTTCAGGCATTTCAAAATATGGGGGACTTCTGGGAAGATGGCGACCGAGAAAAGTGGGGCTTAAGAGCCCCGCTAACAACCAATCTCCATTACCACAAAATTAGCGCCTTTCATAGCCAGAAAACACCATCACCAGAAAAACAAAAAAACCACCAGGCTCCAGAGAGAAAGCTGACTGAGAACAGAGCTCAGAGCCACAGAGGAGATACACGCGCCCGAGGATGCGGCAGCAGCGCCATACTGCCGGCAGCAGCAGCGAACTCTCCGGGCAGCTACAGCAAGCCAAGGTGAGCTGCTGCGGAACAGCCAGGCGGGATCTTTCGGCGCAGAAAGCATTTAAAGCTCCCAGTGGCTGAGCTCAGCACACGCTGCAGGGACTCAAAGTGGAACTCAAAACCAGAGAAGAAAAAATACGCCAGCCTCATGGCCGAGGGCGTGGCAGCGGCGCCATATTGCCACCGGCGGCAGCAGCAGCGAATTCAGTGAGGCCAGTACAGCTACATCTGCGTACTCAAGAACAGTGAGTCAAATTGCGGGCCACAGAGGAGAAATCCCAGTACTGTACTCCCTGGGACTTGACCCAGTGAGGGAGTGGCGGTGGCAGAGATATCACACCATAGGAGAACGTGCAACCTGGCACCCCCCATAGTTTAAAGCAGCCTCTATCGACTCCCAGGGTCAGAGACTCTGTGATACAACCCAGTAAAGGAGTAGTGGGGTCTGAGATACTACAGACTCGAGATCCAGAGCAGCTTAAGTGAAGTCATAGTGACCCAAGGGAAGAACCCAGAGAAGGCACAAACCTCCGAAATCATGGGAAAGAGGAATAACACTGGAGCAATGAATGCCCACAATCCCACAACATCAGAACCTGACAAAACAGAAAATCAGAGATTTCTAGAAGATCAAATCAGGAAAATAACTGTAGAAATAATAGAGGTGCTTTGAAAAGAACTCAGAGAGAGCCAAAAAGAGATAAAGGATGCAATTAATGAAGTAAAGGCCTCAATTCAAAGCACAAACAACCGATTAGACCACATAGAGAACAGAATCTCGCTCTTAGAAGATGAGCAATCCAAAAATGAACGCATAGTTTCTAATCTAGAAAAAAATATCCAACAGCAGGAATCTGACATTGAAGAAATATGGGCCCATTTTAAGAGAGCTAACCTAAGAATAATTGGAATAGAGGAGGGAAAAGAAAGTGAAACCAAAGGGATCAACAATCTCTTCAAGGAAGTAATAGCAGAAAATTTTCCAAACATAGAGCAAGAGGTTGATACACAGATCCAGGAAATTTATAGAACTCCCTTTAGACAGGATCAGAGAAGAGGATCCCCACACCACATAATTGTCAAAATGACCAATGTGGAAGCCAAGCAGAGAATCTTAAAGGCAACAAAAACAAAGGGCCAAGTGACATTCAGAGGCAAACCAATTAGAATCACTCCAGACTTCCCAAACCAAGTCATGAGAGCCAGAAGGGCTTGGAGTAACATATTCCAAACTCTGAAAGAAAACAACTTCCAGCCAAAAATTTCCTATCCAGCAAAACTTTCTATCAAATTAGATGGAGAAATAAGAAGCTTCCACGACAAACAGAAACTGAAGGAATTTATGTCTTCAAAACCAGCGCTAGAGAAAATACTCAAAGAGATTAACTACAAAGAAGAAATAGGTAACACACACCAGAACCAGAGAAACAAGACTTTCCATCCAACAGACAACTAAGATTGGTTATCTGTGGAGATTCATTATTTATGTTAGTCTTTTACCTATCTCTAAAGGGTATTGTTTGCCTTTATTGTTGTTAATTTTTAGGATTTCTAGTTGGAATATTAATATACCTTCAGATATAGCATTTGGAAATATTTTATCCAATTCCATTAATAACTTATAACTCTGTTTACATTGTCTTTGGATATACAATATTTTTTTATTTTTTAGGGAGTTTGTATATTCTTCTGTTGCCTGTGCCATTGAAATCATATCCAAGAAATCACTGCCAATTTCAATGTTGTGAGATTTTATGACCCAGATTTTCTTCTAAAAGTTTATAGTCTTAAGATTTTATATTTAGGCCTTTTATCTATTTTGAGTTAATACTTGTATGTGGGATTAGGTAAGGGTCCAATTTTATTCTTTTCCATGTAATTATTATTTTTCAACAATATTTAGTTAAAAGATTATTATTTCCACCACCAAATGTTTGTGGAAACCTTGTCAAAAATAACTTGACAATATAGGAAAGAATTTAGCTCTAGGCTTGTATTTAACTCCAATGGTTTATATATATGCCTTTAGAACAGTACTACACTGTTTCAATTATTGTAGCTTTATATGGTTTGAAAGCAGAAAATATATATCTTCTAGCTTTGTTCTTTTTCAAGATCATTTTGGGTATCTAGAGTCCATATTCCATATTAGGATAGATTTCTTTTTCTGAAAAAGAAATATATAAATATATGATAGTTTCACCTAAAAAAACAGAAAAAAAATATCCTCTGGCAAGAAAGGAAGCAAAAAGAAGTATTGAAATGTTATCTTTAGGTCATCAAAAGCTTGGTATCAGACAAAAGAAACTGTTATGTGAGATTATCATTTTTAATGTTGGATAAATTGCTATAATACTAGATGTCAACCACTAAGCCAAGCATGGGAAGGAGGGATAGGGAGGGAATGGGGTGGGGATCGGGTGGGGGCTGACTGGGCGATGTGTGCATGTATGTCTACAAAAGTTTGTATCCCACTATGATGTATGAATACAGTGCACCAATAAAATTAAAAAAATAAAATAAAAAATAAAATAAAATATGGGAATTAAATATCTTTTTCTGAAATTATAGAGATTATTCTTTCTCAGTATTTCATTCATCTAGAGCTTTATCTCTTGCCTTATAGGCATTGCAGAGAAATTCTTGTAAAGTCATATCGTGTGCAGGATTAGCCAGTACCAAAGAGATGAGGCGTGTGTGCGTGCATGTGCACACACACAAGCATGCATATACATGCATATATATGTATATATGTATATTTATCAATTCCCAAATCTAATTTGTAGGACTGTTATAAATGATATTTATATTCAAGGTAAGTAATTTTCAATTATTTTTAAATGAAC
Source organism: Muscardinus avellanarius (assembly GCF_963383645.1). Taxonomy (NCBI): domain Eukaryota; kingdom Metazoa; phylum Chordata; class Mammalia; order Rodentia; family Gliridae; genus Muscardinus; species Muscardinus avellanarius. The sequence goes on along the minus strand of NC_137802.1, from coordinate 41,408,664 downwards.
CTTTGTACGTGTAAGAGGAAAGAGAACCCTCTATAAAATGGACGGTATTAGAAATATTATAAGTATGTTCAGCATACTCAACTCTAAGAATATGCTCTAGAAAATGCTTCACAGTAGACCTGACCTGAGTTTAGAATTTTATTTTTTCAAGCTGGTTGTGGTGGCGCACACTTGTCATCCCCATGCTTGGGAGGAGGAGACAGAGGATCACGCAGGTTTGAAGCCAGCTTTGCTGGCTTAAGAGACCCTGTTTCCAAATAAAAATATAAAAACATAGGTGTCTGGGAGTGTAGCCCGGAGGTAGAGGGTTTCCAGGAACCCCAGTGCCACAAAAAAAAAAGAATTTTATTTTTTCTGTTGTTGAATATTATTTTAATAAAACTATAATAACTTTTACTTCTGTAGGACACAATTGTATGTGTGTGTGTGTGTGTGTGTGTGTGTGTGTCTGTCTGTCTGTCTGTCTGTCTGTCTGTGTTACCAAAAATAGAACCCAGGGCATTTTACCTCTAATCTATAGTCCCAGTCCTATCTTATATTTTATTCGGAACAGGGTCTCTCTAAGAGTCTCTCTTCCTCTCTCTCTCTCCCCCCCCCTCTCGGTATTGGGGACGGAACCCAGAGACATTCTACATCCTAGCTACACCTCCAGCCCTAGTTTTTAGTCTTTTTACATTTTGAAACAGAGTCTCACTGAGTTGCAAAGGGCCTCACTAAGTAGCTGAAGCTGTCCCAGAACTGTAATCCTCCGGTCTCTGCCACTTTAATTCTGGGATTACAAGCATGCACCACCATGGCCAGCTTGGGTCTTCTCTTAATTGCTTAGGCTGTCTGCAAACTGGTGATCCTCCTGTCTCAACCTCCCAAGTACTATGATTATAGGCATGCACTACACCCAGCAACACCAGAATTTAGAAGATGATTTTACATGCATCTAATGTTGTAACAATTCCACCATTATCAATCATTTACACACAAGAAGACTGAGATTGAGATTAAGTAGATAAACAGTACCCCCAGCACCACACATCCAGTTAATATAGAGGCCTAAGTTCAAACTTGAGACTTCTGATTCTAATTGAAGGCTGTTTTTGTTTTTGGTAAACAAAACATGTTTTTGGTAAACAAAACATTAAACATGTATGGGTAAGAAATACATAGTTTCACACCTCCACATTTCACAATGAAGTTTTTTTTTTTATTCTCTTCAGTACTGAGGATGTAACCCAGGGGCATTCTACCTCCAAGCTACACCCCAAGCCGTATTTTTTACTCTTTATTTTGAAACAGGGTCTCACTGAGTTGCAAAGGGCCTCACTAAGTAGCTGAGGCTGTCTGTGAACTGCGATCCTCCTGTCTCAGCCTCCCAAATGCTGGGATTACAAGCGTGCACCACCAAGCCTGGCTCACAATGAAATTTTGATCAAGAATGGACAGCATATACAATGGTCATCCTGTAAGATTACACCAGCAACTGACATTGTAACTGTCTTTGTATATGTAAGTATACAGTGTTTGCACAATGACAACACAGTCTAACAATGCATTTCTCAAAACTTACCCTCTTTGTTAGGTCATCATATGAATAGCTGTATATGAATATACACTTCTTAATTTTTAGATATGTATACAAAGACAGAACTTAGTTTCAATGACTGAAAATCTTGTCTGTAAAAGTTTTTAAAACTTGACTATTAACTACATTTTTTTGTTTGGGGACAGCACAAGATTTTTTTTATTAATTCTTTTACATTTTATTTTTTTATTTCTTGTGGTACTGGGGGTTGGAACCCAGGGGGTTTCTATCACTGGGCTATACTCCCAGCCCTATTTTGTAATTTATTTGGAAACAGGGTCTCACTAAGTTGTTAAGAGCCTCATTAAGTAGCTGAGGCTGGCTTCGAACCTACGTGATCCTCCTGTCTCAGCCTCCCCAGTGCTGGGATTACAAGCGTGTGCCACCATGTCCAGCTATCACAGAATTTTTTTTTAAAGTAGTTTATTAGAAAGATAGAAATACAGAAAATAGAAATACAGCTCCATACCAGACTGGCATGGAGGGGTGCCTCAAAATGAATACATCTATCACAAAACTTTTTATGTGAGAAGTGAGCACCTTAATGAATGAAATTTAAGACCACATGCTGCTGTCTGCTCCAACTTGTGTCCCCTTACTGGTGCTGACACCAGGGAAATTCATTACATGCATAAGGCTAAAAGCCCTAATGAATCCATTGCCTACAAAATAAGGAGATAATTGATCCTTCCATGGGTAAACTGACAGGCCAAAAAAAAAAAAATTGTGCATCATTTGACTATGTAGACAAGGGGTCCGGAGTTGGAGGTCTCCACCCTGATAAGGACAGAAGACCCTGAGCATCAAGTGTTTACCCTACTGTTGAATGTAGATCTAGGCGAGAGCTGTGCTTCTTTGAATTAAAAGGCTGACAGAACATTTTGGTTCTAGAGAAACATCTCTTTTATATTCACAGATTAGTCCATTTATCAGAACTTTCTTTCTCTTTGACCAAATAACATCAATAAAATAAGTGCCTCCACGAGTGTCTTACTTCCAAAGCACTCTACCACATTTTCTCTGATGTGGTGCTTTATTCCTTTGTCCCTTCCTTTGTAATAATAAAAATTGCTTAAGCTTACAGCATAAAAAGTGCTTCCATCTTATCACCAAACCATTTCTATAAATTGAACTCAATCAACCTGCAAAATATAAGCCATTTTAAAACAGGATTTTAGTTAATTATCTAAATAAATACCATTGATTAGTTGGATGTGGTGGTGCATACCTTTAATCCTAGTTCTTGGGTGGCTGAAACAAGAGGATATCAGATTTCAGGCCAGCCTCAGCAACTTAGCAAGACCTTACTTAAAAATAAAAAAAAATAGCCAGGCGTGGTGGTGCACACGTGTTTTCCCAGCATTTGGGAGGCTGAGACTGGAGGATCGCGGTTTTCAGACAGCCTCGGCTACTTAGTGAGCCCCTCTGCAAATCAGTGAGACCCAGTTTTAAAATAAAGAATAAAAAAATAGGGCAGAGGGTGTAGCTCGGAGGTCAAATGTCTCTGGATTCCATTCCCAGACTCGCAAAAAAAAAAAAAAAAAAAAAATTATTAGAATTAAAATTAAAATAGGGCTGAGGTGTGGTTCAGAGGTAGAATGCCTCTGCGTTCAATCTTCAGTACCAAAAAAAAGTACAGAAATAATGAAAATATTAAATAAAAATTATTTCTATATGTTTTTTTGGTTTCGAAATCTATTAGGAAATGTCCTGGTCATCAAAAGGTTTTTTCTCATAGACTTCTCAGACCTCAATGCCCTGCCTGAAGATATACTTAGCCTAGATCTAAGTAAAGAATTTCTTTTTTCAAGAATTCTTCATCCAGAAATGGTGGCATATGCCTGTAATCCCAGTACTTGGAGTCTGAGACAAGAGGATCACAGGCTTGAGACCAGCCACAGCAACATAATAAGAACCTGTTTAAACTTTTTCAAAATTAAATTAAAAGGGCCACACAGGTAGCTTAGAGTCACAAAGCCCCTAGGTTCAATCCTCAGCACACACACAAAAATAAATAAAAAATAAAAAATAAAAAGTAAGTAAAAAGTAAATAAATAAAGGAGAGACTGAAAAGAAGGAACAAAGGAATCTTCACTAACATTATTTGCCTAACACTGTGGCAGATTCAGAGACACAAGAATAGAAATACCTGCCTTCAAATCACCAAGTGCTTTGGGGCTTATTATAAAATTTAACACATAAATACAAGACAGTGCTCTGTGTTATGGACATAATATCAACACAAAATAAATCAAAATGGGTAATGCTGGAGCATGTTTACAAAGTTTCAGTCTACAAAGTCATCATAGAGGAGAAGAGAAACCTGAACTGGGCCTTTAAGCAGTCCACAATTCATTTGAAGACAAGAAAAAAAAAATAGAATTCTAAACCGGGGAAATTTTATGTGACAAGATATAAAAAAGGCAAAATGAGAGACTGAGGATTTTCAATTACTTATATTTTCTTAGAATGTCAAATTACAAGCCAGGCATGGTGGTGCACACTTGTAATCCCAGTATTTGGGAGGTTGAGACAAGAGGATTGCAGGTTCATGGCCAGCCTCAGCTACTTAGAGAGGCCCTCTGTAACTTAGTGTGACCCTGTTTAAAAAAATAAATAAATAAAATAGGGCTAGTGATGTAGCTTGGAGATAGAATGCTCCTGGGCTCAATCTTCAGTCTCCCCTGTCGCTGCCCAAGCCCAAAGAATGTCTTGTACAGGGAGGTGAGATTCACACACACACACACACACACGGGCGTGCGCGCGCACACACACACACACACACACACACACACACACACACATAGCAGATACAAAATGGATAAATACTGTATGATCCCACTTGGATTAAGAAGCCTAGGTAGAATCATAGATAGCAAGAATGTGCTATGGGGAAAACTAAGGATGAGGAAATGTGGAATCTTTGGGTCCTGTTTCCAGCATATAGCTCATGGGTCCAGGCACACCACACATGACCTCTTCATCAGACACTGAGGCCTGATGTTTCCTACAGTGAACTACCAGTCAGTTGGGGAAATGTTGGCTCTTCAGAAGACTGAGGTTGTTAAGGCTATTGCACCGTGGCATCCCCTTTTATATGACCTTACAGGTTTCCCTGTTTCTTATATCCTTTTTAATTAAAAGTAATACATCTCCTCGTGCTTAAGTGACACTTTCATAAAGAGGAAAATATCAACCTATGTCACACAGAGAAAGGTTAGACAGAATGGCATCTTGAGGATTCAGGAGGCCAGCTCATAAACTATTATGATATTCTGGTAGGACATTATCAGAATACAGAGAGATACAGAGAATGGAACTCATGAGGGACGTTTGGGGGAACCTGGCAATTGATCAAATGTAGGGGTAGAAAAAAACTGACACATCAGTGATGACAATCATGTTCTTCCATAAAGGATGGCATTCACAATAGAGGGTATTGTTTTGTATGGTACTGGGATGGAATTCAGGACATTTTACTTTTGAGCTACACACCCAGCCCTATTTTATTTTTAATTTTGAAACAAGGTCTCACTAAGTTGCTAAGTTTCCCTAAATTGCCCAGGCTGGCCTCAAATATGTAATCTTCCTGTTTAACTAAGTACTTGGATTACAGCATGTGCATCCAGCTACAGTAGCATCTTTATTCTTATTTCTTACCACTTTTAGAAATATGGGTTACATTCCACAAATCCCGATTGGCATGAAATATTAAAACCCATCAACAAACATTTGATTTGATATTGTGATGGCGAATCAGCTATCTAAGGTCAGAAAAATGTATTTTCTATTAGAAATTGGAAAGCTAGCAATTTCTGTAATGCCTACAATTGAACTATGTAATTTATAGACCACACTAATACTGGGTCTAGCTACACAGCCAAAATAACGATTTCTGTGGGTGCCGCTTTATAATACAGAATATTGCATGAATAATTATAATTAGGCAATTAGTTCTATTGCTCATGGCTTAGAGTCAGAAGCACAAAGCCCTAAAATTAGTCATCAGTGCTACTACATGTAATCAATTGAATTTAGTCTGTAGGAAAATACGGGGCTCAAGTAAATTGAAGCCAACTACAAGTATCCTAATGTGATTAAATAACACTCTGTAGAGATTTATAAATACACTTGAACAAAAATGTTCCTTCCTTCTAGGATAAATGAATCTTACCTTTAAGAAAATGTTGATTTACTTATTCAGTCTGAAATTACTGAGCACTGATTAAGAGCCAGTCACAGCAGGGCATAGTAATATAAACCTGAAATCCCAGTGTTAAGGGATGATAATCTCTCCTAGAAATAAATATCACAGGGTGGTGACCTCTCATCCTCCATCCTGTCTTCCTGGGAGAAAGATTTCAAAATGAAAGCACAAATAGGGAAGCATAACAAATTTATTTAGGGGAGTGGGGATATAGCTTAAGGAAAGGTCATAGTAAAGGTGTATGTTCTAGAGAAAGGGTCTGGAACAGTCTGTTTCTAGAGGTGGAAGACAAGAAGTTCTCTGCATTGTGAAATGCATTTACTCTGGAGAACTAACACCTCATGTGCATGCATTTTGGGGAGGAAACTATTTTCACATCATAGCCCTGCTTCCACCATGTTGGAAACTTTCTCTCAGATGCTTAAGTGAAATTCAGGGTTATTAGGTGGGGGATCTAAAATAGCAATCACAGCTGTGCAGTAAATCTCTTTATGTCTTCTCATGGGAGCTTCCTGGAACCTTTGCCCTATTTTTTCCCTGCCCTGCTTATCTCTAACTACCTAATACCAGTACTCATCTCTAATCTAGGTAGCTAACACCATATGTGAAAGGCTGAGACAGGAGGATCACAGGTTTAAGGCCAGCCTCAGGAACTTATCAAAACTCTTAGAAAACTAGGGAGACTCTATTTCAACACAAAAATATAGAGGGGCTGAGGGTGTAGCTCTGAGGTAGAGTGACCCTAGGTTCAATCCCCAGTACCAAAATAATGAAAATAAAAATAAAAAAGCCAGACACTATGCTAGTGAAACCTAAGATATAGTGTTAAAAATAATGGACAAAAGACCTAAAATTTGTAGTTTATGGTTTGAAAAATGATACAATTATTTGATGCTCCCCAAATTCTATAATTTTAAGCTACAATAAATCCTATAAGGAAAAATGCTCTTTCTTCTCAAAAGCTGCCTCCATCTTAATCACGAGAACCTATTAGTGTATTAATTTATATGACAAAGGGAAGTTTTCAGGTGCAATTCATGATCTTGAAATACAGTTATTCATGTGGCCTCTGGGAGGAGAAGAGACAGAGGAGTCGTGAAGGAAGCAATGGTTAAAATGAGAGACAGATCTGAAGATGCTAAGCTGCCAGTGTTAGGAATGGAGGAAGGGGCCAAGGAATGCAGGCAGACTCAATGTCTGGAAAAAGCAGATTTTCCCCAAGGGCCTTCAGAAGGAGGACAGCTCTGCTAACACCTTAAACTTGTCTCAGTGAATCCCATTTTGGACTTCTAACCTCCAGAACTTCAAGATGATCAATCTATCTTGTTTTCGGCAACTAAATTTGTGGTACAATGTTACAGCAGCAATAGAAACCTAGTGAAAAATGTTTAAGAAATAATGCAGAGAATATGTAGTCAGAGGATCTTCTCTGGAACCTCTCATTTTAATCATGAGTCTGAAAGTGCACCAGGATAGTGCTAAGCTCCTTAAAATGCTATCATGAATTTTCTTTTGCCATTAGGACACAGAAAAAAGCCCAACACACTGTCTATAGGCCTTGATGATCTTGCCTGAGTCCTGTTCTGTTGTCTATTGGAAGGCAGAATTTACCTGGAATCTGGCTTTTCCAGCCCCACGGCATCTCCCTTCAGCTCCGAAATGAGCAACACTGGCTTTCACTCTGAGGAGGCCTCTAGGTTAGAAGTTCAGACTATTTTCTCCTGTGACCTCTGCCCTTTGCTTAATCCCTTCTGTCTTCAGATCTGGGTCCCAGGAACACTTCCCAAGTTTTGGGATCTCCTTTTCTGCCCTCTATTACATGAATTATATTCCTTAAAAACTTTCTCAGGGAGCTAGGCACAGTGACACATGCCTATAATTTCAGTACTCAGAAGGCTGAGACAGGAGGATTGCAGGTTTCAAGATATTTTCAGCAATTGAAGGAGACCCCAAGTAATGTAGGGAGACCATATTTCAAATTTAAAAAAATTATACAGGGTTGGGGGTATAGCTCAGAGGTAGAATGCCCCTGGATTTAATCCCTAGTAATCACACACACACACACACACACACACACACACACACACACACACACAGAGTCCAGGGATTATAGTAAACATCTACTTTCTGATAGAGCTCCTAGAAATAAATTAATTGTGCATACTATAATAGTTATTGAGCCTATATTGATTACTTGCTAATAAAAGCAATATTAATTGCTAATAAGAACAAGTTTTCACACTTAGGCAAAACAATAAAATCCCTTTCTGTCTCTAAGCTGTCAGTCAAGAACTGCAGCCAGGACTGACTTGGTCAGCTAAAAGTTGGCCCAGCTGACTGAATGTTAGAGCACAAATACCTACCCCTAGGAAAATAATTATATAGATTCTCACAATAGTTTAGACTAAGCCAGGCATAGTGGTGCACACTTGTAATCCCAGCATTTGGGAGACTGAGACCGGAGGATTGAGGTTCGTGGACATCCTCAGCTACTTAGTGAGGTTCTCCACAACTTAGTGAGACCCTGTTTCAAAATAAAGAATAAAAAATAGGGCAAGGGGTATAGCTCGGTGGTTGAATGCCCCTAGGTTTCATCTCCTGATCCACAAAGAAGAAAAAGACAATAGTTTAGACTAAAGTTAAAAGATAAAAAACAAGCTATATAAACCCAATATTAATTACTAATAACAAAAAATAGTTATAATCCAAATATCTATTCTTTAAAAGACTACATTCCTATGTATTCCTTTTATTTATTATAAAACAAATTCTCAATTTAATAAGTAACTTCTAGCAGACAGAGATAGGGAAAGGCTAAGAACTCATCAAGGACACAGGTAGACAATACATGTTTAAACTTGAGAGTAAAAATAAAAACAAAGTGGGCATACACCATGTGGCCCCTGACCTTGCTAAACAAGTAACACATTTTTATCATGATGTCAGACCTGTCTACCCCTGGGAGGATGAACAAAGAGGCTAACAGAGAAGGCTTACACACAGAGATAACTAGTGGGCCTGCACTTGCATTTTGGGGAAAAGAAGATTATTGGCTAGACAGTATGGGGAAAGGGAGATAATAAATTCTTATAAAAATGTATACATTCAAAGATTTTAGTGTTTTCCTTTCAAGGCACTCCATTGCATTCCTATGTCATAATGCTTTGTTCGGTCCCTTCTTTCTACCCTTGTAATAATAAAACTTTGTTTAAGCTTGCAGCAGTATAGTTCTGGCTATTTTTTCTAAACTAGCTAAGAACAAGTGCCAGAGCCAGCTGGCAAAAGTACAGGTTTCGAAGACAGGAGTGAGGATGAAATAATATAACTCAAGAATTTAATTCAAATATTTATTTCTAACATGGAAGGATCGCCAGTCCACTCCAGCGTCGATATCTCTACTGACCGATCATGGGGTTTATTCTCTTGTCCCATTTATAGTTTTTAGCTTCAGGTTACCCTGGACGAGAAAAAGTCCAAAGTCTGGGCAGGTCAAACAGTACCCTGGTGCAACACAAACAACACAAACCTAATCTTAGCTCAGACAGAACAATAGCATCATTAGTTCTGAGAGAGTCTTAATTACTCTGAAACCTCCATGACGTCAAACCTTGTTGACTCTGGACGGAAGGACAGTCAGAAGTATGCTTTTAGTAAAGATAAGGGGAAGACCTTAATGGGTCCCCACAAACAAGAACCCAGGGCAACATCTCAAACTGTTACATAATATAAAGACTCTTTTATGGATAGATTGGAATAGAAAAGGCAGAGTTGGAAAAATTTCAAGATCTTTGGAAAGATCTCAAAGTGCACCGAAAACAAGAAAGGTTTAGAAAAGCTTTAGATATTGAAAAACAGTTTTTGTTTATTTAATGACTATCTCCAAAATCTTTCTGAACAAATAGACTAACTACTAAAATCCTGCAAGGAAAGAATATGTCTTTGATTTTAAGGATAGAATCTTCAAAGCTGAGTGTGGTGGTGTACTCCCGTAATCCCAATACTTGGGAGGCTGAGACAGGAGGATCGCAGGTTCATGGCCAGCCTCAGCAACTTAGTGAGGTCCGCTGCAATTTAGTAAGATGCTGTTTCAAAATTAAGAATAAAAAATAGGGCTGGTGGTGTACCTCATGGATAGAATGCCCCTGGGTTCAATTTCCAGTTTGTCAAAACAAAAAAACAAAAACAAATAGAATCTTCAACAATTTTAGACAACATTCAGGAGATCACTCTTTTGAAAGGGGGATTGAACACAGGGACATTGTATCTCTGAGATCCATCCTCAGCTGTTTTAAAAATTATTTTTAGTTTGAAACAAGGTCTCTTTAAGTTTCTGAGGGTCTCACTAAATTGTTGAGGTAGGCCTTGAACATGCAATCCTCCCATCTCAGCTTCCCAAGTACTGGGATGATGGGCACATGCCACTGTTCTCAGCTTCTTCTCAAAAATTTTTGATGAACATTCACAGCAAGAAATACTGACTATAAACTAAGAGGTGTGGTGGTGGATGCCTGTAATCCCAGTTCTTTGGGAGGCTGCGACATGAAGAAAGTAGGTTTGAGACCAGTCATAGCAACTTAAACTCTTAGTAACTTACTGGGAGCCTGTTTCGGAATAAAAACTCAAAAGGGATGGGGTGTGGTTTGAAGATAGAATGCTCCTGGATTCAGTCTCTAATAGGAAAGAAAGAAAAAAAGTAAAGAGGAAAGAAGAGAGGGGGAGAGAGAAAGAGATATGAGAGATGAGAGAGAAAGGAAGTAAGAAAGAAAGGGAGGGAGGTTAGTGGATTTAGTAGGCAAGCATACTTTTAATGAGAAATAGTACCTTTGTCAGCTGTCTTGCTCAGGAAGTATTATAAAATGATGTTTTTACAAATAAAAATAAGTGAATGTCCCTGGCTCAGTGAACAAGCAAGCATCACAGCATCACCGGAGAAGTTTCTTCTTAAAGACAACTTTGTATACCATAAGCAAAAATGACATTGTGGGAGCATGCAATTGCCTAATGTTATTAATGTAAAAATAAAACTGTTGGTGTTTACGAGAAAATTGAATGCTCAAGTTTCTATTTTGGGAGGGGGCATTCTACCTCTGAAATATACCCTCGGATCTATTTTATTTTTAAATAAGGTATAGTTGTAGAGAGCCTCAATAATTTGCTTAAGCTGGCCTCTAACCTGTGTTCTTCTTGTTTCAACCTCCCAAGAATTAGGATTATAGGCATGCACCATGACACCTGGGTGTCTGTTGTACTTTTAAACTTACAAGAAGAAATGTACCTAAACATTAAAGGACAAACTTATACACTTTTTTTTTTTTTTTGCAATTGGTACTAGAGATGGAACCCAGGGACATTCTACCTCCAAACTACACCCCAGTCATAATATATATATATATATATATATATATATATATATATATATATATATATATATATATATATATAGTGGTAGGGATGGAGAGAAGCTGGTGATATCTGCAGTTCAAGCAAGTGAAAGCAACTCTGGCTCAGAGAAGTGTCTCTTCATCCTCATCCTGCACGTTTCTGGAAGGCCTATCTGAAGTGGATCATGATGACTCTTCATGCACAACTTACACAACTTCACGAAGTCAATCACAAATATCCCTGGCACCTACAGGGTTTCATCCAAGAGTTCACCAAACTACACTGACTGTCCAACCAGGCCTCCCCTGCTAGTACCAACCTTGATTGGCACAAATCCTAACTGTAAAGCTTTGTACTCTTCTAAAACATTTGTTTCCTTGCTCAGGTAGTAGGGTCTCTGTTAACCCACAGAGACTCCCTCTCCTGAGTTTAACTGGTAACAGACTCTCCTCCCTCATCAGGGTACAGCTCTTCATTTTCATAGACTAATTTCCTATGAGGTAGATGCTATTATTACATTCATTTGTACAGAGGACACTGAGGCCAAGGAGTTTGTGTGACAGTTTAGTAAAAGAAAGTGATAAAGAGAGGGAGGAAAAATAATCTTCTGTTGAAGTTCCCCATGGTAAGAGAGGCAGGTAAGAATAGAGTGGCCAGTGAATGAGGGACCTTACTTATGCATTACTGAAAAGTCACCTTCCAAGATGGTGAGAGCTGAAGTTGACGTGGCATCAGGTTATCTATTTTATTTCTTGGAAGTTCCTAGTTGTCTAATATTTTATTGTTTTGTATTTTCTCAATAATTGAAATCTCATTAATTTTTTTATTTCAAATGAAAGAAATCTCACTGTGTGAATTCCTTCCCCATCATTTCCTATCCAATCCCCTTTCTAGCACCTATCAGTCTTTAAGTGAGCTTCAAAATTCTTCATAACAGCCCTTGATAATAACAACTGACACTTATGTGCCAGAAATGTAGCCATCAGAATACAGAGAAAAACATTTTCAGTAAAAGAAAAAATACTTTGGGAATTGCTCAAGAAATATTTTAAAGTTTCCAAAATCCAACCAGTATTTAACATCCTGCATGTTAGAGATAATTTCCTATTAAAATTATTCAGCTGAAAAAGAATGGAACCTAATAGAAATATCAAGAAAAACAAACTAAACATGGAGAAGTAATTAATTCACTAAGGGAAGTAATTAATTCACTTAATCAATAAAAAATATTATAGCATAAGGACACTTTCAAATGAGAAGAAAAGAGTTGGTACTCTACCTAAGAATATTTTTGTTTTTGTTTTTTGTTTTTGGTGGTACTGGAGATTGAATCCAGGGAAGTTTACCTCTGAGCTCCACCCCCAGCCTCTTTTATGTTCTATTTTAAAACAGAGTCTCACTAAATTGCAGAGGTTCTGCTTAGGTTGCTGAGGCTGGTGCAAATCTTCAATCCTCCTATCTCAGCCTCCCAAGTACTGTGATTACAAGTATGCGCCACCACACCTGGCCAAAATGTTTTAAAATACCTGGTGCCTTAGAATCAAAAGACAGATAAGAGGTAGAATTGATGCTGCTCCTGGTGAGTTTGTTTTGACATGTAATTCAACTGAAGTGTCATAGGACAAAGGTATCTCATTAACTGCTGTGAGTATGGGTGAGATTTTATCTGTGTGAAAGACAGGAGATAAGACCCAGGATCCTCTGTAAAAGCAGTTTCTCCTAGGGCAATTGTCCTTTAATGAAGCTCAGAAAAGGAGTCTCCCTGGAGTCTGAATTTTTTTCTGAGGGCAAGTCCAGATATCTGGCATCATGTAGCCTGTAAGTCACTGAAAGAGTGGGATTTGTGAGCTTTCTATGTAATCCATACCCTAATCCAGGCCAGCTTCACTCTCTCCCACATGACTCTTGCCAATGAAACTGTAAATTAAAACTGAGGGTAGATTGCCTGACCCTAGAAGGACTAGGGAAGATGTTTCCAAGCAGTGGAAAAATGATCTTGGTTGTTAATTTTACATGACCTTACTCTTACGTTCCCCATCTGCTTGTGTCATTGGCCATCTTTGCCATGGCTTTATTTATATTTATTTAGGTGGTACCGGGGTTCCTGGAAGCCCTTCTACCTCTGGACTACACTCCCAGACCTATTTTTATATTTTTTTATTTGGAAACAGGGTCTCTTAAGCCAGCAAGCGTGGCTGGCTTAGAACCTGCGCGATCCTCCTGTCTCTGCCTCCCAAGCGCGAAGATTACAAGTGTGCGCCACCACGCCTGGCAGCCACGCCTGGCAGCCATGGCATTAGAAATAGCAATATTCTGGCTGTTTCTGAAAATCACTGGTTAAATTGGTTTAAGATCTGGGTACCTAGGACCACAGTCAAGCTGTGGCTGTGGTAAAGCCAAACTCCAAGCTTCTTTAGGATGTGAATTTGATGAGAACAAACCTCTAATATCAAACTCCAAATTTGGTCCTTAATTAATGCTTGTGATAATTTTATAGCCATCTCATATAAAATAGTGACTGAGGAAAGAATCTCTATCTAAAACACTTTAAAGCACTGATATGAAGGGAAGAGTTGGTGTCAGAATCTCTTTTCTTTACTTCCTATTATTTTAGTAGAACAGATATTAGGAGTCTTCAGTTTATACCAATGTATATTGCCCACTTTTTTAAAAAATTTAAACCACAACCCACAGTTTGAAACACATTACATGTAAAAATATGTATGTATGTATATATGTGTATATAGGTTGTAAACACACATGTATCTGTATGAAGCAAAATGTTCAAGAAGCAGTACCTACCTTCACATGCCTCCTATACTCTGATAATTCTTTTTCAATTAAAAGAAAATGCTAGAAACTGTAGCAGTAGTTCAATTGTAGAGTGTGAGCTTAGCATATGAGAGACCCTGGATTTAGTCCTTAGCACCAGACAATAAGAGCAACAATAATAATTTTATTTTATTTTATTTTATTTTTGCGGGTCTAGGGATGGAACCCAGGGGCATTTGACCTCCAAATTACACCCCCGGCCCTATTTTTTATTCTTTATTTTGAAACCGGGTCTCACTGAGTTGCAGAAGGCCTCACTAAGTAGCTGAGGCTGTCCGCGAACCACGATCCTCCAGTCTCAGCCTCCCAAATGCTGGAATCTCAGCCTCCCAAATCCTGGAATTACAAGCGTGCGCCACCACGCCCAGCTTCAACAATAATAATTTTAAATGCTAATGTAGTCTCATCTAGTACCGAGAAAATAAATAAATAAATAATCTACGTGTATATCACATGTATGTCAGATATTATGTATGTAGTATTCTATACTATATCATGTACTATAAGTATGTATATGTATATATGTATGTATCTATCTATATATAACATTATTTATTTTCATATTTTCTTCTCTAAAATTTTGTATAGAAAAGTTGGCTATAATACACTTTCCTACTTTCTACCCTAAAATTTTAATTATAAAAATGAATTAATGTATATTACTTTATTATGGAATAATTACTTCATTTGAATGGTGTTATGTCACCATTCAAAACAATATAGTTGTTTGTTTTGATTTAAATCCAAACTGAGGCAAACAATAAATAAAGTAGATAAGAAAGGCTGAGCTCACAATTAAATGAAAATAAAGCATTATTTTAAAATTAATACATATATATAAATTATGCATAGGTAATTTAAATATAAAATATTATCTTAGCATTTCCTTAGTAATGAACTGATGAAAATCCTTAGATCACATATGATTAAAAATAAATTGCTTGGCCAGGTGTGGTGGAGCACGCTTGTAATCCTAGAACTTGGGAGGCTGAGACAAGAGGATCCCAGGCTTAGGGCCAGCCTCAGCTACTTAGTGAGTCCTTCCATAACTTAGTGAGACCCTGTTTCAAAATAAAGAATAAAAATTCATGCTGTGGAGGTAGAATGCCCTGGGTTTAATCCCCAGAACCACAAACAAATAAATAAGTCTATGCAGAATGTTCTAAAAATATGCTAGTACCTATGTAATCTTGTCTCTGTTTTGCTTTGTGTCCCAGCCATATGGATAACCAAAGAAGACCCTGTAAGTGAAGATAAGGTGTTTCCTTTCCCACAGGATTACTTTGTTTATGCCAATAAAATAGTAACTTTTGCTAAATTTTCAAATTAACCTGAGTTTTTATGGTCTAATGATAACAAATGATAAAACCTGAGGTTTTAATGAATTCAGACAATAAGCAGCAGCTAACTCAGCCCTCCCATTTTCACATTTCTTTATATCTTCCTCCCATTTTGCCGTTAGAGCAGAAAGAGAAGATATTGTGGCATATGATTGCACTGGTCATCAAAAAATATTGGATGCCATTAGTGGAAAATTACATAGCAGTAACTTAAGAGGGTTTTCCTGCATGGTAAGAAAATGCCTACCTGTGACTGTATCCATATATCTTATTCTCCTGATAAATCACTTTTTAGATCATGTAATAAAATGCCATTTTAAAGTTTGTAATTATTCTCTGTTTATGAAAAACTACACAGATGAAAATTAAACTTATATTATTTGAAAAGAAGGGAATAAGTCAAATCCTAAGAGGAGAATCGAATTCCCTAGCAGCCTATCAGAGTTCAGAGAGGATGCCTAGCTTTTTGAAAATAGACTCCTTTATGGGCCATTGGAGGAGTTCTGGAATGACATTAGCAGAATTGCATTTCAGAAAGGTTACTTGATTACAGTCATCATAGCCAAGGTCAAAAACAAGAGGAGAAACAACCTTCCCCACTTTTTAGCTTCACACTCAATAATTTCTAAAGCAAAGCGAGTGTAGGATAATTGGGTACAAAGCAATTATCACAAAAAAGAATGATCAAGTTCCTGCCCGTGGACAGAGCTGGCTAAGAAGCCCTTGGTTTTACTGCAAACAGTTCATCATTGCACGGGGAAGTTACCCAGAGTAAAAGGCCAAAGGTTAGAGGAGATGTGAGTTCTGATTTCTTTGGAGCTCACTTGAGTTGAAGAGCAAGCCACCTCCTTCACTTTGTTCTGCTTTATTCCAATAACTACCTGCGAAAATGTAAATATTAAGCATTTTGCATAAACAGTTCAATGAAATAGAATTGCATAGTAGAAAAATAGGAAAAATAATGAACTAGACATAAGTAGATCTGTACTCATATATCTAAACTGTCATCAGTGTTTGAATGCTGGGTGTTAGTCTCTCTATATATTACTTTAAAGATTCTTAAAATCTGATTTCATTGAAAGATGGTGCAAGTTCAATATCTACATTCCTCTGAAATGATCTAGCTGAATCAACTGATGTAGAGCGTTATCAATGGAGTATTTTCAAAGTGAAAGGACAAAGTAATTAGGCCCGGTGGATTCCTTTCCCTGGAAAGCCAAGGGTCTAAACAGTGTGCAGCAGAAGTGCAAACTCTTCCCAATGGCCGCTGCCTTGTTTCAGAGTAATGCCTTTTGCAGGAGTACAACATGTCCTGGGCCATCCTTAGGATGTCCTCCCAAGCGAAAGCAAAAACACAGGCAAAGATACTGGAGAAAAATCTACCAAGCTTGTAAGATTTCTCCTTATCAATATTTTTGTGAGTCTCTTTCAATAGTTAAGTTTTTTTTTGTTGTTTGTTTTTTGTTTTTTGTTTTTTGTTTTTTGGTACTGGGGATGGAACCCAGTGGAATTTTACCTCCAAGCTATAACTCCAACCCTAATTTTTATTTTTATTTTAAAACAGGGTCTCAACCAGATGTGAAGGGCTTCACTAAGTAGCTGAGGTTGCCTAACCTGTGAATCTGTGATCCTCATGTCTCACTATCCCAAGTACTAGGATTACAAGCGTGTGCCGCCGCACCTAACTCTGATAAGTTTTTATATATTCTGCCTAAGTGGCATGACATTGTCTCAGTCTGTTCTTTTTTTGATATGCTTGCTTTTGTACTTGGGACTAAACCCAGGATCATTCTACCTCTGAGTTACACCCTCAGCCATTTTATTTTATATTTTGAAACAGGGTCTCATTAAGTTGGGGAGACTGGTCCTGTACCAGTGATCCTCCTATCTCAGCCTCTCAAGTACTGGGTGCTTCAGTTTTTATAATGAACAAGAAATGTCACTTTGAAAACGGGGTTTCTTTCCTTACCAGAGACAAGTTCTGTTTTTTTCATTCATTCAGCATAGAATTTTTTGTGCTCCATGAAATAACTCAGCAAGCATTTGTTTTGTATCTTTCTACATCACTCCCTATGTGAGCTTCTAAGAACACGAGAAGGGAAGGTACAACTTTACCTCTGGTAGCTCATATTTTAGGGAATAAGACACAATGCGATGTGCTAGGGTGACATTACCTCTGGGGTATGGCCAAAGAGCATTTGAGTAGAACCCAAAGAGCTGGAGAGGCCTGCTGACTAATTACAGAATCACCTGGATGAGAAGCTCCTTGGTGCAGGTCCAGCGGTGCCATCAAGTGACCTGATTTTCATTCTATGCACACAGTCTACACAGAAAGCCTAAGAGAACAGCAGAAGCTGGCTCAGGAATTGTGTGCTGGATTTCGAAAGGCCTTAGTAGCTCTACACTGCTTTGACTAGATTTTCATTTAAAGGTTTAGACCATGTGTCCAATTACTTCTCAGTGAATAGCCTACTTCCTGAAAGCAACCTTTTCTTTTAATATCTTACCTATTAAGTAACAGACATCAAAGCAAGTACAAAAGAAAAGTGTAGAAATATGCAAAATATAGGCTTGCAGATAAAAAATAACACCACAAAAATATTTTGACAACTAACTTGAAAGTGATTCTCTTATAAGGATAATAAGAAATTTGATATTTAGGAAATAGGTGGTATAAAATCCTCTTATCAATTGAAATAAAGGGGGTCACGGGGGGAGTCAAAGAATGCATTGAAGTCCTGGGTAGCTATGTTTGGATTGGTGGCTGTGGAGGAGTGATTGACAAGCAGTGAGAAAGGGATAAATATGTATGGAAGAATTTCAATTATTCATATTTCTTAGGAGGCAACCTGGCTTAACCTAATGGCATCTCATTTACTGTCTGTTACATTTGGAGGTGGCCCAGCAAGCCAAGGAAAGGGTGTCTTTTTCAAGAAAATCCCTTTGTGACACAGCATTGGGAAAGGACAACTTCCCTACAGTTCTCCAGGAGGGAGGGGAAGATGAAAGTCTCTGCTACTTTGAATAAAGAATGTTTGAGTGCATTTAAATCACTTATCTGAATTTATTATGATAAAGTCATGAATTATGTTCACTCCACACTTGCAATTAGATGGCACAACAGATGGTGAAGATTTACAGAAACATTAGCATTCTGGATAAGAAAGGTTTAATAAATTTATCTACGGGAGTCTCCTGGGGCTATGGGAAAATGTTTACATGCCAAAGGAGATAGGTAGTTAGATTTGGAGAAAGGCATAGATCAGTAGAAAAGGAGTTATTCACTCCCACAATGAAATTCCGAATCTTGAATTTGCAAAGGTTTTAAGTGTTGTTGTGAAGGCTCTAGAATGTTTCAAAATTTGTTTCCTTGAAGCTCACACATTATGCTAAGAGCAGGTCTGCCAGAAAACATGTCTATGGGAAGCATCACAAAGGACCTGCCTTCGAAGGGTCTCTAAAACTGGCAGCATCAGGTCATCTGGAGTTTATCTTTTCTTAAAAATGTTAGTAATAGCTTTTCTTTGAAATACTAGTAGTAGAAACTTCTTCAAGTCAGAATCATCTCGAGTCTCAGATTTCACAAAATTTTCAGGCCACACACACTGTACACCTTAGCAAGCTTTTATTTATTTGTTCACTTAATTAGTTGATCAGATGAAAAACAGTAAAACATTTATACAACATTTTATCTCAATTGCATAACTGTAAGTGTTATGCTAAAACTAAGTATATTCCTTAAGTATTATATTAATATGATAAGACCGCAGAATTATTTTTAGGATGGCTTTAGCTTCATTACCAAAAACTCTTTTCTGAAGTACCTTTGACTGGATTTATCTCATTTTATGTGGAAAGTAAAGTCATCCGTTCATTATAAATATTTTAATATGCTATTGTCTCATCAACAGAAATAAATCAACATAGAACAGTATAGTATTTTCAATAAACAGTTCTGAAAAAACTCAACATTCACATGGAAAGTTAAAAACAGTCTAGACAAATCTTACACTCTTCATAAAACATTAACAGATTTTAGACTACATATAAAACACAAGACTACAAAATTTCTAGAGTATGAGAAGGAGAAAATCTAGATGACCTTGAGTTTGGCAGTGATGCTTCAGATACAATAGCAAAAGCATGATCCAGGAAATAAAGAACTGATAAGCCAGATTTTATTAAAATTAACATTTTCTTTGAAAGTCATTGTCAAGAGCATAGACAGCTGGCAATGGCGGTACTCACCTATAATTCTATACTTGGAAGGCTGAGACAGTAGGATCACAGGTTTGCAGGCAGCTTCAGCAACTTAGCAAGGTGCTGTTTCAAAATAAAAAAAATAAAATAGGGTTGCAGGTATAGCTCAGAGGTATAATGCCCCTGTGTTCAATCCCCACTAAAACATACACTGGAAGAGAGGAAGGAAGGAAAGAAGGAAGGGAGGGAGGGAGGGAAGGAGAAAGAAATGGAAGGGAGAAAGGAAAGATAAGAAGCCATAAATTCAGAAAAAATATTGGCAAAGATCTAAGAAAGGAGTTATCCAAAATATCCAAATTACTTTTAACTCTCAAACTGCAAAAGTTAGAAATTGAACTTTTTTTAAAAAAATGGGCAAAAGATTGGCACAAATACCTCACCAAAGAAGATGCATCTTTATATGCAAATAAAAATATAAAAATTGCTTATTTTGTCATTAAGGATATGCAAATTAAAACAATAAAGAAATTTAGCTGGACATGAAGGTGCATGGTTATACTCCCAGCATTTGGGAGGCTGAGACAGGAAGATCTTGTTTCACAGCCTCAGCCACTTAGTGAGGCCCTTTGCAATTCAATGAGACCCTGTTTAATAAAATAAAAAATAAAAAGTTCTTTATTTTAATAAAAGAATAAGGCTAGGGGGGTAGCTCAGAGGCAGAATGCCTTTGTATTCCTTCCCCAGTACTGAAAAAAAAATGAAGAAATTCAAATGGTCAATAAATGTATAAAAATGGTTCAACATTATTAACAATCAGAGAGATGCAAATCAAAACTATCCTGAGATTTTATCTAACTCCACCTAGAATGGCAATCATTAACAAACAACAAATCCTGGTGAGGATATAGAGAAGTAAGAGCATACATTGTTGGTGAGATTGCAAATTAGTACAACCACTTGGATCCTCAAAAGAATGGGAATGAACCTACCATATGATTCAGAATACCACTTCTGGGTACCTACCCAAAAGAATAGAAACCAAACTACCAAACTAATGCATGTGCATTTATGTTCATAGCTGCACAATTCACAATTGCCAAACTATGTAACCAGCCAAGATATCCATCAACAGATGAATGAATTACAAAACTATGGGATATGCACACAATGGAATTTTACTCAGCCATAAAGAAAAACAAAATTATGCCATTTGCAGGGAAATGGATGGAACTGAGGAACATTATGCTATGTGAGATTAGTCAGTCATAAAAAGTAAGAAATCAGATGTTTTGCCTAATATGAGAAAGCTTAGATGAAGAAGGAGAAACCATAGATGAGCAAATACGGTACCCTGAGTTTGTATATCACATATCAAAAATCCTATAAGAAACATTTAATGTAGCCTGGCATGGTGGTGCACACCTGTAATTCTAGTATGTGGGAGACCGTGACAGGAGGATCACAGGGTCAAGGACAGACTTAGCAAGTATTGAGATGCTTACAACCTAGCAAGACCTTATTTTGCTAGGATGTAGCTCAGGATGGGTGTAGAATGCCTCTGGGTTCAATTCCCAGAACTAGAAAATAAAAGTATTTTAAAATAAATTCAGAGATGAAGGTCAGAGTTCTAACTTTCTCATTTAAGACCTTCTAATTCAGATGTGTTATTTTTTTCTGTTAGGATAATGAAACTACCACCCATCAGCCAACCATACTTTAGTGTTTTACACCCATGATCTAACATGCATCCTTCATAGCTCTGCAAGATCAATATTAGATAAGCATGTAAATTGAGGATAAGTAATGCACAGGGTCACTTCATTAGCAAGAGATGTGATTCCTCATCGAGCTCTATCTGACACCAAATTATTATTGTAAATACCTCTACTGTATCAATGCTATCCTTTGGTTTTCTTTTCTTCCTTTCTCTCTCTTCTTTCTTTTCTTTCTTCTTTCTTTCTTTCTTTCTTTCTTTCTTTCTTTCTTTCTTTCTTCATTCTTTTTCTCTCTTTCTTCTTTCTCCTTCTTTCCTTCCTTCTTTCCTTCCTTCCTTCTTTTACTTTGGTAGTGGTGCTGGGAATTGAACCCAGCATTCCACTTTGAGGCTCTGCTCCTTTCTCTCTTTTAGTTTTATTCTGAAAAAGTCTTACTAAGTTGTAGTGGTTAGCCTTTAACCTGGGATCCTCTTGTCTCAGCCTCTCAAGTACTGGAAATGCAGGTGTGTGCCCCTGTGCCTGGCTTCAGCCTTACTTCTTTATGAGTGATAAAGAAACTTATACTCAAATATTTTATTTCAGAAACGACATCTACACAGCTGTAGCTCCTAGAGTTCCAGAATATTTTGCATGATTTTCCCAGTTTTGAAATGAACACTCTACTTGTCTGAAACCCTGGCTCTGTGGCTGAGATAAAATTTGAAGTTCTATTTTCCCCAGCATTGATCCGACTCAGGATCAGCACCACTGTGTCACTGACACTTAGGATCTGGTCTCTGATATTCCTGCTAGTAGATTATCCATCTGTTGTTCTGCCATTGTATTGCTGTATTACTATATGGCTTTACAAAGCAGTGGACTACGCCAATGCATATGGGGTCTCCAGCAACATTTGGACAAGATAATTTAGTTAAAAGCCTGTCCCATTCAATATATGATATATTGTGTGTTTATCAGTGAACTAAAAATAATAAGGTTCCTCATATGAAGACTACATAAAATATAAGCTTAAAACAATGGAATGTTTGGAGTGATATAAAAACATTCCAAACACTCAATAGTTATATTGTAAACTAGAGCATAGTAATAACAGTGAAAAAAAGAATAGAAAATCTATCTTGGAAGTCTTTTATCCCATTAAGATGTGTGACTACAATGTACCAATACATTTTTTTTTTAGAAAATACAAAAAAGAAGATCCATCTTGGTCATTTTGTAAGACCCCCGCCGAGGGGAGACCCTCAATCAACCTCGGGATAAGCGACAACAGCAAGAACACACGAGAAGCTTTTAATCTCCTTGATACAAAAGCAAGAGGGTTTATTAAAGAGCCAGTGCACTGGGGCCGACCCGAATAGGAGTTTGGCCCCGAGCAACTGAAAGTGTGGATATTTATAGGGAAAAGACCATCAGTTAGGGGGGTTTGGGCTAAGTTACATGCGTTTACAAAATATTACAGAATCATTGAATCATTTGAAAAAGTACGTTCTTTTAGTCAAGTGTTAGATAAGATACCAAATGTAGTCATCAGGTTCCCGGCACAGGGTGCGCTAACCCGGTCAGTATAGATAAGATGCTAGGTATGTTCCTGGAACAGGGTGGGCTTATTGCATATTTCTCATTCTTAAGCTATGCTTCTTAAGCTGCAAGCTGCAGTAATATATACTTTTCTTTTTAACTATTAGCTGGCTGTTTTAACTATTAGCTAGCTGCTAGGGGCTTATGATTTTTCTTCTAAATAGAGCCTTTCAATTTAACCAAAGATAGGACTCTAAGTCAGCCTTTCTCTCTCTCAGAAATATTTACATTAAAAATGAAAATCTGGTGAATTTTCAGATAAAGTTTTATCAAAACTTTGATGAGACAGCCAGGTGTTGACTCGTACACCTATAATTTCAGTACTTGGGAGGCTGAAACCAGAGGACCATAGGTTCAAGACCAGCTTCAGAAATTGAAATTTAGCTTAACTTTCAGCAATTTAGTGAGAACCTGTTTCAAACTAACAACAACAACAAAAAGGCTGGATTTGAATTCTAGTGATAACAACAAAGTTTAGATGATCTATATTGTGAGATTGCAGGATAAGAAAAATATGTATTTATGTTAAAAGATGGTACTAGGAACAAATTAATATTTACTCCATTCTTGCTTTTAAAAGGTAAAAATAAATTGATGTATATATACACCATAGATAAATATAAACTCATTTGCAAAAAATGCATAGAAAAAATACAGAATTTGAGCATGTAAAAATCTATAGCATATAGCAAAAATTCCAAAAATCCTAGGAAGAGAAAAATAACCAATCATTAAAGCACAATCAGAAAAGCATCACTTCAGTAAAATCACCAGGTGGAAGCTATTGCATACATATTTTATTTCATATTTTTAAGAAACAACCAATTCGCATGCTACATAGTTTCAGAACATTTAAAAGTGCAAATCTAATTCATTTTATTAAGAGCAGATAGCATTGCTATAACAAAGGCAGTACTATAGAAAGAAAAGAATTGAGTCATATCTTTTACAAATAGATGCTAAAGTATTGGCATCAGAATCCCAAGAAATCAAAACTCAATCAAATAAACCCAGAAATTTATTAAAACAACACAATACCATAACCAACCAGTGTTAATTCCAAGAATAGAAGTGTTAATATCAAATTTTTAAAATGTGTAATCTTACAAATCTTTAAGAGTGTCATGTAATTGGGGATTGTGACACACACTTTTAATTCCAGTACTTGGGAGGCTGCAACAGGAGAATCAGAGGTTCACGGCCAACCTCAGCAACATAACAAGGCTCTAAGCAACTTGGCGAGGCCCTATTTCCCAGTAAAAATAAATAGGGCTGGGGGTGTAGTTCAGAGATAGAATTCCCATGTGTTCAATCCCCAGTACCATCACCCAAAAAATAAAGAAAAAAGTATCATGTAAAACTAATATAACTACTTCTGATAATAACTCTTAGAATAAGAAAAAACAAATATTTTACAAACCTTAAGACTATATCCAATATTTAAATCTGGGAAAACAAAACCAAGCTTCTTATAACTTTCCACATTAGATAATAAAGTTATTTTATATAAAAGGGAGTTGTTTATGTGCACTGGGTTTATCTTTATTTTTAAATGAATTAAATTGTAGAATCTCAGATTTATTTTGTCATGACAAATATAGGTGGATGTAACTAACATAAAATGGATCTTTGGAATCCTAAATAATTTATAAAGGTGAGAACAGGTTGTGAGGTCAAAAAGTTTACTAGTTGCTTGTAGGATCTCATGCCGACTCATGAGGTATTCACCAGAAGTTTCTCTCGAGCTGCAGCTCACCACCAAGGTTAAATACTATTCTGTGTTTGATCACTGTATATTACTTTTGCTTTTTCTGGAACTTCAGGTAAATAAAACCATGCATCTCATCTGCCACTGGTAATTTTTATTATGAATCCATCCACTTAATGTATTCTTTACAGACACTAAGCTACACCTACATTCTTGGAATTAATTTGGTCCTGATGATTTATTGTTTTAATTACTTTTGGATATATTTGTGGAGTTTTGATTTTTCTTGACATTTGGATGCAAATATTTTTGCATCTACATTTGTAAAATAAATGGCTTTATAATTTTTTGTTTTATACTGCCTCTGGAATTTTTTATGTAACAGCTAGATGATTCTAGTAAAACACATTCAATTTTGAGTCTATCTTCCATCCCAGAACACAGAGAGATTGGTCCATGAAGTTTCATGTTGATTATCCAGTTACTGGCATAAATTAACCCTAATGTGTTTTCTACTCCTTATTGGGAGAAATTTGAGTTCTTTAAGTTTTTGGCTAATACGGATAGGTCTATGGTGAACATTCTACAGTCATCTTATGGACCTGTGCACTAATTTATCTGGGGCACATGCCTTTGGGTATTATTGTTGGATTACAGGAGAGACATCTATTTAACTATATGAGAAACTACTTGTTTTCCAAAGTGCTAACTCATTTTCAATAGCAAATCACACAAGTTCCTTTTGCCGAACATTTTTGTCAACATTTTGCTGGTTTAATTTATATTTCCCAAGTAAATAATAATGTTGAACATTTTTTTTAATGCTTATTGATCATTTGGCTGTCTCCATTGTTGAGGTGTCTACTGAAATTTTTTTTACAATCTTGTATTTTAGAGAAGGGTGGAGTATGTTTTTTTTTTCCTTATTAACTTACAACTGTTGTTTTATTCTGGGAGCAAAAGCACAAATAAATCTTAAAAATCAATAAGAAAACAGACACACCATTAGAAACATGGCCTATCTAAATGATTTTAAATGGCCTTTTTTTTTTTTTTTGGTGGTACTGGGGTTCCTGGAAACCCTTCTACCTCCAGGCTACACTCCCAGACCTATTTTATACTTTTTAAAATTTGGAAACAGGGTCTCTTAAGCCAGCGTGGCTGGCTTTGAACCTGAGCCATCCTCCTGTCTCCGCCTCCCAAGCAAGGGAATTACAAGCTTGCGCCACCAAGCCCGGCTAAATGGCCCTATTTTTAACCCCCTGTATTCATATCGTGTTGTGTAATTTTGTGTGCTCTCCATTACGGAAGGGTAGTCTGCACCCACACTTTAAGCCTCCTATCTTGTTTTGGGACTTAGGTAATTTCTCTTGGTCAATGAGTTGTTAGCCCACAGGACATCACTGCAGGCTTAAAAAGTCAAGTAAAATTTTCTATTGTCTGGGCTTCCTCTATGAAAACATGGCTGAAAACACCCTTGGGAGCATAAAGGATAAAGAGCAAAGCTAAGTCAGCCTTATCATTACACCTGATGATTCTACTGAGCAGGCAATAGCCAACCAACCATGGGACAGGCAAAACATCACAGGCTAGGTTAGCAAAACCTCATTACCCAACCAGCAGGCGACTTGCAGATGCCAGAGTAAACCCAGACTCAAAAATCACTGGGCCAACCCAGGGCTGTAAACTGAATAAATGGTCGTTTTCTTTAAGCTACTGAGTTTTGTGGTTGTTTGCTGTACATTATGGTTACTGCGATAAACTATGGATACATGTGGGCAAATAATTACAAGCACCAGTGGTGAATTTAATAAAAAATGGCACAGTGGTTCCTATTCATCAGATTGGCAATCATTTTAGTCTGGTAAAATGTACAGTGGCCAGGAAAAGCAAGTACAGTGGTGGGAGTATAGCTTATTAGATTTTCTCTGGAAGGCAAATAAGCAGTGTATTTCAAAATTAAAAATATGCATTCCACTTGGCATAGCAATTTCCCTTGTTTTCTTCCTTCCTTTTTTTAAGTGTGTGTGTGTGTGTGTGTGTGTGTGTGTGTGTGTGTGTATGTATTGCTAAGGAATGAACCCAGGGTTATTCTATCTCTGAGCTATACCCCCAGCCCTATTTTATTTTGAAACAGGGTCTTCCTAGGTTACTGCACACTGGCCTCAAAGCTGTACTCCTCCTGGCTCAGCCTCCCAAGTACTGGGGTCACAGGCATATTATATGTTAAGTACACACACACATACACACACACACACACACACACACACACATACATATTACGTATATACATACACATATATTAACTACATATTCTAAGAATCTGTAATATGGATGTACTTAGAATTATATAATTCAATTATTTAAAATTTTAGTATATCCATATAGAATACTATACAGCTATAAAAATATGAACAAGCTTTATATTCCATCATAGGGAGATATATACAAAACTTTGCTTAAATTTGAAAGCAATACAAGAAAGAATATAACATACTATTTATCTAATAGAATATTTGATGTATACATACAGACATATATATGTAAAAATACTTAAATAAAATAAATTATTGAATACATCAATATGTTAACTTTGTTTATGACTTTAGGAGAGGAAACTGTAGGGGGAAAGAAAAAAAATGCATATTTTCTCAAGACTTAGATATTTTTGAATTTTCTTCTTTTAACATCTGTTTAATAAATACATTCATAAATGAAAGGAATTAACTGTAAAACAATGAAATCGCAAAAAGATCTAAGAGGCCAATGAATAAATATTTAATAGATTTGAGACTATGTTCAGCCATCCAAATGCAGTTTAAAAGAAGTCATTAAGAAAATTAATGTCTGAAGATCTTTCCACGTAATAAAACACTGAAAGCATATTAAAAGTTAGCCAACAAAAAAAATTTAAAGCATAAATACCATTCATATATAAATAGGCCTTATAAACCAGGAGAAAGGATTAAAATGCCTTTAAAAAGTGGATTACACAGAACAAAAGGACAGTCAACTATCATTAAAAAGATTACAACTTGAATAACAATAAAATGCACATTAAAACATTAAAAATATGCCACTTTTACCTTTTAAATTGAGAAAGCATAAACAATATTTTAAAAGGATATTCTTAATGGATATGTATTAAAACACACCTCTAAGTGCTTTTGGTAGGAATGTAAACTCATTAACATTTCTGAAGAACAGTTTGTGAAGGTTGTAGAAAACCATCAAGAGGAACACACCTATGATCCCAGGACTTGGGAGGCTGAGACAGAGCGAGGAGTTCAAGGCCAGTATCAGCAACTTAGACCTTCAGCAACTTAGAGAGACTCTGTTTTTAAATAAAAAATAAAATATGTCTACAGGGGTGGGTGTATGTCAGAATGAATGTCCCTAAGTTCAAACCCCAGTATCAAAAAGAAAAAAGAAAAAAAGAAAGAAAGAAAGAAGAAACAAGAAGTAGAGAGATTTAACAATTCAATTAATAGTGGTTATTTCTAGATATGAGGATTAGAAACATCCATTTAGTTATTAATATTGGGAATGTCTCTCCACAGACATTCTCTTAAGCAGATGGTTTTGTGTCCTACATGGATTATGGTAGAACTTGGGGGCCATGCTTTCCGAAAGTTTAGTTATTGTGCAGGTGCTTTTATGAAGGAAGTGCATACCACTAAAGTGGGGGTGGAAACAGCCCCAACCAAACAACTCAGCATCATCAAGGTGAGTGGAAGAGAATAGGACACCCCTTCAGTTGTCTTTCACTGGGAACAGGGCCTAGAAAATTTATATTCTCAATACCTTTGTGAAAACTCCAAAGGTGCCAGGAAAAGTGCACGTTACGTTGCACTGAAATAAGAGAAGCGGACATAACTGAAATTGTGTAGTTCTTTGCGGGAAATGCTTGTTTTCAATCAGTGGGATATATTTTCTGTCTTGTGATTCTTCCAATCAACTTCCAATGCCTCAAATAATAAAATGTTCACTATTTTCTGTGCAAGTGTTTCCAGTTTTTCTTATTTCTTTTTTTTTTTAAGATCTTCATATCCAAGGATCTATTTCTGTTCTTCACTGTACATTTTTCTTTTCTTAATATCTTCCCCTGGCCTTTGAAAATCTAATTTCAAAGGCTCAAAGAAGTCAACCTTTCTATTGACTTTTTAAATCAGCAAAGGTTTGTGCTTCTTAAATAACTTTAATCTTAATTATTTTCCTTTTTTTTTAAAAGATGCTTTCTTGCAATTCAGCAAGTTTGTTCTTCTTTTTCCTTCATGCTGCCTACAGAAATCTGACTTTAACTACACCATTGTTGAAACTTCAAAAGCAACCTTCAACAGAGAATGAAATTATTCTGTTTTAGCTTAATTTTACTTGTTAAAAGTTTTTTTTTTTTACCTACACTGTTTAGAAAATAAAGAGTTGGGTTTGATTGAACCCTGTCCTACAGTTAAGCATTTTGAACCAGCTTTCTGAACCAGCTCTGGTACATGGAAGTTACTCATTGCTTTCTTTAATAACACACATTGGATGTGGTGGTTCATGCCTGTAATCCCAGTACTTGGGAAGTTGAGACTGGAGAATCCTATTTTCAAGGACAGACTCAGAAATTTAGTGAGATTCTCAGTAACCTAGAAAGACCCTGTTTCAAAACAAAACAAAACAAAGATAAATATAAAAAAGGGGTTGCGGGTGTAGCCCAGAGGTAGAATACGTCTGGCTTCAATCCCCAGTACCACACACACACACACACACACACACACACACACACACGCATACACACACCATACACATGTATTCATTCTTCAATCTTTTATTATATTGAAGAAGTTTCTGTGAAAAGAGATACATTCTTCTCATATAAAATACAATACTGTTCTTAAATCTTTTATTTTATTTTATTTATTTATTTATTTATTTATTTATTTATTTATTTATTTATTTATTTGGTGGTACTGGGGTTCCTGGAAGCCCTTTTACCTCCGGGCTACACTCCCAGACCTATTTTATATTTTTGAAACAGGGTCTCTTACGCCAGCGCGGCTGGCTTCAAACCTGCGCGATCCTCCTGTCTCCGCCTCCCAAGCGCGGGGATTACAAGCGTGCGCCACCACGCCCGGCTTAAATCTTTTAAACTAGATGAAACAAATATGTTATCTTAAGTAAAAATTGGCAGAAACAGTGAAGAGAATTAACCATGCATTTGTAGGTAAAGCTCAGAAAATAGGAGATACACAAAACCTTGAACAACTCTATTTTTCCAAAGACAATTGAAAATATGAACTCTGGGCCACTGGAAAGATTTAGAACTTTTCTGCTAATAATTTAAAAATCAAATCCACTAAGCACCCTGTTACTGGCCATATCCTACAAAGCCACAGTGTATGCTTTAGTAGCTTTGTCTGATGTCATGTAACCTTTTCGTCATTTTCTATATGCTCCCTAGTTCCTACAATACACATGTCCTTCCTCTTATGTGGTCTTTGAATGTGCAATTCCCTATAATGTGAATGCTTTTGTTCTCACTTCATTTTAAGTGATTTCTTCTCATCTTTCAAGGTAAGTGTAGCCCAGCATGGTGGTGCACATCTATAATCTCAGTAGTTGGGAAACTGAGACAGAAAGAACATGGGTTTAAGGTCAGTCTCAGCAATTTAGCAAGACCCTCAGCAACTCATCAAGACTCTATTTTAAAATAAAAATGTAAGCCAAGCACAGTGGTGCATGTCTGTAATCCCAGTACTTGGGAAGCTGAGACAGAAGGATCACAGGTTTGAGGCCTGCCTCAGCAACTTGATGAGACCCTGATTCAAAATTAAAAAAAAAAAAAAATAGGGCTAGAGTTGTAGATTGGTGATAAAATGCCCTTAGGCTCAATCCCCAGTACCAAAAAAAAAAAAAAAAAAGGTTTAAGTGTGTTTCATTTTAATATATTTAATATATATGTATTTGGTACTGGGGATTGAACTCAGAGGCATTCTATTTCCCAACTACAAACCATCCCTTTTATTTTTTTTTGTATTAAAACAATATTGCCAAATTGCTGGAGCTGGCTGTAAACCCATGATCCTTTTATTTCAGCCTCCCAAGTTTTGGGATTAAAGGCAAGTGCCACCATGCCTGGCTTATTGCCTATATTTTTAATTGTTGTTCCCAATTTGTTTCTTTCTAAGCTCTCATCAGAACTTATAATTATATACTTATTTATTTGGCTTCTGTCAGAGGCCAGCTGTAGGTTGCAAGGGTGGTTTCAATGAGAGATCCCCAGAGAGAAGAGAGGATGTGGAGCCACCATCAGAAGTACAGCAGCTTTGTTTTACAGATCTGTTTCTTATATAGGGTTCTGGGCAAAATGGTGCATGACCACACCAGTGTGAATGTGTACAGGAGTGCTCTGTTTTGCCCAGACATGCTCATATAACTAAGTGCATATCTGTACTTGCACATGATGAGCAAAGCCATGTCCTTACCTTCTGCCTGTGTTTTCTCTAAGCCCCACACTCCACCACAGTAGGCGGGTGATGGTGCATGACTTGACCCAGAGAGCGTTGTATTGGGTCTCAAAACCATGACAGCAAAAGAGAGTTTAACATGTGACTATCAGTTCTCTAGTCACACAGGTGAGGAGAGTCATGACGCATCTCCAGTAGGAGCCCACTGAGTTCCAACAGGTTGTTATAAGTGTGTCTTATATAATGCCTGAATAGCCTGTGCTTCTGAATTCATCTCTGCTAAGGCTTGCTGTACTGCTGCTAGTGGTCTGGAATGTATACACAGTATTTTACATGGAGAAGAGCACACGTTCCACCCTGGGTAGCAGTGAGCATATCTAACATCATTCTATTTTGCAAAACCACTTTCTGCGTCTGGGTAGTGTCCTGCATAGCAAGGGGGACACTGTAGTCTTGAGCTTGAGTGCCGGTAAGAGGCAAGCTCCACTGCTGGGCTAGAAACCCCATGGTGCAGGCGCCTGTGTGTTCTCATTTCTTATATAACCATGGTGCTACTGACAAGGGCTCCAGGTATAGTTAGAGAATGATAACTTGTGCTAAAGTGTCAGCAGTATTATTACTAGGGGCCTTTAAAGGCCTATGCACTGGAACATGATGTATAGTAGTTCCTCCTACGTATCCTTGCCCAACAATGGGCGGTCCTCAATGAACAAGTTTTGTGTTTCTCATAAAGGTAGCCACAGGTTATATCCCCCAATAGACTGCACAGCTGTCTGTACAGACATTCAATGATCCAGTCTCCTTCATGAAAACTACCCAGACCACCCGGAGCTCAGCCCTTTGGCTAGAGTGTCTAGCACCAGTCTTATACCAAAAGATTTCTGTGGTGGGCTATAAAATCACAGCTACCAGCCGGGCATGGTGGTGCACGCTTGTAATCCCTGCGCTTGAGAGGCGGAGATAGGAGGATCGCACAGGTTTGAAGCCAGCTGCGCTGGCTTGAGACCCTGTTTCCAAATAAAAAAAATATAAAAATAGGTCTTGGGGTATATCCTGGAAGTAGAAGGGTTCCATTCCCAGTACCACCAAAAATAAAAAAATAAATAAAAATAAAATTACAGCTGCCCACCTAGGTGACTGCCTGTGATAGGAGCCATCAGTATATTATGCTTCAGCAAGTATTGGGGGCTTTCCTTTTTCACAAGGACTTAGGGTGTCTCCCCAACTTCCATGGGTTCTGAGGGTGCTGTAACTCAAAAATGTACGTGCCCCAGCAGAGTATGTAGCTGCTCAAAGGGTTACTAGAAAACAGTGCTCATTGCTTTAAATATGCACTCCCTTTGATCACAGTGAGCATTGTGCTACCTCTGTCTTGAGGACAGAAGTCCAAGATGGTAACCAGCTTTCCAATAGGGTAGGTCATCTGCACCATCACTGACCCAGTACTGTTTGACTGTTCCCAGTTGAAGATACACTTGTATCTTGTTCATCACTGCTTTGGGTCTCCATATTATCTCGCCCATTCAGACAAGTCTCAAGAATTTGACAGAATACCCAAGTGTCTGGACCTTGTCTTCATTGACGGCCCACCCCCATTCCTGGAGAGTGGCTCAGAGGCTGCCTGTAGCTGCTTTTATTTCTGCAAGAAAATCAGAAGTTAGTATAACATCATCAATATAATGGAACAACTATATAGTCCCAGGAGCCTAAATCTTGTGCCACCAGATCATGACACAGGTGATACTATTCAGGTGCTTCTGGGGTAATACCAAAAAGATCTCTATCACCATCCTTCTCAGTTAAAAGCAAATTGTTCTTGGCTTTCTAGGGTAATGTCAATAGAGAAAAAGGCATTCACAAAGTCTACAATGTAATGGAACTGTCCCAGTTCATGGACAGGCAATCCATCAGTTCTGAAATGTTGAGTACTACTGCATGCAAGGGTGATGGTACTTTAGTTCCCAGTATTTCCCAGTAGTCACTGTCATGTGCCAGGAACCATCAGGCTTTTGCACTAGCCACATAGGAAAGTTGAATGGATAATGAGTCAGGCAGATTACACTTGTCTCTTCTGGCTTCGCTATTGCGTGTCCAATTTTCTCATGCTCCCCACCCCCCGGTACTTGTACTGCTATACATTCACAATCCTGTGGCTTGGGGAGTTGTAAAGTAACATGATGAAAATATCATCTAATGATGGTCTTTACCATACACATCGTAGCCAGGATTTCCCAATAGTTTTCTGCACAGCCAGTCCATGTCCACCCCCAGGACATACTCAGCTATGGAAATGGATGCCTGATTCCCAAAGTCATGGGGCCACATCAAACTGTAATGAGATGGCTTCCATAACCCTCTATGGCAGCTCTAGAGCTGGGAAACTTGTCTGGATTGCCAAAGGAGAGCGCTATCTTCTCCTGTATAAACTGATGCCAAGATGCGTAGCACATTGTGGGAGAAGCAGTAATAATCAATTCCACATTCAGCCGTCAACAAGTTCTCTGCTAAGGAGTACCTCAGCTGAGTCCCTAATGCAAAGCTCATGCAGTGGCCAATAAATGTTGTTCTAAGTCCTCCTCCCAGCTCTTCAGCAAGTGGATCTGCTGAATCAGATCATGAATGTCACAGCTAGCATGTCGCAACATCACCAAAAACACCCAGGGCAACTCTCCAGCTGCTTCTCTGTGTATCACTGGAATATCTGGCTCAAGCAACTCTGATGCCTTCTGGACCTCATCTGGCTTGGGATATCCTAGTTCTCTGGTGGGGTCCACACCACCAGATATTCCCCTACCAGGAACCACAGGGAAGCTGGAGGCCACATCTCCTTCACCATCTGTTGTTCGTTCCAGGGCTGCTTCTCCAAAGGGGCGCCGCCAACGATGCCAAGTATCAGAGTCCAGCTGTGGTTGCACCAGAAGTTTCAGTGGTGAGATCACCAGAGGAAATAAATCACACGAAGTTGCATTCAGGAGAACAATAGCAGGTTTATTCTACAGACCTGTTTCTTATATATGGTTCTGGGCAAAAATAATGTTTTTTGTTTTGCCTAGCCATGCTTATATAACTAAGTACACACCTGCGGCTGTACCAGATGAGCAGGACCACGTCCTTACTGCTGACCTGTACTTCCTCTGAAATCCACAACTTCTTAAAGTCTATTCCCCTTTCTGAGTGCTAAGAATCAAGAAGAGAAGGATAGTGCTAATAACCCAAGAAGCATCTAGAAAAAAGTTTGCATTCAGTGCACAGTCAATAAACATTTGGAAAAATAACGGCCAAACAAACCACCTACATTGATAGGAGTATACCTTAATGGCTCTTTAGTAATGGAACAAAACTTTAAAAAAATTATCTATTTTTATTTTGAGGCTATATTCAAAGCCTAAAGCAATATACAATGATAAATAAAAATAAAAATGTCAGAGTCACAGACTGCTGAGATAGAAAGGGGCTTAAAATTTCTTAATCTAACCTTGTAATTTTTTCTAGATCTTAAAAAGTAACTTCAGACAACCTCTTAAATAAGACATCAGAATAAGCATGTCTAAGCAACAGTCCTAAAAGAAAAATAAATTCAGAGGAGAAAGGCCAGAGTTTATCCACAAGAAGGGTGACAAAGGCCAAAGATGAGGTTAAAAGTATCAACAATAACTTTAAATTTAGAAAGTGAATAACTTTACATTCAGTAACCCTAAAATGTTCTTCTTATTCTAGCTCTTTCCTCTCCCTCCACGACACAGGGCCCATCTACTAACTCACTGAAGTTCACAGCCACCATTACAATGTGTTTTCAGTTATTTCTGGGGAACTAGCTCTTTCTATCTTAAGGAA
This sequence comes from Muscardinus avellanarius, assembly GCF_963383645.1. Lineage (NCBI taxonomy): Eukaryota > Metazoa > Chordata > Mammalia > Rodentia > Gliridae > Muscardinus > Muscardinus avellanarius. The sequence continues at coordinate 41,373,840 of NC_137802.1, read as the reverse complement.
TGTGCCTATAGAGTTTTCTATACCTGGGATATTTTTCTTTTATTTACCCAAGTGACTATCATTCCATACAAACCCCACATTAAAACATCAAATTACTGTCCTTGAAAACCAAGTCAGGCACCCTTGTTAAAAGTAAATTAGGCACCCATAATTTTCTTAGACTCTATGGTATATATATATATATATATATATATATATATATATATATATATATATATAATTTTTTTTTGGTACTGGTGATCGAACCAGGGCCATTCTACCTCTGATCTATATCTCAGCCCTTTTTAATATTTTGTTTGTTTTGAATCAGGATCTCACTAGGTTGCTGAGAGTCTTGCTATATTGTTGAGACTAACTTCACACCTGTGATCCTTCTGTCTTAGATTCTCAAGTACTGTGATGATTTTTACCTATGTAGTATTTTCTTTTCCATCTCCCGATTTGGCTTATTTCCAGTGGCATGTATATTTGCACCTATATGCTTCCCTATCTGTATCAGTTTGCTAGGCTACCATAACAAAGTGCCACTGACTGGGGGCAGGGGGAGGGGGCTTAAGCAGCATGCATTTAATGTCTCATTAATCTGGAGGCTGTAAGCCTGAGATATACCGGATGGGTTTCTTTAAGGCCTTTGCCTTGGCTTGTAGATGTTTCTTATCTCTGTGTCTTCATTGGGTCTTCTCTTCATGCCTGCTTATGTCCTAATCTTCTCATAAGACCAGTCATATTGCTTTAGAGTCTGCATATTGACCTTGCTTTTACTTAATTATCTCTTTGATGATTGTATCTCTAAATATAGGAGCATTCTGAGGTTACAATTTCAATATATGCATTTGAGAGAGATGAAAAAGATGTCTCAGTTCAACCTTATATCCCCTTTGCCTTCCTCAGAGCACAGCACATCAAAAATTGCAAATTTATTTGTGTATTAATAGTACATATAGTATTTCTTGGTTTAATGAAAAGGAATGAGAAGCCAGGCATTGTGGTACACACCTATAATCCCAGCATTTGAAAGGCTGAGACAAGAGGATGGCAGGTTCCATGCTAGTGGGGAGCAACTTAATGAGGCTATTTCAAAATTTAAAAACAGCTGGGTGTGGTGGCACATGCTTTTAATCCAAGTAGTCGGGAGGATAAGACAGAAGGATTATAGGTTCTCGGCCAACCTCAGCTACTCAGTGGAACCCTGTTTCAAAATAAAGAATAAAAATAGGGCTGGGAGTGTAAATCTAAGGCAGAATGCCTCTGAGTTCAATCCCCAGTACTTCAAACAAATTTTAAAAACATATAAATAAATAAAAAGGGCTAGATGCATAGCTCGAGGGTAGAATGTAGTTCAGTTCAAACCCTTGTACCAAAAATAAATAAATAAATAAATAAATAAATAAATAAATAGGAATGAAACAAACTACATTTAATCAACTTTAAAATATTTTTAAAAAGCATGCTTTATGTAAAAAAAAATATAGCTATCTTAGCTTTGGGATTTCTACAAAAGTTTCAAGTAGGTTTCTATATAGTTCTTTTAAATGAACATGTCAAAAAGAGATGATCCAATAAACTTTTCAGCTGGAAGAGCAAAAGGGATAAATCTCTTGTGTGTGTGTGTGTGTGTGTGTGTGTGTGTGTGTGTGTGTGTGTGGTACTGGGGATGGAACCCAGGGACATTCTACTTTTGAGCTATACCCCGAGCCCTGCTTTTTATTCTTAATTTTGAAACAGGGTCTCACTGAGTTGCAAAGGGCTTCACTAAGTAGCTAAGGCTTTCCTCAAACCATGATCCTCCTATCTCAGCCTCCCAAATGCTGGGATTACAAGTGTCCGCCACCATGCCCAGTGCAAAAGAAATCTTGAGACTGAAATATACACATAATTTTGGACTCATGTTTTGAAGTACAGCATTTAGTTTTAGTTGTATCAGACATGCAAAGGGTTTGTAAGTTGCATCTTCCTTATAAATTAAGTTATTCCTCTTAAATTTGTAAAATAGATGTGTTTGGAAGCTGAATCTTGTTAGATCAATAATCAAATAATACCTTCATAGCTTTCTCAGTGTTTTAGAATAATTATAGGATTAACCATAAATATTAATTCCTGTTCATTATGCATGTACTCTGGATTCCCGGGGTATGAATAGCAATATCTTATTACACAAACCAGAGTATTCATTAAGTGCTTTTGGGTAATCTTTGGAGAGTACATTAAAATTCAAATGTTACTTTGCATATGAGTCTGCAAAACTTAAGGAAGTGTTTCAGAAATAAGTGGTAAAAGTCTTCCTGAAGAGAAACTTCTTAATCAAAACACCCAAATGAGAATTGGCATAAGAGAAAAGGAAAGTTAAACAAAAACCTGGAACCAACTTTCTTAACCATTAACCCCAGAGAAGGATTTTTTAATAAAAGAAAGACATTGTCAAATGCTTACCTATTTGGGTCATTTGCCTCATCAATGAATGGTGTATCTTGCTGCTGTTTTGTTTCTCAACGTTATTTATTTCTGTTGAATTTTATTCTGTTTCTATGCTAGAAGGATGCTTACATATTTTTGTGAAATTCCTAAAGAAAGACATTTCTAAAAGTACAAGTAGTTGGAAGCTTGATATCATCAATGCCTTTTTATTTTAAAATGGTCCTATGATTGGGTAGTGTGTTTCCTCTTGCTTTACTCTTTTAAAATCATTATAGCTGTTGCGATTCTTTTGTCCTTCCATGCAAATTTTATAATTATCTCATGAATATCCACAAAAACAACTAATAGGATTTTGGTTAGCATTTTCTTAAGTATGTGAGTCCTCTTGAAGAGAATTAACAAGTTTACTCTTTAAATATTCAAATTCATGAACATGGTATGTTTTCAATTAGGTTTTGTTAGTTTCATTAGAGCTATTTTGTTTTGAGCATATAGATTTTACTAATCTTTTAGTATTATCATAATTAATTTTAGATTTTTATTTTAAAATTTGATTCCTAATTGCATTTAACAACTATATAGAAATACAATAGAATTCCATGTGTTAATTTTATATCCTGTGACTTTGTTCAATTTATTGCTTCTAGGAATTTTTCTCTGCTATAGAGTTCTTATATGTATAGCCTGTTGACTGCAGATGTGTCTTCTTTCTTTCTTTTTAATTTTTATGTCTTTTAATGCTGTTATTTGCCTGCTTGCATTGGCTGAGACATTGCTACTATGTTAAAAAAAGGTCATGAGAGTAAGTATGCTTGCCCTCTTTCCAGCTTTTAAGAGAACGTACTCAGATACGTTTTAGTAAGCCAACACTTTTGATATATCAGCCTGTTTAAGATGAATCAGTACTTACATCATTTTTCCCAATAATAGGGTTTTGCTGTTCTCTGAAAACTGGGAATGCTGTGGTTGATGTAACTTCTGTTTCTTCAAGATAACACCCTGAGTTCCAAATCTAAACTCAAGACCTTTCTGGGACAGGAAAGAAGAAGACTGACTCAAGAGACCAGGGGTTCAGAACTGATTATTGACTGCTACAGAACACAGGTGCCTTGAGGGGAAGCATGCCCTCATGCCAAGAGCTGTCTATCCTGGGGTCAGCATTTGTTTAAACTGAGGGTATGGGCTCACTTTTTTTTTCTTTTAGCTCACAAACATTTAACAGTTTCCTCTCTTTTTAAATTTTTTTATATTAAAGATTACTTAATTATTTTGAGCAATCCAGATAGTATAGAGAGATCTTCAGTGATAATGAAGTATCAAATAATTCACAGATAATAATTCTGCTACAAATTGCAACACACAGCACATAATACATGAGGTGCATTTTATGCATACATGCCATGATATATATTCCTTTCATATTAAATGCATGATGTGCACATATAAAATCATGAATGTATGTGCATTATTATATGAACCCCTCTTAAGGACCAGGAATTAATTAATAGTAATAACTACTAATAGGTCTGTCATTTGGAGCTCAAAAATAGTCAAAACTTCTGTAATGAACAAAGAAAAGATATAATAACATTAATTCTGTACCTATATCGCAGAATTGTTAGAGACTGAGAAGATAATAGTTATAAAGGCTCTTTAAATAAATCCTTAAAGAAAGGTTTGTATAAACATTTTTTTGTATTTGCATACCTCATATGTATGTTAATAACAGAGTTTCTCTGGAGAAGCTTTTCTGCTAGGGGCACTGTATTTTAAAGGTGATATTAAGTTATGTTTATTTTGCAAGAGAACAAAGCAACACCAGTTTATCAAGAGGATCTTATACAGGCTCCAAAATAAAGTCATAAAAGGGAAAATGATGCATTCGTTCAATAACCCTTTATGTTCTTATTGCACATTTCATCATAAAGATCAATGAAATGTTCCAACTCATAATAAATGCAGAAATTACTCAACTATCTGTCTTAAGAAATTATCTCAAGAATAGAAGACACCCACCCACTCAGTTTCACAGTTCCATGACTTGGGGCCATGAGTCAAAGTCTCAAGAAAAGTTGCTTAATTTTCATATATCACATTAATCACACCTGAATCAGGTGGAAGGCTGACACAAGAAAGCAATCAAAATCCATGTACTAAATGTTTGCATCTAAAAACATGCATCTACTCTTAACAAATAAAAATAAAATTTGCACATTTCAGTTGCTTGAATTTGTTTCAATATTTTCTCTAAAGAGTGAATCACAAATGTCTCAATATTATGAACAAAAAGGCAAAAGAAAGATAATAGAGATCTTTTCCACATTTGTTTAAATTTTATTTGGGGGTGGGTGATAAGGTGTGTGAGTGTGTGTGTGTGTGTGTGTGTGTGTGTGTGTGTGTGTCTCCTAGGCCTTGGAGAATGTGATTCACAGAGTCCCTCTATCTTAAAGCTCATATCCATCATTCCCCAGTGAAATAACAACCTCTGTCAGGCATGTTGTTGCTAGGTTACTATTAAATAGAATTACTGTAGTATAATATATTCATAATATATTCATAAAGGAGGAATCTGGAGATAAGTAAGAAAATAATTATAACAACGTTTTCATGTTTATGCAACTTGATGCATTAATATATATCTGGAGGCATTTTTCTTGGGGGAGGGAAGAACCTGTTTTACATTTGGAATATTCTTAATGACTCATTGGATGTTTCTCTTTCATTATAAACATTTGAAAGCATTTCAGCTAAAAATGATAATTAATCCTCAAGTCTAGATTCCTAGCTTTCATATAATCAATATTGCAGTTGACTGACACTAATGCTGACACTTGACAAAGGAAAATTACAAGTTTTTAATCTGGAGGGGATTTTTACTTTATTTATGTTAGCTTATACTCATTAGAAAGAAGTGCAAACTATATCTCAGTTTAGAGATCATCTTCTTTCTTTTCTTTTCTTTTTTTTGTGGGTCTGACGATGGGACCCAGGGACATTTGACCTCCGAAATACACCCCTTGCCCTATTTATTGTTCTTTATTTTAAAACGGGGTCTCACTGAGCTGTAGAGGGCCTCACTAAGTAGCTGAGGCTGATTGCAAACTGTGATCCTCCGATCTCAGCCTCCCAGATGCTGGGATTACAGGCGTGCACCACCACGCCTAGCCTTCATGTTCTTCGTTATGAAAAAGTTCCATAAAATATTGATTCGTCCACAAATGGTTCAGTGTACTTAATACTTATGCTTGTTATAACTAGGGATAATTTATACATTATAACCACTTGTTATGTTGTATAAAAACGAGCTAGCCAAGCTAAAAACCTGAGATGTGCCTAACATTCATACATGCACGCATCTTTAGAAATTTTTCAATAAATATGATAAGAAACCACAGTAATTGTCAATTGACCTCAGGTCTATAAAGCATTGAACAGAATGAGCGGCAGGTTTTTAAATGAAAGGGCAATGGTTCTAATACCTTTATAATTATAAGAAAGTGTGGTGACACATCTGTAATAGCAGTACTTAGGAGCCTGATACAGGAGGACTGGAAGTTCAAGGCTAGCCTCAGCCACTTAGCAAGACCCTGTTTCAAAATTAAAAAAAAAAAAAATAGAAATGGCTGGAGGTAGAAAGTCACTGGGTTCAATTATATATTAGTTGAGTTAATATGAGTAGATGATTAGGATCTCATTACACAGTTTACATTAAAGATTAACAATTTTAACTCTTTTTTCTATAATCTATATCTTGTTCCAGGCCTTTCAGATAATTCTCATCTATATTATAAAAATGATGTTGTTTTTGAGTAAATAAATGGAGAGCATGAGTACCTGATTCCATCTGCACATTTTTAAAAATAAAACTAGAATAATAAAAAAATCACACCTCTAATGTGCAAGTTTTGGCTCTGGACATATTTGCAAGTACAGGGCCAAAAATATAACCTGACAGAAAATGGGAAATGGATTTTTTTTCCACTTACCACTTTTTGAAAGTGACCGTATTATGTGCAAAATCACCCTCGACGTTCAGGAAATCCCTAAAAAATAGATTTGAATAATATGGGGGATTAAATAGGAAAAAAATGGTGAATTGCATACAATCAAAAACATAATTTCTAAGGGTATAGGGGGCATATATTTTTCTTAATTCTAGTCTTTAATTGATGGTTCATGGAGGCTGGACAAGTGTTTCCATTGTTTATTTCTTTTTTTTTCTGTGTGTGTGTGTGTGTGTGTGTGTGTGTGTGCCCACCCACGTGCTTTGACTGTTCCAGGGAGGTTCCATGGAAATACATATATGGATTCATAGAAACCATGAAAGAATTAGCCAAATAAAGGAGGGGCCAGGGATGTGGTACACAAATGAAATTCCAGTACTTTTGAGGCTGAAACAGGAGCTGTAACAGGTTTGTGGCCAGCCTCAGCAACTTAGTGAAACTTCTAAAACTTATTAAGGCCCTGTTTCAAAATAAAATAGGGCTAGGGTGTAGCTCAGTGGCAGAATGCCCCTGTGTTCAAACCCCAGAACCAAAAAAAAAAAAAGGAAAGAAAAATGTTTCACTTCATGACCATCATAGATACTCAAGCTAAGCAAGGGAAGATTGTTTTCCTTCACTTTATGAAAATTCAAAAACACCAGAAAGCTGGCAGAATCTTCAGTCTTTGAAAGAGAAATCGTTCTGAATTCCTACTTTTGCCATCCTTCAAAACTTTTCCCTCCAGGCTTAAATGCAGCCAGCTGAGGACCAAGCTTTTCCCCTTTAGATGGGAGCGACTTGCCCATTGTTTTTCCTCTCCATCAGCTGCAGCTGCTGAAAATGGCTGGGGCCTCACAGAGGGGCCTCTCTCTCCTCCAGGCCTCTTCCAGTCTCCACCACTGCCATGGGCCCCGCTGGCCACCTTGTTCTCACTCTCTTCAGGTGTTTTCCTTTCATCTGTAGTGGAATTTTATCACAGATTATTAAGTAAGGGAATTGTGAGAGATAAGTTATTCTTGATTGGCAATAGTTATTAACAGGGTGTTATCTACGTTTCAGAATTAAACATCAGCAGTGAATTGTTAGCCATATTTAAAGACAAAAAATCCTCACTTGTTCTCTAGTATTGCCATTTTGTGTAATCTATAATTTTATTATTGAGAAATTAATGAGTTTAGTGTGTACTTAACATTTAAGAAATTAGGAAAGTTGTATGGAATATATAAAAAAATAAGGACTTCAGTGTTAGAGACTTGGCAATGCATAGACGGTGTCCTTTCTTTAGAAGTGGAAATGTACCCAACTCATTATTTTAATTCTAACCAGAATAAAGGTATTCTGTTGACTATTAACACATAGGATTAAATATTAAAATATTAATTCTGCTAATTAATTGAGGGGAAGAGGCTAAAATATGGAGTGCAATGCATAGCTCTTGACGTGTGTGTGTGCGTGCGTGTGTTGTAGATTGAACCAGGGCACTCTATATTCAAGTTACACATCCACCCTTTTTATTTTTTTATTTTGAAACAGGGTCTCACTAGGTTACTAAGACTCTTTCTAAATTGCTGAGGCTGGACTTAAAATTGTGATTCTCCTGTCTCAGCCTCTGAGGTACTGGGATTATAGGTATGTACCTTTATGCCTGGTTTGACTTTCTATTTCTATGATCAAGGTAGAGATATCATTGAGTTTACAAACTTTTTTTTTTTGCGGATCTAGGGATGGAACCCAGGGGTATTCAACCTCCAAGCTACACCCCCTACCCTACTTTTTTATTCTTTATTTTGAAATAGGGTCTCGCTAAGTTGTGGAGGGCCTCACTAAGTAGCTGAGGTTGTCCACAAATTGCGATCCTCATGTCTCTGCCTCCCAAATGCTGGGATCACAAGCTTTCTTTCAAAGCCAGGCATGGTGGCACAGTGCTTGTAATCCCAGCATTCCGGAGGCTGAGACTGGAGGATTGTGGTTCGCGGACAGCCTCAGCTACTTAGTGAGGCCCTCCGCAACTTAGTGAGACCCTGTTTCAAAATAAAGAATAAAAAATAAGGCAGGGGGTGTAGCTTGGTGGTCGAATGCCCCTGGGTTCCATCCCCAGACCCGGAAAAAAAAAAATGACTTATTTGCTGAGATAGCCTTAAATGGAAATGGGAAACATATCCTGTCTCTTTCAACAAGTCCCTCCCCCACATGTCCCTGCCCTACAGTTTCTGCATTGCTCCACTGGGATTTCTTCTTCTTAATCTGGATTCCCTTTTGTATCTCAATTTCTCTCTGGCTTCCACATATGAAAGAAACATAGGACCTTTCACTTTGTGACTGGCTAATCTCATTTAGCATAACATTCTCTAGATCCACCTTTTTTTTCTACAAATGACATAATTTTGTCATTCTTTATTGCTGGCTAGAATTTCATTGTGTGTTTAACCCATAACTTATTATCCACTCATCTGTTGATGGACACAAAGCATGGTTCCATAATTTAGCTACTGCAAATTGTGTTGCTATAAACATGGATAGGCATATATTGCTATAGTATTCTGATTTTAATTCCTTTGGAAGGATACCTAGAGTGATATGGTTGGGTCATATGGTGCCTCCATTCCAAGGCTTCGCATTGGTCTCCATAGCTGTGCAGTTAAATATATTTTAAAGAACCAAATAAAGTGATTTCTAAGGTCATATCCAGCTCTAAATATTTTAATCTAAGTCACAGGAATATTAGAGTCAGATTAGATAATGTTTCTTAGTGTCGTTTGTAAAATGAAAAATCAGAAAGCTGAGAGTACTTAGAAATTTCCTGAGGTGAACTTAAATTCCAGGAATTTTCCAAGTGCTCTAACCTCTATATATTTACTCACCAGTTTTGGTTTAATTCCTTTGGCTGTTGTACCCTTATAACTCAACTCACAGACTCTTCACTCTTTTATCAGACTTGACTCCCATAAGCCAAATTTAACAAATGTAAAACAGGTTTGTAGCAACCCTGGTCTCCCTCTTTTTCCAAGTCACAGGAATTAGAAAAAGCGCATGTAGCTGGGCATGGTGGACTGGGCATGATGGTACACACCTGTAATCCCAGTGCTTGTGAGGCTGAGACAGGAGGATGGCAGATTCGAGTACAGCCTTGGTAACGTAGTGAGGGTAGTGAGGATTTCAGCAACCAAGTGAGACTCTGCTTTGAAAACAAGAATTAAAAAGGGTTAAGGGTATAACTCAGAGGTATAATCTTCCTAGGTTCAGTCCCCAGTACTACACACACACACATACCCAAAAAAGAAAAATAATAATCATATACCTATGCATGTGATATGGGTGTATGTGTGGGACAGATTTTAGGGTCCTCATATGAGTCAACTTGATCTCTGCTCCAAGGCAGGTCTGGAAGCCAGCCCTTCCCTGAATAATGTGGCTGAGTGGGAAGGTTTGTTTTTAGCAGTTAGGTCTTTTCATAGTCCAGTCAATTAATTCTCCTCATGAGTCCTATTCACATGACCATAACGCATAGCTCCTGAAGGTTCTCAGTATGAAAATTCTCAATTTTGAATCTAGTCATTTTGTACTGAAAATAAACACATGTGAATTCAAGATGACTTTCTTCAACAAATTTTTAATTTTTAATGCGCCTACTGCACATCACCAGTCATATAAACAGAGTGATTGACACTGATTAGCACAGGCATTCAAGGAAGAGTCAGACAAACAAAAGCTACTATAAATGAAATGCAATAACAGATAGGCCTGTGCAGTATGTTACGGAATATGGGATATCCTCAACTAATTCTGAATGTTCTAGGGAGGTCCCATGGAAACATTTGTGTGTTCATGGAAACCAGGAAATGGTTAGCCAAATAGCCAGGCATGGTAGTGCACTTGCAATCCCAGTACTTGGGAGGCTGAGACAGGAGGATCACAGGTTCATAGCCAGCCTCAACTACTTAGTGAGGCTCTCTGCAACTTAGACCCATTTCAAAATAAAGACTAAAAAAAATAGGACTGGGGATGTAGCTCAGAGAATCCCCCTGAGTTCAATTCACAGTAACAAAAAAATAAAGAGAGAGGGAGAGGGAGAGAGAGAGGGAGAGAGAGCGAGCGAGCTAAAAAAAAAAAAAAAAGACCAAGGCACCAGGTGTGGTTATGCATGTCTATAATCCCAGTACTTTTGAGGTTGAAACATGATTGCAAAATTTGAAGCTAGCCTCAGCAATTTATTGAAGCCCTCTAAAACTTAGTGAGGCCCTGTTTCAAAATAAAAAAAAAAAAGTAAAATAAGGCTGGTGTGCAGATCAGAGGTATAATGCCCCTGAGTTCCTATCCCAGTAATAAGAGTGAAAGAGAGAAAAAGAAAGAGAATGGCATCCACTTTAAGGCAGGCAGAAAAAAGTAGTAGTTTCTTATGCATAAATCATCATATGTGAATGCAGAATGACTGGGAACACAGCTGATGAATGAATGAAAAGGTATCTTGGAAGTAGTTTTTGCCATCGGTAAAGCATTTGGGGCTTATTTTGAAAATTACAGCGGCACCCTTGAAGCATATAAATCAGAGATATGATCCACCTCCACAAATTATACTCAGCTTTCCATAGGTCTTGAAATGGTTTGTTTGGCTAAATCTCCTCTTCTAATCTGCCTTTTTTTTTTTTTACATTTGCACATCAAGAGCTTATTTTTTTTATGTAAAAGTACATGCAAATGATACCAGACCAGTGTTGTAAATGCAATAACCCTGAAAATATTTTGGAAATACAGCTGCAGAATATTTTCAAAGCATTGAGGTGTAGTTTGGAATCTAGACACCTAAGTGTTATTTCCAAGCATTTTCAAGCTTATTTCCAAGTGGCTGCAATGATTCCATTTTTGGCAAAAAGCACAGCTCATTGATGGAGGCTTATGTTTTACTGACACTGGCTTAACAAGACAGGAGAGGCTTTAGTTTATATTTCTCCATAAAATACTGTCACAATTATGCAGATCTGATTCTGCTACTGCTACTGCTCTACCTAATTGTGTTTTGCATATCACTTGAGTGCTTCGAATTTCTTTCAATGTCTTCTCTCGCTCCAAAGTGTTTCAAGATCTCCCCACATGTTTGTGATATGGTTTTAAACTAGAATCTAAACTGTGTTTGTTGACTGCCTTTTTTCTGAGATGGTTTGTTTGGGATTTTTTGATCCTCTGCAAATGGAGGTCAGAGGTTGAAGTGGTAAACACCTCTGTATCTTCTCACTCACTTGTGTATGTAGAAAAAAAGATGGAAAAAAGTCTGGCTAGTTTATTCCTTTTCTATCCTGTTTCTCCCCCTCTCTTGCTTTTTCCTCTCTTTGTCCTCTTATTCCTTTTTCTGGTTGTCATTCTTCTCCTCTTCCTTCTTTTCCACAATTTGGGGGGATATTGAGGATAAACTCAGGGGTATTCTACCTCCAAGCTATACCCCCAGCTCTCTCTTTTTTATTACTTTTTGTTTTGAAACAAGTTCTCACTAGGTTGGTGAGAGTCTCGCTACATCTCCGAGGCTGGCCTCAAACCTGTCGTCCTCCTGCCTCAGCTTCCGAAGCACTGAAATTAGAGGTATGTGCCACCACACCCAGCTTTTCACTAACTTTTGAAGAGTCAAAAGAAGAGTGATTCAAATTATTTCCTCCATTTCATTTCTATGAAATGAGCTGGGCTATGTTTCCCATTTCCATTTAAGGCTATCTCAGCAAAGAAGTCTATTTTTTTTTTCGGGTCTGGGGATGGAACCCAGGGGCATTTGACCTCTGAGCTACAGCCCCTGCCCTATTTTTTATTCTTTGTTTTGAAACCGGGTCTCACTGAGTTTCAGAGGGCCTCACTAAGTAGCTGAGGCTGTCCGCCAACCGCGATCCTCTAGTCTAAGCCTCCCAAATGCTGGGATTGCAAGCGTGCGCCACCACGCCTGGCTGAAGTCATTTTTTTCAATTCTGATCTCCAATACTGAGAGCAGAGCAACACAAAATCATTTCACCCTTCTAGGCTGTGTCTTTTTAAAGGGTCTCAGTAGTAATAATTACAACAATGACAACAATAATAACAATAGTCACTAGTGACTGAAGATGCTCTGCTGTCACAGCTCATGTACTACTTACATGCACCATCATTTTCTTATAATAATACATCAAGTTATCATTAATGTGACCTACAATTTATAAAGAAAAAACTGTATTTATGAAAATCAAATAAATTTCCCCAGATCAAACTAAGTAGAAAAGATAGTGTTAATTTCTAATCTCTCTAATTTTAAAACCTGCTTCCCTAGCCTCACCCTAGATCTGCTTTATAACCTATTATACCTTTAGACAATCATTGATTCATACAGTAAAACATATAGACAGGTTATCATTTGTAAGAACTTGCAGTAGATATTTCAAGAGTCCCAAAAGGAATAAAACCTGAATTCTGCTCTCAGGTACTACATAGTTTAATACAAATAATTGACATAGAAACCAGTAAAAGAAGATACTAAACAGCACAGTGTAAAACATATGTCATCGAATTTCCAGGGAATGGAGATTTCCCAGCTAGACATTTGCAAGAACTCTGAGACATACAGCATTCAAAACCAGAGAAATGCAAGCTGAAATACAATATGCGTGCACAACAATCAGAGTGGCGAACTTTTAAAGTCTGCCACTGCCAAGTGTTTAAAAAGATGTTGAGCAAGGGTCCTAAAGAGTCAATTATTTTAAATCTAGAAAATTGGAAAATATGCATACCCCAGGGTAAGCAATCCCTCTTCTAGGATTTTCTTGATATTCTTGCACAACTGGGCCAAAAAAAAAAGGGCAAGTATGTTTTATTGAAGCATTATCTATAATAACAAACACAATTTGTGATATATTCATGAAATAGGATACTACATAATTGCATAAGTTATTTTATAATTAAAATAAATGAAGAGTAAGAACATTCATCATGGCAGCACAACTCACAAAATATTAAAATACAGCATATCACAAAATTATACATGTACAATGATTCTGGTTACACAATTTTTTAAAGAGACAAAGTTAAGCTACTTTTCAAAGATACACACATTGGTGTTAAAACTATAACTAAAAGCAGGAGAATGGTTGCCACAAAGATCAGACCATTATTGGTCTCTATTGCAAAGGTAGGGTGATTATCACTACAGGATACTTAATGACTACTGGCAACTTTCTATCACTTAAGGTAAGTGGTACTTAGCTGGGTGTGGTAGAACATGCCTGTAATTGGTACTTAGGAGGCTGAGGCAGGAGGATCACAAATTCCAGGCTGGCCTCAGCAACTTACCAAGACCCTCAGCAACTTAGAGAGAACAGTTACAAATAAATAAATAAATAAATAAATAAATAAATAAATAAATGGCTGGGGGCATGTAGCTTGGAAGTAGAATGCCTCTGGGTTCTATCCCTTTACTCAACCCCCCAAAAAAAGATAGACTGTGATTTCAATAGTCATTTCCAATTAGTCTTCTACCTTACAATGTGTGTGTGTGTGTGTGTGTGTGTGTGTGTGTGTGTGTGTATGTTTTACTGGGGGGGTTGAACTGAACTCAAAGGCATTCTACCTCTGAGCTAGATCCCCAATCTGATTATTTATTTATTTATTTATTTATTTATTTATTTATTTATTTATTTATTTATTTATGGTACTGGGGTTCCTGGAAGCCCTTCTACCTCTGGGCTACACTCCCAGACCAATTTTTATACACTTTAAATTTGGAAACAGGGTCTCTTAAGCCAGAGCGGCTGGCTTTGAACCTGCATGATCCTCCTGTCTCTGCCTCCCAAGCGTGGGGATTACAAACATGTGCCACCATGCCCGACTTATTTTTATTTTATTTTATTTTATTTCATTTTGAGACAAGGACTGACCAAGGTACTGGGAGCCTTGCTAAGTTGTTGAGTTTGGCCTCAAACCTGCAATTCTCATTTCAAACTCCCAAGTACTGGAATTACAGGTGCACGCCACCATGACCAGGTTACAAGTATCTTTTTTTTTTTTTTTTTTTTTTTTTTGTGTGTGTGTGTGTGTGTGTGTGTGTGTGTGTGTGTGTGTGTGTGTGTGGTACTGGGGTTCCTGGAAGCCCTTTTACCTCCGGGCTACACTCCCAAACCTATTTTTACATTTTTATTTGGAAACAGGGTCTCCTAAGCCAGCATGCGCAGCTAGCTTCGAACCTACGCGATACTCCTGTCTCTGCCTCCCAAGCACGGGGATTAAAAGCGTGTGCCACCACGCCCGGCACAAGTATCTTTTAAGAGGTGTGCATGCTGAAAATATTCTATTATGTTCAATAAACCTTTCAAATATACACTTTTTTTACCAAAAAAGAAAAAGATATAACTAGCTGGGTGTGGTGGCACACACTTGTAATCCCAGCATTCAGGAGGCTGAGACAAGAGGATCGTGGTTCAAGGACAGCCTCATCTACTTAGTGAGGCCCTTTGCAACACAGTGAAACCCGGTTTCAAAATAAAGAATAAAAAAATAGGCCTGGAGGTGTAGCTCAGAGGTAGAATGCCCCTGGGTTCCATCCCCAGTACCACACACACACACACACACACACACACACACACACACACACACACACACAAGATATAATTAAGAAAGGCTCTGTAATGGAAGTATTATTTGTCTATGCATTAGAGAACAGGATTTGGAATTACAGAGAAGGGTGAAAAGGATATAGGGAAAATTGCTGTACAACCTGCTGCTACTAATATAGGCTGAGAATTTTATAAACTACAAGACGAGTAATCAGTTATTACAAGAGTGAAAGACCCTATGTAATTAGTGTCTGTGTGTGCACTGGGGGCAGCAGAGAGAAACATGGGCCTGAAGATGGGCTATTGGGAATAATAGTTCCTGGAGGTGAGTGTGGGCAAATTGAAACAGAAAAACAAAATCAGATGTTATTGAAAAAATCTGTTTTAGGAGGGTTTCAAAATGTACATTTACTTAATAAGGACAATAACCAAAGACGTGGTAGACAAATCCATTTGAAGAGCATAACCCCTAAAATGTGTTGCCAATCTAAAAACATATTTTAAAGCAATAGTTTTTACATAAAGCAGAGGTGATAAAGTAGAATTATGCATAAAATGAGGTGAGGCTGGGCATGGTGATGCACACTTGTAATCCCAGCATTTGGGAAGCTGAGACAGGCAGATCACGGTTCTAAGACAGCCTCAGCTACTTAGTGAGGACCTTTGCAACTCAGTGAAACCCTGTTTCAAAACAAAGTATAAAAAGAGGAGTTGGGGGTATAGCTCAGAGGGAGAAGGCCCTTGGGTTCAATCCCCAGTGCTACATACACACACACAAAAATGAGGTTATTATTTTGATACAGAAATACAGGATTCCTTGAGAGAAAAAAATCTACCATAAAGCCAATAGAGGAAAGCAAAGTGTTTAGAACTTTAAAATTTAAACAAGACTTTGCCATGTAGCAAGACTCTCAACAATCTAGTGAGAGCCTGTTTCAAAACTAAAATAGATAAATAAATAAATAAATAAATAAGGGGCTGGAGGTTTATCTTGGAAGTAGAATGACCCTGGGTTTAATCCCTAGTAACTCCCTAACCCTCGAATTTTTTTAGGCACAGAAATGATGGAAAATATTGTTGTTTTGGCAGGAAACAAAAATCTTGGTTTCCCATGACTGTAGAAGACTGCAGGTCAGAAGCAAGCTGGAGCTCACAGATTTTAAATGCATTTATGGGTCAGAGAAAAGGAAGCAGTGGGCAATGCAATTAATTGAAGAGAGACCAGTTGCTTCCAGGTTTTCAAAATCAACCTTCAAAAATGAGCATTACAGGTATGCCTCCTGAATTCAATCTGTAGGCCAGCAGACTATGATTCTCCATGGCCAGTTGGCTTGGATACGGCAAAGGGAATTACTTGTGGTCACCCAACCAAGACGTGGCAGCAGACCATGTACATCTGGTTGGTCTAATGACTTAGGGTCTAGCACTTTTAAACACTGGAGCTTGTTACTCCTTACTCAGGACTGTATTGTCAACTGGGAGTGCTAGGAGATTAGAGTAGATAAGATGGTTTCTACTGTCTATGGAGTGTGGTAGAATCTAATCCTTCAATTTAAAAGTAGTATCAATTCATTTCAAAAGCACAGAAACCTAAATTAACATACTGGTGTGGATTTTGAAGCATCATTAAATTACTGAGGTTATTATATTCAGCATATTCTTGACAACTTAATAAAGCATATTAAAAACAAAACTTATGTTCCAAAGTCATTACACTAAACTATTATTCTTTGCTAGTCTAGAAAATCTTTGGATCTGAAGAAAAAAATTCTAATAAAATTATGTGATGATAATAGTATCAATAACAGCATAATTACAGTGACATCAATAATAATGTGAGAGGCTGCTGTATGAAATATCACTATATAGTAGGACAGGTTGAGTGTAAATAAGGAGTCATTATTTTTAGCTCACAGGCAATTCTCCTTAATTTTTCATACTATAATTTGCAGGAAAAATGACAACTTTGGAAACCATACTTTACTTAACAAGAGGAAAGATAAATTTTCTCATGATTTTTCAATGAAACTATTCATTCCACATTAAAAAAAAATTATCTCTTTCCAATACTATATATACAAACAGCACTGTTTGGTCTGTTTTTTTCCCCTGTAACTTCTCTTTCCTTCTCTCCCTCCTCCAATGCCCTTTTACGATTCTACTGGTTTTTCTTCTATTTCCATAAGGTCTCTTTTTTTTTTCTTTTTTCTCTTCTCTGGCTTCCATTCTCCCAACATTTTGATAACACAGTAAATATGTTAATGTACTCTAAAATAAGAGGCCATATTAAATAAATTATACTACCTTTCAATATTGCTCACTCTGACTTATTATTATTATTATCATCATCATTATTATTAATTATTTGTGGTACTAAGACTTGAACCCCAGAAAATTTGGGGAGGACTAGGCAGGAGGATCACAAATTCGTGGCCAGGCTCAGCAACTTGGTGAGGCCCTTTGCAACTTAGTGAGTCCCTGTTTCAAAATGAAAGAATAAAATAAGGCTGTAGGGTGGAGTATAGCCCCGAAGAAGAATGCCCCTGAGTTCCATCCCCAGTACCACAAAAATAAATAAGTAAAAATAAAAGTAATACAAAGGGCTGGGAACATAGCTTGGAGGTAAAATGCCCCTGGATTCAATCCCTAGGACCAAAAACAAGTAATGAACATTTTTTGAGTACCTGCTTTCTGCCAAGTATCATATGGAAATTTTTAATATTTATTTTGTGCCCCCCTTACCTGGTTGGCCCCGGAGGTCCAGGTCGCATGGCCCAGACCCCTTGTGGGTGGGCAGGCACGGGCAGGGCACCCTTAGGCGACCCCCCCACCCAGAAGGGCCTGGAGGTCTGGGCAGCATGGCCCCGACCCCTTGCGGGTAGGCAGGCGCGGGTAGGGCACCCCCTCCCACCTGGAAAAAAAAAACAATTTTTCATCGCTATCAAGTGCCTGATTCCACATCCTGCCCAAACCACACATAATCTCTTCTCTTATTAAAAAAAAAAAAAAAAGGAAACGAAAAAACAAAAATATTTGAGAGGGGTTAAGATGGCCACGGCAGCAACTAGAATATTGGAGATACAGATTTGTTTTGACATATCTATCTGAACTGGAACTTTTGGAAAAATTTCCCATGAAGGAGGACTGCTGCTTCTCTACATCGTTAAGAATCCGGGACATCACCTGTAAGGAGAGAGTCTAGTGGAGACCTAGGAGGAAAGCGGTGGTGGCAGCAGTGGCCGAAATGGCAGTGGAGACTTGGATATGGGAGAGGCAGACATATGATCCAACCCACCCTGATCCTCTGAAGAAATTACCCCAAAGGTCGAATGCTACTATCACGCATGCTTAGGAACACTGGACATTATGCAGTATGGGAAAAGAGCTTGGGAAACATTTGAAATGGTGGAGGCAGTCACATTGGCAGCAGCAAGTACTCAGGGGAGGCAGAGATGTGATGTAATACACCTGGAACTTTTGAAGAAATTACCTCAGAGGCAGAATACTACCACCATGCACCCTTGGGAATGTGAGATAACCTGCTGGGTGAAGAGGGTGCTCGGATCAGAGCCTGCCGAGGGGTTAGGCCGGTCTTGGGGCCAGCGAGGCCGGGATCAGAGCCTGCCATGAGATAAGGCCAGTTCTGGGGCCTTTGAGGCTGGGATTGGAGTCTGCCGAGGGGTTAGGCCAGGGGTGGGTCCAACGAGGCCAGGATTGGAGCCTACCATGAGGCAAGGCCGGTACTGGGGCCTCTGAGGCCGGAATAAGAGCCTGCCGAGGGGTTAGGCCAGTGCCGGGGTCAGAGAGACTGGGATCGGAGCCTGCCATGAGGCAAGACCAGTGCATCAGTGCTGGGGCCTCCGAGGCCTGGATAGGAGCCTGCCGAGGGGTTAGGCGGTGCCGGGGCCAGTGAAGGCGGAATTGGAGCCTGCCTTGAGGTATGGCCTGTGCTGGGGCCTCCGAGGCCAGGATCAGAGCGTGCTGAGGGGTGAGGTCAGTGCCGGGGCCAATGAGGCCAGGACCAGTGCCTGCCCTGAGGCAAGACTGGTGCTGGGGCCACCGAGGCCTGGATAGAAGCTTGCCGAGGGGTTAGGCCAGTGCTGGGGCTATCAAGGTTGAGATCGGAGCCTGCCTTGAGGCAAGACCAGTGCTGGGACCTACGAGGCTGGGATCGAACTCTGCTGAGGGGTAAGGCTGGTGCCGAGGCCAGTGAGGCCAGGATCAGAAACTGCTGTGAGGCAAGGATGAATCTGGGACTTGCGAGACCAAGATAGGAGTCTGCTGAGGGGTTAGGCCGGTGCTGGGGCCAGTGAAGCTGGGATTAGAGCCTGCTATGAGACAAAGCTGGAGCTGGGGCCTCTGAGGTCGGGATCGGAGCCAGCCAAGGGGTTAGGCCGGTGCGGGATCCAGCGAAGCCAGGATCAGGGCCTCCCATGAGGCAAGGCTGGTGTTGGAGCCAGCGAGGTCAGGATCAGAGTCCTCCGGTGGCCAGGACACTACTGGGGCCATCAAGAGTGGAATCAGAACTTGCAATGCGGCATGCACAGAGAAATAGCAGAGAGAATAAAATCCAGATGCTTCCCCTAATTAGCAAGAACTAGGAGGAAAGGGGGTACAGGAGGAGGTCGAGTAGTAGAAAGGGCCCTATTGAAAAGCAATTAAGGTGACCAATCAGAGGGGAGGGGATGGGGAGGATGGAATCTCTTTAAAACTCATGAGGTGCGTAAACAAGTATATCAAAGATAATCACCAATTAAGTATGGGATTGAGGGAGGGGGAGGGAATGGGATGGGGATTGAATGAGGGCTTATTGGATGATATGTGTTTGTATATCCTCACAAGTCTTGTATTCCAACGTGATCTATCATTAACAAAAATAATAAAAATAAATAAATAAATAAAATTTAACAACAACAAAAACAAAACAAAACAAGAAAATAATTATAAATATTAAAAGTTTGTTACACATATATATTTCACTTTGGAAATTTATGATGTTTTAAATTTTGTTTTCAATTGATTTTTGTTGGAGTTCTACATATTCCTATCAATATCAATATCAATATCAATAATCTATTTAGCATTTTATATTCTGAAAACTATCTTTTTCTAATTATTTTATAACACCTTTGGAAATAATGTACACTGATGAAGTATGCTATCCAGCTTATTTAAAATAATATTTACATTACATAATAAAATTAATATTTCTGCTTAAAAATAAATAAATCCTCAGCATAAATAAAATTAAAAAAATAAAATTTCTTTTGTTGTTCCTTTGTGTGTGTGTCTTTTTTCTATTTCCCAATCGTTCAATGAATAATTATTTGGAGACTACTATATTCCAAGTTCCATTACAAAACTTGGGGATACAACAAGGAACATTTAAGGATTGTAAAGGCAAAGGGGGCAGTTACAGAGAGGATTTCAGTTTACAGGAATGAGAAGGAATGGGCAACACAGTGGCGTATATACCAGTTAGGGCTGGGCGTGATGGTGCGCACTTGTAATCACAGTACTTAGGAGGCTGGGACAGGAGGATCCCAGGTTCATAGCCAGCCTCAGCTGGTTAGTAGTCCCTACACAACTTAATGAAACTCTGTTTCAAAATAAAGAATAAAAAATAGAGCTTGGGGTGTTGCTTGGAGATAGAATTCCCCTGAATTCAATCTCCAGTACCACAAAAAAAAAAAAAAGAAAAGAAAAGAAAGAAGGAAAAGAAAAAAGAAAGTTAGGGGGAGTTTAATTCAAGTCACAGAAGACATTGAAGAGTCAGTTTACAGTGTCATAAAGGAGAAGGGGGAGACAGGAGTTCAGAAATGGTTTATGGGTCCACATGGGCAACTGGGGTAGATAGAAAATTAAGGGGATGGAGGGGCAGAAATTAAGGTAAATCATTCCTGATGGTCTTTTTATACAATCATGCATAGCTTATCAATAGTGACATATTCTGAGAAATATATCAGTGTGTGTGTGTGTATGTGTGTGTGTGTGTGTGTGTGTGTGTGTGTGTGTGTGTGTATGTGTGTGTTTGTTATCAAGGATTAAACCCAGGCCATTCTCCCTCGGAGCTACACTCCCAGCCCCATCTTATTTATTTTTTTATTTTGAAGCAGAAGCTCACTAAGTTGCTGAAGGCCTAACTAAACTGATGAGGCTGGCTGAGAACCTGTGATCCTCCTGTCTCAGCCTCCCAAGTACTGGGATTCCAAGCATGCCCAGTGGAAATGCCTCATTTTGAGAACATCACACAGTTCACTTAGAAAAACTAAGGCAGATATGACATCACTAGGCAATATAATGTTAGGAGACCACCATGCTGTGTGCAGTCTCTGGTTGACCAAAGCTGTTATTATGTGGTATGTGATTAATTAGGAAACACAGGAGCCAAGCTTATCTGCTGAGAGAAGGGTGATAACGTATGGGTCTTGGGGAAAGGTGTGAATTTTTACAATAATCGTTCTGGAAAATGAGAACAAGAGTTGTCTAGCAGCACAGAGATTAATAAACAGCCTTACAGACTTAGATGAGGTTGAAGACTATGAATCTGTAATGATGTTGAGCATTTCCAAGACTTGTATTCCCTTCTGAGAATCTTTGCCTTTTAAACTACTAAATTTAACTGATTTACACTTAGTAACATTTTTGTAGTGCAGTGGTTAGATTTCTTTCTTCCATCTCAATTTGTGTTTCTTACTCATTAGTATTTTCATTTTTCTCCAATATTAATCATTATAGAATTCATGCAAACCTTTGTACCCTTCTAGTTATTTTAATTAATATACCATATCTAATAATAATATGATTTATGTTTTATTTATAATATTTTAATGTTATATGTCATATATATTTATAATATTTTAATAAATATTTTATAATATTTATTTATAATATTTAATAAATATATCACAAGTGTTATAGACTGTAATTGCCCTATGAGACTACAGAATACCAGGAAAATTTTCTCCTCACTAATGCCATTTCAGTGTTCCTTGTGTACTCCCCTCCATCCCTGTACCCCAGTTTCTCCTGACTGCTACTCTCTCTTCTCCTATGATATTATTATTATTATTATTATTATTATTATTATTATCATCATCATCATCATTATCATTATTATTAATTATTTGTGGTACTAGGACTTGAACCCCAAGAAATTCTACTTCTAAGATACACTCCAGCCCCATGTTTATTTATTTTTTTAGTTTGAAACAGGGTCTCACTAACTTGCAGAGGGCTTCATTAAGTAGCTGAGGCTTTGTGTAAACCTATGATCCTCCTGTCCCAGACTCCCAAATACTGAGATTACAAGCATGCACCATCACACCCAAATCATTTATTATTATTATTTTTTAAAACAGTTCACCTGACATTGTAAGTGACAGATTTGGTGACTCTAAGGCTGAAAATGGTCTGAACTGCAAAACATCTTAATTTCTACTATTACTGCTGATGGATCAAGTCAAATGACTGTTTCCATTCTTAAGGATATTCTCCACTAAAATATGAGAGAGAAGAAGCATTTTGGTCCCCACACTTATGAGCTGAGGAGATTCTGAAGTGGTACGTACATGCTCTGAAACTTATTTACAAAACCTATAAAATGGAAAGTTCCAAATGAAAGAAGAAAAACAGAGTGAAAATTCCTAGGATAGATGGGATGGCCACGTGGACATGTGATTTCACCTTTTTTAAAGCTCATTCCTTCACTGGATTCCATTTAGAACCCATTCCCTTCAAAGTTCTGGAACTGATCAAGTATCATGATTTATACTAGCAAACTTGCAAGACCTGGAATATTGAAGAGAGTTCAGATTGACTTTACAGGCTGCTTAAGTAGAGTTTCATTGCATATTGAGCAAAAATCACGATAGGTTTGTTCATCTTTTTATTGTATTATCTAGAAAATTCCACTCTGCAGTAGCATGTTATGCTCTCTGAAGGTATGTTCAAGCATAAAAAAAAAAAATCTATCTTTTGATGATTCTATTCAGACCATGCAGACATGCAGAGAATAAACTAAAGCTTTCTAATGACTACTTTTCTTTTCTTTTTAACTTTTTATTGATGCATTGTAGTCATACATCTTAATGGAGTCCAATGACTACTTTTCTATGCATGGTCAATCTCAACTCTTGGATAGACCCCCCACCCCCAAATTAGTAGCTTTTGTAAAAGAAGAGTATATTGCCTCCTTTTTAATATTTGAAAAATTTCAAAATGTAAAAAAGTAGAAAGAATTAGTGATCTCCTTAGCAACTTAGCAAGACTTTGTTTCAAAATAAAAAATAGGACTCAAGGAATAGCTTAGAGGTAGCATGACACTTGAGTTCTATTCCCAGTTCTACCTCCATAGACATACAAAGTAGAAAGAACAATCAAAATCAACATACAAAAGCCGGGCATGGTGGCAAACGCTTGTAATCCCCGTGCTTGGGAGGCGGAGACAGGAGGATCACGCAGGTTCGAAGCCAGCTGCGCTGGCTTGAGACCCTGTTTCCAAATAAAAAAAATATATAAAATAGGTCTGGGAGTGTAGCCTGGAGGTAGAAGGGCTTCCAGGAACCCCAGTACCACCCCCCAAAAAAAATGAACCTAAAAGTAGAAAGAACATCACCCACATAAGTATCAATGTACAGCAGATCTTATTCATTTATATACACTTTTGCACTCTCTCCCTCCTCTCCCCCCCCCCTCTCTCTCTCTCTCTCTCTCTCTCTCTCTCTTTCTCTCTTTTTCTCCCTCTCTTCCTCTTTTTCTCTCTATGTGTGTGTGAGGAGGGAGGAGACATACTAGGGATTTAACCCAGAAGTGTTATACCTCCAAGCTAAAGTTATTCTCTCAGTCCTGTGCTATTTTATTTTTAAAACTTTAAAAGAGGGCTTAATAAACTTGCTGGGGCTGGCTGCAAGTCTATGATCCTCCTATCTCAATCTCACAAGTATTTGGTTTAGAGTTATGCACCGTCAGGCCTGGCTACTGTCATCACTTTTTTTTTTTTTTTTTTGGTGGTACCGGGGTTCCTGGAAGCCCTTCTTCCTCCGGGCTACACTCCCAGACCTATTTTATATTTTTGAAACAGGGTCTCTTACGCCAGCATGGCTGGCTTCGAACCTGCGCGATCCTCCTGTCTCCGCCTCCCAAGAACGGGGATTACAAGCGTGCGCCACCACGCCTGGCCTCTGTCATCACTTAATATTCACAACAACCCCGTGAGTTAGAGTCCATCATTATCACATTTTCACAAACTAACTGATGCATTGAATGATTAAATAATTCTGTGGAGGTCACATCTTGTTAGTGTCAGATTAAGGAATTAAAAACAGGTCTTTCTATTCCAGATTCTTCTCTCAGATCTACTTTTGGGCACACTGTGTAAGTCGATGGTATCTAGAGCCATAGGAATCACTTTATCAGTAAGAGCACTGCCATACAATAGATGAAACACTAAGTTTGGGTGACTGGAAGAGAGGTTAATGAACTATTTCCAAAGGATGAATGAAGTTTCCAGAGCTAGAAAAATCAGAGAGCTAGAAGTTCCAGGAGCTAGAAATGTCTCAAGCAAACCCCAGGTTCAAATAGGCAAAGAAATCAGTGGTTCCCAGAGCCCAGATTGAGAAGTGTGTGTGTGCAGAGGGTCATTACTTTTAGTTAAAGAACAGTCTGGGTGAGTCCAAGGACAGTGGCCAGGGGACTCTCATGCTCTTTATCTCTATTTTCTAGATTCAATCAACCAAATTAAATCAAATTCTAAGGGTTTAGGTGATACAGTAATAAAATCCATAGAAACAGCCTCCCATAGCCCAGAGAAGGGTGAAATGGTGAAGGTGGAAGGGAGATAATACCCAGCACAATGGTAATACCAAATATCTTCCATATTTGCTGGGAGATAATACCCAGAAAATGCAGAGATTTGCTGTTATTGTATAACAAGCACTCAATCCTTATCAGAAATTAGAAGTTTTAGTGGTGAATAGAAAGTTATACTTACTGATAGGGTTGGGTCCCTCCCTTCCCTCATGAGACCCTGCAGCGGCGACGGGAGGCAGAACACCGGAAGCAGCCAACATGGAGATGCCAGGAGACTCCAACATTGCGAGGCAGACTCCAGAAGTTGTGAGACTCCAGATGTCACAAGAGGACCAACATTTTCACACCACTAGCTCCACCCAAAGACCCTGGCTACATAAATACCCTTACTTCGTCTGTGCCATGTCACTCTACTGACCACCTGACTCTGCTGCTCAGTCATTGGTCCCTTCCCCCACAGTTGGCAGACTTTGCCCAAAGGTGTCAGGTTGACTAAAGAGGCCTTTAATAATTTGGATGATGTTTGCCTCCTTTGAGACCCCCCAACTCAATTTCAACTTTAGGTCTGGTGCAAAAACCTGGGAGGATTTATTTTTTTCTCTTTTATTTTTTTTGTTGCTGTACCCCTCTTTGAGCCCCTTAATTGGACCAACTGCTTTCTTTTAAACAGGTGAGTTTCTTCCCTTTCTCTGGTCAGCGAGTCACACTTCTTGCTTCCTACTTCTCTATTATCAAAATACACGGTGTGTCAGAGTTGCCTCAGGACGACCAGGTTGTCCTCCGGTTTTGAGAAGGGAGTTCTATCCCGCCCTCTTAGCCCTCATATCTGGATGTTGATCAGGATAATTGGAGATGCCTGTGTCCTGTTCTTTCTTCTTACCCTTGGACCAGACATGAGAAGGCAGAATTCTAAAATGTTGGGGCCTAGAAACCAGAGTGACTCCATATTTTCCTCTTCCTTCACCCCTGCCTCCAATCTGCAATAACTGAAATTCCCCTGAACCCTCACCATCCAATCAGCTTAAAGGTCAGGTTCCCAGAGGGTGTAGAGAACTAAGCAACACCCTGTTTCCCAGACCACGGCATTCTGAAACAAGAAGTTGAGCCTTAAGATAGCTAATTACCCCTGGCAACAATCAATCACCACCTGACATGGTTTGCTAGCCACCTCAACTGAAATGAGCACCTGCTATTGTCCTTTATGTAAAACTTGTGGGTTTTGCTATATAAACATTGCTTAACTTGTACTCGAGGTCTCAGTTTCTAACCGAGTGTTGGACTGCGTCCATAGCTTGAATAGCTTTTAACCATGGCTAATAAACTGATCCTCCGGATCTGGTGTGTCTATCCTCTCCTCCCTCGGAAACATGATGAAGAGGACATGGAGCCCTGGACTGGACTCAGTTTATCTAGAGAGCACTTGGTGAGTGCTACTGATCTCACCAACTGGTTTGGATTTTTTGGTATCTGGAAAAACTGGGGCTCAATAGAGAACAGGTGAATGTGCTATTAGTCTCTGAGACAGCAGAGTCTGGAGGACACTCAGACTCTGCCCCTGGCTGTTGGGCTGTCCACATACAGCCCTTCAAGTATGGGGAGGATTCTTCTTGGAGGAACCCATTGCACTGCACCACAGCCCATCATCTGATCACAATTCTTTGCCATCCTGGGCGCCCTTGTCTGTCTTGTCTCAGTGTTGTGATTTGTGTTTTTTGTTTTACTTTTCCGTCCTTAACCATGGGAACAACTCAGTTCTGGACCTCCTCTTCGCCTCTCAATCTCATTGGGTCACATTTTTCAGATTCCAAGTGAGCAGCTGCTTCCTCTGGTGACTCAGTAAGTCCTGTGACTCTTCGGCAATTTTGTTTGCAGGAATAGTCCACCTTCTGCACAGACTGGCCCCCTGAGGGATCCTTTGACCCCCAATTGATTTTTAGGATCCATGATGTCATATTTGGGTGCCCCGGACACCCAGATCAAGTCCCTTACATTGCAGCATGGGAACAACTTGTTGCTGATCCACCTAAGTGGCTGAAGCCCCTCCTACCTTGTATTTCTTTTACTTCATTGGTCCTGACTTTGCAACCTCAACCCTCATCTTCTAAGCCTTCTGCCCCTGTTCTTTCACCCTTCTCAGACCCCGAAGACCTCTCCCCACCCTACTGACCTCTCTGCCCCACTGCACTCCTGTTCCATTTCCCCCATATTCTCCTCTTTCTCCTCCCTCCCTCCCTCATCCCGGATCACCAGGCTGCCAGTCGCTCACTCCCCCTCCCTTTCCCCACCGACATGGCTTGTAACATCACTCTCTCTCTTTTCCCACTTGTCCTCAAACTGCATCCCAACCTAGCCCCCACCATACCCATTCTGAGCTCCCATATGTGGCCCCTTCCTTTGGTCCAACTACGGACCTCTCGCTCCAGGTTATAACCTCTACAGATGAGGGAGGGAGAGTTTTTATGGTATATCAGCCTTTACCCACCAGTGACCTGTATAATTGGAAACAGCAAAATCCCTCCCCTTTTGCAAAAAAACCTCCAGGTCCTCACTTCCCTCCTGGAAATGATTCTGATCACCCACCAGGCCATGTGGGATGACAAAAAGCAACTCCTCCAGACCCTCTCTACCACGGAAGAAAGGGGGTAGATTAAGAGAGGAGCGAGAAAATGGGTCCTTGGGGATAACGAGAGATTTATAAATGACTCTATCCAGATTGAGCAGATTTTACCCTCTTCCAGGCCCCCGTGGGACAACCACCCCGCTGACGGGAAGGAGTTGCTAAGGTCTGTCACCAACTTCTTATGGGGGGTCTCTGGGTAGCAGCAAAACACCCTACCATGTCTAGCTTGGAACAGGTAGTCAGTCAATCGGACACTGAAGGAGAGCCTGACTAAATTAACCTTAAAAACTGATGAAGACTGGATGGCACTCCTTCCTCTTGCCTTCCTGGCCCCACGTCTTGCACCTGCCAGATTTCCAATTCTCATATGGGCCAGATTCTCCATGTGGCCAGTCTGTCTAATCCAATAGAGAAGCCCACTATAACTGTTGCCTGGGCCTTATTATGGCCCCAAATGTGGGAATCAGTAGGACTGTCCCCAACAGGACCCTATTTCACTGGTCTCACTTTATACTTCTGCCCGGCCAGGATAAAAGTTAAGGGAGCTTTATGTTCAGAGGGAAGTGAATGAATGGGATTTTAACTGCCCCTGGTGGGAATGTGTCTCTCTAACCATTGGTCCCAATAAATGGATGGCATCATCCCCTGACCCAAACTTATCCCTCTACTGTACAAGGGAAAATTGTAAAAATCACCCTTAAAAACTGGAACCCCTATGCTCTGGGCTCCTGGTTAATGGGAAAACTTGGGGATTAAGGGTGTATGTGAATGGAAGTGACCCCAGAATCTCTCTCACCATCCAATGCCTGGAACACCAGGAACCATGGGCCCCAGTACTAACTGGACCCATAACGTCTATGCCACTCACAACTTCACCCCAGCTGGTCCCCCCAGGGCCTTCCATCCCATCCCTACCCCATGCCAACCCTAACAGTGGTAAGGGAAACCAATACTCTGAACACTTGTCGCCCTTCTTGTGGGGCTTACTGGAAATGGTGGATGCCACCTATGCCATTCTCAACCTAACTGATCCTAGCCTTACTGATGACTGCTGCCTATGCTTGGACCCTAAACCCCTATTACTTTGGCTGGATACTTACCAACCCATAACCCTATAGGGATCTCAAATCCATATCTACACAAGACTCTAATGTTCTAATATTTTGTCCTAGAAATACCCTAACTTTAGGAGACCTTCAGGGCTGGGGCACTTGTTTCTGTTCTCAGGGGTGTATTCTAGGCAGCTCTCACTATACCTCCACCTGCTGCCCTGACTGCACTCATATTGCTACCTCAGAGAGCAGACCATTATGGGGGCTAACCTGACTAACTCCTGGCTGCATCAGAGGGATCCTGATTTGCTTGTACAAAAGGCCTCACTGTCCCTCTGGCGCATCCCTAAGGCTCCAACCTGCAGAGCCCCAGGAAAGAAGACACAAACGCTGAGTCTGCTGATGATACTTCTTCTTTAATGCCTCCTCTTCAATGCGCACAGCAGGCAAATATATATCAGTCTCATAACCCCTCCCTCATCACTCCACCAACCCCAAGCTTCCCACAGCTAGGGCATGCACATTTCTAACCCTCTCATAGGCGGGCTGGTGGTAGCACGAGGCGCTGTGTCACTGATCATCCGTAGGGCACCCAATAGGGCTCACTGTGCAGGCTCAGGGCACCGCCAGCCTCGTGGGCCTCATGACTTGACAACATGCCTAGGCGCCATCTTGAGCCACCGCCCCATCCCGGTCTAGCCGAGTGGGCCCCGACATCTCCCCATGTTTGTTTTATTAAAATTAAGTCTCGGGATCGTGCCTGTCTTAGGTTGTCGAACCTCAAGGATCATTCTTACCCGTCATTGGGAAAGCAATAGCATGATTACTCCCCTGTCTTAGGTTGATATGATCCCGGGGACGATCGTACCCGTCTTTGACTACCGATCCAGCATATTGAGCCATACGTGAGGAGATGAGCCAGCTTCAAGGGCAGCCAGAGCTTGAACCAGCATGTGCTGTTGTTGCACAGTTTGTTGTCGAATATGCCTGATATATCCAACCAGGACACAGCATACTACCACCAGCAAAAAATGTCCAGAATGCCACGCCACCCCATCTCTTAAGAAGCCCACTGTTCCCTGTATCAGGTCCATCCATTGTTGTACTGAGGCAATCTCCACGCGGGTAGATTTGATTATGACAATGGACGCTCGAGGTTCTGTCATAGTCTGTTCAAATTTATGGCTCCAATTTCCCAGAAGCATTCTGCCTATCTGTCGGGGTAGATTGCCTGCACAGGAAAAATTCTGATACTGCACAGAGGTTATGCATAATCCAGACAATTTTTGAATACATGGTACCATGGCCATCTGTCCCAAGATGTCGACCTGTTCTTGTAATAGGCCCACTCTTTGATTTACCATCATTATGCCTGCTTTAAGCTGCCCATTTCTTTCACTCCTCCCTTAAAAAGAATCTTACAGAGAGCCTCTTTGACTTTCATAGCAGTAACCTTAGACCCCATGATAAGTCTTGCTTCGTCGCAATCCCCGAGCTTTCTATTTTGTCGCTAAATCCTGCGAACCTACACAGCGCTGTCCCTTCGTCACTTAACCTTAGACCCCGTGATAATTTTTGCTTCGTCTCAATCCGCGAACCTTATGCTTCATCGCTAAATCCTGCCAAACTACACAGCGCTGTCCCTACGTCGCTTACCTGCGAACTTATCCCACGGCGTTCCCGGGTTTCGGCTCCACTTGTCACGTCCCTAAGGCTCCATCCTGCAGAGCCGTGGGAAAGAACACACAAACACCGAGTCTGTTGATGATGCTTCCTCTTTAATGCTTCCCCTTCAATGTGCACAGCAGGCAAATATATATCAGTCTCATAACCCCTCCCTCATCACTCCACCAACCCCAAGCTTCCCACAGCTAGGGCATGCACATTTCTAACCCTCTCATAGGCGAGCTGGTGGTAGCACAAGGCGCTGCGTCACTGATCATCCGTAGGGTGCCTGATAGGACTCAGGGCACCGCCAGCCTCGTGAGCCTTGTGACTTGGCAACATGCCTAGGCACCATCTTGAGCCACCGCCCCATCCCGGTCTAGCCGAGTGGGCCCCGACATCCCTCTCCCACTTTCCCCAAGATCCGGAACTCTGTGCTCTAGTCCAAGTTTTGCACTGGGTTCTCTATTATAATGGTGAGGCTGGGAGGCTCCACCTATGCCATCCCTATCTCAGTTCATGGTCTAACAAGCAGCACAAATATTGATCCCTGCTTTAGTGGGCATGAAAATAGCAGGATCTACCGCCATTGGAGCCACTTCATTAGCCTTGAGTATTGCCAATGATAAGGTTTTAACATCCATTATAGATCAAGACCTCTCTAAACTCCAAAAAAACCTCATCTCTCCTAATGGTCCAGGTGGACTTACTGGCCAAGGTTGTCCTCCAAAACCGGAAGACTGGACTTACTATTCCTAAAGGAAGGAAGCCTATATGCAGTACTGGGAGAGACTTGCTGTTTTTACACAAACCACTCTGGACTCATAAGAAACACCCTAGAACAAGTAAAACAACATATAGAAAACCATCATCTTGAAAGAGAACATTCATTGTCTTGGCTCCATAAAATATTCAGTTGGTCCCCATGGTTAACAACCTTGTTAAGTGCTATTGCAGGGTCTTTATCATTATACTCTTATGCCTTATTTTTGGCCCATGTATTTTAAATGCTTTTGCTTGTTTTTCCCAACAGCATATTTTGGCTATTCAAATGTTGGTTCTTATGACCCACTACACCCCCTTAAGTCAGGAAATAGAGCTCATCACTTCTCCATGAGTTAGAGCCCAGACCTGAGTCAAAGGTTTGACTCAGTACATCACTCAAGGGGGAAATGTTGGGGCCTAGGAACCAGAATGACTCTATGTTTTCCCCTACCTTCACCTCTGCCTCCAAGCTGGAATAACTGAACATTCCCCTGAACCATAACCATCCAATTAGCTTAAAGGTCAGGTCCCCAGGTGGCCTAGATAACTAATCAACATCCTGTTTTGCAGACCACAGCATCTTGAAACAAGAAGTTCAGTCTTAAAATAGCTAATTACCCCTAGCAACAGCCAATCACCACCTGACATGATTTGCTAGCCACCTCAACTGAAATAAGCACCTGCTATTGTCCTTTATGTAATGTTTGTTGTTTTTGCCTATATAACCCTCACTTAACCTAGCTGGGCGTGGTGGCACATGCTTGTAATCCCCGCGCATAGGAAGCAGAGACAGGAGGATCGCGCAGGTTCAAAGCCAGCCGCGCTGGCTTAAGAGACCCTGTTTCCAAAAATAAAATAGGTCTGGGAGTGTAGCCCAGAGATAGAAGGGCTTCCAGGAACCCCAGTATCACCACAAAAAAAAAAAAAAAAGAAAAGAAAACCTCACTTAACTTGTACTCAGGGCTACAGCCTCTGACCGAGTGTTGGAATGCGTCCCTAGCCTGGCTAGCTTTTAACCTTTTAACCATGCTTAATAAACAGATACTCCACATCTTATGTGCCTGTCCTCTCCTTCTTCACAACCCCAAACCGAGCACTCCAAAAATAATGGGTCACAGTGTCCCGAAAATGGTCACAGTGTCCTGAAAATGGAACTCTGGATTTTAATACCGTGACTGATCTCAGCAACTTTTGTAAGTGCTCTGGTAAATAGTCAGAAGTCCTTTCTGTCCAGGCTTTCTTTGACTCACACTTCTGTCTCTCCCACCACTCATTCTCATCAGTTCCTATTTTCCCGTCAGTCACCATTTTGTGATGGCATGTAGTTGCTATCTGATGATGTCACAGGTCGCCATCTTGGTTGCCCCATTGTGGCGACACGTGGTCACCAGCTTGTGACCTTGCTGGGTTACAGACACTGCTTTCTGAGGATCCTGATCCCAGGATCTCTCCTCACCACCCCTACCACCAACCTACCCTAAGATGGCTTCTCACTCGAACCCACTCCTTCCCCATTCCTACCCCTGCCATCCTCCCTTAAGGGACCAATCCTTACCTCTCCCTTGCCTTCCCCTGTAAATTACTGTATGTGCTCCAAGGACCTACCTTCTCTCTTGGCCCTGCTCCACGAGGTGGCCAGTGGAGAAGGTGTAGTCTGTGTCTATGTCCCTTTATCCCTCTCAGACCTTGCTCAATTTGAAATAAACTGGGTTCTTTTTCTGCTAATCCATCCAGTTTTATTTTTAAAATTATAATACATTGTGCAAGCATATGATCTCACACAGTGGGATCTTCATGTTATTTTAACCTCAGCTCTGGATTAACAGGATCGTATTGTAAAGGCCGCTCAAGAACAGGCCAACCAGGCTCATTTAACTACCTACAGGAGTGGCTGTGGTACCTTCTGAAGATCCCCAATGGGAGTATCAGCCAGTCCCAAATGGTGGGAGTGAGGGAGTAAAAATAAGAGACCATTTCATACTATGCCTTCTTGATGACATGCCGACTGCTTCCCATAAGGTGATTCATTAGGAACAATTTAAGGAAATCACTCAAGGTCCAGATGAAAACCCAGCCATTTTTCTTAATCGGCTTCAGGAGGCATTTACCGTCTATACCCATTTAGGTCCATCTACTGAGGCAGTATATGTAGTGTTGGCAACCCATTTCATTGGGCAATCAGCCCCTGAGATTCAAAAAATGAAGAAAAGCTGAGGACACCCCTCAGATCCCTAACCGAGATTTGGTGAACATGGCATTTAAAAACTTTAATTCCCAAGAGAAACAGGCTAAACTGGAACTTCACCAAAAGGCAGATCTCTGGTAGCTGCCCTGCAGCCTGCGGTGGTGGCTCAGCACTTTGGAGCACCACCTAGGGGTGGAGGACAGCAATGACAACTATCTCCAGGAGCCTGCTTCAAGTATGGTAAGGCCATACCCACCAACCAGAGCATGCCCAGCTGCGGCCAGGAGGGACACTAAAACAGTACTCTTGGAAAAGTGGTGAGTACCAGGTGCCTCAACACAGGGGAGCCACCCTTCCAAACCAGGCCCCGCAGCTGGCCTTACTCAGCCTGGCCAAAGATTGATGGCTCCCGGACTCCTCAACCTTGATCATCCTTGTCAAGTACAGGGTAACTCTCAAGGTAGCAGGTAAGCCAATCTCCTTTTTGGTTGGCTACTCAGTCCTTCCATTCTTTTTTGGTCCCGGTTTTCCTTTTCCAATCTCATTACAAGGGATTGATGGTAAGTCCTCCTGCCCATGCACTACAGGCTCTTTTTTACAGAACAAAATTGCCCTGCCTGAGGCTCAGGCCGAAGCACTTGTTAACTTAATACATAATTTCCTATATGTTGGGCCTACGGCGCTTAAAAATTTCCTAAACCCCTTGCTTTATTCTTTCCTCCTGCAACATCTGATTAATGAAGTCAGTGCCTCCTGTTCTACTTGTTTCACCATTTCTCCCCAAGTAGGCCTTTGCCTCTCTTTTCCTACCCACCAAATGAGAGGACATTTGCCAGGACAGGAGTGGCAAATTGATTTCACTCATATGCCTTCTCAGAAAAAAACTAAAATATAGATTACCATGGTCAACACCCTAACAGGTTGGGTAGAGGCTTTCCTCTCAAAGGAGGAGACAGCCTGCACAGAGGCCAATGTTCTATGCTCAGACATGAGTTTGGACTCAGTTTGGACTCCATAATTCCTTACAGTCTGATAACTGACCAGCTTTTATTTCTAAGGTTACTCAACAGGTGGCACAAGCCCTTGGCATTTCTTGGAAGCTCCACATCCCATATTGATCATGGTCATCAGGAAAGGCAACTCCTTAGAGAACATGCTGACTTATATCTTTCCCAACTTGGGACCAAAGAAGCAGCTCCACACCTGGCAGCCAAGGCCCTTAAGCCAGGAAGCCAAGTCCTCCTCAACTCGCTTCAACAAAAACATTTCCAACCACGGTGGACTAGGCCTTTTACAATAATCCTCACCATACCTATTACAGCCAAACTGCTGGGGGACCCGACTGACATCACCTTACTCAGCTAAAAAGGGCTCTGTTACTACAGCCTCATGATAAATTCTCCTGTATAGTGTTGAGGCTCACTAAGTTTTGTTTTTCTCATCATAATTCTCTTTAATGTTTTTATTTCAGCAGGCCCACTTGTTTATTTCTGGAAATTCACTGTGCAAGTGATCTATTTGCCTCCCCTTCATAAAATATTGGACAGATCACAAGGTGGAATCAGTACAGTACTCTCCCTCTCTGGATGCCAGACAGCCATAAGTATGAAACTCTCCAAAATCCATTACTGAATCTCCTGACCCAATAGCATGTTTTTCATTTGACCATACTGACCCATACTTACTCACTCCTGAAAAGGGTGGTGTGTCTTTCTCAGGGAAAATACTGCTATTGCATTAATGAGTCTGGTCTAATGAAGAAAACTGCTGAAAAGGGTGGTATATGTCTTTTTCTCAGAAAAAAATTCTGCTATTATACTAATAAATCTGGTCTAACAGAGGAAAATATCTAAGCTCTGACCACATTAAGCAAGAATCTAAAGACATGATGTTGACAGTCTATCTCATATCTGGAAGTGGTCCAGGGCCAGTAGCTGCTTGGCTCCTACCCCTCCTGGCAATGGCCAGTAGCTGCTGGGCTCCTTCTGCTCCTGGGGCCCATTCTTATCATTTGCCATTCTCATGATTTGCCTTTTCTTTTAATAGCTCCTTGTCTGCTAAAGTTCATTAAAACGTGTATTACAGAGCCATCCAGGGTAACCTCCAATCAACTCCTGCTGTAGCCATACTCCAACCTGCCCACTTTTGAGTGACCCACCCTCTCCTGGCCATGGTGCCCCCTACAACTAAGTAGTTATGGACTTGGTCATTGCCCAATATCACCAGAAGGTCGGGATGATAGGTCGGGTCCCTCACTTCCCCCACAGGACCCCACAGCAAGGACAGGAGGTGGAAAGAGTGAAGTTGCTGTGAAACTCTGAAATTGCAGGGCAGATTCCAGAGGTTGCAAGTCCCCAGATGTTGCAAGAGGACTGACTGACATTCCCATGCTGCTAGCTCCACCCCAAGATGCCAGCTGCAGAAATATCCTCACTTCATCTCTACCGTGTGACTCTACTGACCATGTGACTCTGCTGCTCAGTCATCAGTCCCTTCCTCCACGGTCGGCAGACTTTTTCCAAAGGTGCCAGGTTGATTAAAGAGGCCTTTAATAACTTGGCTGGTGTTTGCCTTTTTTTTTTGAAATGCCCAATTCAATTTCAACATTGCATTTACCTTTCATTATGAAAGCTTGCATCATTTACTATATTGTGAACCAAGATAGCATGCTATAAGAATTTTTTTTTCAGAGACAACAACAGAGGTTTGTTTAGTAAACTAGGGGATACAAGTTGAAGGAAAACTATGGATAATCTCAAGGGAGAGAAAGCAACTTTGGGGTTCTTTACAGTTCTTTTTATAGAAGACCACCATGAGGGGGGTGAATAGGATTACATGGCAGGGTTGGGAGTCTGGTGCCCATTTTTAGAATTCTTAGCTTCCTGACAGTTCATTGGTGAGTGCTAGATGGTGTCTGGACTTGACCAAGGTCAGATATTTTAGGGATACTTTGTTTACCATGCATCTTAGGGATTTCAGATAAGTAAGTAGGCTATTATGACTAAAAGTGTGGGCTTGAGGCAAGCTGTGGTGGCTCACACTTGTAATCCCAGCATTCAGGAGGTAGAGACTGGAAGACAACAGTTCATGGACAGTCTCAACTACTTAGAGAGGTCCTTCACAACTCAGTGAGACCCTGTTGCAAAATAAAGAATAAAAAGTAGGGCTGGAGGTGTAGCTTGGAAGTACAATTCCCCTGGGTTTCTTCCCAGTACCGCAAAAATAAATAAATAAATAAAAAATAAATAAATAGGCCTATTGAAATATGTATGTATGTATATATGTATGTATGTATGTATGCATGTATTTTCCCTAAGAAAGAAGCATGTTTTTTAGGGTAAAGATAAGAATTTTAAAATTTCTACACTTTTATTTTTTTCCCTTTTTTAGTTTGTCTCCTTTCTACCTATTATTTTTATTTTTTCTGCCCTACCTTATTTTTCTCCTCTGAAGCTTGGATCCCTTAATCTTAATGGTTGAAATCCATCTTCTATAACTTTTTCAAAATTGACAAGGGATGAAAGCCCTACCTCGTCAGAGATCAAAAGTCTCATTCTTACTGACCTAAAGGATACAGAAAGAAACTGATCTGTTATTGAGTTGTGTTCTTTAAAATCAGCTCACAAGCTAACATCACTAAAGGACACAGCCTCAGGTACATAATGATGAATAGTTTTTTTTTTCTGTATGTATCTGAAGTTTTTATTGTGCCTATTATACCAAGCCTGCCATTAGGGTTGCTGAGTTGATGTTCATAAGCCTAGTTATCTGGTCAACAAAATCATCAGTCTGCTTTTCAATGATATTGAAATTGCAATGGGTGTTTACATGAAAAATTGGCATGTTAGTACAGGGTACAATAACTCAGATATATTGCTGCAATTTTTAAAATTGACTACCCATTAATTTTTTAAACTGGAGACCAGCTAGCCAACCTATTTAGTTATAGATAACATTGGGAAAAGACCTCATGACCTAAAGATTAAGCACAGCATACAATTTAGCATATCAACTACTATTGCCCTGTCCATTCCATTAGCACAAGAATATCTAATAATCATCAAATTTTAATTTGATCCAGAAAGTTTCAAAATTGGCCTTTGTGCAATACTTAAGGCATCAGGTAATTTATAGTATATTGTACATTATATGTACTTAGTTAGTATTAATTAATATTTGTTGAATATATATTGGCATAAAGTAAACCTATTGACAGGTGTCTGTGTGTGTGTGTGTGTGTGTGTGTGTGTGTGTGTTTGTGTGTTACTCAGAATTGAACACAGGAGCATTCTACCTCCAAGTTATACACCTAGCCCTTTCTATTTTAAACAGGATCTCACTAAGTTTTTGTGATTCTCTTTATACTGCTGAGACTGTGAACCTTTAACCTGCCATCCTCCTGCCTCAGCTTTTCAAGTTTTGGTATTACAGATATACATGATCACATTTAGCTCCCATTGGGATTTAAATAACATTAGCAAGATGTTAGAAAGAAATAGAGTAGAATATAAAATAGCCCGTTCCTTTCTGATTTTACTAGGCAGCCAGTGGCTGATATGTATTATAATGTTCTCAGCCCTAGTTGCCATTCAGAATTCTTGGGAAAACTTTGAAAATATGCAAGTGTTTATATTTATCCCATCCACACCTATTCAATCAGAATAAACATGGAAAGGACCTAGCCTATGCATTTATGAAAACCTCAGAGATTATAATCAAGCATAAGTAGGGTAGAGATAGCTTCATCTGTCTCAAAACTCTTGGTAACAAATGCATTAGGTAACTAAAAGTTTGAATTTTTTAAATTTATTTTTATTGGTGTATTGTAATCATACATCACATTGGAATACAAGACTTGAGAGGATATACAAGCACACATCATCCAATTAGCCCTCATCCATTCCCCATCCCATTCCCTCCCCCTACCTCGATCCCATATTTGTTTGGTGATTAACTTTGATACATTTGTTTACATACCTCCTGAGTTGTAAAGAGGTTGCATCCTCCCCTATCCTATACCCTCTGATTGGTCACCTTAATTGCTTCACTATAGGGCCCTTTCTATAACTCGACCTCTTCCTGTTACCCCTTTCCTCCTAGTTATTACATATTAGGGGAAGCATCTGGTTTTTATTTTCTGCGATATTTCTCTGTGCATGCCACAATTCAAGTACCAATCCCACTCTTGATGGCTCCAGTAGTGGCCTGGCTACCCGGTGGACTGATTGAGACCTTGCTGGCTCAATGAGCCACCTTGCCTCATGGGAGGCCCCGATTCTGGCCTTGCTGGCCCCCGCACCAGCCTCACCCCTCAGCTGACTCTGATCCCGGCCTCGGTGGCCCCAGCACCGGCCTTGCTTCAAGGCAGGCTCTGATCTCAGCCTCGCTGACCCTGGCACTGGCCTAACCTCTTGACAGTCTCCCTCAACAGTCTCCTATCCTGGCCTCAGAGGCCCCAGCACTGGCTTTGCCTCATGGCAGGCTCCGATTCCAATCTTGCTGAACCCAGCACCAGCCGAACCCTTTGCCAGGCTCCATTCCCTGCTGCGGAGGCCTCAGCACCGGCCTTTCCTCAAGGCAGGCTTCAATGCCGGCCACTGGCCCCGGCACCAGCCTACCCCTTGGCAGGCTCTGATCCCGGCCACGGAGGCCCCAGCACCAGCCTTGCCTCATGTCAGGCTTCGCTCCCAGACTTGCTGGCCCCAGCATTGGCCTAAACCCTTGGCAGGCTCCGATCTCAGCTTCAGAGGCCCCGGCCCCGGCCTTGCATCATGGCAGCCTCCAATCCCAGCCTCGCTGGCCCTGGCACTGGCCTACCCTCTCGGCAGTCTCTGATCCTGGCCTCAGAGGCCTTAGTAGCGGCCATGACTCATGCCAAGCTCTGATGCCGGCCTCACTGGCCCCAGCAACAGCCTTACCCTTTGGCAGTCTCCAATCCAGGCCACGGAGGCCCCAGCACTAGCCTTGCCTCATGGCAGGCTCCGCAACTGGACTCACTGGCCCCGGCATCAGCATAACCCCTTGGCAGGCTCCAATCCCAGCCTCAGAGGCCCCAGCACCGGCTTTGCCTCGTGGCAGGCTACGATCTTGGCCTCGCTGGTCCCGGTACCGGCCTACCCTCTCAGCAGGCTCTGATCCCGGCCTCGGAGGCCTTAGTAGCGGCCATGCCTCACTGTAGGCTCTGATCCCAGCCTCGCTGGCCCTGGCACCAGCCATACCCCTCGGCAGGCTCCAATCCAGGCATTGAGGACCACAGCACTGGCCTTGCCTCACGGCAGACTCTGATCCGAGCCTCATTGGCCCTGGCACCAGCCTAACCCCTCAGCAGGCTCTGACCCCGGCCTTGGATG
Source organism: Muscardinus avellanarius (assembly GCF_963383645.1). NCBI lineage: Eukaryota > Metazoa > Chordata > Mammalia > Rodentia > Gliridae > Muscardinus > Muscardinus avellanarius. Next base: position 41,334,440 of record NC_137802.1, on the reverse strand, counting down.
CTTCAGTAGCAGCCTTGTCTCAAGGCAGGCTTCGATGCTGGCCACTGGCCCCGGCACCAGCCTACCCCTTGGCAGGCTCTTATCCCGGCCTTGGAGGCCCTAGCACCTGCCTTGTCTCATGGCAGGCTCCAATTCTGACCTTGCTGACCCCGGCACTGGCCTAACCCTTTGGCAGGCTCCAATACCGGCCTTGGAGGCCCCAGCATGAGCCTTGCCTCATGGCAGGCTCTGATCCCGGCCTCGCTGGCCCCGGCACCGGCTTACCCTCACGGCAGGCTCCAATCCCATCCTCGCTGGCCCTGGCACCTGCCTAACACCTCGGCAGGCTCTGATCCCAGCCTCGGAGGCCTCAGTCGCAGCCTTGCCTCAAGGCAGGCTCCGATACTGTCCATTGGCCCCAGCACCAGCCTTACCCCTCAAGTACTGGCCTTGGAGGCCCCAGAACCTGCCTTGCCTCACGGTAGACTCCATTCCCAGCCTCGCTGGCCCCAGCACTGGCTTAACCCCTCGGCAAGCTCCAATCCCAGCCTCGGAGTCCCCAGCATTGGCCTTGCCTCACAGCATGCTCCGATCCTGGACTCGCTGGCCCCGGCACCAGCCTAACCCCTCAGCAGACTCTGATCCCAGCCTCAGAGGCCTCATTAGCGACCTTGCCTCACAGCAGGCTTCGATGCTGGCCGCTGTCCCCGGCATCGCCCGAACCCCTCAGTGGGCTCCGATCCTGGCCTCAGAGGCCCCAGCATCAGCCTTGCCTCATGCCAGGCTCCAATCCTGGCCTCGATGGCCCCGGCACCAGCCTAACCCCTCAGCAGGCTCCAATCCCGGCCTCGGTGGCCCCAGCACTGGCCTTGCCTCATGGCAGGCTCCAATCCCTGCCTTGCTGGCCCTGTCACTGGTCTCACCCCTTGGCAGGCTCCAATCCGAGCACCCTCTTCGCCCAGCAGGTTGTCCCATGTTCCCGAGGGTGCGTGATGGTAGCATTCTGCCTCTGAGGTTATTACTTCAAAAGTTCCAGGTGTAATGCATCAGATCTCTGCCTCCCCTGAGTACTGGCCACTGCCATTGCCACTGCCTCCACCATTTCAAATCTTTCCCAAGTTCTTTTTCCACTCTGAATGTTGTTCAGTGTTCCTAAGCATGCACAACGGTAGCATTCAACGTTTGGTGTAATTTCTCCAAAAAATAAGGTTGGTAGGATCTGATTTCTGCCTCTCCTGAATACAAGTTTTCACCGCTATCACGGCAACCGCTTCCAACACCGATTTCCTCCTAGGTCTCCGTTAAACTCTCTCCTTACAGGGGATGTTCAGGATTCTTAAGAATGTAGAAAAGAAGCAGTCCTCCTTCACAGGAAATTTTTCCAAAAGTTCCAGTTCATTTGGATAAGTTTTGTCTGCATGTCCAGTATCCTGGCATCTGCCGTGGCTTTCTTGACCCCTCTCCAATATTTTTTTTTCTTTTTTCTTTTTCTTTTCTTTTTATTTTTTTTAAATAAGAGAAGACAGTATGTGTGGTTTGAGGATGTTGTGGGATCAGGCACTCAGTAGCACTGTGGCCCAGGCCTCGGTTCTTCCAGAGGTCCTGTGTGCCCTGCGTGACCCCCGCCCAGGACCCAGAGTCATGCGGCCTGGACCCCGGTTCTTCCAGGGGTCCAGTGTGCCTCACATGACACTGCCCGCAGCCCAGAGTCCTGCGACCCGGGCCCTGGTTTCTCAGGGGGTCCGGTGTGCCCTGCTGACCCCCACCTGGGGCCCAGGGCCTTGTGACCCAGGATCCGGTTTTTCTGGGGGTCTGGTGTGCTCCACATGACTCCGCCCAGGGCCCAGAGTCCTGAAAACCAGGCCCTGGCTCTTCCGGGGGTCCGACGTGCCCCACCTGACATCCACCCAGGGCCCAGGGCCCAGGGCCTTGCATCCTGGGCCCTGGTTTCTCAAGGGGTCTGGCATGCCCTGCCTGACCCCAATTCGCAGCCCAGGGTCCTGCGACCCGGGCTCCGGGTTTCTCAGGGGGTCTGGCATGTCCTGTCTGATCCCCACCCAGGCCCCAGGACCTTGCCTAAAAGTTTGAATTGAAAGAGGAAATCCAAGATGACTTTGCTAAAAGTAATCTCCAGATAGACGGAAGGAAGATGGCGGCAGCTTCTGTCTCAGTGGTGATTGTGGCCACTGAAAAGAACAAGCATTTTTTGGGAAAGCCTTGGACACCAGATTTGGTTTGATATCAGATTGGGACAACTTAAGGAGACACTTCCAGCTGTGACTTCCTGTCTGGAATGCAGGAAAGAGAGTGGATAGCGGCAGAATTAGAAGCAAGAGGACAAGGAGGCACATGCCACGCAGGAAAGCATTTTTTTGAAGAACATCCCAGAAAGGATTGGAGAGAAGAACACTTCGGCTGTGCATGCTGGGGACTCTTAACAACACACCTTGTAAGAAGAATGAGCCAGGTGTGGTGGAGGGAGCCATGTAGTGCCAGGCGGGGAGCCAAGCCATGCGTCCCGGGACCTCAGTGTACCCACTGCTTGCTCCACCATGCTGCGCCAGGGTCCGTGGTGCACCCACAACAGCAGACCCTGCTCTACGCAGTAAGGCTCTGGGGCCCTGCTCTTGGAAGGGAAATGAAATTCATTGCTCAATCTCACAGCCTCTTCAAAACACACATAGAATCTTCTCTTATTAAAAAATATATATATATATATATATATATATATATATATATATATATATATATATATATATATTGGAGAGGGGCCAAGATGGTGATGGCGGCAGCCAGGACTCAGAAGATGCAGACAAACTCTATCCAATTCACTTGGAACTTTTGGAAAAAAAATACCCTTGAAGGGGGACTGCCCCTGCCACACATGCTTAAGAATTCTGGACATCATATCATGTAAGAAAAGTGTTCATCAGAGGACTAGGAGAAAGGCTGTGCCGGCAGAGCGGCAGGCAGCACTGGTGGAGTGGCAGTAAGGCAGCTTAGAGGTGTGGGTGCTAGTGCCGGCAGCAGAGGTGAAGGCTATTATTTTGGAGAGGCAGAGACCAGATTCAACCCACCTTAATCTTCTGAAGAAATTGCCCCAAAGGTAGAAATTGGAGGGGCAGACAGATCCAGTCCAGTCCACCTTGAGCTTTTGAGGAAATCTCCCCAAAAGCAGACTGACTGCACCTGCCACGCATTCTCAAGAAGTCTGGACAAAATGCTAAGTGGCAAAAGGGTTTGGGGGGGTTATCAGAGGGAGCTCCACATAGCTGGGATGGGCCTACATATTGCATGATCTGGGATATTGTCCCCCAAGACTCCGACCCGCAGGGGCTTAGAGAATGACACAGACACCTCTTCAGCTGAAATATGAATTCTTCTTTAATGGATCCTTAATATGTCTCAATAATATGTCTCTTCTTCTTCCTTCTTTATGCGTACAGCAAGCACAATATATATCAGCATCAAAATCCCTCCTTCTATTCCCTACCAACCCCAAGCTTCCCACAGCTAGGGCATGCACACTTCTGACTTTCTAATAGGCAGGCTGGTGGTAGAACGAGGTGCTGCGTCACTGATCATTCTGCAGGCACGTAGCATGGCACACTGCGCATGCTCAAGGAGACGTCCATCTTGTGAGTCTCATGACTTGGCTGCAAGCCTAGGCGCCATCTTGAATCCACGCTGGCAACAAGCCTGGGTGCCATCTCGGTCCAGCCGAGTGGGCCCCCACACTGGGAGTCATCAGCCCTCATGGCCAACACACTCCTCTGCGCAGAGTGGGAGGCCAGGTTGCACATGGAACAGCAGAGCCTGCTTTCCAAAGAAAAGTTGTGGATGTCTGCCTTTGGAGGAAAGACAAAATTTATTGCCACTAGGTATTTGGGGTCCCAGCTTTTGCAAAAGACATGTACTGTTTTCTCATATTAAAAAAAAAAAAAAGGAAGAACTCTGGGAGTGGTGGCATATGCTTGTAATCTCTCTGCTTGGGAGGCGGAGATAGGAGGATCGTGCTGGTTTGAGGCCAGCCTTGCTGGCTTAAGAGACCCTGTTTCCAAATTTATATATATATGAGATGGGTCTCCGGGAGTATAGCCTGGAGATAGAGGGGTTTCCAGGTGCCTCAGTGCCATACCAAAAAAAAAAAAAAAAAATAGAAAGAAAGAAAGGAACATATGTAGATGACCTGCTCATAGTGACAGAGACCAGAGCCTGATGCCAGCAAGGCTGGTGCCAGGGACTCTGAGGCCAGAATAGGAGCCTGCTGGGCGACTAGGCCAGTGCCAACACCAGGGTGGCTGGGATTGTAGCCTGCCGTGAGGTAAGGCAGTTTCTGGGGCCTCTGTCCAAGCGCAGATTGAAGCCCTCCAAGGGGTGAGGCTATTGCTGGGGCCAGCGAGGCCAGGATCTGGGCCTGTTGTGAGGCAAGGCTGGTGATATGGACTCCGAGGCCAAGATCAGAGCCTGCCGAGGGAAGAGGCTGGTGCCGGGGAAAGCCTGGCCAGGATTGGGGCCTGCCATGAAGCAAGGCCAGTGCTGGGGCCTCCGAGGCTGGGGTTAGAACCTGCTGAGCCATGAGGCCAAAGCTGGGGCCAGCGAGGCCAGGATCAGAGCCTGCAGTTAGGCAAGGCTGGTGCTGGGGAGTCCAAGTCCAGGATTGGACCCTGCAGAGGGGTAAGGCTAATGCCGAGGCCAGCGAGGCTGTGATCAGAGCCTGCCATGAGGTAAGGCCAGTGCAGGGGCCTTCGAGGCCAGGATCAGAGCCAGCTGAAGGGTGAGGCCGGTGCTAGGGCCAGAGAGCCTGAGATCAGAACCTGCCAAGGGGTTTGGCCATTGCCGGGGCCAGCGAGGCCGGGATCGGAACTTGCCGAAAGATTAGGCTGATGCCAGGGACAGAGAGGCCAGGATCAGAGCCTGCTGTGAGGCAAGGCTGGTGCTGGGGCCTTTGAGGATGGGATCAGAGCCTACGGAGGGGTGAGTCTGGAGCTGGGGCCAGTGTGGCCGGGATCAGAGCCTTTCAAGGGGTGAGGCCAGAGCTGGGGCCAATGAGGCTGGAATCGCAGACTGCTGTGAGGGAAGGGCAGTTCTTGGGCCTCTGAGGCTAGGATCGGAGCCTGCTGAGAGGTGAGGCCGGTGCCAGGGCCAGTGAGGCCGGGGTCAGAGCCTGCCATTAGGCAAAGCTGGTGTTGGGGCCTCCGAGGCTGGGATTGGAGCCTGCCAGGAGGCAAAGCTGGTGTTGGGGCCTCTGAGCCCAGGATCAGAGCCTGCCAAGGGGTTTGGCCAGTGCCAGGGCCAGCAAGGATGGAATATGAGCCTTCTGTGAGGCAAGCCGGTGCTGGGGCATCTGAGGCCACGATTGGAGCCTGCCACGTGGTGAGGCTGGTGCCGGGGCAAGTGAGGCCAGGATCGGGGCTTGCCATGAGGCAAGGCAGGTGCTGGAGCCAGCAAGGCTGGGATCAGAGTCTGTGTGGTGGCCAGGCTAGTGCTGGGGCCTTCAGAAGTTGGACTGGAATTTGCAATGTGGCATAAACAGAGAAATATTACAGAAAATAAAAAATCAGATGCTTTCCCTCATATGCAAAAACTAGGAAGAAATGAGTAATAGGACATCTAGTTGAAGAAATTGCCCTATGGAGAAGCAATTTAGGTGACCAATCACAGGGGATTGGATGGGGGAAGTTGGAATCTCTTTAAAACACATGATGTACATAAACAAATCTATCAAAGTTAATCACCAAATCAAGTATGGGATCGAGGGAGGGAGAGGAAACAGGATGGGGATAGGATAAAAGCTAATTGGATGATGTGTGCTTGTATATTCTCACAAGTCTTGTATTCCATTATGATGTTTGACTACAAGGCACCAATAAAAATATATAAATTTTTTTTAAATTTAAAAAATTACAAAAGTAATCTCTATGAAGTTACAGGTTTTTCTCTTCTTCACTGATATATTCTGAATACCTAGACTAGTGTTTACCATGGAGTAATAGCTATTCCACAATAATTTATTGAACAGACTAATTATTAAATTCCAAAATGAGATAATGCACACAGAGAATTTAGCACAGTGATCACCACATTATAGCAGGATATCAATTTAATTTATCTTATTCTCTTTTTAACTATAACACATACAAATTATCCAGGCTCTCTGTCTTGGCATTTCTCAGTTTAGTGCTATACCCAAACAAGCAGGCAGAGAGAAATAAAGAATTGTATATACCCAGCCGGAACAGCCAGGGCCCGGGTCGCGGGACTCTGGGCCCTGGGCCGGACCACGTGTAGCACGCCAGACCCCTGGAGAAACCAGGCCCAGTAAGACCCTGGGTCCTGGGCAGGGGTCGTGTGGGGCATGCCGGAACCCCGGAACAGCTGGGGCCCAGGTCGCAGGACTCTGGGCCCTGGGCCGGACCACACGTAGCACGCCAGACCCCTGGAGAAACCGGGCCCAGTAAGACCCTGGGTCCCAGGCAGGGGTAGGGTGGGGCACGCTGGACCCCGGAACAGCTGGGGCCAGGGTTGCAGGACTCTGGGCCCCAGGCAGAGTAGTGCAGAGCACGCTGGACCCATGGGGAAACCGGGCTGGGTCACAGTGCTACTGAGTGCCTGATCCCACTACCTCCTCAAATCACACATACTGTCTTCTCTTACTTAAAAAAAAAAAAGGAAAAGGAAAATAAAAAAGAAAGATATCGGAGAGGGGTCAAGAATGCCGAGGCGGATGCCAGGATACTGGAGATGCAGACAAAACCTATCCAAATGATCTGGAACTTTTGGAAAAATTCCCCGTGAAGGAGAACTGCTTCTTTCTTCTCTACATTGTCAAGAATCTGGATATCACCTGTAAGGAGAGAGTTTAGCAGAGACCAAGGAGAAAGACGGTGTTGAAAGCAGTCTCCGTGATAGCGGTGGAGACTTGTATTCAGGAGAAGCAGAAATCGGATCCTACCAACCTTATTTTTTTGGAGAAATTACACCAAATGTCAAATTCTACCATCGTGCATGCTTAGGAACACTGGACAACATTCAGAGTGGAAAAAGATATTGGGAAAGATTTGAAATGGTGGAGGCAGTGGCAATGGTAGTGGCCAGTACACAGGGGAGGCAGAGATCTGAAGCATTACACCTGGAACCTTTGAAGCAACAACCCCAGAGGCAGAATGCTACCATCACGCACCCTTGAGAACGTGGGACAAATGGCTGGGTGAAGAGGGTGCTCGGATTAGAGTCTGCCGACCTTGGAGGCCTCAGTAGCAGCCTTGCCCCACAGCAGGCTCTGATCCCGGCCATGCTGGCCCTGGCACCAGCCTACCCCCTCAGCAGGCTCTTATCGCAGCCTCAGAGGCTCCAGCACCGGCCTTGCCTCATGGCAGGCTCCGATCCGGCCTTGCTGGCCCTGGCACCAGCTTAACACCTCGGCTGGCTCTGATCCTGGCCTCAGAGGCCCCAGAACCAGCCTTGCCTCATGGCAGGCTCCAATCCTGGCGTCTTTGGCCCTGGCACTGGCCTAACCAATTGGCAGGCTCTGATCCTAGCCTCGGAGGCCCCAGTACCAGCCTTGCCTCATGGCAGGCTCTGATTCTGGCCTCACTGGCCCCGGCACCAGCCTAACCCCTTGGCTGGCTCCAATCCCCACCTTGGAGGCCCCAGCACCAGCCTTGTCTCACAGCAGGCTCCAATCTTGTTCTCGCTGACCCCAGCACCAACCTAACCACTCAGCAGGCTCCTATCCTGGCTTCGGAAGCCGCAGCATCGGCCTTGCCTTATGGCAGGCTCCGATCCAGGCCTCGCTAGCCCCAGCACTATCCTTGCCCCTCGGCAGGCTCCAATCCTGGCTGTGGAGGCCCCAGCACTGGCCTTGCCTCATGGCAGGCTCTGATCCATGCCTCGCTGTCCCCAGAACTGGCCCAACCCCTCGGCTGGCTCCAATCCCCACCTTGGAGGCCCCAGCACCAGCCTTGTCTCACGGCAGGCTCTGATCTCATTCTTGCTGACCCTGGCACCAGCCTAACCCCTCGGCAGGCTCCTATCCTGGCCTTTGAAGCCCAAGAAATGGCCTTGCCTTATGGCAGGCTCCGATCCAGGCCTCACTGTCCCCAGCACCATCCTACCCCTCGGCAGGCTCCAATCCTGGCCTCGGAGGCCCCAGCACTGGCCTTGCCTCACGGCAGGCTCCAATCCCAGACTTGCTGGCCCTGGCACTGTCCTACACCTCGGCAGGCTCGGATCCCGGCCTCAGAAGCCCCAGCACTGGCCTAACCCCTCAGCAGGTTCCAATCCCAGCCTCAGAGGCCCCAGCATTGGCCGTGCCTCACGGTAGGCTCTAATCCCAGCCTCACTGGCCCTAGCACCAGCCTAACCCCTCAGTAGGATCCGATTCCAACTTCGGAGACCTCAGTAGTGGCCTTGCCCCACAGCAGGCTCTGATCCCAGCCTCACTGGCCCCGGCACTTGCCTAACCCCTCGGCAGACTCCTTTCCCAGCCTTGGAGGCCCCAGCACTGGCCTTGCCTCATGGAAGGCTCCGATCCCGGCCTCACTGGCCCCGGCACTGGCATTGCATCAAGTCAGGCTCTGATCCTGTCCTCGCTGACCCTGGCACTGGCTTAACCCCTAGGTAGGCTTCTATCCTGGCCTTGCTGGCCCTGGCACTGGCCTCACCCCTCAGCAGGCTCCTATCCCCACCTTGGAGGCCCCAGCACCGGCCTGCCTCACGGCAGACTCCATTTCTGCCTTTGCTGTCTCCGTCACCAGCCTCACCCCTCGGAAGGCTCAGATCCAAGCACCCTCTACACCCAGCAGGTTGTCCTGCATTCCCAATGGTGTGTGGTGGTAGCATTCTGCCTCTGGAGTTATTTCTTCAAAAGTTCCAGGTGTAGCCGGGCATGGTAGCACATCTTGTAATCCCCGTGCTTGGGAGATGGAAACAGGAGGATCATGCTGGTTCAAAGCTAGCCGCACTGGCTTAAGAGACTCTGTTTCCAAAAATAAAAAAAAAGTATAAAATAGGCTTGGGAGTGTAGCCCGGAGGTAGACGGGCTTCCAGGAACCCCAGCACCACCACCAAAAAAAAAGTTCCAGGTGTGTTGCATCAGATCTCTGCCTCCTCTGAGTACTGGCCACTGCCATTGTCACTGCCTCCACCATTTCAAATCTTTCCCAAGCTCTTTTTCCACACTGCATGTTGTCCAGTGTTCCAAAACATGCATGACAGTAGCATTTGACCTTTGGGGTAATTTCTCCAGAAGATAAGGTTGGTAGGATCAGATTTCTGCCTCTCCAAAATACAAGCTTCCACTGCCATCGCAGCAACCGCTGCCAACACCGTCTTCCTCCTAGGTCTCCACTAAACTCTCTCCTTATGGGTGATATCCAGGGTTCTTAAGGATGTAGAAAAGAAGCAGTCCTCCTTTAAGGGGAATTTTCCCAAAAGTTCCAGTTCAGTTGGATATGTTTTGTCTGCAAATCCAGTATCCTGGCTGCTGCCGCGGCCATCTTGACCCCTCTCCAATATTTTTCTTTTCTTTTTTCTTCTCCTTTTTTTTTTTTTTTTTTATTAAGAGAAGACAGTATGTGTGGTTTGAGGAGGTTGTGGGATCAGGCACTCGGTAGCAATGAATTTTTTCCTTTCCTCCCTTCTAAGAGCAGAGTTCAACAGCCTCAATGTGCAAAGAAGAATCTGCTGTTCTAAGCGCACCATGGCCTGGCGCAGAATAGCAGTGCTGTATTCTTCTGTACCCACGGCTGTGCCTCTTGTTTGGTACTGGGCCTCCCGGAATTGGGCTCGGCCTCCTGCCTGGCACCATGCCTTCCAGGGGGTAGGCCGGGCCGCCCACCCCCAGACCGGGGCACCGGACCTTCTGGTCCAGGCCTCCAGACCTTCCAGGGGCCACTGGGCCCCATGAGACCCCCTGCCCGGGACCCAGGGACTTGAGAACCAGCCTTGGTACTTCCTGGGGGGGCCGGTGTGCCCCACGGGACCCCTGCCTGGGACCCAGGGCCTTGTGGCCCAGGCCCCGGTTCTTCCAGGGGTCCAGCGTGCCCCACGCCATCCCTGCCTGGGGCCCAGGGCCTTGTGGCCAGGCCCTGGTACTTCCTGGTGTGCCGGTGTGCCCCGCGCGCTCCTGCCCGTGACCCAGGGCCTTGTGGCCCAGGCCCCAGTTCTTCCGGGGGGCTGGCATGCCCCATGCCATCCCCACTCGGGGCCCAAGGCCTTGTGGCCCGGGCCTCTGGACCTTCCAGGGGGCTGGCGTGCCCTGTGTGACCCCTGCCCAGGCCCCAGGGCCTTGCGGCCCAGACCTCCAGACCTTCTGGCTGGGCTGGCGTGCCCCGCGCAACTCCCGCCCAGGCCTTATTTTCATTTTATAAGATGAAATATTTGGAACTCAGAGCTGTTAACAAATCTGTGTACAATATAGCATATAGTAAGGAATGATGTTAACGCATAAAAATAGGGTCCCCACATACACCCATGTAAAAAAAATTGCAGTAAATCTTGAGAAAGAAAAAGAAACAGCAGCAAACACATTATTTACATAGTATATATTTAGGAAAAAGGATATATTCACATATGTAGAGTGTGTGGATGTGTACGAGTGTAAGAATATACACACTCAAAAGGTGGGTAACTTTTAAAATTGCTTTTAACTTATGACTACATTGTAATTTTTCAAGAAATATGCATTTGCTATAAACCCCCCAAATGAGGACAAGTATCTATTTACCATCTTTTTAATTCTTTATATAAAGACAAAAGGTATCTTATAAAATATTTTGTGAGCTAGAGGTGTAGGTAAGACTCTCAAATATCCTTTTTCAAGAATATGGTAAATTTGAGATTCCAACATTTCACAAATTACACTGATTTTGATATTTTGGGTTTTTAACATTTTTAAACATTCTGCTTTGTCTTCACATAGAATGAAATCTAAGACAGTCTCTTTCTTTTTATGCTGGATAAAGTTGCTGCAATTTAAAAAGCACAAAGACAGTGTCAGAAAGGCCAGGAAAGATAAAGGAGTAAAACCCCTTTGTTTTAGAGAGGAAGAAAATACACGTGCAGAGAGGTTAAGTATTTTGTCCAAGCTCACACAGCTGACTGCAGAGGGTGAAGGTTTAACATGTCCTCTCTCAACTCCCAGCTCAGCTCTCTTTCTGCCAAATGACAATATGTCCACAAGAAAACTTGATTTGCTTCATAGTACCCACACCGATTGAAAACACTCAAACTCCTTTGCATGGACGAAACTGGTCAGATGGTACCCAGTGGGTTTTTTTGAGATCAAAGCTTTTAGATCTACAAAACCACAAATGTTTTCAGTTGCCCCTCGAGCCCAATAAACACCAGAACAAATGTTTTCAATATTGGCTGTGTGAGGATCATGCCGTGCTAATGTCGTGTCATGTCACTTCGTGCCAGCCACGGAGAGGTTGCTGGCCCCAGTTTCAGTCCTGGACACTAGCTAATACACTTTGGAGTCAGGTTGCAAAACATTCTGTAGCTTAAGATGTCATACACATGGGATTTTCCTCCCTGGAGCTCTGTGATAGGTTTGACCTTCATCAGATGCATGCAAAGGGCTCAGGAAATCCAAAGAAACATGATTCTTTCGAGTTTAGGGATTTTTCTTTTCACAGTTTACTGGTCAGAGTTCAATTAAATAAGCAGAACCACTAGAGTAGATAATGAGGTGACATGGGGAAGAAAGAACAGTCAATAGACCAGCAACTTCCCCCATCCAAATGGATACAATATCCTCTGTTCCGGTTCTTTAACTGCGCTCTGAGCATTTGCAACTACCACAAGGCAAGCCAAACCCAGACCAGAGTCTGTGTCTATTTCTGTTAGGATCCATTTGTACCCCTTCCCTGGGACTAAAGGCATCAATCTGGTTTGCCAGCCAAGGCCCCAGAAAATCTGCCATCTGTAGCCTGTGCCTCTTTTGCTGGCAGACAGAACACTTCTTTTTGGCATTTGGTGCTTTAGCTCATGCTAGAGCAATATGTCTAGATTCAGCCCATCTCTACATCACTGCAGCCTCACTATGACTACCCAATCCACTGACCCAGGTGGCCACCTTAAGAACACAGAAACAGCTGTGTTGGTTAGTTCTAATCAATTTCCACACCTGCAAGGGAGTTGCTCTGATGAGCATCAACATGTCCTATTTCAATGTACCTCTCAAATTCCCATAGGACTGGGTTCCATATGAGCATCGCTACAACAGCCCAGGGCCCATTGCTCTCCTGCCTGACCATATGGCTGGGCCATCAGCCACGACTTGTAAACTGGTGGAAACTAAAACACAGGGACTTCTCCCACTTCAGTGCTCCCATCACTGTTAGGAAACAGCCTGCAGTTCAGCCTTCCTCTCTGGTTTCTTCTTATTGCCTTTTGGTCAGAGCCACAAATGTTCAAACAGCATGTAGCCCACCTTGGAACTGCTGTCTACATACCAAGCAGCACTTTGTTGGTTTGTTTTGAGCTGTTATGAGTGTCCAATAAACAAGCACCCTGCTAATGAGATCTCTTCTTTGCATTCCCAGATGGAATGACCTTGAATATGCCATTTCTACTTTACAATTATGCAATTCTAGGTACTTCTATTTGCTCTAGAATGCTTCTTTGGCATTGATCAGATTGTATGATACTTCAGATTTTAGAGTGATAGACTATTTCAAAGATAGTCTCAACAAATGCCCAATGACATGCTAATAGTTACCTCTCAAATGGAAATTTTGTAGTTCAAAACGTCAGTAGTCATCACTGACATGGGCTCAAAGGTTTTTGTCATAAGCCCCAGCCTCCATTCCACATAGGGACATCACAAAAGGAATCCATCACAATCAGGACTCCAGCTTCCATTCTGTACTCTGTGGGCTCCAGAAGTTTCACTGGGTCTCATTTAGTAGGTTCAACTAATATTGCCTGAAAGATATTTGTGTGCCTTCTGTTTTACTCTGTAGGAGAAATATTTTCCATTCAAATGCAATGTCCATCTGTATCTTCTTTTACAGTTAGGTAAAAAGAGGGTAGACCTCTTCACATAAAACCTGTCCAACTATAGCAATTCTAGAGGTGTTTTACCTTAATTCCATCAGCCCTTATATTCCTAACCACAGCCTCCATCAGGACTTCAGTAACTGGTTTATATTTTGCCTAGAAAGTATTCTCTAGTCAAAGAAAGTAGTCTTTCCCATGACAAATTCATAAAAAGGGGATGCAACTTCTCCATGTATAATGTGTTTACATTTCCTAATTTTTCAAATTCTTCTTTCCCATATTTTTGTTTTCTCAATCTAATAGCTCACATCAAAATTTAACCAATGGGTTTTAGTACCACAATACATAGAGTTTTCATATTAAGGAATCACAGAAACTTCTTTTTTTAACCCTTTGACCTTTTTACCACCTCTCATACAAAATGCTTTGGGTCTCTGGTGAGGTATCAAGTCAAGACACGAGGACCCTCTGTGAATATTTTTCTTGAATGATGTGCCTGCTCACTCTCCTCTGTGATGAGAAGTCAGATTTCTCATTGTAATCTTTACCTTCCAGCTTGTAAAATTTCTCTAGAACTAGGTAAATAGAGCTAACTTGTCTGGAGCTTTTTAATGCTGAGGTACCAGCCAGGTTATTTTTTTTTCTGGCCCCCTCAAATTTTAATAATATTGTATTAAAATCTTTTTTTTTTTGGAATACCATCAGTATCTGTTTTGTTTTGTTTTGTTTTGGGTACTGAGGACTGAACCCAAGGACATTAAACCTCTAGGCTACACATCTATCCCTTTTTATTTTGAAACAAGGAATATCTTGGTTGCAAAATGCCTTGCTACATTACTGATACTGTCCTCAAACCCATGGTCCACTTCTCAGCCTCCTGCATACTGGGATCATATGTGTTTGCCACCATACCTAGCTTAGTATCTTTTTTATTCTTCCCATTTCTTATTAGCCATATAAAAAAATTCAGCCTTCTGTAAGAGTCCTTATAACATTTCATTTTAATTTTCATTTTCCTCTTGTTTTTACATATCAGTAATTGCTTTAGTCACCTTATTTATTGATAGGCCTTTCTACCACGCTAACACAGATCCCTTGACTCTCCTTTCCCCCATTCTTTTGTTAACTAATTTTTTTAACTAGCACCTGTAAGACCCATGAAGGAAAATAAAGAACCATCAGGGCTGTGGATATGACAAGGTCATGGAAGTAACCATGTAAAAGTGGAGGTCTTAATGAAGTATTTACCATGACCAAAATAATAGGCATATTTATTTAAGGGTGAAATCACAGCTATCATAGAGCCAAACTCATGTGATCTATCTATCTATCTATCTATCTATCTATCTATCTATCTATCTATGGGTTATCTGGGTTATTCTACTTGACATTTTTTTTTTTTTTTTACAGGTCTGTGGATGGAACCCAGGGTCATTCGACCTCCGAGCTACACCCCTCTGCCCTATTTTTATTCTTTTTTTTTTTTAAACAGGGTCTCACTGAGTTGCAGAGGGCCTCACTAAGTATCTGAGGCTGTCTGCAAACCACGATCCTCCAGTCTCACCTCTGGAATGCTGGGATTACAAGCGTGAGCCACCACACCTGGCTCCTACTTGACATTTATAAGAAGAGCCGCAGTCTTGAGTTCTTAAGGTAAGTACACTTACAATATCCTTTATTTTTTTTAATCTGTGTGTGTATGCTACTGAGGATTGTACCCAGGGAATTTTACCTGAGTTACATCTCAGGCCTTATGTTACAACTTTATTTAATTTTTTTTTATAAATTTTTACTGGTGCATTGTAATCAAACATCACAATATAACACAAGACTTGTGTGCATATCCAAGTACACATCATCCAATTAGCCTTTATCCAATCCCCATCCCATTCCCTCCCCAACCTTCAATCCCATGCTTGCTTTAGTGTTAAACATTGATATATTTGTTGACATACATCTTATGTTTTAATGAGATTTCATCTTCCCCCTTCCCATCCCCTCTGATTGGTCACCTTAACTGCTCCTCCATAGGGCCCTTTCTTCCACTAGATTCCCTCTATTACCCATTTCTTCCTAGTTTTTGCATTTCTGATCCCACTCGCAAAGGCCCTGGCACCGGCCTAGTCACCCGCAGACTCTGTTCTCAGCCTTGCTGGCTCCAGCACTGGCCTTGCCTCATGGCAGGCTCCAATCCTGGCCTCAGAGGCTCCTACACTGGCCTTGCCTTTAGGCAGGTTCCTATCCCGGCCTCACTGGCTCTGTCTACAGCCTCACCAAATGGCAGGCACTAATCCCGGTCTTGCTGACCCCAGCACCAACCTCGCCACATGACAGGCTCCGATTACAGCCTCCTTGGCCCCGGCAGGAGCTTCCCCCATCAGCAGGCTCCGAACCCAGTCCCCAAGCCCCAGCACCAGCCTTGCCTCACCGTAGGAACTGATCCGGGCCTCCTTGGCTCTGGCACCGGCCTTGCCTCAAGGCAGGTTCTGATCCTGGCCTCCCTGGTCCTGACACTGGCCTCACCCCTTGGCAGGCTCCAATCCCAGCCTCGGAGGCCCCCAAACCGGCCTTCCTTCACAGCAGGACCTGATCCCGGCCTTGCTGACCCCGGCACAACCCTCAACCCTCCACACGCTCTGATCTTGGCCTCGCTGGGACCAACACTAGCCTCAACCTTCGGCAGGCTCCAATCCCAGCCTCGGAGGCACGGGCACCTTGCCTCACGGCAGGCTCTGATCCCAGATTCAATGGCCCTAATATTGGCCTTACATTTCAACAGGTGCCCATTCCAGCCTCGCTGGCCTCAGCACCGGATTCACCCCTTTACAGGCTCTGATCCCGGCCTTGGAGGCCCCAGCACGGGCCTTGCTTCACAGCAGGCCTCGATCTCAGCCTCACTGATCCTGGCACTGGCCTCATACCTCGGCAGGCTCCTATCCCAGCCTTGGAGACCCAACACCAGCCTTGCCTCATGGCAAGCCCCGATCCAGGCCTTGCTGGCCTGAACCCCAGCTTCACCCCTCGGCAGGCTCTGATCATGGCCTCGGAGGCCCCAGCACCAGCCTTGCCTCACGGGAGGCTCCGATCCCAGCCTCAGAGGCACCAGCACTGGCCTTGCCTCACAGCAGGCTCTGATACCGGCCTCACTGGCCCAGGCACCATCCTATCCCCTGGATAGGCTCCCATCCTGGCCTCAGAAGCCCCGGCACTGGCCTTTTTATTTAGCTGTGCATTGGGCTCTGTTCTCTGTCACTATGATCAGGTTGTTTACAGATGTCAGATATTCCCGATTTTCTTCCTTTATTTTTATTTTTTATTTTTTATTTTTTTGTGGTACTGGCGTTCCTGGAAACCCTTCCTTCCACCTCCGGGCACTACCCCAGGGACCCATTTTTTAATTTAAATTTGGAAACAGGGTCTATCATGCTATCAAATCTGGCCACAAACCTGCGCAATCCTCCTGATTTTGCCTCCGAAGTGGGGGACCACAATTGTGCACCCCCACACCCGGTGTTCTTCAATTTTTTTTTTTTAATATGACAGAGCAGTACATATCTTTTGCCAAAACTGGGACCCCAAATTCCTAGTGGCAATGAATTTTGTCCTCCCTCCAAAGGTAGATGTCCACAGCTTCACTGTGGAGACCTGGCTCTGATTCTCCGCATATACCCTGGCTTACCGCTCTGTGTAGAGGAGCACAGTAGCCATGAGGGCTGATGACTCCTAGAACACACAGCATGACGGCCCATCCTGGCCATGCTAGGATCCCTCTGAAACCCCCCAAACCCTTTTACCACTTAGCATGTTGACCAGAATTCCTGAACATGTGTGGCAGGAACAGTCTACTTTTGGGGAGATTTCCTCAAAAGTGCAAGGTGGACTGAACTTGATCTGTCTGCCCCTCCAAACTCTGGTTACCACCACCACTGCTGCTGCCATTGCCATTTCGGTTCTCCCCTGACCACCTTTCACACACGATATGTTTTCCATAGTTCACGAGCATGTGTGGCAGTAGCAGTATACTTTTGAGGATATTTCTTTAAAATTATGGGGTGGATTTGATTGCATCTCTGCCTCTACCAAATACTGACCACTGCTGCTGCTGCCCCTGCCATCTTGGTTCTCCTCTGAGCACCCTATTCACACAGCATGTTGTCCCAAATTCCCGAATGTGTGTGGTAGTAGCATTCTACCTCTGGGGCGATTTCTTCAAAAGATCAAGGTGGGTAGAGTCAGTTCTCTACCTGTTCTGAATACTGACTGCTGCCATTGCTGCTGCCTCCACCATCTCAATTCTCTCACAAACACTTTTCCCACACTGCATGTTGTCCAGAATTCCTGAGCATGTGCAGTGGCAGCATTCCATCTTCGGGGCAATTTATTCAGAAGATCAGGGTGGGTTGGATCACATCCCTGCTTCTCCCAAATGCTAGCCTCCACCGCCGCCATCGCCGCTGCCACCGCCTTCCTCCTAGTTCTCCACTGGTCTCCTTCCTTACAGATACTGTTCAGAATTCTTAAGGATGTGAGGAGAGAGCAGTCCTTCTTCGCAGGGTTTTTTTCCGAAAAGTTCCAGGTGAATTGGATAGCATTTGTCTGCATCTCCTGAATCCTTGCTGCCGCTGCCACCATCCTGAGCCCTCTGCAATATTTTTTTTTAATACAAGAAAACAGTATGTGTGTTTTGAAGGGGTTGTGCGATCAAGCACTGAGCAGCAATGTATTTTATCTTCCTTCCAAGAGCAGAGGCCCACAGCCTCACCATGCCAGGAAGGAACTGCTGTTAGGAGCGCACCACGTGCCGCAGCACAGCACAGAGACACTGGGCTTCCCAGGACATGGGGAGCTCGGCTTCCTGCCTGGTGCCAGGCTGCCTAGGCTGTGCAACTCAGCTCCCCGCCGGGCTCTGGGCTGCCCGGGATGCCATGTGCTGGGCTGCCCAGTACGCACGGATCAGCTTCCCGCTGAGCGCTGGGCTGCCATGAAAGCCAGGCTCGACTTCATGCCAGGAGCTGGGCTGCCCAGGATGCTGTGCACTGAGCTGCCCGGTACATGTGGATCCACTTCTCGCCAGGCGTTGGCGCGCCCAGGATGCTGGGCTCGGCTTCCAGCAGGGCACTGAGCTGCCCACGACGCCATGCTCTGAGCTGCCCGGTACGCGTGGCTCGGCTTCCCACCAGGCACTGGGCTGCTGTGGAACCTGGGCTCGGCTTCCCGTCAGGTGCTGAGTTGCCCAAGATGCCATGCGCTGAGTTGCCTGGTACGGCATGGCTCGGCTTCCCGCCGGGCACTGGCTTGCCTGGGACGCCATGTGCTGAGCTGCCTGGTTTAGCGCTGCTCCTCTTCCTGCCAGGTGCTGCTCAGCTCCCTCCACCACGCCCGGGTCATTTTTTTTTTTTACATGGTCTGTTGTTAAGAGTCCCCAACATGCGTGGCTGAAATGGTCTTTTCTCTAAACTCTTCTGGGGGGCTCTTCAAAAAATCACTTCTTTTGCATGCCGTGCGGCTCCTTGTCATCCTGCTTCCAATTCTGCCATTATTCACTCTTTCTCCTGGTTTCTAGATAGGAAATTATGGCTGGAAATGTCTCCCTGAGTTGTCCTAAGCAGATATTAAACCAAAAACTGGTGTCCAGGGCTTCTCCGAGAAATGCATGCTGTTTTCGATGGCCGCAGTCCCAGCCACCGCCATCTTGAATTTTCTATTTAATTTATTTTTAATAGGGCTTCATTAA
Organism: Muscardinus avellanarius; assembly: GCF_963383645.1. Taxonomy (NCBI): domain Eukaryota; kingdom Metazoa; phylum Chordata; class Mammalia; order Rodentia; family Gliridae; genus Muscardinus; species Muscardinus avellanarius. The sequence continues at coordinate 41,315,719 of NC_137802.1, read as the reverse complement.
ATAGATGAAAGCCTCACTAAATTGCTGAGGCTGGACTTGAATCTGCAATTCTACCGTCTCAGGCTCCCAAGTACTGGTTTTTCAGGTGTGTGCCACCCTGTCCAGCTATAATATCCTTTATATAGTAACAGAAACCCTCTTCCCTTGGCAAAAAAAAAAAAAAAAACTGCTTGGGGAAAAAAATGCTATGCTTTTTGAGGTCTCATGTATAGCTATCTGTAGCTGTTTCATTATGAACTATAGGCCCTATACAACCAAACAAGATTTTTTACTCTGTACAATTTAAACTCAAAGGTACTTTTCCCATATTAGTTACTGTACCAATCCGTATTAAACAAGTGTTTCAGAAAACTGATGATAATGATGCACAAAATGAAACCATTCTGTTTCACACTGTTCCCCCTGATTTCAAGAGGTTCCTGGTCATCAGAGGTATTAATTTTCCCTTAGTGAAAACCATTCAGCCTAGTGGCCAAAGCTCAGTCTCACTGAAGTTTGAACTTGATCTAGCATCAAATTCCACCCAAGCATTCTCTTTTAATTTCATTTTAGCTATTACGGATAACAAGAACCAAGAGATTGTATAATTTGCCTTTTTCTTATTGATTTGTATTTTCTTATGCATCCAGTGAACCAGCTTTCTGGGAGTTACATCTATCTTTAAATTCCATCAGTAATCTTCCCTCTAATAAGTGTCCACACAGCACAGCTTCTGCTTTATATCATGGAGGACCAAGTGGCCACACAGAATTCAGAGGTTCTTTGTCCTCTGATTTGCATCTTTTCCCTTCAAAATAGTTGCTCTTATGAACTAGAGTTGTTCTAGTAAATCTTATTTCTCTGACACCAAATGAATAGGGAAAATATGAACATTTTCCTTCTATGCTTACACTATTCTCAATACGCTGACACAAGCAATATTTATTATTCAATAGCCAGGTGTGGTGGCATGAGCTTGTAATCCCACTATTTGGGAGGCTGAGACAGGAGGATTTCAGTTCAAAGACTGTCTCAGCTACTACTTAGCAAGGTGTTTGAAATTCAGTGAGACCCCGTTTTAAAATAAAGAATAAAAAGTAAGGCTGGTGGTGTAGCTTGGAGGTACAATGTCCCTGGGTTTCATCCCCAGTACTGAAAAAAAAAGTTATTCCTGTATCAAACTGTTCTCCACTTCTCTGAAACACCAGCTGGGTGTTCTACAATTCAACTCAACTCCAACATTATCCACATGGAGAGAGCACCAGACTGATAGTTAAGAACTCAGTCCCACAAGACTTTTCCTCCACTTCCACTTAAAACACAGGTTCCAAGTCCAAGTCGTTACTGATTGTCTGACTATAAATTATAAATTCCCATAATCCTCTCTTTGGGCTTGCAAACCTCAGCAATATTAATTTAATCACTAGAGTGATGGCTAATTACAAAGGGATACCGCTCAGGAGTAGTTAAATGAAAGAGATGCGGAGGTGGAGAAATATGGCAGCGGCCATGATTGCAGTGGTGATCACGGCTGCCAAAAAGAACATACATTCCTCAGAGAAGCCCTGGACTCCAGATGTTGGTTTAATATCTGATGAAGACAACTTAAGGAGATATTTCCAGCCATGACTTCCTATCTAGAATTCAGGAGAGAGAGTATATAACGATGGAATTAGAAGCAAGATGACAAGGAGGCACACACCATGCAAGAAAAGTGATTTTTGGAACATCCCAGAAAAGATTAGAGAAAAGAACCTTTCAGCTGTGCATGCTGGGGACTCTTAACAACATACCTTGTAAGAAAAATGACCTGGGCATGGTAGAGGGACCTGAGCAGCACCAGACAGGAAGCTCAGCATGTCTGGCCGCTGCGCTACTCTGTGCTGTGGTGCGGGCTGTGGTGCACTTGGAACAGCAGATCCTGCTCTACATAGTGAGGCTGTGGCCTCTGCTCTTGGAAGGGAGAAAAAATTCATTGCTTCTAAGTGCTTGATCCCACAACCTCTTCAAAATACACATACTGTCTTCTCTTATTAAAAAAAAATATTGAAGAGGGTCAACATGGTGGCGGCGGCAGCCAGGATTAAGATGCAGTCAAATCCTATCCAATTCACCTGGAACTTTTGGAAAAAAATCCCCACAAGGGGGGACTGCTCCTTCCTCACATGCTTAAGAATTCTGGACATCATATACAAGGAAGGAGCTCAGTGGAGGACTAGGAGGAAGGCGGTGGTGGCAGCGGCAGTGGTGGCAGCAGTGGTGGCAGTGGAGGCTAGTATTTGGGAGAGGCAGAGATCTGATCCAACACACCCTGATCTTCTGAAGAAATTGCCCCATTAGAATGCTACCGCTGCACATGCTCAGGAATTCTGGACAACAGGCTGTGTGGGAAAAGTGTTTGGAAAGAATTGAGATGGTGGATTCAGCGGCAATGGCAGCAGCCAGTAATCAGGAGAGGCAGAGATCTGATTCAATCCACCTTGATCTTTTGAAGAAATCACCCCAAAGGTAGAATGTTACCACCATGCACACTCAGGAATTTGAGACAACATGTTGTGTGAGTAAGGTGCTCAGAAAAGAATTGAAATGGTTGTGACAACAGCAGTGGTGGTCAGTATTTGGTAGAGGCAGAGATTCAATCCAATCCACCACATAATTTTAAAGAAATATCCTCAAAGGTATACTGCTACTGCCGCACATGCTTGGGAATCCCAGAAAACAAACTGTGTGGGAAAGGTGTTCAGGAGAGAACCGAGATGGCAGTGGCAGCAGTGGCGGTGGGGGTGACCAGAATTTGAAGGGGCAGACAGATCCAGTCCAGTCCATCTTGAACTTTTGAGGAAATCTCCCCAAAAGTAGACTGTTCCTGCCACACATGATTGGGAATTTTGGACAACATGCTAAGTGTAAAAGGATTTGGGGGGTTTCAGAGGGTGAACTGCATAGCAAGGATGGGCCGCCATGCTGTGTGTTCTGGGAGTCATCAGCCCTCATGGCCACCGCACTCCTCTGCACAGAGCGGTAGGCCAGGGTGTATGCGGAATAGCAGAGCCAGGTCTCCACAGTGAAGCTGTGGACCTTGGCCTTTGGAAGAAAGACAAAATTTATTGCCACTAGGTATTTGGGGTCCCAGCTTTTGCAAAAGACATGTACTCCTCTCTCATATTAAAAAAAAATATATACATATATATATATATATATATATATATATATATATATATATATATAAGAACGCCAGCCTGGTGGCGCATGCTTGTAATTCCCATGCTTGATAAGTGGAGACAGAAGGATCATGCAGGTTCGAGGTCAGACTTCCTGGCTTAAGAGACCCTGTTTCCAAATAAAAATATATAAAAAAATATGTCCCTGAGAGTAGAGCCCGAAGGTAGAATGGTTTCCAGGAATCCCAATACCACAAAAAAAAAAAAAGGAAGAAAATAGGGAACATCTGTAGACGAACTGCTCATAGTGGCAGAGAACAGATCCTGATGCACAGAAAGACTGCAAGGCTGGTTCTGGGGCCTCTGAGGCCAGGATAGGAGCCTGCTGGGTGGCTAGGATGGTGCTGGGGCCAATAAGGCCTGGATTGAAGCCTGTCATGAGGCAAGTCCAGTGCTGGGGCCTCCGACACCAGGATCAGAGCCTGCCAGCCTGCCAAGTGGTGAAGTCGGTGTCGGGGATATTTAGGCCTCGATTAGAGCCTGCCGTGAGGCAAGGCTGGTCAGTGCTTGGGCCAGCAAGGCCTGGATTAGAGCCTGCCAAGGGGTGAGGCCAATGTCAGTGCCAGCAAGGCCGGGATCAGAGCCTGCCATGAGTCAGGGCCAGTGCTTGCGCGAGCGAGGCCGGATTGGAGCCTGCTGTGAGGCAAGGCCGGTGCTGGGGCCTCGGAGGCTGGGATCAGAGCCTGAAGAGGGTAAGTCTGGTGTCGGGGTCAGGGAAGCAGGGATCGGAACCTGCCATAAGGCAAGGCTGTTGCTGGGGCCTCCGAGGCCAGGATTGGAGCCTACTGAGGGGCGAGGCCGGTGCGAGGGCCAGCAAGTCTGGAATTGGACCCTGCCGTGAGGCATGGCCAGAGCTGGGGCCTCCGAGGTCAGGATCTGAGCCTGCCAAGGGGTGAGTCCAGTGCTGGGGTCAGCGAGGCCAGGATCAGAGCCTGCTGTGAGGCAAAGCTGTTGCTGGGACCTCCGAGGCCAGGATCGGATTCTGCCAAGGGGTGAGGCTGGTGTCGCGGCCAGCGAGGCAGGGATTAGAGCCTGCCATGAGGCAAGGCCAGTGCTGGGGCCTCCGAGGCTGGGATCTGAGTATGCCCTGGAGTGACGCCAGTGCCGGGGTCAGCAAGGCTGGGATAAGAGCCTGCCATGAAGCAAGGCTGGTGCTGGGGCCTGGGAGACCAGGATTGGAGCCTGCCAAGGGGTGAGGCCCAGTGCCGGGGCCAGCGAGGCCAGGATCAGAGCCTGCTGTGAATCAAGGCCGGTGCTGGGGCCTCCGAGGCTGGGATTGGAGCCTGCCGCGGGGTGAGGCCGGTGCTGGGGCCTTGGAGGCCAAGATCGAAGCCTGCTGAGGGGAGAAGCCTGTGCTGGGGCCAAGGAGGCCAGGATCAGAGCCTGCCATGTGGTGAGGCCAGTGCTGGGGTCAGAGCCTGCCATTTGGTGAGGCCGTAGCTGGAATCAGCGAGGCTAGGATAGGCACACACTTGTAATCCCTGTTCTTGGGAGGCGGAGACAGGAGGCGCACGCTTGTAATCCCCACGCTTGGGAGGCGAAGACAGGAGGATCGCGCATGTTTGAAGCCAGCCACGCTGGCTTAAAAGACCTTGTTTCCAAATAAAAATATAAAATAGGTCTGGGAGTGTAGCCCTAAGGTGGAAGAGCTTCCAGGAACCCCAGTACCACCAAAAATAAAAAATTAAAAAAAAAATTTAAAAAGGGCTTCCAGGAACCCCAGTATCACACACACACACACACACACAAAAAAAAAAAAAAAAAAAAAAAAAAGAGCTTGCTTAAAAGCAAGGCCGGTGCTGGGGCCTCTGAGGCTGTGATTGTAGCCTGCCATGAGGCAAGGCTGGTGCTGGAGCCAGCAAGGCAGGGATCAGTGTCTGCCAGTTGGCCAGGCCGGGGATCAGAACTTGCAATGTGGCATACACAGAAAATATCAAAGAAAATATAAAATCAGATGCTCACCTTAATATGCAAAAACTAGGAAGAAATGGGTAATAGGGGGGAATCACATGGAAGAAAGGGCCCTATGGAGGAGCAATTAAGGTGACCAATCAGAGGGGATGGGATGGGGGAAGATGGAATCTCTTTAAAACACATGATGTATGTAAACAATGTTAATCATAAAATCAAGCATGGGATTGTGGGAGGAGAAAGGAGTGGGATGGGGATTGGATAAAGGCTAATTGGATGATGTGTACTTGGATATCCTCACAAGTCTTGTATTCCATTTTGATATTTGACTACAATGTACCAATAAAAATATATTAAAAAAAGAAAAACAGTAGCTAGAGATAATAAAAATCATTTTCACAGCTTAGTTACTAAAATTTAACTGACAACTATATATATATATATATATATATATATATATATATATATATAAACTATATATAAAAAAGCCTATATTGGGGACAAGAAAGCAAAACATAATTGATTTTAATCTATGTCCAGCACCTTGCAGAGTGTCAAGCACATAGTAGGATCCAATACATGCTTGGTAAAACAGTGATTTAATGGCATGGGAGAGTTTGCAAATTAAGAAAGCAAACGGTTTGATGGAAATTTAAAAGCAAGTGGTATTATCATGTTTAATGGAAACACCCATTTTTAGCTCTGGAGTCAAAGAAGTCCACTATTTGGCTTTGGACAATTTATTTAACATCTAAAATAAACATATCTGTAATTTATATACTAATGATTCATCTTTATGATTCCATCTCAATCTTCTGTTTAAGCTACTGTTCTACAACTCCAGTTGCATATTTAACTTTGGAAACCTAGAAGACTTAGGAGACTCAACTTGTCCAAAATTAAGCTCCAGGTAAGTTTTCTCCTCTATAAAAATAATTAAATAATTGTTCCATGTTCATTCATTTCAATCCCATTTTTCTAGTTACTTATGCCAAACATTTTTTTTTTTTTTTTTGCAGGTCTGGGGATGGAACCCAGGAGCATTCGACCTTCGAGCTATACCCCTGCCCTATTTTTTATTCTTTATTTTGAAACAGAATCTCACTAAGTTGTGGAGGGCCTAAGTAGCTGAGGCTGTCTGCGAACAGTGATCCTCCGGTCTCAGCCTCCTGAATGGTGGGATTACAAATGTGTGCCATCAAGCCCGGCTTTATGCCAAACATTTGATGGCATCTTTAATCATTCATTATCCAAACTCTACAACTGATTTGTCAGCAAATTGTGTCATCTTTATTTAAAAATATTTTATTTATTTATTTATTTATTTATTTATTTATTTATTTATTGCAGTGGGGATGGAACTCAGGGGATTTCTATTTCAGGCTACACTCCAAGACCTAATTTCTATTTTTTATTTGAAAAAGGGCTTACTAAGCTTCTGAGGGCCTCATTGAGTAGTTGAGGCTGGCTTTGAACCTGCGTAATTCTCCTGTCTTGGCTTCCCAAGTGCTGAGATTATAAGCATGCACCACCATGCCCAGCCAACATATTTATAGCTGGCCATGTCCCACCATCTCTAATGCCGTCATTCTGATCTAAGTCATCTCGCCAGGGTTATTGCAATTAAGTCTTACTATTTTCCTGACTCCTGCCATGACTGTTCGTCAGCATGTCCTCAAAAGAGTAGCCAAAGGTATCTCCTTAAAAACTTGTCATATCTGTATTTCAACTCGAGGTAAAAACCAAAGTCCTTACTTTGAGCTGCACAGCGTTCTGTAGAATCTGCTCCTTCTATTCACTCCTGGATGTACTGTCATGCCCTTATCTGCTGCTATTGTATCCTCATTCACTTTCTCCAGCCACATTGGCCTCCTTAGGGGTTAGTAACAAACTAGGGATAGTGACTATAATACTCATCCTAGGTTTGCTCAAAGGAATTAAATGAGATAATGCATGTAAAGAGTTTAGTCCAAAATCTGACTTCTGGGAAAGATTTAATCTATGTGAATGGTGGCTACAAAAATTTCCCAGCTCATTATTATCATCATCACAATTATTATGGCTTCTCCAAAATGCATTCTTCAAAAAGAATATATTCACCTTGATCATGGACATGTTTAATCATATGACTCAAAATCCTTTTAACCTGATTCCCAAAATAGAGTTTATGCCCCAAGGTTAAAAACTTGGATTAGTGTGTTTTTTTTTCTTTTTTTTTCTTTTGATTTAGACCATAGAGAGACTTCAAAAATGCAACTTAAAAATTATTTTCTGAATTTCAGAAACAGACTTGTAAAACGTTGTTTGGCTGGGTAAATACTCAATTGATTGTGTAAGCCGTAGTCATTTTTTTAAAGCCAGCTCCATTATCATAGTCATGCTTTATACAATAGACAGCACAATACATTTTGATTCAAATTTGAATAATACCATGCACAGCCAGCAATAAATAAGATTTAAATTTAGACTGTGCCTTTGCTTTTCTTTGAGAAGTTTTCAAAGATGTGAGCAAGTGGAAGTTGTGGTTCTGACTAATGTTTTTGCTCTTTATTTGTTTTTAAATTTCCCTTTATGAGCCAGGCAGGTTGGTGCACACTTGGAATCCCAGCACTTTGGAGACTGAGACAGGAGGATTATGGTTCTCGGACAGCCTCAGCTACTTAGTGAGGCCCTTTGCAACTCAGTGAGACCTGTTTCAAAATAAAGAAAAATTGGGCAGGGGCATAGCTCCAAGGTTAAATGCCTCTGGGTTCTGTCCCCACACCCGCAAAAAGAAAATAAATAAATAAATTTCCCTTTATGTTTAGGCTTCAAAACTTGCAAAGGATCTGACATCAGTTTACCCTGCTCTCTAAGGGTAAGCTAAGGAAAGCATGTGTCTTCTCCGTTAATTCATTAGAAGTAAAGATTAACTTATGTGTCTGTGCTTTATGGTACTAATTTAAACTTTGTAAGATATTGGGGAATTTAAATTACTAGGACAAGAAGAAAGCTATAAATTCCTATCAATATATAGTCCTCTTCATCGACAATCTTCTTGTCTTTTTTGTTTCTTTTTTCTTTTTGTGGAATTGGGATGAAACCCAGGGGCCTTCTACCTCTGGGCTACACTCTCAGACCTACTTTTTTATATTTATTTGGAAACAGGGTCTCACTAAATTGCCGAGAGCATCACCAAGTAGCTGAGGCTGGCTTCAAACTTGTGCAATCTTCCTGGCTCAGTTTCTCAAGTACTGGGATTACAAGCGTGTGCCACCACGCCCAGGTTTTTATTTATTTATTTTTTTAATTCTCCCTGTATTACTGGGGATTGAACCCAGACCATTCTATTTCTGAACTATACCCCCGGCCCTCTTTATTTTGAAACAGGGTCTCAATAAGTTACTAACACTGGCCTTGAACTTGTGATACTCCTGTCTTCATTTCCCAGGTACTGGGATTATAGGTCTGTGCCATTGTACCTGATTGCTTATTTCTCTTATATCCTACTTAATAGAAGCTCAATACATATTCATTATTGAATTTTAGTCAATTGAGACTATTTTAGCAGAATTTAGTTTTGATTATTATTATTATTTTTTTGCAATGCTGGGAATGAAACCCAGGGGCATTCTACCTCCAATCCACATCCCCCAGATCTATTTTTTATTATTTATTTTGAAACAGGGTCTCAATGAATTGCAAAGGGCCTAAGTATCTGAAGCTGGCTGCGAACTGCAATCCTCCTGTCTTAGTCTCCCAAATGCTAGGATTACAAGTGTTTGCCACCACAAACGCTTGATTCAGATTATAACACCATAAATAAAATTAGCATGCAGAAAACATTGGGTTTCATTTTGTTTTGTTTTAGAAAGATAGTGGGAAATAGTAAAAAAAAAAAATATATATATATATATATATATATATATATATATATATGTGTGTGTGTGTGTGTGTGTGTCCATATATATATATATATATATATATATATATATATATATGGACACAACTTGATGATAAACCACTTGTAGAGTTTGAGAGAGAATGAAAGATTAAAGATAATATCAACTGTTTGGCATAGGTAACTATAAGATATGTCTTAGGTGGGAGGTGTCCATTGTCTTATAGTTCTCTTTATTAAGTGGGCTTAGTCTCTGTCCCTGCATGCCTAGCAGGAGAACAATCATGTGTCTCACTTGCTAGATGTTTTTTTGATTAGTTATCCACTTTCTTGGCCTGCTACCTTTCTGTTCAGACTGGTGTTTTACACAGAGACAAACAAACTGCTAAGGTTTTTTTTCATGGCCTCAAAAGACTGAGTCCTGGGGACTCTGGGCCCCGGACCGAACTGCGCGTAGCACGCCAGACCCCTGGAGAAACCGGGCCCAGTAAGACGCTGGGTTCTGGGCGGGGGTCGCGCTCGGGGCACGCCAGCCAGGGGCCAGGTCGTGGGACTCTGGGCCCTGGGCCGAAATGCTCGTAACATGCCATACCCCTGGAGAAACCGGGCCCAGTACCCTGGGACCCGGGCGGGGGTCAGGCGGGGAACACCAGCCAGGGCCCGGGTCTCGAGACTCTGGGCCCCAGGCCGAAATACGCATAACACGCCAGACCCCTGGAGAAACTGGGCTCAGTACCCTGGATTCCAGGCAGGGGTCCCGCGGAGCATGCCAGCTGGGGCCTAGGTCATGGGACCCTGGGCCCCAGGTGGAGTAGGGCGGATCACTCTGGACCCATGGGGAAACCGGCAGGGTTACAGTGCTACTGAGTGCCTGATCCCACTACCTCCTCAAACCACATATACTGTCTTCTCTTATTTAAAAAAAAAAAAAAAGGAACAGAAAAAGAAAAAGAAAAATATTGGAGAGGAGGTAAGAAAGCAGCTATGGATGCCAGGACACTGGAGATGAAGACAAAACTTATCTAAATGCACTGGGACTTATGGAAAAATTCCCCGTGAAAGAGGACCCCTATTTCTCTATATTGTTAAGAATCTCGGACATCACCTGTAAGGAGAGAGTTTAGCGGAGACCAAGGAGAAAGGCTGTGTTGAAAGAGTTCTCCGCGATGGTGGAGGAGACTTGTACTCAGGAGAAGCAGAAACCGGATCCTACCAAATTTATTTTTTTGGAGAAATTACACCAAATGTCGAATGCTACCATCATGCATGCTTAGGAACACTGGACAACATTCAGAGTGGAAAAAGAGCCTGGGAAGGATTTGAAGTGGTGAAGGCAGTGGCAATGCCAGTGGCCAGTACTCAGGGGAGGCAGAGATCTGATATATTACACCTGGAACCTTTGAAATAATAACCACAGAGACAGTGATCGGAACCTGATGAGGGGTTAGGCGGGTGCCGGGCCAGTGGCCGACATGGGAGCTTGCTGTGAGGCAAGGCCACTACTGAGGCCTCCGTGGCCGGGATTGGAGCCTGCCGTGGGGTTAGACCGATGCTGGGGCCAGCGAGGCCGGCATTGGAGCCTGCCATGAGGCAAGGCTGGTGCTGGGGCCTCCGAGGTCGGGTCTGGAATCTGCTGAGGAGTTAGGCCAGTGCTGGGGCCAGTGAGGCCGGCATTGGAGCCTGCCTTGAGGCAAGGCCGGTACTGGGGCCTCCGAGGCCAGGATAAGAGCCTGCCGAGGGGTAAGGCCGGTGCTGGGGCCAGTGAGGCCAGCATCGGAGCCTGCCATAAGGCAAGGCCGGTGCTGGGGCCTCCGAGGCCGGGATAAGAGCCTGCCGAGGGGTTAGGCTGGTGCTGGGGTCAGAGAGGCCGGCATCGGAGCCTGCCGTGAGGCAAGGCCAGTGCTGGGGCCTCCGAGGACGGGACCGGAGCCTGCTGAGGGGTTAGGCCGGTGCTGGGGCCAGCGAGGCCAGCATCAGAGCCTGCCATGAGGCAAGGCCGGAACTGGGGCCTCCAAGGCCAGGATAAGAGCCTGCTGAGGGGTTAGGCCGGTGCTGGGGCCAGCGAGGCCGGCACTGGAGCCTGCCCTGAGGCAAGGCCGGTACTGGGGCCTCCGAGGCCAGGATAAGAGCCTGCCGAGGGGTTAGGCCAGTGCTGGGGCCAGCAAGGCTGGCATCAGAGCCTGCCATGAGGCAAGGACGGTACTGGGGCCTCCGAGGCCGGAATTAGACCCTACCGAAGGGTTGAACCGGAGCTGGAGCCAGTGAGGCCGGCATCGGAGCCTGCCTTGAGGCACGGCCGGTACTGGGGCCTCCGAGGCCAGGATAAGAGCCTGCCGAGGGGTTAGGCCGGTGCTGGGGCCAGCGAGGCCAGCATTGGAGCCTGCCGTAAGGCAAGGCCGGTGCTGGGGCCTCCGAGGCCGGGATAAGAGCCTGCCGAGGGGTTAGGCCGGTGCTGGGGCCAGCGAGGCTGGCATCAGAGCCTGCCGTGAGGCAAGGCCGATACTGGGGCCTCCGAGGCCAGGATAAGAGCCTGCCGAGGGTTTAGGCCGGTGCTGGGGCCAGCGAGGCCGGCATAGGAGCCTGCCGAGAGGCATGGCTGGTGCTGGGGCCTCCGAGGCCAGGATCAGAGCCTGCTAAGGGGTTAGGCCGGTGCTGGGGCCAGCAAGGCCAGCATCAGAGCCTGCCTTGAGGCAAGGCCGATGCTGAGGCCTCTGAGGCCGGGATCGGAGCCTTCCTTGAGGCAAGGCCGGTACTGGGGCCTCTGAGGCCAGGATAACAGCCTGCCGAAGGGTTAGACCGGTGCTGGGGCCAGCGAGGCTGGCATCGGAGCCTGCTGTGAGTCGAGGCCAGCATCAGAGCCTGCCATGAGGCATGGCCAGTGCTGGGGCCTCCTAGGCCGGGAACGGAACCTGCCGCGGTGTTAGGCCGGTGCTGGGGCCAACGAGGCCGGCATTGGAGCCTGCCGTGAGGCTAGGCTTGTGCTGGGGCCTCTGAGGCTGAGATTGGAATCCTGCCAAGGGGTTAGGGCAGTGCAGGGGCCAATGGCCAGCATCGGAGCCTGCTGTGAGGCAAGGCCACTCCTGCGGCCTCCAAGGCTGGGACCGAAGCCAGCTTAGGGGTTAGACCGGTGCAGGGGCCAGTGAGACCAGAACTGGGGCCTCCCATGAGGCAAGGCCGCTGCTTGAGCCAGCGAGTTCTGGATCAGTCCATTGAGTAGCCAGGCCACTACTGGGACCATCAAGAGTGGGATCGGTACTTGCAATGCAGCATGCACAGAGAAATATCACAGATAATATAAATCAGATGCTTCTCTTAATCAGCAATAACTAGGAGGAAAGGGGCAACATGAAGAGGTTGAGCTATAGAAAGGGCCCTATAGTGAAGCAACTAATGTGACCAATCAGAGGGTATGTAATACTGGAGGGCGGAGCCTCTTTAAAATGCAGGAGGTACATAAACAAATGTATCAAAGTAAATCACCAAAGAAGTGTGGGATGGAGGGAGGGGGAGGGAATGGGATGGGGGCTGGAGGAGGGCTAACTGGATGATGTGTGCTTGTATATCCTCTCATGTCTTGTACTCCAATGTGATTGATATATGACTACAATGCACCAATTTAAAAAATAAATAAATTAATTAATTAAAAAAAAAAGACTGAGTCCTTGGAAAAAGAATAATTTTGCTAGATATGGTGACACGTGACTGTAGTCTCAGTACTTGGAAGCCTAAGACAGAAGGATTGCAGGCTCGAAGCCAACCTCAGTAACTAAAGGAGGCCCTCAGAAACTTAGTGAAACTGTTTTAAAACAAAATCTAAAAAAGGCTGGGAGTATAGCTCAGAGAAAGGATGCTCCTGGGTTTAATACCCAGTTACATAAGTGAATATTTTTCCTAGATAGCATATCAAATAAATCTTTTATATTTTGAAACAGGATCTTACTAAACTACTGCAGCTGGCCTCCAGCTTGCAATCCTTCTGCCTTAGCCTTCCTAGTACTGGACTATAGGTGTATATAACAATGGCCAGCTCAAATATGTAATAATATTAATCACTGAAAACCAAATGGACCAATGAACTTAGTAATACATTTTCCAGAAAATTATATATATACACATATACATATATATACATATATACATATATACACATATACACATATACACATATACACATACACACACACACACACACACACACACACACACATATATATATATATATATATATATATATATATATATATATATACACATATACATATACATATACATAGTCATACTGGGGGTGAAATCCAGAGGCTTTCGACCTCCGGGCTATACTTCCAGACCTATTTTATACTTTATTTGGAAACAGGGTCTCACTAAGTTGCTGAGAGCCTCACAAAGTTGCTGAGGCTGGCTTTGAACCTGTGCGACCTTCCTGTTTCAGCCTCCCAAGCGTGGGGATTACAAGTTTGTTCCACCACGCCTGGCTCAGAAAATTATTTTATATACAAACGCCCACAAAAAAGTATCTGTCTGGAGTTTGTACATCCAGGGGAGATATTTCTTCTTCTATTGGTAACAGATATAGTCATGGTAAACAAATAATCTTCTGATGCAGCATATATATTTATTTTATGATGCAGAGATTTTGTGGTCCATTTAATAATTCTTTCATTATAGTACAAAGAGTATGTGCTCCAGAATATATGTTATAATTTCCATAATATTGTCAATACTTTATTTGGTAGTGAATTCATTTGTTTGACCTTTCAGTTTTCTCTCCATTAATTTGGTTTTGCCTTCAAAATTTTGGTTTTTTTTGTCCTTTAATTTTCCCTGATCATTTTCTAACATTTTTTCTTTTTATAATTTCTATCTCTGCATTTGTTGCTTCCTTACTTGTGGTTATTATTTTGTTTTCATCTTTTGTTGTGCTATATTCTTGAAGGGAGTTCAGAATTCTCTTCTGTTACACATCCATTTGCTTTTTAAATTTTTTCTGATTTTAACATCAATATGCACAAGTTTTTTGCCTGTATCAAAATTTTTAACTCTTTTTTATATTTTTGGTGGTACTGGGGTTCCCGGAAACCCTTCTACCTCCGAGCTACACTCCCAGACCTATTTTTTAATATTTTTATTTGGAAACAGGGTCTCTTAAGCCAGCGATCCTGGCTGCGAACCTGCAAGATCCTCCTGTCTCTGCTTCCCAAGCGCCGGGATTACAAGCATGCACCACCACACCCAGCTTAATTTTTAACTCTTGAGAAGTTAATCTGAGTTATTATTCTGGTGTGATTTTATATTTTATTCTATTCGCCAAGTTTGCAATTTCTTGTCCATAAACCATGCATGTCCAAGAAACCCCATCTATCCTTTGACTACAGTAAGTTCTTAGGTATTTTTAAAATTCCTGTGTAGATAGCAATCCTGCTGGCCTTCCCTGCCCTTAGTCATAGCCAGAATTATTTTTTCATTTGGCTCTGATTTGCAAAGCTCTCTCTATAAGTATCTCTATTCTTTCTAGACTGAGCTTCTGAGAGCAGGAGGCTGAACTCCAGGTTGGTTGGTTCACTAACATTTAAGGCAAGTAGCAGGGCCTCCAAGCTTGTCATTAAATGCTTCCTCTGCTGCTGCTTCTCGGGGAAAAAAACAGAAAGAAATTCAAATCTACTTTCTACCCTGGTTTCTTGATTTTTTTTTTCTTTATTGAATATTTCCATTTTAAGTACAAAATATTTTAATCATACACAAAAGTACAGAAAAACAATGTCACAATTATTTATGTATCTGCCTGTGAGATTAAAGACTGTTGAATAGTTTACCATAAATGCTTTTAATATCTCATTTTAAAAAATACATGAAACATTACAAATACAACTAAGGCCTCACTCTCCTCTCCTCTCCCTCAACTGTTTTCTCCTTCTTGTCTTTTCAGGGCTAGGTAATAACCTGAAGTCAGAGTGTATCATCTTCGTGTACGCTTCTTTGACAAAGTATCTATAAGTAAAGTTATAAACAATATATATGGCTGTGTTGTGCACTTAAAATTTTCATAAATGAAAGTGAATAGGAAAAATTGTGACAATTTTACCACTGCCTTCCATTTTGAAAATGTCTAATATTTTAGCTGGGCGTGGTGGTGCATACCTGTAATCCCAGTACTCAGGAGGCTGAAGCAGGAGGGTCACAGATTTAAGACGAGCCTTAGCAATTTAGCAAGACTCTCAGCAACCTAATGAGATCTTGTATAAAAAAATAATAATAATGTTGGGGGTATTATTTGGAAGTAGAATGTCCCTGAGTTCAATCCCCAGTCACACACACACACACACACACACACACACACACACACGCGCACACACACATGCACACACACATGCACACACACATGACCTATATTTTAACATGTATGAACAAAAGAAAAAAGAAACCCTTCAATCCTATAACCTTATTAGCTGTATCCAAACTTTTGATGTCATAAAAAATGTTTTGTTTACTTACTTCTTGCATTAGCCAGGCTGCTCCAGAGAAAGAGGACAGATATAGAAAAAGCACTATTCTAATAAATTGGGTAACACAGTTATGGAGGTGGGCAAGTCCAAAGTCTGGAGACAGAGATCCAGGTTCCAGGTTGAGTCTAAAGATCAACTCATCTACTACAGAACTGGGAAGAGCCAATGTTGCAGCTTGCTCTGAGCAGACTTTATTTATTGAAAACAACTAAAACAGGGTGTTCCTTCTTTCAAGAATATTTACTACAGTCATGACCAAGACAGATTCTTTATTCATTAACACTCCACACAAACCTTATACAACTTATGCTAATTTAGAGGAGGGAGTGAGGGAGGGAGGGAGAGAGAGAGAGAGAGAGAGAGAGAGAGAGAGAGAGAGAGAGAATGAATGAACAACCTGGGAAAGCAAGCAGGCTGAGCAATCAGTTTACCAAAAAGCTTAGTTGGCTGTGTCAGGGTCTCGGGTTCAAGTGAAGTCATTTGTAGTTCTATTCTGGATCTTCAGTCTTGATCTTAATCATTGTTCAACCAGAACCAAAGTTGAGGACTGGCCAAATGGCTACAGCACTGCTGGCCGGTTTAGGATTCAGCCTCTTTACTAGTGGTTCAACTCACTGAATGAGTACCACTTTTGTTGTGGAGGTCCTGTACTTTACCCAGAGTCCACCAACTTAAATGCTAACCTCACCCCAAAACAGCTTCTCAGAAACACCCAGGACAATTCTTACTAATATCTATGTACGTTTTTAAATTTTTTCTTACTGGTGCATTGCAGTCATACATTTTAATGGAGTACCAGATGGTAGAGGCATAAGTACATACATCACTCATTTAGCCCTTACCTAATTCCCACCCCATTCCCTCCCTCTCCCTCGTTTTCATGTTTGGCTTAGTGATTGATATGTTTGTGAAAGGATACCATGTACATCAGGGAATATCCCTCTTCTGCCCTCCCATCCTCCTCAGTTAAGTCCCCTTATTTGCTCATCTATAGTTTCTCCTTTGTCTAGAGTTTCTCCTATGACTCGTTTTCTCCCCAGCTTCCGCATATTAGAGAAAGCATCTGATTTCTTAAATTTTATGACTAA
The DNA here is from genome assembly GCF_963383645.1 of Muscardinus avellanarius. Classification (NCBI taxonomy): domain Eukaryota; kingdom Metazoa; phylum Chordata; class Mammalia; order Rodentia; family Gliridae; genus Muscardinus; species Muscardinus avellanarius. Next base: position 41,299,140 of record NC_137802.1, on the reverse strand, counting down.
CCTCACTTAGCATTATGTTTTCTTAGTTCCATCAATTTCCCTGTAAATTATGTAATTTTGTTCTTCTTTATGGCTGAATAAAACTCCATTGTGTACATATCCCATAGTTTTGTAATCTATTCATCTGTTGATGGACATCTTGGCTGGTTCCATAGTTTGGCAAAGGTGAATTATGTGGCTATGAACATAGATACACATGCATTAGTTTGTAAGTTGGTTTCCATTCATTTGGGTTGATACCCAGAAGTGATATTCTGAATTATATGGTAGGTTTGTTTCCATTCTTCTGAGGATCCTTCATACTGTTTTCCAAAGTGGTTTCACTAATTTGCAATCCCACCAACAATGTATTAGAGTTCCCACTTCTAGGTACTTTTTGACCTACCAAATTGATATAAAATTAACTATTGTTATACATGTATCTGAGTCTCAGGGCTCCATATATGTTATCAGGTAGTAGATTTTAAAATTATTCCTCACCACCTCAGTTCTTGATTAACTACTTAGAAAGCACTCCAACAGAAAGCACAGAAGGGGGATATAGGAGGTTTATTTAGAAAAGTAAAGACATCATATAAGAAAGGCCATGAAGAAGATGTGTGGGGGTTATGACAGAGGACACTGTCTGCAATGGACCATTCCCAGGAATAGACAGGCACCCAGGGGGTTTTACTCCAGAAACTAGATTTGGGGCAGCCCATTTTTGAGAAAGGAGAGAAGTGTGGAATGTTCCATGTGTCAAGTTTTATGCTCCTTCTGGACACCTTCTTTATACATATTGCATTTCAGGATGACTGACTGCCCGTTGCACATTGCACCTTAGTGATCCTGCATTGTTTCTCTCCCGTTTCCCACAGAGGAGGGGGTCAAGGTGAGCAAAGCTCACCTTACAGGTAAACTTCCAGTCCAACGCAGCAGACTTCATCTGCTAACATCTAGCTAGATACTACAGTTGCCAAAATAATTTTCATTTCAGAAAAGGTTTTGTGTGTGTGTGTGGGGAGGTCAGGGGCAGATATTCAGGAGAGAGGTGGCAAGGCTAAAATATATTTCCCTTAACATTTCTTTTGAAAGATGGTCACAGCCGGGCGTGGTGGCGCATGCATGTAATCCCCGCACTTGGGAGGCGGAGACAGGAGGATCGCGCTGGTTCAATGCCAGCCTCGCTAGCTTAAGAGACCTTGTTTCCAAATAAAAATATAAAAATATGTCTGGGAGTGTGGCCCAGATGTAGAAGGGCTTCCAGGAACCCCAGTACCACCAAAAAAAAAAAAAAAAAGAAAGAAAAAAGAAAGAAAGAAAGATGGTCACAGCCTCTGACTTAACTGTTTCCCTATTCACGATATCATTTCCCAATCTCCTATCTTCCCATGCACAGTTATGCGTGATGAAGAATTTATCTTGACCCGTCCATCTTCATTTGAGTAACAGGAAGAACTCACAGGGAACACGCCGTCCTTTTACATGACATAATTACCCTTCTGCACACTGCTCTTTGTTTCATGCATAAATGTTCCTCGTGATTCTTTTCTCCTAGTGTGCCTGAGGCTGAGGCCCCAGCTTCTACACACACCCCAGTAATCTCTGCCATTCATTCCTAATTGAAGTTATGCTTAACCCAGTTTGTGAGATCCTTAATTAATCCTCCCAGCTTTCCTTCAAGCTGAAGTTTGACTTCACTTATGTTTCTAAGATTTTAATTAGTCCTTCAAGCTGCTTCTTTTGAACTTTCTCTTTGACTCCGCAACTTTTGCTGCGATTTTTCTTACCTTCCTAGACACCCAGTATTGCAAGATGTGCTGTTGATTAATCGTGTCTTTCCTTTTGTGTCTGGGGGAGTTGACAGTTCTGAATTGAATGTACATATTTTCTTTTAATGAAATTAACTAACTGCCAAAGGAATGTGTTTATCCAAATAATTATACGGCACTTTCTTTTTCCCATAACACAATTAAAATAAATAAAAAAAAGAAAGAAAACCTCCTCAGCCAAGGTTCAGTCTGACTCTGCTAGCCACTAACTGGCAGTTAGTCATAACATAGCAGTAACAAGCTTCTTTTCATAATCTCTGCTTGTGTCAAACTGGAAACTTCCTTCCTCTGATTTTTTTTGTGTATATTCTAACCATGCCTGCTTCAGCGATGTGCACAATAGAACCTGGAGTAGATACTTTTAGGAGCTTTACTTCTTTTCTTCTGCCTTTTAATTATTTCATCATAAAAATCCACAGATCCTTCTAGGCTTGATAGAAACGTACCAATAGAACTATGCATAGAGAGGTATTTAATATTTGAATTTTCCAGTTTTGTTTCCTTGTGGTGAGCCATTAAGGTTTTCCCCTTATCTTTACTAAAAGAATACTCCTGACTGTCCTTTGCTCAGCTGACTGTCCTTCACCTAGAGTCAACAAGGTTTGGGGTCATGGAAGGTTCAAAGTAATTAAGGTCTGAGAGAAGATCAGGTGGTGATGGCACGAGGGTATTAATTGACCTGCCCATGATGTAAGGTACTTTGGATTTGTCATTACTGTATTCTGGTGTAAGAAACTGTATAAATACTTCAAGAGAAATAAACCTGGGGTCGGCTCAATAGAGGTTGGTGACCCTCCCATGCTTCAAGAAAAATACACCCTGGATTGGCCAGTAGAGATATTGACCTGGGAGTGGACTGGCTATCCTTCCATGCTTGAATTAAAAATTTTTGAATTAAATTTTTGGAATTGAATTCTTTCATCCTCACTCCTCTCTTCGGAACCCATACTTTTGCTGGCTGGCTTTGGCATTTCCCGGCTATTGATTTCATCAAATGTCTTGAGTAGTTTTATTTAATTTTAGTTTCTCTTTAATTGATCATTTAATATAGATGTCTAAATTTATTGGTGTATAATGTGGGTTAGGTGGCATATGCCTGTAATCTCAGTCTTTGAAGACTGAGACTAGAGGATCATAGGTTTGAAGCCAGTCTCAAGTTGTCAGATTCTCAGCAACCTAGCCAGACCTGTTTCAAAACAAAATAAAAAAATGGTCTGGGGTTATAGCTTAGAGGCAGGATCTCCCTGAGTTCAATCCCCAAATCCACTAAAAAAAAGAAAATAATTCTATTGGTATAAGTTGACATAAATATTATTTAGTCTCATTGCCAAACAAGCACTTTGTCTTATTTTTCAATATTGATTTTTTTCCTAGATATTGTTTTCTTTTTCTTTGCAAATGCTTTTATTTTAATCTACATTTCTTCTTTATCTATATTACTGTGTGGACTACTTAGTTTACTTAAATTTATGTTTATTTGTGGTAAGAGAAATTGGTAATGTCTCTCTCTCTCTTACACACACACACACACACACACACACACACACACACACACACACACACACTTTATCAGAAAGTGACTGCTGAATCTAAGGATTAAGACTGAAACATGTTATCAGAAATAACAGTATTTTTTTTGTGGTACTGGGGATGGAAACCAGGGGAATTCTACCTCTGAGCTATACCCTCACCCCCAACTTTGTGTGTGTGTGTGTGTGTGTGTATGTGTGTGTGTGTGTGTGTGTGGTACTGGAGTTCCTGGAAGCCCTTCTACCTCTGGGCTACACTCCCAGACCAATTTTTTTTTTTTAAACAGTGTCTCTTAAGCCAGCGCGGCTGGCTTCGAACCTGCGCAATCCTCCTGTCTCTGCCTCCCAAGCGTGGGGATTACAAGTGTGCACCACCACGCCTGGCATCAGCCCAACTTTTTTATTCTTTATTTTGAAACAGGGTCTCACTGAGTTGCAAAGGGCCTCACTAAGTAGTTGAGGCTGTCTGCAAAACCGGATCCTCCTGTTTCAGCTTCCCAAATCCTGAAATTACAAATGTTTGCCACCATGCCTAGTTAACAATAGATATTTTAAAAATAGTGTATAGAGCACTGTTTTTTTTTAAATGGCCTTCATTAAATCCAAAGGGGGACTAAGCCCCCAAAGCACACCTGGACATACATAACTCTTGTGGCACACACAGGCATGGCACAACATAGCCAGGCTATCAGGGGCAACACACACGCTCCTGGCATAAGGAGCAAATCCAGGAGCTGATGAGCAATACACAAATGCAATGCCTGCCATTCAGCTATAATGTCTTGACAACCAAGTGCAATCCTTAGCAACTGGATGATTATAATTGCCAATGCATGGGGCTGAAAAGTCCCATCTTCTTCTGCTAAGAAGACTTGCCACCTTGCTATTCCCACCTCTTAATAATGAGGCTAACGCCAGGCCCCTGGAGAAACCGGACCCAGTAAGATGCTGGGTTCTGGGCGGGGGTCGCGGGCTGGGCACGCCAGATGGGGCCCGGGTCGCGGGACTCTGGGCCCCAGGCCGAACTGTGCATAGCACGCCAGACCCCTGGAGAAACCAGGCCAAGTAAGACGCTGGGTTCTGGGCTGGGGTCGCGGGCTGGGCACGCCAGATGGGGCCCGGGTCGCGGGACTCTGGGCCCCAGGCCGAACTGCGAGTAGCACGCCAGACCCCTGGAGAAACCAGGCCCAGTAAGACGCTGGGTTCTGGGCAGGGGTCGCGCGCGGCGCACAAAAGCCGGGGCCTGGGTCGCGGGACCCTGAGCCCCGGGCCGAACTGCGCGTAGCACGCCAGACCCCTGGAGAAACCAGGCCCAGTAAGACGCTGGGTTCTGGGCGGGGGTCGCGGGCGGGGCACGCCAGATGGGGCCCGGGTCGCGGGACACTGGGCCCCTGCCTAACTGCGCGTAGCACGCCAGACCCCTGGAGAAACCAGACCCAGTAAGACGCTGGGTTCTGGGCGGGGGTCGCGGGCTGGGCACGCCAGATGGGGCCCGGGTCGCGGGACTCTGGGCCCCAGGCCGAACTGTGCATAGCACGCCAGACCCCTGGAGAAACCAGGCCAAGTAAGACGCTGGGTTCTGGGCTGGGGTCGCGGGCTGGGCACGCCAGATGGGGCCCGGGTCGCGGGACTCTGGGCCCCAGGCCGAACTGCGCGTAGCACGCCAGACACCTGGAGAAACCAGGCCCAGTAAGACTCTGGGTTCTGGGCGGGGGTCGCGGGCGGGGCACGCCTAATGGGGCCCGGGTCGCGGGACTCTGGGCCCCGGCCAAACTGCTCGTAGCACGCCAGGCCCCTGGAGAAACCGGACCCAGTAAGACGCTGGGTTCTGGGCGGGGGTCGCGGGCTGGGCACGCCAGATGGGGCCCGGGTCGCGGGACTCTGGGCCCCTGCCGAACTGCGCGTAGCACGCCAGACCCCTGGAGAAACCAGACCCAGTAAGATGCTGGGTTCTGGGCGGGGGTCGCGGGCTGGGCACGCCAGATGGGGCCCGGGTCGCGGGACTCTGGGCCCCAGGCCGAACTGCGAGTAGCACGCCAGACCCCTGGAGAAACCAGGCCCAGTAAGACGCTGGGTTCTGGGCAGGGGTCGCGCGCGGCGCACAAAAGCCGGGGCCTGGGTCGCGGGACCCTGAGCCCCGGGCCGAACTGCGCGTAGCACGCCAGACCCCTGGAGAAACCAGGCCCAGTAAGACGCTGGGTTCTGGGCGGGGGTCGAGCACAGGGCACGCCAGCTGGGGCCCGGATCGTGGGACTCTGGGTCCCGGCTGAACTGCGAGTAGCACGCCAGACCCCTGGAGAAACCGGGCCCAGAACAGAAAAAGATAAAGAAAAATATAGGAGAGGTGGTAAGAAAGCCGTTATGGATGCCAGGACACTGGAGATGCAGACAAAACTTATCTAAATGCACTGGAACTTATGGAAAAATTCTCCGTGAAAGAGGACTGCTATTTCTCTATATTGTTAAGAATCTCAGACATCACATATAAGGAGAGAGTTTAGCGGAGACCAAGGAGAAATGCGGTGTTGAAAGAGTTCTTCGCGATGGTGGTGGAGACTTGTATTCAGGAGAAGCAGAAACCGGATCTTACCAACTTTATATTTTTTTGGAGAAATTACACCAAATGTCGAATGCTACCATCACGCATGCTTAGGAACACTGGACAACATTCAGAGTGGAAAAAGAGCCTGGGAAGGATTTGAAACGGTGGAGGCAGTGGCAATGCCAGTGGCCAATATTCGGGGGAGGCAGAGATCTGATACACTACAACTGGAACCTTTGAAATAATAACCACAGAGACAGTGATCGGAACCTGCTGAGGGGTTAGGCGGGCGCCGGGGCCAGTGGCCGACATCGGAGCTTGCTGTGAGGCAAGGCCACTACTGAGGCCTCCGTGGCCGGGATTGGAACCTGCAGAGGGGTTAGACCGATGCTGGGGCCAGCGAGGCCGGCATCGGAGCCTGCCTTGAGGCAAGGCCGGTACTGGGGCCTCGAGGCCAGGATAAGAGCCTGCCGAGGGATTAGGCCGGTGCTGGGGCCAGCGAGGCCGGCATCGGAGCCTGCCGTGAGGCAAGGCCGGTACTGGGGCCTCCGAGGCCAGGATAAGAGCTTGCCGAGGGGTTAGGCCGGTGCTGGGGCCAACGAGGCCGGCAGCGGAGCCTGCCGTGAGGCATGACCAGTGCTGGGGCCTCCGAGGCCGGGATCGGAGCATGCCGAGGGGTTAGGCCGGTGCTGGGGCCAGCGAGGCCGGCATCGGAGCCTGCCGTGAGGCAAGGCCGGTACTGGGGCCTCTGAGGCCGGGATCGGAGCCTGCCGAGGGGTTAGGCCGCTGCTGGGGCCAGTGAGGCTGGCATCGGAGCCTGCCGTGAGGCAAGGCCGGTACTGGGGCCTCCGAGGCCAGGATAAGAGCCTGCTGAGGGGTTAGGCCAGTTCTGGGGCCAGCGAGGCCAGCATCGGAGCCTGCCTTGAGGCAAGGCCGGTACTGGGGCCTCGAGGCCAGGATAAGAGCCTGCCGAGGGGTTAGGCCGGTGCTGGGGCCAGCGAGGCCGGCATCGGAGCCTGCCGTGAGGCAAGGCCGGTACTGGGGCCTCCGAGGCCAGGATAAGAGCTTGCCGAGGGGTTAGGCCGGTGCTGGGGCCAACGAGGCCGGCAGCGGAGCCTGCCGTGAGGCATGACCAGTGCTGGGGCCTCCGAGGCCGGGATCGGAGCATGCCGAGGGATTAGGCCGGTGCTGGGGCCAGCGAGGCCGGCATCGGAGCCTGCCGTGAGGCAAGGCCGGTACTGGGGCCTCTGAGGCCAGGATAAGAGCCTGCCAAGGGGTTAGGCCGGTGCTGGGGCCAGCGAGGCCGGCATCGGAGCCTGCCGTGAGGCAAGGCCGGTACTGGGGCCTCCGAGGCCAGGATAAGAGCTTGCCAAGGGTTTGGCCGGTGCTGGGGCCAGCGAGGCCGGCAGCGGAGCCTGCCGTGAGGCAAGGCCGGTACTGGGGCCTCCGAGGCCAGGATAAGAGCTTGCCAAGGGGTTAGGCCGGTGCTGGGGCCAACGAGGCCGGCAGCGGACCCTGCCGTGAGGCGTGACCAGCGCTGGGGCCTCCGAGGCCGGGATCGGAGCCTGCCAAGGGGTTAGGCCGGTGCTGGGGCCAGCGAGGCCGGCATCGGAGCCTGCCTTGAGGCATGACCAGTGCTGGGGCCTCCGAGGCCGGGATCGGAGCCTGTCAAGGGGTTAGGCCGGTGCTGGGGCCAGCGAGGCCGGCATCGGAGCCTGCCTTGAGGCATGACCAGTGCTGGGACCTCCGAGGCCGGGATCGGAGCCTGCCGAAGTGTTAGGCCGCTGCTGGGGCCAGCGAGGCCGGCATCGGAGCCTGCCGTGGGGCAAGGCCGGTACTGGGGCCTCTGAGGCCGGGATCGGAGCCTGTCGAGGGGTTAGGCCGCTGCTGGGCCAGTGAGGCCGGCATCGGAGCCTGCCGTGAGGCAAGGCCGGTACTGGGGCCTCCGAGGCCAGGATAAGAGCCTGCCGAGGGGTTAGGCCGGTGCTGGGGCCAGCGAGGCCGGCATCGGAGCCTGCCGTGAGGCAAGGCCGGTACTGGGGCCTCCGAGGCCAGGATAAGAGCTTGCCAAGGGGTTAGGCCGGTGCTGGGGCCAGCGAGGCCGGCAGCGGAGCCTGCCGTGAGACAAGGCCGGTACTAGGGCCTCCGAGGCCAGGATAAGAGCTTGCCAAGGGGTTAGGCCGGTGCTGGGGCTAACGAGGCCGGCAGCGGACCCTGCCGTGAGGCATGACCAGCGCTGGGGCCTCCGAGGCTGGGATCGGAGCCTGCCTTGAGGCATGACCAGTGCTGGGGCCTCCGAGGCCGGGATCGGAGCCTGTCAAGGGGTTAGGCCGGTGCTGGGGCCAGCGAGGCCGGCATCGGAGCCTGCCTTGAGGCAAGGCCGGTACTGGGGCCTCTGAGGCCAGGATAAGAGCCTGTCAAGGGGTTAGGCCGGTGCTGGGGCCAGTGAGGCCGGCATCGGAGCCTGCCATGAGGCATTACCAGTGTTGGGGCCTCCGAGGCCGGGATTGGAATCCTGCCAAGGGGTTAGACCGGTGCAGGGGCCAATGGCCAGCATCGGAGCCTGGCGTGAGGCAAGTTCACTCCTGCGGCCTCCAAGGTCGGGACCAAAGCCAGCTTAGGGGTTTGACCGGTTCAGGGGCCAGCGAGACCAGAACTGGGTCCTCCCATGAGGCAAGGCCGCTGCGTGAGCCAGCGAGGTCTGGATCAGTCCACTGAGTAGCCAGGCCACTACTGGGACCATCAAGAGTGAGATTGGTACTTGCAACGCAGCATGCACAGAGAAATATCGCAGAAAATATAAATCAGACGCTTCTCTTAATCAGCAATAACTAGGAGGAAAAGGGCAACAGGAAGAGGTTGAGCTATAGAAAGGGCCCTATAGTGAAGCAACTAATGTGACCAATCAGAGGGTATGTAATACTGGAGGACGGAGCCTCTTTAAAATGCAGGAGGTACATAAACAAATGTATCAAAGTAAATCACCAAAGAAGTGTGGGATGGAGGGAGGGGGAGGGAATGGGACGGGGGCTGGAGGAGGGCTAATTGGATGATGTGTGCTTGTATATCCTCTCAAGTCTTGTACTCCAATGTGATTGATATATGACTACAATGCACCAATTTAAAAAAATAAATTAATTTAAAAAATATACTATGCACATTAGGAGAAATTCAGGTAAATTAGATGCATAAATAAGTTCTCAGAAAGATATTTATAATGCAATAAACTGGAAACAAGTTGTCTAGTATAAGTTATATCAATACCACAAACTGTCATTAAAATTATAATTATAAAACCTGGAAAAAGCTAATTAATGTTGGAGGGGAATACACTAATAATTTTACTTATTGTGGATATTGGGCAAACATAAAGGGACAAAAATAAAAATCTACTGACATAGGATAGTTGAGTAATAAATATTTCTTTGTAAGTAAAACTGGAGTGAAAGAAGGAAACAGCTATACTAGTTGTTGAACTTTCCAGATTTTGACATCTATCATATTTTGTAACATATATGAGAGCAAAGTGTTAAACAAAATAAATAAAGAATATTAGAATGAAACAGTGACTGCTTTCCTAGAGATGGGACCTTTCACACATCAGACCATACAGAGAACATTCATGTTTCCTGGGAGTGCTGGAAGGTGACCACATCAAGTGTTTGCAATGACTGTCCGTGAAGCTTTATCCTAGATTGTCGTGTCATCAGTGTATCTTCCTCCTTCCACCTTACTTAATAAAGTCAAATTCCCTTAAAAAAAAAATGAGGCTAAACATTGACCTTCCCAGCTCTGCTGACAGATGTTGGGCAAGTCTTCTCCTTCTGCTCTGGTTGAGCCACTGGTTAAAGTCATGCCTGAAGACCCAGAACAGACTCACAACTAACACAGACCTGAGGACTGCCCAACCTGCCTTTCAGGTTGCACTAATTTACCCTCTGTCTGTATGCCAAAATATCAATATCAGAAGTTGGTGTGAAATACCAAAATTGTGTGGAGTGTCTTGGTCAGTATGGCAATAAACATTCTTGATAGAACCAAAACCATGCTTTGGTTGTTTTGTTGTTGTTGTTGTTGTTGTTGTTGTTGTTTTTTACAAAGTAAGTCTGACTAGAGGACAAGCAAATGAGTTTCTTTATTATATTAGTTGGCTACAGTTGGAGGAGATAATAAAACAAAACCATCATAGTTCTGTGGAGGACCTGCTGAGTCTGAATATCTGGGCAGGTCTCACCAAGCACTCTTTCCTCAGTATAGATAAAGAATGTATGGCTGGGCGTCGTGGCACATGCTTCTAATCTCAGCATTTGGGAAGCTGAGATAGAAGGATCACGGTTTGTGGACAGCCTCAGCTACTTAATGAGAGCTTTTGCAACTCAGTGAGACTCTGTTTCAAAATAAAGAATACAAAATAGGGTTAGGAGTGTCACTCAGAGGTAAAAATGTCCCTGGGTTCCATCCCCAGTACCACAAAAAAAAGCATGTATGGCACCCAAAATTATCTTTCTCATTAATTAGAATCCATGCTCCTTATCCATCTCCAAAATGTGCACAACTAGGGGTACCCTGCAAGGCTGAAATTACTCCACTAAATTTCAAGAGTACAATGCATGGAGAAAAAAATGAGGAAAAGTGAAATACAGCCACTTCATCTTAAAGGCATGAAGATCTTCTATAAGACACAGATATGCATTAAGAAATTATGTGAACAAGAGAGTGCCCAGAACTTCACCCTCAGGGGCTGGGGCAGGAGTGGAGTTTACTTAAAGGATACCCAGCCTAAGACTATAAAGTGCTTCCTTATTGAGAGAAGCAACTGTGGTTGTCTTTTTTTTTCCCACAAAAGATAACATCACCAGAAAATAACATGTATTAGTTAATACTGGATGCTGGGATCTTAAGAATTTTTTAAAAGTAATGATATTGAAGCTGACATATTAAAAATTAAGAATGCTTATTAATGTTGGTAAAGTAAAAATATAAGAAAAGACAAAAATGTTGTCACCAAGACTGAATCTAACTGATAGTAATACTTAGAGACAGGCGGATGCAGAAAAAAAATGTTTATTTGCTTCCTGCTGAAGGCCCTGCTGGAGAAAGTGGCGTAAAGGCGGCCAGCCATGAGGCTCTATGAAATGCTTCCCAGTGGGACCGGTACGCTCCAGTATAACCTTGGGATTCTCACGGTTTGTAACACCCTCTCTTTGAATATAAACTGAGCCTAGAGACTTTTCAATAATGGAAAGAACACAAGTCAGGTGTGGTGGCACACACTTGTAATCCTAGTAGCCTAGGAGGCTGAGACAGGAGCATCTCAGGTTTGAGGACAGCCTCAGCAACTTAGCGAGGCTCTCAGCAACTTAATGAGACCCTGTTTCCAAATAAGAAAAAAAAAATATCAGTCTGGGGGTATAGCTTGGAAGTAGAATGCCTCTGGGATTAATTTCCAGTAACGCACGTGTGTGCACGCGTGCGCGTGTGTGCACACACACACACACACACACTCACACACATGCACAATAACACAGAAAGAGGTAAAGAGTTATAGAATGTCATTTCTAAGACTTGAGAATAAAAAAGCTCTGACTTGTGTTTTGTTTTGCTCCTTCCTTCCTTCCTTCCTTCCTTCCTTCCTTCCTTCCTTCCTTTCTTTTTTTCTTTCTTTCTTTTCTTCCCTTCTTTTTTCTTTCATGGAGCTAGAAATTGAACCCAGGGACATTCTACCTCTGAGTTACAACCCAGTTTTTTTTTTTTTAGTTTTTATTTTGAAAGAGGGTCTCACTGTGTTGCTGAGGGTCTCACTAAGTTGTTGAGACTGTCCTGAAACCTTCAATCGTCCCGTCTTAAGTACTGGAATTACAAGTGTGTTCCACCACATCCAGCTCCATCTCATTCTTTTTCCAGTCTTTCCCAGGTAGCAGGCTCAGATGAAGCAAACTGCTTTGTTGAGAGCTGTCTCTAGAGAGCCCTGCATGAACAGCAGACAGAGGTGGCCTCTGAAAAGCAGCCAACAGCCACATGAGTGAGCTACAAATTGAATCTTTCCAAGCCTTGAGATCTCTACAGTTCTGGCTAATATTGAAATTTTAGCCCTTGAGAGACCATGAAGCATGAGATGAACCAGATAAGCCTAACTGGGATTGTTGACCCTGAACCTATAAGCTAATAAATGTTGTTTTAAGTCATTAACTTTTGGGGTCATTTGTTATGCTGCAGTAGATAACTAATAAAGCTCTCCTAGGGAGCATAATCTCATTTGAAAAATAAAGTGCTCAGTTGAAGACAGAATCCCTCTTGCCAAGGAGAGATAAGGTCTATAGAAAAATGAAAGACAAAAGATACTTAGTTGCTCATCACTAAAACCTTGTTCTCCCCAAATTCCCCAATAACAAAAATATTTCCTCTTCCTCTGGGGAATGCTATTTAAGGAGAACTGTCCCAACGTGACCCTGTGTTGCTTAGACCTGGAAGCTCAGCATGCTTCCAGTTGAAGGGCAGCCTGAAATTCTCACTGGATTGGAATTTCATCTCCAGGACAGCATGTGCATGCCCTACAGACCTCAAGTCCGTGGTACAAAGCAGCAAGCTATTCCCAACAATACTGTATATAGCAAGTACTACCAATTCACTGCGCTCAGTACCTAGTAACCTGTGTGCTTCCCTAAGGGCCAGGCCACTTTCCCATTCTTATCCTATCAGAAGGGGCATCAGTGGGGAGGGGGGGCAGAATCTGTTTTGTGTTAGCACATCCCAAGTCTAACATACTTTTCCTCAGGAAAATAAAGTTTGAAAACTGTATGCATCTGCATCTCATCATCTTTATGAGACTTCCTCTTCTTCGCAGTATAGTCTGTTTCATGATCTGTGCTGCACTAAATTGCAGAATTCATTCTGATGACTAAAATGATACCTCCTTAACCCCAGCAAGACAGGAAGGAGTGAACAAGAGACTAAAGAGATGTCAGGGTGGTTGTTTTCTTGTTTATATTTTCCCTCTATTAAAAACATCAATGTGAAGAGTTCAGCATTGCTCCCAACCTACTGAATACTTGCATGGGTGCATGCACACACAGTCGCGTACATGACAATGAAAGGAAGACAAATATGAAAACATAGGGCAAATATGTGAAATGCAAATGGGTCTGAGTGGGAAGAGGAGAAGGTAAGTTCAAGGACATGTTGCGGCAAAGTAGTGGAATACCATATCAGTAACGCCATCTGATTACCCAACCCAGTAGGAATGGTTCCCCTGGAAACCTGCAATGCAGTGGTCCTTGCAGAGGCCCTAAATGACAAGAGTCACTCCTATCTCCTTTTTTTCCCTTGACCTTTCTTTTAGGAATGACAGTTTTATAGGCACAAGTAAAAAAAAAAAAAAGTCTGAAGTCGAAATCAGTCCAAGACCTGCCACCGTGGCACTGAATTGCCTCTTACCTTCCTGTTGTATATTTGTGGGACTGCTCAAAATAAGTAGCAGGATGATTAACCGTAGCCTCTGGAAGTTGTCTGAAAGAACTCTATTCCAGTGTCTGACCGAAGCTACTTATATCTTGTGTCACTTTCTGCAGTGACTCAGTTCCAGGCGGAGATGAATGCAGCTAGAGCATTTTGCAGAAATAGTAAATCACCGTCACCACTGATTGCAACTCTGGAGCTGCCTCACTGGCAAGTTATTCCTGTCACTCTGCAGTGTGGCTTTCATAAATAGATATTGTTTCACTGGTGGCTAATCATTTCTACTGAAGTTAGAGTCAACTCAAGGCCAGGGCTAGAGCAAGGTTTTAGTCAAAGGAGCAGAAAGTTTGCAAAGGATAAAAAATAATGTTAAGGTACCGATACCTACCCCCCATACCCCATTCAACCCCTTGCCCCATTTCAAATTGTTCTTACATTAATGGGCACTGAATATTTAAGAAGAGTTTGTATTCAGAGTCTGAATATCAAATCTTATTAGAGCTAGCCTTTTTGGTAATGAAACCACTGAATTATTTCATTTTCCACAAAACTTTTTTTTAACACATCGGCCGTATTTAGGAATGATATTTCTCTTTGTCAAAATAAATGATGCTGGGCATGGCGGCGCACACTTGTAAGACAGGAGGATCACACAGGTTCAAAGACACCCTCAGCTACTGAGTGAGGCTCTCAGCAACTTAGTGAGACCCTGTTTCTAAATAATATATAAAATAGGTCTGGGAGTATAGCCCAGAGGTAGGAAGCCTCTGGATTACACCCCCAGTACCACCAAAAACTAACTAACTGAATATAAAAATAAATAACAGACACACAAGTAAATACCATCAGGAAATTTTCCATAAAGATGAATATCTCCTTGGTTCTTTTATTGTCTATTTCAAAAAGGTAATATTGGTACAATAATATTTTTAATTTATAATATTGCAGTTAATGTTTTGCTATTTTTCTTTGTTTGAATCATTGAAACAGTCTTTCAGGGATGAGATGACATACTAGGCCAGAGTTATTAAGCATGGAAATGCTAGAAACATCGCAGCATACTGTCCAGCCTCAGAAGCCTATTGAATAATAGAGTTCGACAGTCTTGCAGGACCACATGTCTTTCTTGGGCTTTCCCATGATGCTTATTTAGATGTGAAAAACTTTACCTAATGGTAATAGATAAAGAAGTCATTTCATCTGCAGTCCTCATTGCTCTCTTTCCCAGAACCAGACTATTTTGAATTTCAGCTTCTTTATTAGATTCAGTGGTCTCAAGAAAATTTATATTTCATGTGCTCCACCAATCTCTGAAATAAAGTTGAGAGAAATCATCCTTGGAAACATCAACCTAAAAACAGACTGTGCATCGGACACCCTTTCCTGCTTAGTTTTGCAGAGTTAAGATCCTAACACATCATTCCCAGTCAGAGGAAATGTCTTCAGCATCCCTTCCTTTACTTACTGACTAAGGAGATTTGATGGTTAATTGTCAACAGTAGCATACTAAATAGGTGGTGTAAGAGGAATTTCCTTGGGTAAAATACAGGAAAAGAACTTTAGAGAAATATTTAACTTTTCATAATCCCACTGATAACATGCCCTACCATTCAGTTGCTTTAGTCATGCCATTCAACCATTATGGGTCGTCAAATCAGTAATCTCAAAGTTTGTTTCCAATGCTGACATTCAGGTTTCTTGCAAAAGTTAGTTCTATATCTCCTTTGTTCTGCCTGTCTTCACTATAGTTGTAGATACTGAATAATATTTTTCATTCATTTCTCATGTCAAAGAGGAGCTAGAAGTAGAATAGAAAAGGCTGGACTATATCTCACCAATTTTGTCAAATAGTAACTAGTAATACATGAATTTTCTTTCCAAGGTAACGAATTTGAGTCAAGTATAGGTACCAATGTAGAGGGTGCAGCCATTAGGATCCACCTACTAGGAAAGCTTGGGGACAGAAAAGAAAAAAGCATTTGAAACATCATTTGAAATAATTTTTTTTGGTGGTACTGGGGTTCCTGGAAGCCCTTCTACCTCCGGGCTACACTCCCAGACCTATTTTTACATTTTTATTTGGAAACAGGGTCTCCTAAGCCAGCGTGCGCAGCTGGCTTCAAACCTGCGTGATCCTCCTGTCTCTGATTTCTTTGTAATTTTGTATGGTATCCTTTTGAATGTCGTGTGTGTGTGTGTGTGTGTGTGTGTGTTTGTGTGTGTGTGTGTGTATTTATGTGTATGTGGTACTGAGGACTGAACCCAGGAGAATTCTCCCTCTGAGCTACACCCATCCCTACTTTAATTTTTATTTAGGAATGGGATCTCACTAAGTTCCTGAGAGCCTTGCTAAGTTACTGAGGCTGGCTTTGAGCCTGTGATTCTCCTGTCTCAGCTTGTGAAGTACTGGGATTCTAGAAATGTACCAAAACACTCAGCAGTTTGTAGTTTTCATTTAAGGACATGATTTGAAACAGATAAATTGTTCTATGTTGTCATATTACAACTTTTAATAATTCTTACTTGATATATTGAAGAGAAGCTAGAGGTCTTTAATATTTCTTTAATATTTTGTTTGTCAATTGGTTGGTTGGATTTTAGAGTTGGAAATAGCAAAGTTGAAACCGAATCATTCTTGATAATCGCAAAAGCTGATTGATTATCATGTTGCACCTCCACTTTTACACTGTCCGAGAATGAGCCACTGCTCCAATATTACCCCCCTGCGACTACCAATAAGAAGCTGATGTGCTTACTGCTTAAAGTCTCAACAATTAATAGGAGCATAGTCCAAGAGAACCTTGTGCAATGTGGAAAGTATTCTATACCCACACTAGCCAATATGTGGATATTCTGGTTTTATAATAGGACTGGTTCAACTAAGAAAATGTGTTCTAAAATTTTATGTAACTTTCTGTTAATGTAAATGTACACAACTGCTTGTAGCTACTGGCCACCATATTGAACAAAACAGTTCCAAGGTATCAACATCTTCAGCCTGTATCTCTTAATGGAGATTTTTAAATTATTTGAGTCAAATTAAGTATGCTCCAGGCCAGTACTTTATCATTGTTTTGCTTATGAACCCAAAGTAGGATATCAAATAATACAGCTTTATTTCACCTTTAATTCTTAATTGAAAAAAATCTACTTTAAAATCACACACACACACACACACACACACACACACACACACACACACACCCCTACCCTATACCCCAATGTACACATATAAAAACACAGTTTTAAGCTAGGTGGTGGTACATGCCTGTAATTCTCATCATTGGGAGGTTAAAATGGGAGAATTAAAGGCTCAAGTCCAGCCTCAGAAAATTAGCAAGGCCCTCAGCAACATAGTGAGACCCTGTTTCATAATAAAAAGAAAACTTAAATAAGGCTGGAGGTTTAGCTCAGGAGTAGAATGTCCCTGTATGTAATCCCCAGAGTAGTGTGCATGTGTGCACACACACGTGCACACACACACACACACATATGCACACAGTTTTAGAGTTAATGTTGAAAATATTTATATAGTTTAGTATATGTCTCCTAGTATCTATCCAGCTAAGGCTTTTACTATTGTCCATTGTGACTGAAGCCATTAAAATCAGGACCAAGATTTATTCAGCCTTGTCTTCTGAAATACCTATCAATACTAGCAAACTATATGGGAAATTAAACTTGTAAGAAAAGCTGCAGAAGGAAAATTAAGACACAAGGCTTTAGAAAATGCATATTTATGGCTCATCGTGCATGTAGTCATAGAAAGACATCCTAGCTGAGGGAATTGGTGCGTTTATCAGGAGCATACATTTATGGATCACAGTCCTGGTTCTACTACTTAAAAGTGCTGTGAAGCTGGATGTGGTGGCGCACGCTTGTAATCCCTGCGCTTGGGAGGCGGAGACAGGAGGATTGCACTGGTTCAATGCCACCCTCACTGGCTTAAGAGACCCTGTTTCCAAATAAAAATATAAAATAGGTCTGGGAGTGTAGCCTGGAAAAGGGCTTCCAGTAACCCCAGTCCCACCAAAAAAAAAAAAAAAAAAAAAAAAAGTGCTGTGAAGACACTGGTCAGTTTCATGAACCTCTCTGAGTCTGGGATCACTTATCTGCTAAAAATCTGGCTTTTAAAATCATATAAAGCTGATAGTGGTGGCAAACAGCTATAATCCCAGTACTTGAGAGACTGAGACAAGAAGGTGGGTTCAAAACAATCCTCAGCAAGTTAGCGAGATCTTGTTTTCAAATAAAAATTAAAATAAGGCTGGGGTTGTATCTCTGAGGTAGAATTCACCCTGGGTTAAATCTCCAGCACCACAAAAATAGTTAAAGAAGATAATATATGCAAATAGCTTTGGTAGTCATTACAGTTACACTTGTTAATTCCTTGCCTTTTGATTTTTAAGGCAAATATTTTAAAACAGGAAAATTCATTGAAGCCATGTATGCTCCAGAAATAGCCAATCAATCAGACTTTTCTGTGAAATAAGGGTTCAGTATGACTTTGTAAGTAGGTTCTATAAAACCAGGGTATCTCCAGGCCCCAGGCAGATGGTCACATTCTGAAGGGGGGATAAAAAAGCTTCTTTATCAGAGAATCCTCTTTGGTTGGTTCCTTCATGATGATTGGGCAAAATGCCACTTAAAACAGATGGCAAGGAATATAAGCAACCAGAGAGTCTCTGCTTGTACCCCAAGTCTTGGCATATGGTGCCAGGCTCCCTCACCAGGCTGTCAAAACAGCTGCTGTGTGTTCCTCCACCTGCAGTTAGGAGGCTCTGCCAAGACTGCCCAGGCTGAGAAAAGAACCTGCAGCTTAGAGGTGGTTCTGGCTTGGAAGCCACACCTATTGCTATCTGAGCCCTAGGGGGTTATTTGCAAATTCTTTTTTGTAAAATCCCTAGGAAAAAATGATGATGTTTATCTATTCAAATGCATCTATCCTCTCCTTAACATTGAGAAGACAGCAGGAATGGGAGAAAAAAATTGGATGGAGATGTATCCAAATCTCAGCTAGACAATTTACTTGCAGTTAAATAAATTTAATTTAATATTGTAGACCCTGAGGTCTTTCTTCTCCAGATAGAAATAAACAATACTTAGGAGAATAATAGTGATGATTAGGAATAATGATGCAAAGGAGAGGGACCAGATAGCTGGAGAGTTTATGATAGAATTAACAATTATAGTATCTAACATTTATTTTCTGTTTATTAAACATCCACCATAGTCAAACATGATGGAGCATGCCTGCAATCCCAGTATTTTGGAAGTTGAGACAAGAGGATTGCAGGATCAAGGCCAGTTCAGAAAGTTAGTGAGATCCTGTTTTATAATAAAAAATAAAAAGAGGTATGGGTTAAGCTCAAAGTTAAGAGTGTCCCTGGGTTCAATCCATGGTAACACACGCACACACACACACACACACACACAGAATCTACCATGAAGCTAAATGCTTCACAAGTATCAGATGTTTAATCTATATAGTCACCCCACAAATGTATGTGTATGTGTGTGTACCTATACATTTATGTAAAATTGTTGAAGAAACTGAGGTTAGATGAGCTTAAATAACTTGCCCAAGATGACAAAGCTAAAAAGGTATGATATGGACAATAAAACTCGGGCAGCCTGGCTTCAGAGTCTGGCTTCTTAACCATTATTATAGGTATTAAGGGAATGGTAACTTTTTTATGGGAGAAGAAAAGGTTCAGAGGAAATCGAGTATGTTAATGAAATCTTCATTGGTGAAAAGCAAATGATGGCCACAGAGTCTGTGAATGATTTCTGACTGGCACTTCTTGCTTAGGTAGGAAAAATCTGCAAAGGGAAGGATAATTCAAAGTCACTCTTCTTTATGGGAAAACAGACATGGTGTTACAAAAGTCAAAATCATTCCATGCATATTATAAAAAAACAGTATAATTTAAGTAATTGAGCAAATCCTGAAAGAATTGTTTTTGCACCTTAATTGCTGACAGAATAAATTTAGTTAATAGATTTTATGTTCTTAAATTTACATTTGCTATCAACCTCAGTCTGAATTTATATGTGGTTGTACATACAGCACATTAGATACAGCCCGACCCAATGAAATTGATCTTATTAAATATAGAAAAAATTAACTACTTGTTGAAACTAGATTGGTCTCACTTGTATATTTGAAACCTGTTTTACCAAGTAAATGTCTTCTTTTTTCTTCCATTGGGGATCACAGACCTAAGGAGAGAAATGCCAATTGAGGGCTACACAAAGTTGAAAAGTAGACTCATTTAGATTGAATTTTAGACTTAGAGAAATAAAAAGTATCCGATTTTCTTACTCTGGAAATGTATAAGTACTGTGATGCTTTATATGATAAATACCACAATTCTTCAAAATTTTTTGTTCCATATAAAATTTGAGTGACCAGAGGGTTGAGTTAGAGAGAGTTGATAACAATCTCTTTTATATGTTAATCATAGCATTTGATATGTGATTCTATGTAGTGATTAAAACTTATAGGATTATATAGTAAAGAGGATAAATTTTGTTGTATTTAAATTGTTTAAGCCAGGCATGGCGGCAAGTACTGTGATTCCAGTACTTAGGCTGAGACAGGAGTATCAGCATGTTTAAAGCCAGCCTTCTCAATTTAGCAAGGCTCTTAACACCCTAGTGAGTCACTGTTTCTAAATAAGAAATAAATAAAGCTGAGAGTGTAGCTTGGAAGTAGAATTCCTTTGGATTTAATTCCCAATACTACACACACACACTCACACACACACACACACACACACACACACACAAAAGTATTTAATTTATATCTCAATAAAAGCAAGTAAGCAAAAAAAGGAAACTCTCATCTAAAATACAGGGCTAACCAAGGCAGACAAGATCCCTGTTATTTTGGAATACAAATTGTACTGAGGAAAGCAGACAATAATCAAGTAAACACATAAATACCTAATGTAATTTCATTTGGCTGATTGATATAATTTCATTTGGCTGAGTCTTTTATACTAATGAGTCCAATAAGAAAGAAATAGAGAAGAATAAAATAGTGTGCTTCCCAGACTCATTTATGTAATGACAAATAATAAATAATAGCACTTAATATTTAAACAGCATATTATGTTAAGCCAACTTAGGCTGTTTCTAATCAAAGGGGACTGGAATGTTGGAGGACAAGGACACAACCTTTCCAGGCCATGTCTGGCTATCCTATGGGGAAAGGGATTGATGTGTGGCAGTTCATGATACAAGAACTGGAAAATTCTGGGATATGGGAGTTGAGAGATGACTTATATTTTAGGAAAGAAAATCAAATAAAATGTCTGGATACATACATTTGAATAGAGATCTTGAGAAGCAGAGTCAGACCTGCAAAAATCTAATGGGTGATTATTGCAAATGAAGGAAGAGCAACCACAAGAAACTTGCCCCTGTGAAAGGAGTACGCTTTGCAAGACAGAGGGAAAAGGACCACCAGGTGGAGAATATGAGGCCATTAGGGATTTTGAGAAGGGGCATGGTGTGATTTATTAGTTTAAAACATTAACAAGTTTTTTTGGGGGGTCATTACTAGTTTTAAGGAGCCAGAAGTAAAATCAAAGAGATGAGTTATGGGCCTAGTATATTAGTCCCAGAGAAGGAAGAGAAAGGCATAGTTTAGTGTATTCATTAGGAAATAGGTGAAAACTAGCCAGATTAGAAAAATAATCTAAAAGGAAACCCTAAAGACATGCAGTTTAAATATAGAAAAAAGAAAAGAAAAGCATTAAATGTTTCTTAAAATTTTCATCTTAAAAATTGGGGTGAATGGTGACGCCATTTAGTAAAATGGAGAGTCTTGGAAGTCAGGAGATTAGCTTTTGGATATGCTACTTGGATATGACTATTGTCACAATATTCCATACCCAGTATATGGAATCAACCTAAATATACATCAATAGACAAAAGAGAAATTTGTGTGTGTGTGTGTGTGTGTGTGTGCATGTGTGTATGTGTGTGTGTGTGCACACACACATGCACATGCAGGTGGGTACACTGATAAGTTGAGAGTAGAATAGCAGCAGTTACCAGGGACTGGGGAGAGTGGAGTGGGGCTCATTCAATGGGTAGAATATCATAGTTTGATAGAAAGAATAAGGTCTAGTGTTCTAAGGCATAGCAGGGTAAATATATTTGGTTATAATGTATTATGTACCTTGAAATAGAAGAAAAGAAAGTAAATGCACTAATAAATAAACGATAAGAATGAGAGTGTAAGATCATGGGTCTGCCAGTTACCCTGAGTTGATCACTATGTAGTATGTAAATGAATCAAAACATCCCATCCTGTCTCAAAAATATGCACAAATATTATCTATCAAAAATACTTTTTAAGCCAGGCATGGTGGCACATGCTTGTAATCCCCATGCTTGGGAGGCAGAGACAGGAGGATTGCACTGGTTCGAAGCCAGCCTTGCTGGCTTAAGAGACCCTGTTTCCAAATAAAAATAGGTCTGTGAATGTAGCCCGGAGGTAGAAGGATTTCCAGAAACCCCAGTACCACCCCCCAAAAAAACCCACAACTTTTTTAAAAAGCAATTTATACAGGGATTTGAAATAGAATGATGGACATAGAAATTCAAATTTGGACATCATCAGTATATGGATATGTATTTGCTCATGTACTTAAGCCATGAGAGTAATGAGAGAGAGGGTTGAGTATATACTCTTCTATACTTCCACAAAATGGAGTAAAAACCAGCAGAAAAAATGTAAAAATAATGGATGGTGGGGTAAAAAGGAAACCAAGAAAGGTAGAAATACAGGAGTCAAATGAACAAAATGGTTTTCAAAGGTTTCGAATGATCAATTAATAACATTCTGGAAAGAGTTCAAGCCTAACCTAGGATGGTAGCACATACCTGTAATCTCAGTAACTAGGAAGCTGAGACAGGAAGGTTACAGGTTTATAGTCAGCCTCCGCTACTTAGTGAAACACTTAGCAACTTAGTGTGACCTTGTTCCAGAATAAAAAATGAAAAGGTCTGGTGGTGTATCTTGGAAGTAGAATGATTCTCAGTATGAGAGAGAGAGAGAGAGAGAGAGAGAGAGAGAGAGAGAGAGAGAGAGAGAGAGAGAGAGAAGAAAGAAGAGAAGAAAAGGAAGAGAGGAGAGGAGAGGAGAGGAGAGAAGAGGAGAGGAGAGGAGAGGAGAGGGGAGGGGTTTTACCATAATGGAGAATTGAGCAGTGGATTCAACAAGATATAGGGCATAATGACTATCATACTTTGTGGAAAGATGGGTAAAAGCTAACTGGAGTGGACTACTATGACAACAGTCAGTGAGGAGGCACTTGAGACATTTCTTCTCAAGGGAAGCAAAGAATAACAAGGCAAGATGGGACACTGCATCACATCATCATATCTAACAGTCATTAAATAAGCCCACAAAAATGGGGGAAAACAATTATGCAAGAAAGAGTAGGAATAATTGTAAAGAATGTCCTGAGTGTGGACAAGGGAGATAAAATTATGTAAGTGTATGTGCAAAGACAGCTCACATATTATTTAGAAGAAAAAAACAAGAGTAGGAGAAACCAAAGTGTGGATGAGTAACCAAGAGACTAATCAAAGACAAGAAGCTCAAGGTCAACCCTTTGCCTGAGAATGAGAGAATATCTAATTGGGATGCTCGTTGACCAGTGAACACAGTCCAGCGGAGCCGAACTGGTACATTTCTTCTTCATTCTTTTTCTTTTTTGGTACCAGGAATTGAACCTAGGGACAATCTACCTTTGAGTCACACTTCCAGGCCTATTTTATTTTGAAATATGATCTTTCTCAGTTTCTGAGGGCCTTGCTATGTTGATGAGACCTTGAACCTGTGATTTTCCTGTCTTAGCCTCCCAAGTACTGGGATTACAGGTATGTTTCAGGTGTTATACTTCACTTTTACAGGAACACTTCAGAGTAAATTCAGTAACACTTTTTGTATCTGTTTTTGAATCAGAAAATTTTGGAGAAATTTTAAAATTATTTTGCATAAACAGCAAAAATTTTCCAAGTACTTCCTAAAATATACAAGTGGAAATGTTTTATGTAATTGTCATAAATTGTACTATATTCTTAATCCATTTGTTTCATTAGTTTTTGAACTAGGTAAAAGGATAAAGTCACAGAAGAGATTTTAGACATGAGTTTACAACAAACACACCCTTTTTCATACATTTGGAGAAGATGCATCCCTTTTCCCATTAAAAAATGTATGGATTTAGTCATAGAAGAATTTGTGATGGATATGAGTCAAACTTCATCAAGCAGAGTATTTTCTAAGGAATTTCAAATTAAAATAAATAAATAAAATTTTTTCTACAGCTAGAGAGTAGGAAAACATGAACCCTGGAATTGATAGAATTTTTGAAAGAACTGAATATAACAAGGCTGATTAAGAGGGAGAAGCAAAGATGAAGAATAAAGATAGAGAGTGGAGTTGCTTACTGTAATTTCAGTACTCTGCAGGCTGAGACAGGAAGATTACAGGTCCAAAGTCTGTCTCAGAAACGGAGTAAGATATTGTTTCAAATTTAAAAAAAATATATCTGGTGGTGTAGCTCAGAGTTAGAATGCCCCTGGGTCAATTTCTAGTATCCTAGCACCACAAAAAATGGAGGGATGTAAGGAAGAAAGGAATAAAGGAAGAATGGGAGAAAGAGAAAAGGAAAGAATGAAAGAGAAAAAGAAAGAAAGAGAAGAGAGAAAGAAAGGGAGGAAGAAAGAAAGACACAGAAGCATTCAGTTCATGATCTGAGGATCTCTACTTTCTATGAGCTATGTTTATAACAAAGAACAGATTTTTTTAGTGGTGCATTTTAGGCATACATCCTAATGGGATACAAGATTGTAGAGGCATACATTCACACATCACTCATTTAGTCCTTCCTCAATTTCCACCTCATTTCCTTCCCCCTCCCTCCTTCTCATGTTTAGCTTAGTGACTGACTTTTATATGTTTCTGAAAGAATAGATCTTAATGTTCATCTTAGTCAACAATATTCTGTTCTTCATTTCATCAGCAAAATGTCCTGGCTTGTCCAAAAATGCCTAACTGAAAAAAGAAGTGTGTCAAGTAATACATACACCTGGGAGAATTTATGGTCTGAAATTTAAAAGAGTAATTATCAAGACTATCATCTGTTATTTCAAGAACTAAGTTACTAAGTCCATTGTAGCTTAAAATTTAGAAGATTTGGTGGAACAAAATTAGATATTGAAATGTGCTGACTCCTTCTTTCAAAGGAGGGAACACAAACCAGTAGTACTGAATGCAAATATGGAAGAGCAAGAGAACCATTTGTTTGGTTTTCAGGCTGCAGTAAGTGTGCCTGGAACAACCAAAGTCTAAAAAGCAAATGCTTATTAAATGCATAAGCTAAATTGTCTTCTACATCAAAATAAATGCGCCACTCAGAAATATAGATAGGGGTGGCTGAGGTCGCAGTGGCAATTGCAGCTGCTGAAAAGAACATGCATTCCTCGGAGAAGCCCTGGACACCAGATTTTGGTTTAATATCTGACTGGGACAACTTAAGGAGACATTTCCAGCCATGACTTTCTCTCTAGAATACAGGAAAGAGAGTGGATAATGGTAGAATTAGAAGCAAGATGACAATGAGGCACCCACAACGCGAAAAAAGTGATTTTTGGAAGAACATCTCAGAAGAGATTAAAGACCACTTCAGCTGTGCATGCAGGGTAGCTCTTAACAACATACCTTGTAAGAAAAATGATCTGGGTGTGTTGGATGGAGCCCAGCAGTGCTGAGCAGGAAGCCCAGCCTCGTATCCTGGGGAACTCAATGTACCTGACTGCCGAGCTCCTCTGTGCTGTGCAGGGGACCATGGTGTACTCGGAACAGTAGATCCTGCTCTAAGCAGTGAGGCTATGGCCTCCGCTCTTGGAGGGGAGATAATTCATTGCTGCTGAGTGCTTGATCTCACAATCTCATCAAAACCCACATACCGTCTTCTTTTATTAAAAACATTGGAGAGGAGTGGGCAAGGTAAATAGTGGCAATCACAGTTGCAGTGACGATCGCAGCCACCGAAAAGAAGATGCATTCCTCAGAGAAGCCCTGGACAGCAGACTTTGGGTTAATATCTGATTGGGACAACTTAAGGAGAGACATTTTCAGCCATGACTTCCTATCTAAAATACAGGAGAGAGAGTGGATAATGGTGGAATTAGAAGCAAGTTGACAATGAGGTGCCCGCCAAGCAAGAAAAGTGACTTTTGGAAGAACATCCCAGAAGAGATTAGAGAAAAGACTGCTTCAGCCACACATGCTGGGTAGCTCTTAACAAGATACCTCATAAGAAAAATAAACCAGGCATGTCTGAAGGAGCCCAGCAGTGCCAGGCAGGAAGCCCAGTCATGTCTCCTGGGGGACTCAGTGCCCCTGGCTGCCATGCTCCTCTACGCTGTGCTTGGGGCTGTGATGTGCTCAGAACAACAGATCCTTCTCTATGTGGTGGGGGTGGAGGGGAGAGGAAATTCATTGCTGCTGAGTACTCGATCTCATCTCTTCAAAATATACATACTGTCTTCTCTTATTATTAAAAATATTGGAGAGGGGCCAAGATGGTGGTGGCAGCAGCGAGGATTCAGGAGATGCAGACAAATCCTATGCAATCCACCTTGAACTTTTGGAAAAAAAATCTCTGCAAAGGGGGACTGCTCCTGCTGCCCATGCTTAGGAATTTGGGACATCATACCATGTAAGGAAGGTACTCAGTGGAGAACCAGGAGGAAGGCAGTGGCAGCAGGGGCGGCAGCAGCCATTATTTGGGAGAAGCAGAGATCCAATCCAATCCACCTTGAACTTTCAAAGAAATCGCCCCAAAGGTAGGCTACTATGGCCGCACATGCTCAGGAATTCTAGACAACTTGCTGTGTGGGAAAAGTGTTTGGGAGAGAACTGAAACAGTGGTAGTGGTGGCAGCAATGGCGGCGGAGGCCAGTATTTGGGAGAGGCAGAGTTCTGATCCAATCCACCTGGATCTTTTCAAGAAATTCGCCAAACATAAAATACTGCCGCTGCATATGCTCAAGATTTTGGGACAGCATGCTGTGTGAAAAAGGTGCTTGGAAGAGAACTGAAATGGCAGTGACAGCAGCAGCAGCAGTGGCCAGTATTTGGGAGGGGCAGAGATCCAATCCAATCCACCTTAAAATTTTAAAGAAATCTACCCAAAGGTAGACTGCTACTGAGGCACATGCTCAGGAATTCTGGAAAACATGCCATGTGGGAAAGGTGTTCAGGAGAGAAGTGAGATGGTAGTGGCAGCAGCAGCAGTGGTGGTGACCAGTATTTGGAGGGGCAGACAGATCCAGTCCAATCCACCTTGAACTTTTGAGGAAATCTCCCCAAAAGTGTACTGCTCCTGCCACACATGCCCAAAAATTCTGGACAACATGCTAAGTGGTAAAAGGGTTTGGGGTGTATCAGAGGGATCCCCACATAGCCAGGTGGGGCCACCATGCTGTGTGTTCTGGGAGATATAAGCCCTCTTGGCCACAGTCCTCCTCTGCACAGTGCTGGAGGCCAGGGTGCAGGTGGAGCAGCAGAGCCTGCTCTCTGAAGTGAAGCTGTGGACTTCTGCCTTCAGAGGGGAGACAAAATTCATAGCCACTAGGTATTCAGGGACCCAGCTTTTACAAAAGACATGTACTTATTTCTCATATTTAAAAAAACAAAATGGAAGAACACCGAGCACGGTAGTGCATGCTTGTAATTTCTGTGCTTGGGAGGCAGAGACAGGAAGATTTTTCAGGTTTGAAGCCAGCCTCACTGGCTTAAGGGACCTTGTTTCCAAATAAAAATATAAAAAACATAAGTCTCTGGGAGCACAGCCAGAGGTAGAAGGGTTTCCAGGAACCCCAATACCACCAAAAAAAAGGAAGAAAAAAGGGAACATCTGTAGATGACCTGCTCACAGTGACAGAGACCAGAGCCTTTTGCACACCAAGGCTGGTGCCAGGGCTTCTGAGGCCAAGATAGGAACTTGCTGAGGGGTGAGGCCAGAGCCAGGGCGAGCGAGGCCAGGATCAGAGCCTGCCATGGGGCAAGGCTGGTGCCTCTGAGCCTAGGATCGAAGCCTGCCAAGGGCTGAGGCCAGGGCCCAGGGCCTCTCCGGCTGGGATCAGAACCAGCCTTGAGGCAAGGCCTGTTCTGGGGCCTCCAAGGCCGAGATCAGAGCCTGCTAAGGGGTGAGGCTGGTGCTGGGGCCAGTGAGGCCAGGATTGAAGCCTGCCATGAGACAAGACCAGTGATAGGGCTTCTGAGGCCACAATCAGAGCCTGCCATGAGGCAAGGTCTGTGCTGGGTCCTCCGAGGCAGGGATCTGATCCTGCAGAGGCGTGAGATCTGGGCTGGGTTCAGCAAGGCTGGGATCAGAGCCTGCCATGAGGCAAGGCTGGTGCCTCTGAGACTAGGATCAAAGCCTGCCAAGGGCTGAGGCCAGGGCCGGGGCCTCTGCGGCTGGGATCAGAGCCAGCCTTGAGGCAAGGCCTGTGCTGGGACCTCCAAGGCCAAGATCAGAGGCTGCTGAGGGGTGAGGCTGGTGCTGGGGCCAGCGAGGCCAGGATCGAAGCCTGCTATGAGGCAAGACCTGTGATGGAGCTTCTGAGGCCAGGATCAGAGCCTGCCATAAGGCAAGGCCTGTGCTGGGTCCTCCGAGGCAGGAATCTGAGCATGTGAGGGATGAGTCTGGGCCTGGGGCCAGCAAGGCTGGGATAAGAGCCTGTCATGAGGCAAGGCTGGTGCTGGGGCCTCGAAAGCTGGGATTGGAGCCTCCTGTGAGGCAAGGCTGGTGCTGGGGCTAGCGAGGCCGGGATCAGAGTCTGCCGAGTACCGGGGCCAGTCTTGGAGCCAGAGATGCCAGGATCAGAACCTGCCATGAGGCAAGGCTGGTGCTGGGGCCACCAAGGCCAGGATCAAAACCTGCTGAGAGGTGAGGCCAGCGCCGGAGCCAGTGAGGCCGGGATTGGAGCCTGCCATGTGTGCTAGGGCCTCCAAGGCCAGGATCAGTGCCTGCCATGTGGCGAGGTTTGTGCTAGGGTCAGCGAGGCCGGGATCAGAGCTTGCCATGTGGTGAGGCCATTTCTGGAGCTAGCAAGGCTGGGATAGGAGCTTGCCTTAAGGCAAGGCAAATGCTGGGGCCTACAAGGCTCAGATTGGAGCTTGCCATGAGGCAAAGCTGGTACTGGAGCCAGTGAGGCCAGGATTAGAGTCTGCTGAGGGGCGAGGCTGGTGCTGGGGCCAGGGAGGCAGGGATCAGAGCCTGCAATGTGGCATCCACAGAGAAATATCACAGAAAAAAAAATCAGATGCTTTTCCTAATATACAAAAACTATTAAGAAATGGGTAATAGGTAGAAATCTAGTTAATGAAAGGGTGCTATGGAGGAGCAATTAAGGTCACCTATCAGAAAAGATAGGATGGGGGAAGATGGAATCTCTTTAAAGCACATGATGTACTTAAACAAATATATCAAATCAATCACTAAATCAAGCATGGATCGAGGGAGGGGGAGGGAATGGGATGGGGATTTGATAAAGGCTAAATGGATGATGTGTGCTTATATATTCTCACAGTCGTGTATGCCATTGAGATGTTTGACTACAATACAGCAATAAAAATATATTAAAAAAGAAAAGCCAGGAGTGGTGGTGCACACTTGTAATCCCCGAGCTTGGGAGGTGGAGACAGGAGGATTGCGCTGGTTCAAAGCAAGCTTTGCTGGCTTAAGAGACCCTGTTTCCAATTAAAAAATATAAAATAGGTCTGGGAGTGTAGCCCGGAGGTAGAAGGGTTTCCAGGAACCCCAGTACCACAAAAAAAAGAAAAAAAAAAGAAATGAAAGAACCTGTAGACACTCTGCTAGTCACAGAGTGAAGGGTCATATGTTTTCTCTAATATGTGCAGGATAGGAAGTAACTGGGATGCAAGAGAGATTCCAGATGATGAGAAGAAACCTCAGGGGAGCCAAGGAGGAGATATAAGGTTAGGGGAGGAGGAAGACTTAGGTTCATTAATACAAATACTACCATAGACTATGTGTATACATATGAATATATACCAATGTCAATCTGGGTACTCTGTATTGGGAAAAAGTAAAATGGGGAGCGGAAGTACCAAGAGCATGTGCATGTGCGTCATTGTCAACATGATTTACATTATGATGTGAGACTATCCTAGACCAATAAAAGAAGGCATAAGAGAAAAAAAAAAGAAATATAGATACCAAGAAAACTGGAAGAATTAGCAAAGCCTGATCTAAACAGACATCTCCTGAGCATTTCCCACCAGGCAGAGGTAATAATGTTCACTGAACTTGCACTGATAGATTTGAATGCAGCCTAGGGGAAGAGAGCTGATTAACTGTTAACTCTCCAACCAAGGTAGAAACAGAAGCTGAGGCCCAAAGGAAAGCTTTTAAACTAAGGCCTTCAGGCTCCAGGTAGGGTGGCTGGGCCTGCCACAACTTTAACTAGTAAATGAGGTAAGCAGAATCAAGATTTAAAAATTATGGATGTGCATTATTTTGTAATGTATCATCAGTCAAAACCAACACCTATAATTAAATTATTTCATATTTCAGTTCTGTTTAAGAGAGATAGGTTGACCGAACGCTTTAAATCTGCCAAAGAAAACCATGTGATTGATTTTCCCTATCCCAAAACATGCTTCACACTTTTCTGTGCCCACTAAAGTAACTGTGCTGATAATCCCATAAAGTATGCCTGAGACTGTGCTATCATGGTAGCTACTAACTACTTGTGACTACTTAAAATTACTAAAATTTAAGATATTAATCATTCTATTTTTTTGCACTACCATCATTTCCAGTATGTATATGGCTACTAGCTAACACATGGATAAGTGCCACAGAGCATTTCTATCATTGCTACCATCTCTAACATTCCAATCTTCTATCAAATATTGCTTTAGAAAGTAATTACTAAGCATACTAATTAATGAAAACAATAAGAGGAAGAGGCAGTAGGCACAATTTTCCACCTAGCAGGCAGAATCTGGGGTAGCCACATTGGGTTAACTAAAAACCCTGTTTCCATGATAGAAAAGGCAACCAGCAGTGTTTCCATCCTCTGTCAACTTCTCTAGATTAAGAAGATGATCCTAGGACTTCTGGGAAGATGGCAACTGAATAAAAAGCAGTGTTTATGAGTCCCGCTAATACTTGATCTCTATTGCCATAAAATCAGCACTTTTCATAGCCATAAAACACCATCAGCAGAGAAATAAAAACTGTAAATACAAGACACAGAGAAAAAGAAGACTAGAAGAACAACTAGAGACCAGAAAGAAAGAAGCCCGCATTGTGGTGGCCGAGCCGTGCCAGCGCCATCTTGTCTCACAGCACCAGGCTCCAGAGAAGAAAGGGACTCAGAATGGAGCTCACAACCAGAAAATAAACATGCCAGCCTCATGGTTGAGGGCGCGGCAGCAGTGCCATATTGCCAGCAGTGGCGGCGAATTCACTGCACCCACGACAACTCCAGATCAGCACACTCAACAACCCACCAAGCTCCAGAGAAGAAAGGTAAACAAGGAGCTGAAGTGAGCAGCTGTGGATCATTCGGGTGTAATTCAGCAGTTTTTTCAGTGCAAAGAATGTCTAAAATTCCCAGTGGCCAAGTTCACCATGCCCTCCTGAGACTCACAAGGGAGCTCAAAACCACAAAAGAAATATGCCAGCCTCACACCTGCCAAGGGCATGGGAACAGCGCCATATTGCCAGAGGCGGCTGCGAGTTCACTGCACCTGTGATAAATCCAGATCAGTGCACTCAATAATAGAAGGGATATATGTTTCCTCTAATATGCCCAAAGTAGGGAACACAGGGAATACCAGAGGGACTCCAGGTAATGGAAAAGAAAATGCAGCAAAGTTTGAATGGAAAGATAGGAGAGGAGGAAGGATGAACTTGATTAATGAGGGTCCACATCCGAAAATGTGTAAAAGTATGAATATGGCATGGTTACCCTGGACAATCATTTGTGGGAGGGGGAAGGGAAAACAGGAGTTGGGGGAAAGGACCCCAAGTACAGTTTAAATGTGTACCATTTATTTTTAATAAAAAATGTATAAAAATGAAAAAAATGAGCACTAGCAAATTCAAAAAAATGTTACATACTTCCCTGTGTCATTTCAGACCATAATTAAATGAAACTAGAAATCAACTATAAGAAAACCCAGAGAAACAACATAAACATATTGAGATTGAACACCACACTTCTGAATGAAGAATGGGTCATAGAAGATGTAAGAGGTGAAATAATGAAATTTCTAGAAACAAATGAAAATAAAGATACAACATATTAAAACCTCTGGGACACTGTGAAGGCAGTATTAAGAGGAAAATTTATAGCACTGAGTGCTCACATAAGAAAAAGAGAAAATCTTCAAATAAATAACCTAACAACACACCTCAAAGCCCTTGAAAAGCAGGAACAAACAAACCCCAAATCCAGTAGAATACAGGAAATTATTAAAGTTAGAGCAGAAATTAATGAAACAGAATTAAAAAATACAGAAAATCAACACAACCAGAAGCTTGTTTCTTGAAAAAATTAACAAGATAGATAAACCACTAGCCAGCCTAACTAAAAACAAAAAAAGAATCAACCCAAATTATGAAGATAAGAGATAAAAAAGGAGTTATTACTACTGATAGTGTAGAAATCCAGAGGATTATCAGAAAATATCTTGAAAAACTATACCCCAAAAAATGGAAAATCTGGAGGAAATTGACAACTTCCTAGATAAAGACAACCTTCCTAAAACTGAGTCAAGAAGATATAAAACACTTAAACCAACTAATAACAATCAAAGTGATTGAAAGAGCAATAAAGAGCTTACCATCAAAGAAAAGCCCAGGTTTTCCAAGTGAATTCTATAAAACCTTTATAGAAGAGCTAACCCCAATACTCCTCAAATGATTTCATGAAATAGAAAAAAGTGGGACTTTTCCAAATACATTCTATGAAGCCAACATCACACTAATACCCAAACTGAATAAAGACAGTTCAAGAAAGGAAAACTACAGGCCTATATCTCTTATGAGCTTAGATGCAAAACTATTAAACAAAATACTAGCAACACTCATTCAAACCCACATAAAGAAAATCATACACCATGACCAGGTAGGGTTCATTCCAGGGATGCAAGGCTGGTTCAACATATGAAAATGAATCCATATAATTCATCATATAAACAGAATCAAAGACAAAAATCACATGATAATTTCAATAGACACTGAAAAATCATTTTATAAAATCCAACATCCACTTATGATAAAAAAAAACTGCAGATAATTGGAGTAAAAGGAACATATGTCAATATCATAAAGGCAATCTACAATAAGCCCACCACCAACATCATATTAAATGGAGAAAAATTGAAGAATTCCCCCTAAACACAGGAATGAGACAAGGATGTCCAATATCACCACTTCTCTTCAATAGAGTACTAGAGACTCTAGCCGGAGCAATAAGGCAAGAAAAGGAAATAAAAAACAGTACAAATAGGAAAAGAAGAACTCAAACTTTCACTATTTGCAGATCACATGATACTATATTTAGAAAACCCAATAAACCCAACCAAAAGGCTTATAGAACTGATCAACAAATTCAGCAAAGTGTCTGGATACAAAATCAATCTTAAAAAATCAGAAGCTTTCTTGTACATCAACCATAAATCCACTGAAAAAGAAATGCAGAAAACACTTCCACTGAGGATCTCCCACACAAAATAAAATACTTAGGAATAAACTTAACCAAGGAGGTAAAAGAGCTCTACAGAGATAATTATAAAACATTAAAAAAAGAAATCAAAGAAGATCTTAGAAGATGGAAAGATCTTCCATGTTCATTGATTGGCAGAATAAATATCATTAAAATGGCCATCCTTCCAAAAGTGATCTACAGATTTAATGCGATGCCAATTAAACTAGCAAGATAATTCCTCACAGACATAGAAAAATCAGTCCTTAAATTTATCTTGAATAACAAAAAGTCCATAATAGCCAAGGTAGTTCTCAGCAACAAAAACCATGCAGGAGGAATCACAATACCTGACTTTAAACTATACTACAAAGCCACTGCAATAAAAACAGCATGGTACTGGCAAAAAAACATATACATAGACCAATGGAGCAGAATAGAAGACCTAGAAACAAGTCCACACACTTTCAGCCAATTGATTTTTGACAAAGAGGCCAAAAACATACACTGGAAAAAAGATGGCCTGTTCAACAAATGGTGTTGGCAAAACTGCTTAACCATGTGCAAAAAATTGGAAATTAATCCCACTTCCTCACCCTGCACAAGAGTCAACTCAAGATGGATCAAAGACTTAGAAATCAAACTAGAGACCTTGAAGCTCCTTGAAGAGGGCATAGGTCCAACACTGCAACACATAGGCACAGATAAATACTTTCTCATCAAGACCCCAAAGGCACAACAAATTAAAAGGCAAATCAATACATGGGATTGCATGAAACTGAAGAGCTTCTGTTCAGCAAAGGAAACTGTCAAGAACCTCATTCAAGAGCCAACAGAATGGGAGAAGATTTTTACCACTTACCCCTCTGATAGAGGACTAATATCTAGAATATACAGAGAATTCAAGAAACTCAACACTAGCCAGGCGTGTTGGCGCATGCTTGTAATCCCCATGCTTGGGAGGTGGAGACAGGAGGATCGTGCAGGTTTGAAGCCAGCTGTGCTGGCGTAAGGGACCATTTTCAAAAATATAAAATAGATCTGGGAGTGTAGCCCGGAGGTAGAAGGGCTTCCAGGAACCCCAGTACCACCAAAAAAAAAAAAAAAAAGAAACTCAACACTAAAAAAAACAAATCATCCAATATCAAAATGGGCAAGTGAACTAAATAGACACTTTACAAAAGAAGAAATTCACATGGCCAATAAATGCATGAAAAAATGCTCAACATCACTGGCAATCAGAGACTACTCTGAGATTTCACCTAACTCCAACTAGAATGGCAATCATTCTAAACACAAACAACAAATGCTGGCGAAGATGTGGAGAAGTGGGAACTCTAAAACTTTGTTGGTGGGATAGCAAATTAGTGCAAGCACTTTGAAAAACAGTATGGAGAATCCTCAGAAGAATGGGAACATATCTACCATTTGATCTAGCAATACCACTTCTGGATATCTACCCAAAAGAAAGGAAACCAAACTACCAAATTAACGCATGTGTATCTATGTTCATAGCTGTACAATTCACCATAGCCAAACGATGGAATCAGCCAAAATGTCAATCAACAGATGAATGGATTACAAAACTGTGGTATATGTACACAATGGAATTTTTTCTCAGCCATTAAAATAACCCAATTACATAATTTTCAAGGAAATGGAAGGAACTGGAGGACATTATGCTAAGTGAGATTAGTCAGTCATAAAAATAAGAAATCAGATGCTTTCCCTAATATGTGAAAGCTAAGGAGAAATGAGTCATAGGAGAAACTCTAAATGAAAAAGGAAATCCTATTGAGGAGCAAACAAGACAACCTAAATGAGGGGATAGGAGGGGGTAAGAAGGTAATTATCTAAAACACAGAATGTACTTAAACATATTGAAGTCAACCACTAAGCCAAGCATGGGAATGAGGGATGGGGAGAGAATAGGGTGGGAATTGGGTATGGGTCAAATTGGTGATGTGTACACGTATGTACACACAAAATTTTACCCCAATATGATGTATAAATATAATGCAACAATAAAAATTTTTAAAAAATGTTATCTTAGTCTAGTCAAATATGAAAATATGATATGTTCTTGAGTGGTGACTATTACATGCTAATCATCATTTTCTCTTTTATAATTGAAACTTCCTTAGATACACATGCTTTAGTTTGGTAGTTTGGTTTCCTTTCTTTTGTGTAGATACCCAGAAGTTGTAATACTGTATCTAATGCATGTGTATCTATCTTCTTAGCTGTACAATTCACCATTGCCAAACTATGGAACCAACCTAGTTGTTTATCAACACATGAGTGGATTACAAAACGGTGTGATATGTGCACAATGGAATTTTACTCAGCCATAAAGAAAAACACAATTACATCATTTACAGGGAAATGGATGGAACTGGAGGACATTATGCTAAGTGAGATTAGTCAGTCACAACAAAGAAGAAATTGAATGCTTTCCCTAATATGTGAAAGCTAGGAAAAAATGGAAAACAGGAGGAACTCTAGATGAAGAAGGAGATCCTATAGAGGAGCAAATAAGTTGACCTAACTGAGGAGATGGGAGAAGGGAAGAGGGAAACTCTCTAAACTATGCTTAAACAAACATATCAAAGTCAATCACTAAGTCAAGCATGGTAATGAAGGATGGGGAAGGAATTGGATGGGAATTTGGTAAGGGCTAATTGGGTGATGTGTGCATGTATGTCTCCACAAGTCTTTTATTCCATTAAGATGTATGACTACGGGACTTCCAGGAAGATGGCGACCAAGAAAAGCGGGGCTTAAGAGCTAACAACCAATCTCCATTACCACAAAATCAACGCCTTTCATAGCCAGAAAACACCATCACCAGAGAAACAAAAAAATCACCAGGCCCCAGAGAGAAAGCTGACTGAGAACAGAGCTCAGAGCCACAGAGGAGACACACCGGCCTCACGTCCGAGGATGCGGCAGCAGCGCCATACTGCCGGCGGCAGCAGCGCCATACTGCCGGCGGCAGCAGCGCCATACTGCCGGCGGCAGCAGCGCCATACTGCCGGCGGCAGCAGCGCCATACTGCCGGCGGCAGCGGCAAATTCACCGGATGGCTACAGCAAGCTGAGGTGAGCCGCTGAGGAACAGCCAGGTGGGATCTTTCGGCGCAGGAAGCATCTAAAGCTCCCAGTGGCTGAGCTCAGCACACGCTGCAGGAACTCAGAGTGGAATTCAAAACCAGAGAAGAAAAAATACACCAGTCTCATGGCCAAGGGCGTGGCAGCGGCGCCATATTGCCACCAGCGGCAGCAGCAGTGAATTCACCAAGTCCAGTACAGCTACATCTGCGTACTCAAGAACAGTGAGTCAAATTGCGGGCCACAGAGGAGAAATCCCAGTACTGTACTCCCTGGGACTTGACCCAGTGGGGGAGGGGCAGTGGCAGAGATATCACACCATAGGAGAATGTGCAACCTGGCACCCCCCATAGTCTAAAGCAGCCTCAATCGACTCCCTGGGTCGGAGACTCTGTGATACAACCCAGTAAAGGAGTAGTAGGGTCAGAGATACTACAGACTCGAGATCCAGAGCACCTTAAGCGAAGTCATAGTGACCCAAGGGAAGAACCCAGAGAAGGCACAAACTTCCGAAATCATGGGAAAGAGGAATAACACTGGAGCAATGAATGCCTACAACCCCACAATATCAGAACCCGATAAAACAGAAAATCAGAGATTTCTAGAAGATCAAATCAGGAAAATAACTGTACAAATAATAGAGGTGCTTCGAAAATAACTCAGAGAGAGCCAAAAAGAGATAAAGGATGCAATTAATAAAGTAAAGGCCTCAATTCAAAGCACAAACAACCGATTAGACCACATGGAGAACAGAACCTCACTCTTAGAAGATGATCATTCCAAAAATGAACGCATAGTTTCTAATCTAGAAAAAAATATCCGACAGCAGGAATCTGACATTGAAGAAATATGGGCCCATTTTAAGAGAGCTAACCTAAGAATAATTGGAATAGAGGAGGGAAAAGAAAGTGAAACCAAAGGGATCAACAATCTCTTCAAGGAAGTAATAGCAGAAAATTTTCCAAACATAGAGCAAGAGGTCGATACGCAGGTCCAGGAAACGTATAGAACTCCCTTTAGAGAGGATCAGAGAAGAGGATCCCCACGCCACATAATTGTCAAAATGACCAATGTGGAAGCCAAACAGAGAATCTTAAAGGCAACAAAAACAAAGGGCCAAGTGACATTCAGAGGCAAACCAATTAGAATCACTCCAGACTTCCCAAACCAAGTTATGAGAGCCAGGAGGGCTTGTAGTAACATATTCCCAATTTTGAAAGAAAACAACTTCCAGCCAAAAATTTCCTACCCAGCAAAACTTTCTATCAAATTAGATGGAGAAATAAGAAGCTTCCATGACAAACAGAAACTGAAGGAATTTATGTCTTCAAAACCAGCACTAGAGAAAATACTCAAAGAGATTAATTACAAAGAAGAAATAGGTAACACACACCAGAACCAGAGAAACAAGATTTTCCATCCAACAGACAACTAAGATTGGTTATCTGTGGAGATTCATTATTTATGTTAGTCTTTTACCTATCTCTAAATTGTATTGTTTGCCTTTATTGTTGTTAATTTTTAGGGTGTCTTGTTGGAATATTAATATACCTTCAGAAATAGCATTTGGAAATATTTTATCCCATTCTATTAGTAACTTTTAACTCTGTTTACATTGTCTTTGGATATACAATATTTTTTTTTTATTTTTTAGGGAGTTTGTATACTCTTCTGTTGCCTGTGCCATTTAAATCATATCCAAGAAATCACTGCCAATTTCAATGTTGTGAGGTTTTATGACCCATATTTTCTTCTAAAAGTTTATAGTCTCAAGATTTATATTTAGGTCTTTTATCTATTTTGAGTTAATATTTGTATATGGGATTAGGTAGGGGTCCAATTTTATTCTTTTCCATGTAAGTATTATTTTTCAACAATATTTAGTTAAAAGATTATTATTTCCCCCACCAAATGTTCATGGAAACCTTGTCAAAAATAACTTGACAATATAGGGAAGAATTTAGCTCTAGGCTTTTATTTAACTCCAATGGTTTATATATCTGCCTTTAGAACAGTACTACACTGTTTCAATTATTGTAGCTTTATATGGTTTGAAATCAGAAAATATATATCTTCTAGATTTGTTCTTTTTCAAGATCGTTTTGGGTATCTAGAGTCCATATTCCATATTAGGATAGATTTTTTTTTCTGAAAAATAAATATATAAATATATGATAGTTTCACCTAAAAAAAATAGAAAATATATTCTCTGGTAAGAAAGAAAGCAAAAGGAAATATTGAAATGTTTTCATGTAATTTTAATTTTTCAACATTATTTAGTTAAAAGATTATTATTTCCTCCACCAAATGTTCGTGGAAACCTTGTCAAATATAACTTGACAATATATGGAAGAATTTAGCTCTAGGCTCTTATTCAGCTCCAATAGTTTATATATCTGCCTTTAGAACAGTACTACACTGTTTCAATTATTGTAGCTTTATATTGTTTGAAATCAGAAAATATACATCTCCTATTTTTGTTCTTTTTCGAGATCATTTTGGGTATCTAGAATCCATATTCCATATTAGGATAGATTTTTTTCTGAAAAATAAATATATAAATATATGATAGTTTCACCTAAAAAAAAAGTATTCTCTGATAAGAAAGAAAGCAAAAAGAAATATTGAAATATTATCTTTATGTTATCAAAAGCTTGGTATCAGACAAATGAAACTGTTATGTGAGATGATCATTTTTAATTTTGGATAAATTGCTATAATACTAGATGTCAACCACTAAGCCAAGCATGGGAAGGTGGGATGGGGAGGGAATGGGGTGGGGATCAGGTGGGGGCTGACTGGGTGATGTGTGCATGTATGTCTACAAAAGTTTTCTTTGTATCCCACTATGATGTATGAATACAGTGCATCAATAAAAAATAAAAAAAGATGTATGACTACAATGCACCAATAAAATATTAAAATAACTAAATAAGAACAATTGAGACTTCCTGTTTGAAATTATTTTTTAAATTTTTCTCCATAATTAAATAGTTAGAATGTTATTCTAGTAAAAATGTTAAGAGGAGTGTGGTATAATTCCAATACAGACAATGATAAAGAATTGGCAACACAAATTTAATCTGCCACAGAGTATATAGAGAGATCAAAAAGGTAAAGAATGATATCCTAGTTTCTGACTATATCACTAACACAAGGGGAAAGATAATGGACAGAAGGTAATAATAAAAAATAAAATTTTCAGACGTGGCTAAAGGACACATTCTTGGACT
The DNA here is from genome assembly GCF_963383645.1 of Muscardinus avellanarius. Lineage (NCBI taxonomy): Eukaryota > Metazoa > Chordata > Mammalia > Rodentia > Gliridae > Muscardinus > Muscardinus avellanarius. Next base: position 41,259,681 of record NC_137802.1, on the reverse strand, counting down.
TAAAAGGGCAGAGAACTTCAGCAAGATTAATAGTAAATACATATAAATAGATGCCCCAAAAAGAATGTTTAGAATTTCACAGAAATAAGACAATTTCAAAGCATCCTTTATGTTGCATTCTAAGTTACATCCTGAGTAATATGAGAGGTTGAAGACAGTGAAGAAAGAAATGTTAAAGATACAAAAACAGTACTTTGAACCTGATTACCTAAGTACTCAAACTAGAACTCAAGTGAATCAGAAAAATAAAATTTTAGAAATAGGAAGGACTCAGAGAGTTGACCCTCACAGGTAACTTTTGAAGTACTGACTTGATGAGATATGATAGAAAAAGTACATGTGTTTTGATTTGCAACATTTTGTCTTGGATTTTCTCATCCAGCAAGGGTAGGACTGTTGTAAGAGTTTTCTGATAAGCACTCTCAAGCAAGCCACTATTTAAGAAAATGCCCAGCCATTGGAGAAATAAGATTCAAACAGAATCAGTATGCAGAAAAAATAAAGTTTCTAGAGAAGACAGAGAACAACTAGAACAAACACACACACACACACTTTTTTAAAAAGAAAAGAAAAAGACCACTTATGGAGATTCAATTAGAACATACCATAGGTTTCTGAAAATATATTTTTACTTACTATAAAATACAGGTGAAAATACAAAAAAGTTTATTCACTATTAAAACCTGGGTTTAAAACTCGGAAAACAAACCAGAAGAAACATCTCAGAAAGTGGAGCATAAATGCAAAGTAATAAAATAATAAGAAAAAGATAACATTCTTATAAACATTTGAAGAAAACCCCTTGGAAAAAATAACTATTACAGAGCAAAACAGAAGAATATTAACAACTCAATATAAGAAGAAAATTTCTCCATGTTGAAAAGGAATATGTATCTACACACTTAAAAGTTTCACCAAATTTTAGACAACCTCAGTAAGAAAATACAAAGATCACCTCTACACATATTTGGGTAAATTTACATATTTCTAAGAATAGAAAAATATACTAACTTTTAAAGAAAAGAACGCCGGGCGTGGTGGAGCGCGCTTGTCATCCCCACGCTTGGGAGGCGGAGACAGGAGGATCCCGCTGGTTCAGAGCCAGCCTCGCTGGCTTAAGAGATCCTGTTTCCACATAAAAAAGTTAAAAAATAGGTCTGGCAGTGTAGCCCGTGGGAGTGTATCCCAGAGGTTGAAGGGCTTCCAGGAACCCCAGTACCACCAAAAAAAAAAAAAAAGAACAAGATATTTACAGTGGGAAAATCAGTTCAGTTCTAGTATCAAAGTTTTCAAAATCAAAAAACACATTTGCTTTTTTTCTATAATACCTCATCCAGTCAGTACTTCAAAAGTTACTTTTGAGGGTTAACTCTCTGAGTCCTTACTATATCTAAAATTTTATTTTTCTGATCCACTTGAGTTTAATTTGAATCCATAAGTAATTTTAGTTTCAGAGTACTTATATCTTTAACATTTTTATCTTCACTATATTCTAGTTTCCATCTTACTTAGGATACAACTTGGAATGCAACTTACAATACGCCTTTGGGGCTATCTCATTTCCATAGAGTTCTAAACATTCTCATTGGGGTGTCTATGTATATGTCTTTACTATTAATCTTGTTAAACCTCTTTGCTCCTTTAGGTCCAAAAATGTGTCCTTTGGCCACTTTTGAGAAATGTAATTATTTTTTTTATTTTATTACCTCCTGTCCATTATCTTCTTCTAATATCCAGTTATATATTTTATCTACCCATTGACCCATAATGGTAAGAGAGAAGCTTTGAAAGAAAGAAAATGAAGAGGTAACAAGTGAATAAATTGAATAACTTGTTCCCTTTATGAAGAAAACAGCACTGTGGAGCTAAATAAATATTTGAGATTATATAAATGTACATATATATGCACACATACATATATATGAAAGCCTGGTATTGCGTTCACACCTAAAACATCAGAGACTCTGGAGACTGAGGCAGGAGGATTGCACATTAGAGGCCAGCTTGGGAAATTTAGTAAGACCCTTTGTCAAGGCAAACTTTTAAAAGGGCTGAGGTTGTAGTTTAGTGGCAATGCATTTCTGAGTTTAATACTATGTACCGCAAAAACAAAAACAAAAATCTTATTTAGAGACTTAAGCATACAGATTGGAAGACTCATGATATAAAAGGCAAAACTAACTAATGCATTTAACCTAAACAAACCAAAGAAATTAAATTGGGGTTGTGTGTCAGGCTTAGAAGCCTTAAAGAATTTCTACAAAACTTTTTTTAATTCAACACTATTGCTGAATCAGTTTCTCCTACTGCGAGATTAATGTTTATACATGGAAGGGATGTTTCTTCCCAATTTCTGTAGTGTGGCACACTTCTTTTTAAATTAGAGAGGCTTTGCCAGGTGTGGTGGTGCACACTTGTAATTCTAGTACTTGGGAGGCTGGGACAGGAGGATCGTAGGTTCACAGCCAGCCTCAGTTACTTCATGAGTTCCTTAACAACTTGGTGAGAATTTACTTCAAAATAAAGAATAAAAAAATTGGGCTGGGGGTGTAGTTCAGAGTGAAATACCCCTGAGTTCAATCCCTAGTACCATAAAAGCAAATAAACAAACAAATAAATTAATAAAGCCACAATTCCAACCATTAGGCAAAATGGCCATTTTTTCTGATATATCTTATTTTTTATTTCCTTTTTTTCTATTCTCATGCTAAACCGCTTTCTTAACAAATCATGACCTCATTGGTTTGGCTACTTTTGATTTACACGTAAATCAAAGACATTATGATTAAATGACTTTCCTGGTGCTTTTATTGCTCATCTCTAAAGAAAAATAAGTTCAGTGACTTTCATATTCCACAAGTATCTACTTTTTACTTATATATTTTTTGTGGTACTGGGGATGGAACCCAGGGGCTTTTCTACCTTTCAGACCTATTTTATACTTTATTTGGAAACAGGGTCTCACTAAGTTGCTGAGAGCCTCACTAAGTAGGTGAGGCTGGCTTTGAACTTGGATTCTCCTGTGTCAGCCTCCCAAGAGCTGAGATTACAGGCATGCACCACCACACTGGACATACCTACTGTTTAATTCAAGGTATTGCATTTGAATTTCAGAGTAATACTATAACTAAAAATTAACTTTACAGTAAGAACTTTTCCAGTGCAAACTTATTTACTTAAGCTTTATTAAACAAAATTTGACTTTTTCTTCTGATGCAAGGTTTTGACAACTGTTAGAAACTGCACTGAAGCCAGGCATGGTGGCACATGCCTCTAATCCCAGTACCTGGGAGACTGAAACAGGAGGATCTCTGCTTTAAAAACATCCTCAGCAATTTGATGAGACTTTCAGCAACCTAGCAAGACCCTGTTTCAAAAAATTCATTATATGTATTTTTATGAAAGGGCTGGGGGTACAGCTTGGAGGTGGAATGCTTCAAAGTTCAATTCACATACAAGGAGTATGCATGCATATGCGTGCATGCACACACACACACACACACACACACACACACACACACACAGAATGAACAAAGCACTAAAATCTTTATTGTCATTTAAGCAGACCTCCAGGAGATTTTTGTTAATAACTAATTTAATTTGGAAAAGTACTAGACTTAGACTCAATTCCTAATCCTATCTACAAGCAAGTCTCAAATCTGATACTAATGGGAATCAATGAAAGAAAACTAAAAGGCTGATGGATCTTAATTGATCATATCAAAGTCTAAGTGTCTTTGCTATAAAGTCAATATACACGAAACTAGAAATCCAGTGTTATATTTCACCAAAAGTTGACTACCTTAATGGTGAGCTTAATGTGTTATTAAGCAAAAATGCCAACAAATCATTTAAGGCAATTTGATTTCTGTAGAGCCTTACTTTGGAACAAAGACAATAATTTAGAATCAAATATTATTTCCTCAAATATGTTTTTATAATTATAATCAGATTTCATTAATTATAATTGAACATTGTTTACTATAAATGTGCATCACAAATGAAATTGCTCTTCAAATGTTTTTTCTTAACTATAGCCTTCTTATTATTATTTCCTACATCATGTATTTACTAGTGCTTATGTGGGAACTACCTGATGAACTAATTCTGGTTGATTTGTTAAGGTTTTAAGAAATATTAGGTAAACTTTATTGTTACTCTACAGAGGAGATTGTTTTTTCATGGGTGAAAGGCCAGATGTGAAGTTTTTCTCTTTTCTTATGTATCCTGAAATTTAAGTCACATATCACTTACCTTTTCACTCAGATAAACAATTGAGAATTTCAAAGTTGGGCATACTGTTTTGATTAGACAGCTTTTCCTTGTAGTTCGTAGCATCAACACTGAGATTTCTAGGATTTTCATCTTCAAAGCAATCACTATATGAGGATACAAACACAACACAATGAAACGACTTTTTTCTCAAAAGCTAATAACTATAACAACATCTGTGCATTCATTTCCTAATGAGAAACCAATTTTTAAAAAGAGAGAAAATGAAGAAGACTTTCTTGGTCAAAGCCTCATTCATTAGAGTTTATACTGCTTTAATTTTCAAGTTGGTGTTTTGAGACTATAAACTTGTCTCATAATATTGTAAATTAAATTAGAAACATCTAGATGCATATCATCATTGAACTTATCATCACCAAGGAAAAAGAGTTATGTTTGGGCCGGGCATGGTGGCGCACGCTTGTAATCCCTGCGCTTGGGAGGCAGAGACAGGAGGATCGCGCAGGTTCGAAGCCAGCCGTGCTGGCGTAAGAGACCCTGTTTCCAAATAAAAATACAAAATAGGTGTCTGGGAGTGGAGCCCGGAGGTAGAAGGGCTTCCAGGAACCCCAGTACCACAAAAAAAGAGTTATGTTTGAACTCATATTTGTCCCATAGCTTTTGCCCTGAGAAAGAAATAAATAAATCACATTATTTAATATACACCCCAAACCCTGAAGCAGTTGATTGTTTATATATACTGAGATGTACTATGTGCTCTGAAAACAATATATATGCCTCATCTATGTACCACAAAAAGCATAAATTTGAGGTTCAAGAATAATCCAATATTTGAAAAAAAATTCAACCTTACATACATAGATAATTAAAATAATATAACCTAAATCCTACTTAAAGTTTTTGAAGGGTGTGTGTGTGTGTGTTTGTGTGTGTGTGTGTGTGTGTGTGTGTGTGTGTGTGTAACAGGAATTGATACTTGGGGACTTCTACTATTAACTTACAACCCCAACCATTCAATTTTTTTTTTTTTTTTTGGTGATGTTACTGGAGATTGAACCAGAAGTATTCTACCTTCAAGATACACCTCCAGCCTTTTTATTTTTTGTTCTAAAACAAGGTCTCACTAGGTTGCTGAAAGTCTTGCTATATTGCTGAAGCTGACCTTTAACATGTAATCCTCCTGTTTCGCCCTTCCAAGTACTGGGATTATAGGCATGTGCCACCATGCTCAGCTCTATTTTATTTTTATTTTGAAATAGAGTCTCACTAAATTACCACATGAATCTTAAACTATGCCCAACTTGTTTTGTGTTTTATTTAATGTGAAATAAATAAAAATTTTACAAATGAAGAAACAAAATAGAAACAGAGTACTGAATGGTCCTTGCATCTTGATGTTCTAAGACTCTAGAAACTTCCGTGTCAATCCTGGTGAGTGGGACTTAACTGAAACAGCATCAGTAGAAGAAATAACTCTAATTTTAGAAAAATTCTAACAGTCATGGGTAAACTGGTTATATTTCATAGTCTGAGCTCATATATCTTGCCCAATTCATTAATTTTACAAATGCTTTCTTAAAGGCAAAATGACTAAGAAAATGAGGATGTATTTGATCAATAAATATTACTGAGTGCATTTTCTTAATACAGAGAATGCACTAAGTTCCACATGCTGGTGAAAGTGGAGAAGTAGAAGTCTTATTTACAGTGAAATGGAAGTCTTATTTACAGTGTAAATAAGACATAAAAAGTTGGAAAGGAATGTTGAATAATAGAAAGACTCAATTAAGAATCTTTATATTATGTCCAGCTTAAAGTTAAGATGAGGGATTACTTGAATTTAAGTGTAGGTGTGCACCTATATACCTTTTCCAATTATTTCTAAAGGGTATAAAACTTTTCATTATAATTCCTTAGGTATTTAAACTACATGGTCTTATAACATATTTCGACTTTTTATGGCCTGATATTATAAAACAGAAATTTAAATCTGTGGCAGAACTCGATGAAAGGAATAGTCTGCATGTACAAACAGTTCATTCTTGTGGACAGCAAAGCATTTATATGTCTATAATAGTGCCAGAAATCAAGAAGGTCATCAGCTCAAAGTTGTGGGCACTTTTTACTAAAAAAAATGGGCTTTTGTAAAGACTATTAACTAATTCCATATACTCTTCCAATATTGGTTTACTCTAATCTATCAATAGTCACTTATCTCTTTTCCAAAACAATGGCAGTCAACATTTCTGTTGCAAATTAGAAACAACAATCTAGACATAGCTATATTTGACCATAGGAAACATTTTTATGAAAACATCAAATTTATTTTCAATACTGTTATTGATTCATAGCACAACTAATGTGGAAATTTGGGATTAATAAAAAAGGTTCTAGATAACATGGAGAAAACTTGTGTTTTTTTGCAGTACTAGGGACTGAAACTAGGAACATTCTACCTCCCGAATTATACCACCAGCCCTATATTATATTTTATTTTGAAACAGGATTTTGCTAGGTTGCATAGGGCCTCACTAGCTGAAGCTGACCTCGAACCTAAAATCCTCCTGTCTCAGCTTCCCAAGTACTGGGACTGTAGTTGTGTGCCACCATGTATGTCAAAAACAAAAATTTAATAAATCCAAGGGCCAAGTGAATAGTAATCATTCATAAAGTTGAAAATTCTTTATTTAAATTCTTAATACAGTTCACATTTGAGGTAGGCATTTTCTATCTTGGAATGTGTGAAATTCTTTCCTTAGAACTTCAAGGTTATCATTTATCCCAGTATTTCTCAATTCCAGCATAATACACTGAAAAAAAAAAAAAGCTTCAGTGGTTAATGAATGTGAGAAGCTCTGCACAACGTGTTTCCATTATAGAGATTTATGAAACAATTGTATGCCCAAAATGGAAATTAAAAAAAAATTTTATTGGTACATTGTAGTCATATATCTTAATGGAGTACAAGATGGTAGAGGCATACATGCACACATCACTCAATTAGCCCTTTTCCAATTCTCACCCCATTCCCTCCTGCCCCTCCTCCTCATGTTTGGCTTAGTGGCTGACTTTGATATGGTTGTGAATATACATCCTGTACATTAGTGAATTTCCCTATTCCTTTTCATCCTGTCAGTTAGGCACCTTAATTCCTCATCTATAGTTTATTCTTTTTCATCTAGAGTTTCTGTTATGACCCATTTTCTCCCTAGCTTTTGCATATTAGGGAGAGCATCAGATTTCTTACTTTTTGTCACTGACTAATCTCACTTAGCATAAGAGAAATCTACCTAACTTTGAGAGAAAATAGCATAATAGTTTAAAAGGAACCATAAAATCTAGAGCAAGATTAGTTAGCTTCAAAGTCCAGTTTTGTACATTTAGACGAGTTACTTAACTTCTTTGTGTCTGTTTATTGCATATTCATACAATTATGAATATTTCAAACAATTTTTTGTGAAATTTTTAATGAATTAGCACATGTAGAAAATATAGTATCTGCTTTATTATAAGCATTATAAATATTTCAGTTGGCATTTCTCACATCACTAGGGTGTGCCTCTGTGTGTGTGTGTGTGTGTGTGTGTGTGTGTGTGTGTGTGTGTGTGAACCTCTTATTCGTCTTCTGTTTGAGGTAGAGAAAACAACATTCACAAAGATCAAATCAATCACATGTTCAGGACTCACAGAGAGTAACTAATGAGTGGGATTGGAACTCAGGTCTTCTTCACCCCTATCCACAGTGGCATTTCATATTTCTAACTAGCTAGCTAGCTTCTAGGACTAAAGCACCTCTCTGCATTTCCTTTAGATGGTCAATTGGCCTTTGTGGATTTAATCTTTTCTTTAATTTCAAAACCACACATTTTTATATTTGGACAATACTAAAAGGTAATCAAATTCTACATTTTCTGTGAATTTGCTGCAATGAATTAATACTATTATTCAGTATTTGAGAAAACAAAATTCTATATATAAAGTTTGCAAAAAAATTTAGTCTTTATATTATAAATATATTTTGGAGGAAAACGAAATTTGAGTTTTTTGTGTGAAGTTTTTAAAACTAGGAAGAGCCATTTAAGTGATGGTTTTAGTGAGTTTTATTTTTTCTTCTAGTTTATTCTCAAAGTCTAGCTGCATTTTTTTTTTACCCGTCTGATACAGAAACTGCTTCTAGTGTACCCGAGAATCAGACTTCAAAAATAAAGCTGTAGTTTTAATGGAAACCATGGAAATTGTTGTGCTGGTAACAGGATCCTTAAGTCCCCACCCTGCACTCTCATTTCCAGCAAGCCCCTTCCTTTCCTGTAGGTTTGCACCTAAGTGGCATGGAGAACAAAGCTCTGTGGTTGAACTTAAAAATGTCAACATTCATCCAAATATGGTGGTACACACCTATAATTCCAGTACTTGAGAGCTGAAACATGAAGACCACAGGTCAGAGGACAGCCTCAGTACCTTAACAAATCCCTCATCAACTTAAAGAGACCCTATTTCAAAATAAATCATGAAGCAGAGCTGGAAGTGTGGCTCAGAGGTAGAAAACCCCCAGGTTTGATCCCCAGTACTACAGAAAAACAGAACTGAAAATTCAGTGAAATTATCAATGGAATTGGACAATTTCATGGAGCTACCTGATGGTATATCTAATACACCTATTATTAATGGTAAAAAGGTAGAAATTTTGGCTGTGCACCACATTCAGCCATATGGCCAACCCTAGGTAAACATCTGTTCCTCATGTTGTGCTAATGGAAACTGAGTTTGGGGACGCCTCACACTTTAGACAGAGAAAGGATGAAATCTGTGAAACTGGAAATCCACCATCTGCCTACGACTCTGCAGTGTCCCCTTTTGCCTTTCAAATATGCACACGCAGGGCATATGATAGCCAAATTAATTAATCAATCACAAAAGGAACCCAAAAAGTCATCCCTTCTGGGAGGAAAATAAAAGGGTTAATGCAGACTCCTATTCCTTCTGTTATTTGGAATCTTGCGTTGTTTGCTTAGCTTTGAAGGAATTGAATATATGAAATTCAACTATCTTATAGGTAGTCGATTGTAGACCAGAAGTTAATAATATTCCAGGTCAATTAATTCATAGATTCACTTATAGAAGTGAAATGGACTGTGTGTGCCTATTGCTCTTGCTGCATTAGAAATTCAAAGCATCAGAGTACATAGACACTACCCTTAAGGAGCTAACAATGTAGTAAAAATGAGATAGGCATCGCTGCCTATCATCCAATATTAGCTATAAGGGTGATATTATTCTTAAATAATGGTTTTATAAGCCAGGAACTTCAAGAGTCACACCCTTTTTAGCGTATCTGCCCCTATGTCAACCTGTCAGTTCGTCCTTGTATACAGCATCCTAATCAATTTCTTCTTTCACATTCTTATTCCCTCTATTTTATGACTGTTCCCTTTATATTCATTATGGCAACAATTGCTTCAGTCCCTTTTATGTGCCAGGCATTGTGGTATGCCCTAGGAATTAAAAAAAAAGAGAGAAGGGACTTATAATCTACTAGGCAGACCTTTTTAATTTATTTATTTATATTTTTTTTGCTGGTACTGGGGTTCCTGGAAACCCTTCTATTTCCGGGCTACACTCCCAGACCCATTTTTATATATTTTTTTTAAAATTTGGAAACAGGGTCTCTTAAGACAGCGTGGCTGGCTTTGAACCTGCCAATCTTCCTGTCTCTGCCTCTCAAGCGCAGGGATTACAAGTGTGTGCCACCAGGCCTGACTTTAGGCAGACCTTTTTAAAACATTCATCAAACATACTGATGCTGTTTGGCTTAAGTGGGTGTTATCTCTTAGTGAACCCATTGTAAGTTGAAAATACCCTAAGTCAAAATGCATTGAATACACCTGCTGAATATCAACATTGAACAACACGGTGCACATTATAGATTATGGATGGTTCAACTCAGCACTGCATGGCTGGCTTGAAGCCCTGTCAACCTCTCACTACCCCTGCCTGGCACTGCAAGAAAGAATCACACAGCATATGGCTAACTCAGGAAAAGATCAGGTCAAAATTCAAAGTATGGTTTCTACTAAGTGCATGTCTCTTCCACACTGTCCTGAAAACAAAAGTCATTAAGTCAAACCATCACAGGCATGAGACTATCTATAATGATATGATTATATGGATAGTTTCTTCCAACATCACTGCAGAGGAATTTTTTGAAAGTCAAATGATATCATAAAAACTCCTTGCTTGACTACAGTAAGGTTAGATTACTTCCCATGGTTCCCCAGTCACAGTGCCTTGTTCCAGCCCTATTGAATTACTAGAACTTATAAAAATAAGTCATTTTTCTTTTCTATGACTGTGTTTGGATACTCTATGCCCTCAATCAATGTTAAATCCCTGTATTAATGAGAATCACTTATACTTTATTAATTCATTTTCATAACAATCTATAATTACCTCTACCAGCACCTAAAATATCCCCTTAATTTCACAGTCAAACTAAATATTTTCTTTCTGTATAGCATCTGGTTTACTGAGCATACTTCTATATGGTAGCACTGGTACAATAAAGAGGAAAAGATCTACTAAATCACATAGTTGTAACTGAATGGGGGTAACTGAAGTTTTGTCAAAATAGCTTGGACATGGATTATAAATAAAATCCTTATTCTTGATCTTTTTCCCTTCACAATCTATCTGAAGTTCCTTTCCTATAGATAAAGTATAGTTTATGGGTTAAGGAGGGAAGAAACTTTATTCTTCTGAAGCAATTAGGGATACCTTTCTCTTTCTATTCTCCTTTCTTTACTTTTTATTTTTCTTTTTATGTGGTAGGGAGTGACTTTCTTCAAATGAAAATTGTTTTATGGAATTATTTGTAGCATGAACCAAGTTTGTAGATAAATATAATGTTTAGTATTCACACAGCACAGTTAAGAGTATAATTAGTTTTGGTGGAAATTATAAGGATTTGATACACTAGTTCAAGACTTGGTTGAAAAATAAATATGCAATTTACCAAGATTGTAGTAAGAATAGAAAAATAGCTCTGTATGAATGACAACTGTTGCTTCTAGTTCAGAATGTGAAGAATGGTGCTTTGACTAGAGAATACAAATAGAAACCATCAGAAAATAAAAGAGTAGAATTTGAATGTGTAGAAACAGTATACTTTAAAGAGTATGTAATACACTTACCCTTTGCCATGGTATCACAAAGGCCAAAGTCCAAAAGCCTTCCAAATCCTCTAATTCAAGATTCAAAATGGTGACTGTGGGATACAGCACATCTCAGTAGCTGAAACAAATAAAGTTCAATTACCAAGAAGGCAGCATCTTGACAAACAAAATAAATAAAGTTCACAAATCAAAACAGAACCAGGAATCACAGCAGAAGGAATCCACTACTCTGAACCGTGAAATCCACTGCAAAAAGCTTGAACGTGAAGCTGACCTGCTGTAGACACAGCCCAGCCACCAGCGCCATTGCGGGCCAATGACCTAAACAGCAAATCCAGGATTTGGCTGACATGGCAGCCCCAAGAAATCCAGAAAAATAATCCAAGAACTTGAAAGTGGCTAAGTGACCAGCACCATGCTTCAGGGATGCAGAAAAAGACCCAAAAGCCCATTCGCTCACCAGAAGCAGCACCCGCAGTGGCAAAGCGAGCCCTCCAAAGACCCTGCAGCAGAACCAGGTAACTGCTTGTGTTACTCAGTTCTTGGTAGAAGGTCACCCAGAGTAGTGTAGGACCAGTGGGTTAGTCCAGTTAGAATCTCCAGCAACACAGAAAAGGTGCTCAAGGCAGGTTACCTGCACAGGGTCCCAGTGGGTTACTCTAAGACTACACTGGATGCTCCCACCCGCTGGTGCAGGTAGAGAAGCACAGGCACAGATCAGAGGGCGTGAGCACGGGGCAGAGAGTTCAGAGGCCCAGAGGAACGCAGAACACAGGATAGAAAAACATATAACCCTGGATTTACATGGAACTCATTAACAGTAACATCTGATGCCCTGACACCTAAACAAAAAGCTGTTAGAGGTGAGAGAGGGTTGCAAACACTTAGAGAGTAGGTTCAAAAGCTGAAAATAGGTTACAGAGCAAATAAGAGGCATTAGAATATACTCCAGAAACTACCACAGTAGACATACAGATATTATACAGGACCGGCCCTTTATATGTAAATTAGTAGGACTGTTGCTTTTTTTTTATATGGTTTGTTTTTTGTGATTTGTTTTGCTTTGTTTTTCTCTCACACTGTTGCTAGTTCCTTTTACTTTATTTTAGTCCTTTATTTTTTTCTCTTTCTAAATCCTTTTGGTTGTTATTTTTCTTTGTTTTGCTTTGTTAGCTTGTATAACTTATTTTGTTACTTTATTCGTGTTTGCTCCTTCCCCCTATTCCTTTTATAAAGTTCCTCACTCTAACCTATCTACTCTATTCTCTCAAAACTTCTTTTTTCCCTTACTGTATCTCCTTGTTTTATATTCCTTTTTCATATCTCCATAATTAAATACTTTACTAACTACAAGAGTCCTACTATATAACATTCTCTCATTTTCAACCAGATACTACCTTATTATATTTAAATTCTTATTCAACTTAATCATGTCCTCTACTTTATCCAACTCTTGTACTCATTGTCCCAGCTGCTCCCCCATTACCCAACCCTTGCCATTGAAAAAAGCACTGCTTACCTGCTAACATCTCTAAATTCCTACTACTAAGATTAGATCAAACATAATACTGACAAAAAAGAAGATGCAAAGACATCAGAAAAACATGCCTGAGAATCTCAAAAATATGAGAACTAGGAACAGTGAAAAAATAATGGAAATCATGAATACTGACCTACAAGAATGCAAGGACAATTCTGAATCCTGACCTTCAATATGATCAAAGGCCTCAAAGCAAGTGTACAGAAAATGGAAGAGAAAATGGAGGTACTAAAAAAGATTCAGAAAGAGGTCTGGAATGAATTGAAAGAGTCAATAAATAAAATAAAGACAGCAATAGAAAGAAATTCTAGAAGATTAGATGAAATGGAAACAGAATATCTCTGTTAAAAGACAGTTCATTCAAGCTGGGCATGGTGGCACACATTTATAATCCCAGCATTTGGGAGTCTGAGACAGGAGGATCACATTAGCAGCAGCCTCAGCTACTTAATGAGGCCCTCAGCAACTTAGTGAGACCCTGTCTAAAAGAATAAAAAAGAGGATAGGGGATGTAGCTTGGAGGTCAAATGCCCCTGGGTTCCATCCCTTACCTGCAATAAATAAAATAAATAAGTAAATAAATAAATGAATACAGTTCATTCAAAACTGAAAGCACAGTCAACAGCATACAGAAGTCAATACAGCAACAAAACATAAACATACAACAACTATGGGACAACATGAAATGTTCTAACTTAAAGATAAAAGGCATTGAAGAAGGGATAGAGATATAGACCAAGGGTATTAGTAATCTCTTCAAAGAAATAATTTCAGAGAATTTTCCAAATATGGAAAGGGACTTGGACTTACACATTCAGGAGACATAAGAACATTATTAAGACAAGATTAAAGAAGGACTTCCTCATGCCATGTAATAATAAACTGACCAACATAGAAGCCAAGGAAATCATCTTAAAAGCAATGAGAACAAAAGAACAAAAAAGGGGCAAAACAATAAAAATTCATCCCAGACTATACAACTCAAGTCATGAATGCCAAGAGAGTCTGGTGTGATGTGGTCCAGACTCTGGAAGAAAACAACTTCCAACGAAAACTGTTATATCAAGCAAAGTTACTACTCAAAATTGATGTAGAAACAAAATTGTTTCAGGATAAGCACACTCTCAAAAAAATGTGAATTCAAAGCCAAAACTAGAGAAAACACTTAAATAAATAAACCATAAAAAAGAAAAAAAGTAGCAAAGTTAGGAACCAGAAAAGAGATGAGGTTGATCAGTGGGGCATCAAAGTAAAGAAAAAAAACCATTATACCAAACAGAAGATAGAACACAAAATGACAGGAAACAAAAATCATATTTCAATAATAACTCTGAACATCAAAGGACTTAACTCACTAATCAAAAGACATAGGCTGGCAATGTGGACTTAAAAACATAACCCAACTCCTCTACTTTTGCCAAAATCTTTGCCATGTTCCCAAATCTGAGAACTAGGCTTGGTGACACACACCTGTAATCCCAGTATTACTTGGGAGACTGAGAAAGGATGATTGTAGGTTAGAGGCCAGCCTCAGCAACTTAGCAAAGTCCTCCACAATTTTGCAAAGCCATGTTTCAAAATAAAAATTAAAAGTGATTAAAGTATAGCTCAGAGTTAGAAAAGCAATGTAATCAATTCCCAGTAAAACATACATACACACACACACACACACACACACACACACACACACACACAACACACACACACACACAGTATTCTTTTATTCCTCAATTCTCACATTCCTTCTATAACTAGGGAATCAGATCTGACAAAGCCAAAAGAAGAGTCTCACCCTCCTTCCCTTTTTGGTGATATCCCCTGAGAATGCTCAGTCTGTCCTTGCTTGCTGTATTATATTTTTAGGTTGCTGTGATTTCTCACTGCAAACCAAAAAATCAGTAAACAAAAGAAATTTATTCTGGGATAAAACAAAATAAATTTTATTTCCTCCAGTTCAGGAGGCTGGAAGTCCAATATCATAGCACACAGCTATGTTTCAGAAGACTCTGCCCCCTTTGCCTCTTACAGCTTCTGAGGAATCCAGGTGTTCTTTACATGACATCCATCTCTATTCCTATGGTCACACTCTCTCATCCTCTTCTTTCTTAATATACTTTCCTACTTCTCTCCAAATTCCTTATGATAAGGCTACATGTGATCACATCTAGGGCCCATGCAATAATCCAAGAGGATCTCTCAAAGGAACTCAAAATACCTTATTATATCATCTGCCAGAGGAGATACTGCAGTAATGGAGATGCATTATAGAATGTAGGGCATACACGGGTATTTCCTTGGGGCTGCCATTCAATCCACTATACTTGCTGTATTGTTAGAGTGAGAAACATTGGGCTGGTGATGATGGCTTCTTTCAGAATATGTTGAAATATTTATGCTAGGACAGTAGATTTTCTGCCCTCATGGTAAGAACTTCATAACTTTCAGGCCATGATGTTGGGCACTAGCCACAGCAGATTTTCTTGACCACTGGCCTGTTGTAAGTCAATTGTATTTTGAATATTACATTTTGTTACCTAAAGCAGCTTAGAGAAAACTTCCATATTCATTGTATCTTCCCTGTCCCTCCATCCCCATAAAACCTGCCATCATCTCAGTTTTTGCTGTAGATTCTGCATTTCTGTCTCCACTTTATTCATTTGTTTATTTATTCTGGTACTGTGAGCAAAATCCAGGGACATTCTACCTCCAAGGAACACCCATAGCCCTTCTTATTTATTTTTTTTGAAGCAGGGTCTTACCAAGTCACCAAGGCTAGTCTCTAACCTATGATCCTCCTGGCTCAGCCTTCCAAGTACCAGGATTACAGGTGTCACCACATCCAGCTTCTGTCTCTGTTTCTAGAGTCTTGAGGAAAAATTGGCCAGTGTGAAACTGCGACTAGAGATCTCTTGTCCTTTTATGATATAAAGGACATATGTCTTTCTTATTTTTCCAGATATAAACAGCCCTAAAGATGCTCTTGAGTTTGTGTAGCTCACTCTGTTTTCTGAATGAGACATCGATTGCTAGTTATCCTCAAATCACAAGCAATGTTGTCATTCTCTTTCTTATCAAACAAACTCATTAGACACAGAGAGATGACTGAGGATTTCATTGATTTTTGTGCTTTTAAATATCCTGGCCAGTTTCCCTTAAATTACCAAAAAGAGTTTCCCTCTTGAACATTTATATTATGAAATGTTATAACGAGTAAGCTGGAGCTATAGATACATTCCCACTCTATACATTTTTAGACACAATGGTTAATATTGAAATTTTTGCTCTTTTATTTTTTCCTGATATTTTAGTGTGTTATTAGGCCCAGCCATCTTATTGGATAGATGTAATTCAAAGGGAACTAAAATTAAAAAAAAAATAGCAGAAATGTGAAATTCTGATTGCTAAACATCTGTACTTACAGACACCTGGGTACCTTGAAGGCATATAATTAGCATTCAGAATAACTTCTCAGTGTACCTCATTTGGTTCATATGAAACAGAATATTTTATTTAGACATAGGCTCAAAAAATCCCATATATTTATTTATATTTCTGTCCAACATTATGAAAAGTTGCCTTGATATCACAAATATTTCCTTAGAAAAATAGCCCTGGCCCCACAGAAACACTGCAAAATCAGAAGACGAATGAGAAGGCTGAAGCTCTATGATCATATGATCATAGGTTACAGACTGGCCTTGTTCCCTCTTTTG
Source organism: Muscardinus avellanarius (assembly GCF_963383645.1). Classification (NCBI taxonomy): domain Eukaryota; kingdom Metazoa; phylum Chordata; class Mammalia; order Rodentia; family Gliridae; genus Muscardinus; species Muscardinus avellanarius. The sequence goes on along the minus strand of NC_137802.1, from coordinate 41,243,026 downwards.
TAATAAGCTACAGTTATTTTAATAAGTTGTGGAGGTGAAAAACAGGGTAGTTGGGTGAGGGTGAGCAAATATATTATATAAAGATATCCGTTTCATCCAGGTGTGGTGGAGCACACCTGTAATCCCAGTACAGGTTGGCTGAGACAGAAGAATGGATTGCTGGGTCAGCCTCAGTGACATAGTGAGACTCTCGGCAACCTGTTAACACTCTGGTTAATCAAAACAAAACAGTAAAAGTGGGGGTGTAACTCAGCTATAAAATGCCCCTGGGTTTAATCCCTAGTACCACAATAGAAAGAAAAGAAAAGAAGAAAATGAAAAATAAAAAAGAAGGGAAGGAAAAGGAAGGAAGGAAGGAAGGAGTAAAGGAAGGAAGGAAAGGAAGGAAGAGGAAAGAAGGGTTTCCAAAAAACTTCTCTCATCAATCAGTCCACTTAAGTTTGTATCACATGATATTAAAATTACCTCCTTTATGCTCACTGAGACAAGGCTTCTGTGGACCAACCAAGATGAAAATGAAAAAAGGAAGATAAACTTGAGAAATTCCTGCAGAAGTTTTTGGATACTAAAAGGCAGACAGGAATTCAAAGTAATTCGTATGGAAAAAAGAGAGAACTATGAATTATGACAGAAAATGTCTGTCCTAAAGAGGACAAGAGTGAGCTAGCTGAAATAGGCAGGTGGTTCTGAGTCAAAGCCAACAACAGCTGATGAGAGGCTGACAACGGAGTAGTAATTACATCTCATGGGCAGCCTCACTTTCTCTTAAGAAGAAAAAATCCTAATGAAAGTAGAAGTTGGGCTTGGTGGCACACATCTGTAATCCCAGTATTTGGGAGGCTGTGAGAGAAGGATGGCAAGCTTGAGCCTCAGCAAATTAGAAAGATGTTTAGTAACTTAGCAAGACCATGTTTTAAAATGAAAAATAAAATAGGGCTGGGCTGTAGCTCAAAATGTAGAATCCCCCTGATCTCAATCCTCAGTACAAATTAATAATAATAATTATTATGATTTATTATTATTATTATTATTATTATTATTAGAAAAGAGGAAGAGAAAGTACATGCATGTGTTTATTGGGGAACTTTTTCTGTACTAAGGTATTGCTGCCCAGTATACCCAAATCCAAAAATAGTCCACAGAACTTCATGACAAGTATCTCACACTCACACTGCTGTGTGATTCCAAGGCCCTTGATTATTCCTGTAAGTTTTCTCTCATGTACCCGTTTTCCTACTCTAATACATGAAACAAACCACTTGTTTCCAGATCAGCACAAATGACATCTTCATCTTCCTGTGAGGAGGGGAGCTTGTGTACATTTAACCATTTCTTCTCTAAAAGGTGGGTCCCACTGTCTTCCTGCCACACATATGTTTTTCTGGCTTTGCTTTTCAAATACATCACCCTGAGAGTACATGATAAGAAAAAGCTACTGTGGCTTATTTTAAAAGATGCTGTTTTATTCCTCTTTTCAGGGTAATTTTCAACCAGCCTTTATTATGCTGACCTTTGCTAAAGAAATTGTCAGCAATATAGTTAAGTCTTTTAATAGTGTTGAGACTAGAATAAAATACTTCTTCCGGAAGTGCTGCTGCTTTGGGAGGCCAGAGGCTATTTTGGATACTTTTGACTATCCCAAAGGCCCAAGGCCCAAGGAAGCAGGTTGAAATTATCATTAAGTCCTGCAGAGCACTCAGCTTCTTTTAATTTAAAAACAGGATTCTAGCAAATACTGAAATGGCTTTCTCTGACTCGAGTGGAATTTGCATAGGATCAACCCAGTAAATTCTAATACAGGGTGACATTTTTACTAAGTGTTTGACAGTTTGCCCTCTAGTTAATAGTTAGACATTGGTAACATGAAATGTACCTTGTTAAAAACATTGTAAGAGCCAAGGCAATGAGAGATCATGATACATTCTAAGGTGTTGAGGTAAGCAGAAAAAAGAATGTTTTGTCTCCCCAAAAAATGGCCCTGGGGCTAGATTAATTATATAACAAGAGGTTAGAATGAGCTCTAATTTCTACCAACAGTTTTTGAAACAATTTTATAGAACTTTGAGTGTTCAAGTTTTATTCCCTATACGTTTTTTCTGCAATCTGATTTTCATAAGGATAAGAAGATGGAATACTAAAATCTTAAGAGGAAATATATTGCTTTTTCATATTGTATCCAAAGCCAATGAATCTGAGAACTCCTAGATATCTGAAATTCATGAAATACTTGGACCAGCCTCGCAGGTAGATTAGAAATATCTATCAGCAGACAAATATGCTTCCATGACTATTACCAGTTTCAAAAACAAATTGAGGCTTATATAGGGAATATCTGTGCCTGGAAACTATCAGTCATTACAGGAGCTTGGATTCACCCTTTTCCTTCTGGCTTTCTACTATTCCTACAATACATATTTTCCATATGCGTTTTTTTTTTTAATCAAGTAGTCTCATGTTATACAAGATTTACAGTTTCTTTCTTATATTTTCTTTTGGGTTGGAGGAGCTATGTATTTTTGCATGAAGACTAATATTCTTAAATGCCAATAAACCCAACTTGTATCATTCTGATATAAACTACTAAAATAACTGTATCCAAATACATCAAATAGAACTATAAGCCTTGATTCATTATGCGGTCTAAAGGATAACATGTTCGTATGCAGTTCGTGGTCATACTATACTACTTAGATCATTTTATAGCACAACAAGATAGCTCCTTTTAATGGCATATTGTAAACATTTAGATGATTTATTCTTTAAATTTTAATTTTTTGTGCTACTGGGATTGAACGCAGGGGCATTCTACCTCCAAACTATACCACCAGACCTATTTTATTTTTATTTGAAATAGGGTCTTCTAGGTTGATGAGAGTCTCACTACTTGCTGAGACTGTCCTCAACAGTCTTCCAAATACTAAGATTACAGAAATATGCCACTATGCCTGGCTAAATTTCTTTTTTTTTTTTTTGCAGTACTAAGGATGGAACCTGGGGGCATTTTCCCTCTGAGCTATACCCCCAGCCCTATTTTTTGTTCTTTATTTTGAAACAGGGTTTCACTGATTTTCAAAGGACCTCACTAAGTAGCTGAGGCTGGCCATAGACCCGAATCCTCCTGTCTAAGCCTCCCAAATGTTGGAATAGAAGCATGTGTCACTATGCTTGGCAAAATTTCAAATTTTAATGTTTGATCTTTTAAGTTTCATCAGCAGTTATAGGTAAGTGAAAGTAAAAATATGTATTTAAAAAAATCAAATCCCTCCAAGTCAAAAATATAGTATTATAATTAATGTGGGAAATGTTTATATCTTTGTAACTAAGATTTCAAATCATCTAACTTGTGAACAAAGCTCCTCTGGTCACATAGGAAATACAGAGGAAAAACTCCCAGTCACAAGAAACCTCAAAAATTTTGCAAACACATGAAAAAAATTCCACATCGATAAAAGCATCCCATCTCCAAAGGCAGGAGGGCTTTGTTCAAAAGGTGACAATTTTATTCTCTTAGTAATGCCAAATGGCTCTTTTATGTAATTAATTTTATAGATATATATTCCTGGGTACAGTGAACCTATGCAGAAAATTTTAATGAACCTCCACATATTATAAGAAATAAAATAATTGTCCCAAATTAAAAAAGAAATTAGGGGTCATTACATTTTTATAGTTTTTTCTTTTTTCTTTGTTGCATGTTTGTTTTTGTGTTTTTTATTTCTTGTATTTAGCAAGAAAGTTTGAGTGTCTGGATGAGCAAAATTTATTATTTGCTATTGGTGTATCCCTCTCCTCTCTACTCTTTCATTCTAGAAGCCATATGAAACTTTAACACATTATCATTCTAACCTTTTAATTTCTCTTTAAAAAATAATTCTCTCTTTTTAGCCTCACATGGTGGGGCAAACATGTAACCCCCAGTAATTGGGAGAATGATGCAGGTGGATCACAGATTTGAGGCTAGTATCTGTGTATGTGCTAACTTTGTGAAACCCTCTTTAAAAATTAAAAATAAAGCCAGACGTAGTGGCGCACGCTTGTAATCCCAGCATTCCGGAGGCTGAGACCTGGAGGATCGCGGTTCGCAGATACTTAGTGAGGCCCTCTGCAACTCAGTGAGACCCGGTTTCAAAATAAAGAATAAAAAATAGGGCAGGGGGTGTAGCTCGGAGGTCAAATGTCCTTGGGTTCCATTCCCAGACCCGCAATAAATAAATAAATAAATAAATAAATAAATAAATAAATAAAAAATAAAACAGGACTAGGTACATAGCTCAGAAGTAGAATGTTCCTAGGTTCAGTCCCTAGTAACACACACACACACACACACACACACACACACACACACACACACACTAATACAATAATAAGAAAGAAAGAAAGATTTTCTCTCTATTTAAAAACACTCATCGTTTGCAGGATTCCTTTTTCACAGTTTGCACTTTCCCAAAACACACCAACCAACAGAAAGCCCATGTTTTATAAGGAGCCTTTGTGGAAGACATCATGGTACTAATAAGTTGAGATTACTGTTCCTGTTTGACATGTGATGGGTTTCTTCACTTTACAATGTCAAATAGTATATCCAGCTTAGCGTTGATATATATACATGCCTAGCCACTGTCTAGGTTTTAGCTACATCTTTAAAAATATATAGGACTAAGTAAAAAGTAAGATTTAAGAAGAAAAAGGACTCAAAAGGCAAATATGACTTTTGGTATTTATATTAAATTTTAAAAACTTAGTGCAAGAGCTTAAAATGTCATGATTTAGTCTTTTTATGAACAAAATATCTCATGACCATGTTAATCAAGTTGAAAAAGTGGGACAGATGGCCTGAATACCACAGAATTCGCAGACAGATCGAGAATTTACAAAAGAATTGCTTAATTTTATCAAATTTCTATTCTTTGTAGTTGAAAACAAAAGTCTACACATCTACCACCCTTACTTCCAGCCATTGTATTCCAAAATATGCACTGTCTCCTAATCTCAGTACTGAACTCCTTTTATTATTTATTAGTCCAATGAATATTCCAAATCAGGTCTTTCAATCCAAAGCGAAGCACTGTCTACTGTGACTTTGAAATTTGAGTATACATCTAAATCACCTTGTTGAAAAAAAAAATGTTGAGCCTACTCCAGAGATTTTGGGTCAAGAATATGCATCTCTTAACTGTTCTTTAGTGATGTCAATGTTGCGGGTCCAGGATCACACTTTGAGGACCTTTGACTTATATTTACCTTAACTGTTCTGGGTCTGATTTAAAATATTCTCTTCAAATTACCTTTCGAGCTTGTTTCTTCATTCTCACATAAATACTTGAACTAAATTATTTCAATTTTCACTTTCCATTCTCTCCCTGATTAAAGAGATGTGCTAAAAAAAAAACATACTGCAATATATAAGGTCCTCCTTTCCCTCTTATCTGATTAAAGAGATATGATCAAAATAAAAAAAAATTCACACTACAATGTAAAAGACTGGACCAATATTAAGTCAATGAAGCACATTTACTTGTAATAGAGCAGATTGTTAAATTAAATGATTCTTCAACCATACTTATTTCAGCCAGGTAGATTACTAGAAGTGAGAAAACTTAAGTTTCAAATGATCTCTTCTTTATTCTTTCAATTTGTCTGGAGAAGCTTTTTTTTCCCAAGGAGAAAAAGAAAAGGAAAAGTGAAAGAAAAAAACTTCCCTCAGACTTTTGATATAGATAACTCAGTAAGAACCAATTTTCAGCTGTGCCTTTAGTGACAATAGGAACTGTTGAATTAGACTTTACTCCTTCAGCTCATCCATGAAGATGTGGGTGGAGTGGAGGAGATGGCTATTCCAACCTTCCTCTGCGACTTTTCTCTTCCTCAAGAAAGCCAAATTAGTTTTGCTTTGTACATGCCAGAAAGATTGCTCTCTGCCCCCCAAAAGAAAGGCAACAGAAGATTTAAAAAATAAAAGTATTCATGCAAAAACCGCATCAAATAGTTACATTTTTAAAAAACTAACAGATAATAGATAAGATAAATTTAAAAAATATTCATCAAGTCAAAACCTTTTTTTCTGTTTTTTCCAGTGTTGTCATTTTATCTAGAAAAAACAACTATCATGGATTTTCTATATTTCCTAGTTATACTTCTATTATAGTTATATTCTTCCTTGGAAAAATGCAATATGCTTTTGTCAATACTTTAAAGTTTTTTTAAATATTAATCTCCATAGTTTTTAGTATTAATATTTCCTCAGCATACAACCATAACCACACACAAAAATTATATATATTTTTTTCTTTTTTAATTTTTTTATTAGTGCATTGTAGTAATACATCTTAATGGGATGCAAGATGGTGGAGACATACATGCACACATCCCAATTAGCGCTTACCCAATTCCCGCCCCATTCCCTTCCCCTACCTCCTTTTCATGCTTGGCTTAGTGATTGACTTTGATGTGTTTGTTAAAGTACATCAATAATATATATTTCCCCACTTCTCTTTCTTTGGCAAATTTCTGATTAGAACCATTCTCAAATACATATTTGTCTGATGGAGTGATCTACTTCTAAGGTCCAACTTTCATAAATTATGAAATTTAGGTACATTCTCAGTTCTCATTTGTACTGATTACATACTATAAATTTTCCAGGCTAAAATTATATTTTTAAATTTTCTTTAAAGATGAATATTGGTTTAATATAAACCAATAGCATACTTTATCTAGTGGGATAAAAGAAAATGGGGCTAGGTACAATGATACATACCACTCAGGTAATCCTGAGACAGGAGGATAGAGGCCAGTCTTAGTAACACAGTGAGACCCTCAGTTACTTAGTGAAGCCCTAATTAAAATAAATAAATAAATAAATAAATAAATAAATAAATAAGGCTGGAGAAACCTCTGATGCTCAGAGGTAGAGAAACCCTGGGTTTAATCTCCAGTACCACAAACATGAGAGGAAGGAAGTTAAGGAAGGAGAAAGTGGGGGAATGTATATATAGTTGACATGTACACATATATGCATTATAAAGAAAGAAAACAAACTCTCTGTACTACATATTTTTAGTAGTAAGTTTATTTGAAGAAAAAAGTAGGGCATATCAAAGGCAGGGTTCTTCTACCTTTCTGGGTAGTTGAGTACTGCTAAATGAATGAGCACATGACATTCTATGGAAAAATTTTTACCAGTTTGCCCCCCACCAAAAAAAAAGTATAAATTCTCTGTCTTTTTTTTTTTCTGGTCTGGGGATAGAACCCAGGGGCATTGTACCTTGGAGCTACACTCCCAGCCCTATTTTTATTCTTTATTTTGAAACAGGGTCTTGCTGAGTTGCAAAGGGCCTAAGTAGCTGAGGCTGTCCACCAACCAGGATCCTCCTGTCCCAGGGTCCTGAATGCTGGGATTACAACCGTGCACCACCATGCCCAGCAAATCCTCTGTCTTTACAGTCAAAACTATTGGTTGTACCTAAACACACCTAAGATAGAAGCTTGTCAGTTGTGTAAGAACAGGACTATGGAAGACGGTTTCTCACTTATTTGAGTGATTTATTTTCAGCTCCACATAATCATTCCTGACTCCCAGTGCAGCATGTGAATGGAAGATCAAGGAAGCAAGTGCACTGGTGTAATTATTTCCACTTTACTGCAGCAGAGTCTATACTTTAGAGAGCTAAAAACATGGAATTGTCATTTCAAATTTACCAAATGCATTTATAATACAACAAATGTTGTGTCAAAAAATTGCAACAGGAGATTTCTTCTTAAATTTGCTAAAAAACACATTTTTCTAATCCTAATGGCAACTTTGAAAGGTAGCTATAATGACACTCATTTTATGGATTACATAAAATAACGCTAAAATAGGTTAGTTTGTTCATTTCCAAATATCATTCAAGCAATAAAGAGAACAAAGAGTATTGGGGTACCACCACATCTGTAGGTGACACTAGTTTCTTTTTTTTTTTTTGTAGAACATATTCCAAGGGAAATATGTAATCTACTATGTAGGTAGCTTTAAATTTTTAATAATTTGAATCATATTTACTTCTGATGTATGTAAATTTAAAAGAACTCTATATGATAGGGGAGGTAAATTCTCTTTTATTTAAATTTGATATCTAGATAATGTACATTTCAGAATTTTTATTCATGTGGAATAAAATTTGAAATTAATATTTAAAAATTAAATTCTGTTCCTTGGTTTACCATTGATCATCTCTATATAATAAAATACAATTATTATTTAATAATTTTAATATTACAAAAAGTAAATTGTCTTGTTAGGGTAGTTATTGCATAATGCATAGTTCATAAGTAATATTTGGATATGTAAAATCTGGAACAAGAGCTTTACCAAGCTGGAGTCTTCCTTCCTTCCTTCCTTCCTTCCTTCCTTCCTTCCTTCCTTCCTTCCTTTTATTGTGGCACTTGGGATTGAACTTAAGGGTATTCTACTGTAAGACCCTAATGAAAAATTATAAAGCCCCTAGCAACTAGCCAAATGCATAGCAAATAGTTCCTCATTTCTGTTAAAGTGCAGATTTGAGAAATCTTTCTTCTATGGTTTAAAAGTGCAAGCTTAGGATATATTTCTGCTGCAGTTTGAAAAGTACAAGCTTAGGAAATATCATGATTAAGGGTACAGTGATAAAAAAATATGTGACCCCCAGGTCAGTATGACCCCCAGGTCAGCCCGCCTTGTTCCAGAAATCTGCTGACTACAAGATGGACACACCTAGTATCTTGTCCAACGTTTGACCCCAGATTGCTTTTTAAATGATTTTGTAATTTTCCTTTGACGTATGTAATCTGGCCCAATCCCCTCCCCAGCTTGTGATTTTTCCCTATAAATAATCCCAGCCCCTGGCACTCGGGGTCGATCTCAGCTCCTGCGTGAGTCATGAGACGACCCCAGTGCGCACTGGCTTCTTAATAAACCTTTTGCTTTTGCATCAAGGTAAAGTTTCTCGTGGGTACTTGGTGTCGCTAATCCCAAGGCTTGAGGGTCTCCCCTCTTCGGGGGTCTTTCACTACCTCTGGGTTATATCCAAGCCCAATTTTATTTTTTATTTTGAAACAAGATCTAAGTTGATGGAGTTTTCATCAAGTTACTGAGGCTGGCCTTGAACTTGTGATCCTTCCATTTCAGTCTCTCAAAAACTAGGATAACAGGACTGTTCTATTATATCTTCCTAATGTTTTATTAATTTGCTAAAATTGCCAAAAATGATGGATTGGGTGATCTCTGAGATCTCTTCCTGAACTACCAAACATTGATCTAATCCCCAATTCCATCTTTCTCTGAGACCCATTGAGGTTAAATTGAATAATCTAAGCTGAAGTGATAAAAGACCGATGATTTTATTTATTGACTAATAATAGTTCCTTTGTATTAAATGCCTGTTATGTTTCCTGCAACATTTTTCTAATCCTAATGGCAACTTTGAAAGGTAGCTATAATTACACTCATTTTATGGATTACATAAAGGAAAGCTGAAATAGTTTAGTTTGTTCATTTCCAAATATCATTCAAGCAATAAAGAGAACAAACAGCATTGGGGTACCACCACATCTGTACCTCCTATGACCTGGTGTCTCACTGTCCAGCCTCTCTTCATACCAGCCTCTCTTCCCATCTTTAGCAATATATTCCCTTTGATCAATAAACTTTTAGTCTCATTCCTACCACAAATGCCAGGCACTCACCATTATGTCTAAGAAGCATCAAGTCTCTAAACTCTCATGAGAATGCAATTTGTATTGGGCACTATCGAGTTAAAAAGTGTCATTTAGGAAACTGAACTCCATTGAGTCTTGTTCCTTTGCCTCCACCTACCCTCCATTTGTACAGAAGACAGAAACTTGCAATGATTAGGGATTAAAAATACCAGATCACCAAATGATGTTAACATCTATGAATGTGTCACTTTGAGTCTCACTATGCTGTACAATTGTAATGTACCAATAAAGTATAAAAATACCAAACAAGTGATATATCATAAAATGTTTAAATCTAATTGAGATGGATGGGAGTAAAACATCATATTTTGCTAAAATCAGAAATAAGGTTTTTTAAAAAGTGATTTTGTATAGTGTATAGTATATTAATAATAACATAATCAGAGTGGCTGAGGATGTAACTCCGAGGTAGAGCTCATACCTAGCATGTGCAAGGTCCTAGGTTTGATCCCTAGCAGAGAATAATAAAATAATAATAATAATAATAATAATAATAATAATAATAACAACATACCTATATAGTACTTTATGAATCATAAACTGTTAAAACTATAGTTAGTATTTTGATCTGTTAATGGTTGAAAAAACCAAACCGGTAATAATGGGAAGGGAATAACTGAGGTCACTTTCAAATTATTTTTGGAAGTTGTTTCTACCAGGTTCTTTTTGGTTCTAAGCATAATTTTTTAGAGAAAGTTATTGAGTCTATCCTTACAAATATCTAACAAGTCATGTCTCTTATTTGATAACCTTATATTTTTGTAACTTTAAAAAACAAATACATAGAAAGGACCTAATTTATCTGTATATCATTACATTTTTACTCCTTTAGGCATTTGGAATGTTGTAATTCCTGCTTAACAGAAATAAAATGTGTAGGAAGAGTACTCTATAATTGAGAACGAGATGAATTAGTGCTTAACCATATGTCTTCATTGATTGAGGGAAGACACAGTACACTTCTTCTTCTGTATTAAGTATCTATGCTGCTCTTATGATTTTTTACAAAGGTTATAATTTAAAGAAGAAACAGGAAGAGTTGAAGGGCACAAGGTCAGCACTCATTTACATTTCCTTCTTCAAAATAGTCACTTATTTCAGTGTGGTAGTTCTTCAAAAGTCTAAGAATAGAACCACTATATGCTCTACCTAGATCACCCCTAAGTATTAATCCAAAAGAATAAGTCTGTGTGCTATAATGATGCATGCATGTCCATGCTTATAGAAGCACGATTCACAATAGCCGAATTATGGAACCAGCCTTAGTGTTCATCAACAGATAAAAGAATGGAGAAAATGTGATATGTATACAAAATGGGGTATTTTTTTCAACCATAAAAATTGAAATTGTGTCATTTGCAGGGAAATGAATGGAACTGGAGAGTATTATGTTAAGACAAGCTGAGAAAACCAAGGCTTATTTTTCTTTTACATGTGGTTGAGAGAGAAAAAAAGAATAAAGAGCATGGGGTCTCATAAAAATAGGAAGTAGACCAATAAAGTACAGGGAAGGAGGAAGGAAAATAAAAATTACCAAATTATGTTATGTGCATGTATAGAACAATTCACAATGAATCTGATATTATGTACAATTATGATATTCCAACCAAATTCAAAAGGTAGCCAGGCATGGTGTCACACGCTTGTAATCACAGCATTTGGGAGGCTCAGACAGAAGGATCACGGTTCGAGGACAGCCTCAGCTACTACTTAGTGATACTCTTTGCAATTTAGTGAGACCCTATTTCAAAGTAAAGAATAAAAAATAGGGCTGGGGGTATAGTTCAAATGTAGAATGCCCCTGGATTCCATCACCAGTACCACAAAAAATAATTAAAAGGTTATAAAAAGATTATAGTAGCTTATCAATTTGCATATAAAGAAGGCATACAAATTTCTGCAATATCTGGAAACAATTTTACTTCCTGCTGAGAAAGAGCAGATAAGTAGTTGCCCTTTTCCTATATCAGCAGTTGGAGAGTTGGAGATGTTGTGCTCAGAACTATGATCATGAGAAGGTCTGGAGACAAAAGCCAACTCTCAACATGATGGATCAGAAAGAAGAGAATCTGAAGATGTCTTTCAGCTACTGAATAAATCACTTCTGGAACCCTCTACCACTGAGCTTCCTGATACAGCAGATAGCAAGTTCATCATTGCTTAAGTCACTTTTGGTCAGTTTTCCTGGACATGTAGTGAAAAAATCATGTTAGATACAATATAATCTAGAAAAAATAGTTATTTTGCACAAACTTGAGTTCCTGTAAACAGAGCTCATACCTGCTATATTCCTTTTGTTCTATCTGTTTCAAGTAGATGTATTGCTGCAAGGTATTTTGGCTCACTTTCTTTAAAAGTGTACAACCCCAAATTGCCTGCTAAAATTATCTCTAATGTTCAAAATAGCTTTCATTTTCTATTCTTCTTTTACCCTTACCTCTGATTCCTGCAATGACAGAAGCAGGCTTGGATCTTAGAAGGAATGGGGCACATTTTAGACTGAGAACTACCTACAAGTATATTCCAAAATTACTACTACTACTACTACTACTACTACTACTACTACTACATTCATATTAGAAGAAGAAGAGAAAGGCAAATAAGGTAAGGAGAAGGGGGAGGAAAAGAAACAGGAGGAAAAGGAAACAATGAAGTAATAATTAAAAAACATTTATGTCATGTGTTCCCTATTAAGTATTCTACCAGGATATAATTGTCTGGGGTTTTTCATCTTAATCTTTATTCCACTGTCCGAGTTACTGAGCAGAATAAAAAAGAAGCAGAAGTCTTCTTCCCTGCATTTTAGTAACTAACAAACATCTCTTTTCAATATAGCAAATAATGATTTATCTTTCACCACCCATAAAATGAATGGTTGTATAATAATTGGGCCATGTATCAGGCTGAATTAAGTGAAATCATACATTTTTAAAATTTGAGGTTATAGATATATGAAGAATGCTAATTAAAGATACTCATTTGTGGGAAAACATTTTAAAAGATCCAAGCAGCAACAAATCAGTTGAATTAATAATTTATATTTCTTCCTTTCATACTTAACACTGAAAATTCAACAGCAAGATTAGTTCATTATTTTGTCTTTTGCTGAAGTGGGCTAATTTACTTGGTCATGACAAATATGTATCTGAGTATCATTTATCAATCTCAGATGTTAATTATTCCTTAAGATGGACTGTAAATTCATCTGGGTGGGTAAGAAACAAAATGAGAGAAATATGATTGTGACAAAATATTCTCAACATAAGAAAATACATTGCATTTTTAAGATAATCAATAGAATAATAACCAGAAAAAAGTAAAATAAGATGCAAATTTTTATATCTGGTTTAAAAATTGGTATGAAAGTGTCTGACAGTATGTACTTCTGTGAGAAAAACATGATTTCAAGCTCTTTGAAGACTGGAAACATACCGTATTAAATATTTAGTCTCTGACATTGTCTAAACACATCCCTTGCAAGTAAGGTAAGCTATAAATATTTATTTCTTAAATTTGACATATAATTTAAAAAGTGTTTATGAATTTATTCATATGACAATTCAACTTACAAATTACTACATAAGGATATTGAGGCAAGACTATAGGAAAAGACAGAGGTATTGATTAATGTGTGGCGTGTGTGTGTAAAACTAAAGATTGAACCCAGGGGCATTCTACCTCTGCTATACCCCCAGCCATTTTTATTTTATTTTATTTTACTTTATTTATTTATTTATTTATTTATTTATTGCTAGACTGGGAATGGAATCCAGGAACATCTTACCTCCAAGCTATACCCACAGCCCTAGTTTTTATTCTTTATTTTGAAACTTGGTCTTACTGAGTTGCAAATAAGTATCTGAAGATGTCTGCGAACTGTGATCCTCCTGTATCAGCCTCCCGAATCCTGGGATTACAAGTATGTGCCACCATGCCTGGATATTTTATGTGTGTTTTGAAGTAGGCTCTCTCCAGATTGCCTAGAGCCTCAGTCTGTTGCCGAGGCTAGTCTGGAACTTTCTACCCATCTGTCTCAACCTGCCAAGCAGTGGTTTATAGGTATGACCCACCATACCCAGCTTGATTAAATTTTAAATGCAACTCTCAGCTGTATTTGAGAACAAGAATGTATGATCTATAACCTTTCAAAGTATCTGCAAATGGTTGCTCTGCCCAATAATATTGGGATCATCAAAAATAGATTATACTGTCTCCTTGGCCCAGGATTCTCCCTAAAATCTCAGGGTAAAAGTCATTTCTTGCAGAGTCTTATATGTTTTCTCAAACTGGATTAAATTCTTTCATTAACTCTTTTCAATGCCACGTAGTTACTTTGAAAGAACACAAATCCCAATTATACCAGAGTAATTATTTATGTCACATCTTTCTTTTTAGTAGTTTTCAGCCAGACTGAGAACAGAGACCATATCTCTCTTCTTTATGGCTCTGTCCTCAGGGTGAAGCACATGATGCCTGACAATTTATAAGAGTTCAAAAAGTATTTGTTAAACAGTGGAATACACAGAAAGAATAAGATAGTTGTTCATTTCTATGTAATTTCAGATATATTATAAATAATTAAAAGAAAAGTATTCAAATTATAACATCTTAAATACCAGAATCAAATATGTAGCATTATTTCACATTTGTCAAAAATACACCCAAGCATAAAAGTATAAATTCCTTCAATATACTATATATTTCTATATAACATTGTAATTTTCTACTTTTTTCTTGAAATTGCTTACAATTTTTATATAAAATTTAATCTGAATACTTATTATGTTATACATAGTGCTTTAGAATTATAGAGCATTTATAAGCCTTCTGAAAATCAGCAGTCCAGAAGCAACTTCTTTCAATTGTTGTACATATGTATTTACAAATCTCCAAAGAGCATGCTAATAAATCCAATTCATTCTGTCCAATTTTAGACATTATTATTGAGTTATTACTATGTGTGAAGACAACATACAAGTCCTTCTTTAAGAAAGTAAAGTACAAAATTAGAAACATGATTATTTTTAAGAAGCATATCAATTGTATTGTTGGCCTTTAAATATTCCATTTTGTGTTAATTAGAAAACTAAATTTACTCATCTATTGTTTCTCCTTTTTCACCTAGAGTTCCTCCTATGACCCATTTTCTCTTTAACATCCACATATTAGGGACAATACCAGATTCATTTTTTGTGACTGACTAATCTCACTTAGCATAATGTTCTAGAGTTCTATCCAATTCCCTATAAATTATGTAATTGTGTTTTTCTTTATGGCTCAGTAAAATTCCATTGTGTACATATCCCATAGTTGTGTAATCCATTCTTCTGGTGATGGACATCTTGGGTGGTCCATAGTTTGGCAAATGTGAATTGTGCAGCTATGAACATAGATAAGCATGAATTAGTTTGGTAGTTTGGTTTTCATTCTTTAGGGTGGATACCCAAAAATGGTATTGCTGTATTGTATGGTAGGTTTGTTCTCATTCTTTTGAGAACTTTCAATACAGTTTGCCAAAGTGGTTGCACTAATTTGCAATACCACCAACAATGTATTAGAGTTCCCACTTCTCCATATACTAGCCAGCATTTGTTGTTTACGTTTGGAATAACTGCCATTCTAGTTGAAGCAAGGCAAAATCTCAGGATAGTTTTGAATTTCATCTCTCTGATTGCTAATGATGTTGAACATTTTTATACATTTATTGACCATTTGAATTTCTTACTTTGTGAAGTGTCTATTTAGTTCATTTGCCCAGTTTTTAACATGATTATTTGTTTTCTTAGTGCTGAGTCTTGGGAAGTCTAAACAAAGAAGAAGAAATGATAGATGAGCAAATAGGGTGATCTAACTGAGTATGATGAGAGGGGGAAAGAGGGAAATTATCTAATGTACATGATGTATATTCACAAATATATAAAATTCAATCACTAAGCCAAATATGAGGAAGGAGGGGGAGAATGGAGTAGGAATTGGGTAAGAGCTAAATGAGTCATGTGTGTAGGTATTCCTCTAACATCATGTACACCATTAAGGTGTTCAACTACAATGCACAAATAAAATAATCTTTAAAAAAAGAAGAAAAAAAGAAAACTAAACTTATGGCCTGAGTATGAAGCAAAGACCTACCGAAAGGGGCAGAAAATATATGAAACAAGTGAATTTATTAAATAAAGTTAAATTTGACAAGTTACTTTGGAGTGATAGTTCTCTCACATTACTTTTACATATAAAATATATAGAACACTTTTATTATATATAATATATAATACAGATATTACTTATTTTATATAATACCTTTCACTTTAAATAGGCTATAGTATAAAATATATATAATATATAATATAGTCAAATATATTATAGTGTAGTGTGTGTGTGTATGTGTATGTGTGTGTGTGTGTGTGTGTGTGTGTGTGTGTGTGTTTTACTGGAAATTGAACCCAGGGGTGCTTTACATCTGAGTTACACTTCTAATTATTTATTTATTTATTCATTTATTTTTAATTTTAATACCATGTCTTACTAAGTTGCCAAGTCTGGCATTGAACCTGCAATCCTCTTGTCTCAACATTACAAGTAATTGATTAGAGGCATGTACCACCATAGCAAGCTTAGTACATGTATTAAAAGCTATCATGAAGGGATTAAAGGTGGGAAAATTTCAGAAGACAGTGCGATTCAAGTGCTCCAAGACTCAAAACTAAGCTAGTGGAATGACTGCATCTTGACAAGAAAAGAAAAGCACTCAAAACTCAACAAAAAAACCACATCAAAATTCAGTGGAATTGGAGGCAGAAGAGAGAGAGAGAGCAGAGAACTATAAAGAGCTCCCCACACCTTGCCTGGTGAGTGGAGAGCAGCAGCAACAGCACTCCATCTTGGCCAGGCTACACCAGTGTTGTAGCTTCTAAAGACTCCAGTAAAGAAAGAGCAGATTCTTGTGAAGGCAGTGTCTATACACCATCATCAAAAGCAGTTGATTTTTCTCTCCAAACATGACAAAGTGTATATATAGATATAGATATAGATATAGATATCCAGATAACCCAGTTAGATTCTTCAGCTGCAACTGAACCCATAGGTGCCTGCAGGGAAACAAGTAGCACAAGAAGACCCTGCACAGCCACAGGGACTTGTATGGCAATGAACAGATTCGCTAGGTCTGTGATTTTGCAAGTCATCTCTGTGGAGGTGGGAGTGGGGGCTACAGTTGAACAGAGAATATCCTAAATTATCAGACAACTCCCTAGGGACAATCTGGCAGAAGAGCACTAGAATTACCATTCGCCAAGCCCTTTCAGGGTCTTTAATAATCAGGACAGTCATTCATGGTATCTGTGGGGTGAAATAACTCAGCTTACTAAGTTACAGTCTCAGAAAGATATAAACTTGTGCCTGGAAAATTTTGGGTGCTACAAACACCAATGCCAGAAGCCAACAAGGGATTATGTAATGTGATTGCCATCAGTTAAAGGAGCAATGGTATCCCTGGGGCTTAATAAATAAGCTACCAAAGCCACATGCTTAGAACTTTACAGCCTTTCCCTGCCTGAGAGTGGGTTCTAAAAGCAAGAAAGTTAGGGGCCAGCAAGGTTCACATGATCATAGCAGTATCCTGGGAATTCATAACTCTTCACCAGAAGAGTTTATGCCTGGTATGCATGCATACCAGTT
This sequence comes from Muscardinus avellanarius, assembly GCF_963383645.1. Lineage (NCBI taxonomy): Eukaryota > Metazoa > Chordata > Mammalia > Rodentia > Gliridae > Muscardinus > Muscardinus avellanarius. Next base: position 41,225,617 of record NC_137802.1, on the reverse strand, counting down.
ATTGACAGTGCTCCACATGATCATAACCAGCAGATCAGTAGCAATATCGCAGGGGTCATCAAAGTTCAGTGAGTCAGGCCACAAGCTAGGAACATAGCAATCACTGGCCCTGATGAGCTTATCAGTGGCCCTTCTGAGCTTAATTCCACCTGATACAGAGGCCAGACATCAGCACTCTGCAGTTTCATAGACTCACAGTCAGCAGAGCAGTGATGGTTTCTGTAGGGCAAAAATTCCAAATGTAGAATACAGATATTGATTAGAACATCATAGCCTCTGGCCCTAAAGAGTTTGGTCCTGGAGAGCACAGTGGCCTTCAACCACTGAGAGACTCCTGCTTTACTTCATTAAGAACTGTATCTATTAAAGAAGTTCTAGGGAACAAATTAAAAAGTTTAATTAAATGAGACAGATTGGTAGAGGCAAATATATAGCCTCAGCATAGACCTTATTATAAGAAAATAATAAATACAGAACTAAAACACAAATAATAATATCCCAAGACATTAGAAATACAAATTTGAGAACGCTGAAATATGAGAATGAAGAACAATGAGGAAAAATAAATTCCCACAACTTAGCAACAAGGGAGATTAACTATACTGATTTGTAGGAGATATTTTAGGATAATTTTTCAATTTAGATCTTAACTATGATGAAAGGCTTCAAATAAAGTAAGAAAGTATACAGTAAATGAGAGGGCATACCAATAAAAAAGTTGTGTTCCTAAGAAAAACAAAAAGAAGCTTTGAAGAAAATAAAGACGTCAATAAATGAATTAATGACCACAATAGAAGTAATTAATGTCTGACAGGCTAGAATACATGTAAAACATAGCATCACTCTTGAAATATATTTTGTTCAAAACTGAGCAAAATATTTGTGTGAAAACACAGTCAACAATGTACAGAAAATAATACAACAATACAACTTGAACACTTAACAAATATGATATAATATGAAACATCCTAACTTATAAATAATAAAGGTTGAAGGAGGTCTAAAAGCACAAACCAAAGGTATCAGAAACATTTTCAAAGAAATAATTTCAGAAAATTATCCCAAAATAGAAAAAAGACTTGGATATCCATGTACAGGAGACACTGAGAACACCATCAAGACAAGATCTAAGAAGGACTTTCCTATACAATGTAATAATCAAAATGATTGAAATAGGGGTCAAGGAAATAATCTCAAAAGCAGCAAGAAAAATGAATGGGTGACATTCAGGGTCAAAACACTAAAAGTAACCAGGCGTGGTGGCGCATGCTTATAATCCCTGGGCTTGGGAGGCAGAGACAGGAGGATCGCGCAGGTTCGAAGCCAGCCACACGCGCTGGCTAAGGAGACCTTGTTTCCAAAATAAAAATGTAAAAATAGGTCTGGGAGGGTAGCCCGGAGGTAGAAGGTCTTTCAGAAACCCCAGTACCACCAAAAACAAACAAACAAACAGTAAAAGTTATTCCATAATTCTCAAGCCAAGTACTGAATGCCAGGAGGGGTTGGTATGATGTATTGCAGATCCTGAAAGAAAACAACTTCTAACATGCACAAAGATATAATTCAAAATTGATAGAAAAATAAACACGTTTCAAGACAAGCAGAAACTAAAATAATTCATAACAACTAAGCCAGTGTTGGAGAAAATTCTTAAAAAATAAAAAACACTAAAAAAGAAGCAAATTTCAGAACCAGAGATGGGATGAACTCTATAAGATGAGCCTTTAAACAAAGGAGAAATTACATGAAACAGAAAATAGAATCCAAAATGACAGAAAACAAAAATCATATTCTAATAATAACACTAAATATTAAAGGTCTTAAATCCCCAAATAAAAGTCATAGATTGGCAATATGATTTAAAAAAAATACAATTATATACTGCTTACAAGAAATTTACCTTGCAGTCAAAGATATCCATATGGTAAAATTAAAAGGATGAAAAAAAAGAGATACCATACAAATGGACACTAAAACCAAACAGGGGTAGCAACATTCATATGTGACAAAATAGACTTTAAATTTAAATATATCAGAAGCGACAAAGTGGGTCATTTATTAACAAAAGCAACAATCCATCAAGAAGATATAGTAATAATAAACATTTATTCCCCAAATGTGAGTGAACCTACTTTGTAAAATAAACTCTTCAGGACATCAGATCTCAATTAAACACAAACACAAAATTAAGAGACTTCAACATACCACTAACACTGTCTTTTAGTCAAAAGATAAGTAAAGATTCTTCTGACCTAAATAACACTATAAACCAAATGAAACTAATAGACAAAATATTTCAACCAAAAACAGCTGGATGGATATACTTCTTCTTAGCTACTCATTGAACATTCCCCCAAATAGACCACATCCTGGGCCATAAAACAAGTACCAGCAAATTAAAACAAATATAATTCCCTGTATCTTCTCAGTTCACAACAAAATGAAAGTAGAAATCCACAACAAAAAGACCAAAAAAAAAATTACATAAATACTTGAAGCCTGAATGATTCACTCTTGAATGAAGACTGAATCAGAGAAGAAATAAGGGGAGAGAGAAATAAAAATTTCCTAGCATTAAATACAAATTGAGACATGATGTACCAAAATCTATAGGACATTTTGAAGGTGATGTTAAGAGGAAAATTTATAGCACTATATGCCCACATTAAAAAAAAAGTCACCAATTAAACAACCTAATTATACACCTAATGGACTTAGAAAGACAGGAACAGTATAATACCAATGCCAGTAGAAGACAAGAGATAATTAAAATCACAGTAGAAATAAATGAAATAAAGAATAAAAAACAATACAGGGATCAATAAAAAGCTGTTTTGTTTTAATGATTAGCAAGATTAAGAAACACCTAGCCAACATAACCAAAATAAAGAATAAACCAACCCAAATTATTAAAATCAGAAATAAAATAAAAGCCAGGTGTGGTGGCAAACACTTGTAATCATAGCATTCAGGATGCTGAGACAAGAGGATCATGGTTTGTGAACAATCTCAGTTACTTAGTGAGGCCCTCTGCAACTTAGTGACTTCTGTTTCAAAATAAAGAATCCAAAATAAAGAATCCAAAATAGGGCTGGGAGTGTAGCTTGGAGATCAAATGCCTCTGTGTTCCATACACACACACACACACACACACACACACACACACACACACATAAATAAATAGGAGACATCACTACAGACAGTGGTAATATCCAGATAAACTATTTTGAAAATTCATATTTCAATAAACAGGTAAACTTGAAAAAATTTGACAGATTTTTAGACACATAGAAACTGCGTAAATTGAACCAAGAAGATATAGAAAACCTAAACAGACAAATAGCATACAAACATATAGAAACTGAAATAAAAAGCCTTCCATAAAAAACCCAGGTCCAGATGGACTCTCAGCTAAATTTTGCAAAAACTTTACATAAGAACTAAACCCAATATTTCACAAGTTATTCATGAAATAAAAAGAGATGGAATTCTTCCAAATTCTATGAGGCCAATACCACCTTAAAACTAAAGCCAAATAAAAATTCCTCAATAAAAGAAAATTATAAAACAATATAATTAATGAACATAAGTGCAAAACTTAAAAAAAAGAATTATCATATACATACAAAACCATATTAAAAATTGTATACCATTACCAAGTCAGTTTTATCATAGGAATGCAAGGCTGGATCAATACACACAAATCAATACAAGATATTCACCACATAAATAGAACTAAAGACAAAAATTACATGACCATTTTAATTGATGCTGACAAAGCATTTGACAAAATCTAACACCCATTCATGTGAAAATTACTGCAGAAAATCAGAGTAGAAGGCACATATCTTGATACCATTAAGGCAATGTACAACAAACCCAAAACAAACATCATATTGAATGGAAAAAATCATGCAGAAATTTTCTTTAAAATCAGGAACAAGACAAGGATTCCTTCTGTCACCACCTCTTTTAAATATAGTCCTGGGTATTCTTGATAGAATAATAAGATAAGAAGAGGACATGAAAGGAATTCAAATAGAAAAAGAATTTATCTCTACTAGCAGATGACATGATTCTTAGAAAACTCAAAAATCTCAACCAAAAAACTACTAAATCTGATTAACAAATTCAGCAATGCAGCAGAATGCACAATGCTAACCTCATGCCAAATATGAGTTTACTAAGAAATAAATCCAGAAAACAATTCTATTTATAATAACCTCAAAATAAATAAAATGCACAGGAATAACCTAACCAAGGAAGTAAAAAATTTTCTACAATGAAAATTATAAAACACTAAAAAAGAGTAGATAAAGAAGATCATAACAGATGGAAAGATCTTCCTTTCTCTTGGATAGGCAGAATAAATATTATCAAAATGGCCATTGTATCAAAAGTGATCTACAGAGTCAACTCAATTATTATCAAAATACCAATGTTATAGACTCAGGATTCAGCTTCTCTGGCCGCAAGTCTGATGGTGACCTTCAATAAATAATCCAGTATCTCAGTTTTAGTAAAATAGGCATCATTTTTATCTCAGGGTTGTTATGAGCACTGTTAAATGAGTTATTATTTATAGGCTGGCACACAGTAAACTCTATATACAGAAGTGTTCCCAATCATGCTTACTTTTGTGCTCTCTGGAACTCAGTTCTACAAATACATAATTTGAATGCCATTTTAAAGCATGTCTTTAATTATTAAAAATAATAAGCAAACTAAAAATTACCAATGTTACTCTACACAGGCCTAGAAAAATTAGTCATAAATTTTATATGAAAAAACAAGACTCAGAATAACCAAACAAGTTCCCAGCAATAAAAACCATTCAGGATGCATGGTTTTGAGTAAGATGGTTATCCATTTTTAGAAGAATTAAATTAAATCCTTACCTCTCACTTTATATAATAGTAAACCTGAGATGGATCAAACACTGGAAGTTAAATGAGAGACTTTGTACCTTCTAGAGGAAGGCATAGGCACAGGTGAAAACTTTCTCAACAAGACCCCCAAAGTTCAGAAAATTAAAACAAGAATTGATAAACAGGATGTCATCAAATTAAAAAATTTCTGCTTCTCAAATAAAACCATCAAGAGTCTAAAGATAAAGTGTAAAAAATGGGAGAAATCTTTGCCAGTTATTCCTCTGATTAGAGGACTCATATCTAGAATATTCAAAGAACTTAAAAGACTTTATGATAAAAAAATCAAATAATCCAATCAAGAAATAGACAATTGAATTGAATACAAACTTCACAAAAGAAAAATACAAATGACTATGAATGGCATGAAAAAATGTTCAATATTATTAGCAATCAGGGAGATGAAAATCAAAACTACAGTGAGATTTCATCTAACCCCAATCAACATGGCAAGCATAAAGAAGTAAAAAAAAAAAATAGATGTTGGCAAATATGTATGGAAATAGGAATTCTTCTACATTGTTGGTGGGATTTCAAATTAGTTCAGCCTCTATTGAGATCAGTGTGGAGATTCCTCAGAAAATTGGGAATGGATCCACTATATGATTTAGGTATACCACTCCTGGGTATCTTTTTAAAAGATTTGAAACTAGAAAACTACAGTAATATATTCATAACTATGTTCATAGCAGCACAATTCACAATAGCAAAATTATAAGACCAATCTAGGTGTCTATCAATATATGAATGAATTGCAAAATTATGGAATATCCACACACACACAAAGGAATTCTACTCAGCAATAAAGAACAAAATTATGTCATTTGCAAAAAAATGGAAGTACCTAGTGAACATTTTTTCAAATGAGATTAGCTAGTCACAGAAAGTGAAAGGTCATATGTTTTCTCTAATATGCATAAGCTAACAAGTAATGGGGATACCAGAGGGTCTTGAAATAGATAATGGAGGTGAATCCTCAGTGGAGCCAAGAGGGTGGTCTAAGGGAAAGCTACAGGGAAGACTGAGAGTCACTGAAGGAATGACTCTCATCGGCTATGTATACATATGTGAAAATATCAGTGTCAATCTCAGTACTCTGTATAGTGAAGGGAGGAGTTGGAGAGGCAGCGGGGAAGGGGACCAAGCGCTATGTGCATGTATGTTACATGTGATTCACATTATGTCAGATTATAATTCACCAATATAAAATCAGTTACCATTATATACTTAATATATATAGCATATTTATTTAAAAGTATAGAATATATATTATTATGATTATATATACATATATATAATTTTTTTCTTTTTTAAAAAGGATTTTTACATTTTTTTACTTCATAGTCTATCATTATCTCCTGAAATTAAAACTTCTAAGTTCATATGAAGGCTGATGTTACTGAAATAAATTTTAGAAAAATGAGTGAAGTTGTAAAATATGACTAGGATCAGAATCAGAGTGGTAGCTTACACATTGCACTTACAGTTAATCAGCTACACCCAAAGTAAATCAGAAATGAAGTCACTTTTTTCCCATTTCCCATATTATTTCTTTCATGTTCTTTCCAAAGAAGGTACACTTTTAAGTCAGTCCTGGCCCCTCTCCTTTTCTCCAGTAAGAACCATGTGAGTGGCAAATCTAGTGAATAAAAGAAAAGCAACCATTCTAGAGGCTTATACAAAAAAGTTTTAGTTTTATCCTGGCAAACATAAATAATAAGACGTCATAGTCATGCTTGCCACTCACTCTGGTCATACAAAGCCAGGAGTGGTAGGTGCTGTGATCCATATGTTAAGATCCTCATAGAAAATGAAGAAACTTACAAAGAAGATGATGAGTTAAATGGAGGAATACAAAGAAAAAAACAAGCTGGTTGTTAACTACCAAATCCAGGAACCCTGGGACCATTTACCACTAGACTGATTATTACATGAGATAAGAAGTAATTCTAAAGCAAAGTCAGTTGGGTATTTTCTCACTAAAGTACAAAATCCTGTATCTGTGTGCTGAGTACACACCTAGTTAATTTTAGTACTTGGGAGTCTGAGACAGGAGGATCATAGATTCAAGGTCAGCCTAAGCAACTTCATGAGGCCCTTAGCAACTTACCAAGACCCAGTTTCAAAATAAAATTAAAATAGGGCTGAGGTGTAGCTTGGAGGTAATCACTGGGTTCAATTCCCAGAACCAGAAAAAAATCTTAGGAAAATACAATATTAAAGAAAAATATATTGCTTTCAGTTATTTTACATTGAATTTGAGACTATTCAACTTGATTTAAATATCCCAGATTGAGAAAAAATAATAAGCCATAGACATTTGCTTTATGTTGCATGGGAATGATTTTGATTGTATAATATAAAGAGCAATACTAGGTTCTCTTAATGTTAAGATAAAGTAGTAAGTGAGGTAGATTTACAGAAAGTATTTTTTCAGTATATTTTTCTGAACCAGTAAGAAACAGCTATACTATCATTTTTAAAATGGGAAGATAAGACTGTTGCCTTAACTTACACCTGATGGCTATTAAAATGCCACATGTCAATTGTTGCACAGTGTTTGTTGTCAGATTTACTTAATTAGCTATGTTTATTAAGCGTCATATCATTTCTGAATCCTGGGAAGTTCTGTGACTCAGAAGAGGTATTGAGTTGTTCTGCTCACTAAGCTGAAAAGATGTCTGCAGTGGGTGAGGAAGAGGAGCATGGCCCACGTGCCCTGGCCATTGCAGTAACATTTGGAGAAATTCCTAATGCCCTACCCAGTGAAACATTTGGGAAATCAGCCTTTCAAAAAAAAAAAAAAAGAGGAATATTATTACTCAAAGCTTCCTTTCAAAAATAGCCCACAGTTTTGAACATTCTATAGGGTACATACATATTTTTTTGTTGTAGTTCAGAACCTTGGACTTTCTGAGGCTTTGGCCCTCACTAACATATATTGAACTAGGGATTGAACTCAAGAGCATTCTGAGTTACACTTCTAGCCCTATTTCATTTTTTTATTTTTTTATTTTTTTATTTTTTTATTTATTTTTTTAATTTATTTTTTTATTTTTTTAATTAATTTATTTTTTAAATTGGTGCATTGTAGTCATATATCAATCACATTGGAGTACAAGACTTGAGAGGATATACAAGCACACATCATCCAATTAGCCCTCCTCCAGCCCCCGTCCCATTCCCTCCCCCTCCCTCCATCCCACACTTCTTTGGTGATTTACTTTGATACATTTGTTTATGTACCTCCTGCGTTTTAAAGAGGCTCCGTCCTCCAGTATTACATACCCTCTGATTGGTCACATTAGTTGCTTCACTATAGGGCCCTTTCTATAGCTCAACCTCTTCCTGTTGCCCTTTTCCTCCTAGTTATTGCTGATTAAGAGAAGCGTCTGATTTATATTTTCTGCGATATTTCTCTGTGCATGCTGCGTTGCTAGTACCAATCCCACTCTTGATGGTCCCAGTAGTGGCCTGGCTACTCAGTGGACTGATCCAGACCTCGCTGGCTCAAGCAGCGGCCTTGCCTCATGGGAGGACCCAATTCTGGTCTCGCTGGCCCCTGAACCGGTCAAACCCCTAAGCTGGCTTTGGTCCCAACCTTGGAGGCCGCAGGAGTGAACTTGCCTCACGCCAGGCTCCGATGCTGGCCATTGGCCCCTGCACCGGTCTAACCCCTTGGCAGGATTCCAATCCCGGCCTCGGAGGCCCCAACACTGGTAATGCCTCACGGCAGGCTCCGATGCCGGCCTCACTGGCCCCAGCAACGGCCTAACCCCTTGACAGGCTCTTATCCTGGCCTCAGAGGCCCAGTACCGGCCTTGCCTCAAGGCAGGTTCCGATGCCGGCCTCGCTGGCCCCAGCACCGGCCTAACCCCTCGGCAGGCTCCAATCCCGGCCTCGGAGGCCCCAGCACTGGTCATGCCTCATGGCAGGCTCCGCTGCCGGCCTCGTTGGCCCCAGCACCGGCCTAACCCCTCGGCAGGCTCTTATCCTGGCCTAGAGGCCCCAGTACCGGCCTTGCCTCAAGGCAGGCTCCGATGCCGGCCTCGCTGGCCCCAGCACCGGCCTAACCCCTCGGCAGGCTCCGATCCCGGCCTCGGAGGCCCCAGAACTGGTCATGCCTCAAGGCAGGCTCCGATGCCGGCCTCGCTGGCCCCAGCACCGGCCTAACCCCTCAGCAGGCTCTTATCCTGGCCTCGGAGGCCCCAGTACTGGCCTTGCCTCACGGCAGGCTCCGATGCCGGCCTCGCTGGCCCCAGCACCGGCCTAACCCCTCAGCAGGCTCCGATCCCGGCCTCGCTGGCCCCAGCACCGGCCTAACCCCTCAGCAGGCTCTTATCCTGGCCTCGGAGGCCCCAGTACCGGCCTTGCCTCAAGGCAGGCTCCGATGCTGGCCTTGCTGGCCCCAGCACCGGCCTAACCCCTCGGCAGGCTCTTATCCTGGCCTCGGAGGCCCAAGTACCGGCCTGGCCTCGTGGCAGGCTCTGATGCCAGCGTCGCTGGCCCCAGCACCAGCCTAACCCCTCAGCAGGCTCCGGTCCCGTCCTCGGGGGCCCCAACACTGGCCTTGCCTCACGGCAGGCTCCGATGCCGGCCTCGCTGACCCCAGCACCGGCCTAACCCCTCAGCAAGTTCCGGACCCGACCTCGGAGGCCCTAGCACAAGCCTTGAATCATGGCAGGCTCCAATGCTGGCCTCGCTGGCCCCAGCATCGGTCTAACCCCTCTGCAGGTTCCAATCCCGGCCACGGAGGCCTCAGTAGTGGCCTTGCCTCACAGCAAGCTCCGATGTCGGCCACTGGCCCCAGCGCCCGCCTAACCCCTCAGCAGGTTCCGATCACTGTCTCTGTGGTTATTATTTCAAAGGTTCCAGTTGTAATGTATCAGATCTCTGCCTCCCCCGAATATTGGCCACTGGCATTGTCACTGCCTCCACCGTTTCAAATCCTTCCCAGGCTCTTTTTCCACTCTGAATGTTGTCCAGTGTTCCTAAGCATGCGTGATGGTAGCATTCGACATTTGGTGTAATTTCTCCAAAAAAATAAAGTTGGTAAGATCCGGTTTCTGCTTCTCCTGAATACAAGTCTCCACCACCATCGCGAAGAACTCTTTCAACACCGCATTTCTCCTTGGTCTCCGCTAAACTCTCTCCTTATATGTGATGTCTGAGATTCTTAACAATATAGAGAAATAGCAGTCCTCTTTCACGGCGAATTTTTCCATAAGTTCCAGTGCATTTAGATAAGTTTTGTCTGCATCTCCAGTGTCCTGGCTTCCATAACGGCTTTCTTACCACCTCTCCGATATTTTTCTTTATCTTTTTCTGTTCTGGGCCCGGTTTCTCCAGGGGTCTGGCGTGCTTCTTGCAGTTCGGCTGGGAACAAGAGTCCTGCGATCCGGGCCCCAGCTGGCGTGCCCTGTGCTAGACCCCCGCCCAGAACCCAGGTTCTTACTGGGCCTGGTTTCTCCATGGGTCTGGTGTGCTACTCACAGTTCGGCCTGGGGCCCAGAGTCCCGCGACCCGGGCCCCATCTGGCGTGCCCAGCCCACGACCCCCGCCCAGAACCCAGCGTCTTACTGGGTCCGGTTTCTCCAGGGATCTGGCGTGCTAAGTGCAGTTCGGCCGGGGCCCAGAGTCCCGCGACCCGGGCCCCATCTGGCGTGCCCCGCCCGCGACCCCCGCCCAGAACCCAGCGTCTTACTGGGTCCGGTTTCTCCAGGGATCTGGCGTGCTACGTGCAGTTCGGCCGGGGCCCAGAGTCCCGCGACCCGGGCCCCATCTGGCGTGCCCAGCCCGCGACCCCCTCCCAGAACCCAGCGTCTTACTGGGCCTGGTTTCTCCAGGGGTCTGGCGTGCTACGCGCAGTTCGGCCCGGGGCCCAGGGTCCCGTGACCCGGGCCCGGCTTTTGTGCGCCGCGCGCGACCCCTCCTATTTCATTTTTTTAAAATAAAATCTTATCAAGTTGCTGGCCCTTAACCTGAGATCCTCCTGTCTCAGCCTCCCAAGTACTGGGATTACAGGCATGAGCCACTACACCTATAGCCTCACTAACAGTAATATCATTATATTAACTTACATCTAAGAAAACTGAAGAATAAAGATATGTTTTTCTTTCTGCTAAAAGTTTTGCTTCCCAAGAGTTCTTTATTGAATGATCCCATAAAAAATCCTAATCTGTGTTACCTTTGCACTAAAAGTAATTTTCTTAAAGAAGTAAGCTTTCCCAAATAAGTAGGTTGGTAACTCTGTAGAATTTATCAATAGCTATATTGTTCTGTCATCATTAAAAATCCATTCAAGTCAGGCATGGTGGCCTATGTATGTAATCCCAGCATTTAGGAAGCTGAGACAGGAAGATCGCCGTTTGTGACCAGCCTCAGCTACTTACTGAGGCCCTTTGCATTTCAGTGAGGCCCTGTTACAAAATAAAGAATAAAATATAGGGCTGGGGGTGTAGCTCAGAGTTAGAGTAAAATGCCCCTGGGTTTCATCCCCAGTACCACCAAAAAAAAAAAAAATTCAGAAATATAACTTAATAAGACTTTCCCACATTTATCCATTGCCAACCCATATTCTGATGATTGGAAAAAAAAATAGTACACTTCACTTGGTGAATTTACACCCCAATGGGAAAGACATATCTCTTACCTGTGTAGAATCATCAATCAATAGTGACAAAAGGGAATACACTAAGAACATAAGTTTGTGGGAAGAATTAAGTTTGGGCTAAAAAGATTCATAATAGGCTAGATGAATGTCAGTTATATCCTTAAGAATTTCCTTTTTGCTTTTCCCCACATTTATTCCTCTTGACTCTCTTGCTCATCTGTTTATTAAAGGAATATGCCTGGCTCAGTTGCCAGGTGCCAGGCACTCTGCCAAGAACTAGGAATGCAAGAGTATATGGGATTGCCCCAGGTTCACACTGGGAGCTGACAACCTAACTATATGATTATCATTAAACAATTAATGGTAAACATGATAAATATTTTGAAAGTAGTAAGTTTCAAATCAGAGCATTTTACTTTGTGAGTCTGGGAAGGCTTCCAAGAGGGCTTCCAAGAGGGAGTGAGATAAGCGGGATCTGGAAAGAAAAGGAAGAGACCCCTGACACAGGTACTTAATGTTGAACATTCTCCACTCTAGTGCAGGTCATGATGACCAAGAGGATGCTGATATTTCCCTCAGCTCAATTAACTTCTAAACTGGTTTCCTCCTGGCTATAGATTCCCAATCTATAGATAGAAGTTAAGAAGTACCAGTGTGCAGTAGAATGTGTGTAGATAAGAATAGAGTACTGTATATTTCAGATAACTAAAGGAAACAATCATGAACTTATTAGCCATAAGGAAATGATAAACATTTATGGAGCTAGATATGTTAACTTGATTCAAACATTACATAATATATATGTATATCAAAATATCACATAATATCCATTCAGTATGTGCAACAGTTATGATTTTATGTACCAGTTAAAAAGATAAGTAGGAAAAAAGAGATAATGGTCCTACCTCCCAGTTCATATGAGAGGAAATAAACTTAACTACTGTAAGGGCTAATAAGCAACCCAAATAGTCTCATAGCATTGATCACCCTCTCCCTAATCCCCTCCTCAACTCTTCTACAAACTCATTCCAGCACTTAAAATCTCTCCTGCCTTTTGTCCCCATGAAGGTAGTTCAGCCCCTCTCTTCTATTATAATTGTCTTGACTTCCATTGCAAAAATTGCCAAGAAAGCCTTCATTTCATAATTAATTCTATTCTGTGCAATTTTTCATGTACTATGAAGAAAGCACCCCACTTGAAAATGTAGCACCAAGGTTCAAGTTGCATAAATGCCAGCAACGTGATATTTTTGAATCTTTATTTATTCAACTATAAAAGTAGTATAAAAAAGTTTCTACTTTGTTATCAGTAGCATTAAATGAAATTATGTCATAAAAATATCTTGTGAACTGTTGTTCACTTTACACATGAGAATCTTATCCTATCCTCAGCTACTAATGTGGACGAGAGACAGTAGGGGTAAAAGCTGAGCATGTGAGCTCTGGAGTCAGAGTGAATTGTAGTAAGCTTCATAACCTCTTTGCCTCAGTTCCTCCAACTATGCAATGACAATACTAAACTTTCTAAGTTTGGGGAAATATAAAAAATAGTGTTTAGGAAAGTTTCTTCTAGTAGGTAGCATCAATGAGAAGATAGACATCATTGTTAGTATATGCACTATATGCTCACAAATGTAATTAAGTCTTCCCTCTGCTTAAAGGCCTCTGCTGGCTTCCCAAGGCTCTTGGCTTAAAACCGAAACCTTTATAACATGACCTAAAAGATTATGGCAAACATCTCAGCCTCAACTTAAGCCATTTTTCTTGATATCCTAATATCATTTCATATAACTCTTGTCCCTGTTTTTATAGTCTTTTTAAAGCATAATTAATATACATTCAAATTACCACACTTATAGAGTATAATTTCATTATTTATACAAATATTACTGAGTGTTATTCTTTTATTATTCTACTCTTAATAGAGTTGGATTCCTCAGGCTTCAGGTAATGTTTTATCATCAACTTCAATTTCTTTTCTCCTTGCTTCCTACCCTATACATGCAATTTTTCAGGTTAGTTATCTTATTTAATTAATGTGTTATCTCTGGCTTAAAAACTAGGGAATAGGGTGGGAATTGGGGAAGGCTAAATGAGTTATTTGTGTATGTATGCCTCTACCATCTTGCAACCTATTAAGATGTATGACTACAATGTCCAATAATTTAAAAACTTGTACAAATAAAATAAAAACCACATGCTGGAAATTATTTTCTCAGAACTGAACACATAACTCTCTGACACCTAATAGGAAATACAGTTTTCTTAAGTCTAATTTTTGCCTATATCAATTTCATGTGTGATATTTTTGCCATTCAAAAGTTTTTAGCTGTTATGAAATTGAGTGTGCAAACTTACTCTTGGAGATGCAGCCACCTCTTTAGGGCAGGCTCCTTGCTTATACAAGTAAATGTTAATGCATGATGATGCTAATAATAAATTATACTAATAATGCATATTAACATGAGAATTTTGGTGCAAATGATGTTTACAGTCTCAAAGTGCCTCCCCAAAAATACTTGTGAATGGATAAAAAAAAGTATTTTTACAGTGAAAAACGTTTTCGGATTCTTAGTTAAAGAATAAAGTTAATGTCAACATAATAAATTTAAGTTGTGTGACATCTGATAAGATTTAAAAAACCAGCATCTCTTTAGTGACATTTCTGACAAAGAGTGTAGTATGTATACAATTGTGATGAACTATCAAACAAGTCAAACTACTGTTATATATTCTAGAAAATAATAACCTCTACTCTTGAAAAGTTCCAATGATGTAAAGTCGAGAGGCTAAGAATAGACTCCATATTGAAGATGAAAGGGACATGGTTCACTAAACACAAATGTGAAGCCTTCTTGAATCTTTTGACTGGAAGGATATTGTTGGGAAACTGGTAAAACTTGGATGAGGTCAATGGTGTCTACTCTATCAATATTGAACAGCTGTAGTGTAACCATATTATCTCTTTATGTGATGTTTTTATTGGGTGGTACATGAGAATGACCTTATTTATAGAAAAAATGCAGTAAGAAGTGCAGAGAAAAAAAGGTGTCATGGTAACTAATTTTCTAGTGGTTCTAGAAAATTTATTCTCTTGTATTTACATTTCCTAAATTTTTTTCAAATCTAAAATTAATGTTTAGAAACATTTACATCTTTTTTCCCCCTGTTTCTCCCAAGTTTCCAAAAAGCAATCCCTAGACCACTTTCTTTTTCACTGCCTTCTCCCTCATAAGCCACTTAACTCTATAGAGCTTTTAAATAAAATTTGAGGTCAATATCACTGGAGTGTTTAGAAGGAAATATTTCACTGCAGCACAGTATAAGAGAGTTTAAAGATTGGGTCAAATAAACATTCAGCACTTGTACACATTTTCTCAGTCAAATGTCATTGGCAGACTTTCTTCCAAATTCGGTTGGCCTTCTATTGATCCCTGTACCAACAGGTTCCATACTCCCCCCACACACATGCACAGCTGTTTCTAGCTGCTCTCATCCCCCAAGTACCTGTATGTTTGTATGTCAATCACCATGCCAGTATGTCAAATGCTGAATCTGTTATGGATTCCTCAGTGTGTCCATCATTACTACTGAACAGTCCTGCTAAGATGTACACTGAAAGAACATTATCACACAAAAGAATTCTGCAGTCAGCTCCCAAAATAACACCACTTTCTATCCATTTCTCTTCTCTGTATTCACTGTAAAATATAGTGCCATGCAGTAATACAGTAAGAACTTGATAAAATGCTGTCAAATTAAATTACTGAGATCTAGATATGAACATAGGAAATTTTACCAGTGAAACTTTTAGAAATATTTTCAATTCAGATACACACAGACTAGTGGAAATGGATGCTGTTTTGTCTGAGCCCATGATGGAAGACTTAGTTATCTGAGTCAATTCATCTACTCAGTGGATTGGGGACTTTGCTTATGAATTGGATAGGCATGGTGAGATAATTAAAAGTAGTCAATCAGGTTTTCCTACAGTTTACCCATAGATCATTTGACATGTGAGTTTATTCATCTCTGGGCATACTAATGACTTAAATTTGACCCTTTCAGTTAATGAAATGTAAACATGTCATCTAATTAATGAGGCCATCTCTCTTCTGAATACAGATATTGTCTAAGTATTAGATCAATGTTTTTATAGGCAGGCATTTAGAATACTTAACATTTTAGGCACTACATTTTATTCCTAGTGTTTGTGGCTGTACTGTTTTAGGAAATGTGTATTTGCCATTTAATTTGTTATAGAAACAGTTGACTAACATTTGTTTAAATAAATTCATAAGAATTATATCAGTGCAGTCTGAGTACCTTGGCAACTTGGAGACATAACATCATCTAGATTCAGTTTAAAATAATTTTGGACTGAAAAATTTATCACTGTTCTGATTTTGTCAATAACATATGTCTAGAGTTCCTTAAAAATCTAAAAAAAAAATACAAAGAATGTGAAAAGTAAAAGGATCCAATTGCCTCAACTTACCATGACAATGAGTAAAGTGGTTTGCTGAAGTAATTCTAAATCAAAGGTACTGTAGCCATTAAAGAAAACCCATAAGGCATTTGGATAGGGTTCCAAATGCCACACTCTTCACAGTCTTCTAAAACACTGCATACACATGCAAAAGAGGCATCCTTGTTATCTTCAGGGAATGGTTTTCCCCTGATCAGAAAGAGGACACTGTAGACTAGGTTTTGGAAAACTGCTGACATGAAGCTTCATCTGGTAGGAGTCAAAAGCAAGATAATTACAATCAGGGCACAGAATCAGTTCAATGTAATAAAAAATCTAAGATTACAGAGAACAAATTACATTATTTTACACTGACAAACTGAGGAAATGTTCATTGCCTTTGACTAACTAAAAAATATTTCTTTCACTTAAAAAAAAAAAGTGGGTATAAATGATGCTGAGACCGGATGATCATAGTTCGAGAACAACCTCAACTACTTAGTGAGGCCCTCTGCATGAGATCCTGTTTCAAAATAAAGAATAAAAAATAGGGCAGAGTTTGTAGCTCAGAGGTCGAATGCCCCTGGGTTTCATCCCCAGACCCACAAGAAAGTAAATAAATAAATAAATAAATAAATAAATAAATAAATAAAAATGTGGGGATACGCTTAATATGGTAACACATGCTTGTTATCCCAGCACTTGGGAGGCTAAGACAAGAGAATACCAGGTTTAAGGTCAGCCTCTGCAACTTAGCAAGGCCCTCAGTAACTTAGTGAGACATCATTTCAAAATAAAAATAAATAAATAAAAAGGGATGAGAGTGTAGCTCAGAGGTAAAAATGCCACTGAGTTCAATCCCCAGTAACACACACACACACACACACACACACACACACACACAAATACACACATACACACAATCAGTATAACTTTGGATGCTTGTCACATACTATGCAAGTAGTAACAGGTTGGTAGTAGGTTGGCATGAGCCCAAGAAGCTATCTGGTATTGAAGCCCTTGTTCATAGTTTTAACAATCATTTTCTGCATCTTCTTTCAGTAGAAACATAGATTTAAATCTACTTACAAAGTTCTTTTGGGGGAGGATACATAATTGAGAGCCAAAAATGAATCCATCATAAAAAATTGTAGAAATTAGATTTCAGTAAAAGAGAATCAGATAGACTCCTGCTTGATATTATGTTGCTATTAAGTGGAATGAGATGTTTTTCTGTTTGTTTTGAAAAGATGATAGTTATAAGTGACAAGAAAATTAAGTTTGGCATATTGTCATTTATGTACTATTCTGAAAATAATATAAAGCTAAGGATTATGGAGAAAGGAAATAGATTCAACAAATAGTTAAATAAGAACACTAAAGCCAGGCATGATATAGTCCTAGTATTTGAGAGGCTGAGACAGGAGAATCACAGGTTCAAAGTCAGCTTCAGAAACATAAGGAATCCTCCAAAATCTTAAAGAACCCCTGTTTCAAAATTAAAAATAAAAATAGGTTTAGGAATGTATGTTGGAGGTAAGATGGCTGACCTGGGTTTAATGCCTATGTAATGGTTTAAAAATAGAATGCTCCCCTACTCCTCAGAGAAATAGGGTGGTGATATTGGAATCAGGGCTTTGTTTTAATCTCAGCAGTGGATAAATGGTGGCCTAGGCTGGGAGACTGCATGGAGAGACTGGATCCTTGGGGCTGTGATCTTGGAGATTATATATGTTTTCTCTCCCTTGCTGTTCTCTTGCTTTGGGCTTCCATGATGTGAAGAGCAAAACCTTGCACTCTCCCTCTGTCCACACCTACCATCATGCCCTGAGACCTGTGGTTCCAGCTTCACATGGACTGAACTAAACATCACAAAACTATAAGAAAATAAACCTTCCTTCCTCTAAGTTTCTTGGTCATTTGTTGGATTGCAACAATAAGAATGCTGACCAAGACATCCTAGTACCACAAAAATTAAAAACAGAAAGAACACAAATATTTATTTTGTTGTGATTTCATTGCACCCCCACACTCACACACACACAATTATTCATTGTCTATCAATGATATTGTGCAAACGAGTAGTTTGAGAATTTCCTTAACAGGCTGAGCTATCTTAACTAGGGTAGAACACTGGATGCATTTTGCTTGATGAGTCAAAATTATAGCTGGGAACTAAAGAGCAGGTATCAAGTAGACTATTATATGATAGGATGCATGTCCTATTCAATGGATATCATCAATATGGAAAAAACTTTGGGCTCAATTTAAGGATAGATAGATAGATAGATAGATAGATAGATAGATAGAGTGAGAGAGCGCCAGTTACTGAGGAAAATCATGAGGATACAATCAAAATGTAAGTGAGTGATCTCTGCCCCTCTGAGGTTATGGTTTAGTGATGGTTACTACCAAAGGAAATATCATCATGGTATGCTATGTGCAATGAAAGTATAGAAGACTGATACTCTACTTAGTCTTAGGGTCTTAGGAGGTCTGCTGATATTTGTTTATACTATTTGCTTTACCAGTATTTAGGTGAAGTTTTAAAGTAATACCATCTCTATGATATATGATACTTTGTTAGTTAACTTTCACATACCACACCAATATTTGGGGGGCATAAAATGATAACCAATTTTTTTTTTTTTTGCGGGTCTGGGGATAAAACCCAGGGGCATTCTACCTCCAAGCTATAGCCCTTGCCCTATGTTTTATTCTTTATTTTGAAACAGGGTCTCACTGAGTTTCAGAGGGCCTCACTAAGTAGCTGATGCTGTCCCTGAACCACAATCCTCCTGACTCAGCCTCCCAAATGCTGGGATTACAAGTGTGTGCCACCACGCCCTACTCTCAAATTGCTGTTTTTTGTTTGTTTGTTTGTTTGTTTGTTTTTGTTGTTTTTTTTTTTTTTTTGGTGGTACTGGGGTTCCTGGAAGCCCTTCTACCTCTGGGATACACTCCCACGGGCTACACTCTCAGACCTACTTTTTAACTTTTTTATGTGGAAACAGGGTCTCACTAAGTTGCTGAGAGCCTCACTCAGTAGCTAGGCTGCCTTAGAACCTGTGAGATTGTCTTGTCTCAGCCTCACAAGTGCTGGGATTGCAAGCATGTGCCACCACTCCTGGCTTATTTCTTGATTTCTGATGTATAACCTACTCCTTTCTATATCAAATGTATTGTGAACAGTGTCTCAAAATAATAGTTTGTACATATGACTGTGTCTTTATTATATGGGGAAATATATGGTAATAGAGAAAATACTGTAAAGTGGGTTCATATAGGAAGAATAATATTTTTCTCCTAGCTCACTACTGATTTACCATGCTCTTATACTTACTTTTATGCATAGTCTTAATTGTTGGTATGAACAAAAACTTTTGTCCTTATTTATTTTTAATTAATTAATTTATTTATTAATTCATTTATTATTTTTTGGTGGTACTGGGGTTCCTGGAAACCCTTCTACATCCGGGCTATACTCCCAGACCTATTTTATACTTTTATTTGGAAACAGGGTCTCTGAAGCCAGCGTGGCTGGCTTTGAACCTGCGCTATCCTCCTGTCTCTGCCTCCCAAGCGCAGGGATTATAAGCTTGTGCCACCATGCCCAGCTTTTGTCCTTATTTAAATAATTCTTTCTCTCCCCACTTAAATCTAATTTTTCATTATTAATTCATTTCAGATTGGTTACACTCCCCCTAACTTGATTTTTTAATATATGACATAGTTTATAAAGAATTTCTATATAACTTCTCTTTTCACACACAGAATTTTTTTTATTATTAACACCTTTGACTAGTGTGGTACATATTGTTATAGTTAATGAACCATTCATTATTCATGCATGGGCTAAAGTCCATAGTTTATATTAAATTTCACTCTTTCTGCTATAAATTCTATAGATCAAAGAAAGACTTCCCCATGCCACATAATAGCCAAAATGACCAACATAGAGGCCAAGGAAGGAATCTTAAAAGCAGTGAGAACAAAAGGATGGGTGACATATAGAGGCAAAACAATAAGAATCACCCCAGACTATACAACTCAGGTCATGAATGCTAGAAGAGACTGGTACCACGTGATTCAGACCCTGGAAGAAAATAACTTCCAACCAAAACTATGTTATGCAGCAAAACTACTATTCAAAATCAATGGAGAAACAAAAGTGTTTCAAAATAAACAGAATCTTAAAAAATTCATGAATTCAAAGCCTATACTAGAGAAAATTCTTAAAGAAATAAATCATAAAGAAGAAAAAAGAAGCAGACTTCAGAACCAGAGAAGAGAGGAAGTTAATAAGTGGGCCATTTAAGAAGAAAGACCAAACCACCCAATAGAAGACAGAAAACAAAATGACAGAAAACAAAAATATATTTCAATAATATCTCTTAACATCAAAGGACTTAACTCACCAATCAAAAGACACAGACTGGCAATGTGTATTAAAAAACATAATCCAAATATATGCTGTCTGCAAGAAACTCACCTTACAGCCAAAGACATTCAC
Organism: Muscardinus avellanarius; assembly: GCF_963383645.1. Classification (NCBI taxonomy): domain Eukaryota; kingdom Metazoa; phylum Chordata; class Mammalia; order Rodentia; family Gliridae; genus Muscardinus; species Muscardinus avellanarius. Next base: position 41,205,095 of record NC_137802.1, on the reverse strand, counting down.
AGACTGAAAGTAAAAGGATGGAAAAAGATATACCATGCTATTGGAGACCAAAAAAGAGCAGGGGTAGCAACCCTGATATCCAACGAAACAGACTTTAAATTAAAATACATCAGAAGAGACAAATCAGGGCACTTCCTTTTATTAAAAGGAACAATACACCAAGAAGATATAATAATAGTAAATATTTATGCCCCGTATGCGGGTATAACCACATTTGTAAAACAAATCCTTCTGGACATCAGATCCCAAATAGACCCAAATACAATAATTCTGGGAGACTTTAATACTCCTCTCACACCACTGGATCAATCTTCAAGGCAAAAAAAAGAGTAAAGACTCCTTAGAACTAAAGAAAACTATAAAACAAATGGACCTTATAGACATTTACAGAATATTTCAGCCAGGAACTACAGAATACACATTCTTCTCAACAGCCCATGGAACCTTCTCCAAAATAGACCACATCCTGGGACACAAAGAAAGCACCAGCAAATTCAAAAGATGTAATACAATTCCTTGCATCTTTTCAGACCATAATGGAATAAAAGTAGAAATCAACAACAGGAAACTCAAAAGAAATTACTCAAATACATGGAGATTGAATGATACAGTATTGAATGATGAATGGGTAAGAGCAGAAATTAGGGAAGAAATAAACAAATTTATGAAAACAAATTAAAACAGAGACAACCTACCAAAATCTATGGGACACTATGAAGGCAGTATTAAGAGGAAAGGTTATTACATTGAGTGCCCACATAAGAAGGACAGAGAATCACCAAGTAAAGAACCTAATGACACAATTCAAGGACATAGAAAGGCTCCAACAGTCTATTCCCAAAGTCAGCAGAAGGCAAGAAATTATTAAAATTAGAGCAGAAATAAATGAAATAGAGAACAACAACAACAACAACAAAACCAATTCAAAGAATCAATAAAACAAAACGCTGATTCTTTGAAAAGATGAATAGAATTGATAAACGCCTGGCCAACATAACCAAAAGAAAAAGAGAATCAACTCAAACTATTAAAATTAGAAACGACAAAGAAGATATCACCACAGATAGTGAAGAAATTCAAAAGATTATCAGAAAGTACTTTAAAATTTATGCTCCAGTAGACTAGAAAACATGGAATAAATTGATAGATTTCTAAGAACAATTAACCTATCTAAACTCAACCAAGAGGACATAGCAAGCCTAATCCAACCAATAGCAACCAAAGAAATAGAAATGGCAATAAAAATTCTTCCACCAAAGAAAAGCCCAGGCCCAGATGGGCTTCCAGCTGAATTCTGCAAAACTTTCAGTGAACAACTAATACCAATACTTCAGAACTTGTTCCGGGAAATTGAAAGAGATGGAACTCTCCCAAATTTCTTCTATGAGGCCAGTATCACATTAATTCCTAAAACAAATAAAGATACCTCAAGAAAGGAAAATATAGACCAATATCCTTAATGAACATAGATGCAAAAATTCTAAACAAAATACTAGCCATATGCATTCAAAACTATATCAAGAGAATAATACATCATGACCAAGTTGGTTTCATCCCAGAAAAACAAGGCTGGTTCAACATACACAAATCAATACACATTATTCACCACATAAATTGAACCAAGAACAAAAACCACATCATCATAGCAATAGATGCTGAAAATAAATAATTTTATCAATGCTTGTCATTCGATAAAATCCAACACCCATTCATGTTAAAACACTGCAGAAAACTGGGATAGAAAGAATGTACTTCAACATCATTAAGGTAATATACTGTAAACCCAAAGCCAACATTATATTGAATGGGGAAAAACTGCAAGAATTTTCTCTAAAATAAGGAACAAGAAAAGGATGCCCACTATCATCACTCCTTTTCAATATAGTCCTTGAGACTCTTGCCACAGCAATAAGACAAGAGAAGGAAATCAAAGGAATTCACATAGGAAGAGAGGAATTAAAATTATCCTGATTTGCAGATAACATGATCCTTTATCTGGAAGACCCAAAAAACTCAACCAAAAGACTTCTGGAGCTGATTGACAAATTCAGCAAACTTGCAGGATACAAAATCAACCTAAAGAAATCAGTGTCTTTTCTTTATGCCAACAATGAATCCACAATGAAAGAAACAAAGAAAACAATTCCATTCACTATAACCTCAAAACCAATAAATTACCTAGGAATAAACCTAAACCAAGATGTAAAAGACCTCTACAACAAAAACTATAAAACATTAAAGAAAGAACTTGAATAAGACCTTGGAAAGATCTCTCATGCTCATGGATAGGCAGAATAAATATCATTAAAATGGCCATTCTACCAAAAGTATCTATAGATTCAATGCAATTCCCATTAAAATATCAGAAACATTCTTCATAGACCTAGAAAAATCAACCATGAACTTTACATGGAGAAAGAAAAGACCCAGAATAGTCAAAGCAATTCACAACAATAAGAAACATGCAGGAGGTATCACAATCCCAGACTTCAAATTATACTATAGAGCAATATTAGTTAAAAAAAAAAAAGCATGGTACTGGCACAATAACAGGTATTAGACCAGTGGATTAGAATAGAAGATACAGAAACAAATCTACACATCTCTAGTCAATTAATCTTTGACAAAGGGGCCAAAATAATATGCTGGAGAAAAGACAGCCTTTTCAACAAATGGTGCTGGGAGAACTGGCTATCCATTAGTAGAAAGATGGAATGAAATCCCTATATCTCACCATGCACAGGAATCAACTTGAGATGGATCAAAGATTTAGAAATTAGACCTGAGATTGTGAAGTTATTAGAGGAGGGCATAGGCTCAACACTACAACATATTGGCACAAGCAGTAACTTTCTCAACAAAACCTCCAAAGCTCAGGAAATTAAAGCAAGAATTAACAAGTGTGATGGCAACAAACAAAAACGTTTATTCTCATCAAAGGAAACCATCAATAACCTAAAGAGGAAGCCTACAGAATGGGAGAAGGTCTTTACCATCCACCACTCTGATAGGGGGGTAATATCCAGAATATACAAAGAGCTCAAAAGAATCTAGCAAAACAAACAACCCAATCAAGAAATGGGAAATCGAATTGAATAGACACTTTACAAAAGAAGAGATACAAAGAGCCAATAGATACATGAAAAGATGTTCTACATCATTAGCCATCAGGGAGATGCAAATAAAAACTACACTGAGATTCCATCTAACCACAGTCAGAGTGGCAAGCAAAAAGAAATCAAATAACAACAAATGCTGGCGAGGATGTGGGGAAAGAGGAACTCTTTTACACTGTTGGTGGGAGTGCAAACTAGTTCAGCCACTATGGAGATCTGTGTGGAGATTCCTAAGAAAACTGGGAATAAATCCACCATATGATCCAATTCTACCACTCCTGGGTATTTTTCCAAAGGGTTTGAAATCAGAGAACTACAGCAACATATGCATAGCTATGTTCATAGCAGATTCATAATAACCAAAATATGGAACCAACCCAGGTCTCCATCAACAGATGAATGGATTACAAAATTATGGGAAATACACACAATGGAATTCTATTCAGCTATAAAGAAGAATAAAATCATGTCATTTGCAAGAAGATGGAAAGTCCTAGAGAGGATTATGTTAAGTGAGATCAGTGAAGCACAGAAGGAAAAGGTACATTGTTTCCTCTAATATGCCCAAACTAGGGAGCACTGGGGATGCCAGTGGAATTCCAGTAATAGAGGAAAATATCAGCAACGTTTGAATGGAAAGATAGGAGAGGAGGAAGGCTGAACTTGATTAATGAGGGTCTACATCCAAATATGTGTAAAAGCATGAATATGGCATGGTTACTCTGGACAATCATTGGTGGGACTGGGGAAGGGAAAAGGGGGCTGGGGGGAGAGGGCACCAAGTATCATTAAAATGTATATCATTTATTTTCAATAAAAAATTTGTATTTAAAAAAGAAAAGTCATAGATACATACAATAATGGCTCCCATCAAATCTGATTATTCTCTCTATCATCCACAATCTGTGTCATCCCAGTTTCTAATTACCTCACAAATCCACCCTCTTCTCAGTTTCTAATACAGTTGTCCTGATAGCAGTCCACATGTCGTATCAATTTTAGAGTGTTCAGGTATTCTCCCCCTTGCTACTCTGGCTTCTGTTCGAGAACTGGCTCTTAGTACTCTGTGCTCCAGACATACTGACACTTTGTCAATTGGAATGCACATTCCCTTACTTCTGTGACTCTAGCCATACTTTCCCCTCAACTTGGAATCACTTGTTTGTTCTATTTGCCAGGCATCCCTAGGACCCTAGACCAGGATTGGAACGCAAGGCATTTATTGAGGTGATGATTCAAAGAGAACTGGTAGAAAAGTGGGTGAAATGAAAAATGAAGAAAGGCAGTCAAGTGTGTGAATGAACTTGTTTCTACTATGACCAATGGTAGTCGGAACCACTGGGGACCTTCATGATATCATGTAGAATATATCTCAGAGTAGCCCCATAGGAAAAGCAAGGAAGCTGGATACCCATACTTCCAACTTCTGTTCCTCCTTCGTTGGCATCATTCTCTAAGGAATCTGTGCTCCAGGTTGAACATGGACAGGGTGGGAAAGCAAGAGAAACACCCGAGTCAAAGAGTGGAATGTGCCAGGAGTAGGTCATAGGCATGTACTGACCACATACATGGAAGCCAACCCTGACTGCTGATACACCTTTAATCTCCCTCTCAGTGCCCCTTTTGGATTCCTTATTTATTTTATCTCACCATTGATCACACTGTAGTAGGAGAAATTACACTGAAACAACAAATTATAATAAACTATATGTCTAACTCAATAAATTATTCCTAGTCTTGGCCCACAGTAGGCATTCCCTATAACTTTTGACTGAACTTCTTTTGTTGAATTGGGTATTTTACATTTAATAACAGTAATTATATCCCATTCAAGGCTGTTCTGGGTATTACAGACATTTATTCACTGTTTTCTGCCTTATTCAGGTAGGAAAAATGAATGCTTAGAAAATATTTTTGAGTAAGGTACAAGTCACTGTTTGAGACATTGAGAGGTAATTGCTAATACATGGTTTTCTTACATGGAGTCACCTGTGTCTAGTTTGTTCTTACTCATTAACCCTCCATTCTGAAATGTTACTTCAAAGACTTCCTTTGAAAGCTCACATGTGTGAAATGCCAGAAGACAAACATTTATGCCATAAAATAAGTGGAAATGTCATCTGTAATATGTTCCAAGTGCTTGGCACCAATACTGATTAGATTTAATCATACTGTCTGGTGAGATTTCCTCTCCAGGGATAACTAATTGGGATGGCATAGTTGTAACAGTGGGCACTGGGTGAAATAATCAGAAATTTTCAATCTGAATGCATGGCTTTTATTTCAGATGTTGCAGGGTTGAACTATTATATGTTGTTTTCAGATTCATGGGCACTCCAGTGGAGTTTAATTTTTCTCTTTTTTCCTTCATAGCTTCAATATTTTTAGGGGGTAGAAAAGCCACTTTTTTTCTGCTTAAATATTTGATTGTCCCTCATTACCAAAAGGGAAAAAGCACTGCTGCCATATTATTTCTTTGATTCTCATTTAAAAAAAATTGCTGGTAGTATTTTTGAGGGTCCAATTATTCATAGATTTTGGTACTTCTCACATAATATTGTAAACAACCCTTAGTAAAAATGGGGTAACCATACATGAACTGAATAATGGATGGGGAAGCCTGGAGAGATACAAGTAGGTTGTGATTCCAGGTCTAATTCAAAGTCAGATTCCTTGTCCCTGGTGACTCTAAGATTTCTCTGGGGGCCAACTCTATTTCAGATATCAACAAGAAGCATTTCATTATAAAATTGACACTATTTCAGATATTAATAAAGGCATCTCATTATAATACTGAAAAGTCTCTGCATCAACCGTTTTCAATGAGAAAACTAAAGTACCACACAATTAAGAACTTTGCACAGAGTCACACATATTTAGTGGTGAAGTCCTGATTGTGAAAACGTGGCTCTGAATTTAGGGTCAATTCTATTTTCATTCTACCATCTATTCTCGTAATCTGGGAAATCATTTCTCATTCCTGTTTTTGTTTTTTTGTTTTGTTTGTTTTTTGTCCCCAGTTGTAACATTATCCTCCAAGTCCCAGCTCAAATACCACTTCCCTGATTGCTTTCCTCTGAACTCCAATAAAACTTACCAAAAACTCATGGCTCATGAATATGGCCTTGTAGTGTGACGCAGGAATACAAACAAGAGCCTGTCAAAGAAAGTGAACATACCCACACAAACCTCCCCATTCACCCCTGAAATCTGGCCTTATTACTCCATTTTACGGATCAGATTGAATTTATTTCTACCAAATTACTTATCTACTATATCGTAAATTTTTATTTGAAGCCAGGCGCGGTGGTGCACGCTTGTAATCCCAGGATTCAGGAGGCTGAGACCTGGAGGATCGCGGCTTGTGGACAGCCTCAGCTACTTAGTGAGGCCCTCTGCAACTCAGTGAGACCCGGTTTCAAAATAAAGAATAAAAAATAGGGCAGGGAGTGTAGCTCGGAGGTCAAATGCCCCTGGGTTCTATCTCCAGACCCGCGATGAAATAAAATAAAATAAAATAAAATAAAATAAAATAAAATTTGAAACTAAGTACCTAGATATATGCATAGATAGATACCTAAACAGATACATATAGATGAATTCATATTGGCAAAATATTGAATTAGATAACAATACTAAACCTCACTTGAAATTACCCAGTTACTCAATTGAAAGTTTCTACATGCCATTATATATATATATATATATATATATATATATATATATATATATATATATTTTTTTTTTTTTGAGATAGCTTCGCAAGCTGTCTGCTATAACAATTTTTATTTCCTTTTTTTCATCAATATTAGGACCAAACTGCCTAATATGGTCTGACTTCTTCCTACCAACCTAAGCTTATACTACATTTTAAATGGCCATGCACATACTCATTATCACAGTGTTCTTTTAATTCTTAGCATTATTGCATCCTATTATTATTGCTTAAGGGAAGAAAAACTATTTCCTCTTACTCATCAAGAGATTTATAATTGAGTTTATGAAGTAAACTGCAAGTGGGCAGATTAAAAGAAGAGTTGTGAAGATGTATGATGTGAGCAAGAACTCCAAACTCCAGCGAGGTCCAGAAGTGTATATACCCTCTTCACATGGGGACAGGAGAGAGACACTGCAGGCAACTGAGGGAAAAATTAAGGTTATTGGAAAGATGCATGGACACTCGAAAGAATGGAAGAGTGCCCATGACAAAGTCTGTCTGGTCCTCGTGTTTACCCCCAGTCTCTCTCCTGTAATAGGAGTTGATATTCCCTGGTCGTGGAGATTCCAGGGAATTGGGGTTCATAACAATTGAATTCCTTTTGTCTATTGCTAGTCTCTCTTCCATGATAGGAACTGATACTCCCTGGCTGAGAAAATTCCAGGAGATGGGGTTTAGAGCAATTGAATTCCTTTTGAAGAATCTGTGTTTAGGTAGCTAAGGGATGTTCAGAAAAGGCCTCTCCCTATATTTCCTATTTCCTGACCAACTCACACATCAAAATATTGTATGTTCATTTTGTGAACTCCTTCAAGACGAAGTCACTGGTTTTTTATGTGACTGGCACTATTCACAGAGATTTTACAGATATTAATTTCTTTAACTGATGTCAACCTTTGATGTGGGTACTCTTAAACTCAATTTATGGAGAAGGTAACTGAGGCACAGAAACTAAACAGCCTAAAGGAGGTCACACAGCACGTGTCCTGTGCCAGGGTCTTTATTGCTATGCACGCCCCTCTTCCTTTGAATTCAGCCTTCCCTCCACCTTTAGCATTGCTTAGTGTTGAGATTGCAGATAAAGTTTGTCTTCTTCTAGGGAAAGACAAAACCCAGTAGTGTAATAATTATGTATGGGGTGTGTGTGTGTGTGTGTGTGTGTGTGTGTGTGTGTGTTTGGTAGTAAAGACTGAACTCAGGGGCAGGCTATCTGTGAGATATACCTCCTTTCCTTTTGTTTATTTTGAATCGCTGACCATAAATCTGTGATCCTCCTGTTTCGGCCTACCAAGTACTGGGATTATGGTTATGCATCACTGCACCTGGCAGTGTAAACATTTTAAAAGTATTTTCAATGTATTCTAGAAGGAAAAAAACAAATAAACAATTATTTTTCTATCTAGGGTTTAGTTCTTATACCATGAATGCAAATTTCAAAGAGTACTCCTAATATGCTAATTTTAGATTCTTTAGTACAATAGGTAAAAAAAAAAAAAGACAGGGAAATGACTGAAATGTTTTCTGACATCACAGTAATTTTCTACAAATCTATGTTATCTGTATTACAATGAACACCATGCTACACTCTGAGGCCGCAGGGGACCTCCCAGAGCCCCCTAAGTCTGTGTCTCTCACCTTTTTTACTTTCATTTCATTTCATACAGTTGTCCAAAAGGCATGCACAGGGCCAACTAAATTTTTTTTTTTTGGTGGTACTGGAGTTCCTAGAAGCCTTTCTACCTCCGGGCTACACTCTTAGACCTATTTTTTATACTTTTTTTTTTTTTTTTGGAAACAGGGTCTCTTAAGCCAGCACGGCTGGCTTCGAACCTGCGCGATCCTCCTGTCTCCACCTCCCAAGCATGGGGATTACAAGCGTGCGCCACCACACCCAGCCCAAATTCTTAATTCTAAGAATGTTTATATTTGTTGTGTTGATCAGATAAATATGATGTGAAGTCTTTGTTTTATGTTAAAAAGTAAAGCACAAATTATTTAAAAAATAAAAGTATGAGCAAATCATTCATAGAGAATTTTAGATTTCATAGATAAAAGAATATGAACTAATTAAAGCAGATATTGTGCAGCTGACAGAGGAATTGACCTATTAAAAGAAAAAAAGATATAGTTGGGCATGGTGGTACCTGCTTCTAATGAGAGGCTGAGACAGGAGGATTGTAGTTTCAAAGACAGCCTCAGAAAGAAGTGAGACTCTCAGCAATCTAGTGAAACCCTGTTCTGAAGTGACAATAACATCGGGATGGAGATGCAGCTTGGAGGTAGAATGTCCCTGGGTCCAATCCCCAGTAACAATAAATAGATAAATACAAATAGATAAATAAACTTTGTAAAACTCAAAATCATCTTTGGCTTATTCTTCTATCACTCCCGAGCAAGAAAAACTAACATTCCCCTCACCTGGACTAAACTTCAGACTTCTTAAACTACAGTCCCCTGGCCTTCTTTTCCCCAGAGCATTGACTTTAGAAAACATAAAATCATAAATTCTTTGTCTGCCTCTTTGGGTTATAAATCTTCTACAGCCAGAGAATGTGTTTCTCAAGAACCTTAGAAATATAATCATCACAAAACACTGGGGCTGGTTTCTTCATCTTTGAGGGAGGCTTAGAACTCATTAGGTAAGTGACCATTAGCAAAGACAGACAGTCCCATTGTATTTACCAGATACACTAGCATTTTCCATTCTTGACCTCAGCATTTAAATACTCTCTGCCTTCAGTTTCAGCTGAATAGAGTTCAGTTGCTCTCTCCTGTTAAAATAGTTAGATGACAGAAATATGGTTCCTTGTAATGTAACATTTTTATAACTTAGATTCTCCCTATAGTTAATTATAAATGAAATCATATGTCAGAAAATTTTGTTATGTGCCAGGCATGATGGTGCATGCCTATATTCTTAGTACTTGAGAGGCTGAGACAGAATGATCACAGGTTTGAAAATAGCTTCAGCTAGTAGTGAGACTCTCACCAACCTAGCAAGACTCTGTTTCAAAATAAAAATAAAAATAGAACTGGGGCTGTAGCTTGGCATTAGAATGGCCCTAGGATTTAATCACTAGTACCACAAACAAAAACAAAAATATAAGAGAAAGAAAAATTTTGCTTTAAAAACTTGCAAGTAGATGCAATACATAATATTTATTAATTAAAAAATCAATATTCTTGAAGTCTATTACCTACCTGGGTCAATAGCCCCAGTAGTGATGATTTTCAAAACAGTGCTTCCTTTCAAATATTCATTCATTCATTCATTCATTCACTTATTTATTTATTGGTGCTGAGAATTTAACCTAGGGGCATTCTACCACTGAGCTACAACCACAGCCCTACGTTATTTTATTTTTTAAATATTGAAACAGGGTCTTGCTAAGTTACCAGGCACTGACTTTGAACCTTAAATCTTCCTGCCTCAGCCTCCCAAGATTACAGGTGTATGCCAACATACTCAGCATTTTCAAACATTTATTTAACCTCTACTATGTATTATCATTATTGTTTGGGACACACTAGTCAACCAGATAACGATTCCTGCCCTGAAAATTTTTATTTTATATCTTAGAAAAGTACAACAGACCCAATAAAAATGTGATATAAAGCAAATTCTAGATTTGTTACAGTGGGGGGAGTCCTGTGGGCAAGACAAAATTAGAGCCAAGACAGAGGTTGTTTTAATGACTTTTTACTCAGAGTTATGTAAGAAAACTTGTGGGATTTTGAGTACAGGTATGACATGATTTTATTTTTGTATTTTAAATAAAATAAATCACTTTGGATACTGGACAGAAAATAGGCTGGAACTAGGTATAGGTAAAAATGAGAGACCAAATAAGGGCTGTATTAAGAAAAAGCTTACCTTAATGCTAACAATAGTCCAGGAAGTTTATATTATGGATATATTAAAGGGCATATTAGTGATTAGGACAACAGATACCTTTAAAGATTGTATGTGAGCTATGAGACAGAGAGAGAAAGAATGTCCAAAAGTTTGTTGTTGTTTTTCTTCCCAAGCAGATGGAAGGAGGAGTTACTACCTGTTGAGAAGTGAGGGGTAAGTTAGCACCTGCATTTTGGTGAAAGACTAAGTTTAATTTGAAGCACACTGATTTTGAATATGTAATGAGTAAGTATTAGTTGGCAGTTGATACATGTGTGAAGTTAGAGGGAATGGGGTAGAAGAGATAAGTCTGAAAATCACTGACATGTTATTTTTAATACATGAGATATAGTGTGACTCCCAAGGGAGGGAATACACAAAGGAAAAGAAGAGAGAGGGAACTAAGTCCTTGATGATTCTCATCTCCAGAATTTGGAAATGAGGAGGAGGAGGAAGACAGGAGAGTGAGGAAGAAAATAGAAAAACATGCCGGGCGTGGTAGCTCATGCTTGTAATCCGTGCACTTGGGAGGCTGAGACAGGAGGATCGCACAGGTTCTAAGCCAGCCTCAGCTATTGAGTGAGGCTCTCAGCAACTTAGACCCTGTTTCCAAATAAAATATAAAAAATGGGTCTGGGAGTATAGCCCAGAAGTAGAAAGCCTCTGGGTTCCACCCCCAGTACCACCAAAAAAAAAATAATAAAGAAAGAAAATAGAAAAACATGATAACCTGCAAGCCAAATGAGGAAAATATATCAGGGAGGACGCAATGAGCACACAGATGCTGCAGATGGGTGAAGGAGAATGAGAACTGAGAGTTGATGATAGAACTTGGCAATCAAATTGGTTTTGGTGGACTGAAATGAATTCTTGCTTGGAGCAGATTCAAGAAAGAATGAGAAAAAAAGGACTTAAAGATAAGGTCTACAGCCAATAGCTGCTGGAAGAAGTAAATAATTGGGTGGCTAGCTGGCAGTGAAAGCAGTGTCATGAAAAGTTGGTTTTGCTTTGGGTTTATAATGTGATAGAACTGGAGGACATTATGCTAAGTGAGATTAGTCAGTCACAAAAAATAAGAAATCAGATGCTTTCCCTAATATGTGAGAGCTAGGGAGAAATGGGTCATAGGAGGAACTCTAGATGAAAATGGAAATCCTATAGAGGAGTAAACAAGACAACCTAAAGGAGGAGAGAGGAGGGAGGAAGAAGGAAAATCTCTAAAACACACAAAGTACTTAAACATATCAAAGTCAACCACTAAGCCAAGCAAGGGAAGGAGGGACAAGGAGGGAATGGGGTGGGAATTAGGTAGGTGTTAAATTGGTGATGTGTACATGTATGTACACACAAGTTTTTTTTACCACAATATGATGTATGAATATAATGCACCAATAAAAAAATTTAAAAAAAAGAAAAAAATAGTATGCTTGCATGTTTTTGAGTCTGATCAAGTACAAAGTAAAACTTTGAGGTAGCAAGAGAGAAGGAAACTTTCCTGTTGCCAATACTTAATATTTTATTATACTAAGTCATGAAGTGTCATTTCTTGGTTAATTTCAATAGCAAGCTGGGCGTGGTGGCGCACGCTTGTAATCACCACGCTTGGGAGGCTGAGACAGGAGGATCACATGGGTTCGAAGCCAGCCTCAGCTATTTAGTGAGGCTTTCAACAACTTAGTGAGACCCTTTTTCAAAATAAAATATAAAAAAGGTCTGGGAGTATAGCCCAGAGGTAGAAAGCCTCTGGGTTCCACCCCACTACTACCAAAAAAAATTTTTTTCAATAGCAATAGGGTAAATGAATTGGCACTATTAATCCTATTTCACAGATAAAAAAAAAAAAAAAAAACACTGAGTCCCAGAGAAAATAGGTACCTTTCATAGGCAATAAAATGATTTCATCAGTGTTCAAAGACTGCTGACATGATTTTTTTTTTTTTTTTTTGTACTGGGGATGGAACCCTTCTACCTCCGGGCTACATTCCCAGACCTATTTTATATTTTATTTGGAAACAGGGTCTGTTAAGTCAGCTGAGGTTGTCTTCGAACCTGCGCGATACTCCTGTCTCAGCCTCTTAAGCACAAGGATTACAAGTGTGCACCACTGCACCCAGAAGCTGACATGATTTTAAACATGCGTGTAAAGCATGCATGTCATATTTGATTTTTTAAAAAATTCACTTAATAAAAACTTCATTTTAAAAGTTGTGCAAAAAGAGAGGTATTTTAAGCTCAAATGGAAGTCCCTGACTTCCTGCTACTTCTCTTTTTTTAAGCTTATTTTATTTTATTGGTGCATTATATTCATACAACTTATTGGGGTAAAAAATCTTGTGTGTACAAACATGTACTCATCGCTGATTTAACCCCTACCCAATTCCCACCCCATTCCCTCCTCGTCCCTCCCTCCCTTGCTTGGCTTAGTGATTGACTTCAATATGTTTAAGTACATTGTGTGTTTTAGAGATTTTCCTCTTCCCCCCTCCTCTCTCCTCCTTTAGGTTGTCTTGTTTGCTCCTCTATAGAATTTCCACTTTCATGAGTTCCTCCTATGACCCATTTCTCCCTAACTCTCACATACTAGGGAAAGCATCTGATTTCTTATTCTTTGTGACTGACTAATCTCACTTAGCATAATGTCCTCCAGTTCCATCCATTTCTTGATACAAAAGCCTAGGCTCTAATATTTTAATTTTGCTCACAGTAAGAGGTGATGAATATCATAGGAGACTTTGAGGGTCTGTACATTCTACATCCAGCAACACAACCTAAGATTGTATTAGATTTTTAGTAGCTGATTACTGAAAGCTTATTTTGAGCTTAAAAGTTGTAATATTTATGGGTTTACTCAGCAGAAATTAACAGAAAATTTGAAATATATGTAGCCTGCAAAAGAGAGATTTTCTTACCCCTTCTCTAACAAGGAGCCTAGAGTTAGACAGCTGGTAGCTTTGATTCAACATCTCCAAAATATTAGCTCTAGCACTCTAATTCTCTTGGCTTTTATTTTCTCATGCTCAAAAGATTATTGCTGCAAATTCAAACATCATAGCCACTGAGACATAAAAAAGAAAAAAGAAATGGATGCCACTATCAACAGATATTTGTTTGCTTATTTATAAATAAATAAATAAATAAATATTTATTTATTTATTTATTTTGTGTGTGGCACTGGGAATTAAACCCAGGGGCATTATACCTCTGAACTACACCCCCAGTCTTATTTTATTTTAATTTTTAAACAGGGTCTCACTAAGTTGATGAGAGTCTCACTACTTTCTGAAGCTGTCCTTGAACCTGTGATCCTTCTGTCTGGACCTCCCATGTATTGAGATTTATAGGCATGTATTACAGATGTTTTATTGATAAAGAAAAAAGTGCTTTTCCAGGTACCCCCTCCCTAAAATATATCTATTCACATTCCATGAGCCAGAAATGTGTCCTGTGTCTACTCATTACAGGAAGGGTAGCAGATAAAACATAACAAAGGAACAGGAATCCAGAAGGGGTATTGAGTCCATCAACCAGATAAGTTCATCAACCTGTGATAAGTGTCATTCTAGATATATAATTTTTATATGAACTTTTGCTGAGACAAGCTTTCTCATCCTGTGTGTATACAATTTGAAAACAGAATAAATATTGTAAGGCTCACCCACCCTACTTTATAAACAAGGCTCGAGATCCAGGGGTAGTGCTGTTGCACACTTGTAGTCCCAGTACTTAGGAGGCTGAAACAGGAAGATCTCAGGTTCAAGATCAGCCTCTGCAAATCAGCAAGATCCTCAGCTACCTAGCAAGACTGTTCTTCAAATAATAAATGAATAAATAAATAAATAAATAAATAGGGATAGGCATGTAGCTCAGAGGAAGAATGTCAAATTGAATGAAAGATTGAACCCAAGTTCAATCCTTGTAACCAAAAATAAAGTACATAAATATTGATTAATTTTCTGAAGGTTACACAAAATACAAGAGCAAAATCAGGATTTAAACCCAGGGAGTCTGGCTCCAGAGTCAACCTACTCACCTCTCCACTAGACACTAACAGAGAGAACAGTGGTTTATGTCAAAGAGCCAAATAATTAATTTTTAAAAAGCCAAATAATTTAAAACAAGTCTCAATAAGTTTTGAAAACTCAATATAATTAGAAAAAACAATGAAAGATCAACTTAAAGATTAGACTTTGAAAAATTATAGTTATACAATGGGTCTTATGGATGGATTTAATTTTACCAAGCTGGCATGGTTTGAAAATAAAGGAGTTAGGAACGAATAAATATCATGAAAGACATAATAAAACTGAGAACCTCAAGCAGATTGCGTACAAATGAAGGGCCATGGTAGTCTGCATCTCAGGTAGTCATGGAGGACAAAGCTTCCATGATTGCTATGCAAATACTAAGGACCTTGGCATTAAAGGATGGGTCTTTACTTTCATACCTAGGTACAAGTTGACCTTAGAAAGTGTGTATGTTTGCCAGGCATGGTGATGCATGGTTGTAATCCCAGCATTTGAGAGGCTTAGACTGGAGGATCTGAGGCTTGTGGCCAGATCCAGCTACTTAGTAAGGCCCTTTGAAACTCAATGAGACCCTTTTTCAAAATAAAAGAATAAAAATAGAGCTGTAGATGTAGCTCAGAGGTAGAATACCCCTGGGTTCCATCCCCAGTACCACACACACACACACACACACAAAGAAACAGTCTATGATTGGTTTTTTTTTTTTTTTTTTGGTACTGAGGATTGACCCTAGGCCACTCAAACCTCTAAGCTATACCTCCACACCTGTTTTACATTTAATTTTGAAACAGGTTACCATTAAGTTGCTGAGGGCCTGGATAAATTGTAAGGGCTGGCCTTGAACCTGCAATCTTCCTTTCTCAGCCTCCCAAGTAGAGGAATTACAAGTATGTACCACCCTGCTGGGGTGTTCAAGATCACCAGATGCTGTATTAATGTATGTTTCTATCACACTAGACCTCAGTATGATGGATGGTTACAGTGCACCAATGAAAGTTTCTAAAAATAGGATATAAAAAATAAAAGTAAAATAGCAAGTCTGATGGTAATTTTAAACTTGAAAAATCTCAAGTCATTTACTTAAAAATAAAAGTAAATTTGACAGTCTAGAAAAAAAAAAAAAAACAGGAGAGATTGGAGTGTGGGAGACAAAACCAGAAATGAAGGGCCGTGTTTTCACTAACTTGTGTGAGCTCAAGAGAAACTGGGGAAAAAAAGGGCTTCAGATAAATGAGGGGACATACTGGTGGAATAACAGAAGAGGATTTGGCAAGGAAATAGTTCAAATAACACTACTTTCATAAATGCAGTTATGAACAATTTAATATTATGTTATCTGCTTAAGACTTATTACTTCCCTTCTGTTCTGTTACACTCAATACTTTAAGAATTTTCTGACGGATATCATTTTTTAAGGAAGGTGAACTATACTTTTCCCCATATTTCCTCAGGGGGAGAGCTCCCTGCAGTACAGTGGATTGTTCTTCCTTTTGATTGTGTTGGTTTATGTTTTAGGAAAATAACTTGTTACCATATCTGAAATCAAACATGCTCACAGATTGATGAATTGAGACTTTTGATTTATATTGTTCTTTTGGTGGGCTTTTGATTTTTATGTGATGCTAAGAAAGGAAATACGCCATATAACTTTCAGAGTCAACAACTGTAGATATTCCTGAATTGCCCTTTCTCCTGCCTATTCCCTGTAAGCATCATTGAAGCCATGATTAACATAGCTAGAATGGTTCCAAACAGCTGTGCAACTATTACAACCACCAATTACAGTGCAGCTCCAGATGTTCCATACTCAGAACTATAGCCCTACAAGGTGGCTTGTGCATGGAACTGATGGCATTTTAGCTGTCAGTTTTAGCATGTCTTATGACATTGGTTAGATCTTATGTACTTACAATGGTGGTATGCCAATTATTACATTCATAACCTGCATAGCCCAGAGAAGAGGGAGAAGGAAGCCTCTTAAGTGGATCTTCCCTTTGGTGTCCTAGTAAGGACAGCAACACAATGGGAAGTAGTTTTTCTATTTTTTTGATGTGGTCCCTGCACTCTGTACCCTTCTTCCTGGCCAACTCATGTCATCATTTCAGAAAATAAGCAAACCACCCATCAAGAGTTTGACAGCATGCTGTTTACATCTGAAATAATTTACCTACAGAATTTGGAGGTGGGGTTATACTATACTTCCCTAAGGTCAGGACAGACGGTGGTTGAGAATCAGACACTGCCAAGCCTTAAGAAAACTGCTAATTTGAAAAAAAAATTCCAATCTTGGTGTAAACATCTGTGGACATACATTCTGACACTAGTGGATCCCAGAGTTCAGCTTCACATTTGAAGAATGTACAAAGGGGGTCAAAGAAGGAGTGGTGCAGCTGTTGGAGTTGAAAGGGCACTGGAGATTGACCCCAGAGGAATTTTAACTCTGAGCTATACTCATAATCTCCAGCCATTTTTATTATTATTATTTTTTGTTTTGAAACAGGGTTTCTCTAGGTTGCTGAGAGTCTCATTATGCTGCTGAGCCTTTCCTTGAACCTGTGATCCTCCTGTCTCAGACTTCCGAGTATTAGGGTTACAGGCTTGTGCTACAACGTCCAGTGCTGGTATCTTTTATATATTTAGTTCAGACCTGGAATTTTATCATTTCCCCTGAAAAGACACAAAATTATTGAAACCAAAGCCTGACAATGGGAAAATAGTTAAGAGAGTTTCTATAATAATGCCTGTTTCACAGAGCCTAGAGAACACCTCATTCAGGTTGGAACAGGTGACAAGAATTCATAAAGAAGGAGTTTCCGAATTATCCATGAAGACTTTGGAGTAAAAGGACAATAATGAAGAGATATCATATTCAATGTAGAAACATATAGGAAAAAGCACAATATATGCCTTCAAAAGAGGCAAATAAAAATAATAATACTATAGAACTTTTAACCAAAAGGAAATTTGTTTTGGCTCAAAAGAAAAACAATTATCATAATAATGTAGCTACTGAAGTTTTATATAAATATACAAAAAAAACCCTGAAAAGTAACCATATTAGAAAACTAGAAAGGGGAAATGTACGGTGGAGGTGGGTAAAGGAGCTATATATTAATCCACATTTGAAGACAGGACTATAATTTCTGGATAATGTCAAACTGATAATGTGTCTGACTACTAAGAAGTGTCTCTGTAAGTACTTTATTTAGGTGCAAATGGAGGTTACAAGATTAAGAAATTAAATAAAAAAATTAAAAGTCTCTTGTTTGAGAAGTAGAATTGTGGGTAGGGGCAGGAAAATGTGATTAGCTATAAGCTTTTTGAAAATAATTTGTCTTATTTACCATATATATGATTTACTGTGCAAAACAAGATTTGATCTGAAAATAAATTTTTTCAGTCTGGGCAAAATAGTACACACTATAATCCCAGCTACTCTGGAGGCTGATACAGGAGCATAGCAAGTTGAAGACCAAGGTCAGCAATTTAAATGCATACTGTCTTAAAAAAAAGAATTTTTAAGGCAGGTGTGGTGGTGCAGGCTTGTAATCCCAATACTTGGGAGGTTGAAACAAGACCATCTAGAGTCACAGCCAGCCTCAGCTACTTAGTGAGGTCCTCCACAACTTAGTGAGACCCTCTTTCTAAATAAAGAATAAAAAATAGGGCTGGGCATATAGCTTGGAGGTAGAATGCTCTTGGGTTCCATTCCCAACACTGCAAAAAAGAAAAAAAAAATCAATGATGGATACAAGTTGGAGACATTAATAGACTAGAATTAGTCCTGGAATTTTATATTTTTGGGAACAAATATTGGGAGATATTAGGTCTCTCTCTCTCTCTCTCTCTCTCTCTCTCTCTCTCTCTCTCTCTCTCGCTCTCTCTCTCTCTCTCTCTCGCTCTCTCTCTCTCTTGCTCTCTCTCTCTCTCGCTCTCTCTCTCTCTCTCTCTCTCTTGCTCTCTCTCTCTCTCACTCTCTCTCTCTCTCTTGCTCTCTCTCTCTCTCTCGCTCTCTCTCTCTCTCTCTTGCTCTCTCTCTCTCTCTCGCGCTCTCTCTCTCTCTCTCGCTCTCTCTCTCTCTCTCTCGCTCTCTCTCTCTCTCGCTCGCTCTCTCTCTCTCTCTCTTGCTCTCTCTCTCTCTCTCGCTCTCTCTCTCTCGCTCTCTCTCTCTCTCTCTCTTGCTCTCTCTCTCTCTCTCGCTCTCTCTCTCTCGCTCTCTCTCTCTCTCGCTCTCTCTCTCTCTCTCTCTCGCTCTCTCTCTCTCTCTCTTGCTCTCTCTCTCTCTCTCTCTCGCTCTCTCTCTCTCTCTCTCTCGCTCTCTCTCTCTCTCTCTCGCTCTCTCTCTCTCTCTCTTGCTCTCTCTCTCTCGCTCGCTCTCTCTCTCGCTCTCTCTCTCTCTCACTCTCTCTCTCTCGCTCTCTCTCTCGCTCTCTGCCTTTCTGTGAAACTCTCAACCACATCACTTACACAGCTTTTCATCTTCATGCAGTTTTCATGGGTACAATTTCTCTTCCTTTCCTTTTATACCAATATAAATTTTTCTACATATAAAACAGCCAAACCTTTTCATTTCTAAGGCTTTTTAAAGTTAATCTCTCCTATTTTGCACTTAAATTAATGTAGATGCAGCACTACACAATTCACAAAAACTCTTCTCATAATGTATTATTCCATCTTTTCCATCTATTTGTTGATCCAACATACTCACTAAGTTTCTACTCTATGTCAGGTGCCTTAGCAAGAACTGGTGTTCAGATGTCAACACAAAGGTGGGTGTGGTGGCACACACTATAATCTCAGTACTTGGGAGGCAGAAACAGGAGGATCACAGGTTTGAGGACAGCTTTAGTAACTCAGCCAGATCCTATTTCACAATTTTTAAAAAGTGTTTTTTTTTTTTAAGGGCTTTTTTTAAAATTGTGAAATAGGGTCTGGCTGAGTTACTGAAGCTGTCCTCAAACCTGTGATCCTCCTGTTTCTGCCTCCCAAGTCAACACAATAGACAAATTGGTCTCATAAAGCTTCATAATTTCTTGGGGAGAAGAACATGAATGTGTTAAAGATATTTGCTCTGTTGATGACTCTTCTACCTTGTGAGTGAAGTGAGTGAAATGGAGCATAGTTTCAAATTTCTGTGTAGAACTTCATTGTTTCTGAAAGGAACATGTTTTAGCCCAAAGTCTATGAGTCAAGTATTTAGTCATAATAACATGACTTATTAACCTTGTTTTCTTAAATAAGATAATGTAGCTACACATAGTCTTTACTCTGCTCTTCTCATCCTTCCTTCCACTCTCAAACAATATAGGCAACCAGCAAAGCAGCGTAAATCTGCCACGCTGCCTTTGCCTGGACCCCCAGAAATTATTGGAAGCAGGTACACTATACATGCGCAAGGGGTCCTTGCAGATTGGAACTGAAAATTTCATGTGATGCTCTGTCGGCATCCCAAGCTTTAGTCCTGTGCTCCAGTTTTCCTCTCCCAGAAAACAAAGATGTGATCTCCGTAATGGTGCCTTGCTTCAAGAGGGGATCTCACTATTACTTCCTCTGAAATATATATATTAGTTCCTATAAGGAGCAGTATTAGATCCTGAAGTAGGACTTGAACCCAGACCTTCTCCTTCCAAAAACTAAGCTGGTTCCACTCTTCCATTCTGCCGCCAGCCTTGTTTATCACTCACCAGTCCGCCATGGATGGTCAGTCTCAAGGGCCATGAGAAGATCTCCATGCATCTTGTAACTCCATGGAACATAGCACAGTGCTCTGTATAAATAACTGCTCACTAAGATTTTGTTGAAATGAAACTCTCACTACAGCCTTTTTTATGAGAATTACCTCTGAAACTGAAACGATAACTATGTCTTGCTACTCGACTGCCTCTTAAATATATTTCACATTTTTTTCTCTAAAACCACTCATAGAATTTCAAGGCAGACCGAAATTTGTGAAAGCCATGTTCCCTATTTCAGAGCCAGAAGGGAAATAAGTTGGAAAACAAGAAAAAACGGTTTTTAAAATTCCTTCAATTCTTTAGGGGTTATATGAAGATGAGATCTAAATTATTTATTATGAGGCACCCAAATGGTATTTGCTTTTCTTGAATAGCTGAGACACAAATTTATACCAGTTATGCCCAGTAACCTGAAACTGTTGGAATAGAATACTTGCTAGGTTAAACTTAAGCCATCTTGAGATACCTAAGACTTGAAAAACCAAAATATGTTACAAAATCGTCCAAAATTCTGTTGAGGGAATACTGAAGGACAAAGGCAATATTTATTCTAGATAATTAGCCACTTGTGGTGGGGGATGGAAGCTATCTTCAGAGCCCTTTTATTTTGAAAGCCAATATATGTGTACTAGAAATAAAAATATATGATTGATGCATAGTATTTTCTGTCCAGCTAAATATTCATTCATGTACTAATGCACTTATTCAAAAAATATTTATTGGAGCAGGTGTGATAGTCTATGTCTGTAATCACAATAATTGGGAGATTTGAGATAGGAGAATTGCAGGTTAAATGCCAGCCTCAGCAATATAATCAGACTCTCAGAAACCTAGTGAGACCACGTCCCAAAATAAAAAATAAAAATAAAAAATACAAAGCCTGGCAATGTAGCTTGAAGGTAGAATGTCCCCTGGGTTCAATCTACAGTATCCCCAGTAAAACTCTCCCCCACACACACAATTATTGGGTGCTTACCATGAAAACTTTGGTAGGTATTGAATATTTAAGTGTATGGATAAATGTAAGAATGTCTGTGGCTTAGGGTAAAATCCATATAAAGAAATGCTACAAAAAATTGAACATCCAAAGTAAAATTAATTAGCTGAAACTGAGTAGTATCCTTAATAATATTTTCAGAAATTGTGGATTCTTCCTTATAGCTTCACCAAATTATGGTTGAAACACAAAAACTGCATACGTTTAAAGTATACAATGTTTGAGATTTTTTATATATATCTATCTCTCTGAATCCAAACCAAGATAATGAGCATATGTGACCTCCAAAGTTTCCTTGTATCCTTTTATAGTTCCCCCATTCTATCTCCCAGGCTCCCTACTCAGACGGCCATTGTCCTGTATTATATTACTATACATTGATTATTTATTAATTGATTAATTAATTAATTATAAATTGATTCATTATTGTTGTATGTAAATAATATTATATATAGAACCATAAAGAAAACATACTTATTGTTCTTTTTTCCTCAAAATTATTTTAAGGCTAATTTGTATTCTTGAATTTAGCAATAGATCATTCTTTTTTTATTACTACGCAGGATTTCATGATGTAAATACACCACAGTTTGTCTGTTTTCCAGTTGATGGATATCTGTATTCTTTCCAGGTTTTGAATATTTAAAAATGCAGTCTACAGAAACTCATGTAGAATACTGTGCATGGACATGTGTTTTTCTTTCTCTTAGTATTAATGTGGCAATAAAGAGGCAAAGTCTAATGATAAGTAGATATGTAACTTTTTTTTTAAAAAAGTTCTAAATTGATTTTGAAAGTGGTGATACCATTTTCATATCCCCTTTCAGTGTATTATAGTTCTAGTTGATCCACATCCTGGCCAACCATTGGTCTGATCAGTAATCATAATTTGGCCATTTGAGTGAGTATGTAGTGACATCTTATTGTGGCTTTAAATTGTTCTGCCCTAATGATTAAAAATAGTCATCTTCTTTACCAGTAATCTGTATGTGAGGTGCTGTTCAGATATTTTACATTTACTTTAATCAAGTGATTTGTCTGCTTGTTATTGAGTTCTAAGTGTTTTTTATATATTCAGCAGTATAAGTTGTCATATATATGTTTGCAAAAACCTATGTTGCCTTTACATTGTTTTCACCATGTCTTTTAAAAAAACACGTTTTTCATTTTGATGAGGTTCAACATTATCTTTTTCTTTTCTAGTTCAAATTTTAAGATACCTTTAAAAATACACAATTTTGTTCTGTTTTCAGCTATAAATTTTTATAACTTTAGCTCTTATATTATCTGGTTTACATCAATCATGCATGGATTGAGTTTTAAGTGTGTGTGTGTGTGTGTGTGTGTGTGTGTGTGTAAGATAGAGATAGAGGTAGAGATAGAGATAGATAGAGATAGAGAGAGGCTGGGGATTGGATCCAGGGGTATTCTACCTCTGAGGTATACCACCAGCTCTTTTTATTTATTTATCTTTATTATTGTTTATTTTATATTATTATGATTTGGGATCCTGGGTATTAATCCCCATAGCATTCTACCTCCAAATTATACCATCATCCTAATTTTGTCTTTGTTTTTTCTTTTTTTTTTTTTTAAAGCAGAGCCTCACTAGGTGGCTGAGAGACTCTACATTGCTGAGGCTGTCCTGGAAACTGTCATCCTCCTGTTTCAATGTGCTAAGTTCTGGGATGAGAGCTGTGCACTACCATACCTAGCCAAAGTTTATTATTACATAATGAATATCAAGTGATGTAAACACAAATTATTGAAAATATTATTAAATTTTAGTGGATGCCTTGGCATCTTTGTCAAAAATGAGCTTATCAAATAATCTATAATTTTCAGTAATCTCTATTCTGCTTTGTCTCAGATCATTTTGTCTATTTTGCTGCCATACTATCTTAATTATCATGGCTTTAAAAAAAAAGTTCTTCAACTTTGATCTTTTAAGTCATTAGCTGAACTTTGATCATTTTAAGTCATTACCTCTTTCAGGTCTTTGGCATTTCCATATAAATTTTGAAATCAGCTTGCCAATATTTTTTGTTTGTTCTGAAGTAATTTTGATTGTCATTATATTGAATATAAAGAGTAATTTAAAATAAACACAAAAACTTAAAACCCTGAGTTTTCTGATTCATGAATGCTACTCATAAGGACTTACTATTTCATTTTCTGAACTGAAAAATTTTTACTTGATTATTTCCAATCTGAATATATTCCATTGATTTTCTTATCTTGTTGCCCTGGATAGAATCTCTATTACAAATTTGAACAAAAATGGTGAGAGTAGATATTTTTGCTTAATTTCACTGTCATAGATGATGTTAGACATAGATATTTTTTATTCTATTTGTGCTTAATTAAGGTGAGAATATATCCTTCCATTTATAGTTTTTTGAGAGATTTTATCAGAAATTCACATTAAATTCTATCAAAAGTTTTTTCTGTTTTGAAGTGACCATTTTTGTTATGTGCTTGTATTATTGTTGCTTTATATTTTTAAATATAAATTGAATTGCCTTGGTTGTTCTAAAATACTAAGACAAGCCCACATTCCTAAAATAAATACCACTTGGTCATAAAATATTATACTTTTAATATTGTAGAAATTAATTGTATATAGTTCTGTTTATCTTTTTTGTATTTGTGTTCATTCTTGTTTTTGTTTGTTTGTTGTTTTTGTTTTTCTTCTGCAGTTGAAAGGCTGAACCCAGGGCCTGGCACATGTTATACAAATGTTCTACCACTAAGCTACATGCCAGCCCTTTTTATATTTTATTCTGAGACAGAGTCATCTTAAGCTGTCCAGACTGGCTTTAAACTTGCAATTCTCTGCCTCGGCGTCTGACATAGCTGTGATTACAGGAGTGAAATCACACCCTGTAGTTGTCTCTTGGGGGTAATTTCTACTGATCTATCATTCATTAATCTTTCATCTACAGTACCTAATAACTAATAGTACTAATAACTTCCGAAGCATTTTTCCCTTCAACCATTGTAGTTTTCACTTCTAAAATTTTGATTTAAATCTTTTAATATTGTATATGTCTCTACTTAACAATCTCAGTCATTCTTTCACCTTTTTAAATGTATAGCATGAAATTAAAATAACATGTCTCTGTCTGCTGGTTCTGTGATCTTCAATTTTACATTTATTTCTACTGATTATAATTTCTTCTTTGTGTCATCTATTCTGCCTTCTCTGCAGGCTTCAAATTTGTGACTTAATGACAAACATTGGAATTTTTACTCATTTGTGTGCTGGATAATTTTTATTTCTATAAATACCCTTAGCTTCATTCCAAGATATAATTAAGTTACAAAGAATCAATTTTATTATTGCATAGCTTGGTTTCATGCTTTTTTAGGATGGCAATAAAATAAGATGAAGTTAATTGTAAAGGTAGTTTGTTCTACAATTAAAACAATATCCTTCAAGGTACTCAACTCAGTGAGTTTAATAAGAAATTTTACTCTGACTGTTGGCAAAACCAGTACTGTATGAATTGAGAAGTGTTTCCTACTCCCATTTGAAGATAATTCTTTCCCCAGTCTTGGGTTTTATCAAACACATGCATTCAGCAACATTTGGCTAATATCTTGATCAACATTCTCATTAATATAATCCAAGACAACTGACTATACAACTTAGAGGAAGTAAGATTTATTTGCTCAATTTATTGGAAATTATTGGTTTCTATTCATGTGAAACCAAGGTCTTGAATGACAGGATACAGTGGTAGGAAGAAGGGAGAAGAAAAGAGCAAGGGCTTTTCTTTTATAGCATTGAGGCAGGAAGAGAGAAGGAGACACACACACACACACACACACACACACACACACACACAGAGAGAGAGAGAGAGAGAGAGAGAGAGAGAGAGAGAGAGAGAGTTATTAAAAGATACAAGCACAACTCTTAAGGCCATATCCCTAGGGATCCACCTTCTTCACCCATACCCCAATGGCTCAGGTTACCACCCATTACAATGACTTTATCTATTGATGAGATTACAACCCTTATGATTTAACTATATCAACCCTGAGTTCTTCAGAGAACATTTTATATCTGAACATTACAGCTAAGGACTATCCCAGGACATTCTGTTGACCTCTAAAGCAGCTCTCTGTCTTCAATATGTGACCCTATGACCTTGAGGTACCTTGGACTCCAAAGCATCTCTTCAAGTCCAATAGACACTATATTCTGCCCATATTTCTGCCCATCGTGTTACTATTTTAGAGCCTCAGGAAGTAACCTTGGATGACTATATGACTCACTCCCTCCATTTCTTCTCTGTCAGTTATCACTGGCCTGTCTCATGTTAGAAAAACGTTGCTTCATCTATTTTTCATTTGAGACAGGAGTATAACTTGGGTCTTCATTACTCCAGGTTACCCAGGCACTTGAGTTAAGATGCTTGATTATTGATTCATCTTAGAACTGAACTTGCTAAGTCTAGTTTAGAATCTACTTTATCATTCCCTACTTCATACTTTCAATATATTTTTCTTTTGCTTTTGTGAATGTCTTTTATTTTCATATCACAATTGCAAGCAAGAATTTGGTCTTTAGAGAACAAAAAGGTCTATGGTGTGCTATATGAAATGTCATGTTTTAATGAGTGTGTTACATTGCTCTCATTGATATTTTCAAACAGTACCCAGGGGTAACCATTTCAATGCATATCAAACCATCTTTGATGATTAGAGTAACAGGAAATATTTAGTAGGAAATAGGGAAAATCTATGGAAGCTTAAAATCTGTCATCCAATAGTAGCTCTTGAATTATTTTACTTAGGTCTTTGTAATTAAAAGAATAGAATCTTTATTAAATTAATCAGATTAAAATAAAGAGAGTGCTTATTACCAATATCAGTATTGAAGACAAGATTCCTATGCAAATCATCCAAGAAAAGATATATGAATATACTACTGAGCCTCATACAAACATAAACTAAACCCAGAAACTGTAACATGATTTTGTTGCTCTTCAACTCATGTTTTCCTTCTGTTATGATAATTATTCCCATGCCTTATTTATGCCTTTCCCCTTAGGGGTCTTCTTGCTGCTAATTTCACCATCAGCCAGCATTTTGAACTTCTATTCTGTACCTGTGTTTCTCTACCCTATATTTCTGCTTAACCAGACTATCTTTCTATCATTTAGATTAGGATATTCACACTAAGTTCCACCCTTTCTTTCTGAATAATTTTGTTTATTCTCACTATCCACTACTTCAGCTTCTTTATAGTTTTATAGTTATAGTATGCAAGAAGGAGAATTCCAGTGACCCATCTCATCTTTGAGTACAAGATTACCCAAAGTTAACAGTTCAGTGTATGAATTTCCAAAAATCAAGTAGGCAAAAATTTCAAGTTTCAAGACATATTCATCAAGATAACTTCATAGATAGATAGATAGATAGATAGATAGATAGATGTAAATATATAGATGGTGGATCTTTATTTAAAAGGTTCCATGGTTAACCATTTTTGCCAACACCACTTGTTGAACAGGCTATCATTTTTCAACAAAAGGTGTTGGGAAACTAATTAACCATATGCAGAAAAATATAAATAAACCCCACTTTCTCACCCTGCACAAGAATCAATTAAAGATGGATTAAAGACTTGGAAATTAGACCAGAGATCTTGAGTCTCCTTGAAGAGGAAATAGGTCCAACAGTGCAACACATAGGCACAGATAAACACTTTCTCAACAAGACCCCAAAGGCACAACAAACTAAATGATCAGTCAATAAGTGGGAATGAATGAAACTGAAGAGTTTCTATACAACAAAGGCAACTATCAAAAACCTCAATCGAGAGCCAACAGAATAGAAGATTTTTGCCAATTACTCCTCTGATAGAGAACTAATATCTAAAATATACAGAGAACTCAGGAAACTTAGCACTTAGAAAACAAATCACCTAATCAAAAAAATGTGCAAGTGAACTAAATAGATACTTCACTAAAGAAGAAATTCAAATGGCCAATAAATGCGTGAAAAAATGCTCAACATCATTAGCAATCAGAGAGATGCAAATCAAAACTACCCTGAGATTTCATCTAACTCCAACTAGAATGGCAATCATTCAAAACACAAACAACAGTAAATGCTGGCAAGGATGTGTAAAAGTAGGAACTCTAATACATTGTTGGTGGGATTGAAATTAGTGCAATCACTTTGGAATACAGTATAGAGAATCCTCAGAAGAATGGGAACACACTTACCATATAACCCATCAATACCACTTCTGAGTATCTACCCAAAAGAAAGGAAACAAAACTACCAAATGAATGCATGTGTATTTATGCTCATAGCTGCACAACTCACCATTGCCACACTATGGAACCAGCCAAGATGTCCATCAACAAAACCATGGAATATGTACACAATGAAATTTTACTCAGCCATAAAGAAAAAAAAACATCATTTTCAGGGAAATGGATGGAACTGAACTACATTATGCTAAGTGAGATTAGTCAGTCACAGAGTAAGAAATCAGATGTTCTTCCTAATACCTGAAAGCTAGGGAGAAATGGGTCATAAGAGGAACTCTAGCTGAAGAAGGAGATACTATAGATGAGCAAATAAGGTGACCTAACTGAAAGGGATTAAGGGGTAAGAGTAAAATTCTCTAATGCACATGATATATTTTAGCAAGCCCAACATGAGAAGGAGGGTGGGGGAGGGAATGAGGTGGGAATTGGGTAAGGGTGAAATGGGTGATGTGTGCGTGTATGTTTCCACCATTTTGCATCTCATTAAGACATATGAATACAATGCATCAATAAAATATTAAAAATAAAAATAAAATAAAGTAAAAGGTGCAGTGACCAGAACAAGCACTGAGATTCCCAATGCTAGTATTAATGTATAAGAGTGATTAGAAGAAAGAATCAGAAATAATTTACAAGGAGATATATATTGGTTCAAAGGAAGTATTGTCTGAAAAATGTACTACAAAGGATGTCTTATATAAGCTCTAACATGGCAGAAGATTTAGGTTCAACCTTCAGATTTTAATTTTTAAGTGTTTCAGATTATGGAAAAATGATCTTAAATCTCTGGATGATTATGTAACTTTCATTTAAGCTTAAATCCTGCCATATTTTGAAGACTAAAGTTTGCAGTTTGAATGACAAATGGGAATGGTGGGGAGACAAGAATTCCAATCACTTATCATGCCTGTGTACCTTATCAAGGTTATTTATTCAGTGAGACCAGAGGGGAGGATGACTTAATTCCTGGCGTTTTGAAGGAAGGCAAAAATCTGCCAGGTGTGGTGGTGCACATTTGTAATCCAAGTACTTGGGAGGCAGAGACAGGAGTAGATCAGTTTGGGGTTACCCTCAGCTACTTATGCCCTCTGCAACTCAGCAAGACCCTGTTTCAAAATATAGAAAAAACATAGGGTGGGTTATATCTCAGAGGTAAAATGTTCCTGGAAAAAAAGGGCAAAAATTGTGTACATATTCCATGGTTTTGTGATCCATTCATCTGTTGATGGATATCTTGTCTGGTTCCATAGTGTGGCAATGTGGCAATGGTGAATTGTGCAGCTATGAACATAAATACGCATAGCATTGAAGAAAAGGCAAAATTGCGATTGAATTTTCAGAATTTAAATGGGAAGAATTCCATAGCCCTTTTCATCCTGACAGTTTTTCTTATAACTAGAAAAACTCTCATAAATGTGTATCATAGGTATTGTCAGCTAGGTGTTTCTCATTCATTCTTGATCTTTGAAAAGGCTCTACATTTTAACCAATGACATTTGATTTTTACTTTTTTTTTTTTTTTGGTGGTGGTACTGGGGTTCCTGGAAGCCCTTCTACCTCTGAACTACACTCCCAGACCTATCTTATATTTTTTTAATTTGGAAACAGGGTCTCTTAATCCAGCGAGGCTGGCTCCGAACCAGCGCGATCCTCCTGTCTCCCCTCCCAAGTGCGGGGATTACAAGCGTGCGCCACCACACCCGGCTGTTTTTTACTTTTAATTGTCATTCCTTCAACATCTCCTTTTGTCAAATGTCTGAAAAGGTATAAAAGAGAAAAAGGTCTAACAAAACAGGCTGTGTCCTTTTGAATGCATAATTTATACCTGTGATATTAGTTGTAAAGTCAAATCTATGGACTACGAAGATAGACATATAAAAGAAAATTATTAAGATTGGGTCACTAATATCTAGAATATACAAAGTAAATAAAAGACTCAACACTAAAAAACAATGAAGTAAATGGGTAACTGAACTAGTCACTTCACACAAAATAGATATAAATGGCTAATAAATACATGAAAAAATACATTTCAACATCATTAGCAGTCAGGAAGATGCAAATCACTACACTGAGATTCTATCTAATCCCAATCAGGAGGACATTATGCTAAGTGAGATTAGTCAGTCACAAAAAATAAGAAATCAGATGCTTTCCCTAATATGTGAGAGCTAGGGGGAAATGGGTCATAGAAGGAACTCTAGATGAAAAAGGAAATCCTATAGAGGAGCAAACAAGACAACCTAAAGGAGGAGAAAGGAGGGAAGAGGAAAATCTCTAAAACACACAATGTACTTAAACATATCGAAGTCAACCACTAAGCCAAGCAAGGGAAGGAGGGACGGGGAGGGAGTGGGGTGAGAACTGGGTAAGGGTTAAATTGGTGATGTGAACATGTATGTACACACGTTTTTTACCCCAATACGATGTATGAATATAATGCACCAAGAAAAAAATTAAAAATATAAAAGTAAAAATATAAAAATTTTAAAATAAAAATAAATAAAAAGGAAGTCAAACAAAAATAAATGCTAGTGAGGATGTGGAGAAATAGAAACTCTTCTACATTGTTGGAATTGAAAATTAGTGCAGTCACTGTGGAGATCAGTTGATGATTCCTCAGAAAATTGGGAAGGGATCCACCCTATGATCCAGCTTTACTATCCTAAAATATCTTTCCAAAGAGCCTGAAATTAGAAAACCATAGTAATATATGCTTATTCATGTTTATAGCAGCACAATTCCCAGTAGCCAAATTATGGAAGCATTCTACGTGTTTATCAACAAGTAAATACACTGCAAAATTATAGAATACACACACAATTAAATTCTACTCAGCAATAAAAAAGATCAACATAATGTCAGTCAGAGAAAAATAGATGGACTTAGAGAGCCTTGTGCTAATGAGATTAGCCAGTCACAGAAAGTAAAGGATCATATGTTTCCTGTTGTATGCGGAAGCTAGGGAGTAATAAATGGTACCAGAGAAACTTCAGACAATGTAGAAGAAACTTCAGTGGAGCCAAGAAGGTGGTCTAGAAAAAGACTAGAGAGAGGGAGAATCAATGAAGGAATCACTTTTGTGGTCATCACATAGATATGTGAGAACACCAATGTCAATGGGGAAGGGGAGAAATGGGGAAGAATCTGGGCAAAAAAAGCCCATTAAATGCTATGTGCATGTATGGAACTATCACTATGATATGTGAGGTTATAATATATCAATAAGAACATATATATTGGGCACGGTGGTATATGCCTATAATTTCCATATTTCCATACTTGGAAGGCTGAGACAGGAGGATCACAGGTTTGAAGTCAGCCTCAGAAACTTAGCAAGATCCTGTTTCCAAATAAAAATAAAATTGCTTTGGAGGTATAGCTTAGAGGTAGAATTAAATCCCCATCACAATTAAAAAGGAAGGGAGGAAAAAGAAAAGAGGGAAGGAAGGCAGGCAGGCAGGAAGGAAGGAAGGGTTACAAAGAAACATCCTGCCAGGTACTGTAGCACATGCCTGTAATCTCAGTATTTGGGAGGCTGAGACAGGAGGATCACAAGTTTGTGGCAAGACTCAACAACTTAGTGAGTCCCTCTATTGAGATCCTACTTCAAAATAAATAAATAAATAAATAAATAAATAAATAAATAAATAAATAAAATAAGCCTGTGGATATAGATCAGACTTAGAAAGGCTCTGAGTCCCCACATATACCACACATATACCACCCACCACACACACACAAAACTGATTGCTCACATAAAATTTGAGCTTTTAGAATATAAGGCTGGCACATAAAGAATTATACGGAACATTTGGAAAAAGTATAGAAACAGTTGGAAATCTAGTAGGAATAGTTGGAGTTAAGAAAAATTGCAAGAAGCACATATTCAGGTAAATGTTTATAAAAGTTCTTTTATGCTCAAAGAATTATTAAAATGAAAAAAAAATGTGTCTACATAGATGGATTCTGCTCCTCTAGGAGAAGAATAAATACAATACCCAGGCATTGGCAGGTCATTGAATTAAAAGCAATTTTGATAGTTAACTATCCAGAAACAAAAATATAAATCTGAAACACAGCTTGTAATAACTCTATGGAAAAAATGACTTTTTGGTATGAAACACTTGGCAAAGTAGACATGCTGATGATGTAGTAAAACCCTCCACATTAAACTCGGTCTGTTATCCCAACGAAGAGTAGGCATCATTAGATTTGGGTTCATATTTCTGTTATGTTGCATTAGGCACAGGGCTCTGCATTTATTTCAGAGTTTATTTCTATGGATACAATTTTAACTCTGGTTGTTGCTTTAAAATGATCTAGTAACTTGCAGTTTAATGCAGTTAAATTGTGAAGATTTTGTATTTGACCATAAATTATGTTAACTAATGAGCATTATCTTTTTTGTTTCATTGGTACTGGATATTGAACCCAGGGGCATTCTACTTCTGAGCTACATCCCCAGTCCTTCCTAGTCCTTTTTTTTTTTTTTTGAAAAAGAGTATTTCTAAGTTGCTAAGGGTCTCACTAAGTTGCTGAGACTGGCCCTGAACTTGTTATCCTCCTGTCTCAGCCTTGCAAATACTGGGATACAAATGTGCACCAACATGCCTAGCTAAGAATATTATCTTTTTATAGAACTTTTCTTCTTGTGAATGGAAGAAATATCTTATATCATTGCATTGGATAGCTCACTCAGATGCAGATATAATTATATTCTATGTCTCTTAAATATTTTTAGGAAAGCAGCATCATTGATACTTTAAAAGAATAAACATGAGATAGACTTGTAAAAGTTCAATGGTTACTATGAAGCACTTTTCATATGTGCACTATAAAAATACTCTCCATTAGTTTTTAAAATAACAGTCATGCACTATTTTTTTCAAACTGTAACATTTTCTGTAAACCTTTAGTAATATCATTTTGGTATTTTTCTTTCTCCCTCTGAAGCACAACATCCATCACTACTGCAGTCTTAAGCACGATGACACAGTTTCTAACATGTCTCAAATTTTTTATGTATAGGGTAATGCTGCCTATTTATAACTTTCTAAAAGATAATAGCATGCCTCTTATAAAATAAAAATGAACACATGTCAAAGATATCATTTAACTATTTGTTAATGAAACAATGTTAAAACTGGTTCAAATGAGAATTTAAGGAGCTAGCTACTTGCAGAAAATTTAAGAAAGAATACTAGGATATAATTGTTGAATGAGATACAAAACTAGTTATTGTCCACAGCTTAATAAACCATAACCTTTGTTCTTATCTATTCTACCTGGAAGAAATGATTTGAATCTCTACTACATGTTCACAAGTAGAGTGTTTCCCAAGTTCCAAAATAGCCACGTCTTATCAAAAGGGAAAACCCAGTACTGCACTGAACAAATACCCAATGATATCTTGTGTTAATTCTAAATTTTCATATTATTTTGAAAGTGCCTTGAACATAACTGACACTTCTTAACTAGACATGGGATTGTTTTTGTTGTGATTTTTTTTGTTGTTGTTTTGGTGTGTATGTGTATGTGTGTTACTATTAAATTTTTATTCTTTTTTTTGTGGTACTGGGGTTCCTGGAAGCCCTTCTACCTCTGGGCTACACTCCCAGACCTATTTTTACATTTTTCATTTTTTGGAAACAGGGTCTCCTAAGCCAGCGCGCACGGCTGGCTTCGAACCTGCGCGATCCTCCTGTCTCTGCCTCCCAAGAGTGGGGATTACAAGCGTGCGCCACCACGCCCGGCTTAAATTTTTATTCTGAAACAAGTTCTGACTAGGTTGATGAAAGTTTCGTGATGAAAGTTTCGCTATTTGCTGAGGCTGTTCTCCAACCTGAAATCCCCGTCTCAGCTTCCCAAGTACTGGAATTATAGGTGTTCACCAGCGCACCCAGATATGATGTGAAGTTTTTTATACCATGTTGTTGGGAGAGCACTGGTTAAAAGTACTTCTGATCAAAGGGCACATGATTGTTGGTAAGCAAGTTTCTCTGGATAAACAGCAAGATCAAGGAGGTCAGGGGCCTTGAAACAACTGTGGAACTATTTGATGAGCCAGACTGTGAAAATAGTCCTGAATAAAATACAAACATCACTGCCCTTTTGATAGCTCAAAAGCATAAAAAAATGAAGGCATTTTGTAGGTCTCAGAGATTAGAGTGCACTCTTTGCACATTACTTAATGGAAACACTCCTATACATGGAGCCTTTTGTAGATTTTTTTTTAATTCAGATGTTTTGAGAGACAATTGATCAGACATTCAAATTTGAACACAGGCACTCTCAAAAAGTGTCCTTCAACTTATTTTATGTCAGCCTCACTTATTTCTTTTTCTTCTTTAGTACCTAAATATTTAAATTTGCATGCTGAAAGCCAACTTTTCTTTACGATTTGTAATGGTGAACCAAATACTTGCATTATAAAATAAAGTGTCACTTAAAAATTAATAAAATTGAGCCAGGTGTGGTGGTGCACGCTTGTATTCCCTGCACTTGGAAGGCAGAGACAGGAGGATCATGCAGATTTGAAGCCAGCCTCACTAGCTTAAGAGACCCTGTTTCCAAATAAAAATATAAAATAGGTCTGGGAGTATAGCCCGGAGGGAGAAGGGTTTCCAGGAACCCCAGTACTAAACAAAATAAAATTAATAAAATTGGATATCTTTTTGCAGATTGTTTAAAACCTACTATATTTCCTTAAACAACACCACACACACACACACACACACACACACACACACACACACATATATATATATATATATATATTTTAATAATATATATTTATTTCTTTAGTGAAACTGGATATTGAGCCCAGGAAAATACTATCTGCGTGCTATACTTTCAGCTCTATTTTTTTTTTAATTCTGTATTTGGATATATGGTTTCACTAGTTACAGAGGACCTCACTAAGTAGCTGAAGCTGTCCTTGAACCTGTGATTCTCCAGTCTCAGCCTCTGAAGCACTGATATTACAAGCATGCACCACCATGCCTGGCCCTTAAGCATATATTATTGAATTATTTTTCTATTTATTTATACATAACTATTTGTTAACTTCTATATTTTAAAGATATGTTATTACTTTCCAGACTTTTTCTTAGGTAAATATTTATTAACTTCCATAATATTTTTAGGAGGCATGTTATTAGTCAGGAGTAGTGGCACATACATGTAATCTAAGTACTTGGGAGGTTGAGACAGAAAGGTTACAGGTTCAAAACCAGCCTCATCAACTTAGTGAGACTCTCAGTAACAGGCCAAACCCTGTTTTCAAACAAAAATTAAAAATGGCTAGGGGTATAGCTCAAGGATAGAATGTCCTTGGGTTCAATTTCTAGTACTTAAAAAGAAGAGGCATATTATTAACTTTTAGGCCTTTTTCTTTGGTGAACATTTAACTGTGGGATATGTACACAATGGAACTTTACACAATCATAAAGAAAAACACAATTACATCATTTACAGGGAAATGGATGGAACTCGAGGACATTATGCTAAGTGAGATTAGTCAGTCACAAAAAGTAAGAAATCAAATTCTTCCCCTAATATACAAAAGCCAGGGAGAAATGGGTAACAGGAGGAATTCTAGATGAAGAAGGAGACCCTATAAGAACCTAACTAAGGGGATGGGAGGGGGAAAGAGGGAAACTCTCTAAAGCACACGATGTACTTAAACAAACATATCAAAGTCAATAACTAAGCCAAGCATGGGAAGGAGGGATGGGGAGGGATTGGGTCGGGGATGGGGTAAGGACTAATTGGGCGATGTGTGCATTTATATCTCCACAAGTCTTTTATCCCATTAAGATATATGACTACAATGCACCAAAATTTTTAAAAGTACCAAAAATTATATATTTTTCTCTTATGACTCTTCCTCAATGTAAATATTTGTTAATTTCTATAATATCTTTAATCTATATTATAAAAATAATTTTGCAATCCTATAATTCCAAAGGTTTGATATTTGTAAAACTTCTGAGTTAAACAGTATATATAACTTTACAACATCTGGAATAGACTACAAAACTCTCTCAGAAAAATTATTATTTTATAGATTTACTCTTTTATCAATAAAGTATGAGCTAGCTCAATATCCCACATACTTTTTAATCCTATGAGCCACTTGAAAGCTGGAAAGAGGTACTTCAATTTTATTTTTAATTTTCAAGTATTTTTTACTAAAATAAAACATATATTAATATATAGTATACTCATATGTAGTATATATACCCAGTCATAGACTTATTGACTGCAATGCTATTTTGGGTAGTAAACAGTTTTCATTTGCCCACTAGACTCCCTCTTCTTCACCTTTACCTGTCTGCTAAGTGCCTGAGATGATGACCTCTTTGGAATGCATCAATAGGAGCTCTTTGATCTGTATGCAGCAGCGATTAGCTAATGGGGTGACCTAGTAAAGATGAAACAGTCATAGTAATATTTTTCTCTAGCTCCCTTTTGCCTGCTTACCATGTGTTAGATGTATTCTTCTAAGTAGTGAAGCCGTAAGCCTATATAAATCCTCCTAGATCCATTTGCTGAAATGGGACCTTTATCCTCCAGTTTCCTTAATTATTCATTGCTAATAGTTGTCCCTTATCTATAAGATTGTCCTCAGCCTCAAATGGGAGTCACATTGCCAAGGAAGTTATACCTGTGTATCCAAGGGCAGCCCAAAAGCAATGACTGATGAACTTAGGGATACATTCCCTCCTCCTCCTCCTCTTATGGAATCAACTCCACGGGGCTAACAATACTGCAGATCCCCACCGATCCCTAATGAAGAGTCTGTCCAGATGAGGCCACACAGTAGCTTAGCAGTTTTATTCCTTATTCTATCTGGTTTCTCTCACACAGATCCTCCCAATGCTCTTGGCAAATCAATTGCACAAGAATCTCTGTTTCAGGTTTTGCTTCTAAGAACTTGACCTAATACAATTGGGATCAAGGCTGATTTTAGGAAGCTGTCTGTAAGAATGAGTTGATTCTCCTAGAATGAGATACACATTGCTACTAGTAGGTGAGGTACTAATAGGCTATCACATGCTATATTAATGTGACTTTTATGTTTTTTATTTTTTTATTATTATTATTTTTTTGGTGGTACTGAGGTTCCTGTAAGCCCTTCTACCTCTGGGCTACACTCCCAGACCTATTTTATACCTTTTTATTTTTGGAAAGAGGGTCTCTTAAGCCAGCGTGGCTGGCTTCAAACCTGCATGATCCTCCTGTCTCTGCCTCCCAAGCACAGGGATTACAAGCATGCGCCACCACACCCGGCTATGTTTTTTAATTTATCTTTTGGTACTGAGGATTAAAACAGGGACATTTTACCTCTGAGCTATATTGCTAGCCCTATTATTTTTTTTTTTTTTTGAAAATGTGTCTTGTTAGCCGGGTGTGGTGGCGTACGCTTGTAATCCTAGCATTCTGGAGGCTGAGACCAGAGGATCACGGTTCACGGACAGCCTCAGCTACTTAGTGAGGCCCTCTGCAACTCAGTGAGACCTGGTTTCAAAATAAAGAATAATAAAAAATAGGGCAGGGGTTGTAGTTCGGAGGTCCAATGCCCCTGGGTCCCATCCCCAGACCCGCAAAAAAAAAAAAAAAAAAAAAAAAGTGTCTTGTTAAGTTGCTGAGTCTCTAAGTTGTTGAAATGTATGCCACTACACTTGGCTTCAGTGTGAGTTATAATATTTCACTTCTGTTGAAAAAGAACTGGATAAAGGTAGAAGGGAATCTACTACCTGAAGAATGCCTCTTTGATTTGACAGGTATAAAGAAAAGATTATACGAACCATACCACTGAGTATGCATAACCTAGTACTACCCATTTGGTGAAAATAACAAACTCAGATCTAGTATTCAGCAATATAAAGCAAAATGTGAGCATCAGAAGTGTCTTCTTGGCTTCATCATAAAGAACCTTCATTTCTAGTAGTTGAGAGACAGACCTGAAAACTAGGCACCAGCCATTAGTTAAGAACAGTAGAATTTCAGAGGAGTCTAAATTCTTGCCTGTGTAAGTCTCTTATGCCCAAGTCAATGACTTCATAGGCAAGGGAAGATCTGGGGTATTGATACTGGGATGAAGACAGCTGGCTACATTGAGTCCCCAACTGCCTACCTGCAGAAACTTCTGTGCCTGCAGAAGTGGCCCACTCCCATTTGTTAGATTTAGATTCCCACTTAGCTGGCTAAGAGAATATGCAAAAGTCTCAAATGAGACAGAGGCATACAACATGATTCCCTTCCTCCTTAGGATTATCTATTGTGTATTCTATTCACAACTAAGATGAAATCTCAACACTCTCTTCATTGCTAAAGAATAGGAGTGAATATAGCCATCCAAGTATTAGTTTCTGGCTAATATACTATAAGGAACTATGACATTAGATGTACGAATGGTCTCTGAGAGTACTGAATCAAAATATACATCTGTATAAAGAAGAGTGTCAAAGTTGGACATGGAGACACATGCTTGTAATCCCAGTACTTAGAAGGCTGAGGCAGGAGTATAGCAGATTCACAACCATCCTAAACAACTTAGTGAGGCCCTCCACAACTTAGTGAGACCCTGTTTCAAAATAAAAAATGAAATAGGGCTGGGGATGCAGTCCAAAGGTAGAATACCCCTAGGTTCTATCCTCAGCACCACACATACACTCACAAAGAGTGTCAGTATGGGGCCACTACATATGACACAGGATTTCACACTCTGCCAAAAGCCCCTTGAGAAGATTCAAATATGCTTCTGGAGCCAGGTGTGGTGGTGCACGCTTGTAATCCTGGAGCTTGGGAGGCGGGGACAGGAGGTTCATGCAGGTTTGAAGCCAGCCTCGCTGGCTTAAGAGACCCTGTTTCCAAATAAAAAGTATAAAATAGGTCTGGGAGTGTAGCCTGGAGGTGGAAGGGTTTCCATGAACCCCAGTATCACCAAAAAAAAAAAAAAAAAAAAACCCAAAAAACAAAAGAAAAAAACAAACAAACAAACAAAAAACCCAAATATGCTTCTGGAATGACTTTAGAAAACTTGATAAAAACAGAAGTACAAATGTTAGAATTGCCATAGCTTACCATGAAGATAAATACTAAAGGCTTAAAGGTGGATCTTTAAAAGCACATCTACTTATTCAGCCAACCAAAACAAAATAGAATAAAACCACTCAAACCCCCAAAACATCAGCTAATGAAATTTCTCCAAAGAGTCCAGAGTATATTCTATTCTATTTATGGAAAATAACAAGGAATGTACTAAAGAAAGAGGAGACAGCCTCAGAGCACATTTAGAGACCCAGCACGGCTGGCCTATGCATGTAATACTAGCAGCAACAGATGTTGTTACAAACTGGTCTCTCTAACAGCAATAGGTATGATAGAAGATCAGAAACAAAGGCCAGGTGCAGCCCTTGATCATCAGGAACTAGGTGCACATAATTACAATAAGGGGCACAATTACTATTGGCAATATCCAAATGGCAGCTGAGAAGGATAACCCAGAGATATGCATGAAAATGGGTGGTGGAACATGCGGTTTTTAGGGCATGACCTATAAATAGACACAAGGATGTTGTTTGAGATGCACAATTAAAAGAAACCAAAAAGAGTTGGGCAAAAAGGTGAAACCTGCTGGCTGGTATTTCTAGACCTGAGTAGTCCCCAGATCCTGAGCCAATCATTTAATGATGTGGCTGCCTGCCAATAAAGGAAGACCCTATAAAACCATGATGAGCCCATGTAGGAATGATTTTCCCCTCAAAAAGGACTTATGGCTCGTTAATTACCTAATAATACACTGAATAAAACCAGATTTTTTAAGGTGATATTGGATACAGGGTTTCAGTTGATGCCACTATAGTAAAAACAGAGACACATAAATATCAGGTCAGGTGATGAATGAAGTTCTGACACATGGCTCATTGACAGGAACTTTATGTAAATTTCTTGATTTGTAAGGTCTTGAAGAGTTAGGACTCTTTAATAGTTTTCAAATGTATTTCACACTAAAAATAATACAAAGAAAGAAGTAACAAAATGCAATACAAACAAAAACAAGTAAAGCAAACTGTACTTCAAATAAATAATAAAATCATATTGAAGGAGGCAAGGGAGGGAATCTACCCAGGTCACTGCACAATGGACAAGATGAGATCATGTATCCCTTAACACGATGTAACAAAGATATAACATTTTTTCTTTGGTGTTTCTGCTGAAATCTAATCATAGGGGAAAATAGTCACCAAGGTCTGAGAACATGCTACCAAATAACTGGTTTATAAATTTTTAAATGTCAAGTTCATAAGACTGTTTAACTTTAAATGTAGTTTCAGTTGAAGATTACAAGCCAGGAATGAGGGTGCATGCTTTTAATCCCAGCATTTGGAAGGCTAAGATGGCAAAATCATGGTTCACAGTCTCAGCTACTTAGTGAGGTCCTTTACAACTCAGAGAGACCCTGTTTCAAAATAAAAGAATAAAAAAAAAAAAGCACTGTGGATTTAGCTCAGAGGTAGAATGCCCCTGGGTTCCATCCCCAGTACCTAAAAAGAAAAGAGAGAGAGAGATTACAAACACATGCCAACTAAATGCTAAATCAAATCTGGTGTGAACTGGATTTGATCTCAGACCCCAAAAGTAAATTGTTGAGAATATTGGTGGAACAATTGTTGAAATTTTAATGAAAGCTATGATAATGGCATTCTGTGGGTATTAATTTATTATTATTGAAACTGTGCTGTGGTTAAGATAAATATATTGAAGTGCTTAGAGGTAAACGGGGGGTTATATATGAAAGATAAGAAAGTAGCTATGGTAAGATATTGGGGCAATTTTGGTGAAGTGAGGAGCATATGGGTATATTGAAATTCTTTGTACCAATTTTACAATTTTTATGTAAGTCAAATTATTTCCTAATAATTAAAAATTGACTTTTTGTAAAATACAAAAGTCAAAATTCTTTTGTATGACACAGACCAGTAAAACAAATCATAGCTACTCCTGTGGTTCTCAGGGTAGTCTTTCAGATTAGGTCATATTTTTAGCATATGGCTCTTTTTATGTGTTGTGTGTGTGGTACCAAGGATGGAATCCAGGAGCAATCTACCTCCGAGCTATACCCTTAGCCCTATTTTTAGTCATTTATTTATTTATTTGGTGGTTCCTGGAAACCCTTCTACCTCCAGGCTACACTCCCAAACCCATTTTATATTTTTTTTATTTGGAAACAAGGTCTCTTAAGCCAGAGAGACCATGATCCTCCTGTCTCTGCCTCCCAAGCCCAGGGATTACAAGCCTGTGCCACCACACCTGCTAATCTTTTATTTTTTAAACAGGTTCTCACTGAGTTGCAAAGGGCTTTGCTAAGTAGCTGAGGCTATCCACAATGGCCTCCAGTCTCCACCTCCCAAAAGCTGTGATAACAAGTGTGTGCCACCATGCCCGGTTAGTATATGGCTCTTGCTTCCAAATTCCACAAAGACTTTGTTTAACATTCCTTGAATTTTATATCATAGTATGTATGTATGTATGTATGTATGTATACCTGTATACATGTATGTATGTATTAATTCATTCATCAGTAAATATTTATTGACCATAAGACCTGAGGACTGAATTTTAAAAGACTGACGTAGCCTTTTATAGTCCTTAGACTTGTCTCTAAGTGACCTTAATTTCACCCTAATTAATTTTTCATTAATTTTTTTTAGTCACCTTTCCCAATTTGTCCCAATTTGAACTTCCTTTAGGAGGACACTTTACCCCAATTAATTCTTCAGGGACCAACTCTATCCTAATCATCTAAGTCTAGTGAAATCAGTCTAGTACAAGAGGTGATTTGAATAAAATAAAATTGAGTGAATATTTCAAGTGAGATCTCAATGTTTTCACCAATCTGCCTGACATGCTACTTTAACAAAATTTAAGTAATCATGAGAAAAAAAAATATGTATATAGATGCATGTTCAACTATGCAGGTCGGAAACAATTTTATGTTAAATCTATGCAAAACATATAGTTTAAAATGTAGAATAAAGTAGATGTAATGCACTAAGAAAATATAAAATGGAAAAAATATTTCTTTTCAGCTTCATAATATTGGAAACTAATAATACTCATGTCCCTAGGTTTCCTTTGGGCAATTAGGAAAAAATCTAAGCAATTTAAGGTTGAGGGCATTTGGTGAACAAAGGGAATAATTTTACCTGTTCTATTGATTAAGTTATGATATGCCCAAGATACTTTTAAGTTATCCTCTTGCCTAAAAGAAGAATATTGATTTCCAAACTCTAAAGATTTTTATATTGCATATTTAATCTAAAAACTTGCTTTACTACAAAATATATTATTTCATCTTCCTTAAACTAAAGCATAACAGCATCTTGCAGAAGAATTAAAGCAATAAAACAAATATTAAGTTTGAAATGATGTAATTGCCAGAGTTGAGTAACAGTTGGATTATTGATTAACTCGCCTAAGTTATGTAAATCACTGTCCTTTTTTCCCCCTAAGAGTAATAAATTACAAAGTTTTGCATTAATGTCAAAATAATAACAACAAATTTTGATATAATCAGCAGCACCTCATCATTTCTGTAGCATTTTAAAACACAGCAGAAGTCACAGATTACATGAAATGACATGTCTTGACCCTCACTCTCCCTACCAATTAACTCAGAAATTGAAATGATGCCAAATCAATAAGAACTATCTAGCCCTACCCCAGGTCAACAGCAAGCCTTGAGTAAATTATATCTTTGGTTTGCCTGATGAAAAAAAAAAAAAAAACATGGTCTAAATTTCAGGAAATTGCCATTTTTCTGGCATTTGGAGGATTTGACCACTACTGACTTTGACACATACATATAACCCTGCCTTACAGGCAGGATTACTAACACCAACGATTCATGTTCATCCCACTGGTATTGAATTCAAATGGTTGTTGTGGAAAGAAACCCTAGCAATGTATTCACATATCATTCTCAAAGGACCAAGAGATCAAATAAGGTTACCTGACTCTCAGGCTTGACTTAACCACTCAGCCTCTTTTTCTTGAATTTCAATGCTTTTGTCAAGTTTTCTTTTTCCCAGAGTCTTAAGTTCTTATGACCATTTCATACTTTGACTTTCTGACTTTTTAGAACTCTTGATCTCTAAACCTTGAGCTACTCTATGACTCAATCCTTGGATTGTCTTTCTATTTATACTCTCTTGGGTTCTTATACAGTCTCAACAGATAAAATATCATCTACTCACCCATGCTCTCAAATTTATGTCTTTATCTTGTTTTCTTCATGAACTCCAGGTTCACTTATCCAATGTCTAGTTGATACTTCCACTTGAATATCTAATCATTATCTCAAAGTTACCATAGCCAAGATTCTATCAATAAACTGTACCCTTAAATCCACTTGGCTCTCCTTTAATATTTTCCTTTATGATAACTTATGCCCTCTACTTTTTTCAGAACATAAATATTAGGATAATACCGTGTCTTCTGATGCTTATATTCTTCCTCTAATCCATCAGTACCACACTCATGATCTAGCTTCAGGATATATCCAAGAAAAGCAACGGTTATAATTATTGCAGACAAAAATTTTAAAATGATGCTAAAATTAGCAGGAAAAATGTGTTGTGAAAAAGAATACCTAGATAATCCCAAACATACCTATCAATTATAAATGAGAAAACAGATTCCTTATGAAAAATTCAGTAGCCACCACCTTCACCAAAAGAGAAAAATAAAAGCAGCATTAATAATGAGATATATCAACATCATTTGCCTGTGGGTAAAATGTGCTGAAGACATAATATCACTGCTGCTCTTTGTATTAAGGCATGGAAGACTGAGAACTCTTTAGATTAGAGATGACTAAAGAGACTGAGTAGAATAGGAAAAAGATAGGTAGAAGGAGTACAAAAGGAAGGACAAGAAAAACATGGCTTTAACCTTAAAGCCTTGTACTTATATCCTTCATCTCTTCACTCCCCAAGCCAGTATTCTCTCTAGGCCTATCACTCCCAAATTTCTGAGAAATATATAAAACTTAAAGAGTTAACGATACCTTCATCCACTTGTGAAAATTACCTTGTGCACTGTTAATCAGCCAACTAATGAATGTATTTTAGACTAGACTGAACACAAGGAGATATGAAAATGAAATATAGAATACTTTCCCAAGAACCTAAAGTGAAGGGATTTTTTCCAACATTATCTAATGACCAGATTTTAGAGGCCATGTCAGACTAAGGATCCTAATGATCTAATCTGACCACATAAACCACCTTTTAATCACCGGATGTGTCATCCTTCCCATGAATGACACTGTGCTTCCTGTGTCTGCCCCTCACCAAGCTTTCCTTTAAAGAAGATCTGGGGCCCTCAAATCATCTCTCATCATCTCTCACTCTCAAGATAACCTGAACTCTCCCTTGAAGGTGTCTTTGCTTCCCTCAATAATTCTCTGTACTTCAAACACATCCTTAAATTCATTTCTATGAGATTTTTCAAGAACACCTCATTTTGAGCTAAGGTACCCATTCCAGGAACTCCTCAGCCCTCCTCTAATGATAACTGCATGCAATATGGAATACTGTTAAATGGTTATACAGAGCTGTTTTGAACCTTCTCTTTTAAAACTGTCTTCATTCATACCATGAATTCATTGCTACTATTTTCAAAACCAAAGATCCGGTCAAGATAGGTTCAGATGAAAGACAATTCTCTTCCTAGGAGAAATTCTGGTATAAAGTCTTTAAATAGAAGATCTGTTTTTCTACAGGAGTGAAAACTAGTGGTACAGGCATTCTAGGAATTATTTTGATAGCAAATTTCTTGGGAGCTCCAAGTGTGGACATAGGTATAATGGTTTTGTCTTCAAGAGAGCTGAGTGATCAGAATTACTAGAGAAATTAACTTAGAAGCTGGTATCACTCAACTATAGCCCTTCTAGCCCTGAACTTTAGAAGTAATCATGGTAAGACATCTCATCTTTATGAAGAAAAGAG
This sequence comes from Muscardinus avellanarius, assembly GCF_963383645.1. NCBI lineage: Eukaryota > Metazoa > Chordata > Mammalia > Rodentia > Gliridae > Muscardinus > Muscardinus avellanarius. Next base: position 41,160,295 of record NC_137802.1, on the reverse strand, counting down.
TTTGCTTCCAAGAGAAGCTGTCAAATTATGCATTGTCATATTTTTAGAAGTCTAACAAGTTCATACTATTGAATAATTAGCATTTTAAGATTAACTAATACTTATAATTAAGTAACCCTTAAAACTGTCTGGTTCTGCTCCAGATTTTAGACATTGTTGCTTTGACAACCTAGTATGACATTTTTTTTTATTCTACCTAAGCCGGGAGTCAATCCACAGGATGGTATACAGAGGCTTTTCTAAGGATGTAACATACACGAGATTACAAATTAATCATTATGAAGCTTTTCACAGCATGCATTAGCTTATTTGATTGATGAAGTAAGATTTTTTTTTATTCTGGAAGATCAACCCTTTGGATATATAGCAAAGGAACAATGTTATGTTTTTTTTAAATAGCTTTTAAAGTTGTATCCAGAACTGAGAACAATAATGCACAGCCCCAGGGACCCCAGATTTAAATTAAGAATATTGCTTTTATTGCACTATGAACTACAGTTTTCTTCTCATGCTGAGACATTCAGCTACTAACAATGCTACTCTTAAGCACACGTTAAAAAGAAGCTAGTATATTTCTTGTGCAGAAACACCAAAATATGGAAGGTGCGGTAATCATATTACATTTCCTAATGGCACCATGGAGAAATGGACAAAGAACCACAAAACGAGTGTAGTTAAACCTTTAGACATACCGTTGAGCTCTCTATATTAAAAGAACTTAATACACAGACATCTTCATAGCAATCAACACTGTCTTAGGAAGACAAAACCACAGGCTATTTTCTCTGTCATAGAGAAAGTAATATAGAATTTAATATATATATTCCAAAGTTATTTGCAAGCAAGGCAAAGCAAAAGTTGGTCAAACTGATAAGCAATGAGAGGATTCATTAAAGATTGTGCTCAAATGATAATATTTTTTATGCTGTAAACAGGTCAGATATTTGCTAGAAAAATATAACTTTCTATATATAAGCCTCTCTGTAAGATCATGTTTACAATTCATTCATTAAACAATTGGCCTTAAGAAATCAATGCATCTACTTTCATATATTTATGAAAGATTTTGTATCCATTTTTCTAATCTTGCTTGCATTCATAACTTTTGAAAATATTATGGTCTACCCCAGCTCTAAATTACCTGGATATACAATCACTTCTGTCTTTCTTAGGGAAGTTTCTTGCTTGTTTGTATTTTTGTTATTGCTGTTGTTTTTGAAACACAACTGTAAAACTTATTGAATTCTCTGTCATGTGTAGATTACTATTTTGGCATGAAGGACACTTTTAATGGAGCCTTTTGGATTGCTGCTGAATGGGAGTGATAATCCCACCTTTCTTTCTGAATGATATATATCATTATAAAGTAAGAGGTATATACAGGAATCAGAGTCAGCCAATTAAGTCACTGTAAACACTAGCTCATATTTGAGCTAAATTGAATGAGTCTCTTATCCTAATACCCCCACACTACTATTTCCTGTACTCTAAAATAGATAAAATGCTATTTAGTTCTGTTGCTCTAAGAAATTTAATATAACTTGTAAAGGGCCTGGCCATAGAAACAATTTAGAGAATTTTATTTCTCTTTCTTCCTCTTGTTCTTAAGAAATGTGTATGTGTAGATAGATAGATAGATAGATAGATAGATAGATAGATTTATACATGTATAAATGTGTGTATTTATAAATATGTATACATATGTATGCCTGTAAATATGTATAAATATGTAGATTTTATGGTATTTGTATCATGGGATTAAGTAATGATCAACCACACTTAAAATTTTCTTGTAAATCTTTTAAGTTTGGTTTTATTTTTACCTAATGTTTTCTCAAATTAAGAAAAAATAAATGATTCACTTGTGGGGGAAGTCAAGAGATTTAAACTCTGTACTATCAACAAAGAAGGGATACTTGACTTCATTTGATTGGTTAACTATTAAGTCTTCAATCTACCAATGTCCCTTTTCTTATCACCTCTTCTCTTACTTATATGTGGAAAAAAAGTTTTTTGTGATATGTAGTTCTCTATGCTTGGGATTTTTGCTTAGTGCATCCTTATGGTATTATTTAACATAAGTTTCTGTTCTCTAGATCCAGAAGAGTGATCAGATTTGGTATTTATTTATTTATTGTTTTATTTCTTGGCAAAGATGTTTTATAGGTGGTATTCTTTCCCTTTTTCAGAAGGTATACACATCTGGCCATTCCTCTTTCTTTAATTTTTGCAGTTGATAAATGCATGGATCCATTCATTCACTCCAGGTGTCAAATGGTGCTATTTTAGTTCCGTCTCTTCTTTTTCCTTTATGATCTAGAACATAGCTATGAAGAGAAAATCTCCCCCATCTACTAGTTTGTTTTGAAGTGGATGAGTACACATAAAAAGTTAGAAAAAAACATGGATAGTTATTTTGCCAATTTAAAATAATAAAATAAATCATCATTAGGTAATTCAGCCTCCCTTTTCATTATCATAACAATCTTATAGGTCTTACCAAAATGATGTACTTCATTCTTTAGGTTTATTTTCCTTCTTTGTGCTCACTTTGCTCACTGTCCTTTCAATACAATCACAGCGTATTTGCGTTCTGGTCATTACAAAATAATACATGTTTCCCATAGGCATTTCTTACACCACACCTCTAAAGAGCCCCATTTCTTTCAAAGGGAAATTGTACTGGAAGAGTTCAGAATGAGCACCAGGATTATTAATTTCTCCTGGGCTGATAATGGTTTCTTAATCTTCTCAGTAGGCAGAGTTAAGAATTATTTCTCCTCTACAAAGAGAGTATACCAAGAATACAAATTCATGCTGATACTTCAAAATCAGCATCAGAATTTAACCTCCTTTATCAAATACATACCTCCTTTTTCTGCTGAGAAATTACAATTTTTGATATCCCCAGGGCTATGGGAATCAAGACCTATTTTACTTTTGCAAAAAGCTTTTTAGGATTCCATAGTTTCATGCTGTAATTTCAATCAAAGAATTTGCACAGCTCTAAAACTTACTATAACCCAAAATAACAATGAATGTATCCTATGCAGTTACCTTATGATATTATTTAAACTTTAAAACAACCACATGCAAAAGTATTATTACTCTTGGTTTAAAATAAAATAAAAAATTAAAGCCCAGAGATGTAATTTATACAAGAAAAAGCTGTTATTAATGAAAGTCTTGCTTACTGATTTGCCTGACACTAAAATCTCCAAAGTTAATCTATTATTAATAATTACACTATAGTTATCTGTTTAATTAAAAGATTATCTTTCTGTTTTAATTATCAACTGAGCAAAGTCTATTACTCCAAAACCCTGGTAGCAATTGGAGAAAGTAAGTGGTACATAAAAACTAAGGACTGTGGCCTATTATTTCACACATGCTATCTAATAATGTATACATTTGTGTGTAACAGGTAGCTCAAACCTGGGCAAAAATTAACAAAATTTATCTTATGGGGTCAAATGAGTTGTTTAATGACAGATTTCTCAAGTATTTTTGGAGTCCACACTGATTACCTGATATGCTTCTGAGAGAAGTTTTGCAATTCTCTTTGTGGCTAAGGTTTAAAATAAATTCATAGATATATAAATTCAATCTTTTTAACTGCATCTTTTGTTAAAAGCATACTTTGAATTTAGTGTTGTTAGGAATTGTCCAAATACTAGAATGCTAAAGATTTCATTGGTTTTAAGTTTTGGGGGGCATTACCATACTATTCACTTTTGGTTTGATTTTGAAGTGCATTTTAGCAGCAGGGATAAATGCTCAGAGCTCTGTACTCGAATTATAATGGTGATCGTGTAAGTTCTCTAGCTGTTAGTGATTTCCATGCTGTACAATGCAAAAGTGAACAGCCACCATCTGACCATAATGAGGCTCTTATTCTTGCCTTTTTATTAGGTTTTGAAAAATGTATGTGTGGGCAGGGTATACAATTCCTTAAAATAGAGCAGAAAGGTTTAGATAGGGTTAGATTTCTAAAAGTCAATTTTCAACTCCTAAAACAATGAGAGGTCTGAGTATAGGTCCATCTGTAGCCTCTGAAAGTGGGATCATAGGATTCCCTGCTACCCAATAAACAAGTTCCCAGAGGCAGATGGCCTACAGCAACTGCCTCTCCTGGTTCTGTCCAACAACCAGCATCAAGTTTAAGAAATCTATGTGGCTAATCATAAAGCTGGTATGAATGCAACTATTGGACCAAGGCTGTGAATAAATACTAGTTTACATAAGGATTAGGATTAAAAGGAAAAAAATAGTAAACAAAGTATGTAAAACTAGAACTTCCTATTATGGGATTCAGAAAATGTGCATAAACAATAAAAGTCTTACACTTTCAGTATGAGAATAAAGCCAGGGAATTTAATCCCAGGCCTATATGATGCTTCATGTCAAAATTACACTGAGATTCTACTGAACTCCAGTTAGAATGAAAATCATCAAGAATACAAACAAAAATAAAGGTTGGCAAGAATGTGGGGAAACAGGAACTCATACTCTGTGGAATTTCAAATTAGTGCAGTTGTTATGAAGATCAGTGAGGAGGTTCCTCATAAAAATTAGAATGACATCACCATACAATTCATTTATAGCACTCCTGGGTGGCTTTCCAAAGAATTAAAATCAGAATATTAAACTACTATTTAGGATAGCTACTATCCCAAAATGGGGCATAGTAGCTATCTCAAGTATTAGAGTAATACCTCTATGCAGAAAATTCAGTGAATCTTGAAGCAAGAGTTGATTGTTTTAGATAAGTATTCATTTTATTGGAATTAATAAAATCCCTATATAAAGCTTTATTTTGTTTCTCTTTAAATTTTCCTAAAATAGCGGAAGAACTATATAAAATAAAAGGCCTCAGGGTTTTTAATACATATATGCAGTACCCACATTTTTCCAAGTGGTATGGTTGTACTATTCCTAGTGCCTCTAACAAAAATAAGATCTATGCATGATTAAGTTCACATTAACTCATTCTAAGTGGGACTTTAAATTTCACCTGGATACAGAAAAACTAAATTTGTTAATGTGTTTTCTAAATAGATGACAGAAGCCATACTCACCTTAGGTAGAAGCCAGGGGGCAGGACTGCATCAATCATGTTCAGCAGAAGGATGCTATTTGGTCCTCTATATCTTGGCCACAGCTGTACTTCTTACATTCCTGCATGCCTCTAGATAACTACAATGTCAACCACGCTTTCTCCAATTTATAATCCATTGCTTTCTAGAAACTCTAACACCATACTCTATGGCTCAGTCTATGACCTTCTATCTCTCAAGATCCACTCCAATTGCCCCTTTCTTCTGTTTCTACTTCCAGTTCTCCCATTCTTAACCCTAACTCTAACCCTCTTCTATTCAGCTTCTCCAGGGACATCAGGCTTCCATTTTTTGGCATCTTTCTAGCTTGGTTCTTCCTTCTTTGTTTACTTTACCATACAAGTTTTACTAAGAAGTTGTCAGATATTTCTCCCAGAAAAATAGAAGATAGGGTCAATGTCTGTATTGGGTGATGATATAGAAAATGCTGAGTTGAACTTGAAAGGATCTTAGCTAGTAAAAAGAAAGGGAAACCAGGAAAAGAATTTATTAGCAAAAGTTGAAACAATATGTTGATTTTAAAGATCATCCTAATGGTCTGCAAAAAGGGAAATAATCTAGATAAAAAGTTTGTGATCAAAGTTACACAATGTTATATTTATTTTCATATGGTTAATTTTTGGTGGTACTGGGATTCCTGGAAACCTTCTACCTCCGGGCTGCACTCTCAGACCTATTTTTATATATTTATTTGGAAACAGGGTCTCTTAAGCCAGCGCGGCTGGCTTTGAACCTTCCTGATCCTCCTGTCTCCACCTCCCAAGCATGGGGATTACAAGCTTGTGCCACCACGCCTGGCTTCATATGTTTTAATATGATATTCTTATCATATTAAAACATATTTAATATATGTTTTATCATATTAAAACAAGATTTCCATTCATTCATTCATGCATTTATTCATTCATTTACTTTTCATATACTAGATACAATTCAAGGAATCTTGGACATTCTTTATAGATTTCTATCACACATCAGCCCTATTAATCATATCTGGTATCTTATTGTCACTCTGACCTAGATTCTGTTGCTTCCTTTCTTAAAATGTCATAATGTCATTCCATTGATGCATGGTTGATGGCAAAAAGATTCAAAATAAAAAATTGAAAGTAGGCATTAGGTGTGGTGGTGCAGCTGTAACCCCAATACTTGGGAGGTTAAGACAGGATGTGCACATCTTTGAGGCCAGCCTCAGCAACTTAGTGAAACCCTGTTTCAAATAAAAAAAGGCTGAGGGTATAGTTCAGAGGTAGAATGACTCTGTATTCAATTCTCATGAGAGAGAGGGGGGTGGATTGAAAAACAAATCTAAACAAAGGAGCTGCTACTTAAAAGCAGCTTCTCGGGGATATGGGGTATTGAACTTGTTCAGGTGCAGAAAATGCTCTATAAGGCTCTGAAAAGAATGAACAACAGTGAAATACTCTTATGTAGAGGCATTTGGTAAATAAAATGCTATGTAAGTAGATGTCATTAACATGCAGAACCATCCAACTTTCTTGTTTCTTCTTATCTTTTCCCATTGATAGCACTTATTGTTTACTCTATAATAAAAATCTGTCACGATGTGACAAGTTCTATAGGGCAGCTCAGAAAAACATTAGAATGCTGATGGTCATAGTGCAGGCTTCCATTCTGACTTGTATGTCATTCTCTGAATCTCTATTATGAACAGAACTGGGAAATGCAGGACCACATCTGTTTCTTGTTTTATTTTTGTTCCTTTTCTCTTTCTCTCTCTCTCTCTTTTTTCAGTTGATAGCAGGGTATTCTTTCCTGGAACCTTGTCAAATTATCCTCTCAAACTCCAGATTGAATTTTCAATATTGAATTCATAAAGTTATATTCTCCTTCTCCTTTTTCTATTTTACAGATTTAGCCTTGTCAACCTTTCCATTAAGTGGCAACCTGAGGGTCATGGGATGCTGAGTGAGACATCTTAGCAGAAAGACTTAGTAATGTAAAAGATAAAGTAAGACTCCTTCAACCCTGCAAAAGTAGAAGGGTAATTATCCCATGAAGGAAATTGGTACACATAATCAATGCAGATTATTTTAAACAAACTAGTCTTCTTGTCTTTATAATAGGGATTATGGCAGGAAATACTTGCAACAGTTTAGTTTATTAGGTTAACAAAAATTCAGTGTGAATAATGGATATTAAAATGTTTGAAACTTTTTGATTTTTTAATATTGAGTAAAAATTGATACTATTTTTGAACAGATTTACAATAAGGCTTCCAGAAGACCAGTAACTTCTTTGAATATTTAACTATTAGTTACATTTTAGCACATTTATTTCTCTTTCTTCACATCTTTTAAAATACTTTATGATTGACTTGGCAATTATATTATGTGATGTCTTCAGATTCACCAAATTCACTTAGAGATCAGCATGAAAAATGTTATAAACAAATGATATAATACTTTTTTGGACCTTGCACAAATTTCTTGTGCATGATACTAAAAGAAAACTATAAGATAAAAAGTGCTTCTTAAAATGTAATCCACAATATATTCTAACAAATGAAAATGTTTCTTGGGGCTATTTTTTGGGAAATCCAACATACCTTTACCGAGTTTGAGTCTGTCCTTTGAGTCTCTGTATACATAGATGAAGTTTTTTGTTGTTGTTGTTGTTTTTTTTTTTTTTTTTGTGGTACTGGGGTTTCTGGAAACCCTTCTACCTCGGGCTATGCTCCCAGACCTATTTTATATTTTTATTTAGAAACAGGGTCTCTTAAGCCAGAAAAGCTAGCTTCGAACCTGCACGATCCCCCATCTCTGCCTTCCAAGTGCTGGGATTACAAGCATGCGCCACCATGCCCAGGTACATAGATAAATTCTAATCTGTGCTTAATTAATGAATGAATCTTGTTCATCACCACACAGAAATGGGGAATGAGTTATTATAATGGTTAGCAATCAGCTAACCAGAGAAAAGGTTTCAACACATTGAACATTGCTAAAGTAAAGAATAGTTCAATGAATAAAACATAAAATTATTTTCAACAAAAACTGTTTTATGCTTCATTGTATATGAGCCAATATTATTAGTAGTACTATCAGTACTCAGTGGCTTTTGGCTGTCCACGGATGAGGCTGCTTTTACTATTAAGTAATTTGTACATATTTTCTTTATCAACACAAATATCCCATGCATAATTTAAAACTCTTGATTGTGAGAACATTTCCCAAAGTTCAAAGGCAACTTTTCACTTGGAAAAATTCTAGTAAAATAATTCATTATAAATTATTTTATCAATTTAAACAATATATCCCCTGATCAATGAATCATTATTAATACTTTATGCTTATTCTCTATGTGCTCAGTGCTTCTTCCCTGATTTTACCATTGCTTACCAAAACAAATAACTTATCCTCTTTTGCTGCTCTCAGCATCCTTCATAATTGTCTTGTGATATTTAAAGTTGAAGATATTTCACATATAAAATATGCTTATGCTTAATGCGTCCCATTTCCAAAAATTTGTTGCCTCGAATGAAACCTGAAATCTAATTTAAAATAAAGTTCAAAATAAGATCTGTACAGAACCTATGTCAGCACATTCACTTTGAAGATGGATGACATGAAGCCCAGTCTTTTTTTTTTTTAAGAGGAATAAAAAGAATAAACATCAGAGAGAGGGGATTCTAGCTCAAAATGAGTTGTGAATTTATAGGATGTCACCTGCCTACTATAACTGAGCTAATGAATTCTAGCCTTGACAAATTGCTTCTCAGCATGATGAAGGAATTTACAAGCATAATTCCTTGGTCACTATCATTATTATTATTAAAGAATTGTTGAAAATCTGGCAAAATAGATGCAAGACTTTCAAAATGAAAATTTAAAAAAAAAATCTCCGAGAAAAATTAAAAGAGGACTTCTGGGAAGATGGCAGCCGAGGAAAGCAGCACATACTAGTCCTGCTGACACCCAATCTCCATTGCCTTAAAAACACCATTCTACAAAAGCCAGCAAAAAAATAATATGAAAAGTAACATAATAAATACAAGGTGGCAGGAAAAATAGTTAAGCAGACCAATCAGAGAACAGAAAAGAAACCCACCCTGAATGTAGCCATGGAGGCTCCATCTTGCCTCACTGCACTTGACTCCAGAGACAAACAAGAAAACAACCAAGGTCCTGAAGTAAGCAGCTGCAGATCATCAGAATTGTAAACATCAGTTCCTCCTGTACGAACACTTGCTATAATTTGCAGCAGCAGCAGCTGAGCTCACCATACCTCCAGAGATCCAGACATGTGCTCAACAAAAGAATAAGTGAAGCCTCTGTCCCTATGGGAGAATGCCCAGTGCGGGACACACCAGGGACTTGAGCAGCCATGATGAACTCGCTGAGTCTGAGACTTTGTGGTTCAATTCAGCGAAGGTGGGGATAGAGTCTACTGTTGGACATACCAGAGGCTCAGACAGACTCAGGCTCTGCATCAGTGGAACGTGTGGAGGGAGACCTATGATTAACACTAGATTCAACTAGTAGGATCTCCAAGATCAACAAAAAACCACCGAATAAACTGAAAGAAGTTGGAACAACTCAGCTATAGCTGTGAGGAAAGGAGACATTTATATTGAGTTTGGTTTCAGAGGCATCCATCACCTACAGAGGCAGGGAGAGTCCGAGACTCCACATCTGTAGAAAGCAAGGCGGGTAAACTTCATTTAACACTAGATCAAGCTCCATTGATTCCTGCCATCTGCATAAACTGAGAAAGACTCATAGAACCAGGCTTGCAACAGGAAAGGTGCTGGTGGCATTTGATGTCTGCACAAAGAGAAACTTCAGAGGCCCAATCTGCTGAATATTGATATATTTGTAGAGGTGCATCAATTTTTTGTTGATATTGTTTTGATTTTGTGTGTGTTTATATGTGTGTGTGTGTGTGTGTGTGTGTGTGTGTGTGTTAGTTGGAGTATATATGCCTGTTTGTTTATTCTCTCCCCAAGCCCTCTCCCAACTTTTTCCTTATATATATCTACTCTCTTCTCTCTATCCCTTATCTTTCTATTTTCTATTTTTCTCTTTCTTTTTTCTTCCTGGTCTTGTATTAAATCCACTTAATATCACTATACCAGAAACACTACATTGATTACTAAACTACTACTACTACATATTCACAGTCTCTAATTTCTACTCTATACTACCCTCCCAATCACATACTCTCATTCTTTTTTTATCATATCTGGGGCTTTAACCTATTCTTACATTTACAACTTCACTTCTTTCCTCACTCAACCTTCACTGTTGAATACAATACAACTTGCCCTTGGATATACCAGCTGACACCTAGAGATTGAGTGGAAATCTATAAAAAGTAACAAATACAAACTTCTGAAATCATGAGAAGGAATAACAAGGAAACAATAAACTCCCACAACACCAAATTGATAGAACCAGACAACACAAAATTGCAGAGATCTCCAGAAGGTCAAATCAGGAATGTAACTGTAGAAATAATACAGGATTTAAAAAATATTTAGAGAGAGTCTGGAAGAAATAATGCAATTATTGAAGTGAAGGCATCAATTCAACCTATAAACAATCAATTACACCACATGGAGAACAGAATCTTGCTCCTAGAAAATGATCACTCCCAAAATGAATACATAGTATATGACTTAGAAAAAAATTCAACAACATGAATTAGATATTGAAGAAATATGGGCCCATTTTTAAATAGCTAACCTAAGAATAACTGGCATAGAAAAGAGAATAAAAGGTGAAACCAAAGGAGTCAACAATCTTTTCAAAGATGTAATATCAGAAAAAATTTCCAAACATAGAGCAAGAAGTCGATACACAGGTACTGGATACTTATAAAGCTCCCTTTAGACAAGATCAGAACAAAGGCTTACCACATCACATAATAGTGAAACTGACCAGTGTAGAAGCCAAGGAGAGAATTTTAAAGGCAACAAAAACAAAAGACCAAGTGACAATCAGAGGCAAACCAATTAGAATACCTACAGACTTCCCAAACCAAGTCATAAAAGCCAGAAGGGCCTAGAGAAGCATATTCTAAACTCTGAAAAAGAAGCAACTTGCAGCCCAAAATTACCTACCCAGGAAACTCTCTGGAATGAGACAGAGAAATAAAAATCTTCCAAGACAAACAAAAGCTGAAGGAATTTGTCTTCTAAAATAACGCTAGAGAAAATACTCAAAGATATTAACTGCAAAGAAGAAATAAGTAATACACATGAAACCAAGGAAATAAGAATTTCCATCCAGCAAACAACTAAGCAAAGAAGAACAAACATTACCTCAAACAGAAATTAAATCTCAATATGTTAGTAATAAAAATAATATCTTAATAATCTCACTGAAGAAAAATGGCCTCAACTCCCCAACAAAAAGACATAAGGTGGCAAAATGGATTAAATGCTAGAATCTATCTGCTGCCTAAAAGAAACACAACTTATAAGTAAAGATAGTAACAAGCTTAAGGTAAAGGGCTGGAACAAGGTAATCCATGCCAATGAAACTTGAGGACAAGCAAGAATAGTAACTTGATATCAGACAAGTTAGACTTCAACCCCAAGCTTATTAGAAGAGACAAAGCAGGTCATTTTTTTTTTTTTACTGGTAAAAGAAACAATTCAGCAAAAGGAAATAGCAATAGTCAACATTTATGCCTAAACACAGGTGCAGCTACTTTCATAAAACAAACTCTTTGTGGTATTAAGTCATGTATAACCCCAATAAAATCATACTAGGAGACTCCAAAACCCTTCTCACACCATTAGAACAATCTTCTAGATCAAAGGTCAGTAAAGATTCCTCAGACCTGAAAAATACCATTTATCAAATGGACCTATTAGACACATATAGAATATTCCACCTAACTATGGCAGAATTCACATTTTTCTCAGCTGCTAATGGAACCTTCTCCAAAATAGATCACATCTTGGAACACTAGCAAATTCAAAGAATATGACACACTTCCCAGTGTCATTTCAGACCATAATGGAATGAAACTAGAAATCAACTATAAAAATACCCAGAAAAAACATATAAACATATTCAGACTGAACACCACAATGCAGAATGAAGAATGAGTCACAGAAGAAGTAAAAGGTGAAATAAAAAAATCTCTAGGAACAGACTAAAGCATAGATACAACATATCAAAACCTCCAGGACACTTTGAAGATAGTATTAAGAGGAAAACGCATATCACTTAGTGCTCACATAAGAACAGAAATTCACCAAATAAACTAATGAAACACCTCAAAGCCCTTGAAAAACAGGAGCAATTTGACTCCAAAGCCAGTAGATAAGAGGACATTATTAAAATCAGAGAAGAAATTAATAAAAAAAGAGAATAAAAAGGCAATATAGAAAATCAACAAAACCAAAAGCTGACTTCTCAATACAAATGAACCAGATAGATAAATTAGTAGCTAATGTAACCAAAACAGACACAATCAACCTAAATAAAGAAGATATAAAAAAGGAGATATTACAACTGACAGTGTAAAATTCTAGAGAATTATCTAATTTGGAAAAACTATACTCCAACAAAATGGAAAATCTAGAAGAAATCAACATTTTTCTAGATAAATGACATTTTTCTAGATAAATTACTTCCTGAGTCAAGTAGATATAAAAATTTAAGCCAACCAATAGCAACCAAAGAGACTGAAAGAGCAATAAAAAGCTTACCATCAAAGAAAATCCCAGGACCAGATGGTTTCCCAAATAAACTTTATAAAACCTTTATAAAAGAGCTAATGCTGATACTCCTCAATCTTATTTCATGAAATAGAAAAAAAAATGGAACTCTCTCAAATACATTTTATGAAGCCAACATCCCATTAATACCAAAACCAAATAAAGACAGCTCAAGGAAGGACAATTACAGGCCCATATTTTTATGAACTTGGATGCAAAACTGGTAAACAAATAATAACAACACACATTCAAAACCACATCAAGAAAATCATACACCATGACTAGTTGAGGTTCATCCCAGGAATGCAAGGCTGTTTCAACATACAAAAATCAACACATGTAATTCATCACATAAACAGAACCAAAAACAAAAATCATATGATCATTTCAATAGATGCTGAAAAAGCATTTGACAAAATCCAACATGCATGTATGCTAAAACCACCGCAGGAATTGACTAGAAGAAACAAATTTCAATATCATCAAGGCAATCTACAATAGGCCCACAGCCAATATCATATTAAATGGGGAAAAACTTTGAGAACTTCCCTTAAAAACAGGAAAAAGACAAGGATGCCCATTATTACCACTTCTCTTCAATATAGTACTTGAGACTCTAGCCAGAGCAATAAGGCAAGAAAAGGAAATTAGATGAGTAAAAATAGGAAAAGAAGAACTTAAACTTTCACTATTTGCTGATGACATGACACTATACTTAGAAGACCCAATAAATTCAACCAGAAGGCTTATAGAACTAATCAACAAATTCAGCATGAAATCTGAATATAATATCAATTTTAAAAAAATTAGAAGACTTTCTGTATACCAACCATAAATCCACTGAAAAAGAAATACATAAAACACTTCCATTCAGAATATCCCACACACAAATAAAAGTCATTTAGAGCTGGGCGTGGTGGTGCATGCTTGTAATCCCCGCACTTGGGAGGCGGAGACAGAAGGATCGTGCAGGTTCGAAGCCAGCCAGGCTGGCTTAAGAGACCCTGTTTCCAAATAAAAATATAAAATAGGTCTGGGAGTGTAGCCTGGAGGTATAAGAGCTTCCAGGAACCCCAGTACAAAAAAAAAGACATTTAGAAATAAACTTAACCAACGAGGTAAAAGACCTCTACAAAGAAAATGATAAAACATTGAACAAAAGCAATCAGAGAAGACCTTAGAAGATGAAAAGATCTTCCATGTTCATGTATAGCCAGATGAAATATCATCAAAATTGGCATACTTCCATAAGTGATCTGCAGATTGAACACACTATCCATTATATTACAAAGGTTATTTCTCACAGGCATAAAAAAAAGAAATCAGTCTTTAAATTCATTTGGAACAACAACAAAAAAAAAACCCCAGAATAGTCATAGTAGTTTAACCATTCAGGAGAAATCACAGTACCTGACTTTAAAGTATACTGCAAAGCCATAATAATATAAACAGCATGGTACTGGAACAAAAACAGATACATAGACCAATGGAGCAGAATAGAAGACTGAGAAACAAATCCACACACTTAGAGCTAATTGATTTTTGACAAAGGGGACAAAAACATGCATTGGAAAAAAGCCTGTTCAACAAATGGTGCTACCGAAATTGGTTAGCCATATGCAGAAAAATTGAAATAAATTCCACTTTTTGACCCTGTACTTGTCAATTCAAGATGATTCAAAGATGAAAATTAGACCAGAGACCTTGAGGCAACACATAGGCACAGATAAAAACTCTCTCAACAAGACCTAAAAGGCACAAGAAACTAAAAGGTGAATCAATACATGGGATTGAATGAAACTGAAGATCTCAGTACAGCAAAGAATACTATCAAGAATCTCATCCAAGAGCCAAAAGACTGGGATACGATTTTTGCTAACTACTCCTCAGATAAAGGACTCATTTCTAGAATATACAGAGAACTCAAGAAACTCATCACTAAGAAAGCAAATAACCCAATCAAAAATGGGCAAGTGAACTAAATAAATACTTCAAAATGAAGAAATTCAAATGGCCAATAAATGCATGAAAAAATGCTCGACCTCATTAGTAACCAGAGAGATGCAAATCAAAACTTTACAGAGGATCCTCGATCCTCATAAGATTGGAATGAACCAGCAATACCACTTCTGGGTACCTACCCCAAAGAATGGAAACCAAATTACCAAACTAATACATGCATATCTATGTTTGTAGCTGCACAATTCACCATTGCCTAACTATGGAACCAGCCAAGATGCTTATCAACAGATGAATGGAATACAAAACTATGGGATGTGTCCATAATGGAATTTTACTCAGCCATAAACAAAAGTAAAATTATGTCATTTACAGGGAAATGGAGGGAACTAAAAGACATTATGCTACATGAGATGAGTCAGTCACAAAAAATAAGAAATTGGATGTTCTCCCTAATATGTAGAAGCTAGAAAGAAAATGGGTCATAGAAAGTACTCTAGATGAAGAAGAAGATACTATAGATGAGTAAATAAGGCAACCTAACTGAGGGGATCAGAGGTTAGAGGGAAATTCTCTAATGTACATGATGTGCTTTTTTTGTGTGTGTGGGTTTGGGGATGGAACCCAGGGGCATTCAACCTCCAAGCTACACCCCCTGCCCTATTTTTTATTCTTTATTTTGAAACCAAGTCTCACTGAGTTGCAAAGGACCTCACTAAGTAGCTGAGGCTGTCCACAAATGATGATACTCTGGTCTCAGCCTCCCAAATGCTGTGATTACAAGCGTGCACCACCATGCCCGGCTAATGTACATGATGAACTTTAACAAACATATAAATTCCAATCACTAAGCCAAACATGAGGAAGGACGGGGAGGAAATAGTGCAGAAATTGGGTAAGATCTAAGGGTGAGATGAGCATGTATTGTCTCTACCATCTTGTACTCCATTAAGATGTATGACTATAATGCACCAATAAAAAGATTTTAAAAAACTAAATTACAGGATACAAAAATAACTGAAAAGTAGAGAGAAAAATCAGTGTTTTAAGGTGTTCTTTCCCTCTAATTGAACTGTGCCATAACAATCACAAAATTCCAACAGACTTTTGTTGTTTTTGTAAAATTTTGGAAAGCTAATTCAAATATAGAAATGTATAGAGCTTATGACAGCCCAACAATCCTTATGAAAGAAACTAAAAGTCTTATACTACTAGAGAGGTACAAAGAAACTTAAGACATGCAATATTACCATCAAGTGAGACAAATGGATTCAAAAGACAGAAAAGAGTCCAAAAAAGTCTAACACTTGTATGGTCATTTTTTTCCAATAAAGATACAAAGGCAATTCAGTGTATTAGAAATAGTCACTTCAAAAGATACTGCCCTATTGAAAATATATATTCTAAAAAATAAAGTGAATTTCAATTCATACTTTGCGTGATTTATAAAAATTAACTTAAAATGTTTCATGCCTAAATTCAAGAATGAAACGACTATGAAACTTTTAGAACAAAGAAAAAAATTTATTATGCAATTATTTCTTAGACATAACACCAAAAGCAAGATCAATTTAAATTTCATAAATCACTAAAACTGATCATGTGTTTCTCAAAATACATTTGAGAATTAGAAGAGAAGCCTCAGACTTGGAGAAATTTTTAAAAACTTACATAACTAATAAAAATCTTTGTATACAGAACATTTTTAAAATAGAAAGTAAACTGCCAAAGTTCAATAAAGAAGGTACAAAACTCAAGGGAGAAATGGGCATATGACCTTTACAGCATATTCACCAGAGAAGACACATTGCTGGCAATTGAGTTTATGAAGTCACTCAATATCATTTTACATCAGAAAAGTATAATTTAAAACACAATGCAATACTGCTAAATACTTATTAAAATGACTAAAATTAAAAGGACTAACAATATCACACACTGGCACAAATAAGAAACAATTGAAACCCTATATGCCACTAATGGGGATATAATATGGTACAACCACTTTATAAAATAATGTGACACTTTCATTAAAAATTAAACATAGGCCCACTTTAAACCCAGCTAGTCTATTCCTAGGGATGTATTCATGAGATATGAAAGAAAATGTTGATTTAAAATGTTTACAGAAGCCAGGCGTGGTGGCGCACACTTGTAATGCCCGCACTTGGGAGGCAGAGACAGGAGGATCGCGCAGGTTCGAAGCCAGCTGCGCTGGCTTAAGAGACCCTGTTTCCAAATAAAAAGTATAAAAATAGGTGTGAGAGTGTAGCCCGGAGTTAGAAGGGTTTTCAGGAACCCCAGTACCACCCAAAAAAATGAAAAAATGTTTACAGAAGCCAGACAGACCTGATGGCAAATGTCTATAATCCCTATACTTGGGAGGCTGAGTCAAGAGGATCACAGGTTCATAGCCAGCCTCAGAAACTTAGCCAAGCCCTCTGCAACTTAGTGAAATCCTGTTTTAAAAGCAAATAATAAAATAGGGCTGGGGGTGTAGGTCAGTGGCAGAATGCCCCTGGGCTCAATCCCCAGTACTATAAATACTAAATGAATAAACAAACAAATAAATTAATTAGTCAATAGTATACAGAAATGTATATGTCAATTATATTTTAATGTCTAAAATTACACACAAACCACATGCCTATTTACCTAATACTTAATGCATAAAGAAATGTTGGTATATTCATACAATGAAGTATTTTCAGCAAGTAAGAGAGTCTGAAGAGTTAATATATGAAATAGTATGGAAGAATCTTAAAGTTCTTATGCTGAGAAAAGTCAGGTGAAAAAGAATAAGTATTATTTCATTTACATAAAATTATTTAAAATAAATGTTATTCCATAGTTTCAAAGATCATATTAAGGATGTATTACAGCAGCAAGGAGAGAATAAATAGTAGCCCAAGAAAATTTGGGATTGATTTAGGTATTGGTTATCTTGACTGGTGTAATGGCTTCATCCCTAGATGTGTATTTAGAATTTGCTAAATTATAATTATTCTCCATAAGGTTGTTATTAAAATAATCGGTAAAAGACTCTCTGTCTATGGAAATAAGACCCAAGGTAGTTGCTAGACAAAGAGGTTTTTATAATTTTTTTACTGTGTTTCCTTTTAAAATGTGTGCCATTCAACCACGTAAATGGATTTCTTATTCTAAGTGTGAGTAATTACAATTTTCTGTCCAAGCTCCTCCACGTAAGAAGCTAAATGTGGTATCACCAGCCATCACACTTCTGTCTTCTTTTCATTCATCTTTCTTTAATCCATCACATAATTCTTTCAGTTTTATATTAGAAGCTTCCTTTTTTATTTTCCCTGTGGTACTGGGGATTGAATCTTGGGCCTTGTACCTCTGAGCTACATTCCAAACTTCATTTCAGTTTTCATTTTGAAAGAGTCTCAACAGTTGCTGAGGGCCTTGTTAGCTGTTAAGGTTGTACTCAAGCCTACAATCCTCCTGTCTCAGCCTCCCAAACACTAGGGTTACAGTTGTGTACCACCACACCTGGTTAGAAGTTTCTTTTGAATCTGCTTTGCCACGGTTGCTGCTGCTCCTAGTTCATTGACTTTTGTAAATGTACCTTCTTTGTGAAGTCTTCTCTGATTAACCAAATAAATAAGTGTCCTGATCTTTGGTCTTTGTCTTTTAACAGTTTTTCTCTGACAAGCTTTAAATATTTATTATAACTTTTTATTTTTATGTCCATTGTATCAGACATAAATGCCTTATTAAACCAATATCCTATTTCTAAAGAAATATTTGTTATAATAATTATAAATAATAGGTAGATGAAAAGGAATACATCAGGTGCTGTGTGCATGAATGCACCATTTTAAACCTCACTATGATGTACAATTACTATGCATCAATTCAAGAATATAAATATATATATATATATATGTAAATACAAGTATACTTTATATACAAGTATATTTTAAAAGCAAAACTAAAGTATCTGTATTCAAGCAACAACAAGTTTTGAAGACACCTAAGTCTCAGAATTATCTTACATTAACACTGGGAAGTTCAAAAAAAAATTCTATAATGACTAGTCAGAAAAAAAGTTAGAGTATTATTTAGCCCTTTCAGAGCATGTTGACACCTTTGACATGGTGTTGTTTTGAATGACATTAAATTGTCCTCTAGAACTGATTTTGTTATAAACAAATAACCACATCTAGTTTTATATATGACCTTTTCTAATTACAAACCCTAACATGTATAAAACTTCTCTCGTCACTCTGATGCACAAATGTTGAAACACTGAGCTGTTATACAGATAGTATTGCCAAAATAAAAATATCTTTGTAATATATATCAATATTATTTTTGCCAAAAAATAGAATAAAAATATACATTCTTGAAAAGAAGAATTTTGTCAACTATTTGATTTTTTAAAAAACAAAAAGGGAAGTCATTAAAGTTCTCTTCTGGACCCCCAAAAGAATAAGATAGATCTTTTGCAGGTGTGTTTTAGTCTTGTTGGTTATGTGCACCCAGAGAATGCCTGATGGATTCAGAGAGCAGGAGGAACATTATCACCACTGTAGCCTGATTATGAGCCATGGGTACAATTAGAACACACCTTAGTTATCATCGCAAATGTGCATCTTGTCCCGCACTTCTCACTTCCTCATTAACGTCCAATTTGGATTTGTCCTCCTTCATCAGTTAAACTTGTCCTGTATAATAAGTTAATATCATATTTGTATACCAACAATTTCATTAAAGCCAGCCACTCTAGATTTTGATACAAATGAAAACAATATAATCCAAGCACTTTTACAACGAGTTATTAAAAATATCAGGAAATCAGACCTTTGTAAATTGATCTAATATATCCTTAAACTAAACAAAGTAGCAATTTAAGAAAATAGAAGAGTTTATTTTATAATTTTTCTGCTTTCATAAAGCATTTTAGGCCCCCTGGTTAAGAGTTGTAAAAGATTAGACAATCCTTAAAAGATTTATTTTAGATTTCTTTTTATGACTTTGATGATCCTCCCCAGTTTTGTTGCTAGTTCTAACCACTTGGCCAAGAATACCGTCATTATTTCCTGAACATATTTTGTATATTACAACCCTGTTTTTTGAATAGTTATCTTTAAAACAAAATATTCAATGATACATGCCACAACATCAGGTACTGGAAATACCAAAATGTATAGTCACAATCATTAACTTTGAGAAGAAAACAAATATAAGACTTGGTTATATTAAGAAAAACATCATATGGTATGAACATGTCCTATAATAGAGTTATGTAGGAAACATAACAATATAGCTCAAAATAACATGATATTTTCTATCCTCTCCTTAAAATATTTGTTTGGTATTTCTCTTCTGAAACACTTTTAAACCTTTGAGAATTGGATGTCTTAATTTCAATGTTTATGAAATAAAATATTCAACTATTTATTCAACTATTTATACATTCAGAGCAATGTATAGTTATTGGTTAGATATAAAATGTCTCCTGAAGAGCCAACTGTGGTGGCACACGCTTTTGATCCCAGCATTCGGGAGGCTGAGGCAGGAGGATTGAGGTTCACGGACAGCCTCAGCTATTTAGTGAGGCCCTACACAACTTAGTGAGTCCCTGTATCAAAATAAAGAAGGAAAAATAGGGCAAGGGATGTAGCTCAAAGGTCAAATACCCCCCCCTGCGTTCCATCCTAAGACCCCCACAAACACACAAAAAAGATGTTTCCTGAAGAAATCATATATTAATGCACTATATATATATATATATATATATATATATATATATATATATTATTCATAAAGGTCCTAATCTAATCAGTGCATGAAATTGTTGTAATGGATTTACTGGGTTTTTATCTAGGCAGGTGGAATGTAGCTGGAAAAAAATGGGTCCCTACAAGTGTGGCTTTAGGGACTGTATTTTTGTCTTTGAATCCCCTTGCTTTCTTGGTGTTTCTTCCTTCCAGCCTCTATCATGTGAGAACAGAGCCTTATTCTCTTTCCCAGCTGCTTCTCACCTTTATGTCCTGAGTACCACAGACCTGCCATGACATGGGTTGAAACTCTGAAATCTCCAAAAAATGTGAGGAAATAAATCTTCCTTCCTCCAAATTGTTGGTCAGTTGTTTTGGATTACAGTAGTAAGAATGTTGAGCCAGATAGAAATATATGCAAAATACTGTTATATAAATATTATACTTGAGGAAACTCAGAAAAATTTGACTTGTGTTAAATTTCATAGCTATGTGTTTTATCATTTATTTGTTTGTTGTCAGAACTCAAGTCCTTGCATCTAAATTGTAGTAATACTTTTCTAGTAAGTTGAAAAAAGTTAAAGTAGGGATGTTATGAGTTACTTTGACCTGTATAATACAGACATTGAAGGTCACCTGAAAAAAGATACTGTTCCTATAGTTATATAACAGAAACCACCCATCTACTTTCAGGAAGAAACCGAGAAGTCACCAATAAGTGATTCTGCTACCTTATCCTTAGAGTACACTGAACTAGAAATTAAGTATAAAACATTTAAAAACAGATTGGGTTAAGAATCAGGCCAGAAATAAAAAACACAAAAGTTTCTGTGATAACAATGTAGAAAGTTTCACTTATTATACTATTTTGGAAGTGGTTTTATTTTATATTTCTTAGTTCATCTCATGTAATCATTGACTTGGATGCTCTAGAATTAAATCTGATGATCTAAAAAAAGAAACAAAATAAAGCAAGAACAAAATAACTCAATGCCAGAAAAAGAGAGACCATTTGCTTTGATAGGATCCTGACCCTGAGCCAAGACCAACAACTTTCCTTCACACAGAAGCCACTAGCCAACATAAAGGACTTCTTTTCTGTTTTACTATTTTTTCTTTACATGTGAAGTAACCTCTGGATACAAGATTTCTTGTATGTGATGTCATAACACCACCTTTTTCTCTATTATAACCCCTTTATTATAGCCTTCTTTTATACTATGCCCCCACCTCCTTAAATAAACCTCTTATGCACAATAAATAAATAGTAAAATGGCGATTATCATTTTCTTAAGATAGATGGGGAAAATATGCCAAATATTCTGATCAATTTAGAAAAGATGTTCCTGCTACTTCTGTACAGCCACAACTTTTTTTTTTAACTCAAATTTGGATATTTTCTTTCATATAGGTTATTGTTTAGGGTAGCAAATTTTGCTGGGGAAATTCATAGTATACCTTCAGAAATATTCCCATTCCCTTAAGAGTGTGATTTTGGTGAGTTTTTGCTTTGCTTCTGGCAGGTTGCCTGATTCTTTCTTTTAGAGCCAAAGTTAGACCATTTTTTTATTCATAAACAATGGTTATAGCCCTTTTGCTACATCCTTCCTCCAAATTCCCCAACCTCCAAATCCCTCCAAGTTTCATTCTTTCTACTCTTCATTTCATCTTGGACCTAATGGCTTCCACATACATATTTGATTTCCCTTGGTAGACTAGCTGTGAAATATACCTGGTAATGGGTATGTCCTTAGTATACAGAGCGTTGAAATTATATTAAAAAAGATTGAAGACCTAAGACCAAATAGTAAATGAGAATCAAAATTTAGATTCAAATTTAGAACTTCTTACTAAACCCAAATTTAATACCTTGCACCACTTTACCTCAATATGAGTAAAAAGGATTATCACATCTAGTAATATAAAGGAGTAACCACACTTTTTTGTTTTCTTCAATGTGCCAAGAAGCAGGAAAAGGAAACATTTACACATACAGTATTTGGTTACAAAAGTAACCTGTAGCTGTTTAAAGCAGAAAAAATATGAATTATTCATATACTGTTAGCATTAGCTCTACTCATAAGAATCAGCTTTTATCCGGTAAAGACTAATGGCTCTGAGATATTTCTTGAGAAAATATTCTACCTTCTGAAAACACACAGTGTTACTCTGAATTAACAATAAAATCCTTCTACTTAAAAGAAGGTTTGATCTAAGAAGCTTGTGACATTTGAAGAAGCAGCACACATTAAGATTAATTGGATAGGGTACAGTTTGATCATTGTAAGGAAAATAGGTGTCTGATTATCAGTTCCAGGTAAATTTAAGGCCTGTGGCAAAATGCTATGAAGAACATTCACAATTGATGCAAAGGACTTAGTATGAAGAGTCTGAGAACACAAGACAAATTTGTATTTATCTTATGATTGCTGACTTGCACATTAAAATGCTCTATCACATGATAGATATGCACGAGACCAAATTAATCCATCACCTATAAAAATGGAATGTTGATAAATATTGATAAATTCTGAAGATACATAAGAGGTAAGTACGTATGAGTCCATTTCACCGCCTTTCCTAGTTTTGTTTATGTTTAATTTTTTCTTAATAAAAATGTTTACCCAAAAAGCAAATTAAATGTTCTCTGCAACCACCTCATTCCCTGCCAAATGCATTTGTTT
The DNA here is from genome assembly GCF_963383645.1 of Muscardinus avellanarius. Taxonomy (NCBI): domain Eukaryota; kingdom Metazoa; phylum Chordata; class Mammalia; order Rodentia; family Gliridae; genus Muscardinus; species Muscardinus avellanarius. The sequence goes on along the minus strand of NC_137802.1, from coordinate 41,137,092 downwards.
TACTTTTAAAATCTTAAACATTACTTATAATTTATTTTTAAAAGTAAAGAAGTTGAAGAGAAAAATAATAAAAATAAAAATATTTCAGATGTCAAAGGTCAATAAAATGCTTTAGATACATTACATACATATATTAATAGAATTGTTAATTTTTATGCCACTACAGGTCTATATGGAGATACTGCTCCTTAAGATAAAAATTATAGAACAAATTTCTTAATTTGAGCTGTTATAATGTTGGGGCTAAAGTTTTCTACATAGTTCACTCCAAAATTGTTTCAACAATAACTGTTGTCCTCATTAAAACTGTAGCAAATAAAAGTATGAGTTCTAGAAAGTTGTCAACTTGAGAAACTGTTTGTGTTAATTTATTTGTCCTCCAAAGCTGAAGTGTATTTTCTTAAATATCTGTATGTCTGCTAGCAACTGTCGAGACAAAAAAAGAAAGAACAAAATTCCTAGATGAAAACAAAGGAGTCAACTCCGTATTTATCTGCCGATCTGCTGATTTCTTTTTGGCAATAACACAATAAGGCACCACAGACTAGCCAGCTTTGTAATTAGAGGTGAATCTCAAATTCTGGGATATATTCATTCCCATTCTCATTAATTCATTCATATTCTCTCTCTCTCTCTCTCTCTCTCTCTCTCTCTCTCTCTCTCTCTCTCTCTCTCCCTCTCCCTCTCTCCTTCTCCCTCTTTCTCTCCCTCCCCATCTCTTTCTTTCTCTTTTCTCTCTCTCATGAGTAAGCAGAACTGCCTCTCTATATTTAAAAGCTGTTTAAAATAACAATAAATTGCAGAAAAACGGGATTATGGCAAGGATTAAGTGTGATTGTTTATGAGAATAGTAACTATAATGTGTTGAGCAGTTATCATATCTGAAACAATTTACATAGACCGTCTCTCCAAAAATCATCTCGACTGATATTTGCAAACTCCATTTTATAGATGAAAATCCAGGTTCAGTAGGCTGCCCCAAGTTATATGGATCATAATTGCTGCATCTGAAATGAAACCATGTCTGTGTCTGTCTGTCTGTCCACTCTACCACACTGGCTTTCACCAATCAATGAAGAGATTCCCACAAAGAACAAGCACATTCGATTATCTCCAAATGTCTTTATTAAAGGTTTGGAAAGAGCAACAGAAAATGCTCATCAGGTAAAACAGGAAAAGAAACAGGCAGCAGCCTCTGATGCTCATTTCCCCCGCATCTTTCTTCTTAATGATTCATAACCATGCAAAGTCGTGGAAGAATGCCTGCTTCTTGAATAAACAACCAGAAGGGAAACAATCCCCAGGCCATTTATTATCCCTACTTATGCAACATGTAATGTCAATTAAGTTCTCCCAAACAATCACAAAGGTAGCTATTTAGCTCTAATTTTGTTGAATTGTTAACAGACTTCCTTGTGTCGTTCGCTTCATAAATAGAGAGACTGTATTAACAGTGAAACCGTGCGGCAACCTGGCCTTGGGACTGCAGTTCATTAGGAACTGAGAGGCACGGGAGCGCAAGCACATTTACAATTCCGCATTTGAATTTTTATTACTGATGCTGACAATCCTTGAAGCGCACAGTCATAAATCAGTAGGCAGTGCTAGCGCGCCACCTGCTGGAAGCGCTGGCTAGCTTTGTGTTTCCACGAAGGACAAGCTCACTAAATATTAATTTATTTACACATTTGTCAAATTCAGGAGCCTTTGATGTAAATATGTATCTTTCCCAAGAGCTTTAGAACAGGACTCAGTCGTGACAATGTTATTACAAAGGAAGACAGAAGCCTGAAACAGGAAAACAGACACTCATTGAGCATTAACGTAAGGTTGGAACAAGAAAATAGGGGAGTTAAGAGAGGTTCTGATGGCCTTTGTCATGTTTTAAAAACTCGATTATACGGTGCTTCAAGAGTGCTTTATGTTTAATTTGTCAAAAACATTCAATTCAACAATAACATTACCCAGTTACTTGACTCAAGTAGGAAGTTAAAGAGGAATATTTTTTATTAATATTCAAATGCATTTTTTTAATAAGTCAGCTAGCACTAAAGGAAGAACTGGTCTAATCTGGGACCAAGTGACACAGATACTTTCCCTATCCCCAGCTGTCTACAATCTTCTCTTGTGAAATTCATTCCTTATAATCCTCAGTACCGGTACATCAGTTTTTAAGCAGCTGGGCGTGGTGGCACATACCTAGAATCCCTGTACTGGGAGACTGAGACAGGAGGTTTTTAGGCCGGCCTCGGCAACTTAGCAAGACCCTGAGCAACTTAGTGAGACCCTGTTTCTTTTCAAGATAAAAACAAAATAGGGCTGGGGTCCAGTTCAGAGGTAGAAGCACTTGGGTAGAAGGCACCCAGTACAACACACACACACACACACACACACACACAGAGTTTTTCCAGATCTTGTTATTCAACAGCAGTCTGAGCTATCACTACCCATTTCTTTGGCCTTTGCTATACTGTATATTCAGTGAACATGAAAGAAATTTCCTTTGATAATGCTTTTATGTTGCCAAAGGGTCATGTTTGTAAATATCCTCTGTGCAGGAAGGAAACTAAATTAAAAAGAAATGAAAGATTGATCTGAATGGGGGCTATCTCCAAAACATAGCCGGGGGCTATTTTTTATTCTCTGTTACCAGTTTGCTGTCTTATCATTTTCTTCATTCTCCAAAGAAAAGCATAGCTAGTAATTCCAGGTCATGGAGGTTTCTAGCTAATGAAGGCTGCATTTGTGTTTACAAGCCATGTTCTCATGATGGTGGGAATTAGGAAATATGGGCCTGCAAGGATCGTTGTCTAGCTCCTCTGTTGTATTGAGAGGCTGGGACAAACACTGTGCCACCTGCAGTTCCTCTCTTCCCTTTCAGAAAATCTCCTTTGACTCACCATGGAGCATCTTAATTTCAAGCCCTTTAAGATGCATCAAGTCATTTACTTCAAACTATTTGGTATCTCCCAAAAACCTTGGAAGATGTGTTGCTTATTGTTTTTGATGTATGGGTGAGGAAATGACATTCACAGGAGTTAATGAATTGTGGCATTCCACACCCCAGCGAATGCCTACAGAGAGATTCCAATTTCTGCCAAGACCGTCCTGGATCCCACTGGGATGTCTAGATTCTTCCAAAGTGAAAAAAAGGCTTTTCTGTGTCTTCATTTTCCTTATACTTGTCATTCTATTTCAAAGACCTCTTTCATTTCTCCACCAAATTTATAATTGTTTCCAAGTCACAAACTCCTTTTTATAAAAATATCATCAGGTGTTGCTATAAAATCTGATATCCATAGTTAATGATAAATTAGTATTAATTGAATAGGTGTTGGTTTAAGTGGATTTTATTCTCCTTGTGTAACAGAAATATATTTATTTCATTTTTAGCACTGAGCCAGGGGCATTCTACCTCTATAGCTCACCTCTGAGCTATAACCCCATCTTTTATTTATTTATTGCTTTGAAACAGGGTCTCTTTCACTAAGTTGTTGAAAGTCTCAGTAAATTTCTGAGGCTGTCACTGAACCTGTGATCTTCCTGTGTCAGCCTCCCAAGTACAAGGGTTATAGGTATATGCTACCGTGCCTGGCAGAAATGTAATCTACTTTTTTATTTTATATTTTTGGAGTGAAGTATTTTACAATGAGAAAAAAGGGAAATGCTATTTACTGAGGCCCTACAATATGTCAGATACTATGACTGTATCTTTAAGCCTTCAAAGGATACAATCATATATTTGCATTGCGGGCAAAGAAACGGTTAACATGCTTAAAGTTTATCAAAACACCATGAATTCTTTCTCAACCTTTTCTAACCTCTTTTGATGACCTCATCTTCTTTCATAGCCTCAAACTGTCAATTTCCTCTAAACAAGAGCCTACCAAATTTACTTCTGTCACTCTTCAGCATCTCATACTGTCAAATAGTACTTGTAGTTTTCTAATTTTCTTATTCTTTTGCTCTGAATCAGGGTCTTGCTGGGTTGCTGAGAGTCTCCCTACACTGCTGAGGCTAGCCTCGGACCTGCAATCCTCTTGTGTCAGCCTCCCAAATACTGGAATTACAAGCAGACACCTCCACACTTGTATCTATCTTGGATAGTCTCAAAAATAGTTATGGAATCACTGCTTGAATGAGCATCAGTAAATGGCAGGCACTTTACTAGGCACTGGATCTCCATAGTAAGCCAAACAGCTGATTCGTTCCTTATACACTCCCAGGCTGATAGATACATTAGGTGATGCATATTATTATAGAATCTATGGACAAAATGAGTTTAATGATAGGGCAATTGGGGAAAGAGTCTCCAAAGGGTTAAAAATTGAGACCTAAAATATGTAAAAGAATAAATTATGCATATAGTGATAATAAAAGTGTTCCAAAGAAAGGGGGGGCACATATCTGAGGGACCTCAGGCAGGGCTCACTGCTGCAAGCTCAGGGAACTATGTTTGCCAGTGTGGCAGGCAGAATTGGGAGCTTCCAAAGGTTTCAAGTAAGGGATTTACATAGTTTATTTTGTGACTTTAAACAAAATTCTTCTGATGCTGTATGAAGGAGACATTGGAAGTGGGCACTAGTGGGGATAGTATGAATCTTTAGGGGGCTATTTCACAGTCCAAGCATGAGATTGTTCTGCTGAGGTTCAATGGGCCAGAAGCACAGAGGAAAGGTAAGAAAAGATGAATAAAGGCATCTTAGATGCAGGGCAAACAAATGGATGAACTAAAGGAAAGAGACACAAGAGACTTCTAGTTTGCACCAAACGTGTGAGAGTGTAAGGCCTTTGGGAACTTACTGGAATCACTTTGATAAGGACGCATGGGAGTAATGTCAAGTACAAAGGTCTAGGGTAAAATCAAGAGGAAGGTTTGTGACACAACAGATTTATAGACCTAAGAGGAATTTAAAGGACACCGTGCACTTTCTTACATGTTCCTTTTTGTCTAAGTCATATAATATTGCTGTTTTTACTCATTGATTATACAAAGACTTGAAATTCCATTTCTAAATTAATTGCCTTTCTCCTGAAGGAAACAAATGGTATGGTCCATTTGTATAACTTCTCCTTACCATAAATATCGACAGGTTGTATTTAAATTTCTATATTAGTGTTTACCTTATCTCACTATCAATCTATAAGATCTTTGAAGGCAGGACTAGGTCTAACTTTCCTTGTTATCTATGATAATAGCAAAACCCTAAAATTATTTGCAAAATATAGTTAAATCACGTGTGTTTTCTAAAAAAGATTATACTAATCCTTTGTTTTTCTTTACAAGAACTGTATTTTGTTAAAGGAAGTAGAGAGGAAAGGTTTTACAGGAGGAATTGGCACATGTATTTGGAATTTTCTGAATGTCTCCAAAGTTATGGCATTTTCTCAATTTCTTCATCTGCGTCGACACAACAATCTCTCTTGGAAAGTTTCCATGCACTAATAGAAGAGTCAGCAAACTACAGCTAGGGCCTTGGACTAAATTTCAAACTCCATGAGGCCAAATCTGCCTGTATCCACTCATTGCTCTGTTTGTGCTAAGATGTTAGATTTGGGCAGTTACAACAGAGATTGAATGAACTACAAAGTAAAATATATTCACAATCTGGAACTTCATACATTAAACCTGACCCTTGCACTAGTGAAATGCTTTGAAACGTTTCTCCAGAAACAGTTTGGTAAGATGTACCTATGCAACATTAGCTATGTTGAAGCTTTGCCATTTGGCATACTTTCATAGAAAAAAAAATGCTGGCTTCTGGCTAAAATCAGAGCTGAACAACATGAAGAAGGAACAAAATCTAAAATAAGAAAAACTTACCATATAAAAGTTGAGAATCAGCAAGAGAATTGAAAACAGAGTTGGTCAAATCAATACAGACTAGTGAAATCAGCAAATTTGTCTTAGGGCTTCTAATTCTCTATTCAACTGTTTTCAACCCTAAGGCCTTCTCCCCAACTTTCTTCCCTCACTCTCTTATTAAAGAACTGTTTTCATATTCTACAGTTCAGATCAAATTCTACCTACCTTTTTAAGCTCTTTTAAATTTAACCACTCAAAAAAAAAAAAAAACCTGAATATAACAACACACACATGAATGGATTCCTATCTCATTTTGTTTGTGGAATTTATCATGTAATGCTTATTTATTTCCCCTCCAGATTATAAACCCTTTGAAGGAAGATACTGTTCTGAGCACATAGGTAGTTGAACTGAAATTTATATTAAGATATAAATATGCTAAAGTTGCCTAGTAAGAAATGAGAATAAATGTACTTTGAAAAACTAAATATACCAACAATGGCCAGGACATATATGATGCTAGAACCTGAGTGACAACATTTATAATAAACAACTCAGAAATAATCTTAAGTTAGACTTTTAGTTTTAATTTATGAAGTTTTCATGTATTTATATAACTTTCTCCATTTTTTCCATCAAATTTGGAGAGCTAAGTCATGTAGAACAAGCCTCCACTGGAACAACCTGAAAGATATCCACCACAGGTTTTTGACTTCAACTCAAACCATGTGGCTTATTTGATCCTGCTATAGGTTCATAGTGGAAACATTAGGCTTAGGCTGGACACGTGCTATTTTTTTAATTGGCGCATTGTAACCATACATTATGATAAAGTTCAGAGTGACAGAGATATATACACAGTACTCAATAAGCCTTCTCCCCACTCTCAACCCACTCCCTCAAATCCCCTCCTCTCATTGTGAATGGCATTGATACATTTGTGTAGGTACATCATGTCCACTGAGATGTTAACCTCTCCAAGCATCCTTCTACCCTGCCCCCTTCCTCTGTTAGGTCCTCTCCTTCACTCCACTAAAATTTCCTCTTTTTTCTGGAGTTCTTCTGTGTCCCAATTTCTCTCCAGCTTCCACAAATGAGGGAAAATATCCAACTTTTTAGTTTTTGTGACTAATTTCACTTAGCATGATATTCTCCAGTTCCATCCATTTCCTTGCAAATGACATAATTTTGTACTTCTTTATGGCTGAGTAGAATTCTACCATGTGCATATCCTATAATTTTGTAATCCATTCATCTGTTGATGGACACCTAGGCTGGTTCTATAGTTTAACAATTATGAATTGGGCTGCTATAAACATAGATATGCATGTGTTACTATGGGAAGCTAGGGAAGGAAGAAAGCTGAGATTTATTCATGGAAAACATGCTTCAAATATGTGTATACATGTGAATATAACATTGTTAACCTGAACACTCGGTATTGGGAGGAAAGGAAAAGAGGGGTAGGATACCAAGTACTGTGTGAATATGACATTGTCAACATGATCCACATTATGATGTGAGACTATATTGCACCAGTAAACAAACAAACAAACAAACAAATAAAAATAAGCATAGGTAGGTATGTATGCATTACTATGGTAGTCTGGTTTCAATTCTTTAGGGTAGATACCCAGAAAAGGTATAGCTTGGCCATGAGGTATGCTTTTTCTTTCCCATGGACATTATTCCTCACACATGTCCTTGTTCAGATCTGTCACACTTTGTACCTCTCTATTCAATGTCTGATTTTGTTTTATGAAAATTTGTGCTTCTATGGCATCCTTTTGCTACTGACCTGGGCTCACACCAATATGTGATATGCCTCTACAGTGTCACCATAATTGATCCTTTTTATCTTTTCCTACTCTGAGGATTGATATAGGACAAACAGCAGTAAGTATTGAGCAAGAAAAATAACCCTGGATCATAGAAGCAAATTTTAAGAGACCAGCAAACAGCAAAATTCATATGGCCAAGAAAACACAAAGCTGCTTTATACCTATACAAGTAGAATGCACTGCTGGCCCACTTGGGTCCTTGTGGTACCAATTCTATATAATTAGCATCCTCATGCAGCAATCCAATAGCCTACCAAGGAAAAAAACATACTAACTGGCTAAACCAAGACAGACTCATTTAAAGTACATTCGGTATGTTACAAAAATTGTGAAACATAAGACAAGGTTCTACTTAAGCAATGAAGAAACAAAATCAACATTTTATTTAGTTGCAAGACATCTCATGGTCTGTCCATCTCTACTGTAATGTTTGATATGTATATATCCCAGCTTCATCAATTATTTTAATCATGGGTTACCTGTGCATTGATAGGAAAAGAATGATTAACCTACCGAGTTGAGTAGCAGAACTAGAAGAAAACGTTTTAGCCAGACTCTCACAGATATCTGGGTAGAGCCACCTGAGACTAAATAACAGCTCAAGAGTGTCAATATTCACATTTTGTACATCTTCCTTTGCTTAGGCTTATGCCATAACAAACAGTGTAAATATGCAGGAAGAATGGGTGGTTCAGGAGTTCATGGGAGAGGATTAAGCTCTTTTAACATTGGATAATTGAAAATTATCAAGATAATATCAAAATACACATATAATACTCAAAAGAATACTTTCAAAATAGTATTTTCTCTGTTGATATGTAGCTCCCCAAAATTTAGCCTGAGACAATTATAATAAGCAAGTGTCATGTTCTATCACCTTTAGGAGCCAGAAGCCTGAAAATATACAGTGTAAACTACAAGTAGTAAATCATATAAGTTCATATGTTCCCTAGTGGAAGGACTGAATGTCTCAAAAAGGAAAAAGTAGTACAATTTGTATTTTATGTGTAGAACAGATACTCATAATAATTTATTCAAAGCAAACTAGTAGATTAAGAAGGCTTGAAGCCATACCAACAAAATGCAGGGTCATAAAGAACTCAAATTTTTTCAGTTAAGTCCAGTGTACTTGTACTCAAATTTTCTGGTTAAGTCTTATATACTTGTACTGTACTAGAGATGCAGGAGGTCCCTTGTTAGTGGGTAAGATGCTAAGAGGTCAGTATGTAACACTTTCCTAACCACACAGCCTCTCCACCACTGCTCTTAACAAAATACCTAGAATTTCACATTCCATTGCAATCTATTATACCTTCGAGGGTATTCTACAAAACAGGCCCACATACCGAAAATCCACCAACTAATAATACCATTTTAAGCCATAATCCTAAAAATACAAGTAGGACTTTAAGAAGAAAAGATATGATAAAATATGTTAATTAGACCTTAAAATAATAATAAAAAATGAGAACAATAAAAATATTCATGGATTTGAGAATTAGTTTTAAAATGGCTTATGTTCACATGATGAACTCTTACAAAGCCATTAAAGTAGTTTTTGAAGAACATTTAATCACGAGATAAAAATTCTCCCCATATAATCTTAAAAGAAAAAGCAATAGTCAAAACTAATATGCAGGGTGATCACAATGTGTGAAATATATTTTATATCCTAGTGTCTACAGTAAAAGAGCTAAAAGCAATGACATAAAAATGATTATCTTGATGTAGAGGGATTACAGATAATTTAATTATTTTCCTTATTATTTTATGTATTTTCCAATTTTTATAATGAGCAGATATTACTTTCATTATTTTAAAAGATAATAATTATAATTAAATAAATATGAAATTATATATCCAGACACCCTGGGGAGAGATCACACCTCTTGCTATTATTAGTTAACACATTAGACAAGATTATGACAATTAGCTAAGCACAGAGCTAGGTACGATGGCAGAGTGAAAGAGAAGTGGGCATGTGGAAGAGTCAATTCAATTAAAAAATAATAAACCTTACAAACATTTTACAAAGGACTTTCGCATGCTCTATTACATAAAGATGCTTTTGACTTTCCAATATATAAACAAACCCACAGGCAAACGCCATTAGTAGTTTCAAATGCCTCCAAGACATACCTACTCCATTACTCCAAAAGTGGGCTTGTATAAGCAGGGAAATAATCCTAGATTTTTGTGTAAGGATTTTAAAAAAGCAGCCTCAATAAAAGACAACACATGGCAATGTATTATTATTGTGCCCTCTGCTGTCTTCGTCTTCTATGTCTTCTGCTGGGAATACTGACCAGTGTCCCCATAGCTGCAGATGAAGAGTTCTTGTTTTGCTCATCACTGAACTCACTGCCCATATCTTGCTTTCCCTTGATCGAATCTACGATCCCTCTACATCAAGATAATCATTTTATATTACATGCTTGGATTGCCAACAAAGCCCCTGCTTCATGTTGAATGAGTGCTTTCCAGTTCTAAAGATGCTATTAAACTGCTATGATGAAATAGGTCAGAAAAGTCAAGATGCAGCTGGATAGCTTAATCTATCACGTCTATCTGCAGAGCAGACTCTCTTTCCTTGGTTGTGTGCTGGCGACCTGGTTCTGGGCCAAGGACAGCTGGGCATCAATTACAAGAGAGAGGAAGAGAAAGAGCATGTGTAAGACCTTGGGTGGGGAGCCAGATGATCAAACACACCCCCAGCTGGGACCTGTTCACTTGATGTATATCTCAATGTTGTATAGCGATTTCTTTCCATCAAAACTTATACATCTTGCTGGCCATGGTGGCAAATGCCTGTAATCTCAGTACTTAAGAGGCTGAGACAGGAGGATTGAAGGTTCAAGGCCAGCCTCAGTAACCTAGTGAGAATATTAGCAACGTAGTGAGACCCTGTTTCAAAACAAACAAAAAACATTTTAAAAGGGTTAGGGATGTAGCTCAAAGTTAGAATGTCCTGGGTTCAACCCCAGTACCACCAAAATAATAATAATAATAATAATAATAATAATAATAATAATAATAGAAAGAAGAAGGAAAAATAAAACATAAAGATACATCTTATTTTAAATAGGAAGTGATTTTTGTCTTTTAGGAAAAAATTACAAAGAGAAAGAATCAAATATTATTTCCTAAAATGGAAAATTTACACCCACATGTTAAGCTATATACGCTACTTGAATATTCAGCATTTGATGCCAAATTCTGAGCTTATAACATCTGTGCTTGGCAAAACTGTTGTATCTTATTTATTAAACACCTACTTTGGACACGACTGTGCATGTGTATGTATACGAGTGTGTTAGAAGAGTGAATACATGGAGTTAAAAGAATAGAGCCGTTTTCTAGAGTTCATAATGGTTACATGCATAATCAATGCATATATCAAAGATAATAAACATTACTTGTTATAGCACGAATATTTGTGCCCCACTCCCAAATTCATATGCACAAACCTAATCACCACTATCCATTGTGGTAATAACAGGTGGGACACTTGGGAGTTGACCAGATCATCAAAGCAGAGCTCTTATAAAGGGAATTAGTGCTCTTATGAAAGAAACCACAGAAATCTGAATTGTCCATAGCACTATGTGAGAACAAAACCAGGTTCACACTGTAGCCATCAAAGATCCTGGAAACAGACCCTCACTAGACATAGAACGTGCCAGAGACCTGATCTCAGCCTCCAAAACCACAAAAAATAAATTTATATTGTTTATAAGTCACATTTTATGATGTTTTGTTATTGCAGCCCAAGAGGACTAAAATGTCCCTCATAAGGTAAGATGGTAGGTGTGATAGTAAGTAGATAAAGTGCCATAGACGTTGAGCTTCTCCACAGGTGGAATTTCAGTGCTCTCTTACTGCACTTTCTTTCCTGCACAGTTTGTATCAGTGGATATCACTTCAACCTCGCTTTTGCTGTCAAAGTCAACCCTCCTTTTTCACTGTCTTTCCATGGCTCAGACTTAAGGACACCTGAGTCTAAGTCATCCATGCTCACAATTTGTTCTTCCAGTACTAGGTTTGCAAATCCTGCTGGTGGAAGTAACCTTACTTACTTACTAACCTGAACTCCACATTCTAACTAGCCTTTTGGTGCTACTAGGAAAGAACTTCTGTTCTTCATTCATCATTTGTTATTCTCTGTGACACCAACAAAGTCTAAGCTCATACACTCATCTTTGGTTGGGAGGAAGGATTGAACCGGGGATATTTGATCTCTGAGATACACCACCAGCCCTATTTATTTTTTTTATTTTTTATTTTGAAACAGGGTCTCGCTAAATTTTTAAGGGTCTCACTAAATTGCTGAGGCAGTGCAAAAACCTGTGATTCTTCTGTCTCAGCTTCTCAAGTATTGGGATTAAAGGTGTGCACTGCCACCACACCTTGCTCTTTGAACTCTTCTTAAATCTCCTATCTCCCCAACTTCTCACTCAACTCTTAGTTGATCATCTCTCCTACACACTTATTTTACAATCAACAACAACAAAATTAAGTCATCGGACCCTCTCAACCTCCTACCATCCTAAGGCTTAGTCTTTACCTGGACACATCAGATACTCCTTTGATTTACTGTCTCTTAAAAGCTATCTTTCCTCTTCACCAAAAAGAAGTCATAGGATTTTCTCAACTTCCTGTCACCTTAAGGCTTATTTTTTTACTGGACACATCAGGCACTCTCTTCCTTTACTCTCTCTTAAAAGCTATCTTTCCTTTTAATGAACATTAGTACTCTACCCATAATATTTTTTAATTTTTATATTGGTGTATCATAGTCATACATCTTAAAGGGATAAAAGACTTGTGGAGACATATGTGCACACATCACCCAATTAGCCCTTGCCCAGTCCCCACTCCATTCCCTCTCTATCCCTCCTTCCCATGCTTGGCTTAGTGATTGACTTTGATATGTTGATTTCAGTTCATTGTGTGCTTTAGAGAGTTTTCTTCTTGCCCCCTCCCATTCCCCCAGTTAGGTCACCCTATTTGCTCTTCTATAGGATCTCCTTCTTCATCTAGAGTTCTTCCTGTTACTCATTTCTCCCTAGCTTTTGCATATTAGGGAAAGCATCTGATTTCTTATTTTTCGTGACTGACTAATCTCACTTAGCATAATGTCCTCCAGTTCCATCCATTTCCCTGTAAATGATGTAATTGTGTTTTTCTTTATGGCTGAGTAAAATTCCATTTTGTACATATCCCACAGTTTTGTTATCCATTCATCTGTTGATGGACACCTTGGCTGGTTCCATCATTTGGCAGTTGTGAATTGTGCAGCTATGAACATAGATACGCATGCATTAGTTTGGTAGTTTGTGTTCCTTTATTTTGGGTATATACCCAAAAGTGGTATTTATGGGTCAAATGGTAAGTTCATTAACATTCTTCTGAGGATCCTCCATACAGTTTTCCAAAGTGGTTGCACTAATTTGCAATCCCACCAATATTTTAGAGTTCCTACTTCTCAACATCCTCACCAGCATTTGTTGTTGTTTGTGTTTTGAATGATTGTCATTCTATTTGGAGTTAGATGAAATCTCAGGGTAGTTTTGATTTGCAGATCTCTGCTTGCCAAAGATTTTGAGCATTTTTTTCATGCATTTATTGGCCATTTAAGTTCTTCTTTCATGAACTATCTATTTAATTCACTTGCCCATTTTTATTGTGTTATTTATTTTCTTAATGCTGAGTTTCTTGAGTTTTTTGTATATTCTAGATATTAGTCCTCTATCAGAGGAATAGGTGGCAAAAATCTACCATTCTGTTGGCTCTTGATTGAGGTTCTTGACAGTTTCCTTTGCTGTAGAGTTCTTCAGTTTCATGCAATCCCATGTATTGATTCACCTTTTAGTTTCCTGTGCCTTTGAGATCTTATTGAAAGAGTTTGTATCTATGCCTGTGTGTTGCAGTGTTGGGCCTATGCCCTCTTCAAGGAGCTTCAATGTCTCTGGTCTAATTTCCAAGTCTTTGATCAATCTTGAATTGACTTTTGTGGAGGGTGATAAAGTGGAATTTATTTCCATTTTCTCCATTAGGTTAGCCAGTTTTTCCAACACCATTTATTGAAAATTCTATCTTTTTATCCAGTGTATGTTTTTGGCCCCTTTGTCAAAAATCAATTGGATGTAAGTGTGTGGATTTTTTTCTGAATCTTCTGTTCTGCTCCATTGGTCTATGTATCTGTTTTTTGTGCCAGTACCATGCTTTTTTTTTCCCCAATAACTTTGTAGTATAGTTTAAAGTCAGATATTGTGATTCCTCTTGCATGTTTTTTGTTGCTGAGAACTATTTTGGCTATTCTGGATTACCAAGATCATTCCTCACAGGCATAGAAAAATCAGTTCTTAAATTAATTTGGAACAACAAAAATATCCCCAATTTTTATTTTCATTCTTTTATTTATTTATTTATTTATTTATTTATTTATTTGATACTAGTGATTTAATTCAGTGCCATTCTACTATTTAGCTGCACGCCTGATTTTTTTGTGTTTGTATGTATGTATTTATCTATCTATCATCTATCTATTATTTATTTATGTATATTTTGAGATAGAGTCTCACTAAGTTTCTGAAGCTGGCCTCCAACTTTCAATCCTCCTGTCTCAGCCAACTTGCAATCCTCCTGTCTCACCATATTCCTGGCTTTTCACTCTATTTTTAATAGCAGTTTTATTGAAATACAGTTCACAAACCATGCAGTCAACCTATTTAAGTTTGATCATTTTAGAATATTCACATAGTCATGCAACCATCACTAAAAATTTTAGAAAAATTTCACTTCCTGCCTCAGAAAAATTGTACCAATTATTTATTTCTCATTACCTCAGTCCACCCTTTGACCCCAGCCCTAGATAATCACTATCTACTCTAGGCATTTGTAGACTTGCCTGTTTGGGACATTTCCTATTATTGGATCATACAGTGTGTAGAGGCCTTGCCCTATTGATTTCCCTCTGCTCTTCTTGCATTTTTAATCTCTCCTTTTTCACTTGTTTTCCCCCCATAGGCATGCTGAATATACAAATCCTATCTATCATTAAAGCCAAACAAAATAAAATCCAATATGCATTAATATCACCTACCCCACACCAGCTTCTGCTCTGTTTCCTTCCCCACCAGGCCTTTGAAAACAATTGCTCCTGGAGCTTTACATTCTTCCCTCCCACACACTCCTCAAAACATTTTCAACTCTTCCTTCCCGAGGTCACTGACAACCTCCTTCATACTAAACTGAATAGATTGTTAACACATTTCATCAGCTCTCGGATTAAACATCACTCCCTCTGGGGACTCTTTATTAACCCATTACATCTCAATTGAGCTTTCTATACTTTGGCACTCTTATCAGTTTGAAATAGATAATTATTTGATGTGTGTGTGGGGGGGTGTTCTTGTGACCTCTACACACTCGGTTCCAATAGAACCTCTGCCCCTCAGTATTCATAATATACTTTTGCTGGTGTATCGTAGTCTCATATCATGGAGACATATATGTACATTGGCTCTTGGCTCTTGATGAGATTTCTTCCTCTCATTTGTAACAACCAAATACCTCTCCAAAGGCTCCTGTGGAGGCAAAAATCACCCCTTATTGTGAACTCCCCATATAGACAATGTGGTTTTCTTTCATGCTTATATGCCATATCCTAGCAGCATTTTCTTCATTGAGTTGTAGTTAGCTCTGGGCTCCTCTATAACCCACATCAGGCTGAGACTCAATAGTTATCTGATTTATTCCTGTGTCCTCAGCACTTGGCACGGTGCCTGGCAGAATAATCGATACATATTTATTTATATTTGTTGAATAAATAAACACAGTGTTTTTGTCTTATGGGATCCCAATAAGCAATGGTATATCCTAAAGAACTTATTTTTGTTTCTTCTACAGTGTTTTGAATCTACTGATGTTTTGTTTGTTTTTACTTGCTTTTCTAGGACATCACCTTGTTAGGGAATTTGTTTAGAACCACATATAGGCATTATGACATCCAAACCAAGGATAACAGTAGAGACCAGAGACAAAGGAAAACAGTCAAAGATTGCTATTACCTGAAGCCCTATTGTCCTTCATTCAAAGTTTTTATGGCAAGCACTTTTATTCCAATATTTTATGTTTCTGGGCTTCAAAATACCTCAGAAATCAACTCTTGTTGGTCCCATTTCTAAATTCTGTCAATCATCTCTGAGTTCTTTCTTGTGCCACATCCCTTCTGCTATTGAATATGTTTTGCAGAAGGACAAATTTCACAGTCATACTCTAGTCGTGAATTCTGGAACTGGCTAATTGAACCACATTTTTACACATGAGGAAATCATCCTCAGGGACACAAAGCAACATTTACAGCTTTTTTTCTCTGTGTCATGACAACAAGGCAAGTTGGACAGTTGTTTTTCCTGATCAGAGTCATGGCTGTGTCTCCCTGAGTGGAGCAAAAGTAAAATAACAGGAAAGAACAGGACTGTCATCCTCTTAGAAGTCCTCATACTTTATAACTCAGCAATCTTGCTATCACCAGGAATCTACTGATATCTGGGATTAGTTCTGTGTTTGGCTACAAAAGCATCACCAATATGCATTGATATTAAAACAGTGAACAATTGGTAGGCTCAAGTAATAACCAGTCAAGGGACTACTAGCTACATACAACTGGTACTGCCATTTCTATTTCTACTTACCCATAAATTATCCATCCTACATGGAAAGTGAAGAGTCTCTCTTTAGTTTCATTCTTTTCCAGTTAATGAGACATCAATGACCCAAGGGCATAATCCTTATTTCCTAGAAAAACACCTCCTCTGTTCTGGATTTATTCTTGCAATGCATTTGAATGCTAAGGAAATCACAACAGACTCTTAGGATTAAAAACACCACCCACTTCCATCTCCTATCACAGATCAAGAAGGGCCTTCAAGCCGAGTATGATGGCACATACTCCTTTGCAACTCAGTGAGACCCTGTTTTAAAATAAAGAATATAAAATAGGTGGGGGTATAGCTTTGTGGTAGAATGCCTTCTGGGTTCCATCCACAGTACCACACGCACAGAAAAAAATAAAATAAAAAAGGGGCCGTCAGCTTCTGCAGGATAGGACTTCAGACCTTTATCTTCACTCAGAGAAATGTTACAAATGCAAAATACCAAGAGCAAGTCTGGTGCATGAAGGGAACCAACTAAATGCTCCTGGAGGTGGGCTGACCAGCTGAAAGGGAAAACCTTCTGCTCCTAGGACAAACCCTTGAAGGGGAAGTAAGAGAAAAGAGGACCTTTCCTCACTGTTTACAAGGAAGGCAGGTAGAAAGCCAAGTTGACTTGCCTGCTTATGTTTACTCGAATGCTGTCTGGATTGTCTTACATGCCTGAGAGCCTTGTATTCAGGGAAATCACCTAGAAATTTACCTACGTTTGATCATTGCTTCCTGTCCTTTTTATAACTTTGAAAAAATGTCATTTTAATGAAATGAATGCAACCGGACACAGGCTTCTAAAATACAGTAATATGTCCTATATTATTTTCTGTATCTTCTATGCATTCACATATGCACACACACACAGCAAAACAGACAGTTCCTTGGGTTGGCCTAACTGTTGAGACAGATTGTAGTGTTGTTGTAAAGAGCATTGACTTAAGAGTCAGAGATGACTAGAGTCATCTTCTTGGTTCTGACATTCATGAAACTATGACCTTGGACAATGTCCTTGACCATTTCAAGGATGTGAAATAAAAATCATCAATGGCACCTGCTTCCACCTACCTCACAGGGCTGTAGTAAGTTTTAGCAAGCTGTGTACTAAGGTGCTGAGAATAGTTCCTGAAGTAAGCATTTACAAATGGTAGGTATAATCACTATCCTTGATTATTGCAACAATTTTTTGAGATTAAAATTAGACCCATTTTATAAGATGAGGATACAAAGACTCATGGAGATTAAATCATTTACCAAGCTCATGTTCTCTGTAGTACATACTGGAATAAATGATGTGACCATCATTCTTGTATGGTTAGCAAACTGTCTCTAGCCAACATTCAGCAAGGGGAGTCAGAACACATTTTATATAACAACAATTTGTTCCTCCTTCCCTCATCCCCACACATATGCCTGAAGTACAGATCCATATAAACAGCAAATTCTACAGTGTATATATATAAAAATCCACATTTCTGCATGGGTCAAATTCCTATTGTTTTTGTTCTCTTGCCCACTTTTCCAGAGCTTCCTGACTTTTTTCTTTCAGAACCAACTGGCAAGATGTTCTGGAAACAAGTTGTTTCTTAGCAACATTTTGTTTATATAGATGAAAACATAACCTTTACTGCCACTGACTAGAGAAGAGAGGTCCTCAGCATTTCAATGATACCTACTTACTGGAGCTTTTGGGTTTTAGTGTTGATAGACTGCATTTCATTCTTTCAGGAAGGAAATGTCCTTCGATTTAGCAGTAGTTCTTCTTGGGGCTATAGCACATTGTAGGCACCTTTTCCTGTGGCTACAACATCTGTGAATGTGTGTGTGTGTGTGTGTGTGTGTGTGTGTGTGTGTGTACTCAAGCTTATGAACGCTTACATATACATGTCTTAAAAGAGTGATGTGCATGATGGATTTTCTCTGTCACTGTTGGTTTGCAGGAGCTTTTTCTCGTGTCTCCTCTCTGCCTTGAATCCTGCTGAGGTACTCAGTTCTGCAGCTTTGACTAGTTAGAGCATTTACTCCCTCCCCAAAGAAATTGTTCTGAACTCAGAAAGCTGTTTAGAAAAGACCATAAGACTAGAGGATCAATGCATCTTGAGGATAATGGGTCTTCTCTCTAGCTCCATTATGGCTGTGCTGGCCGTAATCAAAGAACAGACCTTCTAAGAGGTCTTTGAGTCCATGAAGTTCCTCACTAGTGAGACCTTGTGCTAAGGAGAAAGTAGATTCAGAAGAAACATTGGACAGTGTGACCAGAGAAGTATGTCAGGGTTCAAGGTACTCAACTTTACAAAGACTCCCCTTAGGCTTCTGAATTAGTCAAAGTTCTCTCGTGAAACAAAACCAGTAGGATGTATGTGGAGATAAAGTGAGAGAGAGAGACAGAGACAGAGACAGACAGAGATGGAGGTGGAAGAGGTGGGAACAGAGGGAGAAGGAAAGACAGGGAGACATAATTGACTTCAAGGAATTGGTGCATGGCAGAGAGGGGACTGACAAGCCTAAGATCTGTAGAATAAGATATGCTGGAGATCAGGAAGGCAGATATTTTACTCTTTAACTAAAAGACTTTCTGAAAGTACAATTTCTTTCTCAGGGTACTCCAGTCTTTCCTGTTTAGGCCTTCAACTGATCAGATGAGGCCCATCTATACTAAGTAGGGGGGTGTCTGCTTTTCTCAGTCTACTGAGACAAGCACTTTGTCTAAAAAACAGCTCCCAGAAAACATCTAGATGGCTGTTTGACCAAGCAACTGGGCATCATGACCTTGCCAGCACTATCACAGTGTCCAACCCACCCTGACCTCCTTCTTGTCATTGTCATCTAGAAGTAAGTACAACCTCAGAAAACCCAGCACCTGCATATGTAAGTAACGAGAAAGTTCCCATCGCCTGTGGTGTCATGGAGCATGTTATAAGATGATGGCTGAACTCCTCCTTCTTCTGCAATTGTTTTCTTTTTTAATTTGAGAAAAATCAGAGATTCATATGTAGTTGCAAAAAATACTACAGAGACATCCTATGTACCCTTTATCCAGTTCCCTCAAATGGTCACATCTTGCAAAAATATTTACAATCCAGATACAGAACAATTCTATTACTACAAAGTTCACTCATGTTTTTCTTTTATAGCTATACTTACCACCTTTCTCCCCCAAACCCAATTTAGCCTCTAGTATGCAATCTTTTCTTCCTATCCTTCTTTTTTCTTTCTCTCCTCTCTTTCTTTCTTTCTTTCTTTCTTTCTTTCTTTCTTTCTTTCTTCTTTCTGGATTAAATCTAGGTGAATTCTATCTCCAAGCTATACCTCCAGCCTTTTTATTTTTATTTTGAAACAGAGATTTATTAAGTTGCTGAGTGTTCCAGTAGCTTACTGAGGTTGTCATTGAACCTGTAATCCTCTTGTCTTGGCTTCTCAACTACTGGGATTGCAGGTATGTACCACCATATCCAGCTTGAATTTTGTAAAATTGCAAATGTTATATAAACATAATTAAATGCTAACATTTTTGGATTGATATTTTTCTTGTAGCATAATCCTCTAGAGAGTAATTTAAGTCATTATTTATATCAATTGCCCTTTTTATTGCTGAGTAATATTCCATGGGAGAAGAGTAGCATAACTTGCTTAGACATACACTTGTTGAAGAAATACCTATTATATAAATATTTATGTACATATTTTTGTCTGAAGATAAGTTTTTACTTCTCTGGGATAAATGCCAAGATATTTGAGTATTGAGCCATATGATGCTACATATTTATCTTGCTAAGAACAGTATTTTTTAGAGTAATTTAAACCATTTGGCATTCCCTTTAGAAAAACATGAGAAAGTTTCTCTTCATCCTTCACAGCAGTAGGTGTGAAGGACTTTATTTAAGTCAATTGGATAGAAGCTACAATAATATCTCCATTGTGCCTTAATTTACATTGTATCTTTTAATTTAATTTTTTATTGGTACATTGTGTTTATACATCATAATAGGGTAAAAAACTTATGTAGACATAAATGCAAATACGTTGTATTTGATGATTAACAATGTCCTAACTTCTTTATATACTTCATTCATATCTGAATAGCTTCTCCATTAAAAATGTCTGCTCAAACCTTTTGCCCATCTCTTAACTGGAATGCTTGGTTTTATTTTTAGTCTTGATTGCTATAACTTCATAAAAAACTTCGAAATCTGAATGATTCCTCCTTACTTTATTACTTTTCAAAATTATCTAAGCTATTCCAGGTCCTTTGCATTTTCACATTAATATAATAATTTTATTTGTGTCTACAAAAATCTTGCTGGGATTTTGATAGAAACGTCATTAACACCGTACATAAAAATTGGAGAGAACCCATACATTTATTTTGTTGAGTCTTTTATTCCTTAAAGCTTCAATTTCTCCCTTCATTTATTTATATTGTTTATTCTCATCAGCATTTTGTAGACTTCAGCATATAATTGTACATCTACTTCCTTAGAATTAAACCTGGACATAAAAAAACATAATGGAATAAAACTTTTTATAAAGGACACACCATTCTTATATATGTCCATTCTTATATATGTGTTTATATAGTCAGTGTTTACTAGTTGGGCCTTTTTTGGAAAAAAAAATAAAAATCATCTCTTCATTGTTTAGAAAAGTCTTCCTAGAAAACCACGTCAAAAACTGCTGATATCACTGATAAAATTAGAGAAACTGCAAGTTAACTGAGCTTGGCAAGACTTACCCCTTTCCTTCATGTCATTGCTCATCAGTAGGTGCCTACCAGTAGCATCTGTAGAGTTTAGAGTCCTGTAATATGTAATTTTCCAAGCATAATACATGCAGGCAAAGCCAGACCTCCACATCTTTCTTATGAGGCTCCTGGTTACATCTCCTTGAGCTTGCATAGCATTCTGTTAAAAAGTAGGGTTTAGAGGTAGAACTTTTGATGCCAAAATAATTGACAGTAAAAAATGAGAACGTGAACATCAGGGCTGCTACTGGAATTAATTTGTTGTTCACAGTGTGAACTATTGATAAGCAACGGCCTTACAGCAGCACACATATTTCACTGAGACGGAGCAGTGTGTAGTTAACGTGGTCTGTTTCCAAACGAAACCTGGACATTACAAATAGCTTCTTTGGTCTGATTAATTGCACAGTTTTCGTGTAGGTTCAGAGATTTGGTGTTGCTTCTGGCACATCTCCTGTGGTGGTGTGTCAAGATAGAGCACAGTTTGAAAGACAGAAGATGAATGCCAGTTAACTGTATACAGGCAGAACTAAGCCAACCTGTAATACCTATAGCAAGATATTTCAACCTCAGAAGCCTGTTTCTCAGCGGCATTAAGTAAACAGAAACATTGGAACAGATCAGTGAAACTTTTAAGTATGAAAGTATGACTTTCTAGAACTTCTTGATCCTATTTTTCCAGGTGTGTGTGTGTGTGTGTGTGTGTGTGTGTGTGTGTGTGTGTCTGGGGATTGAACCCAGGGCATTCTTATCTCCAAGCTACACCCCCATCCCTATTTTTTTTTTTTTTTAATTTTGAAACAGGCAGTTGCTGAGGCTGGCCTCAAACCTGTGATCCTCCTGTCTCAAGCTCCTAAGTACTGGGATTACATGTTTGTGTCATCATGCCTGACTGATTCTATTTTTAAAATAGAAAGTCTCAAGTTTGCCGGGCATGGTGGTGCACGCTTGTAATCCCCACGCTTGGGAGGCTGAGACAGGAAGATCACGCAGGTTTAAAGCCAGCCACGCTGGCTTAAGAGACCCTGTGTCCAAATTTTAAAAAGTATAAAAATAGGTCTGGGAGTATAGCCCGTAGGTAGAAGGGTTACCAGGAACCCCAGTACCAACACACACACACACACACACACACACACACACACACACACGTCTCAAGTTCCAAAAGCCTCCATTGGTTCTAGAGAAATCCAGATGGTTGGTCACCCTACATTCAGTTCTTCATCTTATTATTAACTTTGGGATTTAAGCAAAACCACTTGTCATCTGTGGAAAGTGGGAGTCATTTCCCCCTCCCCTGCCAGGTCTGTGAAAGAAATAAATTGGACAGTATAAATGGAATAGTTCTAAATAGTAAAGCACTGTACAAATGTATAGGTTTAATACCATCAGAGCTCATGGCCATCCCTGCTGAAAGGTATTTGCCCCATGTTTACTCAACTGGTCTCTGGCAAAGAAACAGTCATAAAGTGATGACAAGTTTTGACCAATAGCTCATCTCTTTTCAACCAGAACAATATTTTCTGCCAAGCTCAAGAGAACCCATTAGCTAAGCACAAAGTATCATCTACCCCCAAATTACTGCTAAATGCTGTTTAGCCTCTAATCCTCTAATTCTATTCATCTGACATCACTGTATGGATCTCCGGCAAATAGCACAGTTCAAGTGTACAGGCATAGAGGGTGGATTTAAATAATTGCATGTTTATGTTCCAGATGAATATAATAAAATATTTACACATCCAGTTCCCTTTTCCAAGAATAAGATACCGTTCTATGTGAAAGGTGACGGGCTTGTTGTGGATTGCCTTCTGCATTCTAATGACAGCATTTAGAAAAGTAATACCAAGGCTTTGGGTAGAGATTTCGACAAGTTTCTGGACTAGAGAGAGTTGGGTACAGTGTACCAACAGATTTAAGCAAATTCATGAGGCTTCAAAGTTAATATCTGAAACACTGTCAAGTGCCAGATATTTTGTTTCACTCTGTTAGTAAATGTAACAGATGGTTTGCAAACATGTTTGGGATCTGAAGGCTGACTGATGGTGTCAGTCTGATAGAAATAGAAGACAGCTATTTACCACATCAGAATGTGAGAAAAGGGAAGCTTCAAAATTAGATCATAGAAGAGAGGGACTTTCTCACTGGGACTGACTAACAAGAGAGAATATTGAGTTGAAAAGTCTGTTCCCTGATCACGAACTTTTGCATTTTACTTTTATTTAATGTCAGTAGGGAATGTTATAATAAGGATTGGCCACCTTTTATAAAATAAATAAAAACCATCCAGGTCCCTTTTATGTGATAAGGAAATCACATAAAAAGGAAATCATAAGTAGGGCTCTGTTGCCATGAGACTCACAGAATCCACAGGCACAACATCTTCCCTGTGAATCCAGCAAAATGAGAGACAAAATTCAGTCTCTTCACTCTTCACTCTGCAAACAAGAACACTGTTAACCTCTAAGAAAAGAAATATTAATAGCTGGGTTCTGCTGTCAGTCTGATTTCCACGTCTACCCTTCCCATCTCCACACTGAAATGTAATGTAAGTTACCCAGGACCAGAGAAAGTTGTGGCTATTGCTGAAAATGCACAGGATAACATATTTAGCTCTGCTCTTGTACCAGTGCGAGGAAGAGCCATGGTAAGACAATTTCCTCAATGTGAGGCTTTGAGATGATAGGGTCAGTGGTGGGCTTCCTGGGAATTCCCAAATGGAAATGTGCAAGGAAGCTCAAGTTGCTTTGGGAAGCCAACTTTAATAGCAGCTGGCCCTGTAGGACCTATGACAATGGTAATGATATGCTATTGCCTCAATCCACAAATTCTCTTACACATATGTTGAGGTGGGATGGGTGGAAGCTGATGGTAGGTCAATGAACTCACCTAGGAATGAGACAAAAATGAAATCAGAAAGTTTTACCTGTGGCTAGAGAGCCTTTCAGGCATCAGCTTGAGAAATGAGGAGTAGAGATGGGGAAAAAAGCAAGTGGCTTGTGCTCACTTGGGACACATTCAGAATTATTTTCTGCTAAGAAGCTGAGATGTCCCAAGTCACTGGATTTGTACCCATGCATAGCACTGTTTAGTATGCCTCTTCTAAGGAGAGGCAGAGCCTGGTGCCCAATATTCCGATCTCAGTAGCCTCTGGATGGCATACCTCAAGATCATTGATTCTATTTGTAAATACTATGGGAACAATTTTGTACTCTGTGTTTGAAGAATTCCGAGACATTCTGGAAAGATATTCAAAGTATTGATTACATCCCCATCCCTTTCCTGAAAATATTTTTCTTCTCCCCTCTTCCAAAGTTGCATCCTGAGGTCAGTAAGTAGAAATGAGCCAGGTAGATACCCACTTTGAATACAAAGCAGCACAGATCAAAGAGTGAGAGTAACATCTTTACAGGGAACCACTGGCATGGCAGGCAGAACCCCAGTGGGATGAGCAGGGCATCTTCTCAGGGTAACAACTGATGCTGGGGTCAGAGTGGGATTAGGGTGATGGAGGTAGTTCCTTTGACTCCTCACCAAGCATGGCAAGGAAGGTGCAACAAGGTTGCCACATACGTGCTACATTGGAGACTGAGCAACTTTGGTGGATGCTTGCCTCAAGTCAAGAGAGAACATGAGCCCAGATGGGAGAACAAACTAAAGACCTATCCATGAATGTTAAGGACAGCTGGGCATGGTGACCCACACCTCTGATCTCAGTACTTGGGAGGCTGAGACAGGAGGATTGTACATCAGCCTCAGCAACTTAGTGAGGACCTGTTTAAAAATAAAATAGAATTGGGGGTGTAGCAAGGAAAGAATTCCACTGAGTTAAATACCCAATACTACAAAAAGACAAACAACAACAAAAAAAATCACAAAATATCAAGGACAGAAAGTCAAAGAAAGACTGAGGAATGCTTCCAAATGGTAAAATTCTACAGCGATATGACAACTGAATGGAACATGTGATTTTGAACAGTTCCATTATTATAAATGACACTATTGATAATTCTTGGAAGATGGCAACTAAGAGAAGCAGCACATTACAGTCCTGCTAACACCTGATCTCCATTGCCTTAAAAATATCACTCTTACAAAAGCCAGAAAACACCACAACCTTAAAAGGAACAAAGGCAGCAAGAAAAGAAGGTTAGAAGACTGATCAGAGAGCAGAGAAGTGGCTCAGCCACATGGCAACTGTGGGCCACCATGGTGGTGCCAACTTGCCTCACTGTACTCAACTTCAGAGATGAAAAGGAAAACAAACCAATAATCTAAAGTAAGCAACTTCAGACCATCAGAATTGTAAGCTATCAGTTTCTACTGTACAGACACCAGCTGCAACTTCCAGCAGCGGTGGCCCAGCTCATCACACCCTCCAGAGATCCAGAACAGCACTCACCAACATCAGAAAAGAAACCTGCCCACTTTTCAGCCATGAGTAGCAGTGCCATCTTTTCTTACTGTGCCTGAATCCAGAGATGACCAGAAAAACAACTAAAGACTTGTAGTGAGAAGCTGCAGATCATTGGAATTGCAAGTCATTAGTTCCTCCTGTTCAAATACTGGCTACAACTTGCAGCAGTGGTGGTGGAGCTCACCACATCCTCCAGATATCCAGACTGGTATTTAGCAACAGTGTAAGTATATCCACCATTGCTATGAGAGAAAGCCCAGTGCAGCACCCCCAGAGACTCACACAACCCTGATAACCCTGGGTCTGAGATTTTTGTGGTTCATCCTGGCAAAGGTGGGGATGGAGTCTGCTGTTGGACTTAGCAGAGGCTCAGACAGATCCAGGCTTAGCATCAGTAGAATGTGTTGGGGAGACCTATGCTTAATACTAGATCCAATGAGTAGGATCTCTGGGATCACCACAGACCACTCAATCATAATGAAGGGGAAGAAATTAGACCAACCCACCCCTAGCTGTACAGAAAATAGACTCTTAGATTGAGTTTGGTCTCAGAGGCATCCACCACCTAGAGAAGCAAGAAGAGACTGAGACTCTATATCTGTGGAAAGTGTGGAGGTCGATCTATGCTTCACACTAGATCCAGCCCCAGTGATACTGGGCATCTGCATAGACTTAGAAAGACTCAGAGAACCAGGATTGCAGCAAGAAAGGTGCTGGTGGCACTTTGTATCTAAAGAGAGAAAGACTGCAGAGGCCCAGTCTGCTGAATATTAATATGTTCATTGTATTATTTTGTTTTTGTTTTGTTATTCGTGTGACATTGATTGATTGATTGATTGATTGCTCTATTCCTGACTCTTTTTCAAAGTTTCTTCCCATGTATATACTTACTATCTTTTCTCTATTCCTTTTCTTTTTTTTCTCTCTTCTTTTCTCTTCTTTGTCTTGTATTAAATCCACTTCATACCACTATACTAAAAACTCAATATTGAATAATACTACATATTCACTATCTCTAATGTCTACTATATACTAACCTACCAAACTCATATTCTCATTCTATTTGATCCTATCTGTAGCTTTACTATTGTCTTGCATTTACAACTTCACTTCCCTCCTCACTCAAACTTCACTGTTGAATACCACACAACTTGTCCTCAGATACATCAGTTGACACATAGAGACTGAGAGAAATCTACCAAAATCAATAGATACAAAATTCTGAAATCATGAGAAGGAGGAATCACAAGGAAGCAATAAGCTCCCACAAAACCACAATAACAGAACCTGACAACACAGAATTGCAGGCATCTTCAGAAGGTCAAATCATAAATGTGACTGTAGAAATAATACAGGACTTCCAAAAAGAATTTAAAGAGAGTCTGAAAGAAATAAAAGATGTAATCACTGAAGTGAAGACATCAATTCAAACTATAAACTATTGATTAGATCACATGGAGGCAGCTAAAATTGGACATTGTAGATATATGGGCCCATTTTAAAAGAGATAACCTAAGAATAACTGGCATAGAAAAGGGAATCGAAGGTGAAACCAAAGGGATCAACAATATTTTCAAAGAAGTAATATCAGAAATTTTCCAAACATAGAGCAAGAGATCGATACACAGGTACAGAAACATTAAAGAACCCCCTTTAGACAGGATCAGAAAAAAAGTTCCCAATGCCACATAATAGTCAAACTGACCAATGTAGAAGCCAAGGAGAGAATCACAAAGGCAACAAAAACAAAAGACTAAGTGATAGTCAGAGGCAAATCAATTAGAATTACTCCAGACTTCCCAAAACAAGTCATGAAAGCCAGTAGGGCCTGGAGTAGAATATTCCAAACTCTGAAAGAAAACAACTTGCAGCCAAAAATTTTCTACCCAGAAAAACTATCTCTCAAATTAGATGGGGAAATAAAAATCTTCCATGACAAACAGAAGCTGAAGGAATTTCTGTCTTCCAAATAGCACTAGAGAAAATACTTAAAGATATTAACTGCAAAGAAATAAGTAATGCTTACTAGAACCAGAGAAACAAATATTTCCACCTAGCAAATAATTAAAGAAAGAACAAACCGTACCTAAAACAGAAGTTAAATCTCAACATGTTAGAAATTAAAAAACATTTCTCAATAATCACTCTGAACATAAATGGCCTCAACTCCCTAATGAAAAGACATAATGAGGTAAAATGGGTTAAAACCCAGAATCTATTTTTCTGCTGACTTAAAAAAAATCACACTTTACAAGTAAGGATAGTCACAAACTAAAGGTAAAGGGCTGGAGTAGGGTAATCCATGTCAACAGAACTCAAAGACAAGCAGGAGTAGCAACTCTGATATCAGACAAGTTAGACTTCAAGACTAAGCTTATTAGAAGAAACAAAGCAGGTCATTTTTACTGGTAAAATGAATAATCCAGAAGAGTAAATACTAATAATAAACATTTATGAACATATATAGGGGCAGCTACTTTCATAAAACAAACGTTTTAAAACATTAAATCGCACATAAGTCCAAATACAATAATACTGGGAGAGTTCAACACCCCTCTCACACCAAGAGAATGATCTTCTAGATAAAAGGTCAGTAAAGAGGCCTCATACCTAAAGAACATCATAAAACAAATGGACCTATTAGACACAGATGAAATATTCTGTCAGGTGTGGTGGCACACCCTTGTTATCCCTGTGCTTGGGAGGCTGAGACAGGAGGATTGCAAAGCTTCAAAGCCAGTCTCAGCAACTTAGTGAAGCTCTTAACAACTTAATAAGACTCTGTTTCCAAATAAAATAGAAAAGAGGTCTGGGAGTATAGAGCAGAGATATAAAGCCTCTGGGTTCCACCCCCAGTACCACATACACAAAAAAAGAATATTCTACCCAATTACAGCAGACTTCACGTTTTTCTCAGTTACTCACAGATCTTTCCCCAAAATAGATCACATTCTGGGCTAAAAAGTAAGCACAAGCAAACTCAAATAATATGACATAATTTCCTGTGTCTTTTCAGACCATAATGGAATGAAACTAGAAATCAACTATAAGAAGACCCATTGAGATGGAAAGATACGCTACTGAATGAAGACTAGGTAAGATCAGAAACTAGGGGAGAAATAAAAAATTTCTGGAGTTAAATGAAAACAGAGAAACAACTGACCAAAATTTATGGTACACTTTGAAGGTAGTATTAAGAGGAAAGTTTATAGTATTAAGTGCTCACATAAGAAGAACAGAGAGTTGACAAGTAAACAACCTAATAACACATCTCGAAGGACCTAGAAAGACTGCAACAGTTTAATCCCAAAGCCAGCCAAAGGCAGGAAATTATTAAAATAAGAGCAGAAATAAATGAAATAGAGAACAAAAAGACAATTCAAACCACATAAACATATAGAGAGAAACATATAGAGAATGCTTGTTCTTTGAAAAGATTAATAAGATTGACAAACCCCTGGCCAACCAAACCAAAACAGAGAATCAACTCAAATTATTAAAATAAAAAAGAAAAATGAGACATCACCATAGACAGGAAATTCACCACATAAATAGAACTGAGAAAAAAAAAAACATGATCATATCAATAGATGCCGAAGAGCATTTGAAAAAATCCAACACTCATTTATGTTAAAAACATTGCAGAAAACTGGAATAGAAGGAACATATTTTAACATCATTAAGGCAATATACACTAAACCCAAAGCCAACATCATTTTGAATGGGGAAAAACTGCAAGAATTTCCACTGAAATCAGGAACAAGACAAAGATGCCCACTATCACCACTCCTTTTCAATATAGTCCTTGAGACTCTTGCCACAACAATAAGACAAGAGAAGGAAATCAAAAGAATTTAAATAGGAAGAGAAGAATTAAAAATAACCTTATTTGCAGATGACATGATCCTTTATCTAGAATACCCAAGGTACTGAAACAAAAGACTACTGGACCTGATTAACCAATTCAGCAAAGTTGCAGGATACAAAATCAATCTAAAGAAATCAGTTACTTTTCTTTACACCAACAATGAATCCACAATGAAAGAAATAAATAAAACAATTCCATTCACTATAACCTCAAAACCAATAAAATACCTAGAAATAAGCCTAACCAAAGATGAAAAACACCTCTACAATGAAAACTATAAAACATTAAAAAAAAGAAATTGAAGATCTTGGAAGATGAAAAGATTTTCCTTGCTCATAGATAGGCAGAATAAATACCAAAATGGCCATTCTGCCAAAAGTGACTTATTGATTCAATGCAATTCCTATTAAAATACCAATGACAATCTTCATACTCCTAGAAAAATCAGTCATGAATTTTATATGGAGAAAGAAAAGACCCAGAATAGCTAAAGCAATTCTCAGCAATAACCAGGCAGGAGGCATCACAATCCTGAACTTCAAATTATGCTATAGAGCAGTAGAAGTAAAAAAAAAAACCAACCAAAAACAAACAAACAAACAAACAAACAAAAAAACATGGTATTGGCACAGCAACAGGAAGACTGACCAGAGGAATAGCATAGAAGATACAGAAATAAACCCATACACATGTAGTCAATTGATCTTTGACAAAGGGGCCAAACTCATACTCTGGAAAAAAGACAGTCTTTTCAACAAATGGTGCTAGGATAACTGGCTATCCATTTGTAGAAAGGTGGAACTGAATCATTCCTTCTCACCATGCACAGGAATCAATTAGAGATGGATCAAAGACTTAGAAATTAGACCAGAGACTGTGAAGTTATTAGAGGAGGGGATAGGCTCAACACTCAGCATATAGGCACAGGCAGTAACTTTCTCAACAAGACCTCCAAAGTGCAGGAAATTAAACCAATAATTAACAAGTGGTATGGCATCAAACTAAAAAGTTTCTTCTCATCAAAAGAAACCATTAAGAACCTAAAGATAAGCTATGAATGGGAGATCTTTACCAGCTACCACTTGGATAGAGGGCTAATATCTAGAATATACACAGAGCTCTAAAGACTCTACACTAGCAAAACAAATAACCTAATCAAGAAATTTGCAACTCAACTAAAGAGATGCTTCACAAAAGAAGAGATACCAATGGACTATAGATACATGAAAATATGTTCAAAGTCATTAGCCATCAGGGAGATGCAAATCAAAACTATGCTGAGATTCCATCTACTCCAACCAGTGTGGCAAGCATAAATACGTTAAATAACAACAAATGCTGGCAAGGATGTGGGGAAAGAGGAACTCTTTTACACTGTTGGCAGGAGTGCAAACAATTCACCCACTATGGAGATCTCTGTGCAGATTCCTTAGAAAACTAGGAATAGATCCACCATATGATCTGGGTATACCTCTTCTGGGAATTTGTCCAAACAGGTTGAAATCAGAGAGATACAGTACCATATGTATACCCATGTTCATAGCAGCACAATTTGTAATAGCCAAAATATGGAAACAATGTAGGTCTCCATCAACAGATGAATGGATTGCAAAATTATGAAAAATACACACAATGGAATTATACTCAGCTATAAAAAAAATCATGTCATTCATAAGAAGATGTAAAGACCTCAAGAAAATTATGTTAGGTGAGATCAGCCAAGCACAGAAAGAGAAGGGAATTATGTTTTCTCTAATATGTCCCAACTAGGGAGTATTAGGAATACCAGAGGGACTCTAGACAATGGAGGAGAAACCTCATCAGAGCTAAAATGGAAGGATGGGAGAGGAATAAGTCTGAGGTTTATTAATGAAGGAGCTACATCTGAATTTGTATAAAAATATAAATATAGCATTGTTAACTTGGACATTCATTTTTGGGAGGGGGGAATGGGAACTGGGGGGGAGGGTACCAAGCACAGTCTGAATGTATGACATTTTCAATATGTTCCACATAAAAATAAAAAAAGAGATTACAACCAAAAATGGAAAATAGAAAAAAAGAAGAACCAGAGCAACCACATAAACATATAGAGAATGAACACCACACTGCCGAATGAAGAATGGGTCATAGAAAAAATAAGGGGTGAAATTAAGAAATTTCTAGAAACAACAACATATCAAAACCTCTGAGATACTTTAAAGACAGTATTAAGAGGAAAATTTATAGCATTGAGTGCCCACATTTATCCTAAAAGTTTATAGTCTTAAGATTTATATTTAGGTCTTTTATCTATTTTGAGTTAATATTTGTATATGGGATTAGGTAAGGGTCCAATTTTATTCTTTTTCATGTAATTATTATTTTTCAACAATATTTAGTAAAAACATTATTATTTCCACCACCAAATGTTCATGGAAACCTTCTTAAAAATAACTTGACAATATAGGGAAGAATTTAGCTCTAGGCATTTATTTAACTCCAATGGTTTATATATCTGCCTTTAGAACAGTACTACACTGTTTCAATTATTGTAGCTTTATATGGTTTGAAATCAGAAAATATATATCTTCTAGCTTTGTTCTTTTTCAAGATCGTTTTGGGTATCTAGAGTCCATATTCCATATAAGGATAGATTTTTTTTCTGAAAAATAAATATATAAATATATGATAGTTTCACCCCAAAAAAATAGAAAAAAAATATTCTCTGGTAAGAAAGAAAGTAAAAAGAAATATTGAAATGTTATCTTTAAGTCATCAAAAGCTTGGT
Source organism: Muscardinus avellanarius (assembly GCF_963383645.1). NCBI lineage: Eukaryota > Metazoa > Chordata > Mammalia > Rodentia > Gliridae > Muscardinus > Muscardinus avellanarius. Next base: position 41,104,944 of record NC_137802.1, on the reverse strand, counting down.
ATCAGACAAATGAAACTGTTATGTGAGATTATCATTTTTAATTTTGGATAAATTGCTATAATACTAGATGTCAACCACTAAGCCAAGCATGGGAGGGAGGGATGGGGAGAGAATGGGGTGGGGATCGGGTGGGGGCTGACTGGGCGATGTGTGCATGTATGTCTACAAAAGTTTGTATCCCACTATGATGTATGAATACAGTGCACCAATAAAAAAAATAAAATAAAATGAACAGAAAAGCACCAAATAAATAACCTAATGACACACCTCAAAGCCCTTGAAAAACAGAAACAGTCTAACCCCAAAGCCAATAGAAGGCAGAAAATTATTAAAATCAGAGCACAAATCAACAAATTAGAGAATAAAAACCATACAGAAAAATCAACAAAAAGCTGGTTTCTTGAAAAAAAATGACAAGATAGATAAACCACTAGCTAACTTAACTGAAAAAAGAGAATTAACTCAAATTATGAATGTAAGAGAAGAAAAAGGAGATATTACCACCAACAGTATAGAAATCCAGAGAATCATCAGAAACTACTTTGAAAAAAACTATACTCCCACAAAATGGAAAATCTCAAAGAAATGGACAACTTTATAGATAAATACCACCTTCTTAAACTGAGTCAAGAAGATAAAGAAAATTTTAAACTAACCAAGCCGGGCGTGGTGGCACACGCTTGTAATCCCCGTGCTTGGGAGGCAGAGACAGGAGGATCACGCAGGTTTGAAGCCAGCCACTTGGGCATAAGAGACCCTGATTCAAAATAAAAATATATTAAAAAAAACCCTAACCAATAGCAATAGAAAAGATTGAAATAGCAATGACAAGCCTACCATCGAAGAAAAGCCCAGTACCATATGATTTACCAAGTGAACTTTATAAAACCTTTATAGAAGAGCTAATTTTGATAATCCTCAATCTATTTCATGAAAGAGAAATGTGACATTCTATAAGGCCAACATCACATTAATACAAAAACAAAATAAAGACACCTCAAGGACGGAAAATAAAATTCTATAGTTTTAATGAACTTAAATTAAAAAACTGCTAAATGAAATACTAGCAACACATATTTAGAAACACTTCAAGAATATCATACTCCATGACCAAGTAGGGTTAATTCCAGGGATTCAATGCTGGTTCAACATATGAAAATCAATCCATGTAATTCATCACATAAACAGAACCAAAACTGAAAAAGCATTTGACAAAACCCAACATCCATTAATGCCAAAAGCACTGCAGAGAATCGGAATAGAAGGAACATACCTCAGCATCATCAAGGTAATCTACAATATGTCTGCAGCCAACATCATATTAAATGGGGGAAAACTTTAATAATTTATCCCTAAAAACAGGAACAAAATAAGTATGTCCATTATCACCACTTCTTTTCAATATAGTACTCGAGACTCTAACCAGAGCAAGAAGAAAGAAAAGGAAATCAAACGAGTACAAATAGGAAAAGAAGAACTCTAACTTTCACTATTTGCAGATGACATGATACTATATTTAGAAGACCCAACAAACTCAATCAAAAGGCATATTGAGCTGATGAACAAATTCAACATAGTGCTTCAAAACAAAATCAATCTTAAAAAGTCAAAAGGTTTTCTGCATATGAACCATAAATCCACCAAGAATGAAATCCAGAAAATACTTCCACACAGGATATCCCACAAAAAATAAAATGCTTAGACATAAACTTAACCAAGGTGATAAAAGACCTTTACAAAGAAAATTATAAATATTGAAAAAAGAAATTAGATAAAACCTTAGAATATGTAAAGATCTTTCATGTTCATAGATAGGCAGAATAAATACCATCAAAATGAATATAAGTACAAAAGTTATCTAAAGATTCACCACAATACCCATTAAATTACCAAGGTCATTCCTAGAGGACAGAAAAATCAGTCCTTAAATTTATTTGGAACAACAAAAAACCCAGAATATTCAAATTAGTTCTCAACAACAAAAAAACATGCAGGGGAAATCACAATACCTGGCTTTAAACTATACTACAAAGCCATAGTAATAAAAACAGCATGGTACTGGCACAAAAACAGATACATATACCAATGGAGCAGAATAGAAGACTCAGAAAAAATATCAGCACACTTACAGCCAATTTATTTTTGACAAAGGGGCCTAAAATGTACACATGGTGTCGGAAAAACTGTTTAACCATATGCAGTAAAATGTAAATAAACCCTACTTTCTCACTCTGCACAAGAGTAAATTCAAGATGGATCAAGACTTAGAAATTAGACCTGAGACCTTGAGACTCCTTGAAGAGGGCATAGATCCAACACTGCAACACATAGGCACAGGTAAAAACTTTCTCAACAAGACCCCAAAGGCACAAGGAACTAAAAGGTGGATCAATACATGGAATTTAATTACAATGAAGAGCTTCTTCACAGAAAAAGAAACTATCAAGAACCACAATCAAGAGCCAACAGAATATAAGAAGATTTTTGCCACCTTGTCTTCTGATAGAGGACTATTATCTAGATATTCAGAGAAATCAAGAAACTCTGTACTAAGCAAACAAATAACCCAATAAAAAATGAGTAAAGGAACTAAATAGACACTTCATGATAGAAGAAATTCAAATGGCCAATAAAGGCATGAAAACATGCTCAACATCATTGGCAATCAGAGAGATGCAAATCAAAACTACCCTCAGTTTCATCTAACTCCAAATAGAATGATGATCATTCAAAACACAAACAACAACAAATGCTGGCGAGGATGTTGAGAAGTGGGAACTCTACTACATTGTTGGTGGGATTTCAAATTAATGTAACCACTTTGGAAAACTGTATGGAGGATTCTCATAAGAATGGGAATGAACTTACAATATGATACAGCAATGCCATTTCTGGGTATCTACTCAAAGAATGTAAACCAAACTACCAAACTAATGCATGTGTATCTATATGCATAGCTGCACAGTTCATCATTACCAAACTATGTAACCAGCCATGATATCCATTAACAGATTAAAGGATTACAAAACTATGGAATATGTACAGAATGGAAATTTACTCAGCCATAAAGTAAAGCACAATTGCATCATGTACAGGGAAATGGATGAAACTGGAGAACGTTATGCTAAGTGAGATTAGTCTGTCACAAAAAAACAAAAAATCAGATGCTGTCTCTACTTTTCAAAAGCTAGAAAGAAAATGGGTTATAGGAGGAACTCTAGATAATGACAGAGATACTACAGATGAGCAAATAGCCCAATCTGAAAAGATGGGAGGGGGAAGAGAGAAATTCTCTAGTGTTCATGATGTACATTAACAAACATATCAAAGTCAATCACTAAGTCAAACATGAGAAAGAAGGAGGGGATAGAAATGGGGCGGGAATTGGGTAAGGGGTAATTGGATGATATATGCATGTATGCATCTACCATTTTATACTCCATTAAGATGTATGACTACAATGCACCAATAAAAAGATTAAAAGTAAAATAAATAAATAAATAACAAGTAAATAAATAAATGACTTTACTAAGACATTTTGGAAAATTTGGAGTGTCAGGATAAAATGACATACCTTATATGCCAACATTCTCATAGCTATAATCTAAAGATGTGAGCATGTAGGTTAGTGGAAGAAATATCTACTTTTTATGATTTGGGATTCAGTTCCTGTGAAATTAGGGACTATTGATCTCAGGGTATGAGTGTGGGAAGCAGACAGAAGGAGAGCTACGGGCTTTGCTACTCACATCATGGAGACTGAAAACAAGAGAGTAAGCAGGGGAGGGGGAACTACATATAATCCCTAAAGCTGCACCCCCAGGAACCCACCTTCTCTTGACACACTTTACTGTCCTAATCCACCATCTCTGGGACTACAAAACTTAAGACCCAAATATATCAACGCTGATTGTTACTAAAACAGTGCTTTAGGGGACATTTTATATCTAATAACATATACCAACACAAACATTTTGTTTTGTTTTTGCTTAGGTGTCTGCATGGTAGTCATGTTAGAGAATCTTTCTCTTTAGGAAATATACACTCTCATCCTGTGATAGGGTAGGTCTTAAACCCACTCAGTGACTGCTGATAAGACTGGAGCTCAGGTAAGTCTATGGTACACCTGAAGAATGAGCAAGCATTTGAACCTGTAAGCTATCTGACCCTTTGATGAGGCCTTTACCTTTTGTCTCTGGGCATTCAGTAACTGGGTATATTGTGTGTGTGTGTGTGTGTGTGTGTGTGTGTGTGTGTGTGTGTGTTTCTTTTTTTTTCAGTACTGGGGATGGAACCCAGGGACATTCTACCTCTGAGCTACATCCCCAGCCCTATTTTTTATTCTTTATTTTGAAACAGGGTCTCACTGAGTTGCAGAGGGTCTCAATAAGTAGTAGCTGAGGCTGTCCTCCAACCAGGATCCTCCCACCTCAGTCTCACATTGTAGTTATATATTATAGAAAAAGTACTTAAAATGTCAATTAAATAAGTAATTATAAACACTTATATTCCAATTATTGAGATAAAGATAGCATTGCTCATGTTCAGAAAGGTTTCAGACTTTCAACCTCTGGCCGCAGAGGCAACCATATCTCAATCTTGTGATTGGCGATTTCTTTACTTTCTTCAGAGATTTCTTACTATGGTATGCAACACTGAATAATTCAGCTTGTTTGCCTTTATTTAAGCTCTATATAAATTGAATCCTAATATGTGCATATTTTCTTCTTTCTTTCAGCAATATTTGTATAATACCATTATGTTATTGTCTATAGGTATACTTTATTTCACTTGTGTAATATCTCTGGTGGGGCCAGGAGCAGTGGCACATGCCTATAATCCCAGTACTTGAGATACCAAGATGAAGATCACAGGTTCAAGGCCAGCCTCAGCAATTTAGTGAGACTTTGTTTCAGAAATGGGGATATTAGCTTGGATATAGCATGTCCCTAATTTAAATCCCCATCAAGCACACACACACACACACACACACACACACACACACACACACACAAAGACAATCCTGTATAAATACATCAATATATAATTAATTACACTAACAGGGATAATTGAGTTGGTTTAAATTGGGGGTCATTAGAAATTGTGCAGCCATAAACATACATTTTCTTATATTCTAGTTTCCAAGTATATACATTTCTCTGTATCTGAGAGTGTAATTGCTGAGTTCTTGATCATATATTCTATATTATGAGAAAACACCTATTTAAAATATAAATTTTGTCCATTTATACTGACACCACAATTATAAAAATGTTTCAATTACTCCACACCTTCATCACATTTAGCACTGTCAAGCATTTAAATTTCATCAGTTTGATAGTTGTGTAATGATATTTTGCTGTGGTTTCAATTTACTTGCCCTTGATTACTCAGGGAAGTTAAATCCACTATGCATGTTTTCAAATGTTGAACATTAAGTTTGAAAACATCATGTCTTGTCAATGATAAATAAATCTTCAGCATTAGGCTTGGGGAAAAATGATTACAGTGAAAAAGAGAAATCCCTAATCAATTTTATCAATGAATGAAAATATTCCGTATCAGATTTTAACATTAAAACAAATATTTTGGAAGAAACCAAAAATGTATATGAAACGTATAGTCTGAGAGATGATATTACATGAAATCAAAAAGATTACAAGGAAACAAAAACAGAATCATAGAATTAAAAAAGATAGCTCTGGCATGTGGAAGATGATGTTGGTGTTTGCATAAAGGAAGATAAGCAATTTACATGACCACAGAAGCCCTTTCTAGTTTCAATGGCTATAGAAACTCCTGGGTCCCAATCCTTAGCCTCTCAATCAACTGTTCTTCTGACTTTCCCCAGTGTTTATAGCCACAGTAGTAAATTCTCTTTTGGCTTGTGATTTTATATAGAATCACACCACACACACACTTTTTAAGAAACTCTTACGTACTACCAATTCTTTATCAGCCAATTTCAAATTATACTTATTTGATTCTTTGCCAGAACATTTCTTACTACCCATCCGTCGGTCATGGCTTCATTCTCCTTTGATTTCTGCTATCTCCCCTTCTGTCCAGTGAAGCATCGCCTCTATTTTCATACCTGTGGCTTAATTTATTTAATGATTTATTTCAACCAAGATCTAATTTTTGTGCATTTGTGATTCTGTTCAATAGTTACGTTGGTATGATATAACAAGGGTTTTAGTTTATAGTTGTGCCATATTCTGGGAGTGCCCATGACAGTTACAGAATGAATAGTAAGCCTATCTCTCATCAGTTATTTCTGATTTTAGAATATGTGTTGAGCCAGGTAGGATGGCACACACCTGTAATCCCAGTGTGTGGGAGGCTGAGACAGGAGGTTTGTGGTTCACGGACAGCATCAGCTACTTAGTGAGGCCCTTTGCAACTCAGTGAGACCCTGTTTTAAAATAAAGACTAAATGTTAGGGCTGGCAGTGTAGCTTGGAGGTAGAATGCCCCTGGGTTCCATTCCCATTACTGTAAAAAATATGTATTGATGTCTCTATGTTCAAGACTGAATGTATCTACTGTCCTACTATACAGTCAGTGGCCTTGTCCTAATTCATATCAAGTCTATAGTTAGTACAGACTATGCAAGCTTACATAACTGCATGTCCATCTGATCTTTCAAGACTTCTAGCTAGCATAGGGAGTTTTAAGATAGTGGTTTGATTTATATTTCCAGAAATAAGTGATGTCCTGATGTGTTCTAATGTTCTCTTCCTTTTTACTTCCTACTCACACATTTTTATTAGAAGTGTCTTCTTATGGAAGTCAGCTAATTAGCCAGAAAAGGACAGATTCGTGCTGTGTAAACACCGGTGTGTTGCTTAGAGACCTTCATTTCAGAAGCACAGTGTTCAAGTTCCTGGTGTCTACGTGGTTTGGCGCTGTTGATGTGGGTGTCATGAGAGGGCAGCTGACATGAACTTGAAGAGGCGAGACGGGCTTCCAAACATACAGTTTTGTTCATCACAGAATCACTTAGTTTAGAGATGGATTTGGCTGGAGAACACACGCTCTATATGGGGAATGTAGCAAAGACACTGCTGCGGACATTGGCAGTGTGGTCATGCCTTGGTAAACCTGGTCCCAGAGCTGACATTTAAATGGTGGGAGATCTAGCAAGTCGCTTCACCTCTTAGTCCCCATTCTCTGTGGGAGGGTGTATTATAGACACTTATTTGAATACCATTCATATCTAAGGGAAACAAATGTGATTTTAAAACATCACTTAATCTCTCTGATAGTAGGCAGAATAAAATATACTCAGACTATTATTTTACATAGAATCTAAAATATCTCTGAAGAAAAATACATCATAACTTTTCTGTGCATAAGGGTACACATTTGTAATTTCAGCTTTGTGAGACTTTGTATCAAAATAAAAAATAAAAAAGGATAGAGATATAGCTCAACGGTAGAAAAATCACCTAGAATGCTCGAGGCCCTGGGTTCAACTCCTAGTACATAAATAAATGAATAAATAAATAAATAAAATCCTATAACCTGAAAATCAGCCTAAAAGATCATTTTTTCCCTTAAAGCTTTTTTACATTTAATTTGAATATTTTGCATTTGTTATTTTTTTGCTTCTATATGTGTAATCTATAGTAAAAGAGAAATTAAGAATTTAAAGTTGTTTCTGATGTTGATGAGCTAGCTACATAAACATAACTTTTCAATGTGGAAAATGATTATAAACACTACAAAGGCAAATTGCAAACAACTTATTTATTTATTTATTTATTTTGCATCTGGGGATGGAACACAGGGGCATTTTACCTCTGAGCTAAACCCCCAGCCCTATTTTTTATTCTTTATTTTGAAACAGGGTTTCACTGAGTTGCAGAGGGCCTCACTATGTAGCTGAGGCTGTCTGCAAACTGTAATCCTCGGGTCTCAGCCTCCCCAATTCTGGGATTACAAGCGTGCACCACAACTCCTGGCAAAAAAACTTAAATTTTATATCTCTAAGACAAGGACTTTTTATCCTCAATATATAAATATTGTTCTTAGAAGTTAATGAACAGATCAGAATCTCAATACAAAAGTGATCAGAGGATCTAGACAGAAAGTTAAGAGAAAATAAAACAAAAAATTGTTCTTCACTTAAATAATGTAAGTCAACACAACATTGATCTACCATTTTTACCACTTGGAAAAGCAATAATAAATAAAGATAATACTGGACTGAGGATGGATGTGAAAGAGGCAGTTTCCTCTACTGTAAGGGGAAAGAGTGTAAATTGTTAAAAATATTATAAAGGGCAGTTTTGTGTCTACGTTTTTAACCAGAAATTGTATTTCATGAGCTCTCACTAATAAACTAGCACATGAATGATGTATCTACAGGGTTGTTCATTGTAGCACTTTAATAGCAAACATGTCAGACTATCTTAAATACTTTTCTGTATAGTACCAATTTAAAGAAAGGGGAGGAACCCTGTGAATAGAGCTATAGAAGGATTGCCAAGGTGTATTTTAATACAATAAAACAAGGTATCAAACAATGTTTATAATATTTAACAATTTGGCATTAAGATGGTACACACAAAGATACATGGAAATTGTGTGTGTGTGTGTGTGTGTGTGTGTGTGTGTGTGTGTGTGCATTTTATATTGGGGATTTAAATCAGGGTCATTCTATCTCCAAACTACACCCAGTCTTTTTTCCAGTTTTTGTTTAAAAAACAGTCTTCCTAGGTTGCTGAGAGTCTCACTAAGTTGCTGGCTGCCTTTGAACCTGCAATCTTCCTGTCTCAGATATACAAGTATGAGATTATAGATATGTGCCATCATGCCCATGTACATTAAAAAACCTATTTTTGGAATATTGCATAAGTTACAGTAATACTACTGTCTCTTGGAGGGAAATGGTATGAGTCAGGAGATAAGTTAAGAGAGAAATTGGATCATTTTATACACTTGTTTTCCCTTTTGGGTAATATGCTATGGTCAAATATTACCCATGTAAGAGAAAATTTAAATAGAAAAATTTTAGTCTCATCTGGCCATTTGACTTGTACTAATTTTTATTCAATAATAATTTAGCTTTCCCAAAATTAAGAAATAGAAAAGATATAGAGAAAATTACTAAGATAAGTAAAACATTCACATTACCCTCTGTATGAAAGGTTGACGTACATTTATGTTCTTAATACAAGTCAGAATTGCAATAGAAATTTTTTATTTCTATTGTAATGAGTAACTGTCTAATCTAAAAACTACATCAGTTCAGTGAAGAGAAAAGTCATATCAGGGACAAGTAAGCATTCATAATAGAGATGATATTTGACTTTTATTGATAAAGAAAATTTGACGATGATAGAAATTTGATGAAAATTTCTTGATAAAGACATTTGATGAGGGGTAGAAACAAAGAAGCTTTTGGAGGGGAAAAAGGCATATAATCTTATTTTCAAATATGCATAAAAGCAGGCATTAGACTTCTGTCAAAAAAGTCAAATTACTTCACTCTTGTGGCCACCTGCAGTAGTGATTAAAATGGCATTTAGTCACCTTAACATTCTGTCCATTTGCAATCACCTGTGCTACAGATTTCTACCCAATGAATCAACAGATTTTGCTATTAATATCTTTATTATTTGTATTAAATTAGTTGTCTGGTTACTTGTTAATGTTGGAATCAGATCCAATAGCTGGGCCATCATGTGTGGTAAAGGGTGTGCTTGTCATGGAAGCGAATCCCAAGGCATATACTGTGAGGGCTATGTCCACCTTGATGGCCACCTCTTCTAAACAAAACACAAATATTATATGGCCTAGCAGTCTCTTTATTTTGCAGGGAGACAATGTTCACAAGAAGACACTATTTCCAAGTAAATTGGCCAGTAAATTGGTTTCTTAGATCCCCTCAAGTATTCCAACCTTCCCTTTATTGTTTATTACTTCATGTCTCTCTAGAAAAGTCCCTTGTTGATTGCTGCACACTGCATATACAGTATTAAGCAATGACCACATAAAATATACATACTCAGAGATGCAGGATCTCTGAAGCGATGGAGACCTGCTGGGAGTCACCTGCAACATCCTTAGTAAATAACACTCTGGCCGGGCATGTTGGCACGTGCCTGTAATCCCAGTACTTCTTGGAAGACTTGAGATAAAATCACAGGTTCAAGACCAGCCTTAGCAATGTAGTGAGATTCTTAGAAATCTAGCAAGACCCCTGTTTTAGAACAAAAAATAAAAAGGACTAGGGGTGTGTCTCAGAGGTAGAATGCCTCTAGGCTTGATCCCAGTACCACAATATGTAAGTAAGTAGATGATAAATAAAGATTCTGGAAGGATAGATTAGATAATGGTTTAAAAAGAGAAATTCATTTGTAGTGTTTGCCAGACAGGCATTTGATAAAAGAAAAAAATGAATAATATTAAGAAATGTTTTTGAAAGAATTGGTAAAAGCAATTGTTATATTGTATATGACTATGGTATATAAAGTTGTTGCAAAAATCATATTTCTGATAGGTTTTTAAATGCCAAAATATAAACATTTTGTTCAGTCCAATGATGGCAATTCACGTATATCTTAGTTAAATATAAATTCAAATATATTTATCTTTTAGAATTATTAGTTGCATTCTCCGAGTTAAAGTTGCTACTGAATATTTTTGTTGCCTTTTCTGCTATGAAGTTCTGTTTGTTCTTTAAAGATAATTCAGTTTAGATGGTCTTTTCACATTTCCTTTATCCTTAGGTTTTGGGGAAAAGGTTGTTATTTTTTAAATGAGTAAAACAGTAGATGATGCACAGCTATTTATCAGTTCATATCTAACATAATTCACTTTGGGAAGAGAAAAATATTCCATAAATTCTATCAAATATATATAATATATACATATATATGTATTACATAAATAAATAAAAATGTATAAATATTAAAATGACCTTGAGATTCTACCCTACCAATCTACTTTTTTTTCCCTTTTTGGTACTAGGAATTAAACTCATGGCTATTCTATCTCTGAGCTACACCTCCAGTTCTTTTTTGTTTGTTTCTTTGCTTCTGTTTTAAAACAGGGTCTTGCTAAGTTGCTGAGGGTCTTGCTGAATTTATGAGGCTGGTCTTGAAACTATGATCCTCCTGTCTCAGACTCTAGGGTACTGGGATTATAGTCATTAACCACCATACCTGGGTCCATCAATCCACTTTTGAAATTTATCCTAAAAAATGTAATTATACAAGTGGGAAAGCACATAAATAATTATTGTTTATAATAATACAATTTTTATAAACCTTCATATCCAATAATGAAGTACTATTTAAGTAAACTGTGGTCCATTCATACAACAAAACATGATATAGTAGTTATTGATATGTGTTGACGCAGATGGATATTTATATAGTAAAAACCTTTCAGAATCATTCTTAATTAAAATAAAAATCATACATCATATATTCTTTGAGCCCATTTGGATTTAAACAATCAAGAAATTTACCATAGTTTTTGATTATTTTATCCAGAGTAACTTCATTCTGGTCTGATCCAAACAGACTTGCATTCATTGACCTATCATATATATACATATACATATATATGTACACACATGCATACTTTTATTGGTGCACTGTAATTACACATCATAGTCAGGAACCCATCTTTTTAAGAGAAGGATCTGCCCACAAAACCCTCCATCTGTTCCTGCGGCTTCTGCCTACCTCTATATCCTTTTTCACCTTCAATCTCTCCTCATTCACCTTCAATCTACTCATTCTACTTCCTCACCTCTGAGCTGCTTACATTTATTTAAAACAGACACTACATTTCAGCTCCTTCCTATGTTTGCACATGTCTTTTCAATGTCATTCTCCTAACTTCTGCTGTTTGGAAGACTTTTCCTCACATTTCCAATCTCTGTTGACTAGGACCTTCCAGGATAGTTTTGAAGATTCCCTCAACGTATCACCCCCTCCTCACATCCAAGAAAGATTATACTCTAAAACTATGTGATCTTCCCATCCTTGAAAGCCTTTATTGTTGGAAATACAATAGTATGCTTTTTTTGTGTGTGTGGTACTGGGGTTCTTGGAAACCCTTCTACTTCCGGGCTACACTCCCAGACCTTTTTTAAAATATATTTTATTTGGAAACAGGGTCTCATAAGCCAGTGAGGCTGGCTTCGAACCTGCACAATCCTCCTGTCTCAGCCTCCCAAGCGCAGGGATTGCAAACATACTCCACCATGCCCAGCACACAATAGTATGCTATTTTTAATGAGAGTCTTGGGGCTAGAACTTTATTCATGTATCTGAAATTCCTTGTATGATATATGTTAGGAAATATATTGATAAATACTCTAAGAAGAAAAAAATAGATGCTTTAAAAATGAAAAATGTAAAATTATTAATCTGACTCTATAAAGCCTTAGAAGTCAAATCTGTTAGTCAGACTGAAATAGACCATACTCCATATTAGAATCCTTCTCCCCTAATGTAAAGGATTCATCTCAAGATCATTTGCCTTAATTAAACTCCATTTGCATTTTCTGCAAATGTGTTTTCAATGTCTAAATTTTTGATAAATTTTTGACAAGCTCAATGGCCTCATTCTCCTGTGTTACAATGGCAATCTGCAGCAGGGAAAAAACTCTTACTAGAAACAAGAGAGAAATACATCTATGGCAGGATCTTTGAAAGATTAATCTGCTCAGAAGAATCTTAGATGTCTTGAGGCAAGGATACTTGCTCTCTTCCACATACCAGATAAGGTTTAGGAGGCTGCACGGGAGAATACTAATTTCCAACATTGCACCAACATGCTTTCTCTCCACTTTTCATCTCTTCATCTACTAGGAACACTTTTCTAGTTTTGTCAGAGTGTTTAAGCCTTAACCACTTCGGATGAGTCAACTATAATTACATTCATTTTGAAATTCTACAAGATTACACCTGGTATCATTAATTCTCTCTTTTGACTTATTTCATTACTTTCTTGGGACCAAGCACAATAGTATTTATCTTTATTCATATTGAGGTTATTATTATAACTGTATGGATTTTTTTTTGGTACTGGGGATAGACCCCAAAGGTGTTCTACCTCTGAGGTATACCTTCAGCCCTATTTTATGTTTTTTCTTTGTTTATTTTGAATCAGGATCTTACTAAGTTTCTGAGAACCTAGATAAGTTGCTAAGGCTGGCCTCAAATCTGCAATCCTCCTGTCTCTGACTCTCAGCTACCAAGATTATAGGCATGTGCCTCAATTCCAAGCTTGTTATAGCTATCATATGTCTCTTAGTATCTATAAGTTTCAAGGTGCAGAGATCACATTTTATATGTTTTTTCTCAAGTGTCCAGAGATTGTATTTGTACAATATGCATCTAGTAAATAAGATGAAATAATTCAAAGGAAATAATTATGAAGAAAGATTAATAAGTACTTAAGTGATCTATTTGAAAAGGAACAGACACAGATAATATATGACTGCCTATTTTGAATGATATTATTCTTTTTATAACTTGAACCATTGGTCATTGAAATTCTTTCCTTAAAAAAAGTCACAAATCTAGAAAAGAAGAAATATAAAAGCAGCCAGGGGCTATCACTGACATTAGCCATGGAACAAACAAGACTTCCACAACATTCACACAGATAGGCATTCAAGCAGGTGCCACTCATTCATAGTCTCCACACACCACAGATGACCCCATCTGAGCATTTACAGTGTGTAGACATTATTCTAGAGAAATCTCAGCTAACCCTCGCCAGGATGGTCAGAGTGAGATATTCCCAATCTTCTAGTTTATAAATGTGAATTCTCAAACCTCAGAGAAGTTTAATAATTTGCTATAAATTATACAACAAATGCTGGAATCAAGAATAAAATCCAGGTTGACATGATTCCAGAGACACAGTAATGCTCCAATGTACCTGACACAGAAAGACATAAGATACTAATTTTTTGGATATAATGTTATATTTGTAATTTTAACCTATTCAGATAAAAAATTTATTTTCAAAATATTTTCAAAGGAAACATCCTAAAACTCAGCTGATTTTATATTATGATCACCTCCCTATTCCTGCTCTTCCTTTTCTTAACTCTCACATTCTATTGTTTTCTTTCTTCCTTCCTTTCTTCCTGCAATGTGGAGTTAGAAAACTGGTGAGTTAACTAAATAACATCTTTTTTAAGTTTGCAAATCCTTTATATTTCCAGTTGTTGAGACAATATATTTGAGTGCTGAAGTTAACTCTAGCATATTAATATCTGTCATCAACTAATTTCTGTTCCTATTAAGATGCCCTAACATGACTTTGAGTTGGCAGAGCCAATAACATTGTTATTTGTATTACTTTTATAAAGTTGATATTTATGGCAGCTAGGAATGTCCCCTACTGCAAGTAACAGGACATTCAACCCAGGGCTTAAGGACACAGGAAAATGAACATCAGTAATGTGGAGCTCAGAGGTGGGCAGTTCTGCCTGTTGTTTCAGCCAGGTGAAAAATATCTGGACAATATCTCTGTGGGAACTGTAGCCACTTTCACCCATGTATTGCATTGAGACTCCAAGATACTTGCCCTGGCTGCGATGCAAAACTTAGGAAGATACAAGATAAAGAAAAGGCTTTGTTAGTTATATCTATTTCATTGTAAAAAAAAATTTATCTGTTTCTCATTCTGTCCTCATGTGTCAGGTCTGAGCTATGGGGCCCCCTCACTGAGAGAACTGGTAGCAATGGAGATGGGTTTCTGAATGGCTTTGGGTTGTTGTGAATTGTGTTTCTATAAACATGGATGCATATGTAGTGCTATACTATTATGACTTCAAGTCCTTGGTAGATACTCAGGAGTGGTATAGATAGGTCATATGGTGGCTCCATTTCCAGTCTTCTGAGATGCCTCCAAACTGATATCTACTGTGGCTATAGTAATTTGCAATTTTAACAATTTTAAATAAGGGTTCCTATTTCTCCATATCCTCGCCAGCATATATTATTGCTTTCCTTCTTGATATATGCTATTCTAAGTGGAGTGAGATGGAATCTCAGCATAGGTTTGATTTACATTTCCCTGTTAATGATATTGAAAATTTTTTCATATATTTATTGGAAATTTCTATTTTTTCCTTTGAGAAGTATCTATTCGTTTTTTTTGACAATTTTATTTATTTATTTATTTATTTATTTTTACAAATTTTTTATTGAACATATTTTGTTTACATTTAAACTATACTTGGTGCCCTCCCCCCCACCCCCATTTTCCCTTCACCCCTCCTACTAATAATTTTCCAGGGTAACCATGCCACATTCATAATTTTACACATATTCGGATGTAGACCCTCATTAAACAAGTTCAGCATTCCTACTTTCCTACCATCCCATTCAAACTTTGCTGGTATTACCCCTCCATTATCTGGAGTCCCACTGGTATCCTCTATGTTCCCTAGTTTGGGCATATTAAAGAAACATATGTATCGTCTTCTTCTGTGCTTGATCTCACTTAACATAATACTCTCCAGGACTTTCCATCTTCTTGCAAATGATATGATTTTGTTCTTCTTTATGGCTGAATAGAATTCCATCGTGTGTATTTCCCAAAGTTTTTCAATCCATTCATCAGTTGATGGAGGCCTGGGTTGGTTCCATATTTTGGCTATTACGAATTGTGCTGCTATGAACATAGGTATGCATAAGTTGCTGTAGTTCTCTGTATTCAAACCCTTTGGAAAAATACCCAGGAGTGGTAGAGATGAGTCATATGGTAGATCTATTCCCAGTTCTTAGGAATCTCCACACAGATCTCCATAGTGGCTGAAATAGTTTGCACTGCCACCAACAGTGTAAAAGAGTTCCTCTTTCCCCACATCCTCGCCAGCATTTGTTGTTGTTTGATTTCTTTATGCTTGCCACTCTGACTGGTGTTAGATGAAATCTCAGTGTACTTTTGATTTGCATCTCTCTTATGGCCAATGATGTAGAACATCTTTTCATGTATCTATTGGCCCTTTGTATCTCTTCTTTTGTGAAGTTCTATTCAGCTCATTTGCCCATTTCTTTATTGGGTTGTTTGTTTTGCTAGTGTAGAGTCTTTTGAGCTCTTCGTATATTCTGGATATTAGCCCCCTATCAGAGTGGTGGCTGGTAAAAATTTTCTCCCATTCTGTAGGCTTCCTCTAGGTTTTTGATGGATTCCTTTGATGAGAGGAAACTTTTTAATTTGATGCTATCCCACTTATTAATTCTTGCTTTAATTTCCTGAGCTTTGGAGGTTTTGTTGAGAAAGTTACTGCCTGTGCCAATATGTTGTAGTGTTGAGCCTATGCCCTCCTCTAATAACTTCACAGTCTCTAGTCTAATTTCTAAGTCTTTGATCCATCTTGAGTTGATTCCTGTGCATGGTGAGATGTAGGGGTTTAGTTCCATCTTTCTACAAATGGATAGACAGTTCTTCCAGCACCATTTGTTGAAAAGGCTGTCTTTTCTCCAGCGTATGAGTTTGGCCCCTTTGTCAAAGATTAATTGACTGAAGATGTGTAGATTTGTTTCTGTATCTTCTATTCTAATCCACTGGTCAGTATATCAGTTATTGTGCCAGTACCATGCTGTTTTTACTACTATTGCTCTATAGTATAATTTGAAGTCTGGAATTGTGATGCCTCCTGCATGTTTCTTATTGCAGAGAATTCCTTTAACTATTCTGGGTTTTTTCTTTCTCCATATAAAGTTCATGATTGATTTTTCTAGGTCTATGAAGAATGTCACTGGTATTTTAATGGGAATTGCATTGAATCTTTATTTGCAAACCAAATAAAGATACCTCAAGCAGGAAAACTACAGGCCTATATTTTTAATGAACAGAGATACAAAAATTCTAAGCAAAATCTAGCCATACACATTCAAAATTATATAACGAGAATAATACACCACGACCAAGTTTGTTGCATTACAGAAAAAAAAAAAGGCTGGTTCAACATACGCAAATCAATACATGTTATTTACCACATAACATGAACAAAAACCACATCATCATAGCAATAGATGCTGAAAAAGCATTCGACAAAATCCAACACCCATTTATGTTAAAAACACTGCAAAAAATTGGGATAGAAGGAAAGTACTTCAACATCATCAAGGCAATATACTGCAAACCCAAAGCCAACATTATATTGAATGGGGAAAAACTGCAAGAATTTCCGCTACAGTCAGGAACAAGACAAGGATGCCCACTATCACCACTCCTTTTCAATATAGTCCTTGAGACTCTTGCTGCAGCAATCAGACAAGAGAAGGAAATCAAAGGAATTCACATAGGAAGAGAGGAATTAAAATTATCCTTATTCGCAGATGACATGATCCTTTATCTGGAAGACCCAAAGAACTCAACCAAAAGACTTCTGGAGCTGATTGACAAATTCAGCAAAGTTGCAGGATACAAAATCAATCTAAAGAAATCAGAGGCTTTTCTATATGCCAACAATGAATCCACAATGAAAGAAACAAAGAAAAGAATTCCATTCACTATCAACTCAAAACCAATAAAATACATAGGAATAAACCTAACCAAAGATGTAAAAGACCTCTACAACAAAAACTATCTATTCAATTTAGGTGCTCATTTTTTTAAATTGGTGCACTGTAATCATATATCACATTGGAATACAAGACTTGAGAGGATATACAAGCACACATCATCCAATTAGCCCTCATCCAGCCCCCATCCCATTCCCTCCCCCTCCCTTGATCCCATGCTTGTTTGGTGATTAACTTTGATACATTTGTTTATGTACCTCCCGCGTTTTAAAGAGGCTCCATCCTCCCCTATTCCATACCCTCTGATTGGTCACCTTAGTTGCTTCACTATAGGGCCCTTTCTATAGCTCAACCTTTTCCTGTTGCCCCTTTCCTCCTAGTTTTTGCTGATTAGGGGAAACATCTGATTTTTATTTTCTGCGATATTTCTCTGTGCATGCCCGTTGCAAGTACCGATCCCACTCTTGACAGTCCCAGTAGTGGTCTGTCTACCCGGTGGACTGATGCAGACCTCGCTGGCTCAAGCAGCGGCCTTGCTTCATGGGAGGCCCCAATTCTTGTCTCGCTGACCCCGACACCAGCCTAACCCCTCGGCAGGCTCTGATCCCAGCTTCAGAGGCCCCAGCACCAGACTTGCCTCACAGCAGGCTCCGATGACGGAGGTCTCAGTAACAGCCCCAGCACCGGCCTTGCCTCACGGTGAGCTCTAATCGGGCCTTGCTGGCCCGGCACCGGCCTAACCCCTAGGCAGGCTCCGATCCTAGCCTCGGAGGCCCCAACACCAGCCTTGCCTCACGGCAGGCTCCAATGACAGCCTTGCTGGCCTCAGCCCCGGTCTAACCCCTCGGCAGGCTCTGATCCGACCTCGGAGGTCTCAGTATCGGCCTTGCCTCAAGGAAGGCTCCGATGCCAGCTGCTGGTCCCAGCACCGGACTAACCTCTCGGCAGGCTCTGATCCCAGCCTCAGAGGCCTCAGTAGCAGCCTTGCCTCACAGAAGGCTCTGATGCCAGCCGCTGGCCCCACCACCGACCTAACCCCTCGTCAGGCTCTGATCCCAGCCTCGGAGGCCCCAGTAGCGTTCTTGCCTCACGGAAGGCTCCGATGCCGGCCATTGGCCCCGGCATCGGCCTAACTCCTTGGCAGGCTCCGATTGCGGCCTCGGAGGCCTCAGCACCGGCCTTGCCTCACGGTGAGCTTCGATTGGGCCTTGCTGGCCCCAGCACCAGCCTAATCCCTCAGCAGGCTCTGATCCTGGCCTCGGAGGTCCCAACACCGGCCTTGCCTCATGGCAGGCTCCAATGACGGCCTCGCTGGCCCCAGCCCCGGTCTAACCCCTCAGCAGGCTCCAATCTGGCCTTGGAGGTCTCAGTAGCGGTCTTGCCTCACAGAAGGTTCTGATGCCGGCTGCTGGTCCCGGCACCGGCCTAACCCCTCGGCAGGCTCAGATTCTGGTCTCGGAGGCCTCAGCACCGGCCTTGCCTCACATCAGGCTCCGATGCTGGCCTTCCTGACCCCAGCACCAGGCTAACCCCTCGGCAGGCTCCGATCCTGGCCTCAGAGGCCCCAGCACCGGCCTTGCCTCACGATGAACTCCGATCCCGGCCACACTGGCCCTGGCTAGGTGCCCATTTTTGATTGGGGTATTTGTTCTTCTAGTGTTACAACTTTTAATATATGTGTGTGTGTGTGTGTGTGTATGTGTGTGTATGTATATATATATATATATATATCCTGTCTGTCTACCTATCATCTACCTATCTGTAAAACCAGCCTAGGTATCCCTTAACAGATTAATGGTTTATGAAACTGTGCTTTATAATACAATGACATTTTACTCAGTCACAAAAGAGAAGAAACTCACATCATTTTTAGCAAAAAATAAGTGAGCAAATAATTGTATGTTCTATCTCCTAAGTAAAACTAAAGAAAACTGAGAAACAAAAGGAACTTCAAATAAATGGGGAGAGATACCAGTTGAACAGTGGAAGGAGATTTAAGAAAGGAGGTGGGGGAGGAGGGAGACCTGATGAAAGAAACAGCTCCAACAACCCTATGTATATTTGTGAAGTTATCAATACCAATTTTAATATCATGAATAGGGCTGGGGAAGGGATGGAGTGAAATCCAGAGAGAAATGCAGCAGGAGCTATGTGGCTGCATATTTTTTATTACACTAAACCTCAGTAGGATGTATGGTTATAGTGTACCAACAAAAGTTTATCAAAAGTAAAATAAATGAATTGTTTTGGGGTAGTCACTAGATAGGATGTGATGCACAAGCCTATAATGGAAAGTTATTTGGCAGGGAATTGAGAGGCATCATTTCTCAAACCACATGTCAATTCCTTGGGAACACCCACAGTGCCCTCCTGGGTCCCCTTCATCTGTTCTAACAGTATTCTAGACTTCTTTCCACCGTTTTTATAATAATTTATAATTTATACTTATTTTAAGAAGAGCTTCTTAAACCTTTGTGATATTTCTCAGATAGTGCTTTGAAGCAGATACTAAAAGCTGGTCATGGCTTAAGGGTCTAAGCTTTCTACAGGTCTCTATGCATGTCCAATATGCCCTAAAACATTGTTTCTTTTGTGTAGCATGGATGTCGTACTTGGAAGATGTTTCATTTGGTATTTTGGCATACAAACTAGATGCTAATTTGTTCAGAAAATAAGTTCAACATGTATTTTTCCTCAAAAATTACTTCTAAAAGGGAATTATAATTTTCTTCTTATTAGCCAATTTCCACTTAAAGAATGAACTATGCCCCCAAGCGCAACTGCAAATCCCAGTTAGTGTGACCTCTGCTAACATGTTAATTTAGGACAGCTTCCACTTAAACTGCTTTCCCGTGGCATCAGGTGAATTGATCACAAGAGATTTAATAACTTTGGTTTAAGCCTACACCCTTTATAAATCTGTAATCACTTTACATCAGACATTCCACTAAAGAGCTAATATTTGTAAAGCAAATCAAGAAATTCTTCCTCAGAAGTTTGGAAGAATGGTCACATGTACTAATTAGTGTTTATTACACCCTACATATTTTTTAGGGAAAGCTTTAAGCAGGCAAGCCAGAATATTTTAACCAAGAGCAATATGTAACTACTTAGGAGACAGAAAATAAATTTGAAAACCTACATATATATATATATATATATATATATATATATATATATATATATATATTGTGTGGTATTCGGGTTCCTGGAACCCCTTGTACCTTTGGGCTACACTCCCAGACATATTTTATATATTTTTTAAATATGAAAATAGGGTCTCTTAAGCCAGCGAGAGTGGCTTTAAACCTGCACGATCCTCCTGTCTCTGCCTGAAAACCTATTTACTTTTAAAGCTGCCTATTAGTTTCTCAAACAAGTAAACAATAATTCCTTAAAAGACCATGCATGGCCATGCCGATAAAGACAAATGTGCTGAGATCAATATATTTTAATTAGATGGAGAGCATTCATCAACATTGAAATACTCATTTATAGGACCAGGCTGATTATATCATCTCTATTGTTGAACTGTTGTAGGTTGGTCTTTCTTAAAATCCATGGGCATATTAGTCCTGTTGAGCAACTTTCTATTTTCCAATTGCATTAAAAACTATCCTGCCTATGCAAAAGGTAAGCAAACTTATAGCTAAAACTTTAGACTTATTTTCTTAGAGAAAAAAAAATACAGATATTTAATCTATGCATGAAACTAAACTAGGCTATTAAGCTACTTCCTATAGTCCTAAGACTTATTAAGAAAGAAAAGAGTATAAGATAAAGACATGCGATTGTCCCCACTCATGGTAGATGATATATGTCATACAGACTTTTGTTCCAAAGGCCCGTTAGATTTCAGAGACACTGGGTCCTTTCTCCTTTGTTTGAGGGGAGATTAAGATTTTGATGATCAGAGTTCATTAGGAGAAGAAGATGCTGCATCATGTACAGGGATGTAAGCTGAACTATTTGCTCAGACCAACTCAAAGAACTACAAGCTCTTGCTTTTAAGGTATCATCTCCTATACTTCTGACTAATACCACCCAGGCACAATTTACCTACTAGCCTGTTTCATTTTATATCCTGTTTATTTTCCTCTTATTTATTATTTTCTTATTTAATTTTTATTGCTTCTAAAAAGTAATTGTTGTGAGAACACGTATTAGTTTCTAACTCAGTAAAATCAGTCTGCCAAAAAGATGGTTTGGTATCTTTTGTAAGCTGAATAAATTAGGCAAAGTGTGTAAAAAATCAATAGCCATTATATTTAATAAATGCTATGATTTATCCCTATAAGCCTCAAAAAATTATCAGGGACAAAAACACATACACATTTTATTCTTAGCATGATTTGATCTGCTTGACATAATGCTATTTTGGGTTTGATTCTCTCTTCTTTTCTGGCTCTTTTTTAACTAAGGAGCTTCCATCTGCCTGATAGAATGTGCTATACAGCCTAAACAGGTCCAAGAGAAACCATAGCCAGGCACTGAAGATCAAGAAATACTAGCCTGGCAGACTCAGAAACATAATGAGTAGGATATGAAGTCTTAGGAGTATAGTCCAAGCTATTTCATAATTCTGGGGGGGTAAATGAGCATATTTGTTTTTGCCTGGATTAGTACACCATGATGCAGAAAGTCGATTCAAACATGTGGGAATGGATAAACCACAAGTGACAAGACCAGAATCCAAATGAAGGAGAGACTCACAAGAATTTCACACCCTCTCCCCCAACTCCCTATATCAAACACATTTCACCAGATGTGGAACCGCTTCGTTTTCATACCTGAGCTGACTTGACAGCCTAAAACATTGCTACACTCTCTGATTCTAAGTTTTGGAAATCCCACTGGAAATAGCAAACACCATATGCTAAGAATCACTCCATCAAACAGGGACAGTCTATTCCATTTATGTAAGTTTAGAAACCCTGATGTCTATTGCCAAAACAAATTTAGAAGTTGCTTTGACATTCCTTACTTCAATTTCCCTTCATTTACAGAACCATGAGTGGGAAAGTAATGTATTTAACACTCTTTATTTGACAGTAATTCAGCTCAAGAAAATTCTACATATTACTTTACCTTATTTGCAGCTTAAAGAAATTCACTCGATAAAGAGGCATTAATCATCATTGTTTCCTCCTGTTAAACAGAAAACACCTGGAAAGCAAGAATTAACCTTGTTACAAATGCCTAATTGTCTTACTGGCATATAAATGATAGCGACCGTACGATGGGACTCTCAGCTACCCAAATACCAGGAATGAGAAGGTTTCCTGAGGCAAGCCCCAGTCTAGAAGTCCTCTCGACTAGATTTGTGATATTAGGTAAGTAACTGGTCTCTGGACCTCTCTATTCTTATATATTACAAACAGGTGAAGTGAGGCTCCACAGGTCTGACTTAATTACCTCCCCTTGATAGAAGAGCAGGTTGGCTATTTTCTGCTTTAAGTATAAAGAGCTTGCTCCAGTCATTGTCACAGGATGGACGGGGGCTCTCCAGAAAAGATATTTTTATGTCTTGGAAACTAAATGCACTTTAGTTAGGGGCGAATATCATTATAAATGTAATTAAGTAAAGCTTTGTGAGATAAGATCACTCCATTTGTTCTGGTGGACCCTTAATCCAGTGACAAATATCCTTATAGGAGCTTAAAAGGAGATGACCCAGAGAAGGTCAGGGAAGGCAGAGGTGGGGAATCAGGAATGTAGCCACAAGCCAAGGGACATCCATGACCACCAGAAGCTGGAAGAGGAGAGGGAGGATTCTACCAGGGAGCCCTCAGAGAGGGCACAGCCTAGCCCACACCTTAATTTTGGACTTCTGGCCTCTAGAAGTTTAAGAGAATTCTTTTCAGTTGGTTTGACCAATAACCATGTGATAATCGGTTACAGTGCCCATAAAACACACAATCAGGTCTCAAAAGGTATCCAAAGAGATTTCATCAAGGTGTTTTTGAAAGACTCAAATGTGTAGTCAGGGAAGAACAATGAGTAGGAAACTTGGCCACCTTTGGGCCCAAGAAAACAAAAGGCAAACCATCTTAGCTTTAAGGGAACTAACTGGGGACTGGATCTGTGGAGGAAGCAACCAGAGGGAGCTGCCCAGGACACCAGGCAGCAGAAAGATGGAGTCAGAGATCAGGAGCAAGGGCAGAAATACCTAAAATGCTCTGACCACCTTCTCCACCTGGCCCTCCCTTCTCCTGGTGAACTCATTGTCCACATCCAAATGGTCTGAGAGCAAGCAAACTAAGGATTGCATCCTATCGGTTTCAGCCTTGTGGGGCACTGAGCAGAGCAGAGAAGCATGGACAATGGTTGGAAGACCTCAATTGGAGAAAAAACTGTGGAGACACTAAGTAAGATTCAGATTTTTTTTTTTTTTTTTTTTTTTTTTTTTTGGTGGTACTGGGATTCCTGGAAACCCTTCTACCTCCGGGTTACACTCCCAGACCTATTTTTATACTTTTTAAAATTTGGAAACAGGGTCTCTTAAGCCAGCGCGACTGGCTTCGAATCTGCCTGATCCTCCTGTCTCCGCTTCCCAAGCGAGGCGATTACAAGCGTGCGCCACCACACCCGGCAAGATTCAGATTTTTAAGAAGAATCAATTGCGAAAAAGAAAAGATAAAATCCCCAGAGACAATTCCCAGGAAATATTTTAATTCTACTAGTCAGTCTAAGATTCTCTGAAACACTGTTGTGGAAACATGTTTCATTTTTTTCTAAATTGTAGTTTTCTCTACCTTGAAATAAAATGCCTTTACAAAGTTTAATAAATCTTTTAAAATTTCAACACATCATCCCAATAAAACAAAACCAGCATATTTTTCTTTTTTCTTTTTCATTCTAAAGTACTAGGAATTGAACTCAGGAGCATTCTGCCTCTAAGCTATACCTCTAGCCCTATTTCTTATTCTTTATTTTGAAACAGGGCCTTACTAACTAGCTGAGGCTGGCTGCAAATCTGTGATTCTTCTGTCTCAGCCTCCCAAGTACTGGGATTACAAATGTGTGCCACCACACCCAGTTGAAATCAAAATTTTAAAATTATTTCAAGGAATTATTTTTATATCATTTCTCAAGCAAACCTTAGAACAACTATACAATATAAATATTATTGTGTGCACATTACACAGAATTAAACTGAGGCTGTGAGAAATTGAGTGCAATTTTATGGCTAATAAACAATTAAGCTGAGGTCTAAATTATTTCTATCTGCTACCAAAGCTGATTGTGCTATTCTTTCCTGGCTCCTTAATTGTATCTAATATCTAGAAATTAAGGCATTATTGTCCTATCCTCTCTCCTAACCCCACTTGCAGACTAATAAGCTAAATAAATTAAAATCTACTGAAAAATAACAGACCAATGTGATATTATTTTTTGGAGAAATTCTATTTTTTACTCTCAACTGACTGTTTCAAAATCATTTTTATCTATATTTAAGATTGGAAAAATAAAACATTAATGACCACCACTGAATAATAGTAAGTATGTACCAATAGCCATCATGAACTAAATATGTCTATCTGTGATGGACTAACAAGAAACAAGCTCACCAGCCCACTTTTAACAACTAGAAGCTTATCATTCCACTTAAGATAACTCTCTTCCTTTTGTTTCTTTGAACCTAGAAGTGGCAAAGCTTCCTGCTTGAGTGTATGTTTGGATCTTTTGTCTTTCATACCCTTTCAGAAGTTAGAGAAATGCCTTACACAAATGTGTTCAGAAATTTAACTACCAGCAGTACAAATTGGAGGCCAGACTGAACAATTTAGCAAGGCCCTGTCTCAAAATAAAATAAAAGGGCTGGAGATTTAGCTCAGTGGCAAGCCTAGCATTCACTAGGCTCTGGGTTTAATACCCATAACCACTTAAAAAAATCATCCTCATCGAGAAGTCTAGGATCTCTATGGCATATTCTATGTTTTAATATTATCATACGACCTCTACTGACTGTGAAGAGCATCAAGCCTAATTTATTGGTCCTCTGAATTTATTACAGGTACGTTCCAAAGGTGAAATGCTTAATACAGATAAATGTGTTTCTTAAATTTTTATTTCATTTAAAAATATGGTACAAACACCAACATTCTAGACAATCACATATTTCTCTGTCCACCTGCCCCCACTTCTTTATTCTGATAGACATGCTATAGTTCATAAAAGCCTACATGTCAGACAAGTGGTGCATGCCTACAATCCCAGTACCTGGAAAGCTGAGGTGAGAGAGGAGGACCACAGGTTCACAGCCAGTCTCAGCAACTTAGTGAGGCCTTCTGCAACATAGCAAAACCTTGTTTCAAAATAAAAAATAAATAGGACTGGGGGTGTAGCTTGGAGGGAGAATGGCTCCAGGCTCAGTCTCCAAAAAAGAGCCTACTTAATACAGTACATCCAGATATTCTAACCAGTAGAAGAAAACTTCAGTAAGAAGACATGACCAACAGACAGGTGTTGATTCTGTCATCTCAACTCTTTCTCTTGAGGTGTTTTGCTTTTCCCTCCTGATGCCATGGTGAACTGGCCTCAAGGTTCACTTCAATCCCTTTAATACTCTGATTGAACCTAAAAGCAAATCTCTTTTCTTGATTCCTCTTGGTGCAGCGAACACAGGCCAGAGCTTTTTAAAAGATTTTTCTAAACACAAAGGGATAACAGAAGTGAAATAAACGGCAAGACTCCAAGGAGCCTACACTGTTTGGCTTACACGTTATAGGATTATGCTCTTATATTAGGTAGCTCTTTTTCTAAGAACAATTCCTATTAGGTTCTTTCTTATTTAGTTGTATCTCTTATTTAGAGTATCTCCAGGAGGACAATCTTAAATATTCTAGCCCTTTCTCAGTCAAGAGGCAAAAAGAGGGGAAAGTACTTTTCCCGAACACCTAGCACTTTCAGTTCTGAGTTTCCAATCTGAGAGTCAAGCATCTTTGTAAATAAATACAAGGGATAATGTCTCCTTTGAGTTGGCTCTTTTGGGGCTCAGAAAGAAAATTCATCAGAAATAGCTCAGAAGGAAACTTTCTCTTTCAACTTTTTAACTCTTAACTTTCAATCCTCATTTTTCCCTGGAGTAAGCTATGGAAACTATAATTTATCTTGCCCAAAGCAGGTCATAGAAAACAGAATTCCTTCTACCCTAAGTCAGCCATTAAAAAAACTAAAAATATTACTCAAACATTTTTCTGCTTTCTGTGTAACAGCTGGTCATAAAGGAAGTTAAGACCCTCATTCCAGAGGGGTCCTGCCCCATACCTTGAAGAAAGATACTGCAAATGAGAAGTCAAGAAGATTCTGAACAAATAGACCTTGTTGGGTTTCTGCAATCATTCTCCTCCTATAGCTCATACTCTGTTTGTCCAAACACATTTCTACATGCTTGACACTGCTTCACCAAACGTAAGGGGAAAACATGGAGAGTTCATCCTAAGCTCGCGGGTCTTTACTTTGAAGGCTCCCATGTCATGTAAGGATATTATCAAATAAATCACTTTTATTTACGACATTAGTTAAACCCTAAAGAAACTGAGACATGAGTTTCTTAATTTTTCTGTAAATAAAAAACTCTCCAGGTCTTTAATTCATGATTCTTTGGGTTTGGAACAAGATTTTCAAGAAAGGAGATGAGCAGAAACAGTGAGGCCTTTGGTCCCTGATGACCCAAAGCTTGAGATCTCAGCCCCCCCCCCCAAAAAAAAAACATGCTACCATTAAAAGGCATGCCATCCAAACTCCTCCCTCACTTCCTCTTTATTCCCTTCTACCAAACCAACTGACCAGGCAGTCAGGTTTTAGTTTATAACTTCTACCTTCTTATCAATTTGTCACTGGAAAAAATAGGAGGAGTTTCAAGAGACAGAGACTTCAATTCAGGATGAGAAGGGTACTTAAGGTACATAATAGCTTAGAATTTCAACACATTTCAGGCAGATAGAGATTTATTTAGGGAGGCAGAGAGACATTCACAATGGGCGAATGTGGGCTATCTTCAGAATGACAGATACTTTGGGGGCCTGTGGTTCTTTAAAAATCAACTTGGTGAGGGGTAGACATGGAAAAGTATGGGGATAACATCATTCTGGTGATCACCAGACAGCTAGCTGATGGTGGTATGGTTGTCCTCAGTTCTCAGGATCCTTAGGCTGATGTGGTTTCCATCATCTGATCAACAGATGACATTGCAAGTCCCCTAAATTATTGGCTTCTTCAGATATCATATCTCTCTTTGTCTGATCTATTTATGGCATGGGCTAATTAACAGTGCCCCAGGTAATTATCATATGTGAGTGAATTTATGTCCTGACACTTCCAAATTTCCAGAAAATCTGTAAATCTTAACAATACCACATGGGAAGTGCCAGGCCTGGGAAAATATATGGACCTTCAGATTAGAATGATATTTTCTTGTCATTTCTTTTGTCTCTTTTCTATTGGCTTTTATTTTTACTATCCTACCTCAAGTTGACTGATCAATAAAGCCTTTTTCTTTTTGCAAAAATTTGGTGTCTTATTATTGGCTTCTATGCACAGCAGGCAGCAAGAGCTCACTGGGAAACATTTTGCTCTTGTTAACCTGTCTTTTGTTAAAAAGGTGTCTGCCGTGACCCTTTATAATGCCAGAAGAAAAGTATAGCATTTCTCTTTTCCTAGCCTCCTGATTTTTTATACTAGATATAGAAATAAGACCTTGTGACCAGTATAAGATCTATAACACGCCAATATCTGAACACAGATTCATAACTGTGTAAGATAAATTTTATTGATTCCAGCCAATGATTACCAGTAGCTTGCAAAAGTCTCTATGAACAGAGGCCTTATCTAAGACTATTTTCTGAAGGGAAGTTGAAGTTTCCCATTCTACCATATTTGCTCTTCCAATTTCTTGTTCCATTTTTGAAGGAAGTGAGTTGTTTTAGTTTTTCCTTTCAACTGCCTTTGTAACTTCCACAGCAGAGCTGCAAGAATTTGAGAGAATACCAGGTCAAAATGACAGACCAAAATTATATAAAACTAAGACTATAAATGGAGTTCCAAGCAGGACATTCAAATCTACCTTTAGGCTTTCTGTTATCACTGCTATCAAAGTCAGTGAGGCCTGACAAAGCATAAATATGATTTCTAAAGATGGAAAAAGGCAAGCAGACTCTTTAAATCCCTAACAGCAAACTCTACATTCCTGACAGAGCTCCACCATAATATTCTAAGTTCTTCTTTGGGTTATCTGATGTCTACTGATGTTTATAGCATGGAAACACCAGAGGGAAAGTATGGATGGATGAAATTCTCTGCTGGCAGAAGCTTTCTAGAGAGATACTTGAGAAAAAGCAAAAAATAAAAATAAAATAAAATAAAAATAAAAAACATATATATTTATATATATATCCTCTTGAATTTCATTAGTCTGTCTCATAGGGGTGCTTTCTACCATGAAGACAGTGCTAAAAGATGACTTTTTTAAGGCATAATAATGACTCTCATACAAACATTACATTAATTATGATCAGGTATTTTATCTAACTCATTAATTAATGAGTGAGCCAGTCAGGTGTAAGAATAGTTTCAAAGGAGAATGCAAAGAACCATATATGCAGAGACATATAAAAGATGCTGAAATGAATTTATAATGAGATTAAAATGAATGTCCACAGGGTGACAATCAACTGCATTTCACCAGACAGGATTAATTGCATTTCTATGAACTAGAATCATCTATATTATTCTCAGTTTTCTATCACTTACAGACTTTCAAGTTAGCCCAAACAAAAAAAGAAGGTGGCTATAAACTAAGAGATCACACAATACAGGATATTAGGTAATTAATTTTTTATTTTCTTTCTTATTCTATATGGGTTTTTTGTTGTTGTTTTTGCCTGTTTTAAAGTTATTCATTTTTTTCCTTGGCAAAGTTAATAACCTTCAATATCTATAAATAACTCTCAACGGCCAAACTTTGTTAAACCTTAAGCGCTCAGTGTTTTAATTTACCTTAGTAGTGGGCAAATCAGATAACAGAAAAAGCAGTGTTGTATAAATTCATGTGCTCTTTAAGTTGTTGGTTTCGGTCCAGCATAGTTATTGCTTTTTCATACTCAGCAAATCCCTCACTACAGAAAATTTATTGTGATTAAACTTTTGTGTCCTCTCCAATCACCCCTCCCCATGTTGGAAACAACCATTCATTTGTCCCCTCTAAAATAAAGGCAGTTAGGATGAAATTTCAAGATTAAATTATTTCTGTACCTTTAAAATGTTGTAGAAAAATCTCTCTAAATCGTCTTTATTCAACAAGGAAAACTTTTAAAAAGGAAAGAAGAGCAAATGGCCAAGGGTTGGGCGATACAAGCAGGAAAATGAGAAAAGGCCAAAAGGTCTTTTTGGAACTCAAGGTTTTCACTGATAAATTAATGAGGTCTTTAGCCTCCAAAATGTTCAAAGCTCCAAAAAGAAATTAATTTTTTAAAGCCCTTCTGTTCTAGATAACAGCTTGAAAATACCACATTAATATTTTTTGTATTGCATGTTTTTATCATATGTAATGGATGTTATCCTTAATGCGGCATGACATTTCAAGTGATTAAGGGCCTGGTGGGGGCATTAACAATGCAAGACCTTATTTGCATTTACACTAATGATTTTATAATGGGGGTTTTATTATATTAATGATGACTTCTGGGAGTGAAAAAAAAAAGGCAGAAGAAATCCAAGAAACTCCTCCATCCGTTGATAAAATAGCTATTGCCAGATTTGTTGACATAGGTGGTTATTTGTACAAAGGGAAACAAAAGCTTTACTATTAATCATTATAAGCTTTATGTGCTTTACAGCAATTGCTAAATTAATTTACCCATTATT
This sequence comes from Muscardinus avellanarius, assembly GCF_963383645.1. Classification (NCBI taxonomy): domain Eukaryota; kingdom Metazoa; phylum Chordata; class Mammalia; order Rodentia; family Gliridae; genus Muscardinus; species Muscardinus avellanarius. The sequence continues at coordinate 41,074,559 of NC_137802.1, read as the reverse complement.
GCTGGGTTTTAGGTGTTTCTTTTCCTTCTTTGTTTTTTTAAACTTTTTTTTCCATGGTATGAAATACAAATTAAATATCTGTATAACTACAGCCTTGGCATTTGAGTTGGATGGCATGCAAGATCAAGTGTATCCACCCAGATCCCAATCCAGTGTAACAGCAAAACTCAGTTCCAAGCTCATGTTTTTGTAACCACTTTTCATAGTGTTTGGATAGTGCATAGTTTTAATGTGGCAAATTGCTTCTTGGAAGAAAAAACAAGTATTAGAACCCCCTCCCTTAAGAGGTAAGGAGGCAGACTAAAATATCTGTTGCTGTTGTGAACTGCAACCATCTCTGATGGGCACAATAACTTCTTTGTGCTTGTGCAGAATGTTTTTTATACCAACATGAAAATCTGAGGCTGCCAAATAAAATATTATTTGGAAACCAGGCGTGGAGGCTCATGCTTGTAATACCCACTCTTGGGAGGCAGAGACAGGAGGATCGCGCAGGTTTGAAGCCAGCCGCGCACGCTGGCTTAAAAGACCCTGTTTCCAAATAAAAATGTAAAAATAGGTCTGGGAATGTAACCCAGAGGTAGAAGAGCTTCCAGGAATCCCAGTACCACCAATTATATATATATATATATATATATATATATATATATATATATATATATATATATTAATATATATTTATATATATAATATATATATATATATATTTATATAAATATATTTAATATATATTATATATATATATATAATTTGGAAGAAAAAACTTTCCTATATACATTAAAATCAACCAAGTTCAGGGCGAAGAGCTAATCTGGCAGTCAAGATAGCAGGAGGTAATCGAGTCCACACTTGTGGATAATTATGAATTTTGCTGTTCCTTAAAAGCAATACAGAATAGGAAACGGTGTAATTTGCCATGTCTGTTTGTTACTCCAGCAATATAAAGCTTGTAATAAGATTTCACACTTTAATTCATCTGAGAACCTTGCAGTGTTTTACAAGCACTAATTACTGAGAATCTCACCATGCTTAACTAAAGACAAGCAAAGGCTACAGCACGGATTCTATTTTTTCAGGTTGGTAAATAGAATAGAGAAAATTTACCATTTTGAAGAGCACTGGGAAATAAGATTTAAAGAAAAGAAAAAAGAGCTGGCTGATGTCATGGGCTATTCTTTTTAGGCTGTTGTAACCATAAGACAGTATAAAATTCATTCTAGGAATAATATTATGTTCTTCCACTAAAACTTTATTCAGAATTTTTACTTAGTGCCTCTATGAGCTAGACATTAAGTCTATTTGGGCTGATAGGCAGAAAGACTCTTGTTAAACCTTGCCATCAGGTGTAATAGAAGCACATATAATGATCTGTAAGCAGAGGGTGCAGAATTAATCAGGAGAGTTGAATACATGGTAGGGAGCATATTACCGGCATGGAGAATGGTTTTTCCAAGCAACAATACAAAGCAAAACAAAAACCCTTATTTGCAAAGTCATGAAGACACATTTCCAAACCAGCAAATGTTTTCTTAGGGTTGCAGTTTAGACGGGGAAGAATATAATCTAGGTGGTTTGTAATGTGCGTGGAAAGAATAAGTAGAGTTAGATGAAAGAAGAGTGTCTTGCTTTAGTTATAACTCCCCTTTTTTTTAGGCAAAATCTGAATTAAGATTGCTAGCTACTTTAAAATTACATCAGACACATGCTTTCATAAAACCCATATTGTAACAGTAATTCCCAACACCTGATTAATTAATCTGGCAGATGCTTTGCTTTTTCTCTTCTTCTAATTTTGTTAGAAAATCATGAACTGGAGTCTGTTCCAAGGTTCTCCCTCCAAAGGGATTATCAGCAGATTTCCATTGTAAATGAGTTTCCTTGTTTTACTGAAGGTAAATAGTTCTAGCTTTAATATAGACGTAACATATATCCTGTCATTTTTCATTGATAGCTTTGTAAAAGTTGGGCCTTTAAATGAAATGCAAATGTTTCTTTTATTCTTCCACTAAAGTTGAAAGCATAAGGATGAAAAACGCATTTATCCACCTTCCGCCCTCTATAAAAGACTCAAAATCAGTTTAAACTGCGAAATCTCAGAGAGCTGTTGACAAAAAAGGATGAGGAAGTGTTTTGCCAACCAAAATGGCATTTCTGTCACTGTTAATTTGCTTTAAACTACCACAGAAAAAGCTTCTCGGGTTCGTTCACGCTAGCATTTCTCGTTGGCTTAAAACCAACTCTTAAATATGATATTTTATGGACTCAGACATGAAGTGTATGCTAAACATTAATCTCTAAGACTATGATCATTAGAGCCAACAGCTCACACCTATGGACTAAAGAAATATGGGAGCTTATTACTCAAAGAGCTTCAGCTTGGGCTTGAGAAACAATGTCACCAACTCCCACTTGACAAGATCCCATGCCCTACACACTCAGTAGTTCCCTGTGAGACTGGAAACCTACGGAACAAAAAGAAAACCCATAGAAGGTGAGATTTTTGCATTGGGTCTGATTTTTGCATTTTTGCATAGCTAGTCCCTGACTTAGGATGGTTTAACTTAATGGTAATTTGAATTTACAATGGTGTAAAAGCAATACACATTTAATAGAGATCATATGTGGAATTTTGAATTTTGCTATTTTCCTGTGCTAGAGATATGCAGTCTCCCTTGATGCGGGTAGCATGAGCAATCCACAGCTCCCAGTTAGCCATGCCGTCATGGCTGATACTGTATCTGATACTGTATGGTACATTGTTGACAGCTTTTTGGATAGAGATATTCAATAAATGACATGAAGCTGGGCATGATGGTGCATGACTATAGTCTTAGTACATGGGAAGGCAGGTGGATCGCAGGTTCAAGGACATCCTCAACAACTTAGTTGCTGTTTAAAAAGTTAAAAAAAAGATCTGGGGGTGCAGCTGAGAAGTATAATTTGTCTGAGTTCAATCCCTAGTCTAAAAACAAAAAATTACATGAGTTATTCAAACCTTTATTACAAAATAGGCATGTGTTACATGAGTTTAATGAACCATAGGTTCATGCAATATTCTTATAACATGTAAGGTAGGCTAGACTAATCTGTGATATTTGGTGGTTAAGTGTACTAAATCAATCTATCTGTCTCTATCTAATAGATAGATAGATAGAGAGATAGAGAGATAGATAGATAGATAGATAGATAGCTAGATATAGATGTAGATATATTTGTGGTACTAGGGATGGAACCCAGGGGAATTCTATGTTTAAGATACATCCTCAGCCCTATTTTTTTATTCTTAATTTTGAAACAGGGTCTCACTGAGTTATGAAGGGCCTCACTAAGTAGCTGCGGCTGTCCATCAACTGTGATCCTCCTGTCTCAAGCCTCCCAAATGCAGGGATTACAAGCATGTGCCACCACACCTGGTGCTAAATCTATTTTTATTTAGAATGTTTTCAATTTATGTTGGGTTTATGAGAACACAACTCCATGGACAGTTCAGGAGCATCTATGTTACCTTGAAAGAGTGAAATCTTTTTAAAAGCATTAGGATTTATATGTGAGAGCTCCTGATGCAGATAATTCATTCATCTATCAAACTAGTATATTTACCCTCTAATATAAACAAAGTATGATGTTATGCATTAACAAAAATAATAATTAGAAGACTATAATTTTCCACATGTTTGGAAAAGACAGGTGTTATTAAATAAGAACAATTTATTATGGTAAGCATTCTAAAATGTAGTCAAAGAACAGTGGAGAAGGAATCTCTAATTGTGCCTACTTAGGGCTACGACAAAAACTTCATATTTTCACTAGATTAAATGATTGTCCTCATCTGACTTTACCCTGACAGAAGTACATAGCCACACCCTTACATACCTCCTGGTAAGTGAAGTGCACCTACTCTCCTTTAACAGTGACCTTGACTACGCCACTTGCTTTGAACCAGAGAATATTAGTGGACATACGACTAGCAGAAGTATACAACTTGCTCACAAATTGGGCTTTCCCTCACATTCCAGAATAATCAAACCCAGAGAAAAGGCTCTCCACATAGTAAAAAATTTTTTCTTGGTTCAACACTTGCTGTTGAGGCCAAAAACTTCATTTAGCAATCTCTGAATGACAGTCATTCTTTAAGCTGGCATTAGGGAGCCTAAGTCATTAGAAAGGAGGGGCAATCACCTGATGCCCCCTGACTTTTAAAGTCTCAACTGAGCAAGGAATCCTCATGAAAAACCATTTGGCTTTTAACAGCATTCGCACTAGGATTATCCTTAATTCAATGCTCTCTGGTTTGCCCTCAAAACTTCAGCCCTCCCTGCAAATATAGTGAAATTCAAAGAAATTGTTACAAAGCACAGGAAACACTGAGTCTACGAGATCCTTCTGCAGTCTCTTTAGAAGGCAGAGGACGTGGTTACTGTCATAGCAAATATGCTGGAGATTTATGGAGACTATGATTGTGGATCGGGGAGCAGAGTCAAGCAGACATAAATCTTGGTAAAGAGTCAGTCAAGCCATATAAAGATGCCACTAGGAAACCGCAACTGTCAAGGGCTGTGCTTATTAGCATCGCGAAATCAAGGAACCCCATAAATCTTGTGTACACGGAGATACACCCCACTCGTTGCAAGCCATCTTTAGTAATATTGCTGCACCCACCACTGAAATAGAGGAAAGACAGCAAGCACTAAAGAGGAAAGGGAGATAAGCCAGTGATTAAAACAGAAATATCATAATAATTCCTCACATCAATATAGTGCTCTCTAGTTTACACAGTGATTTTATGGCACTGCTTTTAAAGTCACTGCACACCTGTGGGTGATGCTATGGCAATGTTTTTTGTTTGTTTTCTTCTATGGGTGAGAAAACCAAGTCTTAAGAAAAACTTGTCTGAGGTCTCAGTGATTACTGGTAGTAAAGGCAAGTCCCAGGACAGGTCTTTGGACTCCTAGGCCAAGCCTCTTGACACTAATTGAAAGAATCTTAAAACAATCACACTGTGTTATATGAGCTCTCAGAGTCAGGCTTGTACCTAGCTAAGATATAAGACTATCTCTCTTGTTCCGGGGCATCTTTCTCTCCAAGATGATTGTGATGTGACCAATATAATGAAGTTAAAACAGGGCTTCTAGTGGAATAAGAGCAAATGATTAATCAATAAAACCAAAGTAAACTTGACACTGACAGAAAGCCTCAGAGTATACAAATTACTATCAAAAGCATAATTTAAAATTATTGATTTCAAGACTGTCATGTACTTTCTCACTGGCAAAATTTGTGCCAGCATAACTTAAATAGAAAGTCACAGGATTTGAGTTATGTGAATTTTTATACATCACTTCATAAGTTCTAGTTTCATGGTTACTCATTAGAGAAATATATGCCCCCTCCAGCAGTAAGGAATTTACCAAATATAAAATATTCAGTTAATTAACTGAGACTCCAAACATGTAAGTATAATACCCAGGTCAGACATCACATAATTATTCATATGGAGGTGCCTCATAGCTGGGGCAACTTGGTCTTAACCTCAACCAACACTCAACATATGCACACCATATAAATACAAGTGTGTGAATGTATGGGCGGGCACACACACACACATATACATACACATACATACACCTTGCACATGTTAGAAATATATATATATATATATACACACATCATATATATATATATATATATATATTCAACTATTATCACCCTATTCTTTGTAACTTGAATACTATTATTTTATCCAACTGTCTCATATTTTAGAATGACTGGTATATTCCTGAACATGTTTTTATTGTTTTTGTAATTGCCAGGGGCTTACTTTTCATGGCTCAATTTTCTATACAATATTAGTTTTCTCTGGCTAATCTTTTCACTTAATTATCATCTTTGGTAATCATTTAACCATTTCTTTTTGTCTATTCTGTACACAGATGGAACCTTCAGCCATTTTTCCCTTCTAATTTCCAAAAATACATCATGTGGAAATACTTATCAGAAAACTTACCCAGGCTTTATGTGGCTGGAAAGATTTACATCTAAGATAAAGTATATAATAAGTATCAATAAAAGTTCTTTGATCATAATCACCCCACATGAGGGAATTTCACCTTGGCCACTTAATTTAAATTTAACATATTTCACTCTAACTCTACTCTCTGCTCATAACTCAATTTCCATAAAAAATCTGCAGAATTATTTTTTCTTTCTATTATTTAATGTACTTTTTCATAGCCAGAGATTTTAGTTCTTATTTTATTTTTTTTATTTTATACACATTTTTATTGAAAATAAATGGCATACATTTAAACTGTACTTGGTGCCCTCTACCCTACACCCCTATTTTCCCTTCCTTCCTTCCCACCAATGATTTTCCAGGGTAACCATGCTATATTCATATTTTTATACATATTCGGTTGTAGACCTCATAAATCAAGTTCAGCCTTCCTCCTCTCCTATCTATCCATTCAAACTTTACTGAGATTTCTCTTACATTATCTGGAATCCTTCTGGTATCCTCTATGCTCCCTAGTTTGGGCATATTAGAGGAAAGATATGTCCCTTCTCTTTCTGTGCTTGGTTGATCTTACTTAACATAATGTTTTTTAGGACTTTCTATCTTCTTGCAAATGACATAATTTTGTTCTTCTATATAGCTGCATAGGATTCCATTGTGTGTATTTCCTACAATTTTGCAATCCATTCATCTGTTGATGAGGACCTGGATTGGTTCTGTATTTTGGCTGTTACGAATTGTGCTGCTATGATCATAGGTATGCATAAGTTGCTGTAGTTCTCTGTATTCAACCCCTTTGGAAAAATACCCAGGAGTGATAGAGCAGGATCATATGATGGATCTATTCCCAGTTTTCTAAGGAATCTCCACACAGATATCCATAGTGGCTGAACTAGTTTGCACTCCCACCAACAGTGTAAAAGAGCTCCTCACGAACATTTGTTGTTACTTGAATTCTTTATGCTTGCCACTCTGACTGGGGTTAGATGGAATCTCAGTGTAGTTTTTATTTGCATCTCCCTGATGGTTAATGATGTTGAACACCTTTTCATGTATCTATTGGTCATTTGTATCTCTTCTTTTGTAAAGAGTCTATTCAGTTCAATTGCCCATTTCTTGATTGGGTTGTTTGTTTTGCTAGTGTAGAGTCTTTTGAGCTCTTTGTATATTCTGGATATTAGCCCCCTATCAGAGTAGTGGCTGGTAAAGACCTTCTCCCATTCTGTAGGCTTCCTCTTTAGGTTATTGATGGTTTCCTTTGATGAGAAGAAACTTTTTAGTTTGATGCCATCCCACTTGTGAATTCTTGCTTTAATTTCCTGAGCTTTGGAGGTTTTGTTGAGAAAGTTACTTCCTGTGTCATTATGTTGTAGTGTTGAGCCTACACTGTCCTCTAATAAACTTATTAAAGTTCATAGTCTAAGGTCTAATTTCTAAGTCTTTGATCCATCTCAAGTTGATTCCTGTGGATGGTGAGAGGTAAGGATTTAGTTCCATCTTTCTATAAATGGATAGCCAGTTTTCCCAGCACCATTTGTTGAAAAGGCTGTCTTTTCTCCAGCATATGAGTTTGGCCCCTTTGTCAAAGATTAATTGACTGTAGGTGTGTGGATCTGTTTCTGTATCTTTTATTCTAATCCACTGGTCAGTATACCTGTTATTGTGCCAATATTATGCTGTTTTAACTACTATTGCTCTATAGTATAATTTGAAATCTGGAATTGTAATGCCTCCTGCGTGATTCTTATTGCTGAGAATGGCTTTGGCTATTCTAGTTTTTTTCTTTCTCCATATAAAGCTCATGATTGATTTTTCTAGGTCTATGAAGAATGTCACTGGGATTTTAATGGGAATTGCATTGAATCTATAGGGCATTTTTGGCAGAATGGTCATTTTGATTATATTTATTCTGCCTATTCATGAGCACAGGAGATCTTTCCATCTTCCAAGGTCTTCTTTAATTTCTTTCTTTAATGTTTTATAGTTTTTGTTGTAGAGGTCTTTTACATCTTTGGATAGGTTTATTCCTAGGTATTTTTTTGGTTTTGAGGTTATAGTGAATGGAATTGTTTTATTTCTTTCATTGTGGATTTATTGTTGGCGTAAAGAAAAGCCACTGATTTCTTTAGGTTGATTTTGTATCCTGAAATTTTGCTGAATTTGTTCATCAGCTCCAGGAGTCTTTTGGTTGAGATTTTGGGGTCTTTCAGAGAAAGGATGTCATCTGCAAATAAGGATAATTTTAATTCCTCTCTTTCTATGTGAATTCCTTTGATTTCCTTCTGTTGTCTTACTGCTGCTGCAAGAGTCTCAAGGACTATATTGAACAGGAGTGGTGATAGTGGGCATCCTTGTCTTGTTCCTGATTTTAGAGGAAATTCTTGCAGTTTTTCCCCATTCAATATAATGTTGGCTTTGGGTTTACAGTATATTACCTTAATGATGTTGAAGTATGTTCCTTCTATCCCAATTTTCTGCAGTGTTTTTAACATGAATGGGTGTTGGATTTTGTCGAATGCTTTTTTAGCATCTATTGCTATGATGATGTGGTTTTTGTTCTTGGTTCTATTTATGTGGTGAATAACATGTACTGATTTGTGTATGTTGAGCCAGCCTTGTTTTTCTTGGATGCAACCAACTTGGCCGTGGTGTATTATTCTCGTTATATGGTTTTGAATGCATATGGCTAGTATTTTGTTTAGAATTTTTGCATCTATATTTATTAAGGATATTGGTCTGTAGTTTTCCTTTCTTGAGTTATCTTTATTTGGTTTGGGGATTAATGTGATACTGGCCTCATAGAAGGAATTTGGGAGAGTTCCATTTCTTTCAATTTCCCAGAACAAGTTATGAAGTATTGATATTAGTTCTTCACTGAAGGTTTTGAAGAATTCAGCTGGAAACCCATCTGGGCTTGGTCTTTTCTTCGATGGAAGAATTTTTATTGCTATTTCTATTTCTTTGTTTGCTATTGGTTGGTTTTGCTTGCTATGTCCTCTTGGTTCAGTTTAGGTAGGTTAACTCTGCTTAGAAATGTATCAATTTCTTCCATGTTTTCTAGTCTATTGGAGTATAAATTTTTAAAGTAGTTTCTGATAATCCTTTGAATTTGTCCACTATCTTTGATGATGCCTCCTTTTTCATTTCTAATTTTAATAATTTGAGTTATTCTATTTTTCTTTTTGTTAGGTTGGCCAGAGGGTTATCAATTATATTAATCTTTTCAAAGAACCAACTTTTTGTTTTGTTGATTCTTTGAATTGCTTTTTTTTGTTCTCTATTTCATTTATTTCTGCTCTGAATTTAATAATTCCTACCTTCTGCTGGTTTTGGGATTAGACTGTTGCAGTCTTTCTAGGTCCTTGAGTTGTGTCATTAGGTTCTTTACTTGGTGATTATCTGTCTTTCTTATGTGGACACTCAATGCAATAACCTTTCCTCTTAGTACTGTCTTCATAGTATCCCGTAGATTTTGGTAAGTTGTGTCTCTGTTTTCATTTGTTTCCATAAATTTCTTTATTTGATCATAATCACCCCACATGAGGCAATTTCTCCTTGGCCACTTAAACATATTTCTTTTGCACTCCACTCTCTGCTCATAACTCAATTTCCATTAAAAAATCTGTAGAATTATTTTTCTTTCTATTATTTGACATACTTTTACATAGCCAAAGAGTTTTTAAATATACTCTGCCAAAACAAGTCCATATAATCCAGGTTTCTACATTGATAGGACAGAAGAGCTTTCAAAAGCTTTGAAAATAATCTATTCTTCCTTCCCCTCAACTAAGTCATGCTTAGTGGGAAGTACCATGATGAGGAACATCTCTCAACCTGAATCTCCACATCAAAAAGTAGAAGTAACTGCTTTCAATTTGGGTTTATATCATGTTTTTTATAACCCTGGTCTATGAGTTAAGTGAAGAATTTCCCTTGTAAATATCAGCTGGCTGTCAAAATTTCCTGACACTCTGTCAACATAAGATACCAATATCAAGTCTCTGCAAAGCCAGTTCCATGTTGAACAAACCATATTTAAGTAGGACAGATAGTAATATAGTCACTCAATATGCTCATAAGACAGGTAACCATCCCATAATTTAAGGAAAGGAAAGTTTCTATCTTTGATTGTTTTCAAACCATTGTATGACTCAGTGTCTGAATCTCCATTTCCTAGTATCCTAAGCTGTTCTTTGTTTGGGGCCATATTTATAGTAGGTAAAAATAACTAGAAAAAATAACTCCTTAAACTTTCTTTAGGTATCTACACTTTCTAATATATATATATATATATATATATATATATATATATATATATATATATATATATAATCACATGTATTTCTTTCTACCTGCAGTGACTATCTAGAAGCTGATAACAGTACTAAAATTCAGCGTCAGAGTTCAGCACATGGTACCCAAATCAGAGTTACTGTGTTTAGATACTGGGTTCATCATCATCATCATCTCTTTGAGCAAATGCCAATTATTAAATTTTATCTTACTAGCCTCTTATTGATAGCACTTTATTTCTTCTTGACACACTTTATTCAAAGGTTCTTTATCTTATACTTGAGTATACCTTCTCCTACTTCATTCTTCTGACTCAGTAGCACCTCCTTTTCAGTATCCTTCATGAATACATTCTTATCTATTGGACCTTACAATGCCAAGGTTCCCAAAGGTAAGAACTTGACTCTTCCTTTTTTTCTCACTTTTTTTTAGTGATTTCTACCTATTTTATGTCTTTAACTTGGCACAGGTTTCCCTCTTGAAATCCAGATTTATGTGACCAACTCAATAGTTTCACTTGGGTATCTAAGAGGCATTATAAATATAATCACAACATAATTATTTCATGATTAACACCCCCTCCCAATTTTATTGTAATGTACATCATTTCAGATGATGAAAAACATCTTCCCACCATCTTTTTCTTCCATGTCTATATTCTCAATCATAAATTTCTGTCTGATCATCTTCAAATAAATTCAGGATTTGACCACCAGTCAGAAATCTCCAGGACTTTCAATATTTTTTGCATGTACATAATAAATTTTTTCTTGACTTACCTTCTTACAGCAATTATCAAATATAGCAACAAAACCCTTTTTGTATCTAAATTATAAAAAGGCACAGACCAGCTACGCATGGTGGCACACCCTTGTAATCCCAACGCTTGGGAGCCTGACAGGAGGACCCCACAGGTTCGAAGCCAGCCTCAGCTACTTAATAAAGCTCTCAGCAACTTAGTTAGACCCTGTTTCCAAATAACATATAAAATAGGTCTGGGAGTATAGCCTGAGGTAGAGAAGCCCCTGGGTTCCACGCCTAGTACCACACCCAAAAGGAAAAAAAAAAAAAAAAGGTACAGAGTAGTGATTTGACTGTCAGCTCGCTGTCCCACACTCATCCCAGATTCTCCATTTTCCTGCTGGGATGAAAGGATGAGGACTACATTTCTAAACCCTTTTGCCAAATGTGCTCTTGTTGCATTCTGCCAATAGAAGGCACTGGTGGGAGGGATTTGAGGAGTTTGAAGAAGAGTATCTGTTCCTTGTGTTTGGCTCCTGCAGCATCAGCAAGAGACATGAAGTATCAGTGAGCTCCCACATCAGTATAGAGCTAGCTCCTGCTCAGGACCATAAGAAGTTTCCAGCAGCACCCACAATAGTACTTCAGATGGACTCTAGGTGCCTGGGGATGGTGGCAGCATTCCCGTCCTTGGAGAATATGCTTCTCCCTTTTACTCTTCTTCCTCCAATATCTTATAATAAAGAAATCACTCTGTTGTCAAGACTAGACATTGATGGACACACATATATGCAGTATATTGAGGTAAATAATATATTTCAAATTATATAAGGTATTGGCACAGGGAAAAATATCACCATTCTGCTTATGGGAGAAGCAGTGAGAGAAATCTTCACCAAGAAGCAATTTCAGGGTACAAATCTTGTATTAATAAGAGATTTTAGTGAGAGAGAAGAATCAGAAAAACATGGTAGGCAGCAAAAATAACAAATATAAAATTAGATTTTTTTTTCTTTCTTCCTTTAATGTTATTTATTTATCTGGCACTGATAATTAAAACTAGGGCCATACACATACTAAGTACTAATGTATATCTCCTGCCTAGATTTTTTTTTCAGTACTGGGGAATGGAACTCAGGGGCATTATACCTTTGAGCTACAATCCCAGACCTATTTTTTAATCTTTATTTTGAAACAGGGTCACACTGAATTGCAAAGGGCCTCACTAAGTATCTGGGGCTATTCGCGAACTGCAATCCTCCTGTCTCAACCTCCCAAATATTGGGATTACAGGTGTGTGCCACCACTCAGAGCCTGCCCCAGATTTTTGAAAAGCATGATATTTGAGGATTTGGGAAAGGATAAAGGGTGGCCCCAGGATTTTATCTTTTTTTTTTTTTTTCTGCATGTTTGGGGATGGAACCCAGGGGCATTCGACCTCTGAGCTACACCCTCTGCCCTATTTTTTATTCTTTCTTCTGAAACCAAGTCTCACTATGTTGCAAAGTGTCTCACTAAGTAGCTGAGGCTGTCCGCGAACCCAGATCCTATGATCTCAGCCTCCCGAATGCTGGGATCGCAAGCGTGCACCACCACGCCCAGCTATAAACATGATCTTCTTAACCCCTTTTAAATACACAAGATTGAGAACCAGGGGAAAATTTGAGAATAAAAAGTTTGAGTAAACAAGCTTCAGACATCCTATTTGACAGATGAAAAATTAGCATCTATGAAACCCAGAGGGATGTATTGCAATATAATTAATGTCTGTAAATTGCTTTGAGACAATGAGTGAGTATACAATATTAAAAGTTGTATCATCATTTTTCCTTATCTATTATAGCTTGTTTGTGAGGGTATAAGTTGGCGGGTGACAGAGAATAGGCATCTGCCCTGGCTATGTTTGGAAGGACAACTTTATATCAAGCAAACAGTACATTTCTATTAAATTTTATTAGGATAGTTTTGTTCCAACTGGCAATAATAGTTATAAATAATTAAACAATAAAACAAGTCTAGGCATGTGTGCTTTGAAGTCTTAATGAATGCCTCGGGCATGTGATAAGTCATAATGATAGAATCAAATTGACTTTAATCAAGAAGTTTGCATTAATGACCTAGTAATTCAGACCCCGTTGTCTATTTATTGCTATTATAACATTAACATTTTACAAGTTCAAAGATCGACTTTTCTTTGTTACATATACATACACAAATATCCAAAATCCAGATAAATAACAGTATGAGTGGTGAATTTCCTTTGCCCAGTACCAGTAATTAATATTAATCACAACATTTCGAAGGTCCTTTAGCTTTAAGTGTCAGATTTTAGGGTACAAAGCAAGATGTGAACATAGCAATTCTTTTCATTTCCCATCTTGTTAGATTCTTCCTGTGATACAGTTAAACAGACCATGAAATGGACTCTTTCAAAACTAGATTCCAATAGATTAAATTCTATAGGCATTTCCATACCTTTATCCTTCCCATCTCAGAAAGAGAACACTCTGAAGTAGTTTATTTTAAAAATCACAGATTAGTGCCTAAAATACAGACAATTTAGCTTATTAACATTCCTAAATGACTCTTATCATATGCAGCCTAGTTTTCAGGTGTTGTCTTAGAAAATGCCATAAATTTTCATGGTAACTGATAAGCAAAAAGTAAAATCTTTTGGTCTATTTAATATTGATTTTTATCATGACACATCCTAAAGAACTAATTAAGTCTTAGGATCTTGCCCCTGTGAAACATTAATTTCTACACCTGTACAAGCCACCACTCATACTGTATTCTATTTGAATTTTATTCAGTCCCAACTCCCACCCTAAGCATCTCCGGGGTAAATCTGATATGATTATGGCTATTTCCACCCAGGATTCCACCCTGAGGGGCAGCTTATTCATTTTGTGGATTTATTCTTTCTTTTCTGTCTCTGAAGTCTTGAAGGATGTCACTATTTCTTGTTTTCTTAATATATAGCAGAAGTTGAAACTCCTTGTATTTGGGGCCAATAAAGCACATCAATCATTTTCTCTTTAAAGCTCTCTTCCTTCCCCATTCCAAGAAAATTGCTACACACTGCATGAGTAATCTGTTGGACTATAATCAATTTTTTCCTCATGCCAAAACTTGCTTTAAATTTTTGATGTTTCTAATGATCAAATGATTCATCATTGCACTCTGATTAGCTTGGCAATTCACTCTAACTCAATTTATGTTTCCAACACCACTTCCTGACATATACCTCCCAGGCTCAGTTGGCTGTAAGCACAGTAGACCATTCCACATTTCTCAAAAACATACACTTTAAGTCATTTGTGCCTTCATTTAGAATATTCTCAGTTCTGGGAATAACATTCTTAAGTTTCTTCTCTTGGTAAAATTACATTTGTTCTTCTAAAGTAGCTTCCACCACCACCCCCACCGTGATATACTGACTTGCCCAGTCATATATTTTATTTATCACATTACTATTTATAAAATTTTCCCTAAATATTTGGCATTTAAAGTTTGACACACAATGAAGAGAACTTACCCTCAAGATTTCTACCTTTATTAAATGGGCAATGGTTGTTAATGGTAAAGTCCTCTTATGGATTGAATCTTAAATATTCCTCAAAAGCTCCTGTGTTGAAGGTGTAGTCCCCAATACAGAAGTATTCAGAGTTGGGGCTTTTGGAAAATGATTGGGTCATAAGATATCTGGCTTCATCAATCAATTAACACATTTATGGATTCATAATTTAATGGACTTTGAAGTAGAGGTTCATTGTAAAAGCAAGCTCTCTTTCTCCCCCCACTCTTTCTCCCTCTCTCTTTGCTGCCAGGCTGCCATGAGGTGAGCATCTCTACATCATCACACACTGACGTTCTGCTTTGCCAGGTACCCAAAGCAATGAGGCCAAAATATCATGTACTGAAACCATGTGCAAAACCCTTTCTGCCTTTAAGTTTATTTTTCTCAGGTAGCAATGGAGAGCTGACTATGACATGTCCTTGGTAGTATGATAACAATAGGCCCTAGGCTATTACCCAACTCTGGTGACTCAGAAAAGGATTCCTGGATGGTGAGAGATCCAAGAAGAGGACTAGAAAATAAGAAGTACCTAGGAAAAGAGTAGAGAATCTCATTTCCCTTAGAAGACTAAGCTTTCTCCAAACTAGGATAGTGTCCTTTGAATCTTATGAAGTTTCATACATATCATTTTCTAAAATTCTTATTGCTCTGAATTAGATATTTTTATTTACATCTCACAGATAAGAAAATTAAGACACAGTCTCGGATAGGTGCCAAGACATCCTGCTGCCTCGGCATCTATGTGTTGAGAACCCCCACTCCACATAGTAAAAATCGGCAAAAACGCCCCGAGAAGGAGGTATCGTCTCAGGCCAAAGTACCCCCCACTTTTAGATACCCTTCACTATTATTTCTTTTAACTTTCTACACGAATTGCTCCAGTGATGTGAAATTAGGACTATAAAAAGAAACTGAGTCCGTGGAGATAAACTTTCTAATAATTTGTCTATACGTCCTTGGCTCTGCTCAACAATAATGAGAAACTGGCCAGAATTCAGGTACTGTGATAAGCACCCCAGCTGCAGCAATCACAAATGGCCTCCGACCTTCATCACTATCTATCACTCCGGCAAAAGTAGCTCAGTTCAAAATAATTATTCACCCTTGAAATCCTGCCTAAAGACAGAGAGAAACCTTGTGTGTAACCTTAAAGAAACAACTTAGCCCGAATACAATAGACCCAAAGAAAAAGACTGTTAACTTTTACCTCAGTGTGAGCACCCCAGGAGATAGAAAAAATGGCCGCATAGTTAGAAATGAATATGACAGAATAAAGGACAGACATTCTAAATATATATATGTATGAAGGAAAAGAAATACCGTAAGAGTAAGAAAAGTATTTTTGCATGAAGAAGAGCTTATCATAAGAAAGTCCCAACTGGGAAAGAAAGGAATTAGAAAGTTAGAAGCAGGTTGCAGAGAGTTTGTGACAGGGAAGTGGATTCTTTTAATAGGCTTGTTGTTTAAAGAAGAGTGCTCAGCAGTTAAGGAAATACATCTGACAATTAGAACAAAGAACCTTGTGGTGTTGTTTGTGATATTTTGTCTGCTAAACTGTGTTGTGAGTATGCTTAAGCTTTCAGATTTAAAAAGATGCCAACACTGAATCACCACATCTCCCCGCACTTGCTATATGAACTGAGCCCAAAAGATGGAAAGTTCCAGGAAAAGTTAAAGAAGATTCCCCTGAGAAGCTCCCAAGCCTTGACTATCCTGGGAGGCTGTCACCTGGAGCTGCTTATCTGCAAGACCTTGGAGAGAAACAGAAGTTAATTCTTCAAAGGCCAACAGCCAGCTGAAAGACCTCCCGCCTTTCTCTTAACTTTACTGATGAAGTGTATAAATTTCTTGGGGTTTTCATAATAAAGTGTCATTGGCTCAAGAAGCCTTTGTCCACCCCAGGTTCTTTTCCAAAGCGTCGTAACTAAAAACTTAAGGAATTCATAGAGGGGAAAAGAACCGCTGCAGATAAGGATCTGCAGAACGCCGCCTGCCTTTTGACCCATCTTTCTGAGGCCCCCGACCGCTAGTGGACTTGCCCCCCACAGGACTGAACCCGCCGGTAACAGATAGGATGTTAAAATACATTTCATACCCCATATTGTCCCATCGTAAAATTGGGCAATGTGGCCTGGCAAATTGTAAATGTTTGAGAGAAGATAGAAATCCCACAGTAATTTAAACAAGTAAGGCTCAATATAGGTAATTAGTAACTATAATATAAGAGTTACTATAAAGACATTAAAAAACTGTCAAGAATACTTTGTGGTGAGTTAGAGTATCCAAAAAGGGATGGTTTGGAAGAAACTCACACTCCAAGCCTGGGATTCAAACTTGCTGGAGAAGATGTGGTTGTTCCTCATTGGATGTTACAGACTTTAATGGGTTCCATGGGCCAGCCTTGGTCCCAAGTCTATGTACAACAGAGAGTGTGGGACAGTTGAGGCTGGAAGGCAATCATAAAGAAGTTGGGGTGTCTACAGCCTGGTGGAAGACGGGAAGCATGTAGCCTGCGGTACATGTGAGAATAGCCTCAGAAAAAAACTCTCCCTGGACCAGACAGGCCAAATGGGAAGCAGGGTGTGGGAAACTTGCTTGATGGAAGAGTAGTGTGTGTCCTCGAGCATGGGTGTGCAGGACCAGTGTCTTAGAGACATCCATGGTAAGGGTGAAATAAGGGAGGTTATGTCAGCCTGGTTCCTTCCCACTGTCTGTTTTTATTGATGAATATTCTCACTAGAAAATCTTCTACACTACTCACTTCTACCATAGGCCCATTTTGGAAGTCTTTTAAGATGCAAAACCCCATACTTTTTATTGTGTGCTTTATCCAAATGTGGGAGTATCAAGAGAAGGTAGAAATCTTGGACTGAAGCTGGTCAGCACATCTGTGCAGCAGATTCACATAGGATGACCTGGAGTTCTCTGAAAAAGTTACTGGCTAGTACCTGAAATGTTATCCATGTGAGCTAGGGGGTAGGGAGAAAGTAGGTAAATATATATCTAAAGCATACCCTCTGACTCTCCTCTTTCAATATTCCATGCCTGATTAACCCCCAACAAACAAGCAAGGGGCCACTAAGTCTCAATTATGGAAGTCATTTTATCTTTTAAGTTCAATTTATACTCAATGATTTTATGTTTGTTTTGCAGTTGAATCTGAAATATAATCATATTTTTCATTGTTCAAGGGAGCAAGACTTAACCCGGCCCAAAATAATTAACAATAACTAAGCCAGAACTTGAAATTAGATCTTCTGGCTCTTGCTTTATCTTTGATGATAACAGTGAATAAACTTCTTGCAATATTTGTTTCTTCCTGTTTCTCTGTTGGACAGTGTGTTAGTAAACTTTTTGTCACTGTAATAAAATACCTGAGGAAAAAAATTAAAAGGGAAATGATTTATTTTGGCTCATTTTCAGAGGTTTAAAATCATAGTCAGCAGATTCCATTTCTTTGGGCCTGATGTGAGGCAGGACATCATGGTAGAAGGTCCTAATAAAACAAAGCTGCTTGCCTCTGAGATTTTAGGAAGAAGAGAGAAAGAGGAAAGAGGGAATGTCACAGGGAAAGGAAATATTCTTCCAGGGCATGCCCACAGTAACCTAATTATTCCCATTAGACTTTAGCTTCTAAAGTTTCCAACATCTCCAATTATCCCATAAACTACAAATGATGAGGTCAGAGTCTTTATTATTCCATTTCTTCCCAAGAACCTCACTGAAGAATACTGCTGCTCTGGGGACTGAGCATTCAACACATGAGACTTTGGGGGACCATGAGTTACCGGAATGACATCCTCTTTCCAATTAGATGTATAGTGAGTGACTTATACCTTCACTTCAGGAATTGGGAGTTTGTCAGAGAAGATCATTATTGCTTCTTAAGATCTGAATATGTGTGTCTATTGATATGTTGTAAAATAATCCCAAAAATGGCAGTGGTAAAATGTAGAGATTCTTGATAGTTGATCAGGCCACCCTCATTGCTTTGTTTATGGGATTAGTGCCCCCATAGAAGAGCTAAAGGAAGAGTCTATTATCTTTCTCCCCTTTTATCCTCTGTCTTTTACCATGTGAGGATACCAAGTGTAGACAGCATCAATGGAACAGGCTCTCACCAAGCTCCAAGTCAGCTTGCCCTATGATCTTGGACCTCAAGCCTTGAGAACTACGAAAACTAAATTTATATTACTCATAAATTATTCAGTTTGTGGTATAGAATCAGGAATAAAGTAAGACATTACGCTTCAAAGATATTATCAGAACAGGGAAGATATTGAACTCCCAAACCTAGTGTGAGTTATAAGAATGTAGATTTAAAACTATGGAGAAATATATGATAAATATGCACTTTTTTTGGGGGGGATTGAACCAAGAGTATTCAATCTCCAAGCTACAGCCCCAGCCCTTTTTAATATTTTAATTTAAAACAGAGTCTCACTAAGTTCCTGAGGGTCTCTTTAAGTTGCTGAGTTTGGTCTCTAATGTGTGATCTTCCTATCTCAGCCTCCGAAGCACTAGACTTGGAGGTGTGCACCACTGACCTAGTGATAGGTAGTATTTGTAATGCAATGGGTACCTAGGTAGTTATAAGCTCTTTTACATTTTGACTGTGTCATTTTGGCCAGATCATTTAATCACCCTAAACTTTGTCCATCTGAGAATATTGAAATATAATGTTTACTCTTTGAGTATTATCCTGAGAATTAAATTCCATATCTTTGAAACTGTCTGTCTATATCACACACAAAATATGTTTTTAACGACTCAGTGTGATGTAGCATAAAATTCTCTTTGTCTTTTACTTGTTCGCCCAGGTCTCAGTCAAGAGAATTGGAAATCTGTCTTGAACACCAAGATTGCAGAAACTTCTCTCTAGCTTTGATAGTATTTGTGGTCCAATTGCTGAAGTTTAGATTTTGATTGCTCCCCAAGGTCCAAGTTTTTAATTGTTGGGCCCAACAATAAAGTGGTACTATTGGGAGCTTGTAGAGCCTGGAAAAGGCAAGTCCTAATGGGGGGTCTTTAGACAATTGTGGGCCTACCTTTAAGGGAAGGTAATGAGACCCTGGCCCCTTTGTTGTTCTTTTTTACTTCAGATCATCAGTTAAGTGGTTTTGTTCCACCATGTTCAATGATGGGATGCCCCACTCAAAACAACAGGACCAACCCATCATGTACTAAAACATCCCAAACCGGGAGCCAAAGTAAACCTTTTTACTGTAAAAGCTAATTATCCCTGGTATTTGTTACAGTGATGGGAAGCTTACACATCTATGAACATGCATGTATGGATGTGCTTCTCTGAGTCTCTATGTTTATATTAAAGCATCATTTCTCATTTTATGTAGAGCCATGATTATGATCTGATGAACTTGAAAGTTACAAACATTTTTTTGAAATGAGCTAGAATTTAACTTCACATGCTATCAAGGCAATTCACACTATGACATGTTGAAATAATGTTTTCTTTTGCCGTATGGCCCTAGATACAGTAAGTTATATATTGCTGGGTTTTTTTCTAAAGAGAGTGATGGGATTTTTCTGCCATTAAAACTCAATAGAATCCCAATAAATCTGAAATGGTAGATTACTTATTAAACTACAAAGTAAGTGCATGCTCATCATGAAATGTATGTGCTATGACACTACAAATGTGGAAGTCAGTGAATAAATGAGTTATGGACACATTTTTAGTTCTCGTTTCTCAGCTCTTTAGACTTCTTTCTCAGGACATTATTGACTTTTTTAAAAAAAATATATAAATTTTTATTAACAATAGAAAAATTTAACCAGACAGGGCAAAGAAAAGGAAGAAAAGGGGATAACTCTGTTAAGCACATCTAGGGGAGGCCAGAGTGTACAATGTTTGCCCATCAGCCTTCTGTGTATAGAAAGATGAGGAGAGAGCAGTGATATTATTTGAATACAGTCCCCCCCCCAAAAAAAAAACTCATGCAGGAGTTTACTCCTCAAAGTCTTATGTTAATGGTATTAAGATGGTGGAAACGTAACCCAACTATAGTACTCAGAGGTGAGGCCTTTTGTAGGGCATAAAGGTGGGACTCCCATGAGTGGCTCCTGGTAGCTTTATAAGGAGAGAGAGAAAGACCACACAGGCGCATGCGCACACACACACACACACACACACACACACACACATCCTTCCACTCATATGTAATGTAGCCAAGGTGGTCCTTGAAGAGCTTGTATCATGCAGTTCATACTTCCATCCTCCACAACTGTAGGTCAAATAAATCTCTTTTCTTTCTGGAGTAGTAGACATGGGCATTTTGTTATAATAATGGAAAGTTGACTACTACAAGTAGATAGTAGATCTGGAAGGAGAGACTAACTGACCAAGATTTTATGTCAGCCTTCATAAATTTAATCTACCATTTCCTTCAATTCCACTCACCTTCTCACGCCCCATTTACTAGATCTTTCTGCATTCTATATGGAACTAGAGATCTCAACAAAAGATGAAAGGGGTATTCACCATGCTTGCCTTTTGAGTTTTTATTTTCCCTTTACTTTCTAGGCATTCTATTCCATGATGTGAAACAACTTCAGCAAAATTATAATTGTGAGCTATTCCATATTCCTCACTTGTCATCATCGTATTTTAAGGCCTCCATCATCTAAAAAGTCACATTTTTAAAAATGTGATGTTTCACAGATTTGTACATAACATAAAAGAAAGGGGCACTTTTTGCCTTTCTATTTTCTATCAGAGTTACAAGTTCCAGCCCACAAGAGAAGATTCTCATGGCCCCTCTTCATGATAAAGAGAAATCTAATAGGTGAAAAAAAGTCATTCTGTACCTTAAAGGAATTTAAATAAAAACCAGAAGGGGATAGTGCTATTATAACTTGAGTAAAATTAACTCTTTGTAAATGTCAATATAGGATTTTGAATGAAAGAGAAAAGAGAAGTTGAAGAATCTCTCACTCTTCAAAACAATTCACTATAATTCGTTTGAATTTTAGGTTTCTTCTGAATTATGACTAGGGATTACCTGCAAAAGTAATATTGATGCTTTAATTATCTTCACTCATAAAATACAAGATGGACATTAGTATCATGTACAGATGGAGAGACTGAGGCTGAAAGAGAACAGAGCCAGAAAAAAGGTGGCAGGATTGGGAGGCTGAGACAGGAGGATCACAGTTCACAGCCAGCCTTAGCTACTTAGGCCTTTGTAGCCTTTGCAACTCAGTGAGACCCTGTTTTTTTTTTTTTTTAAATAGGGCTTGGGGTATAGCTTGGAGGTTCTGTCCCCAGTACAGAAAGAAAGAAAGAAAGAAAGAAAGAAAGAAAGAAAGAAGGAAAGAAAGAAAAACAGTGGCAGGAGAAAGGTTTAATTCCTAGTCTACCATGTCCCAAATCCCCAAATCTTAAAACCTCATATTATACTAGGCTAAATGATGAATATTTATAGTATCAGGATGATACAGGTTACAATATATGCATTTACTAAGGACAAGTGATATGTCAACATCAACACAAATGATATGTAAACATCTCTTGTGCTAAATCCAAGAGTAATTATGTTTATGTTTCTTAAAAATTGAAGAAACATGGCAGAAAAATAGAACCTTGGAAACGGGAGACCTAACTTGTGAAATGCTTGTTAAGATGATAGAGTGGATTATCTGATACTTAATAGGGTCTGGAAAAGTTTGCCAGTGGCAGTACACTGTGGAATCAAAGAGGGGAGTGCTTAAGAGAAATATAATTTCCCTGTCATCACTGAGAAAAAGATTCAATGAAGCACTCCTGAAAACCCACAGTGGCAGATAATTATCCCAGGACAGAGATGTCACCTTAGGAGGGATAGAATGAAATGATCAGGGTCTGTGTGATACCAGGAAATAATGAAAGTTTTTGAACAGTGGGTTATAGCATCTCTTGGTGATTGTGACTTGCATCTGCTTTGTTATATCTTTGACAACAGGTTTGAAAGCAAATGTTTCTATAAACTCTAGCTATCCATCTTTACTCATTTGACTTGAACTAGCTGAGGGGGTTGACTGGAAAAATAAAAGCATTTCCTGTATGCTTTTATACATACTCAGAAAGAGAATAAGGGTTTCTGATACATATTTTCTACAGGGTCTTGGGTAAAATTTTGATACTAGCAAGGATCGTGATCAGAAATCCTTGCACATTTCATACATTTTATCCTCTTAGGCCTAACTCTGCTTACATTCCTAGACATCCAGTAGAGCAGTTCTCCTTCTTCCTCCCTTTAAAAATCATTGTCTAATTCTCAGGAGATTTGAATTGCATTAATAGAAATTTATGCTTGGCTGATTGCATTAGTTATCTACTGCTGTGTAATATATTGCCACAAATGTGGTGGCTTTACAGTAATACACATTCATGATTTCACAGTTGCAAGACACCAGACTTAGCTTGGTTCTCTGTTAGAGGCTCACAAGGCTGCAAACAGTGTGTTGGCTGTGTCATGTTCTTTGGGGAAAAATATTCTTCCAAGCTTCCTTGGGATGTTAGCAGAATTCTGAAGTGAGCATGTTAGCAAAATGGAATCTTGTATAAGTCACTGTGATCATGAGAGTAACATCTCGCTCACACATGCCATTTTCTTTTGGCCACAACAAATTATAGGTTTCATCCACAATTAAGGGAATGGATTCACACAAAATAATGAACACTAGGGGGCAGGAATCACTGGGGACTTCTTTAGATCATGCATTCGAGTGATGAACTTTCTAAACATACGTGCTTTTAAATAGGAATCAAAAGGTTTAAGTAACACAAACAAACACACACACACACACAATAGTCATTTAAGGCAATGGATAATAGAAACATTTGAGGAAAGAGACTAGTAACAATCATTTCTAATTTCTTTGAAATCTAGATATTTCAACATGATTAGCTGGATTAAAATTTTATATTTATTCTGTTTCAGCATTTTACTGTTATATACTCATACTTATATGCAATAGGGTATGGGGTTTTGAAAAAGTTATATACCCTCAGTTTATTGATCTATATACTTTCTTGGCAGTGTTGTTATCCAGATTAAATATTCTTTGAGATAAAGTGGAACTGATAGAGTTGCTCCTTGCTCTTTGCCTGTGACACTTTCTCCTGCTAATGAAATGTAATAATATACTAAATTTACCAAGCAGTAAAGACAAAAGGTAGAAAGTATGTGCTTTCAACAACATTGTTTAAAAGAAAATAGT
This sequence comes from Muscardinus avellanarius, assembly GCF_963383645.1. Classification (NCBI taxonomy): domain Eukaryota; kingdom Metazoa; phylum Chordata; class Mammalia; order Rodentia; family Gliridae; genus Muscardinus; species Muscardinus avellanarius. Next base: position 41,050,710 of record NC_137802.1, on the reverse strand, counting down.
CTTTCTTTTCTGACTTCCATAAGTCAGTAAGAGCCATTTTAAAATAATAAATAAATTTGAGATATAAAAATACATTAGTTTTGTAGAATTTTAAGCATCACAGATAGGAATTCTCTGTGCCCACCTCCCCTCCACCATAAAGTCATGATTTTGATTTGAGTAGTAATTACTTCAGCCGAAGGTTTTTTTTCTGTTAACTGTATGGTTATATAAAAATTGTATAGGTCATTGTGGCTTATGTTTTACTTTCTTATATATAGATAGTAGTATTCTTTACATAACACTTTTTACCTTTCCTCTAGAGTTATATACATGTGAGTAAATGTGAAGTAATATTATTCTTATTAGCAAGTTCATACTATTTTCCTGTCCAGCATTGCTCTAATGTAGACTTTTAGATATAGAGTCTTAGATTTTTTGGTACTGGAGACTGAACCCAGAAGCATTCTAACATAGTGGTACACTCTCAGCCCTTTTAATTTTTATTTTAAAACCAAGTTTCTTCAAGTTACTGAGCGTTTCACTAAATTATTGAGATTGGCCTAGAATCTGCAATCCTCCTATCCCCACCTCGCAAGTACTGGGATTGTAGAAATACACCACCATGCCCAGCAGATTATTTTTAGCTATATTGAACAATGCATAAATGAACTTTCTTGAACATATAAAAGAGCTTTGAATAAATTATAAACAAAGAGTTAATGTAACATAAGCTAAAGATATTTTTATGTCTGATCTATATTGTCAAAATGGCTATACCAATTTATATTTCCTTTAGCAGTGAAATACTTGCTGTAGTTAAAAAAAAGTCTTATGGAGTAGGCAGGCATGATGGTGCACGCTTGTAATCCCAGCATTAGGGAGGCTGAGACCAGAGGATTGGGGTTCGCGGACAGCCTCAGCTACTTAGTGAGGCTCTCCACAATTTATCCGCAACTTAGTGAGATCCTGTTTCAAAAAAAATAAAAAATAGCTGGGCATGGTGTCGCATGCTTGTAATCCCAGCATTTGGGAGGCTGAGACCAGAAAATCGCGGTTCGTGGACAGCCTCCGCTACTTAGGCACTACGCATCTCAGTGAGACCCTGTTTCAAAATAAAGACTAAAAAATTGGGCAGGGGGTGTAGCTCAGAGGTCGAATGCCTCTAGGTTCCATCCTCAGACTCGCAAAACTAAATAAATAATTAAAAAATAAATAATAAATAGTAAGACTGTGAGGTGTATTTTGGAGGTAGAATGCTCCTGGGTTCTATCCCCAGTACCTCAAAAAAAAAAAAAAAGTAATGTGGATAAATTGCTTAGTGCACTTTAGGCCATATACTAATGTGCTCCATAAAGGCTAAATAATATTCTTACAATGAGCCCGAAATGAGCTTTATTCTGGTAGTTTAGATTTATTGGAAGATAGAATTAGGAAGAATAGTCAGGACAGTTGGGTAACTTTTCACTAAATGCTTGAGCAAGAATGTGAAACTTACCTAAGCAATTTGATGAGGACAAACTCTGTCCTTTACAATTTTGCCTAAGGCCAATTTAAAGTGTCCTGAGAGCTCATGTGTATACAGATTTTTAACATATCTGGCACAGGTATATAGCCACCATGGATGAAGCCAAATATTCAAGCACTAAATGTCACTCATTAGGAAGTTTCATATGAACTAAACTATTTCATGAATTTTACACATGTTGAATTCTGACAGACTTAAAATGTTATTTGAACTAATAAACACAACCACATAAATTGAAATATATTTAAAATATCATGATATAGCAAGGATGAACTAGGAGGGTCTCGGGTTAAAGGCCAGACTCAGCAACTTTTTGAGGGCCTGTTTCAAAATAAAAAAAGAAAAAGCACTGAGGTAGGACTTAGAGGTAGAAAGCTCCTGGTCTCTATCCTCAGTATCACAAGTAACAATAATAATAATAACACCCCATCTAAGCAGATTGCTCATGAATAATGAATTACTAAGTTAAAATAAAATCTAAGTAATAAAAGATAAATGAAAAATGGCAAATTTGTTATTAAAAATATTCAAAGTATTTTACTTCCTACATGAGTTCAAGCGAAATTTAATTGGATTTTTGTGGAGTATAGTTGGAAAGTATATGAATAGGAGCTGCTGAAAGACAAGTTCTTGGCTAATGCTTTTAAGCAATAGAAAGTAAACATTGCTAAACCCTGCCAATGACTTCAATGTAAAATATTCTCCATACATCTCATACTATCTCTAATATCTTAGTTTTATCTTATTATACAGTTTTATGTTAAGACAATATATGTAAATGAAAACATTAAAATGAAATCTAAGAGATTATAGTAAAAATTCAATCTTGCTTTCTTCATTAGGTTCCCCTCAGATTTCCTCTCTAGAGGTAACTAATATTAGCAATTTTTCTTGTATCCTTCCAGAAATATTCTGCTTATACAAGCAAATATGCTCATGTAGACATATTTTTACCCAAATATGGGAGAATTAGACAAGCCCTGATTTGCATTTTCTATCAGTCACTCTGCAATGTTGCATTCTATGAAGATAGCTGTGTTGATTTAATCATAGTTGATTTAATCCAGGTGGATGAGACTTCTGCTACTATGTTGTCAAGAACTCCTGTCTACATGTTCAAACGGGTGAGCATCTCTGGAGTCCAGTTAATGTATTAGAAGTGAAGTAATTTGGGTCAAAGGCTATGTATCTTCTTCAAGTTGATTAATACTAAAAATTGTAATGAAGGTTGAAAATTTGCATGCACATTTCATTAAAGTTTCTGTTTCTTAAACTCTCTCGAAATGTCATTTGTCAAGCAATGTTTTGTTTGTTAATTTGATAAGTGAAAAATGGACTGTATATATTTCATCTTTCATGAGATCGATTCTGTTTTTGTTTGACATTTATTCTGTGTGTACTTTGAACTGCCAGTTGGTATGCCTTGTCCATTTTTCTACAAGATTGATGCTCCTTTTTTCATCGATTACATGAATTCTTCATCTGTTAAAGGAAACAGTATTTATTTGCTATTGGTATCAAGGATTTTTACTCCAGGTGATCATTAGTTTTTGTTGCTTCTTTACCTTATTTTTCTAATGATCAAGAACTTTCTTTTAAGTCCTTTCATATTTTGAGACTTATTTTAAACTAAAAAATATTTATTGTTCCAAAGGTATAAACATTTTATATTTTTTCTAGATAATTATCTGTTTCCTGTGGGTAGTCAATTTGCTTGCACATATTTGAGCAAAACAGCATTTCATCCCTATTTATAATTTTGTGTATCTGTGCTTTCTCTTTTGTTTTTTTATTAAAATAATTTCTTTAAAAAAAATATATATATATATATATTGTTATTGGTGCATTGTAGTCATACATCACAATGGAATACAAGACTTGTGAGGATATACAAGCACACATCATCCAATTAGGCTTTATCCAATCCCCATCCAATTCCCTCCCCCTTCCTCCATCCCATGTTTGATTGGTGATTAACTTTGATACATTTATTTATATACATCATGAGTTTTAAAGAGATTCCATCCACCCCCATCCCATCCCCTCTGATTGATCACCTTAATTGCTCCTCTATAGGGCCTTTTCTTCAACTAGATCTCCTCCTATTACCTATTTCTTCCTAATTTTTGCATATTAGGGAAAGCATCTATTTTTTATTATCTGTGATATTTCTCTGTGTATGCCGCATTGCAAGTCCTGATCCCACTCTTCACAGCCCTGGCACTGGCCTGGCCACCCAGGAGACTCTGATGCCAGCCTCGCTGGATCCAGCACCAGTCTTGCCTCATGGCAGGCCCCGATACTGGCCTCGCTGGCCCCAGCACTGGCCTCACCCCTCAGCAGGCTCCAATCCCGGCCCCAGAGGCCCCAGCACCGGCCTTGCCTCATGGCAGGCTCCGATCCCAGCCTCGGAAGCCCCATCACTGGCCTTGCTTCACAGCGGGCTCTGATCCCAGCCTCACTGGCCCTGGCACCAGACTCACCCCCTCAGCAGCCTTCGATCCTGGACTCAGAGGCCTCAACATGGGCCTTGCCTCATGGCGGGCTCAGATCCTGGCCTCAGAGGCCCCAGACCCGGCCTTGCCTCAGGGCAAGCTCTGATCCTGGCCTCACTGGCCCCAGGACTGGCCCACCCCCAACCTGGTACCGTGTCTTTCAGGTCGCAGGCTGGGCTGCCTGCCCCCAGCCCAGCAAGATAATTTCTTATATATAATTTAACATTTTCCCAAGAAAACCAGCTCATGGGTTTATTTTTTAATCTATCTTTTCTGACTATTTTGTATATTTTCAAACATTTAATTTTCATCTTTATTTTCTTATCTTGCCTTAGGTGTGTGTGTGTGTGTGTGTGTGTGTGTGTGTGTGTCCTGTTTAGTTTCTGAAATAAATGACTAATTTATTTATTGTCATCCTTTTACTTTTCAAATGATAGGGATTTCCATGAGTATTTTTAGAACTGATTTCTCCTCTTTTTATTTTAAACATAAAAGCAATGAATTAATTTCTAAATATATTTAATATTCTTTTCCATTTGAAAACTAAATGGAAATAACATGTCTAAGAAAATTGGTCATATCTATATGAAATAAGTAAATTCATGTGTGAGAAATAGCAGACTTAGTAGACTATTCTATTAGAATAGAAAATAGAATAGAACATATTCTATTATTAAATATGTTACATTGTTGACATATTCAATATCAAAATAATTAGCAAAAAAACTGGTTATAAGAATTTTTAAATGATTTTGTAATTATTTTCACATAAGTTTAATTATAATGAATTAAAATAATATTTGTAATTTAAACTGACCATAGTTGTTTGTTTTTAAAAATAGGATTGTAAACCAGGATTTTAAATTCTTCTTCCATTCTTCTGAACTACCTAATGAATCAGATGTTGAGCTGACAGTCATCTTTTTTATAGCATAAAATGTTATTCTGGAAGTCCCAAAGAGATGAGAGCTAAATTTTTCTAGAAAGATAGTCAAAAAGAAACTGAATCTAAGGGATACAAAACCTAAAACAAATTGTATGAAAGGCATTGAAAAAAAAAAAACAGAAAATTGAAATCTGTAGGTAAAGGTATCTTATGAGTTTCCGGTTTTGAAAAGTCTAGGCATAAAAAAATAGATATTGAACCTAGGGGCATTCTGTCTCTAAACTATATCTCCAGCCATTTTTACTTATTTATTTATTTTGAAACAGGGTCTTGCTAAATTACTGAGGGTCTCAAAAAGTTGCTAAGGCTAGACCTGTGATCTTCCTGTTTAATCCTCGCAAGTACTGGAACTGCAGACATGCCTACAATCTTTTACAAAATATATATCTAAATATAAATTTTAACATATCTGTTTTGTTTTAATTTAAAATTTTTCCATTGCCAAAAATGTTTTATGATGCTTAGGTTACACACAAATATCAGGTGTATGTAATTTGAAGATAACCAAACTATCATTTGGGTAAGGTAACCAAAATAAATTAATTTAGTTCTATAACTGAGTTAGTAGGTAGGTGAGAGAGTGTCTCTATGAGGGTTATGGTTTAAAAAAGTTAAAAACCCAAAACTAAAATTCTCATAAGAAACCCTCAAGAACTAGCAACTATTTAGGCAAGAAAATTTAAGTTCATACAAGATATGGGATAATGATTTAAGCTATACTTACAATAATGCCAAACTATAAATATATGTGGTATCATTCAGAGGACACAATTTTAATTTGGCAGAAATATATAAAGTATTATCAGAAAAATTTGAAGTCTTTACAACTCTATAATTTCCATCTGTCTTTTCTTCAGATTTTTTTTTCTAGTACTAGGGATGAAACCCAGGGGCATTGTACCTCCAAGCTACACTCCAAGCCCTATTTTTTACTCTCTTTATTTTTGAAACAGGGTCTCACTGAGGTGCATAGCTGAGGTTGTCTGCCAACTGTGATCCTCCAGTCTCTGCCTCCTGAATGCTGGGATTACAAGCATGCGCCACCATGCCCAGCCCTCCTTAGATATTTTTGAAAGAAAGTATGGAATCATGGATAAGTGCATCATGAAACATAAAGTTTCACATGTTCTCAAGCTTATGTGTTGATTTTCTAAATTCTGAAAGAAAAGATCTTAGTGGGGAAGATGTCAATGTGATTAGGGGATTCATGTTTGAAGTTCAGCTTCTACCTTTCCACAGAGACAAGTAGATAGGAATCTGTCTCCTTTCTTCCATAGGTACCTTCTAAGGAGTGGCTAAGACAGAAAGATCACAGATTCTAGGCCAGCCTCAGTAGCATAGGAAGGCCCTCAGCAACTTAGCAAGACCTTATTTCATAAACAGAAAGATTTGGGGCTGTTGCTCAGAGGTGGAACACCCCTGAATTCAATCCCCAGTACAATAAAATGAAATAAAACTGTCTAGAGATTGGAGGAAGAAATGTTTATACCTCCAAGGGACAAAACAAAGAACAATTGTACGCTTTCTAAAGAAAACATTTTGAGAAAAAAGAAAAAATCAAGACCTAGAGGCTGGAAGAAGCCTGTCTAAAGCTTTGTCAACCTAAGGAAAATGTTAACATCTTAGTCACTGGAGAGCCAGAAAGTGTTTCATTAAAAGGCCAAGATTAAATAAATCCTAGATAAGAAAAGGAGATAGGTTAAGATTTACCAGGAAACTGAAATAGAGTAGCCTGAGAATCTGTATAAGCAAGAGAGAGGATGTAAAAAAAAAATTTAAAAAATCCAGGGCCTAACTTCAAATCAAAGCAAGCCAAGGTTCTGCAGGGAGCCATGGGGAAAGTACTAGTATAATTAATTAAAGACTGCAGGCACAGCTGTAGGAGGCTCCTCTCTGAGCAGCTGCCCTCAGGTTAAATCTCAAGTAGGCTTCCCTATTCAAAGGCAGAAAACACTCAGCATGAGCTTTGGTTCTACAGAGAAACAGGAGATTTTCTCAAAGAACTTTTAGAGTACACTCCGGAGACAAATGTTGTAAGGACCTGCCAGTCTCCAACTTCACTCAGCCCCCTTCTGCACTACCCCACTAGCCTGGGTTAAGATCAGAGTCTATATTCACTACCAGCAGAATATAGATTGCTCTCTGTTAACTACATGCAATACTAGTCAAAGTAGTCTTTTATTTATAAATGTGAAAAAAATACAACTTAACACTAAACAGTCCCATTAAAAATGAGAAGAATCTTGACCCCTCAACAAAACAATGACTACAGGAATAAGAGGTGATGTTCACATTAATTATAATTGGTATGGCATCCTCTGAAAAATTTGAAATAGTTTTATTAAAAATTTGCTAACCACTATTTAGAAAGCAATCAGAATCTTTAACCATTAAAATCAATATGATGGGTGGGAGATATATGGTAGGCAACTTCTAATATGGCTCTCGTTGATCCCCACTCCCTGGCATTTATGCCATTATGTAATTTCTTACCTTTGCATATTGTCTGGATTTAGTAATTTTCTTCTAATAGATACAATATAACAAAGTGATGGACAGAATTGCTGAGATAAGGCTGCAAAGGATCATAGCTCCTATCCCATGCTCCTCTCTTTCTCTCTCACTTACTTTGATGGAAGCCAGGTGCCGTGTTGGGAGCTGACCTATGAAGAAGCCCACATAGTAAGAACTGATGATAGTCTTTCAGCCAGCACTTAGTAAGGAGCAGAAGATCTCTGCCCAGCATCCCATTAATAAATGATTTGAAAATCCCTAACCTAAAGAAATGTTTAATTTTTCATATGAAAGGGGTCATTGAGTAATAAAATTATTATTGACACAGACACCTAGAAATGTTGTGATAAAATGTGTTCACGCTCAAGAAAAAAAAATACAAATTTGCAGTATTCTATACAACATTAAAGCCTGCCTACAAAGTGCTTATGGAGAATATTTTAGCCTTATCCAAATTGTACTCACATATAATTGCAAAAGAAATATATTTTCAGAAAGTCAAGAAATTAAGGAGCTGAAAACTAATTCCTTTCCTCTGATTAATTATTAAAGTATGCTCTCTAGCAAAACAAAACCTGAACCCAAGAACATATAAATAGTGAAATGAATAATTAACTCTAAAGTATAAGGAAAATGCAGTTATGAAATTCATAAAATGAAATCAACTTCAGTCTAAAATAACGGATGGACCAAACACGTTTTATCTCTCATTTCCTCTGAGATTTCACTAAAATTATAACAAATGAGTATAACTTATCAATGCATAAAGAAACGAGAATGTCAAAAAAAGCATCTACATGTTGGCCATTTTAACACTTTTTTAGAAACTAAAAGAAAATGGAGAAAGGAAGATAGATTTACAATTGGAGGAGAACTCTAAATTATAGTACAGGCTTGGGAAGGACAATAAGAACTTTCTGTGGTAGCCATTAAGAATCCCATATTTTAGAATTTAGAAAGGCTGAAATTAGGTGATGGGCTGAAATCAAGTTCACTTATTTAAAAGTCAACATACAGCACAGGCTACTCCCTACTCCTCTCCTACTCTCCTACCCCTGCACACCCAAGCCAGCTCTTATGCTTCCTCTCTTTAGATACAAAATATAAAGTTTATTTTCAGAAAAAAAAATTGACTAACAAAGTCTCCAAACTCTGAGAAAAATATGAAAGCTGGAGATTAAATATTTTCCTGATATACAATTAGACCTTAACTCCCTACAATGTACAGAATGACAGAAGCTAAACATTTACATCCCAAGATGCAAATTAATAATTGATGCTTTTCCCAAGCCCAGTTGAATAATCCCCAGGAAAAAACAAATTAGCAGAGTGTGGCATTTGAAGATTCTGTAGCAAAAAGCTTCCAGGCTCAACATCCTAAACATAATCACATTCATAAAAACATCCGAGCCTTGTGCATAGAGTTCCCAAGTATATTTTAAAATTTGTACAATTACATGCATTTTTCCTTTAAAATGTTATTAGTCTACATGAAAAATTTTATAAGTGAATATAGAGTATCTACCATAATTCTACAATAAACACATTTTTTATGTGGTACTGGGGGTGGAACCCAGAGGCTCTCTACCTCTGGGCTATACTCCCATATCTATTTTATATTTTATTTGGCAGCAGGTTCTCCCTAAGTTGCTGAGAGCATCACTCCCAGGGACTCACCTTCTCCAGCCATACTCACATGCCTAGGTTACCACCCAGTAAATTTATTATGAGAGATGTATCTGTTAATAAGGTTAGAAGCCTTGTGATTTAATTGTACCAACTCTGAACATTAATACATGAGCTTTTTAGAGGACATTCTGCATGTAATCACAACACCCAGGATCTATCAGCAAGATCTATTTGGCTTCCAAATCAATGTACTTTCTTCAAGAAACTCAGTCATCCTTTCTTCAAGAAAATACAGTGTGGAATCTTATTTTTAGAAACCTGGGGGGTTTTTCATAGCAGTGTCCTAATCAGAGTTCATTGAAAGTCTGACATTTTCTTCTTCCTTGAGCACCCATTACACTATTCCTGTTCAGCATCTATTTGCTGTAGTAATGATTCTTTGAGTTGGGTCTATGAAAACAGGCATTAGGCAAACACTTCACATATTATATTAGTACTTATTTAATACTGCTAATAAACCGACCTGCCAGTTCATTAGCCTGAGAAGTGGGTCTTAGTTATTCCTCTATCTCTTCCCCTGGTGGTTAAACAATAAAAAAAAAAAACTTCCATTCTCAATGTTTCTATTACCACACATGAAGTTGATATAAAATAAGAAGAAATGGAAAATCTATGTCACAAAGTGGTATTTTTCAAGTAACTAAATTTCTTAGGCCAATATTTTGATTCACATGTGACACTTCTGACTTCAAATTAAAACATCAAATGATTCACCAAATGAGTGATGTTTTCAATTGGTTAGTACAATCTGCTATCCCAAATTAAATTTCTAAAGGAGTGTGTCTTTGGATATTATAGACTTCATAGCTGACAGGGACACTATCTAATTAGCTATTTATATGCAAAGCAGAGGAAGAGATAATTAGAGACCTGGATTATGCAAAGGCAATCACACTGACAGAGGGCAAAAGATATTGCGAACATATTGAATCAAATTTGTATATACATTTCTACAGTTTATCATGTTTCATTTGTATTGTATTATACTTATGCATCATTTAACATGTTATAAATGAAGCAATACCCTGTTGATTGATAAACTAAATATAAATCTTATTGCATAAACTATTAGACTATAAATATAATAAGCTTTAGTGAATGTAAAGAAATAAAGATCCTATATTTGGAAAATTCTTTCCTTAGACCAACCAACAATACATTTCTCTAGAGCACTAGGAGGAATTAATAAACATTATATCCTTTATATTACTAATATAATAGTCAGGTATTTATCATAAACAAATTTTCTTATGGGATCTATTGTGATTATCTGCATAAAAATTTACCCCAAATTTTTGGAGTAAAGATATTTCTTTATGCACATAATTTTGTAGGTGAGGAAATCTGAAGAACATAGAAATAGGTAGCTTGTGTCTGCCCCACGTTGACTGAGACCTCAGCTGGGATGACTTGTATAACTGGAGGTTGCCTGAGCAGTTTGACTAGAACCACATAGCAGGGGCTTCTGTCTATCGACCAGCTGAATTCTTTGGTTTTACTTCTCCATGTTGCATCTGCTCCCTGTCCAAGAAGATGTCTTCACTAAAAT